>NC_140074.1:82409304-83909304 GCF_964194135.1 Talpa europaea | reverse complement strand
GATAACAGAAGAGGGGCGGAATGGAGTGGTTAAGAGAGGGTTTTCTTGAGGTCAACCCTGATGGTCTAAGGGTAGTGTCTCAGCACTGTCACCACTGCGGCCTGAGTTTGATTGCTGGCAAGGAAGCTAACCCATAATTGGCACAGCAGACCTTTCCTGTCTTGGCCGCTGCTCCCCTTAGCAGTGTATTTCAGTTAATCCACCTGTTCTGATCCCCACTCTGTGTCTGGTGAAATCCTCTCACCACCCCTGCACACCTCTGGCCTGCACCCCAGTTCTTGTATGCATAAATAAATAAATCTTTAAGAAAAAAAGGGAGGGGGTCCCCCTGGTGGTGCAGGCGGTTGAGTGCAGCACTGTGAAGCTGTGTAGCCTCTGCAGCACAGGTTTGATCCTGGCCAGCTGGCAAGATACCCACATGGTGCGGGCAGACCTCTCCTGTCTCGCCCGCTGTTCCCCTCAGCAGTGTATTTCAGTAGATCTGCCTGTTCTGTTCCCCACTCTGTCTCTGGTGAATCCTTTCACCCTCCCGTACACCTGGCCTGTACCCCGGTTCTTGTATGCATGAATAAATAAATCTTAAAAAAAAAGAAAGGATTTTCTTTTCTTTTTTAAGATGGGAAATTTTTATTTGCTCAACAGGAAGGAATAAAATTGAATAGAGAGGAGGAAATTAACGATAGAGGACAGAGAGGGGAGACTTGGAGGATGGTGAAAAAACACTGACTAGACTCTGTTGTGTGAATGGAGGCTGCAGGTCCAGAGAAGTTTTGAGTACACAGGATTGACAGAGCCTGGCTAGCCAAATGTGCTGATGGTTTGCAAATGGCTCCAGCCTTCAGGCTGCTTGCTCTGTTAGTGGAAGGAACAGCCTTTTTGGAACATGATATTCTAGTTGTTCTTTAAGCACCCATATGCCCAAGGGACAAGATGCCACTAAATACAGGACAGCCAGCAATTAGAAAAATATGTATCTTCTTTCATGGACACTTAGGTGAAATGTCATTTTCACTACAATTAAGGTAAAGGGAAATTTCAGGTTAAACAGTAATTGAAGAGCTTAATTACATGCATGCAAAATTACCGAAGGACCACATACTGAGTAGTACAATGCTGGCAACAGATAACACTGTGGTAGAATCCCAGGGATGACTCAAAAACTATGGGAAGTGAGTCAGAGTACCTTTGTTAATCCTCTTCTTTCCCAGGGATTTCCCCTGTAGGATATTGTGGGGAAATTTTGTATTTGTGAGATTAGGAGAAGCTAATCAAGTGAAACTGCCTGGGTTCACATCTCAGCTTGCCACTTATTAGCTGTGTGAATTTGGACAAGTTATTTTAACCCCCCAAGTGTCAGTTTCTTCATCTGTAAAATGAAGAAGATGACAGTAAACATATCTACCTAATATCCTATGTTCATGTCAATCTAGGACTTAGAACAACGTGGGCTCTCAATACATATTCCTGTCTTAAGCCTAATTGTTTTACTCCTTTAGAAACTTGCTCCATGAATAATCCTTTCTTTTCTGTGTAGACAATTTCTCTTTGTACTGTATTCCTCCCATCAGCATTTATGTAAAAAATGCTTAATCTCTTTCATCTGAAAACTAAAAACTTCCCTGACTCCAACTTTTTCAACTCTGTGTCACTTTCCCCCCACCCCACCCCCCAGCTATGTGTCACTTTTTCTTTCTCATTAAAATAGGCCAGTGGAGATAGTGGAGAGAAGCAGATGGGTTCAAGAGATTTAAGAGGATAGAATTGGAAAGAGATGGTGCTTAAAACCTCCTCTAGATTATTTTTTTTTAAGATTTATTTATTAATACAAGAACTGGGGTACAGGTCAGAGGCACGGGAGAGTGAGAGAATTCACCAGAGACAGAGTGGGGAGCAGAACGGGCAGATGGACCAAAGACACTGCTGAGGGGAGCAGCAGGTGAGACAGGAGAGGTCTGCCACACCATATGGGTTTCTCCCTGGCCGGCTGGGAATCGAACCCGTGCTGCAGAGGCTGCGGACATCTTCACAGCCCAGCACTCAACCCGCTGTGCCACCAGGGAGCCCTAGATTTTTTTTTTTTTTAAGATTTATTTATTTATGCATACAAGAACTGGGGTACAGGCCAGAGGCACGAGGGGTGAGAGGATTCACCTGAGAGAAAGTGGGGAGCAGAACAGGCTGATGGCCATGTGGGTTAGCTCCCTAGCTAGGGATCAAACCGAACTCCTGCTGCAGTGGCTGCAGATAGCTTCACAGTGCTGCGACTTAACCCCTTGCGCCACCAGGGAGGCCCCGTATTATAACTAAATTAATTCAGTCTTTGCACACTTTGAGCCCTGCTTATTTCTACCCCCAAGGCTGCAGTCACACTAGCTTTCTTTCCATTCCTTGAGTATTCCAAGTTTGTCTCTGCCTCAGGTTCTTTACTTGCTGTCCCTGCCTTCTTTGCTCTTCTAGATTTGGTTTCTGCTCCTCACCCAGATCTCAGTTTAAATGCACTTCTTTACAGAGGCTATTCCTCAAGGCATTCCTTACTACCTGCAGTGATCCTGTTGCTGCGCCTGGAATTCTCTCAGGAGCTCTACAGGGGTTTTCAGGGCAGTTAATTTACCAACTTGATCCCAAACTGATCAAGTCACTCATTTACTTCACTGCCCTCAAATTAATACAAAGTAATGAACACGGCTCTGGCTTACGTCACAAATCCCATCTCTCCCATCACTACTCTTTTAGCTCAACTGAATTTTTTGCTGGTGCCCATTTGCCTGGTAGTATCTCAAATTGCAGGCTTTCCTGTACACCGTTCGTTCCATGGTTGGTTAAATTCTCTCTTAGGACCCTTTTTTCCTCCCATGGCAAGGCAGTTTATAATAATATACTGACTGTGAGCACACAGATGACTGAGCACACAGACACCCTGGCTTTGATTCTCAGCTTCATTATCTACTTGATGACCTGGGGCAAGTGAAGGCTCTCTCGTTCAGTTTCCTCGTCTATAAAACAGGGGTAATGATAATACCCTCATAGGGTTGTTATTTTTAAAAGAACTAACAAGTGTAAATTGCTTAGGACAGTGCTTGGCACATACTAAATGCTGTATAAGCATTTGCTGTTATTGTATTTCCTCTGCTAGACTGTCAGTTCTATGAGGACAAAGGAAACATATATTGTTCACTATTGTATTGCCTCTGCCTGGAACAGTGTCTGGCACGTAGTGGATATTTTATCAAGACTGGCTCTTCCTTTGTGGTGTCAACATGACTATAGCAGCTTCAAATATTTATGTATTTGTTTTTATTTTTTATTTATTTACTTTTATAGATTTATTTATTTATACAAACACGGGGGTACAGGCCACAGGTGCGAGAGGGTGAAAGAATCCACTAAAGACAGAGCAGGGAGCAGAACAGGCAGAAGGACCAAAATACACTGCTGAGGGGAGCAGCAGGTGAGGCAGTAGAGGTCTACCGCCCCATGTGGGAATCTCCCTGGCTGGCTGGGAAGTGAACCTGTGCTGCGGAGGCTGTGAACACCTCATAGTGCCGCGCTCAACCCGCTGCACCACCAGGGAGTTCCCAGCAGCTTCAAATATTTATCTTCTCACTTCCAGTTTTATTTTTTAATTTATTTATGCATACAAGAACTGGGGTACACACCAGAGGTGTAAGGGGTGAGAGATTTCACCAGAGACAGAGTGGGGAATGGAACAGGTGGATCGGGGCCTCCCTGGTGGCACAAAGGGTTAAGCACTGTGTTACAAAGCAATCCGCAGCCTTTGCAGCACGAGTTCGATCCCCAGCCAGGGAGCAACCCACATGGTGAGGCAGACCTCTCCTGTCTCGCTCGCTGCTTCCCTCAGCAGTGTATTTCAGTCAGTCTGCCTGTTCTGTACCCCACTCTGTCTCTGGTGAATCCTCTCACCCCCTGCATATGTGGCCTGGACCCCAGCTCTTGTATGCCTAATAAACAAATCTTTAAAAAAAAAAAAAAAAGAACAGGTGGATTGACTGAAATACACTGCTAAGGGGAGCAGCGGGCAAAAGGGCAAAACAGGGGAGGTCTGCTGTGCCATGTGGGTCACCTCCCTGGCTAGGGATCAAACTCGTGCTGCGGTAGTTGCGGATTGCTTCATAGTGCTGATGCTTAACCCCTTGCGCCACCAGAGTGGTCCTGAGTTTATTTTTTTAAGATTTATTCTATTTATTTATGCATACAAGAGCTGGGTGTAGGCCAGAGGTACGGGAGTGGGTGTACGTGTGAGGGTTCACCAGAGACAGAGTGGGGAGCAGAACAGGCAGATCTACTGAATACACTGCTGAGGGGAGCAGCGGGCTAGACAGGAGAGGTCTGCTGGGCCATGTGGGTCAGTTCTTTGGAGCTGGGTTTTGAGCTATTTCTGCAGTGGCTGGTGAGAGCTTGATAGTGCTAAGACTTAACCCTTTGTGCCACCAGGGAGGCCTTCACATCCAGTGAAGGAGAGGGCAACAGACTTTTAATAGGAGAGGGCAACAGACTTTCCCAAAAGGAAAACATGCCTTTTTTTTTTTTATAGAGGCATGTTTTACTTATTTATTTGTTTGTTTGTTTTGTTTATACATGCACTGGGTACAGTCAGAAGCACGGGAGGGTGAGAGAATTCACCAGAGCCAGAGCAGGGAGCAGAGCAGGCAGAAGGACCGAAGTACACTGCTGAGGGAAGCAGCGGGCGGCAGGAGAGGTCTGCGCGCCATGTGGGACCCTCCTCCGGTGGCCGGGGAGCAGCCAGGGATCGAACCGGTGCCACAGAGGCTGTGGGCAGCTTCGCAACCCAGCGCTCAACCGCTGCGCCACCAGGGAGGCCCATATGTGCCACATCTTCTTGATCCAGTCATCCATTTTTGGGCATTTGGGTTGTTTCCAAAGCTTAGCTATTATAAATTGTGCTGTTATAAACATAGGGGTGCAGGTGCTCTTTAGAATTTATGAGGAAAACTTGCCTTTGCATGTGACTCTGACTGGGTTACACGTCCATTCTGGAATAACCATGGCAACTTAGGGAATGTTAGTGAAGATTGACTTGGGTCACTCCATAGCTGGAGTGAGCCTCACTCAAACCACATGGTCTGTCATTGGGAAGAGGGCTAGTTTTCTGGATATCACTGGACATAGTGAATGAGGGCTGGTCAGGAAGGAAAAGTTCACTATTTTGTCCTTGGTAAGAAGCACAAGGAGCCGTCTTGCGGATGCACAGGGTCAAGGGTCAGCCACAAAAATGCCGGTGGTGGCCTTCTGCTGGCTGCTGGGACTGCTCTGGGGTGCCCCTGGATGTGGACATCACTGACCAGGGTAAACGTCACACACATCGACCTGGCTAATGATGGTAAGGACTACATGAACATTCGATTTATAGGTCATCAGAAAGAGGTGAATGGAAACTTTGCCATCTATTTGATTGGTGAGCAGCCAGTGAATGAGGTTGGAGGCCACATGATAGTGTGTGATGGCAGAGGGTGGGAGGGCGGCTCTCGGCTACCCAAAGGTGCACATAAACCTAGACAAAGAAACGAAGATGGGCACAAGTGGCTGCAGTGGCCTGAAGTTCCAACAGCAGCACCACCAGTGTGACCCACCACCAGTAAAGAACCTGGTGTCAAGGACCCTACTCTCCAGTGTGTCTCCTTCATAGAAAACATGGGTCCCCTTAGAAAGTGCAGGGAGACTGTGCTACTTACTCCCCAGTGACTCCTTCAGTCCAGGTGACGGGGTGTGTATGAGGGGAGGAGGGCACACCACCTCTCCACCTGCAGAGGAGGCTCAGGACACTCCCTTCCCCATCATGGGCCTGGTGTCAACTGTGGCGTCACACTCTCCTTCCCTTTTGACTTTAGGCTTAAATATAGCATTTTAGAGGCTGTGCTACAATTTAAAAGGCTTCTCTGCTGCAAGCCCTGTATGAAAGTATGAAGTGGTTACTTTCATCTTTGATACATCATTTTCTTTAAAAGAGAAAAAAATAAATCCAAGTGGGGAAATGAATCAGGAGATCTTTACGGGTCGTATAGACCACAGCATGTCTTCCCAGGGGGCTGCATGTGGTGGTAGAGTGGGGACAGCAAGTTCCCAACAGTTTTAGGTGAGCTGTGGCCCACTTTTTAGTCATTCATTCATAGAATATAGTGTTGATATTTATTCTTCTTCCTTTCTGACTCTGCAGTTCCCTGGTAGTACTAAATTTGATGTCATTCCAAAGGCCAATACTTTTGCAATCATTGACAGCTTTTCTGAGTCAGGTGTTAGCCTCTGGAATTAATCGTGGGCCTCACCCACAAGATGTCCTGCCCTGTCGGTTGTTGTATTTTACTACAGGTATGTAGGTATGTTGTATCAAGATGGAACTGCTTAGGTGGGAGGCAGTTCCTATATGAGGCCTTGCACAGATTTGCTCTTCTAGGGACTGGATTATGCCAATTAGTATATTGTACACAATTTGTACATTGTATCTGCACAGAGACACATACCTATGTGTGTAAAAGTCACATGCATCTGACGAGAAAAAGAGTCTTAGATTCCTAGATGCTGCATGGAGTAATCTTTAGTTTCTTAGTGACTTGAGAATTCCATCATATGCATTTTTATTTTCCTGCTTCCTTTTACAGATGAATCCGTAGTATTAGTGACAAGCAGGCTCTATTGCCTCTCCCATGTCTGTGACACTCCATTTTCAGCATTCTCAACCTTTCCTCCAGGGCTTGTTCTTGCTTATTTTCAAAATGAGGAAAACTTTCCCTAACTTAAATTAGAAGTTCAAACATTCATACTAGATCCTGGAATTAGAAGTAGCTTTTCCTCTCCTTGAAGCAGAGAGAATTTAACAACCTAGAGTAGGATCCCTAACTGCTTCCTGCTCTTACATTACACCTTGCTCCCTTTCTCTCCAAACTGAATTGTAGAGGAAGGGTGAGTTGGAAGTGGGTTGGGAGAGTCATCGTGATAGGGAGAGAATTTAGTCTTGTACCTTTTGACTGCAGTGTGTTGTCCACAGCTTTCAAAGTTTGTTCAGTTGCATTCTCAAAAATCAGTTGAGCTTGGGCCTCCCCGGCGGCGCAGCGGTTGAGCGCTGGGTTGGGAAGCTGCCCGTGGCCTCTGCAGCGCCGGTTCGATCCCCGGCTGCTCCCCAGCCACTGGAGGAGGGTCCCACATGGCGCGCAGACCTCTCCTGCCGCCCGCTGCTCCCCTCAGCAGTGTACTTCGGTCCTTCTGCCTGCTCTGCTCCCCGCTCTGGCTCTGGTGAATTCTCTCACCCTCCCGCGCTTCTGACTGTACCCAGTGCATGTATAAACAAAAAACAAACAAACAAATAAATAAATAAAACATGCCTCTATTTAAAAAAAAAAAAAAATCAGTTGAACTTAGGGCCTCCCTGGTGGCACAGGGGTTAAAATGTCAACACTATGAAGCTTTAGGCAGCCATTGCAGCAGGAGTTCAATCCCCGGCCAGGGAGCTGATCCACATGGTCCAGCAGATCTCTCCTGTCTTGTGTGATGCTCCCCTCAGCAGTGTTTTTCCGGAGATCCAGCTGTTCTGCTCCCCATGCTCTCTGGTGAATCTGCTCATGCACACCCCCTTCCTCCCCCGCCCCTCTGGCCTACACCCTAGTTCTTGTATGCATAAATACATTTTTAAAAATCTTAAAAAAAAAGTAAGTTGAGGGCCTCCCTGGTGGCGCAAGGGGTTAAGCACCGCACTATGAAGCAATCTGAAGCCTCTGCAGCACGAGTTTGATCCCCGGCCAGCCAGAGAGAAACCCATATTGCCACGGACCAGCACAGCAGTAGACGATGAGGCCACCTCAGGGTTGAGAGAAGCGTGCAGGGTGGTCAGGGCGTCAGTGAAAGAAATGACAAACAGACACACTTCAAGAGTGAAAATCTGAGTGTAATTTTCTTTGAGTTTGTGACCAGTATATATATGTTTTCCAAAAGCACAGGAATGAATATCAATGAAATTAGCTTGCTCATGGGCTCAGTCTATCACCATCAGGGAGGTGATCTACATAACAAGCAATGACCATTATAGAAGAAAGAAGGAAGTTTAGAAAGACAAATAAAGGATTAAAGTTTGTAGTTCTAGAAAGACGGGATAAGATTTTTAGCATTCTTGTAGTGGTTCTTGGTGGTCTTTATCTTTTGATAAGCTTCTGCCTTTTCAGGGAACTTCCGCTGAACTTCCTTTGCTTCAGGGTGTTATGCTGTTCTCCCCCCACGCGCTGGTTGCCCAGCCGGACCTAGGGACCGTGGCGAAGTGGCGAAAGCCATTCCTAAAGATCACTGCGGGGGGTGGTGCAGCAGGTATGTAGGGTTTTGCTGTTCTCCCCCTGCGTGCTGGTTGCCCAGCCGGACCTAGGGACGGTTAGCCCTAAAGGTCACTGCAGGGGGAGGTGCAGCACCATATGGCGCAGCAGACCTCTCCTGCCTTGGCCACTGCTCCCCTTGACAGTGTATTTCAGTCAGTCTGCCTGTTCTGCTCCCTGCTCTGTCTCTGATGAATCCTCTCACCCTCCACCCCGTATCTCTAGCCTATACCCCAGCTCTTGTATGCATAAATAAATAAATCTTTAAAAAAAAAATAAGTTGCGTTTAGTCCCTTATTGGGCTATGTCAAGGCAGCACATTGTTCTAAGGGCTGATAGTTGAGCTTCCTTGGGCTTAAGATCTGATTTTTATTTACCAAAATGGGCCAATCTCTGCAGTGGGAGCTGGAAAGTCAGGGAGCTATTGGCTTTCAATTCCCTCTATGGCACAAGTAGATACTTAGCCCATTTTTGTCCAATTAACAATATGCACTTGATAACCGAAACAAACTTAGCAGTGTCCCAGTTCAAGCTAGGTGGTCACCTTCCCCCCTCCCCCCCCCACATTTTAGAAGGACAGGTTTATTAGGAAAAGGAGAAAGAAAAAAAGAGTGACACCTGCATAGTCTCAAGCAGGCTGTCTTGGAAGGAGATGTGCCTACAGTCACCTCCTTGACAGTCTCTAGAGCCTTCTGAGCACCTCCTGGACAGCAGTGCTGCCTGGGATGTCGAAGTTTCCTCTTACCCAATTACCCCCAGTGCATTCCAAACCTACATTTTCAGCAGTCACCTTAGTGCACCTGAATTCAGGCCTTAACATGCAAGTGGGATCCAGAATTCTGGAAATATTCATTAAAAGCATAGTTCCTTGTGGGCATCACGGTCAACGATTTTAGTAAGCCAGACAAAGCAGTCCAGAGGCCTGCGGCAGCATCCAAAGCCTCTGCTCCAGTAACCCTTCAGGCCAGCGGCCTTATGCACCTGAGACCCAGGGGTCCAGGGCGTCAGGCATTGAGGAAGACGCCCCTGGCGCGATCTGCGCAGGCGCGGATGGCCCGCGAGGGCCCCGGCACTCCAGGCTGCGCAGGCGCAGCAGCGGCTCCCGGCCAGTCCCGACGGCAGCGGCGGCGACCGAGCGGCCGGGGCGTGGAGCAGCGGTGGCGGCGGCGGGCGGCAACCGAGCAGCCATGAGGGCCGGGCCCAGTCACCGACAGTGAGTGGTGGTGGAAGCGGGGAGGGCTGCGGGAGGGAAGAGGGGTGGCTTGGTCGAAGGATACCCTGACTTAGGGGGGTGGGCTCTGCTTATCCGAGGCAAGGGGCGTGGGGGAGGGACAGTTTGAGGTGATGAGGGGAGAATTTGGGGCGCTGGTGGTCAGATCATGGTCAGATCACCCACCTCAGGGCCGGACGGCTTGGCGGAGGGAAGGGGGTGCACACTGTGGAGTGAAGGAGCCCACGACAGGGGCAGTGCCCCGCGCAACCCCGTTGTCATCGTCCCTTCCCCCAGGAGCTTTTGGTCGCCTCTCCCTTTCCGCTTCTTTCAGAGAATGGTCGCGGGGGGGAGGGTGATGGAAGATGAAAGCCCTGCTGGAGCTGAAGAAGCCAACTCCGAAACAGGCAGGGCAGGCTGTCGCTCGTAGTAATAGGCTGCACTGGCTAGAGGATGGAAGTCGGAGCCCTCGGTTTAAAGCTGGGAGGGGTCTAGGGAAAAGAGCTACGGTGTTGGAATTAGACAGGTTCGGACCCAAGTCCATCATTGATAAAGCTGCCAGATCACCTTGGGCGGGTGCCACTTAACCTTTCTCAACCTCAGGAAGATATCAATGCTTCAGTGGGCAATTTCAAGTGTCATGTATGTGAGATTGCCGATGAAAATTGCAGGTTTTAAGTGCTATGCTGATGTTAGTCTACCACCAACAATATTACTGAATTTTAGATCTCATTGTTATTAATAGAATGACTGATTTCTTTGTCAAGGCAAAGCATATTGTTTGTAAAACCTTAATAGGAACATATGTGCTCTCTACATAACCACAGCAGATCATGTGCAGAAGAAATATCAGTTTGTTCTGGGATGTGACAGATTAGCCTTCAGATTCATGTAGGAAAAATACTGTACTCTTAGGCATTTTTACAAATGCTGTGTAGCTCCTTACCCAAGAGGAAGGAAATAGAGAATGAAGGCCAATCTGTAAATGCTTTCTGAACATAGCTCACTCAGGTTTCCGTGTAATACAATTGGCACTAATGTGCTTTATTATGAGTTGAGAAAGCTAGTTTGAGACAAGCTGGGAGAGCTGCCCAGAGAGGGATTTGTTGTTTTTAAATTGTAAAGAGTTTTCCTTTGCAGAGGAGTCTCTGGGTGCCCCAGGGCCCTGTCTCTATTTTGGAGGTGAGGTAAGCATATAGCAGCTTTTCAGCTCCACTTTTTTATTACCTTGTGGTGGAACTTCCAGTGTGCAGTGTTTTAGAGAGAAGCAGCTGTGCAAAAACCCAAAAGGTTCTTTTCTGAGAAGCTTGAAGAAACACTCTTGAGACTGTTCTTGTTTAGGGTAGACAAAGCGGAGGACACAGCAAACTGTTTTCAGAGGGGAAAAAAATGGTATTCTGACTATTGCTTTTGTAAGAGAGGTGAAAACTTTCAAAAGGACAGAGAGGTGCCTCAGCTTTGCTGGCTCTGAGGCTTGAGAGCTTGAAATGTTGAGGCCTTTAGGAAATCACTAAGTGATTTGTCTTTCATCTGAGTAAAGGTAGGGAGTGGCTGTACCAGATCCTGGAAGCTTCACAGATAAGGAGAATGAATTATTCTATAGGAATGGGAGAAATGTCTTTAACTTCCCTATCTTGTAAAACGTGTTTTACCTCTCTTCAGGAAATGCAGTGTTAGGTCATTTTAAACATTTTGCTCTAGTTCCTTGACTTTTCCAATAAATTCTCTATCCATAACACTGATTTTTTTTTTTTTTTTTTTAGAGGATAATTTTTAAAAGAACGCAGGGCTGGACAGCTTGGCGGAGGATAATTTAAAAAATAAAGCGCATGTTACTGTTGACTATGTCATAGATCATTCACAAAATACAAATTTATTCTGTCTTTGGCTATCACATGGAAGATGATTTAGAGGTATAAAATGTTAGAGCTGGCCTGTCCATCTTATTTTGCTTTTAATAATTGGACGTTTATTTTTAGTTTTACTAATGCATTTCCCCCTTATTGGAAATTTCCATCAGTTCCAACAAGTCCATAAATGCCACTTGTGTTAGGTTAAAATGATAGAGGTTTGTTCAGCTGTGATGAGAACTTCCTGTCCTCTCCTATTCTCCTTCCTATTTGTGGTTACTTTTTATGTAGTGAATGACTGTTACAAATGAGACAAGTCTGTCCCTGGGGAAGAGAAAAGGGATGGTCTGTGCCTTGACTGCCTGGTGTATGAGCCGTCTGTCTAAAGCAGGCATGTAAAGACTTCTCATGAATCTTTCACATAGCAAGGGCTAAAATAAAAGGAATAAGGTTTACTGGCTCATTTTTATTCTGATAAAATGAATCATTTTTCTTAAAAAAGCATCGAGTGCCTCAGGGAAAACTTTAATACAGTCTATTTAAAAACAAAATTATGATGTTATTACCTCCCTCCCTCTTTTTTTAAAAAAGATTTATTTTTTCATTTTTTTAAAAGATTTTATGCATACAAGAGCTGGGGTGTAGGTCAGAGGTGTGGAGGGTGAGAGGATTCACCAGAGACAGAGTGGGAAGCAGAACGGGATCTACAGAAATGCACTGCTAAGGGGAGGAGCTGGCGGTGGGCACAGGAGAGGTCTGCTGTGTCATGTGGATTAGCTCCCTGGCTGGAGATTGAACTCATGTCTCCGTGGTGACAATATCTTGATAGTGCTTAATTACCCCTGTGCCACCAGGGAGGCCCCACCCACCTTTTTGTTTTAACTGAGAATATTTGCTTGAAAACAGAATCTTTGGGGCCTCCCTGGTGGTGCAAGGGGTTAAGCACCGACTGTGAAGCAATCTGCAGCCTCTGCAGCACAGAGTTCGATCCCCAGCCAGCCAGGCAGCAACCCCCATGGTGCAGCAGACCTCTCCTGACTCACCCACTGCTCCCCTCAGCAGTGTACTTCAGTCTGTCTGCTTGTTCTGTTCCCCGCTCTGTCTGTGGTGGATCCTCTACCCCCTGCATCTCTGGCTTGTACCCCAGCTCTTGTATGCATAAATAAATAAATCTTAAAAAAAAAAAAAAAGAAAACAGAATCTTTGTTTCTTCAGACCCCATCTAATCTTGACATCCCGTTCCTTAAGTGAAATCTCTTTTGTGATATTTTCACAGCTGCTAATTAATAATAGAGCCCAAAGGGTGTTTTTTTTTTTTTTTTTTGGTCTTTTGTTTTGGTTCCTGATAACGTGCTAATAATTTTAAAGGGGGACTTGAGCTTAAAGTTGTTTGAAAGGAAAAGTAAAGAGGAGAGTGGATTTAACTTAGTGAATTTATAGGTTCTGTTTCTGATGTTTGGAGGATAAAAGATTTAATGACAGACCTATTGTTCAGAGTAGCTTCCTGATGACCAGTGTTGGCTTACCAGTGTTTTGCATAGTAGTTGGGCTGTATTAATTGCTTAGTAAATATTTGCTGAATGGAAAAGTAATAATGCTAATAATAATCAGCAAACATGGTTTCATGTCTTCTGCAACTTTTTGTACCTTTGAAGGAGCTTAGCTTTGTGTTGGTGCCTCCGTTTTCTCATCTATAAAAGGAAGATAATTGTTCTTACTTCAAGGGGTTGTTGGGAGCTTTACATGTATTAATACATATAAAGTGTTTGAAGTCCTAGTTGATACTTAGTAAATATGAAATAAATGCTAGTTATTATTGTTTGTTTAATACATACTTTCTTTGTACCCAAATCTATGCTAATCAAAGATGATTATGACCTAGCCTCTGCCTGTGGGAGTGTCACAGTCTAGTAGTGGAAACAGATGTATATAAAGTAATTATAATAGAATGTAATATTGTATTTCATCAAATCTATGGTGCCACTGATTGCCAGGCTCACAGTTACATACCACTAAGAGAGAAGAAATGCTGCTAATGAGACTGGCAAGCCATCGGTAATAAAATGTATCCTGTTTTCAGAGAAATGTTGAGTGGGAGCAGTGTGTCTTAGAACTAAAGAAGTGCAGTAAATGCTCTGCGAGGGGGAGGTACAACTTGTTATGAGGAGTGATAGAAGACTGGGTATTGTCAGTAAAGGCTTCCAGCTTTCTTAATCTACTCTTTAAGATGGACAAGGAAGATAGGGCATTCCAAGCAGACAGTAAAGTCTGAAAATGGGAATGGAGAGGGCATTATTGATGTGTACCACCATATCAGGACAAGCAGGAGGAGGAAATGAGCTAAGACTTTGGCACAGTAATATTGTATAATGCAGCAGAGCAGGACAGGAAGCTTGGAACCGTTTCAGGAGAGACTGAACCTCATTCTTGGACTTAAACTCCTAAAATATTACAGCAACTTTAAAAAGATGATTCTAATATCATAACTTGGGAAGTGAGAATGAGTGTGAGAAGCAAAGTAGCCAAGGGAAAGGTTAGAGCTTTACAGCTGACCAGAGGGGGGATAAGTGTGAAATCACTGTACTCTTTGTGAGAGGTGAATGCTTTCTCAGCAGAGAAGTGTTTAATATCTATTTCTGTCTTTTCGCTGCCTCTCATGCTCTTGATTATGGCCCTTTCAGAACTTTGTAGCTTTGAGTGAAAAAGATTAGAACTCATCAGGAAAAATGATAAATTTTCTTTATTAAAGATGCATTTGATACAAGGAGGGTAATATATTATTATATTTGATAGCTCAATTATAAAATGGTGGTTTGGTACAGCACTTGATTGTACTGTTTCATGGGAAAATGTAGGTCATTTAAGGAGTGATTTAAAACCCTTATTCAGATACTCATTTTTGGTAACTAACCCTGAAGTGTGTAGGGGACAAATATGAAAAGCTAGAAGTAACGTAATCAAGAATTTGTATAATGTCTTTTATTTTCATCTGTAAGCCAAAACTAGGCTGGACACTCCTAAGCTTTTTAGGCTCTGGTGTTACTGAAATCTATTGGATTTGATCATTTCATCAATCAAATTCAGCAAATGTTTAATTGCCTGAGGTGTTAGGCGTTTTTCTATGCACTGGGAATTAAAATATAAATATAATCCTGTTTTAAAGAACTCGTTTTATTTATTTTTTAAGATTTATTTTATTTATGCATACAAGAGCTGGAGTGTAGGCCAGAGGTGCAGGGTGGGGGCGGTGAGAGGATCCACCAGAGACAGAGTGGGGAGCAGAATAGGAAGATCTATGGAAATACACTGCTGAAATGGGAGAGATAGGAGAGGTCTGCTGTGCCATGCGGGTTAGCTCCCTGGTGGGGGATTGAATTTGTGCTGCAGTGGCTGGCAATAGCTTCATGGTGTTGAGACTTAACGCCTTGTGCCACCAGGAAGGCCCATAAAGAACTCATTTTAATTGAAGAGTAACACATAGACAATTATGGATCACAGTAAGAAAATTATTATTATTATTATTATTAATAATAAGTATTAATAATAATAGTCATAATAATAATAAGTATTATGAGTGCTATTATAGAAACACACATTAAGTGCTTTTGGGATCACTGGTTCAGCACGGAAGGGAAGGCGAAGCTTGGAGAAGACTTCTTAGAGAAAGGGTGAGTTGGGTCTTAAAGCCTGAATACAGTTTGGTTGCAACAAAAAGGCATTGAAGGACCTCCCTGGTGGCACAAGGGGTTAAGCACTGCACCATGAAGCAATCCACAGCCTCTGCAGCATGAATTTGATGCCTGACCGGCCAGGGAGAAATCCACATGGCACAGCAGACCTCTCCTGTCTCACTCACTGCTCCCCTCAGCAGTGTACTTCAGTCAGTCTGCCTGTTGTGTTACCCACTGTCTCTGGTGAATCGTTTCACCCCCTGCATCTCTTGTTTTTACCCCAGCTCAATAAATAAATAAATCTTAAAAAAAAAAAAAGGCATTGGAATGGGTAGAGTTTGAAGTGCAGAGAACAACTTGCACAAGAGTACTAGAGGCATAGAGTATGGACCTATGACCCAGTGGTTTGAGTAGCTAGATCATGGGTTCTAAGGAAGAGTTGGAAGGAAGTAGGGTGAAAGATGGGTTGAAGTCCAATTGACTGTGGACTGGAATCTGAATTTTATTTTGTAGGTGCTGGAGAGAGTCATGGAAGAAATTTAAACTAGGTAAGGAACAAGTCAGATCATTAGAAATGAACATTGTTGACAGTGTGGAAGTTAGATTTAAAAGGTAAAAGTGACTGCGGGAAGACCAGTTGATTATAAGATGAGTGTGATGATCACTTGAGTGATACTGGAGATCTTTTTTTTTTTTTTTTTTTTTTTTTTATAAATAGAGGCATGTTTTTATCTATTTATTTGCTTGTTTTGTCTATACATGCACTGGGTACAGTCAGAAGCGCGGGAGGGTGAGAGAACTCACCAGAGCCAGAGCGGGGAGCAGAGCAGGCAGAAGGACCGAAGTACACTGCTGAGGGGAGCAGCGGGCGGCAGGAGAGGTCTGCGCACCATGTGGGACCCTCCTCCCGTGGCCGGGGAGCAGCCTGGCCGGGGAGCAGCCGGGAATCGAACCGGCGCCGCAGAGGCCGCGGGCAGCCTCGCAACCCAGCGCTCAACCGCTGCGCCACCGGGGAGGCCCGATACTGGAGATCTTAATTACAGTAGTAATGATGGAATTATAGACAGATTAAAGAGCTTTTAAGGAAATTGTGTAGAATGATCTTAATGACTTTAAGTTAGAGAGTGTTAAGAGAGAAGGAGTTGTTAAAGACCAATTTGAAATACCTAGCTTGGGCAGCTGAGTAGAGTGTTATCATTAGCCAAGGTAGGGAATACCTTAAATGTCACATTGGAGGGAAAATGAGTTTTTGTGTATTAGAGTTGAAGCATCAAGGAAATACAGAAATCCAAAAATAGGCCTCTAGCTATTTGGGTCTCGAGTTCAGTAGAAAGGTTTAGAATGGAGATGTAGATTTAGAAATCATTAGGGTATAAGTATTAAAGTCAGCCAGACCACCCTCTGACTCTTAAGTCCACTTGCTTATTATAGATTGACTTTATGGCACTATTTCTCTTCATACTATACTAATACTTTTCCTTATTTACCCATCTTTTTTTTTATTATTTTAAAAAGATTTCGTTATTTTTTTTTTTTTTATAGAGGCATGTTTTTTTTTTTTATTTTTTATTTATTTTTTATTTTTTTTTTGTTTATACATGCACTGGGTACAGTCAGAAGCGCGGGAGGGTGAGAGAATTCACCAGAGCCAGAGCGGGGAGCAGAGCAGGCAGAAGGACCGAAGTACACTGCTGAGGGAAGCAGCGGGCGGCAGGAGAGGTCTGCGCGCCATGTGGGACCCTCCTCCAGTGGCCGGGGAGCAACCGGGGATCGAACCCGCGCCGCAGAGGCCGCGGGCAGCTTCGCAACCCAGCGCTCAACCGCTGCGCCACCGGGGAGGCCCCTCTTTATTTGTTTTTAAAGATTTGTTTTTATGCATACAAGAAGTAGGTTGTAGGCCAGAGGTTTTGGGGAGAGTGAGAGAATTCATTAGAGACAGAGTAGGAGGCAGAACAGGCTGATCTACTGAAAATACACTGCTGAGGGGAACAGTGGGTGACACAGGAGAGGTCTGCTATGCCATGTGGGTTGGCTCCCTGTCTGGGGATTGAACTCATGCTGAGCTCTTGCCGCGGTGTCTGGTGATAGCTTGATAGCTCTGAGACTTTAATCCCTGTGCCACTAGAGAAGCCCTATTTATCTATCTTAAAGTGTGCTATATGCTGCTATAAATCATCAGTTTTTACATTGCAAATAAGAATAAACACAAAACCTCTCACCTTAATGAAAAGAACAGTATTACTCTTAATTAGTAAAATGATACCATTCATGCTTAGAATAAAAGCATGTAAGGTTTTATAAGTTGTTTTTTATTTATGCATATAAGAACTGGGGTACAGGGCCTCCCCAGTGGCACAGCGGTTGAGCGCTGGGTTGCGAAGCTGCCCGCAGCCTCTGCAGCACCAGTTTGATCCCTGGCTGCCCGTGGCCACTGGAGGAGGGTCCCACATGGCACGCAGACCTCTCCTGCCGCCCGCTGCTCCCCTCAGCAGTGTACTTCGGTCCTTCTGCCTGCTCTGCTCCCCGCTCTGGCTCTGGTGAATTCTCTCATCCTCCTGCGCTTCTGACTGTACCCAGTGCTTGTATAAATAAATAAAAATAAATTTAAAAAAATAGCTTAAAAAAAAAAGAACTGGGGTACAGGCCAGAGGTGCGGGGGGGGGGGGGGTGGTGGTGGTGAAAGGATTCACCAGAGACAGAGTAGGAAACAGAACAAACAGACTGAAATACACTGCTGAGGGGTGCAGTGGGCGAGACAAGAGAGGTCTGCAGCATCATGTGGGTCAGCTCCCTGGTCGGCCTGGGATTGAACTCGTGCCGCAGAGACTGTGGACAGCTTCACAGTGCTGTGCTTAACACCTTGTGCCACCAGGGTGGCACAAGTTTTCTTTTTTTTTTAAAGATTTATTTATTTATGCATACAAGAGCTGGGTACAGGCCAGAAGTGTGGGGGGTGAGAGGATTCACCAGAGACAGAGTGGGGAGCAGAACAGAAGGATTGACTGAAATACACTGGTGAGGGGAGCAGCAGGTGAGACAGGAGAGGTCTGCTGTGCCATAAGGGTTAGCTTCCTGGCTGGGGATCGAACTCATGCTGTACTGGCTGCCAGTAGCTTTATAGTGCTGAGACTTAACCTCTTGCACTACCAGGGAGGCCTGATGGTTTTACAGGTTTATAAAATTTTTCCAAAAAAGGAAAGTAGTGTGCCTATCAGTGGCACATTTTTTTTTCTTCCTATTTTCAGTCATTTACTAGACTTAGAAAAGCATTCTTTCTAACGTCAGTTCCATTGTAAATATGGAAAAAATGAATCTGTTCCACTGAGTACCTCAGATTAGAAAGCAGTTGATTTTTTTTGAAGCAGAACCTCTGAAGAATTGGTTTGAAGACCTCAGGACAATTTTGAACTCCTGATGGCAGCTTAGTTTAGGGTTAGGATTGGGAACTCATGCCATCTAACTGTGTCCAGTTTTCTGGTAGTTCTACAGCTTTTTTTAAAAAAAGATTTATTTATTTATGCATGGAAGAACTGGGCATAGGCCAGAGGTGTGGGGAGTGAGGGGATTCACTGGAGACAAGAGTAGGGAGCAGAACAGGTGAATCTGCTGAAATACACTACTAAGGGGAGCAGCTGGTGAGACAGGAGAGGTCGCTGCCCCATATGTGGGTCAGCTCCCTGGCCAGGGATCAAACTCAGGCTGCAGCAGTGATAGTGTGATAGCACTGATACTTAACCTCTACACCACCACTTTTCACCAGTGGCATAAGAACTGAAAATGAAATAAATATATCTGCTTGTAAACAAAATATATACATGCTGTTGTTGCTTTTTGGAAGGACAACTTGGTATAACTTAGTAGTTCATGATTTTGAAAAAGGGGCAGAGATATAATATGTAAAAGGAAGGGAATTGTAGAGTAAAGTTGCTGGTAGATTTTAGCTCAGCATTTTTAATATTGATATTGAACAGGATGTCTGACTTTGGAGAATCAAAGACTGGGAATCACTGATATCCCCAGGTCTCCATTCGGTTCAAATTTTAACTCCTTATAAGTCCCTTTTATTCCCTATCCTTGGGATTTTAATGTTAAAAAAGAAAAGAATTAATTCTGAAGAGATGTATTATCTTTTTTACCTCTTTATTATGGAAAATTTCAAATATATGCAAGAATAGACAGAAGAGTATAATGGACCCCTATTACTCTGCCACAATGATTGCCAACTCATGCCAATCATGGTTTCATCTATGTACCCCCTACCCATTAATGCACCCCAATCCCAGATATATAATTTCCTGAATAAATATTTTAGTACATATCTCTAAAGATAACTACTTAAAAAAAAACCCACCAAAGTTGACAGTATTTCTTAATATCATCAATTATCCAGTTTCCACATTTTCCCAGAGATATAAATATTTCAGCGGTTTTTTTGAAATAGTATACAAATAAGTTCTACACATTATGGTTTTCATATGGCTGCTATTTATCTTTTTGTTTTTAGATTTATTTATTTATTTTATACAAACACTGGGTACAGTCAGAAGCACGGGAGGGTGAGAGAAATCACCAGAGCCAGAGCAGGGAGTAGAACAGGTAGACGGACCAAAGACACTACTGAGGGGAACAGCAGGCGAGGCAGGAGAGGTCTGCTGCACCATGTGGGGTTCTCCCTGGCCGGTGGGGAATTGAACCGGCTCTGCAGAGGCTGCAGACAGCTTTGCAGCGTGGCGCTCAACCGCTGTGCTACCGGGGAGGCACTATCTTTTTTTTTTAAAAAAATTTATTTATGCGTACAAAAGCTGGGGCACAAGCCAGAGTGCGGGGTGGCGGGGGTGGGGGTGGGGTGGGGTGGAGAGGTGTGTGAGAGGATTCACCAGAGACAAAGTGGGGAACAGAACAGGCTGATCTACTGAAATACACTGCTGAGGGGAGCAGCAGGCAAGGCAGGAGAGGTCTGCTGAGCCATGTGGTTAGCTCCCTGGCTGGGACTGAATCTGTGCTGCAGCAGCCATGGCCAGCTTCACAAGCTGTGTACCAACCCCTTGCACCACCAGGGAGGCCCAGCTTCCTTTCTTTCTTTTTTTTTTTTTTTAAAGATTTATTTATTTATTTGTTTGTTTGTTTGATTTATACAAGCACTGCGTACAGTCAGAAGCATGGGAGGGTGAGAGAATTCACCAGAGCCAGAGCAGGGAGCAGAGCAGGCAGAAGGACCAAAGTACACTGCTGAGGGGAGCAGCGGGCGGCAGGAGAGGTCTGCGCGCCATGTGGGACCCTCCTCCGGTGGCCGGGGAGCAGCCGGGGATCGAACCGGCGCTGCAGAGGCTACGGGCAGCTTCGCAACCCAGCGCTCAACCGCTGCGCCACCGGGGAGGCCCTCCTTTCTTTCTTAATGTCATTCAGAGCACTTGGTCATTCAAAATGAAGATTTTTGAATGCCCCCTCTGTGCTGAGAGCTAAGAAGGAAGTACCTAGTGTAACTAATTACTGCCTACCCAGAATTTATGTCCTGATGGGAGAAACAAGCAGGTTAACTGTTCAGTTATAGAATATTATATATTAAGAGTGATGATGATAGAGGACCTCAGGGTGCAGTGAAAACCTATTAGCCAGTAACCCATATTATTTGGGGGTTCAAGAAAGGCAATAGGTGGAGGAATGTTCCAGGTAAGTCCTGAAGGATAAGTAGAAGTTAGGGAAGATTACTGTCAGCAGAGGAACCATTGTTTATAAAGCACAAGAATTTAAACATTTTTATTTTTGCTATTTGAAATAAACAACCTGTCTTTTAGGAAAATTGAGTGTTTCAACTTTATCATATCAAGTAAGAGACATCTTTATACAAAGCAGTTTTCCCCTTTCTGCACATCTACAGGAAATCTCAGAGTAGCTGTATAAGTAAAAAAAATCAAAACACTGAGTAATAAACATATAATAAACAGGGGCCTCCCTGTTGGCCTAAGGGTTAAGTCAGCCCTATCACTACTGCGGCCTGAGTTCTATCCACTGCCAGTTCAATCCACTGCCAGCTAACTCACATATGGCACAGCAGACCTTTCCTGTCTCGCCAGCTGCTCCCCTTAGCAGTTTATTTCAGTAGATCTGCCTATTCTGCTCCCCACTCTATCTCTGGTGAATCGTCTCACCTCCTGCACCTCTGGCATATATACCAGTTCTTGTTTTTTTTTTTTTTTTGTTTATTTTTTTAAGATTTATTTATTTATACAAGAACCAGGGTACAGACCAGATGAGCAGGAGCATGAGAGGATTTACCAGAGACAGCAGGGAACAGAACAGGCAGATTGACAAAATACACTGCTAAGGGGAGCAGCGGGTGTGACAGGAAAGGTCTGTGCACCATGTGGGACCCTCGCCGGCCGGCCGTGATGAACTGGTGCTACAGAGGCTGCAGACAGCTTCACAGAGCTGTGTTCAACCGCCTGCGCCACCAGGGAAGGCCCATATACACCAGTTCTTGTATGCATAAATAAATAAATCTTTTTTAAATAAATAAATCTTTAAAAAAATAAACACATAATAGGGCCTCCCTGGTGGCGCAGCAGTTGAGCGCTGGGTTGTGAAGCTGCCCGCGGCCGCCATGGCACCAGTTCGATCCCCGGCTGCTCCCCGGCCACCGGAGGAGGGTCCCACATGGCGCGCAGACCTCTCCTGCCGCCCGCTGCTCCCCTCAGCAGTGTACTTCGGTCCTTCTGCCTGCTCTGCTCCCCACTCTGGCTCTGGTGAATTCTCTCACCCTCCCGCGCTTCTGACTGTACCCAGTGCCTGTATAAACAAAACAAACAAACAAACAAATAAATAAAAACATGCCTCTATAAAAAAAAACATAAAAAAAACATTAAAAAAATAAACATAATAAACATTTCCAATCTTTCTAATACTTTCATCATCCCTCCACTCCCCCCCCCCCAATCATTTTTCTTAATGTAAACCTGGGCAGCTAATTCCTTCCTGAAAGTAGATACTTTGGGTGACAGTTTAAAATATATTTGGCAAGCTAACTGTAAAATGTATAGGGAGCTTTTTCCACTCTGGCTGCCTGGAGATCCATCACCAGAATGAATGAGACACACTAACTGTCCAAACCAGGAAGTTCATGACCAGCCTACTGATTCAGCAAAAACAAATGGTTACTGACATCCTTCTCCCTGGGAAGGCAATAGTACCTGAGACAGAAATTGAGGGAAAATTGACTATGCTGTATAAGATCACCCCTGATGTCATCTTTGTATTTGGATTCAGAACCCATGGAGGTGGCAAGACAAGTATGAGTCTTCCAACTTTGGTGTTCCTTTTTAAAATTATTTTGACTATTTTAGTCCCTTTGCCTTTCCCTATACTTTTTTTCCCCCAAACCAGATACATAAAAGTTTTTATTATTAAGCCTCTTATGAAAAATCTCCACAATCACCACAGATGAAGTCACTGCAGAATCTTTACCCCTTCTTCCTGCTGAATAGTATTCCACCCCAGTTCTTATATGCATAAATAAATAAACCTTTAAAAAAAAAAAAAAGAGGGCCTTCCCTGGTGGCGCAGGCAGTTGAGTGCAGTGCTGTGGGGCTGTCTGCAGCCTCTGCAGCGCTGGTTGGTTCCTGGCCAGCCAGCGAGGGTCCCATATGGTGCGGCAGACCTCTCCTGTCTTGCCTACTGCTCCCCTCAGCATTGTATTTCGTTGGTGTGCCTGTTCTGGTCCCTGCTTTGTCTCTAGTGAATCCTCACCCTCCCACGCTTCTGACTGTACCCAGTGCTTGCATAAATAAATAAATAAATCTTTTTTTTTTTTTTATAGAGGCATGTTTTTTTTTATTTATTTATTTGTTTGTTTGTTTTTTTGTTTATACATGCACTGGGTACAGTCAGAAGCGTGGGAGGGTGAGAGAATTCACCAGAGCCAGAGCGGGGAGCAGAGCAGGCAGAAGGACCGAAGTACACTGCTGAGGGGAGCAGCGGGCGGCAGGAGAGGTCTGCGTGCCATGTGGGACCCTCCTCTGGTGGCCGGGGAGCAGCCGGGGATCGAACCGGCGCCGCAGAGGCCGCGGGCAGCTTCGCAACCCAGTGCTCAACCGCTGCGCCACCAGGGAGGCCCAATAAATAAATCTTTAAATAAATGAATCTTAAAAAAAAAAAAAAAAAAAAGAAAGAAACTGAACTCAAAGGGTTACTGTTTGATTGGATTTACATGACATTATAAAAAAAGTAGGGGCAAGGATCAGACTACCCAGGTAAGGGGAGTGAATGAGTGAGGGACACAGAGCGATAGTGTGAGGAATTTTTTTTGTGGATAGGCATCTGTTCTGAATCGTATTTGTGAATGTGGTTATGTGACTGCATTTATGAGAACTCTTAGAACTGAACACTGAAAAATGAATTTTATTGTGTTAAAGTCTGGGGGTAGAAGAGGGAAACCTAAAAAAAAATAATTCCAAAAGTGTAATATCCTAAATATATCTGATTTTTAAAATTTAATGTTATTATTTTTTTTAAAGATCTATTTTATTTATTTTTGCATATAATAACTAGGGATAGGCCAGAGATGTGGGGGTGGGGGGAGTGAGAATATTCCCCAGTGACAGAATGGGGAGCAGATCAGGCAGATCTACTGAAATACACTGCTGAGGGGGGCAGCAGTCGAGACAGAAGAGATCTGCTGTGCCATGTAGGTAGCCCGCTGGCTGGGGATTGAACTCATGCTGCAGTGGCTGGCAATAGCTTGATAGTGCTGAGACTTAACCCCTGTGCCACCAGGGCGGCCCTATTTTTTGAAGATATTTTAAATAATTTAAAAGATACTTAGTGAAGTATCTCCAAGTGGAAATTTTAAATCCTTTAGAATTTATTTTACTTTGAAATAGTTTTGTACTTGATTCTAAGGCTTTAAGAGTACTTGCCAGTCAGTTTCACACTTCTTTGTTGAGTTTGCTTATTATCAAAAACGATCCTACTAGCTTTCCTTCTCCACTCTCTTTTCCTAGCCTAGCACCCTGCCTTGTCACCTAAAGATGTATCTTTCATTTCAGTGCAGCACACGAAAAAGTATTCACTAGTGAGATTTATCAAGATAATTGGGGAATATGTGGATTTCATCCAGCATTTAGCCAAGCTATCTTTCTCCCAGTGATAGCTTAATGAACTGAAGCTTAGACACAGAATAGTGTGGCAATAGACATCCTTAATATTCCTGGAAGCTCTATGTTTTAGCTTCCAGGTGAGTGTGGATTTTGTGATTTGGGAAGACATTGAGAAAATTGGTTATGATTTTTTTTTTTTAAAAGATTTATTTATTTATTTATACAAGCACTGGGTACAGTCAGAAGCGTGGGAGGGTGAGAGAATTCACCAGAGCCAGAGTGGGGAACAGAACAAGCAGATGGACCGAAATACACTGCTCAGGGGAGCAGCGGGTGGCAGGAGAGGTCTGCGCGCACCATGTGGGACCCTCACAGGTGGCCAGGGAGCAGCCGGGGATCGAACCGGCGCTGCAGAGGCCGTGGACAGCCTCGCAGTCCAATGCTCAACCGCTGCGCCACCAGGGGAGGCCCAAAATTGGTTATGATTTTTAGGCAGCTGGACCATGTCCAATATTGATTTTTTTTTAAATATTTATTTATGATTACAAGAACTGGGGTACAGGCGAGAGATGTGGGAGGTGAGAGGATTCACCAGAGACAGAGCAGGGAACAGAACAGGCGGATAGAATGAAGTACCCTGCTGAGGTGAGCAGAGGGCGAGTCAGGAGAGGTCTCCTGCGCCATGTGAGTAGTTCCCTAACTGGGGATCGAACTCTCATTGCAGAGCCTGCGGACAGCTTCACAGTGTGCTCAACCCCTTGCGCCACCAGGGAGGATTTCCTCCTCTGTTCTGTATTGCCCTCTTCACTTTGCTACTGCTATCTTTTTTTTTTCCCCCAAAGACTTATTTAGCATGCAAGAGCCGGTGTAGGCCAGAGGGGAGGGGGTGGTGGTGGTGGTGGTGAGAGGATTCACCAGAGAGAGAGTGGGGAGCAAAACAGGCAGATCTACTGAAATACACTGCTGAGGGGAGTATTGGGTGAGACAGGAGAGGTCTGCTGCACCATGTGGGTTAACTTCCTGGCTGGGACTCATGCTGCAGTGGCTGCCTATAGCTTCATAATGCTCATAATGCTGAGACTTAACTCCTTGCACCACCAGGGAGGCCCTGCTACTGCTTTCTTGTGGGAGGCAATATGAACTACTTGCTAGTGTTTCTGGATCATGTCTCTACTCATCCCCCCCCACCCCCCCACGCCACCCCCAACACTCTGATTTTCTACTGGATCTCAAATTCCTAAGTAAGGATTGTTATTTAAATAATGTAGCTTATTGTCCTTAGTAGGGGGATTGTTGGTTGTCTGGTTAGGCTCCTACGTCTCACCTAAATGTTGGCCGATTGTGGTAATTTGTCTAGTCCTTTCATGTTTTTCTCCCCACACCTTTTTCATCCTCACCCAGAGTTTACTATATTCATATTCATGTTAGCATTTCCTTTCTGTGCTATCCTGTTACCCCTCTGATCTGTTTCTCTTTCATTGGAATCTTTAGTTTTTCTGTGTTTCTTTTTCCCTATTTTGTCCCTACCCTGTCCCCACTGCTGCTCAGTCTCTCCTGTGGGTAGTCTTCCCTGCTCTCTTCACTCTCTCACAGCCTATTTATTCTTCAAGCATGTAATTTGATTTTGTCTCCACCTCTCTGCTGAAATTGCTCTCCTCAATGACCTAATTGTCAAACCCAGGTGATGCTTTTCAGCCCTTATTTTTCTTCTCTGCTTCTTTAAACACTGACAGTGTCTACTCTTGGTTTTTCTCTTACTTCCTCTTCCTTCTTAGTGTCCTTCATACTCTCTTTTCATCCATCCAGTCTCTACATGTTGGTGTTCCTGAGAATTCTGCTCTTAGCCACCACATTTTTTTTTAGTCTTCACAGGTGATGCAATTCACCTGCACACAGAGACAAATCCTACAAATCTCTATATTTAACTCAAATCTTTCTCTCCTAGGATCCAGGTCTGTATTTCAAAACCTACCTGGACATTCTGTAGGCACTCAGAAGTCACTGTCTTCCCCACAAAATTTATTTTTTTTTTATTTTTTTATTTTTTTTTATAGAGGCATGCTTTATTTATTTGTTTGCTGGTTTGTTTGTTTGTTTTGTTTATGCATGCACTGGGTACAGTCAGAAGCGCGGGAGGGTGAGAGAATTCACCAGAGCCAGAGCAGGGAGCAGAGCAGGCAGAAGGACCGAAGTACACTGCTGAGGGGAGCAGCGGGCGGCAGGAGAGGTCTGCGCGCCGTGTGGGACCCTCCTCCTGTGGCCGGGGAGCAGCCGGGGATCGAACTGGCGCCGCAGAGGCCGCGGAGCAGCTTCGCAACCCAGCGCTCAACCGCTGCGCCACCGGGGAGGCCCCCCACAAAATTTAAACCCTCTAAACTACCTGCCGAGTTGAATGCTATCAATAGCCACACAGTTGCTTAAATAAAAAACTTTCGTATTTGACCTTGGTTCTTCCTCTTGTCTTAATCACTTTTACCTGGTTGATCCCTGGGTCTGATTTTAACCTTGATGGTCTCCTACGTCTTTCCTTTCCAACCATATTGCTACAGTTTTTTTTTTTTTAAAGATTTATTTATTTGTTTGTTTATTTATTTATTTATACAAGCACTGGGTACAGTCAGAAGAGCGGGAGGGTGAGAGAATTCACCAGAGCCAGAGCGGGGAGCAGAGCAGGTAGAAGGACCGAAGTACACTGCTGAGGGGAGCAGCGGGCGGCAGGAGAGGTCTGCTCGTCATGTGGGACCCTCCTCCGGTGGCCAGGGAGCAGCCGGGGATCGAACCGGCGCTGCAGAGGCTGCGGGCAGCTTGGAAACCCAGCGCTCAACCGCTGCGCCACCAGGAGGCCCATATTGCTACAGTTTTTGATTAGATCATATTAATTTCTCACTTGCACTGTTGCAATAATATCCTAACTGGTCTTCATGACTCAAGTCTTATAATACCTCCAATCTGTCCATCACAAAGGAGTGCTCTTCCTGAGGTATGAGAGTCCTTATTTATACCCTTTTCCTTTAAAACCTTTCATTATCTATGGTCCCCGATACACAGTCCATTTTCTTTCCTCCTTGCTTTATTATGTTTTTGCTCAAGCTATTTTCTTTCATTCCAAGGATACCTCCTCCAAAACAGACAGACAAACATAGCTAATAATCTGGTGACTCTCCTAATTAATTTTAGGATTTAGCTAATGGCTCATTTCTTCTGTGAAGTCTTCCCAGTACAGGATTAATCACTCCTGCTGCTGGGCTACTCTGACATTTTATTATTCTGCTAGCATGACATTCATTATTTCAATGTTGTTTAGTTTCCTCAGCTTAATTATGAGCTCTTTGTGAGTAGGGGTTATGGTTTTTTCTCTCTTTTTAACTTAAGCACCTAACAAACTTACTAAATTTACTTAGTTTATAGTATGTGTTGGGCACTAGCAATATGCCGGTAAACAAGACAGAGTTCCTATTCTCATGGGGTTTGCAGTCTGGTGAGAGTAAACAAAACAAATAACTTTTAAAAATAAGTTAATGATAAATACTATGTAGATAATTAAAATAAAATGCAGTGATAGAGAAAGAATAGATAGCTACTTTATTTTGTTTAATATTTATTTATTTATGCACATGAGAGCTGAGGTACAGGCCAGAGATGTGGGGGGGGTGAGAGGATTCACTAGAGACAGAGTGGGGAACAGAACAGGCAGACTGAAATACACTGCTGAGGGGAGCAGCGGGTGAGACAGAAGAGGTCTGCCTCACCATGTGGGTTGCTCCCTGACCGGCTGGGGATCGATCTCATGCTGCAGATGCTGTGGATTGCTTCATAGTGAGGTGCTTAACCCCTTGCGCCACCAGGGAGGCCCTAGATAGCCACTTTAAATGGGCGAATAGGGAATACATCTCTGAGGGAATGGTATATAAGATCTAGAGGATACAGTGATCAATAGATCAAACATTCCATTGTACATCTAAAGAGGAATCAACTCTGTATGTTGGAAGAACAGATATAAGATCATTGTGGCAAGAATATTGTGAATGAGAGGAAGCATTATGTAAGATGAGGAAGGCAAAGGCCAGATTATATTGGGATTATATTGGGAAGCTAGAGTAAGCTGTTTTCCTTGGAGATTTTTAAGAAGGGATATGATTTGAGTTGATTTGTGATTAGGAAGACTATTTTGATACTATGTGAAAATGGATTGTAGGGGGATCAAGAATGGGTGAAAGGAGACCAGTTACAAGGCTCTTATACTAATACAGATGAGAGCTGATGGTGACTTGGTCTGGGGTAATGGTAGAGGAGCTGTAGATGAGTGGATAGAGTTGGGATATCTTTTGGAAATGAAGTTGATACGTTTTGCTCAAGGATTTTCAGCAGCCATGGGAATGAGGCAAAGGGAGGAGTCATGGATGACTTCTAGTTATTTCTCCCCCCCCCTTTTTTTTAAAAATTAATTTATTTATTTATACAAGCACTGGGCACAGTCAGAAGCGTGGGAGGGTGAGAGAATTCACCAGAGCCAGAGCAGGGAGCAGAGCAGGCAGAAGGACCGAAGTACACTGCTGAGGGGAGCAGCGGGCGGCAGGAGAGGTCTGCGTGCCATGTGGGACCCTCCTCCGGTGGCCGGGGAGCAGCCGGGGATCGAACCGGCGCTTCAGAGGATGCGGACAGCTTTGCAACCCAGAGCTCAACTGCTGCGCCACCGGGGAGGCCCCCCCCCCTTTTTTTTTAAGATTTATTTATTTATATAAGCATTGGGTATAGTCAGAAGCGCGGGAGGGTGAGAGAATCCACCAGAGCCGGAGCGGGGAGCAGAACAGGTGGACTGATGAAGTACACTGCTGAGGGGAGCAGCGGGCGGCAGGAGAGGTCTGCGTGCCATGTGGGACCCTCGCCGGCGGCCGGGGATCGAACCGGCGCTGCAGAGGCTGCGGGCAGCTTCTCAGCCCAGCGCTCAACCACTGCGCCACCAGGAGAGGCCCTATATAATTATTTTTTAAAGATTTATTTATGCATATAAGAACTGGTCTGCAGGCCAGAGGTATGGAGGCTGAGAGTATTCACCAGAGACAGAGTGGGGAGCGGAACAGGCGGATCTACTGAAATACACTGCTGAGGGGAGCAGTGGGCGAGGCAGGAGAGGCCTGCTGAGCAATGTGGGTTGCTCCCTGGTCTGCTTGGGATCGAACTCATGCTGCAGTGCAGGTGATAGCTTGATAGCACTGCGCCACTAGGGAGACCCAACTTCTACATTATTGACTGGAGATCCTCCTTAGGTAAATGATGTTAGTGAGATAGGTAATAATAGGTAATTATGTTCTGTGATAGAACATAATTTGTTAAGAATTCTGTTTGGAGGCCTTCCTGGTGGCGCAAAAGGTTAAGATGCAACCTGTGTAGCTGTTTGCAGCCTCTGCAGCACAAGTTCAATCCCCGGCCCTCCGCCAGCCAGGGAGCAACCCACGTGGCGCAGCAGACCTCTCCTGACTCGCCTGCTGCTTCCCTTAGCAGTGTACTTCGGTCTATCTGCCTGTTCTAGTCCCCACTTTGTGCTCTGGTGAATCCCCTCACCCCCCACACCTCTGGCCTGTACCCCAGCTCTTATATGCATAAATAAATAATATTTTTTAAAAATTCTGTTTGGATCATGTCAAATATAAGATGACTTGTAGATAGCCAACTGGGACTATAAGATAGTTAGAAAAAACTGGCATTCCTGGGAAAAGTCTGAACTGGAATTGTAGACTTGGAAATCAGTATAAATGGAATTTTAAGTACAGGAATTCAATTTGGAGAGGTCACCTAGGAATGGTTTGTGGCTGAAAGAGGGGCATTCAGTGAGGTAAGAGGAAAACCAGAAAGTGATGTGATGGAAGCTATAGGGTAAGGAAAAGGTATCGGGCTTTTCTGCCCTCCCGCCATTCGGATAGATGAGGGACCCTGTGGTCCTGAATGCATGCCTGATGGCGGGCACCTGAAGTGGGTACACCTGGGCTGAGAGACTGGACTTTTAAGGGCGGCGTCACGGGGATGCCAGCAGCAGCAGAAGCCAAGAGAAAAGCAGAGAACGCCAGAGAGTCCAGATAGAGTGAAGACTTGCTGGGGGCTGGGAGGCCTGCCAGCCTCCCTCTCCCCAGTACCTCTGCCTGCTGTGTACCTGGTAAACCCCAATAAAAGACTGCAAAATGCCACTGAGGGCCCTAGGACTCTGACTCCTTCTTTACCTGGTCTGCTGGATCAGAAAATCCGCACTGTGGTATTCCTGACCCTACAAAGCCAACTCTAAAGAACATGTTTCAAGCTGGGAGTAGACCACTATTGACTATTGAATGCTGTCTTAGATCCGACTAGAAAGATCAGCAAGCTAGAAATAATAGGTGACCTTGACTAGAACCATTCATTGGAGAGGTGGGAATATAATCCTTGTTGTAATTAATAATGGATTGAGAGGAGAAATGAGATGGAGAACATTTGATCATATTTTTTTGTTTTTGCATGAATGCAGCAGGATTTTTGAGGACAATTTCTGAAAACTTCCTGTGTCTTATTTACTAAATTCCTACCATATTGTATCCCAATATGGTTATATATTTTAATGTATTACAATTTTAATGTTTTGTACCTTTTTTTTAAGATTTATTTTTATTTATTTACGCATACAAGAACTGGGGTATAGGCCAGAGGTGTGGGGGGTGAGTGGATTCACCCGAGACAGAGTGGGGAGCAGACCAGGCAGATTGACTGAAAAACATTGCTGAGGGGAGCAGCTGCAAAACAGGAGTGGTCTGATTAACCATGTGGGTTAGCTCCCTGGCCGGGAATTGAACTAGAGCTGCAAATAGCTTCGTAGTGCTGAGACTTAACCCCATGGGCCACCAGGAAGGCCCTGTTTTTATAGCATCTTTTAGGTGGAGATCTCAGAAAACCTACTTTAGCTAGGGGCATGGGCAACATTTGCACTAGTGGGCAATTAGGACTTTTTTTTTTTTTTAAGATTTATTTATTTATACAAGCACTGGGTACAGTCAGAAGCGCAGGAGGGTGAGAGAATTCACCAGAGCCAGAGCGGGGAGCAGAGCAGGCAGAAGGACCGAAGTACACTGCTGAGGGGAGCAGCGGGCGGCAGGAGAGGTCTGAGTGCCATGTGGGACCCTCCTCCGGTGGCCGGGGAGCAGCCGGGGATCGAACTGGCGCTGCAGAGGCTGCGGGCAGCTTCGCAACCCAGCGCTCAACCGCTGCGCCACAGGGGAGGCCAGGCAATTAGGACTTTTAAGGATTAGGCCCCTGGTCTTGCAAAAGCAAACTGACTTGACCTTGACCTTACAATACATCATGTTTTTTCAGCTGTCAAATGAGGATAACAAGACCAGTTTAGCTCAGTGGGTGGTTGTGAGGCATGACTACTAATGAAAATAATTGTAAAACACTTTTGCAAGTTAAAGTGTGATATAAATGCTAAATAGTAGTTCTTTATTGGGATGTTGTGAAAATTAGCAACATATTGTCTGTTAGAGGCCTTAAGATCCTTTTGAGAAAGGTGATATATTTTTATAAATACTATTTGAAGACAAAATAGCTCAGTTTTTGGGAAAAGGTATTGCTACCCTAATTTCTAGGATGTAACAATTATGGAAACAAAATGAAACAACTTTTTATCAAAGAATATTTCTAGAAGATTAGAGGATTTGAATCACAAAAATTTGTACCAACCTGGCTTTCTATTTCAGGGGAGGGTATGAATGCCACCCTGTGGCAGTTACAATGCTGAGTGTTTATTTATTTAGTTTTTAAAGACCTTATTTATTTTATGCATACAAGAACTGCGGTATAGGCCAGAGGTGTGGGGAGGGTGAGAGGATTCACCAGAGACAGAGTGGAGAACAGAACAGGCAGATCTTCTGAAATACACTGCCGAGTGGAGCAGCAGGCAAGACAGAAGTCTGCTGTGCCATGTAGGTAGCTCTGTGACAGGCTGAGGATTGAGCTTATGCTTCAGGGGCTGCTGATAGCTTCACAGTGCTGTGCTTAACTCCTTGCGCCACCAGAGAGGCCCCCAATGCTGAATGTTTAAAGGAATGGTTTGTGGATTTATTGTCTATATTTAAAGCCTCACAACCAAAAAATAGAACCACTCACAAAAAAGTGTTGGAAAAATTTTTTATTTTAAAGATTTATTTTATCTATTTATGCATACAAGAGCTGGGTTGTAGGCCAGAGGTATGGGGTAGGGTGTGTGTGAGAGAGGATTCACCAGAGACAGAATGGGGAGCAGAACAGGCAGGCTGACTGAAATACACTGCTGAGGGGAGCATTACGTGAAACAGGAGAGGTCTGCTGCAACATGTGGGTCAGCTCCCAGACTGGGGATCCAACTCATGGTGCAGTGGCTGCCAATAGATTCATAGAGCTGAGACTTAACCCCTTGCACCACCAAGGAGGCCCCTTTAGTTTATTTTAGGTGAAACCTTATAGATACTTGAATACAGACTTAGATGGTGGTTACAGTTAGGCTTGAAGGAGGGACTTGGTGCCGTGTCAGGCAAAACTAGCACACCTTGTTCCACACCTGATTCTGATATAGAATTGGTGGCATCATTACCTGTAATGTACTTATAATATGCTTGAAATTTGAATCTGTTGAAATAAACTTTTCTCAGCTTCTACAGTAGCATTAACAATGGAGAAAAATTAGGGTGTGGTTCTGGGTTTGTTTGTTCTTTTTTTAATGTATATAAGAACTGGGGTATAGGCCAGAGGCATGGTGGGTAAGAAGATTCACCAGAGACAGTGGGGAACAGAACAGGCAGATCTACTGAAATATCCTGCTAACAGGGTGAGACAGGAGAGGTCTGCTGAGCCATGTGGAATGTGCGTTAGCTCCCTGGCTGATTGAACTCATGCTGCAGTGGCTGGCAATAGCTTGATAGTGCTGAGACTTAAACCCCTATGTCACTAGGGAGGCCAGGATGTGCTTCTTTTGATGTCTAATACTGATAAGGGAAAACTGAAAAGATTAAGGATAGTTTGCTGACAGCTCAGTTGGGACCATGTATATTGTTTTGTTTGTTTGTTTTCAATAGGGACCTGTGTATTGCTAATTTTAGGACAAAGCCACTTGAAGTTCTTAGTTTCACATAGGTTGGAATTGAATCTTTTTTTGAAGTTCAATTCTCACAGTCCTTTGCCTCTTCATATCAAGGACAACTGTAAGGCTTAGAGGTTTCTTTTCCTCTTTGATGGGAAGACTTTTTGCTTTTGCACACCCAGATATTACTTACTTTTCTTTTGCATTTAGTGAGTGGAGGAGAGATCTCAGAATGCCCTGCATCCATAGCAAAGACAGTTGAGTAAGCTTATTTTCTTGGAGATGCTTTACCTCTGTGGTTTTATTAAGACTTTCTACCTTCATGGTTTATTAAGATTGTGTTATTTGCTTTCATCATTTGCTTTATTCATTATAGCTACTTTGTTCAGTGTAGACTCAGCAGTTGGTTTCAACTGTTTTATGTTTATCGGGAAAGGTTCACCTTATATTCCTGTTTCAGTTTCTTTGGATTTAATTTCCTGTTTCCTGTATCTATTCTACTTAATAATGTCTTCCCAGAGTCCTTAATAATGTCCTTCCCAGTTTTATTGCAGTATAATTGACAAAATTATAAGATATTTAAAGTGTACCAAGTTGTCCCCCTGCCCCCCCTCAGTAGTCAAGGTTTCTCTGGAAGCTTGCAGTTGGCAGTACTGTTAAGTTACAATACCTTTAAGAGTCTGTGAAGAAAAAAGGGCCTCCCTAGAGGCACAGTATCAAGCTATCGGCAGCCATTAAAGCATGAGTTCCGTCCCTGGTCAGGGAGCTAACCCACATGGTGAGGCTGACCTCTTCTGTCTCGCCTGCTGCTTCCCTCAGTAGTGTAGTTCATAGATCCACCTGTTCTGCTCCCCACTCTGTCTCTGGTGAATCCTCTCACCCCCCACTCCCTCCCACACCTCTGGCCTATATCCTAGTTCTTTGTTTTTTTAAAGATTTATTTTTTTATGCATACAAGAACTGGGGTACAGACCAGAGGTGCGGGGAGGGTGAAAGGATTCACCAGAGTGGAGAACACAACAGGCAAACTGACTGAAATGCATTGCTGAGGGGAGCAACAGGTGAGACAGGAGAGGTCTGTTGTACCATGTGGGTAGCTCCCTAGCTGGCCGGGGATCACACTCATGCTGCAGAGATTGTGGATAGCTTCACAGTGCTGTGCTTAACCCCTTGCGCCACCAGGGAGGCCCAATAAATCTTTAAAAAAAAATTAAGAAAGAATAAGACCTTAAGAAGGAGGTACTTCCTACCACTTCCTAACAATATGGAATATATGTAATATTTGATCTTATTTTTCTTCTGTGACTGGTTAGTTCATGCCCTTTGAAATGTCCCTCTTCGGTTATTTGTCTTTTTCTTACTAACTTGTAAAAAGTTCTTTGTATGTTGTCACCATTAACTCTTTTTTTTTTTTTTAAGATTTTATTTATACAAGAACTGGGGTACAGGCCAGAGGCGTGGGAGGGTAAGAGAATTCACCAGAGATAGAGTGGGGAACACAACAGGCAGATGTACTGAAAACACTGCTGAGGGGAGCAGCGGGCAAGTCAGGAGAGGTCTGCCGTGCCAGATGGGTATCTCCCTGGCCAGCTAGGAATTGAACCCGCGCTGCAGAGGCTGTGGATAGCTTCACAGCACTGTGCTCAACCTGCTGCTCCACCTGGGAGGCCCCACCATCAACTCTTCTTAATAAATGTTGCAAATATTTTTGAAGGCTATAAATAAGAAGTGAGGAAGCAGGGGCCTCCCTGGTGGCACAAGTGGTTGAGTGTAGCGCTGTGAAGCTGGCCTTAGCCTCTGTGGTGCGAGTTCGATCCCTGGCCAGGGAGCTACCCACATGGCGCAGCAGACCTCTCCTGACTTGCCTGCTGCTCCCCTCAGCAGTGTAGTTCAGTCAGTCTGCCTGTTCTGTTCCCCACTCTGTCACTGGTGAATCCTCACACCTCTGGCCTGTACCCCAGTTCTTGTAATCATAAATAAATCTTTAAAAAAAAAGTGAGGAAGCAGACTGTTACATCAATTGCTTATCTGAGATGACATTTGTTTAAAATGTTTGCCTTGGTTATTTGAGCAATGGTGAAACTTCTTTTGTCTTGCTCCTTCCAAAGATGCATAGAAAAAAACTCCTGCTGTCTAAAGTAAAGTGTTGGCTCTGTGTTGGTTATAATTTGCTTTTTCTGGCTGGCAAAGCCTCCTTTTTGTTTTCTTTCTTTTGACAGATTATAGGATTGTGGGGAAACAGCGTCCAGGGCTTTTTCAGGAACTGTGCCATTTTATCTACAGGAGAAGCCATTGGCTTTGGCACTAGAAGAGAATTGGCTCTGCATTTAAAGATGCCAAATCACGCTTGATTCACAAGTTTGCTCTCTCATTTTGTGATGTCTGTGAAACTTTTTCAGGATGTTGGCTTTTACTTTTTCTCCCATGTGCTACCTTATCAGCATGAGAAATGAACAACTTGTGCCTCTCTCTAACTCCTCACCCCCAACACCATGGAAACCACAGCAAAAACCACATGCAATAGTCATTTTAAGGATGAGGGAAAAATATAATGCACAGATGTTTCTGTTGCCCTTATGAGTGACTGTGAGCTTCAGTTCTGGTTTATCAGTTAAATTCTTAGTTTCCTATGTAGGTGTGATTATTTTTTAAAGATTTATTTATTTATGCATACAAGAAGTAGGGTACAGGTGAGAGGTGTGGAGGGTGAGAGGATTCACCAGAGACAGAGTCGGGAACACAACAGGCAGAATGACTGAAATATACGATGCTGAGGGGAGCAGTGGGCAAGTCCGGAGAGGTCTGTTACACTGTGTGGGTATCTCCCTGGCAGGGCATCGAACTTGTGCTGCAGTGGCTGCGGATAGCTTCATAGGTTGCATCTAACCCCTTGCGCCACCAGGGAGGCCTGCCCTGATTATTTAGATGTGGAAATAATTTATCAACCAAGATATGTCTTTATAGAGGCATTTCAAAAGCATCAGAGAAAGCTAAGTGTCAGAGTATGCCATTTCTTAATCTGTATAAGAGCACATATAGGAAAGCTTTACTTATGTACACTTGGTGCACACTTTCAATGGGATGTAGCATGATTTATTTGATTTCTTTCTTTTTAAGCATTTAAAGTACCTTCCTCCATGTGGCTTCACACTGCCAGGACACAAGCCCCCATCCCCTTCCTTGCCCTTCTCTCCACCCCACCAGGGAGGTCCCCCCATCTTCTCCTCAGCTTTTCTGCTGAAGAATTTGACCTTCTTGATGACTGGCTGCTTTCAACGAATTTTTCCTTCCCTGCAGCACATTGATGATAGGAGCAGTTCCAGTTTTGTGTTTTGGCAGCATTTTCTGGTGTCTGTTCACTCACCAAGGTAAACTGTTAAGGTAATGCCTTGTACCAGTTTTCCCAGAGTAGCCTGGGTGATAAGTGTTGAATTTGATGCTGCAGGACACCAGCGTTACTACAACCTCCTGAGTGTTTCTGTTTCTTGCTGATGTGGCTTTGACTGTGGCTCACGTGGCCCCACACTTTTCAGGTCTTCCTCAGTTTGGATGGCATATCTGCAGCCAAAATGAAAGAACAATTTGTCCTGCTTTCAAATGAGAAATTTTATTATCATGTAAGTAGTCTTTTTTGTTTGTTTGTTTTTTCTTTTTTTTTTGATTTATTTATTTATTTATGTATACAAGCACTGGGTACAGTCAGAAGCACGGTGGCCGGGGAGCAGCTTCGCAACCCAGCGCTCAACCACTGCGCCACCAGGGAGGCCCTGTTTTTTCTTTTTTTAAAGATATATTTATTTATACAAGCATTGGGTACAGTCAGAAGCGCGGGAGGGTGAGAGAATTCACCAGAGCCAGAGCGGGGAGCAGAGCAGGCAGAAGGACAAAAGTACACTGCTGAGGGGAGCAGCGGGTGGGCGGCAGGAGAGGTCTGCGCCATGTGGGACCCTCGCCTGCAGGCAGGGATCAAACCAGCGCTGCAGAGGCTGTGGGCAGCTTCGCAACCTAGCCCTCAACTGCTGGGCCACCAGGGGAGGCCCTCATTTAAGTACTCTTAACTCCAATTGTATTTGTTACCTTCATGCTTTTTTTGTTACCTTCATACCTTAATGTACAATTGATTTTGAAACAATAGATCTTTTAGCACATCTTCCCCACATGTTAATGCCTGTACTTTTTTTTTTTTAAGGTTTATTTATTTATGCATACAAGAGCTGGGGTACAGGCCAGAGATGCAGGAGGTGAGAGGATTCACAAGAGACAGAGTGAGGAACAGAACAGGCAGATCCACCAAAGTACTCTGCTGAGGGGAGCAGCGGGCAAGTCAGAAGAGGTCTGCTGCACCATGTGGGTTGCTCTTTGGCTGGAGGGGGATCAAATCCATGCTGCAGAGGCTGCGAATTGCTTCGTAGTGCAGTGCTTAACCCCTTGTGCCACCAGGGAGGCCCATTGCCTATACTTTCTGTGTATAACGGTTTGAAGAAAACTTAGGTATAGGTTATTTCCATTTAGATTAAGATGAAGATTGTTAATAGTTGGAATAGGCTGGCTTCTAGTGTGAATTATTATAAAGACACACATCTCCCTCTGCCAGAAATTTTCTTCCTTCTCTTCTATCCTAAACTCAGTCTTGCAAAGGCTGAGATTTCATTCCCTTTACATTCTTTGTTGCAGCCTGCTTCCCTCCTCCCTTTTTTTAAACTTGACTGTCTCCTGTAACTGGACTTAGCAACTTAAAGACTTAGAATGTAGCTTATCTTTTTGTCTCTGGGGTCTAATAGTGGTGCTACTCTCTAAGAACACAGTAAGTTTGTGGTGATGTGAGTGAAAGAATAAATTGAATTCCCAGATACTGTGATTGGATTTTATACTTCCCTCTAGTGTGTGACAGAGAAAGTGCATCCAGCTTAAAAAATCAACTGTTACAGAATATCTCTTTACATTGAAATAATAGTTCCAGGCATTGCCCTTTTTTGTTTGTTTTGTTATTAACTTTCACACTTTTTAAAAAAAGATTTTACATATTTATTTTTATATAGAAGAATTGGGGTATAGGCCAGAGGTGTCGGGGTTGGGGGGAAGGATGGGGGATGAGAAGATGTACTAGAGACAGAGTGGAAAGCAGAGTAGGTGGATTTACTGAAAATACACTGCTAAGGGGAACAGCAATGGGTTAGACAGGCGAGGTCTGCTGCCCATGTGGGTTAGCTCCTTGGCCTGGGATGGAACTCAGGCCCTTGCAGTGATAACACTGAGACTTAACCCCTAGGCCGCCTCATGGAGGCCCAACTTTCACACTTTTTCTTCAGATCTTTGAATCTAGTGAATAGGATTTCTTACAAAGTGTTCTGCCTTGTGGGTGTTTGAGGTCTGTAAAATGTCAGTTAGCTGGTCTTTATGGGGGAAATGCCCTTTTAAGAGTGTTCAAGATAGAGCATTCATATTGTTTTGTCTTTGTTACTGAATTCTTCTGAAAGTGTATGTTTGGTTTTTTTGTTTGTTTGTTTTTAAAGATTTATTTATTTATTTTATACAAGCACTGGGTACAGTCAGAAGCACAGGAGGGTGAGAGAATTCACCAGAGCCAGAATGGGGAACAGAACAGACAGAATGACGAAATACACTACAGAGGGGAGCAGCGGGTGGCAAGAGAGGTCTACGTGCCATGTGGAACCCTCGCTGACGGCCGGGGATCAAACCGGCGCTGCAGAGGCTGTGGGCAGCTTCGCAGCCCAGCGCTCAACTGCTGCGCCACCAGGGAGGCCTGTATGTTTGTTCTGATAGGAGTAAATTATTTTTTTTTTGCTTGTTAAAAATATATGGGAAATTTGCATGATAGACTATCCAAGAAATATGGAGGAGGAACAATGATCAGGCTAGATGGATGTTACTTAAACCATTCATATTTTCCTTTTATCTCTGTTTTATGTTTTAATGTTGTGTTTTATGTTGTGTTTATGCTTTAATGTTGTTTACTAATTACAGAAGTAAGACATCAACTTAGAAAGTCTAAAAACTATTTTTAAAAAAGGGATATGTAGGGTCTCCCTGGTGACACAGGGATTAAAGTCTCAGTGCTGTTAGCTATCGCCAGCCACTGAACCCTGAGTTCCATCCCTGGCCATGAAACTAACCCACATGGCGCAGCAGACCTCTCCTGTCTCACCCAGTACTCCCCTCAGCAGTGTATTTTAGTAGCTCTGTCTGTTCTGCACCTCACTCTGTCTCTGGGAAATCCCCCCCTTCTGGCCCAGTTCTTGTGTGCATTAATAAATAAACATAAACATAAAAAAGTAATACTCATATTGCTTAAAATTAATGTGATTATAATATAATTGAAAATTTGTCATTTTAAAACTTTTCATTGAGATATAATATACATATATAAAAGTGCACCTAAATGTGCAGCTCAGTAATTTTTCCCAAATTATAACTGATACCTAGATAAGAAATATTACCAGGTTTCTTGAAACTCCTTCTATCAGTGTGTCCATAGAATGAATGAGTACTTAGTGGCAGAGTTCAAACTTGGTTATTTGTTCTGTGATGAAAATGAATGAAGCAGGTTACTAATTTCAGGTTTGGTTCCGGTTGTAAGAATGTGGGTCACTTGGAGGATTCTTCTGCTATAAGCTTTACTGGGCTAAATATTTAGTGAAGGCTGAATTGAACTATATATACCTTACTGTACAAAATTGGAAAGGAAGAAGATACAAAGATAAACACAGTACAGAGATTTACAGTCTAAATTAGAAAAACAGGGCCTCCCCGGTGGCGCAGCGGTTGAGCGCTGGGTTGCGAAACTGCGCGCGGCCTCTGCGGCGCCGGTTCAATCCCCGGCTGCTCCCCGGCCAACGGAGGAGGGTCCCACATGGCGCGCAGACCTCTCCTGCCGCCCGCTGCTCCCCTCAGCAGTGTACTTCGGTCCTTCTGCCTGCTCTGCTCCCCGCTCTGGCTCTGGTGAATTCTCTCACCCTCCCTCCCGCACTTCTGACTGTACCCAGTGCATGTATAAACAAAACAAGCAAACAAACCAGCAAACAAATAAATAAAGCATGCCTCTATTAAAAAAAAAATAAAAAAAAATAAATTAGAAAAACATTATTTATTAGAAAACAGAACACCTAAATACTAAATTGTGTAATAGTGATTCAGAAAAGGAACAATTTTGATAGCCTCAAAGAAGACTCCTCAAGGGAGGTGGATTTGAGCTGCACTTTGAAGAATGGGTAGGATTTAAATGAAATGGTTGTAGCAGCACAAAGCATGGCAAGAAAGTAGAAGTAGATGATTATGACACACAGTCAGTGATAAAACAGATCAGCCTGTCTGTGGTGGAGAAAGCTTGTTAAGGAAAGGGAGTAAATTTGATAACATAAGATGGTACCAAATTACAGGGTATATCATAACCTTGGAGTGGAAACTTGACTGGATCTCATAGGTACTAGAGAGCCACCATAAAGCTTAGTGGATTAGACTTGGAGCCAAGAATATTTCAAGTTCTTTTTTTTTTCTCCAAAGATTTACTTTATTTATTTATGCATACAAGAACTAGGGGGTAGGCCAGAGCTGCAGGGGCGGGGGTGAGAGGATTCACCAGAGACAGAATGAGGAATAGAACAGGCGGATTGACTGAAATACACTGCTGAGGGGAGCAGCGGGCAAGACAGGAGAGGTCTGCTGTGCCATGTGGGTCAGCTCCCTGGCTGGCCAGGGATCGAACTCTTGCTGCGGTGGCTGGCCATAGGTTGGTAGTGCTGAGACTTAACTCTTTGCACCACCAGGAAGGCCCCCAGAATACTTCAAGTTCTGATACTGACTTCTGTTTACCAGTTTACCAATTATGTGACCTAGGACAGACCATCTCTGAACCTCAGTTTCTTTAATTTGCAAAAATGGGAGAAATAATCAGTTTCACATATTGTGATGATATGTACCTATCCATCCATCCACTGGTCCTGACACAGGTCTTTGTACCAAGAAAATGAGCAATAGATTGAATTGCTTCTGTTGTTCTTGAGAAGAACAAAGGACAAAAGCAGTAGTATACAGAAAGAATGAGGGAGTCTACAAAATTACAGTTATCAAACATGTTAAGGGTCTCTGTAAGGGTAGTGGTAATAAGGACATTTGAGGGACATGAAGAGAAATTAGACTTGAATTCCTATTTAGGAAGAAATGTTTGGCCTTTCCTTTGATCTTTTATCAAACAGATAAAATTCCTTTGTAGTTTCTTTGACTGTATAGATACTTTAGGCAAGATGAATTTGACTTTTTAATTTCAGCTAAGGTATTTGAAGTCTCCTGAGAGATCCTCATTTATATTTTAGAAGTGGATATTAGATGGTTTGTCTGAATTATCCAGTTGTCAAGAACATTTGTGATAATGGTAGGCCTGATATGTTTGGTTTTTTTTTATTATTTTTTAATTTTTTTTTTAATAGAGGCATGTTTATTTATTTATTTGTTTGTTTGTTTGTTTTTGTTTATACATGCACTGGGTACAGTCAGAAGCGCGGGAGGGTGAGAGAATTCACCAGAGCCAGAGCGGGGAGCAGAGCAGGCAGAAGGACCGAAGTACACTGCTGAGGGGAGCAGCGGGCGGCAGGAGAGGTCTGCGCGCCATGTGGGACCCTCCTCAGGTGACAGGGGAGCAGCCGGGGATCGAACCGGCGCCGCAAAGGTCGCCGGCAGCTTCGCAACCCAGCGCTCAACCACTGCGCCACCGGAGAGGCCCCTGATATGTTTGTTTTTGATATCTTAGCAAATTAATTGGTACAGGAGTCATCTTGGAAGGATTTAATTTTTTAGTTTCTGTTTAATGCTTTATAAGGAAAAAACTGCCATTATCAAGAAGGCTAGAGTCTGGGGCCTCCCCAGTGGTGCAGCAGTTGAGCACTGGGTTGCAAAGCTGCCCGCAACCTCTGCAGCACCAGTTCCATCCCTAGCAGCTGGGAGAGGGTCCCATATGGCGAGACAGCTCCCCTCAGCAGTGCATTTCAGACAGTCTGCCAGTTCTGTTCCCCGCTCTGGCTCTGGTGAATTCTCTCACCCTCCCGTGCTTCTGACTGTACCCAGTGCTTGTATAAATAAATAAATAAATAAATAAATAAATAAATCTTTTAAAAAAAAGAAAGAAAAAGAAAGCTAGAGTCTGAAGGAAGCTACTGACACAGAAATGTCTCTTACACAAGAGTATTTTTTAGGTCAGCTATTTTAATATAACAGCTTCTTGAAGTATTGTTTAGTTATTTTAATGTGGAAATTGCCAGAAAATTGCTAAATGATGTAGAAGAGAGTTGTAGCTGCATTTGTGTGCTTGAGAATATTTGTTTTGGATCAGGACAAGACGGGGAAGTACTGGACTCATCTATTAGATAATGGGAAGACTTTTGTGGGTAGAATTTAAAATAAATATTTTTTTCACATTTTGTTCCTTTCATGTGGAACATACTAAACACTAGACTGTGGAACACCACTGAAGTCCCTCTATAAATCTGTTTAGTCCGGTGTCTTATAATTTGGGTTAGGAAAATGATCTGGTTTTATGTAAAACAAATGGGCCTGTGACACAGCTCTTTTTCCATCTTCCTAGAAGACCAAGGTTTATATATATATAAATGCTTTGAGCACAAAAGAAAACTTAAAGTATTTTTTTTTAAATCATAGTTGTATTTGGGGAACTAAATGGGATTATAGAATTTGGTATAGATATTTAACATCAACTACAAAAACTTTATGGACTAAAATGACAACATAGGTAATAGCTTACCTTTCCCACCCCCCATTTTATTTTTTTAATGCCCCACGTACTGCACCACTGTAGCTAAGAAAATATCCTACAAAGTGTATTTATTCTATTCTTAAGAGTATTATGTCCCAAATGGTGGCATTAGTTGATGCAACTTGTCAGTGCGATGCCCTGGCAGTTGACGAGTTTTTTCAAATAGTAAGTATATGACTTGCACAAGACCTAGACGTTCGCCTCCTGATTGTTACTGAAACCTGCAAAGGGGAACGGATGGTTGGCTTGGATTTAGTTGGATGTAGGTATCTTGTATCTGAGCGTGGTTGGAGCTGTGTTTTTTTGCAAGTGGTTTGATTTATCCCCTTCCTCCTTACCCCTGCCCCCTCCACTCCACTCCCGCCCAGGTACATACATACCTTCCCGGTAAGCTCCTCACGCTCTCCCCCGCGCCGTCCCCAGCTCATAATTTCTGCGTCCCGGAAAGCAGGAGTTTCAGACAGCCTGCATGCATTGATATGTGCAGCGGATTTCATATGCAAACTTAAATCTATACAAGATTATGAGGGAGACAGTTGATTAATCAGAAGATAAGGGCGAGGCAGGGATCTGGGGCGCATTTCTTTACTGTCGCGAGTCTCCTGGTGGTTACTACTGTGGAAGTGTGGGGCACTCAGGCTTGTCCCCCCTGGATGGGAGCCGCTCCTTGTGCCCAGGCAGCGAGTGGGCAGGGGAGCAGGAGAAAGGAGGTGGCATCACCTGGCACGGCCGCGGGATGCCTGGCTCCCGGCTTTGGGGCGGGGGCCAGGAGAGCTGGGGGCAGCTCTAACAAAGAGGAGCCGCGCCGGGGCCGAGGCCGCGGGTAGCTGGCCTATCCCCGGCGGCTGACCTCCCAGTGGGCCTCGCCAGTTGGCTGTTCGGCGAGTCGCTCTGATGGCTCCCTGGCTCGCCATTGGCTGTGCGGGCGGGCGGGGGCTCCAGGGGGCCGGGTTGGGGTTGGGGGCGGGGCTGGCTTCCGGCGGCTCGGAGCGTGAGCGCGCCGGCTGGGGGAGGGGGTGTCGGCGCCGGCGAGTGCTGCGCTCCCAGCCTGGCCCCCAGCAGCCGCTGCCTCCTCCCCCTGCTCGGAACCTTCCCGTCCTGCTCCCGGGCGGGGCGAGGAGGGCTGGCCTGCCCCGGGCGGGCGGGGAGGAACCCGGAGCCCCACGGAGCGCTGCGGAGCGAACCTCACCTCCCTTCCCGGGCTCAAGGTGTGTGTGTGCTTTTTCCAAAGCAACCCCGACTTCAGCCGACTTAACCTTGTGAGAAAAGAGGCAATGGATTGGGAAGTAAGAGGACCCCATCCCATCAGTTTATGTTGATATTTCTAATTCTAGCCTTCATTCTTCTTTCCCTGCCTTCTCACCCTGACGCAGGGTAAGGAGACTCAGGACTCTTACCTTTTTACTGATGTGTCAATGTCGGTCGCTTAGTAAAAAGAACAGAAGAAAAGAGCTCTTTCTTGTGTGGCATCTGATGCAGTAAACCGCAAAATAAAAAAAAAAAAAGAAAGAAAAAAGAAAAGAAAAAGCGGGGGTGGGGTGACTGCAAGCTAGGAGCGGGTTTTTGAAACTGTGCTGCATCCGTGTCCATTAAGACTTTACCATTTTCCTACTTGGGACTGCCTTAATCAGCAAAAACAATGTTAAAAGGAAAGAGGGAGCAGCCCCCGTTAAGTGGTAATTAAATGAAATCCTGATAGTTATTAGCGGTTAACTCTGCTAAAGTCTTCTCGAGTACATTGTCACCATCTTTGTGTACTGCTCAGCCCTTTTGGAGAAACCCCAGTTATGGAGGAGTCTTGGCAAACTTACCTTGCCGTGACTGAAACTTAGAAGTCTTATCTGTTTCTCAGTGTATTTCTTATATCCCTAGGGTCTCCCAGGGATTTTGTTTCCGTGGTCAAAAACCAAAACCAAATTAAAAATAGTCCAGATGAACTTTAATTTGTTTACCTTTAACAGTTCCCACCCCCTGACTTTATGAACTTGGGTGTCTATAGCATTACAATGTAAATTTATCTCTTTTGAGTTCTTTAGCTTCTACAACTTAGGGGTGGATCCCTTCTTCCTAAAGGACACAGAACTCATCTTCAGCCAAAATCAAGAATCTCTTTATAGATTTTTAATTGATTGGGGGAAGTTATCAATTGAAGATAGAAAACCCAAAACTGGTGATGGTAGAAATCAAAGGTGTGTCTGTGTGTTGAGTGGCAGTATTCATGATATACTGAGCATTGTCAACTAAGGTGTTTGGACCACATTTACTTTGATGTTGATCAGCACAGAGCTCGAATGCACAAGGAAAGAGAATATAATTTTTTGGGCAGCACTATGGTAAATATTTCATTGAAATGATTGGGAATTCATTCTTATTATCCAGGTTGTTTCTAGTAGTTCTGACTGGAGTCCAATTTTGAAGACAGAATTGATATGTGAAGCTGTCTTTCAGTTATTGATGGATTCGTGTTTTTTCGTTGCATTGATTTATTGGCTCCCTAACAAATAAGGAGCAGTTTGGGGTGACAGCAAGTAATCTGAAGAATAGGAATGATAGAACAGGAAATAATCTCAGTTGTTGAAAATTTATAGAGATCATACTGTTTTTTTTTTTTTTTCCAACCTCAAGTAACCTTAGAATTGTGCAAGAGTAATTTCACAGTAAACCTGTGTTGGATTTGGGGTTTCAATTTGTTATCCATTTGTCCTTTAAGAGTCCATAAATAATGTTTAAATTGAAATGTAAAGAGGATTGCCCAGATTTTGTCTTAACCTAACTTCTCATGAAGTTAGGAACTATTAAAAATCGTTGTATGAAAGGTTGTTTTAGCTAGCGTAGAAAACAGAGTTGTACTTTGATGTACAAAATATGGCAACCTGAGGAACAGACCAAAACCAAATCAAAGGAAAACACTTGGAGGCCATATTAAAGCATATACTACTTCAACTGCTGCTACAAAATACAAGTTGCCCTTCTGTTTGGTATCCTGACTAGGTGGTTTTTTTGTCTGCCATGGGTGACTTAATTCAGCTTTGTGAAGTTTTCTTAGACTTTGTTCACTTAATTTTTAATATTTCTATGAAAATCTGAACTGATTTGTATAATCAATATTTTGCATGGTGCGGTGATTTCCCCAAAGAATTTTCCCCAGGAGACAAAAGGCTATGTATAGAACTAATCATTGGTGTATTTACACTGATCTCCAAATATCGTTTAAGGGGGATGGAAATCCTCAGATTTGGTCCTCTGCAAGGAAACAATTATATGAAGCCATGACTTCCCATTATCTCTTAGATTGAAGTGAGTGCTGCTGAGGTTAAAGTAACCGATTTAATTTTCTTTAGCAATCTGTTTTTATCCATCCTGCTTGTTTTTGTGAGTCACAGCTTGAAATGTGTTAAGAAAAAGGGCCCTATGTTCTCTCTAAAGGGAGACTCAAGCCCAATCCCCCATTCACATTAGAAAGTATAAAATGATCCCCTTGAGGAGATGAAGGAAAAGATTGGACCCTTGGCATTGTTTGGTTCTCCTAATAATCAACTTGAGTGTTGTAAGGTTTGGAATTGAAAAAAGCTTGCCCAAAGGTGAGAAAATAACTAGAGGCAAAAGACTGGGGAATGCTGTTCTCAATATGAAAGACTTACTTAGAGACAATGAATACATTCACATGGAGATGTGTCTGGTGGTAGTTTTTAGCTTTTCAGCTTTGTCAGCCAGGTGTCTGAGACAATAGTTTGTGTGTTTAAGCACCATCCACTCCCTCAGGGTTTGACTCTAGGAAACTGAGTCTTTTGAGGAAGTTGTTTGCAGTGAGCCTGAATCCTGAGGGTAGAAGACTTTGCAGAGTCTCTTATCTGTGTACAGCTCAGATAAAGATTGTGGAATTGATTACTTGTGAGTTACTGAACTCTTCCTAATGAATGGTTGCTAGGCAAAGTGCATCTCAATCAGTTTAATCCTCGATAGTTTATAGGTCTCCTCTAGTTGTGGACCAGAGCTGCCTTTATAATGATACTGCCCTTCAAGAACCCTTGTTGGATGTGCACGTATGCTGTTAAGTGGCCTAAAAAAAAAATTAGAATGATGTATATATTTTACTTCATCTAAAATAATTTAGCTTCTGGTAACCTGGGTTACCAAAACATTGTCATTAACTTTTTCTTGGATTGAGTGATGTGTGGGATTCTTTAATATTAAGATACCATTGTGTTTGGTTATCTTTGGTCTTGTAACTAGTAAGGCAGTGAACTAACATATGCATTTTTGGAATCAGGCCAGTGATAATACTGCCCTTGGGCCTGGATGGATGGAAAAATAGGACAGAGTAAACAATCAAGGGCATAAATAATGAATCTTCCAACTGAGCCCTGGGAGAGTGAAGGAGATTATCTTCAGAGCTGTTCAATCTGCCAGTGAAAGGGGAAGAGTCCCCTGAATTAATTACCTTGACTCTGTCTGATACTGTATTTAAGGGATTGTCACAGCCATTTAGAGCAGAGTTGCCTTTTAGATATAAACTTTAAGCCCATCTTTTTGTTTGTTTGGTTTTGTTTTAAAACAAACATTTATTTTGTTCATTTATTTTATTTTAGAATCCAGGGCTTTGCTTCCTTTCCCAACTTTTTTCTCTGTGTCAGCATTCTGTGAACACTGATCAGCCCTTCTGTTTGGATGGATCTTAGAATTTTGCTTATCTGGACATGTTGTCTGTAAATGTATATACTGTACAGGGGGAGAAAGGGGAGACTTGAAAGCCTGAGCCTGGTTCAAAGGAACTTTTAGTACCTTGAGTATATATTAAGCTTTGAAATTAAATGAAAAATTGGGGGCCTTCCTGCTGGCACAAGGGGTTGAGTCGCAGCACTACGAAGCTATACACAGCCCCTGCAGCATAGCACAAGTGTGATCCCCGGCTGGCCAGAGAGCCTACCCACAAGGTGCAGCAGACCTCTCCTGTCTCCCCACTGCTCCCCTCAGCAGCATATTTCAGTCAGTCTGCCTGTGCTACTCCCCACTCTGTCTCTGGTCAATCCTCTCACCACCCCTGACCCCTGCACCTCTGGCTTGTACCCCAGTTCTTGTGTGCATAAATAAATGAGGAATTGTAGGGTATGATTGTATAACAAGTCACAAAAGGTTAAGCCAAGAATCATTTCCAGTATTGACATAAATATTTTTACTTTTGGATTAGTTTGCATCTAGTGTGGTCTCTTACAGTGGTTCCAGGCATTTCTCTGGGGAAGGGAAGACCAACTGCCTGAGAATATTTTGATGACCTAGTGATTTGGTAGTGAAGCTAGTCCCAGAACCCAGGTCTCGGAATTCTTCCCACCTCTGGATTTTTAATACATTTATTTTTTTTTCTCCTAGAATGCATTTCAGGGTCCCTATTAGAAATAATTTACAAATTTCCAATCTCTGTTCCGAGTTGTTTTTCTGTAGCAGTGAAGACTACGATGGTTTTATTAGTCAAGAAGGTTCAAATGAGGTGTTGGAGGGATAAAAGATGTAAAAGAAAGGCCAGTTAGAGGCTTCAGATGAATCTCAGGGAGGGAGCAGTGGGCATCTAATCATAGATCAAATTCAGTCATAAGTTTGTTACGTTTCAGCTAGCTGAAAAGGGCAGAGGGCATCTTTATTCAACATATGAGCATAACTTTAGTTGAGGGTTCATTCCTGATCATAGAATATCAGTATTTGATTATTCATGCAGAAGGGCAAATAGGTAAAATATGTAGATGGGTAAAATCCCAAGGTATTGGCAAGGCACATTTTTAAGAAATAGCTTTAATTTCCTCTACTTTTTAAATGGGGCTTTCTAGTTGAACAAAATGATTAAAATTTATCATTATTAGCTTTATCAATATTATCTTTCTCAGGGCCTCCCTGGTGGCACAAGGGGTTAAGATGCAACCTATGAAGATATCCACAGCTACTGCAGCACGAGTTCGATCCCAGGCCAGGGAGATACCTACATGGTGCAGCAGACCTCTCCTGACTTGCCCTCTGCTCCCCTCAGCAGTGTATTTCAGTCTGTCTGCCTGTTCTGTTCCCCACTCTTTCTCTGGTGAATCCTCTCACCCACCCACCCCCACCTCTGGCCTGTACATAAATAAATAAATCTTTAAAAAATATATATTATCTTTCTCTGGTCTTTCAAAAGACCAGCGGGCAAGATAGTCACCAGCTAGAATTATACTTAGTTTCTGAGTCATCAAAAGTAGTTTATAAATCAGTACTGGACCTAGAAAAGTCCAGCTCATTTTAATGGCCTTGAGACAGTTTGTTTTAATATTTTTTTAAGATTTATTTATTTATGCATACAAGAGCTGGGGTACAGGTCAGAAATGTGGGGAGTGAGAGGATTCACCAGAGACAGAGTGGGGAACAGAACAGGCAGACTGACTGAAATAAACTGCTGAGGGGAGCAGCTGGTGAGACAGGAGAGGTCTGCTGTGCCATGTGGGTTGCTCCCTGGCCGGCCGGGGATTGAACTCGTGCTGCAGAGGCTTCGGATTGCTTTAAAGTGAGGTGCTTAACCCCTTGTGCCACCAGGGAGGCCCTTGTTTTAATATTTTAAGATTTAACTCTGTTACCAATAGGTCCTTTGGAGAATTGAACTCTTCCAGGGAAATTATAAACTAGCTCTTGATACTGACATGTCTCCTTTGTTAGCATAATCTGGCTCCATAGTATGCACAGATCACTCATCACATGTGGGCAAGCTATAGCTAGCCAAACCAAAACACTATTACACCAAAGCAGTTCCCTCTTCTAACACTAGGCTGTATATGTGTTTTTTTAAAAAAATATTTATTTTTATTTATGCATACAAGAACTGGGGTGTAGGCCAGAGGGGCGGGGGCGGGGGTGTATGTGTGAGAGGATTCACCAGAGAGAGAGTAGGGAGCAGAACAGGCGGATCTACTGAAATACATTGCTGAGGCGAGCAGCGGATAAAACAGGAGAGGTCTGTTGCGCCATGTGGGTTAGCTCCCCAGACTGGTGCCAGATAGCTTGATAGCGCTGAGACTTAAACCCGTGCACTAACAGGGAGGCCCTAGGCTCTGTGTATAATGATGAGAGAAAGCTGTTGGCCAAAATTAAATTTTGAAGTCCGGTTGTGATAAAAGAAGTGTACTGTAAATTATAGACCTAAAGTTGACGATTTCTTTAAATCCTATTTGGAGATTCCCTGGCCTAGGGGTTAAGTCTCAGCACTATCACCATCTCAGTTCGATCCTCCACCAGGGAGCTAACCCATATACGGTGCAGCAAACCTCTCCTGTGTTGCTCGCTGTTCCCCCTGTCAGTGTATTTCAATAAATCCACCTGTTCTGCTTTCCGCTTTCTCTCTGGTGAATCCTCTAACACCCTCCTGCCCCCAACTCTGGCTTATACTCCAGTTCTTCCACACACACACAAAATTCTGTTTGGTAGGGAAATGTACCTACCTCTCCCTATCCTTCCTCCTGTGGAAGAGCAACTGAATATTACAGCAGTTTAAAAGATAAGTTTCAGGGCCTCTCCGGTGGTGCAGCGGGTTGAGCACAGTGCTGTGGGGCTGTCTGCAGCCTCTACAGCACGGGTTCAATTCCCGATTGGCCACGGAGAAACCTATATGGTGTGGAAGACCTCTCTGTCTCACCTGCTGCTCCCCTTGGCAGTGTATTTCCTTCTGTCTACCTGTTCTGCTCCCTGCTCTGTCTCTGGTGAATATTCTCGCCCTCCCACACCTCTGGTCTGTACCCCAGTTCTTGTATAAAAATAAATAAATCTTTTAAAAAATAAAAGATAAATTTCTATGACCAATTCCTAACTCTTCCCATTCAGAAAGTGGTGTTGATAATCATTTGCTGACCTCAGTGAAAATCAGATTTTATGCCTTTTGCAGAATTAATTGGAATGATGTAGACAACATCCCCAGTTGCTTCAGGGGAGAAGCATAAACATTGCTAGTGATAATTTAAATTTCTTTTTTCTTCCAAAAACTAAAATACCTCTACCTTTGGCATTTTAGTTCTCACTGTGTAAAAGACAGGACTTGATCTATTTTTTTTATTTATTTTTAAAATTAAAAAAAATTTATTATACAAGAACTAGGGTATAGGCCAGATGTGTGGGACAGTGAGAGAATTCACCAGAGACAGAGTAGGGAATAGAACAGGCAGACTGATGAAATACACTGCTGAGGGGAGCAGCGGGCACGACAGGAGAGGTCTGCTGCGCCATGTGGAAACCTCGCTGGCCGGCCGGGATCGAACCAGCGCTGCAGAGACTGCGGACAGCTTCACAGTGCGGCGTTCAACCGCCTGAGCCACCAGGGGAGGCCCTATTTTATTTTTTTAAAGATTTACTTATTTATGCATATAAGAACTGAGGTACAGGCCAGAGGTGTGGGGGGTGAGAGGATTCACCAGAGACAGAGTGGGGAAGAGAACAGGCGGATTGACTGAAATACACTGCTGAGGAGGGCAGTTGGTGAGTCAGGGAAGGTCTGCTGTGCCATGTGGGTAGCTCCCCGGGTGGGGCTCAAACTTGTGCTGCAGTGGCTGCAGATAGCTTCAAAGTGCTGTGTCTTAACCCCTTGCGCCACCAGGGAGGCCCTTGATCTGTTTTTCAAAGGAAAGGGTTATTAAGGTGATAAGAAGTTAAAGGCAGCTTATCCCAGGTCACAGTATATCAGAATAAAAGTTGCATTTTCTGGGCTTAGGAATAGGCCTTCTGTATTACCTAGCTATTCATCTAGAAGAGGTTTTACTAGTGTGAAGACATGTAATTTTGTGGCTGTGAAGGTGCTGGTTTTACCTTTGCTTATCTTATTCTCCCAAAGCCACTTTCATTCAACAGAAAGAACCAGGGCCTCCCTGGTGGTGCAGCAGGTTGAGTGCAGCGCTATGACGCTGTCTGCAGCCTCTGCAGTGCTGTTTTGATCCCCACTAGCCACGGAGATACCCACATGACAGGGTAGACCTCTCCTGTCTCGCCCGCTGCTCCCCTAAGCAGTTTGTTTCAGTCAGTCTGCCTGTTCTGTTCCCTGCTCTGTCTCGGGTGAACTCTCTCACCCTCCCGCACATCTGACCTGTACCCTGGTTCTTGTATAAATAAATAAATAAATCTTAAAAAAAAATTGGAACCACTGGATTAATGAAGAATCCATATTTTGATTTTAACTTGTCCTTCCAAGTATTACTTAACATCCTCTAGAGAGACAAAAGGAACCTTTTGCCTATTTCTATAGTTGATGACAAAATTAAATTGGAACAAGTTGTGTTTTCAGCAAGGTGTATATTTTTATTTTTGCCTGAACTGAACAAAGATCCCAACTGAAATGTGTATGTCTTACTAATTTATAGTATGTTTTGGAGAGAGTATTCCTTAGTGCACCTAGAAGTGAGAGTCAGATGCCACATAAGCCTACACACCAATTTTGCAGCTGTCTAAATTTGTGTTCCTACCATCTCTTTCATTCCCCTTCTCTGTCCACATCTGCTAATCTCTCAGCTCCCAACAACTAGTTACTGAAAATACCATTGCTCAACCAGGGAAATACTAATCTCCCCATCAGATTTGCATCCAACAGCTGTGTGTGTGTGTGTGTGTGTGTGTGTGATATTTCGTTGCATTCTTGCTTGAAGAGTATTTCTACATTCCAGAAACAAGATTCCACTCTTCAAAACGAGGAGATAAATTACTTTATATTAAATGTGCAAGTGCCTAAGAGTTAAACTTGAAATGAGAAGAAAAAACCTATTATAGTCGTAAAGTTTTAAAAAAAAATCTATTATGGGGCCTCCCCGATGGCGCAGCGGTTGAGCGCTGGGTTGCGAAACTGCGCGCGGCCTCTGCGGCGCCGGTTCGATCCCCGGCTGCTCCCCGGCCACCAGAGGAGGGTCCCACATGGCGCGCAGACCTCTCCTGCCACCCGCTGCTCCCCTCAGCAGTGTACTTCGGTCCTTCTGCCTGCTCTGCTCCCCGCTCTGGCTCTGGTGAATTCTCTCACCCTCCCGCGCTTCTGACTGTACCCAGTGCATGTATAAACAAAAAACAAACAAACAAACCAGCAAACAAATAAATAAAGCATGCCTCTATAAAAAAAAAAATTAAAAAATAAAAATAAATAAATAAATAAAAATCTATTATGTATTTAAAAGCTGTGCCTGCCGTCTTGCATTTAAACTGGCAGAGAGGCTACTTATCTACAGTTTCTCAGTAAAGACACTCATGGCGTGGCAGACCTCTCCTGTTGCGCCTGCTGCTCCCCTCAGCAGTGCTTTCGGTCTGTCTGCCTGTTCTGCTCCACACTCTGTCTCTGGTGAATCCTCTCACCCTCCTGTGTCTCTGGCCTGTACCCCAGCTCTTGTATGCATGAATAAATAAATCTTTAAAAAAATATTACTCGATTATAAACAAATATAAAAAGAAAAGAAAATGCCCAGACTATCATAGGGCATTTGAGAAAATCAAGTGAGAGTGCTTTGATGTCATAAAGCTCTCTACAAATATAAGCAGTTGTTAATGACTTTATAAAATCACCTTTGTTAAGTAATTTAAGTGTAATCTAGAAGTTGGATTTAGTGATCATCTGGTCTGAATTCTTAGCTAGTGAAAATAAATTCTTTATCATCATTTCTGATGAATGATTATTGCTTTGCTTCATCATTTCTAGTGCTGTGCCACTATTGACAAGCTCAAACTGTTTGTTTGCTTTTCTTCAGATTTTAATTTATTAACCTCTTTTTGATCTCTGGTACTCAGAGAAAAGCTGCTCCCTCCTTTGTCTGACATCTCCTGTGACATTCTTATTTAGATCTTCATCATTTCTCATTTCAAAATCATGATAGCCACTTAACTGATTTCTGACATCTCCCATTAGTCTTTCATACTTCTAGCAGTTTTATTTAAAATAAACTTCTGACCATGTTAACTCTTATTAAACTTGTCCTTATTTCCCCATGAGTTGCAGGATAAAGTCTGACATTAGCTAATAGTTAACAACTGTGTCATAATTGAGGACATGCACTGTACTGAGCACTTCATAAATATAATCTCATATAATCATCACAATTGTTCTGAAAGATGTTGGGTCTACTTTTATGCTGATTTGATGGTAAAAACATTGACCTGTGACTCTCCAACCCAGCTTAATTGTTAATCTCCTATTGTAGCTCTCTATTAATGAAACATAGACTTTTTATAATTTGGCACATTAGGTTCATCTCTAGATTTAGCACATACATCATTCGCTACCCTCCATACCAGACCACTTGTGGTTCTCCAAACACGCCATTTAGTTTTGCCACTGCATGCCTTTCATTATGCTACTTTCTGTGCCCAATCTTCTCAATCTAATAAATATTTACTTGACCTTATTGACCCGTATTGCTATTCTTCATTCTTCCTCACTATTCCCTGGAAGTATTTGTTTATTTGGGCTTTCAAACAATTTTATTCATATTCTCACCAAGAATTGTCATATTTGCTTTCCCACTACAATGTCATAGTACCTGATACATCATAAGTTCCCAGTGAAGGAATAAATGATATCTCAGGTTAAACTCATTTCCCTTTAGTATTCATAGTATAGTTTCTAGATCCCTCTATTTTTTATATCCCAGCTGTGATATTTGTAGACTTTTCCACATTTCACATTAGAAAGTATTATTTTAATAATTCGAGAAAGTGAACTTCAGGGGCCTGTCTGGTGGCACAGGGATTAAAGACAGCGCTATCAAACTATAGCCAGCCACTGCAGCTTGAGTTCCATCCTGGCAGGTCAGGGAGCAACCCACATGGCACAGCAGACCTCTTGCGTGTTGGCCTGCTGTTCCCCTCAGCAGTGTATTTCAGTAGATCTGTCTGCCTGTTCTGCTCCCCACTCTCTCTGGTGTACACACACACACACACACACACACACACCCGTACCTCTGGCATAAATAAATAAATGTTTTTAAAAAAAAAGAAAAGAAAGAAAAAGTGAACTGCAGAACTGCAACCTTCCAGAATACCTTTTACTGAAAAGTGTACCAAATGGACAGATGGTCCACCTACTTCTTTTTTTTTTTTTCTTTTTTAAAGATTTATTTATTTTTATACAAGAGCTGGAGTACAGGCCAGAGGCACAGGAGGATGAGAGGATTCACCAGAGACAGAGTGGGGAGCAGAACAGGCAGAAGGACTGAAAAACACTGCTGAGGGGAATAGCGGGTGCGACAGGAGAGGTCTGCTGTGCCACCGGGGAAGCCCTGGTCCACCTACTTCTTTAGGAATAGTTTTGTTTGCATTAATTTGTGGCCATTTCCTTGTCAGAACAGAGCCCAAATCACCTAAGAAAAAAGTAAGCAAAGGTAGCACTTTGTACCTGCCTTTCCTTTTTACCTCCTGTCACTTCACCAAGATCCCTGTCTCTTGGCTGCTTTATAGGCCACTGTTGAATGAAGACCACAACTTTCCCCTTTTCTAAAACAGAATGGCTTCTTAAGACTTAGGACTGTAGACACAGTGCAGTTTAAATGCAGAGAGTTTGTTATAAAAGTCCAGGGGAAAGAGAACGCATATTGTCTAGCATTGAAGACAGCAAGAATCTGTCAACTCCAAAGTCCATTCAGACATAATTTAATCTTTGCTGTTGAAGCAGATCAACAGTGCCATTGACTTTCCAAAAATGACATTCCTCAGGATTCTCTTACAAAAATAAATTCCAAGTATAGTAGTAGCTCCCATAGTTGCGTAATGTCCTGTCTTACTATTATATGCTAGTGGCGCAGGGTGGATATATTGCAAAGAACTAGGGTGTGGGGTTCAGGCCACAGTTTCTTACTTAGGGTGTCCAGGGAAAATTTAACATTTCTCAGCTACCCTCAGCCTTAATGTGCTTAGTTATTGTTAAAATTCATCTTTATCAAAGTACTAGTTAATGATTTTTCTGCTCGCCCAACATGTTGGGCATTTGCTGAAATTGCTGAATGATTTGCAGTGGGGGAAACCATGAGAGCAATTTCTTGTTTGTCCACAAATTATCATTAGCAGTTTCATTTGCAGATTGAAGGAGCAGAAGGAGTGGGCTTTTCGCCAGTTGCAGCTTCCCTCCGATTAGGGTGTTAGTTCAATTATGTCCAATTAGCTTTTATTGCAGATAGTGGTGATAATTACTTGCAAGTCAGTTTTTTGGCTGCAGTTATCCCAAGGCTTGAGGTATGAACTTGATGGATTTTAATAACCAGAATGATGCATTTCACTCCCTCCCTTCACTTCAGTTATTTCTTTTTCCAGAGCTCTTTTTAGACAGGAGGTCAAAGCATTGTAAAAATCCATCTCACAATTAAAACATTGTCCTTCTTCTGAAGAATTGAAGAGGATCATATTTTTAAAAAATCTTATTAGGAACAGTCTTAATGGCTTTTTATATTCTGAGATCATACCCTTGTGTTCACTGCTGCTCATCATAGGAGAATAGACTAAAGTGGAACTAAATGTCATTTATAGTGGTTTGTGCTTATTGTAAGATTATAGTAATTGGTAGGGAGGAGTTTAGTCTCTTCCTTGCATTTTATATTTCACCCAAATTGCAAAAGAAATTATGTTTGGAGCACTTTCTAAGTCTGTAGGATACTACAGACACTTCTTTAGCTCCCCGGGATGTTTAAGTATGTTAATAAGGTTTTTTAAATTTTTGTTTTTTAGAACTATTATCTAGATAGAAAATTTGCAGTAATACCTTTGTAAACAGTCTTTGCTAGATGGAGGAAGAGGGATAGGGAAACTGCTTGTCTTTCTCTGAGATGACTCAGTTCCTTAGCTTTTTCTCTTCAAATTCTCCCTCCAGTGATACTGTTTCATGGTTACCCTGAAAAATAAATGGAGCCGTAACCAAAATCTTATTCCTTTACATGCAAAAGCCTGAGGTTGATTCCAGCTGGAGCTATTAACAGATCTTCAGGTGACTTACTGCTGCTGCTGCTGCTGCTGCCTTTTTTTTTTTTTTTTTTTTTAGATTTATTTATTTATTTATTTTAAAGATTTGTTTATTTATGCGTACAGGAACTGGGTACAGGCCAGAGGTGTTGGGAGTAAGAGGATTCATCAGAGACAGAGTGGGGAACAGAACAGGCTGATTGAAATACTCTGCTGAGGGGAGTAGTGGGCGAGTCAGAAGAGGTCAGCTGCGCCATGTGGCGGCTCCCTGGCAGGGGATCGAACTGCTTCAGTGGCTGCAGGACAGCCTCATAGGTTGTGTCTTAACTGCTTGCGCCACCAAGGAGGCCAGATTTATTTATTTATACAAGAACCCGGGTACAGGCCAGATGTGCGGGAGGGTGAGAGGATTCACCAGAGACAGAGCAGGGAACAGAAAAGGCAGACTGATGAAATACACTGCTAAGGGGAGCAGCAGGCGAGACAGAAGAGGTCTGTTGCACCATGTGGGATTCTTGCAGGCCGGCAAGGATCAAACCCACTCTACCGAGGCTACGGACAGCTTCACAGTGCGCGCTCAACCGCCTGTGCCACCAAGGAGGCCTGACTTGTTGCTTCTTAAAGAGCCTGTTTTTATTAGTGTTTGTCTCAAGTATGGGAACAAAGGGCATAACTGCTTGGATTAGGGCCAGTCCTTCTCCAACATTCATTTCTCTTTGAGAACTTCCCTGATCACACCCGATAGGAAAGAGTGAATGATAAACATCATCTTTGTGCTACTTCAAAGTTCTTCATTGATTGTCACTGAAAACCTCTCTGCTGCAGAATAACCAAGACCCTGCCCACCAGCTGCTGTTGGTGTGAAAGTGGAGAAGCCTAGTTAAAGTGGTGCTTGTCAGAAAGTTTGGAGGTAAAGCTTACTATGTCATTTGAAACTTTTTGTATAGTGAAAGGAAAGAGTGTTAAAACTGTTATAAGCCAAAAGATTTAACAAGGCTTTAGCTTACACCATTCAGGGAGTTGTGCTGAGGTTCAGGATATTTGTTTAGAGGAAAGCGCCTTTTAAAGGCTCTTTTTGAAATGTGAATATAGCAGGTAAAGAGACATTAGTGAATGCCAGTCCTGAAAAAAGGAGGGTCATTAATGATGCTCCTTCACCATCGCCATTTTTTTTAGATCCTTTCCAAAGGTGAAATTCTCCATCTTTAGGGTAAGAGTTTTGTGTGAATGCCTCACAATGGAAGCATTGCCAGAACAGGGTGCAGGTTGGAGGGAATTTGAAGTATAGACAGGGGAGAAAATGTTACTCAGATAATTTTTTTTAAAGATTTATTTATGCATGCAAGAACTGGGGTACAGGCCTGAAGTACAGAAGGTGAGAGGATTCACCAGAGACAGAGTGGGCAACTGAACAGGCAGATAGACTGAAGTACACTGCTGAGGGGAGCAGCAGGCGAGACAGGAGAGGTCTGCTGCACCTTATGGATAGCTCCCTGGCTGGGGATTGAACTCGTGCTGCAGTGACTGCAGATAAATAGCTTCATAGTGCTGTGACATAATCCCTTGAGCCTCCAGGGAGGCCCCTCAGATAAATTTTAAAAAGAAATTGTGAGGGTGATGAGGCAGAAAGATACAGGCAGCCTATTCCAGATGGCAAGAATCCCCATGTCAGCATTCACCAATTCAGAGTTAAGTCATCTGCTTTAAGATAAAATGAGAAAGAATGGGCCTCCCCGGTGGCGCAGCGGTTGAGCGCTGGATTGCGAAACTGCGCGCGGCCTCTGCGGCGCCGGTTCGATCCCCGGCTGCTCCCCGGCCACCAGAGGAGGGTCCCACATGGCGTGCAGACCTCTCCTGCCGCCCGCTGCTCCCCTCGGCAGTGTACTTCGGTCCTTCTGCCTGCTCTGCTCCCCGCTCTGGCTCTGGTGAATTCTCTCACCCTCCCGCGCTTCTGACTGTACCCAGTGCATGTAAAAACAAACAAACAAACAAACCAGCAAACAAATAAATAAAGCATGCCTCTATAAAAAAAAAAAAAAAAAAAAAAGATAAAATGAGAATGACCAACAGCTGTCTTGTATAACAAAATTGTAACAGACCAGTGATATAGAAGTACATTTTTGCTGAGTAAGAAATAAACATTTAAACTTTGCTATTATAGTTGCCAAAAATGGGCAGCTCTTCCTGCCCACTTGTGTCTGTGCAAGTGTCAAGGAAAGTGTCCTTTCCTTTTTTATGTAAAAGCTCTTTTGGATATAACAAAAAAATTATAAAAAGTAATTAACCCTGAGTTTTAGTATCTTAAAAGAAAATAAAACAAGAATGGTTACTACAGACCATTTTCTCCAACTCCTCTTTGTGATCTCCAGCCTCCCACCTGTTCCATACTTCAACATTGTTGTCTTCTTGTTGTTTTTTTATATTAAAAGAAAAGCTTTTATTGGGAAAAAAGAAACACAGTTCAGTTTATTTGTTTCTTAGTAATGGCATCATTGTGGGGAAGAGCAAAAGGGGGTGGGGGAATCAAATCCCTTTGTGGGGAGGCCCAAGCTTCCCAGAATCCCTTGTCCCTCCCTACTCTGGGCACTGGGGCAGGAAGTGAGAGGGAAGCAGCAGGGCATGATTGATAAAGCTACATGAGCAGACAAAAGGCACTGGTGGGCTTTCCCTGGGTCAAGGGTGGGTGGGCCTGGGCTCCAGGCGTCCAGCTGGAGCTAGTCCTTCCCCTTCCCTTTCTTGGCTTTGGCCTTGGCTTTGGTTTTGGGGGTGCAGGGCTTGGACACACGGATGGTCTCCTGGCACTGGGCATTGTATTGCACCTTCTTCAGGGTGCCTTGGTGTGCTTTGGTGCCAGTGCCCCCATCACCCACTCCCCAGCTCTCAAACTTGTACTTGCAGTTGCCTCCAAACTCCTTCTAACAGTTGCAGGGCACTCTGCAGCGGATGCACTGAGTCTGGGCCCTGCAGGTACCCTCGCCGAAACCCACGCCACGGTCCTTGCTGCTGGGTTTGCAGGGTCCCCAGGTCCACTCTGCACACTCGGCCCCCCAGGCCGCCCTTCTTCACTTTGTCTTTCTTTTTGGCCACAGCAGAGATGAGCGCCAGCAGGGGGAGGTCGAGGAGGAGGACACCTTGGTGCTGCATCTCGCTCGCTGCCCTCGGTGCTCCGCTACCTCCCGCACTGGGCCCCTGCTGTCTTGTTTTTAAAATAATTTTTTAGGGGACTCCCTGGTGGCATAAGGGGTTAAGTCTCAGCACTACCACTGTGGTGGCCTGAGTTCAATCCCCAGCCCGGGAGCTAACCCACATATGGAGCAGCAGACCTCCCCTGTCTTGCCCACTGCTCCCCTCAGCAGCGTATTTCAGTAGATCTGCCTATTCTGTTCCCCACTTTTTCTCCCCCCTGGCTGGGAATTGGGGATCAAACTCATGCTGCAGTGGCTGTCTATAGCTTGATAGCGCTGAGACTTAACCCTTGCGCTACCAGGAAGCCCCTGATTAAGTGCTTCTTGCAAGACATCTCCAGAGTAAAGTTACTCTTTGCCCCCCCTTTTTTATTATTATTTTTTTTTATAGAGGCATGTTTTTTATTTATTTATTTGTTTGTTTGTTTGTTTGTTTGTTTGTTTATACATGCACTGGGTACAGTCAGAAGCGCGGGAGGGTGAGAGAATTCACCAGAGCCAGAGCGGGGAGCAGAGCATCTTTGCCCCCCCTTTTTAAAAAAGATTTATTTATGCATAAAAGAACTGGGGTACAGGCCAGGGGTGTAGGGGGGGTGAGAGGATTCACCAGAGACAGAGTGGGGAACAGAACAGGCAGACTGACTGAAATACACTGCTGAGGGGAGCAGCCGGCGAGACAGGAGAGGTCTGCTGTGCCATGTGGGGATCTCCCTGGACAGGGATAGAACTCGTGCTGCAGTGACTGCTGATAGCTTCATAGTTTGCGTCTTAACCCCTTGCGTCACCAGGGAGGCCCTGCCCCTTTGTAATTATTAAATGTTTTGGGGGGATATACTTTGGGGGGAACTGTGCAGACATCCTGTTCCTCTTCTATCTTTAAATTTATTAGTTCATTTACATTAATATAGACTCATTTCCTATTTTTTTATTCTACATTTGATCTTAGCCAAAAGGTCGAGAAGCAATCTATTTTTTTATTCTTTAGGCTGTAACACTATTGTCTTAATGTTCAAATTATCCCATATTTTGCCAGTAAATCAAGAAAAATTATTTAACTGCAAGTTTAATCTTTTTTTTTTTTTATTTTTAAAGATTTATTTATTTATTTATACAAGCACTGGGTACAGTCAGAAGCACGGGAGGGTGAGACAATGCACCAGAGCCAGAGTGGAGAGCAGAACAGGCAGACTGATGAAGTACACTGCTGAGGGGAGCAGCAGGCGGCAGGAGAGGTCTGTATGCTGCAAGTTTAATCTTAAAGGTTCCCAAATGGGGACCTCCTTGATGGCGCAAGTGGTTAAGCGTCTGTACTATGAAGCAATCCCCAGCTACTGCGGCATGAGTTCAATCCCTGCCCAGGGAGGTGACCCACATGGCACAGCAGACCTCTCCTGACTTGCCTACTGCTCCCCTCAGCAGTGTATTTCAATCAGCCTGCCTGTTCTGTTCCCCACTCTGTCTCTGGTGAATTGTCTCACCCCCCCATACCTCTGGCCTGTACCCCAGTTCTTGTATGCATAAATAAATATTTATGGGCCTCCCCTAGTGGCGCAGCGATTGAGTGCAGTGCTAATGTCTCAGGCATTAAAAAGTTGGGGGCAGCATGAGTTCGATCCCCGGCCAGGGAGCTGACACACATGGCACATCAGACCTCTCCTGTCTCACTTGCTGCTCCCCTCAGCAGTGTATTTCAGTCAGTCTGCCTGTTCTGTTCCCCGCTCTGTCTCTGGTGAATCCTCTCACCTTCCCGTTCGTCTGGCCTGTACCCTGGTTCTTGTATGCATGAATAAATAAATCTTTAAAAATAAACAAATAAATAAATTTTTTTTTTTTTTTAAAGATTCCCAAATGACTTGCTGTCCTTTTATGTCAAAGAATTGACTGATACTACTCAAATTCACATCTTATGAACAGTGGTAGAAAACAAAAACATAGTACTTCTTCTCTTCATGGTACATGCCTCCTTCACTCACTGTGCCTGTTTGTGCTCTCATTTCTGCTATGTAAACTTACCTTTCTCGGCTTTCCTTCACTAATTGAGCATCCTATGCTTCTGTGTCCCTTGACTCCTATAAGTGGAGAATTTAGTATTTAGAAACCAAGATCTGAGTAGGCTCTACTGAGACTCTTTGCTTGCTTGTGGATGGAAAGTCTTCACTGTCACCTCTTTGGGGATGTGCCCTTTTCACACCACTCTGGCTCGAACGCACACACCACCACATCCCTACTTGTTCCTTTTTGATGCCATCCTGAGCCTGTGTGGGTACTGTCTATTACTATTCAAAGTGATTTAACAGGGAACTTGCTAAAAGTTGGTAAGGACAACTTGAGGTCCCAGAGAAAGGGGTTTGCAGAAGAGAAATTAGAGGGGATAGAGAATGGGTAGACCAAGCAAAGGAAGCATGTTCCGGGAATAAAAGAATTGCGAAGGTTTGTTGCCTTTGCTGTATCTTTGAGATAAGGAAGGCAAACCTTTTGGACATCTATAAGGTTAAACATGTGTTTGTATAATTCACCTCCCCCCCCCCCATCTATTTAATGCTAAAGTAATCCAGAGTTAATTGCTTTGTTTGGGTGGAACTTAGTATGTGGTATCAGATGCATATTTGACCAATCAGACATTGATTAAAACAGTGCTGAATGATTCTGGAATTTCTCAGGGCCACTGAAGGGAGCAAAAGAATTTGGCTGATGGTGAGCTGTGGTACTCTGAATCCTTAAGGGATGTGAAGGACTACTTTGTTTTTGTTTTGAGGAGCTTCCTGAAACAGGGACAGTCTATCTGTTCACTCCTGTGGTTTGAACCAGTTTTCTGAATTTCTAGCTAGCTGTAGTGGTTGGGGGGGGGGGGCTTCTTTTTCTTGATAGATTTTCAGTTCCTGGGTTCTCTTAAGGCTTAGCAACCTCAGCTGCTTTCAGAGACCCATTAGCTTCAAAAACCCAGTAATTCCTTAGACATATGGAATGTAAATAAAATTTCATGTTGTTTCAGTGAGGTGGCAAAGTAAGATCTTTTGATTTGCACTGAGTCTATAGAAGTCCTCACCAGAATGTATTTTATATACCAGGATTCTTTATGGTCCTCTGGCCATTCTGAAGGAAGAAAAGAAAAAGGGGCCTAATTAAACAGTCTGTTAATAATCATATCTTACCCTAATACCTTAAAATCTGCTTATTATATAATTAACCCTGCATGGCAGCAGATAAGAAGATGCAGTGAAAGAGTTGTATGTTAACTATAAGTAAGGGGCCTCCCCGGTGGCACATTGGTTGAGCGCTGAGTTGCGAGGCTGCCCGCAGCCTCTGCAGCGCCGGTTTGATCCCTGGGCGCCGGGCGAGGGTCCCACATAGCGCGCAGATCTCTCCTGCCGCCCGCTGCTCCCCTCAGCAGTGTACTTCGGTCCTTCTGCCTGCTCTTCCCCCGCTCTGGCTCTGGTGAATTTTCTCACCCTCCTGCGCTTCTGACTGTACCCAGTGCTTGTATAAATAAATATATAAATCTTTAAAAAAAAAAAAACTATAAGTAAAAAATCTCAGTCCCTCCCTACACTGAATTCACTCACCTTCCTAAACTCTGCTAGAACTGTAAGGCACAAGGCATTGAGTACAGAGAACTAGTTCTAAGAAGATAATAGACCAAGTGGTTATATGGTGGTGGATATAGTCATGTGTGGCCAAGGAAAAGTGTGATTCTCTTTCTCCTTCCTCCTGCCCCCCTTCTTCTTCCATCAATTTAAGACACCTTAGAAATCAGGGAGATGCTTCCTGTCAGCTGTGCTCTGTGGTGATCAGCTTCCAAAAGACTTTCATGGTACAACTATCCAAATGGAAACTGACTTATAAAAGTTGTGCATTGAAAAGTAGGTTCACGGGTCTCCCCGGTGGCGCAGCGGTTGAGCGCTGGGTTGCGAAGCTGCCCGCAGCCTCTGCAGCGCCGGTTCGATCCCCGGCTGCTCCCCGGGGTCCCACATGGCGCGCAGACCTCTCCTGCCGCCCGCTGCTCCCCTCAGCAGTGTACTTCGGTCCTTCTGCCTGCTCTGCTCCCCGCTCTGGCTCTGGTGAATTCTCTCACCCTCCCGCACCTCTGACTGTACCCAGTGCTTGCATAAATAAATAAATAAATCTTTAAAAAAAAGAAAAGAAAAGAAAAGTAGGTTCACAGTCAGGTTCATGTTCGAGGAAGACCATGAGGATAGGAGGGAAAGGGTTTTCTGTGCTGAGATTGCTTGAGAATGAGAGACAACTTTGTTCCCTCTTTTGTTTATATTGATTATTCTCTATTATCTCAGTAGTCCCTTAATGTGAATGATAGTTTTCTCCGAAAAAGTTTGACCACTTGAATTCAAGGCTTTTTCCCCATGCACTCTTTTCCCAATGCACTCTTTCTTTTAATTTTTTTAAACTTATGCATACAAGACCTGGGGTGTAGACCAAAGGTACGGGGGTTGAGAGGATTCACCAGAGACAGAGTGGGGAGCAGAATAGGCAGGTCTACTGGAATATGCTGCTGAGGGGAGCCGCGGGCAAGACAGGAGAGGTCTGCTGTGTCATGTGGGTTAGCTCCCTGGCCTGGATCAAATTCATGCTGCCGTGGCTGGCGCTAGGTTGACAGTGCTAAGACTTTAACCCCTGTACCAGTAGGGAGGCCCTGCAAATGCATTTTTACCTTGATTATAGTTGCTGGCTTATAGTTCACCTTGAAAAGAGTTTCACTAAATGCTGATGGATTCCAAAGTGTTAGGCTCACAAAGTATAATAGAGTATAGTGCAAAGTGCTGATCTGGGACAGGTAATTCCCCAAATCCATAGAAAAGCCAATAATTACATTCTCACTTTTTTAAAAGATTTTTTTTTAATTTATGCATACAAGAACTGGGGTACAGGCCAGTGGTGTGGTGGGTGAGAGGATTCACCAGAGACAGAGTGGGGAGCAGAACAGGCAGATTGACTGAAATAGACTGCTGAGGGGAGCAGCAGGTGAGGCAGGAGAGATCTGCTGCGCCATGTGGGTTGTTTGTTCCCTCACCGCCACCCAGGATCGAACTTGTGCTGCAGTGGCTGTGGATAGCTTCATAGGTTGCATCTTAACCCCTTGCGCCACCAGGAAGGCCCTACATTCACACTTTAAACAAAACTACTCAGACTTACACATTTTGTTGTATATCATAGTGTAAGGAGAGGGATATGATAGTTGATCGTTAAGTATTGAGTTGAGAGGCAACTATGGTATCATGCAGTGACTTTCAAATATTTTTGCTGGGCCTCCCTGGTGGCACAAGGAGTTAAGACACAGCACTATGAGGCAATCCACAGCCACTGCAGCACGAGTTCAATCCCCTGCCAGGTAGCTGACCCACAGCAGGTGCAGCAGACCTCTCCTGTCTTGCCTGCTGCTCCCCTTAGCAGTGTATTTCAGTAGATCTGCCTGTTCTGCTCCCCTCTCTCTCTGGTGATCAAACTCAGTCCACAGCGGTGATAGCACTGGAGACTGAACTCCTAGGTCACCAGGGAGGCCTTTCATTATTTGCATTCATAACTTTTAAGTGCCTGCTCCATGTTTCATATAAGTCTTCTCTACAGTTTTTACTACTCTCTAATGTAAATCAGTCTTCTCATTATATAGCAAGAATATAAATGTCTTAATGTTTAAACCCAGCAGTAAACTTTGAGGCACTTTAGAGCCAAATAAATAAATAAATAAACAAGCAAATAAATAAGTCTGTGAACCAGTACATCAGCAAAGCATGTGATTAAGCAACCAGGGTCAGGAAACAAACTCAGCACTCTCATCTAGACTTGTTTCAGAATAACACCTTGTAGTTGTGTACCTAGAATGGCATGCACATTCTAAATGACCTTGTCTCCTAAGTATCTGGTGTTCTTCAAACTTGAAAGTCAAGCTTCTGGGCCTCCCCGGTGGCGCAGCGGTTGAGCGCTGGGTTGCGAAACTGCGCGCGGCCTCTGCGGCGCCGGTTCGATCCGCGGCTGCTCCCCGGCCACCAGAGGAGGGTCCCACATGGCGTGCAGACCTCTCCTGCCGCCCGCTGCTCCCCTCAGCAGTGTACTTCGGTCCTTCTGCCTGCTCTGCTCCCCGCTCTGGCTCTGGTGAATTCTCTCACCCTCCCGCGCTTCTGACTGTACCCAGTGCATGTATAAACAAAACAAACAAACCAGCAAACAAATGAATAAAGCATGCCTCTATAGAAAAAAAAAAAAAAAAAAGAAAGTCAAGCTTCTGTATCGGGTTAGAGGACCTATTGCCTGGTGAGTGAATCTAAGTCCAGAGAGGCGTCAGAGAAGTCCGGCCTCTGTTGTTCCTCCTGCACTTGACGTGGGGCTATTTAACTATTCTCTGAACACATATTTGGCAAAAATTTATCAACCTGTGGACCTCCCTGGTGATGTAGGGGTTAAGTCTCAGTGCTGTCAAGCTATAGCCAGCCACTGTGGCCTGAGTTTGATCCCTGGCCAGGGCACTGATCCACATGGCACAGCAGACCTGTCCTGTCTTGCCCGCTGCTCCCCTCAGCAGTGTATTTCAGTCGATCCACCTGTTCTGCTCCCCACTCTGTCTCTGGTGAATCCTTTCACACCCTGTACCTCTGGCCTACACCCCAGTTCTTGTATGAGTAAATAAATAAATCTTTTTTAAAAATTTAACAACTTGTTAAAATTTTAAGATTCTTTTTTCCATGTTGTGTCTATAAACTATAAGATTACAAAACTACCTTTTACAGGGTGAATACCTGCTATCATCTGACTTATTGGGAGCTCAGCAGGAACTATTAAAAGACTTCCTGGAGACTGTGAAACTAAAAATTGCACATAACTTTGATATCTTTTCTGCAAGATTTTCTTTCTTTCTATTTATTTATTCATTCATTCATTTATTTATTTATTTATTTATTTATTTAAAGATTTATATATTTATACAAGCACTGGGTACAGTCAGAAGCGTGGGAGGGTGAGAGAATGCACCAGAGGCAGAGCGGTGAGCAGAGCAGGCAGAAGGACCCAAGTACACTGCTGAGGGGAGCGGCGGGCGGTGGGCGGCAGGAGAGGTCTGTGCGCCATGTGGGACCCTCCTCCGGTGGCCGGGGAGCAGCCGGGGATCGAACCAGTGCCGCAGAGGCTGTGGGCAGCTTCGCAACCCGGCGCCCATCCGCTGCGCCACCGGAAAAGCCCAAGATTTTCTGTTTAAACAGTTGCACTCTCTTCCCTCAGTTTCCCCATTTGGATGTGAGATCAGCGCTTTGTCATCCGGCAGCTTTTCATAGACTCATGTGGAGTGAGTACTTTGGAGATTAAAAATTGGACATAAATAATTCTAGCACATGGGGGGCCTCCCTGGTGGCGCAAGGGGTTAAGACACAGCCTATGAAGCTGTCAGCAGCCACTGCAGCACGAATTTGATCCCCCCGTTGGCCAGGGAGCTACCTACATGTCGCAGCGGACCCCTCCTTACTCACCTGCTGCTCCCCTCAGCAGTGTATTTCAGTCAGTCTGCCTGTTCTGTTCCCTACTCTGTCTCTGGTGGGTCCTCTCACCGCTCCCCACACACACACACCTCTGGCCTGTACCCCAGCTCTTGTATGCATAAATAAATTTTTAAAAAATTCTAGCACATTTGTTAAATTTTAATTAATCTGGATAATTTGAAACTTTCTGATTCACTGCTAGTTTACAAAGGGTATCACAAAAGGTGGTAAAGATCTAATATCTGTGCTTCATCTAAAGGAAGCAGTTTCTTCTTGTTTCTTGTTCTCACTGTCTTGCTGGGTACAGTCCTGGGTACTAAGGAGTAAAACTGCCCAGTCTGATAGCTCTGCTTTTGATTATAAATGTGGTTAAATACAGAGGTCAGCTTATCTACTTAAGATGGAAGATGGTTCAGCTTCTTAAGTTAGAGTGATCTATCCTGATAGTACTTTGCAAACACAAATCTGTCACATACCGTAATGAAAAATTTCAAGTTCTGTTTAGCTTCATACAGCAAACACAGTCTACATTTTTACATTTTTAGAAGCACTGATTCTGCTTAATGAGGATTAAAGTACAGAAATCAAATGATACTTTCAATACAGTGCAAAAGTATCTAGACTTCTTTTTTTTAAGCACCCAGTCATTTTTTAAATCTCCTCTGGGAGCAGGGTAGGGGGGCAAAACAGGAGTGGTGAACACAAAGGAATATGGTGATGGTTTATGGGTGATACAGTGGTGGCAGAACTATGGGTACTACAATGATATAAGAAAAAAATAAATAGGGCCTCCCTGATGGTGCAGGGGTAAGGTCTCAGCGCTGTCAAGCTATTGCCAGCCACTGTGGCCTGACTTCGATGCCCAGCCAGGGAGCTTACCCATGTGGCACAGCAGACCTCTCCTGTCTTGCCGCTGTTCCCCTCAATGGTGTATTTCAGTAGATCTGCCTGCTCCACTCCCCATTCTGTCTCTGGTGAATCTTCTTACCCCGCACCTCTGGCTTATACCTCAGTTCTTCTACACATATAGAAATTAAATATTAAATAAAAAGTGAGAAAGAAAATCTCTGTCTTCTCACTCTTAAAGTGAAGATACCTGTACACTTAACGTGCACAAGCATTTTTGGGCACCTGTGTTAGCCCTTTTTCAAGGACATAAGTTCCAGAGCCTGGGATTAAAGTCTCTATTCTTCAGAAATGCAAACAAGTAATATTTATTGAATATCTATTGTGAATAATCTTGTTCTTGACTCTGTAACTTGGAAGGATAAATAAAAGACAGACTCTAGTCTTAGGAAGTTCACACCCAACTTGAAAGGTTAGATTGTCCAGGTGGAGGGAAGGTTTGGGAAAAACTGTCTTTGCTAAAGAAAGCACTGGCAGAGAAAGTATTTACAGCATAGATGGTTCTGGGCTTTCAACAAAGTCAATCCGGAGTGAACATCATCTCTTATCTCCTGCTCTTTCTCCCAGTCTAGAGTTGTGAGGTTACAATTGCAAGTGACTTTTTGTTCTCCGCTGGATTAAAGAGAAGAAAGATGCTTTTATGCAATGACTGAACTTTATTCAGGTTGGGTAAATAGTGAGAAATAAAATTTAGGGCCTCCCTGGTGGCGCAGCGGTTGAGCGCTGGGTTGCGAAGCTGCCCGCGGCCTCTGTGGCGCCGGTTCGATCCCGGCTGCTCCCCGGCCACCGGAGGAGGGTCCCACATGGCGCGCAGACCTCTCCTGCCGCCCGCTGCTCCCCTCAGCAGTGTACTTCGGTCCTTCTGCCTGCTCTGCTCCCCGCTCTGGCTCTGGTGAATTCTCTCACCCTCCCGCGCTTCTGACTATATCCAGTGCATGTATAAACAAAACAAACAAACAAATAAATAAATAAAACATGCCTCTATTTAAAAAAAAAAATTAAAAAAAAAGGAAATAAAATTTAGTTGAAGGTTCATAGTTATCTAGACCGACAAATTTACCTGTTGAATAGATTGTCTCATTGTAACAGACCAGAAAGTTGACTGATTTTGCAGTCTGATAAACATGTAGTTTCTATCATCTTTGTCCCTGTTTATTTTTCTCAGAGCAGTATTTTGTGTTTCCCTTAGGTTTTAAGCTAATTTGTTGGACCCCAAAGGTAAAGGAACAGGGAGCAATAGGATATCACCCCCTCTTATCAAAAAGCAGTCTTTAGAATGGCCTTTAGTTCATGGATGAAAAGGCTTAATCAGAGATCATGATGACTCGTAATTAATGCATTTTCTCACTGTTAATCATATTCTTTATAGATGCACATACTCAGGGTTTTCATTGTTGAATGTATTTTAGAAAATAGAGTCAAATAACAGGGGTTATAACATTTTCTCTACCTCATGTCAGACATGACATTGCTCTCAATTTCTCTTGTTAATTGAAGTCCATAAAATGGAAGATTTAAAATTTCGAACCATAGAATCCTCCCTGGTGGCCTAGGGATTAAGCTTCAGTACTACCACTGGGAAGGCCCTCCTTGGTGAGCTAACCTACAGGGTGCAGCAGACCTCTCCTGTCTCACCCACTGCTCCCCTCAGCAGTGTATTTAAGTAGATCTGCCTGTTCTGTTCCCCACTCTGTCTCTGGTGAATCCCCCCTCCCCCCACAAACACCCCCAGCACCTCTGGCCTATACCCCAGTTCTTCTATGCAAAAATAAATAAATAAATCTTTAAAAATAATACTTTTTTTCAACCAGAGCATGAATCTGAAATTGAACTAGTCAGTCTTTTTTTGGGTGGGGGTGGGTTGAATGTTTTCTCCTTTTTTTTTTTTTTTTAAGATTTATCTATCTTTCTATCTATCTATCTATCTATCTATCTATCTATCTATCTATCTATTTATTTATACAAGAACTGGGGTACAGGCCAGATGTGCGAGAGGGTGAGAGGACTCACCAGAGATAGAGCAGGGACCAGAACAGGCAGACTGATGAAATACACTGCTGAGGGGAGCCGTGGGTGACACAGGAATGGTCTGCCATGCCATGTGGGACCCTCGCCAGCCGGCCAGCTGGGATCAAACCAGTGATGTTGAGGCTGCGGACAGCTTCACCACACTGGACAGCTTCACAGCACTGCGCTCAACCTCCTGCGCCACCAGGGGAGACCCAAATGTTTTCTTTTTTGAAGGTAGGGGGTTGAAGACCAGGAAAGGAGAACAGAGCAGGAGAGAAACTGGCCAAGTACTGGAAGGTACTACTAGATTGTGGGTGGTGAGACTCTGCTTGGATCACATTATCCCACCCCCGCCCTCCAAGAAAAAATTCCTTTGCTTGCACTTCCCTCCCTCTCTTTTTCCCACCAAAAGGAGTCTTCCTCTTTTCCTTTTTCCTTTTCGGTGGCCTTAAGCATAAGCAGAGACAAGCAGCCCAAACACATCTGAGGTCTTACTGGTGCAAATCTTCCCTAAGGCAGAGATAGTTCTTTTACCTATGCCATCCAGGACAGCAGAGTGTGACATCACAACTCTAATAAAGCCCCTGTCAGTCTTAGAGGCTCCCCTGCTCCCCCCACCCCCACACACAGATGAAGGTACTTCTGAATTTTCCCACTAGAGACAAGGGTTTTGTTCCCTAATTAGAGGTAGTCTGGGAAATGCTAGCACTTGTGAGAATGCCCCAGCAGCATTGAACACCTTAGTTCTGTGACTACTATGATACTGTAGTCCCCTTTCTTAGGGAGCAAACCAACTGGTGGTAGGAAAGCTGGCTGAGAGCTCACAGAGAGGCTCTGCCAAGGAGATTTTTTTTTTTTTTCTTTCTTTTTCTGTGATGACTGCAGCTCACTTGGCCTGAGCTCCAGGTTCCTTGGTTCTGTTCAGAAGTCAGCCCTTTCAGAAAGTAGTACTAGTGTTGATTTCTGAGTGTAATTGTGCTTCTGAAAATATCAGCTATGAATTATATTGGAATTTATGTTTAAGAAAAAGCCAGATGGTGATCAAAATGTGTGGGTGGTTTGGAAATTTTTAAATAAAAGGCCTATCTATGCTCAGCTGCCAGGCCTGAGTCTGGAGTGCTTTCTACTGTGCATCTCTGCTTTCTAGAATGGGTTGTGGAGGGTAGTTGCTTCCTTCTTTTTTCATCACAACCCCTGTGACCTTGGGATAGTCCAAGTCCATTCCATGCCATCACTATGCTAACAGAATCTGATTCTTGACTTCAGTGAAACTGATAAAAGGACTCGAAATGGTCCTTGTTACTGGAGGCAGTCTTTTAGAAAGGAAGGCAGATGGGATCCCTCAACTCTTAAAGAAAGGGTCACAAATTAAGAGGCTGTGCTCTTAGCAGCCCAGATGATGCCAGTGAGTATTTAAGACTTGCTGAGTAGTTATTATTGGGGACATAATCATGGAGGACCCCATGTATCTCTGTTGCCCATTCCAGCACAAACTAAAAACTGACTTTTTGGAATCTCTACAGAAGTCACCTTTATTTTTGTTCTTTTGTACACTGTGAATAAATCCATTAATGTCTCTTTGCCACCACAGCTTAACTGGTTTGATTCTCTTCTGTTCTTCCTATTGAAATTCGTAGTCTGGTTTGAGCGGCAGTTTGTTAATAATCCATGCTTAGCACTCAAGCCCCACTCCCACCCCCCTCTTCTTTGTTGCAGATATCAAGGTGTAATAGGTTTATCAGAGATTAAAGTGACCATTCATAGACTGGTTACTTCCCGTAAGCGCAAAGGGAGGGTTTCTGCAAGAGGTTTCTGCAAGACTGCGGAGTGACTGTGTTCTTTGTATAGCTGTCACCACAGCATCTCAGCGGTCCACATGGAGTAAAGGCCCTGAGGTGGGAATGTGCTTTGCTCATTGAAGGAGCTGCAAGGAAGCCATTGTGACTGGAAATAGAGTCAGCTAGAAGGGCAGGGGAGGTTAGAAGGTGAGGTCAGAGAGATAATACTAACAGATCACAGAAGACCTACAGGGCATGTTAAGGTTTTGTATTTTATTCCAAGTGAAATAGTAAGTCATTGCAGATTTTTGAGCTGATACAACTCCCAACTTAAAAAAATTACTCTGGCTGCTGTGTGGTGAATAAATAGATTGTGTGATAGGGACAAAGGAGAGACAGAGGGACCATTTAGAAAACTGTTGTTATAATTCAGGGTAGAGATGATGAGATGACAAATGAAATTATTACCTATCTCCAAGAAAGGCTAGAAGACCTAATTAAGAAAACATTGCTAAATGCCCTCATATAGGCAACTTCATATTAGGCTCCAGTATTTGTTAATTCCCATTCTTCCCTTGGAGTTTGCTCTCAGCCCTAAGGGAGAGGTTATAGAACAGAGATCAACACTTACAGGGACACCGGTTGTGAGCAATCGAGCAATCGTATCTCAGCCATTTGACCCCAACAGAAGACTTTTTATTTCTTGAGGCACTGCAGTTGGCACACTGTGTCCATTCTGTTATCCCACCCACCAGAGAACTAAAAGGACTGAATCTGTGCCAGGCCTCTTGGGCAGCTCTGTTCTCATTGAGGCATTCAATCTTCTTTCTTTCTGTAGTTGCTGTCTTAGACACAGTTTGAGCAGCCTCTTTTACAAAGTATCTTTTCAGCTACCTGGCCTTGCAAGCTGGAGTTAGCTCCCTGATACTCATCTTGACAAGGTAGTTTCACATACCTGAGAGGGCCCTCTAAGAGAAATAAAGAGGTTTTGTGGTCTTTAACATTTGAGCTTTTTCCTTATTCTTTTGCTGTGATCAAAAGCATTCTGTTGATTTATGCAGAATGGTGATTTCTGGCTTTTGCAGTATGGTGAAAAAATTTTATATATTTTACTACATCATTCTTGTTTGAGAAAAGCTTGGTCCTTGGTACACAAGAAACTGCATTGTTGACAATGGTTTTCTTCCCTCCAGAAGGTTACATCAATGTCAGCTTGCTTGGGCTATACATGTCTTGTTGGTAAACATCACTGATGAAACCATGGCACCTTGCCGTAATGTCAGGCAGAATTGCCTGCTCAAAGAGAGCTGCAGTAGCCCACTGCCTTCTTGATTTGCTCTGGGAGCAGTACAGTATATTTTTCCCTTGGGGGGGGGGGGCAGGAGTTCTAATTGTGTGATAGGCAATAGGAAAGGTGAGTCCCAGAGACTTACAGGCAGAATTTGCTTTAATAGTGATTAATTGTGCCACCTTTGCTTTGTTCCTTCTTCCTTGTAAAAGTTCAGATTACTGGGTCACAAATTGGACTTGGGTGTCTTTGCAATTCATGTACGGTTCTTCTTGTACTTGTTGGACTGCCCCCACCCCCAACCAGGGCTGTAAATATATAGAATGAGCCAGACTCTGTGAGGGCCAGCTCTCTTTAGGAACACTGTTCTATTTTCAAAGAGAAATCATCTTTCCTTTTACCTCAGTTAGAACGTGCTCTAGCCTTTCTGCTTCTGCCTTAGCTGGAGCAGATATGAGAGCCAGCATTGCGTTTCTCTGGCAGGAGCGTTGGCCTCACCCAGAAGCAGTAGGGAGAGGTCATCTGCAGGAAGCACAAATGCCAGATGAGTGCCTTTCTTAGTTGGAGCATTAAAAACTTTGCGGATGCACCTATATTTTTCTTTATCTTTTTTTTTTTAAAGATTTATTTATTTATACAAGAACCGGGGTACAGGCCAGATGCGCGGGAGGGTGAGAGGATCCACCAGAGACAGAGCAGGGAACAGAACAGGCAGACTGATGAAATACACTGCTGAGGGGGGGCAGCAGGCGAGACAGGAGAGGTCTGCTGCGCCATGTGGGACCCTCGCTGACTGGGATCGAACCCATGCTGCAGAGGCTGCAGACAGCTTCACAGTGCGGTGCTCAACTGCCTGCGCCACCAGGGGAGGCCCTGCACCTATATTTTTCATAATCTGAAGTGCCTGGTATCTTCCTTGATGGAGTGAGTTGTCTTGTGTTCCATGACCTTTATTTTTTTCCTTTCCTTGGTTCATTACAGTGTGAGTGACTGCCCCATGTTGTGTTGATGCCGGTCTGCCATGCTAGCCTGTCTGCCAGGGCCAGGTGACCTGTCCTTTCAGCTTCTTTCTCACACGCAGATGAACACTGGACTTCAGAAATGTAAGTAATCTGAATCCCAGGGAAGGGTGATCTATCTCTTATTTCATACCTACTTTTGGGCTACTCCAGAGGCAGGTCTGGGGTACATTGACTGTGAGCTTTGGTACTTCTAAGATATTTTTCAGTACAGCAAGAAAGCAACTGCAAAACCTGCTAGCAATGGGATCTTGTAATCAGAGAGATCCTCTTAAATTGTAGAATTCCCCAGAGTGTATCATCTTAATTTTAATTGTTACTGACAGCAACAGTTTTAATTGTTACTGACGGTAACAAAGCTATAAAGAGCTTTACAGGATATACATATCCTTTTGAAAAGTGTGTGTTTGAAGCCCCATGAGGAATTGAATGAAAACTCAGTCTAGATTACATACTGTATCTCAAACAAACTATTTACACTGTTTTGTTGTTTTGAACTCTCTGAGCACTCTCTACCATGGAAACAGACAGTTCCCTTTGGCTTTGCTGTCTGCCTTCTAAGCCAGTGACTTGAGTTCATAGACAGTAAAGAAGCTTCCGCCTCCAAAATGGATGGAGAGCTAGCCTTCTCAGCCTCTGGGTATATTCCCATTAATATATTTTCCACAAGAGCGAGCTTTTTTTTTTTTTTAAAGATAGATAGATTTATTTATTTATTTATTTATTTATACATACATACATACATACATACATACATACATACATACATACAAGCACTAGGTACAGTCAGAACCGTGGGAGGGTGAGAGAATTCACCAGAGCAGGGAACAGAACAGGCAGACCAACAAAATACACTGCTGAGGGGAGCAGCAGGCGAGACAGGGAGAGGTCATCTGCGCCGCGTAGGACCCTCGCTGGTGGCCGGGTATTGAACTGGCGCTTCAGAGGCTGCGGACAGCTTCGCAGCCCAGCACTCAACTGCTGTGCCACCAGGGGATGCCCAAGATTGAGCTTTTGAGAATGGATAGATCCCTGTCGTCAACTGCTGGAACTGAGACTTTATGCTTCATGTTTTCCCAAATTCCTACCTTCTGTCCCTGTACTACATCTTGTGTAAGGAAAAGATCTGGTTGTTGGCTCATTACCATATACACATCTTCACATGTAAGAATAGTACTAAATTTGGAATAGATCTTCCCTTCAGAGCAAAAAGGGGAATTCAATGAGGCATGTAAGCTTACCCCTCAATAGAAGTGGTGCTTTAGCACCTTGCCCAAAACCTTTGAGACAGGGGTTGACAAACTTTTCTGTAAAGTGCCAGATAGCAAATATTTATTTATTTATTTTGTAAAAGAACAGGGGTGTAGGCCAGAGGTGCAGGGGGTGAGAGGATTCACCAGAGACAGGGTGGGGAGCAGAACAGGTAGATTGACTGAAATACACTGCTGAGGGGAGCAGTGGGCGAGGCAGGAAAGGTCTGTTGCACCGTGTGTGGGTTAGCTCCTTGGCCTGGGTTGGAACTCAGTCTATGGCAGTGATAGCGCAGAGACTTAACCCCTAGGCCACCAGGGAGGCCCCAGATGGCAAATATTTTAAGCTTTTTTAGCCATATGGTCTGTTACATTGACTCAGCTCTGCTGTAGTTGGACAAAGAGAGATTAGGCCATAAGTAAACATGGGAGTGTAGCTGTGTTCCAGTAAAACTTTTCACAAAAACCCAGCAGCTGAATTTTGTCCCACAGGCTGTAGTCTGCTGACCCCTGTTCTTTCACATTTCTTCAGAAACTAAAAATGGTCTAACCTCTTGGCTTTCTTTGAATGAGAGTAAGACTCAGAGATGACTAGTTCTAAATTTGGCCAGTGATTCCAACTTGCATAATGATAAAGCTGACAGCAATCTTTCTGTAGCTGCTTGGTGCAAATAGGCAAGCTGGGTATATCAGCTTTCTCCACAGCCTTTCCCTTAATAAATGGTGGTGGCTTGGTGAAGTTGTATGTGCTCCCTAGCCACCCAAATCTACACGCTAACTGCATTCTGACTGGTTCTGGACTTCCAGGTTACTGTAAGCTTCTGAGTATACTCAAGAGGAAGTATACTTGGAAGCATACAATAAGCTGACATAAAGCAGCTCACTTTTTTCTAACACAGTCTCCTTAACATAAGCTGACAGCTTTACCTAAGATGGACTCTCAAGGGCAGAGGAAAGGGAAATTTTTCACAGCTTTATCTTGGCTTCTGACTTTGGGTCTCCACTCCTTTCTCCCCAAAGCAGCCCCCAAGTATCCTCTGCTACCACTGTCTCAAATCTGTGTTCAAGAATTAGAATCTGGGGCCTCCCTGGTGGCACAAGGGGTTTAAGATGCAACCTCTGAAGCTCTCTGTAGCCACTGCAGCACAGGTTTGATCCCCGGCCAGGGGGGTGACCCACATGGCGTAGCAGACCTCTTCTCACTCACCCGCTGCTTCGCTCAACAGTGTATTTCAGTCAATTTGCCTGTTCTGTTCCTCACTCTGTCTCTGGTGAATCCTGTCACTCCCCTACACCTCTGGCCTGTACCCAACTTCTTGTATGCATAAATCAATCAATCAAAAAAAAAAAAAAGAATTTGTCTTCCCTAGTTTCAGACCCTCCTGTCTGTTTGGGGGACGCTATATTTGAATCCCTTCCACTCTTACTGCCATTCTTAACTACACCCAACCTTTTTGGAGGAGAAACTACCCACTTATGTTTTTAAGCTTGCTTGCTTTTCTGCTCTTCCAGAATGTGATAAGGAAGGAAAAAATACTGTCACGTGACTCATAGGTATTGTCATAATTTATAGTTGAGGTGAGGTGGAGTATAAGCAGTTTCCTTTGGGAGGGCCCAGGCCAATATAGACCTTAAAACCAGTTTTGTGACTGCTATTCAGCCTTTACCTACTAAGGGGTCATCCTCAGAGGTGTCTTACAGGTTACTGGAAGTGCAAAGCTTGTTATCTGGTAGGCATGAGAAGAGTGCAGAGATGTTTATAGCTTAATTTGCTCTATATTTTAAGAGGAAGGAGGGGAAGTCAGGAGATAGTTGTGCAGCTTCTTGGTATATCATTCGCCACAAGGCAGCCTGGACTAGAGAGCATCTTGGCTTTGGGTGGGTCCTGCGCATCCACAGGTGACGTTAGGTGGGTCCCCTTCTGAAGCCAGATTTGTAGATTGTATATTCCAGCGTCACTTGTTTTGAGACATCATCCTCAGTTATTTTGGAACTCTGTACTTGCAAAATCAATTTTCCTCTGACCCTTCATCTCACAATCCCCCAGAAAATGTATTTTTGAATATTTTTTTCTTCATTAGCCCCAAGCCTTCTGTTCCTATTTCCCTAGTTCGTTGTCAGGTATATAGTAGTGAATATTTCTGGGTGAGTGACTGAAATTACCAAACATCCTTGGTCTTCAAACCATCTTTCACATAATAATTTTGACTTGCTTCATGATAGAGTCTCAGGGCCTGGGACAAGTGTCAAAATTACCCTCTTTTAGGCCATGTTCACCAAGTTTCCCTGCCAGGTCACTGACCACCTGGTGAAGACCCAAAAAACAGTCTCTGTGCAGAGAGCCTAGGCTTCAGCCATGGCCACCACATAATTTTTATACCAGAAAAGAAAGTAAATTATGCCTGTTCAAAAAAAAAAAAAAATTAACTTCTTTTACTGCTTCTTTGTATAACTATCTGCCCCCTAGTGGAAGGGCCTGGAAATGGTGAATTGGCCCGCTCACTGGATAAACTCAGAAATAAGGGATTGAGGTATGAAAGTGTGAGAAAAACATAGCTGTTTTTTAAGGGTTGGACTTAACTCTGGTATGTGAGGTGGGTGGTGTTAGATTCCCAGAATGTGATCTTTTGTCTGGTATACTCATCTCATCCTTGGGATTCTTCCTTAACAAATATACTGTAGCCTTGTGTCCACTGTCACCTCCCTTTGATTATGATTCCTTTGACTGCCCTCATGTCAGTGTCGGTGGAGTGTCCCTTCCATAATCCAGAATGAGGCCAAGCTACTACTCTTGCTTTGGAAGAAAAACCAATGTGATAGTTGGTGTTGACTTGGAACAAAGAAACTTGTTACTCAGCATACCACTTTATTGTTCTTGTTTGGCCTTCAAGTAGAGAAGCCCACCAGTATGGGGGAAATCCCAGGGTCAGACCTGATTTCCTATCTGAACTAAAACCAATAGCTTTGGACTTGGTACCTATACTGAGTAGATACCGAGTATTCACTACTAATCTGTTCTAGGCAAGGCGCTGGCCTATGTTAGGAGCGTTAACATGATTTTGACCAATCACATACACCTAAGTACAGTGACTGACCAGAGCAACTTCTAGCAGGAATTCTAGTGCTTTGAGTTTAGGGACTGTTTCTCAGTGATCCCAGGATTTGCTTGTGTTTTTTCCTTGTTTAGGAGAATGTAAAAAGGGTCAGAAAATGGGGCTTTCCTGGTGGTGCAAGGGGTTAAGTCTCAGCACTATGAAGCTATCAGCAGCCACTGCAGCATGAGTTCGATCCCTGGCCGGGTAGCTACCCACATGGCTCAGCAGACCTCTCCTGTCTTGCCCACTGTCTCACCTGTTCTCCCCACTCTGTCTCTAGTGAATCTTCTCTCTCTCTCTCTCTCTCTCTCTCTCTCTCTCTCTCTCTCTCTCTCTCACACACACACACACACACACACACACACACCCCTGCACTTCTGGCCTATACCCCAGTTCTTGTATGCATAAATAAATAAATCTTTTTTAAAAAAAAAAAGGTTGGGGCCTCTCTGGTGGCACAGGGGTTAAAGACAGCGCTATCAAGCTATTGCCAGCCACTGCAGCATGAGTTCTATCCCCCGGGCTAGCAGGGAGCAACCCACATGGCTCAGCAGACCTCTCCGACTTTGCCCACTGCTCCCCTCAGCATTGTGTTTCAGTAAATCTGCCTGTTCTGCTCCCCACTCTCTGGTGAATCCTCTCACTCCCCACATCTCTGACTTACACCCCAGTTCTCGTATGCATAAATAAATAAATCTTAAAAAGAAAAAAGGTCAGAAGATTACCCCACTTTATATAGATTTTATCCTTTCAGTATCTTCCTGGAATCAGGCATCTTATAAACATTTCATATATGGGTGGAGCATCTGTTCTATACTCAGTAAATGAAGCAGATCCTTAAATATGATGGAGCCCTACGAAGTTCAAGGCACTGTACCAGTATTTGAAACCACAAACCCCTTTCCTTTTTTTCTCTAGCTAAGCTCTATGTTGAGCGTGGGACCAATCTCGCTGCCCCTCCTGACTTGAGCTTTCATTACTGCTTCCAAGAGTAGCTGTCTCTAAGGAGTTGATGCCAGCTAAACAGCAAAATGAAGGCAGCTGTGCCCTTTTCCTTCTAGTACACTCATTAGGCCACTTCTGTTCCAGTTGATGCCCAGTGACATGACTTTGAATGGGGTCCCCTTTGGGCCAAGCCAGCTGAGGCCACAAGCCTGGCATTCAGTTCAGATTAGTCCTTGGTCTGTCCCGGCTGCCTTCTGCACAGGGAGGAAGTAGGGAGGGAGTCTGCTAGCTGAGCCTGGGCTCCGAACCAAGCCCCTTTCCTTCTGCTTTGGGAAGTTCATGTGTACTTAGTCAGCAAGCCTTTATTAAGCACCTTCTGTGTATACTTAGGGGAGAGCCTTCCTCAGAGAAAGGGAAAACAGAGCAGAGACCCCTTTCAGGAGCCTGGCATCCTTAAAGAGCTCTTGTTCTCTGAACCTTTTCCTCTTTGACTGGAAACGCGACATCCGCTGGAGCCCCCTGATGGGAGGCAACTGGAGATGGGAACAAAGAAACTGTTAACATTAATGAGGCACATTGAGTGGGTATTTCCGTAGTCTCCAAAGGAAGACAGGTTTTTCCTCTTTCATTTCGGAAAGTTGACAGCTGACAAGGGCCAAATACAGACTATTTTTGGCTCTCGGGGACTTAAAGATTCTCTGAATCCTTTCTTCTTAATTCCCTCCCTGCTGCCCTGTCATTATTGTCACCCTCACATGGCAATAAATAAAGCCTTTTGATCTTCACCCAGTCAGGCATAAAGTAAGCGATAAATAAAAGTGAACTTGTGACATGGGGAGTGATATTAGCATCTTAATCCTGTGCTCCTGAAAAAAAAGCACCTTGTCTACTGTGCCAGGGTGCCCACCCAATAGGCATGGTGCCCCAGCTGCCAAGGCAAAATAGAAAGTGTCACTGCCCCTGCAGACTGCAGAGTGGTCAACTCTGGGTACCCTCTTTACCAGAGGGCCATGACAAGCACTTCTGCTTAGATCCCTCAACCCCCAGGCCAACACGATCTGATAGAAACTTGGAGAAACTGTTCCATGCAGAGGAAGAAGAGCTCTTGATTATCTCTGAGAATTGACTGAGCTCAGCTCTTATAGATACAGGGCTTGGAAAGTTGCCCTGCTGTTTGATCTTTAGGGACCTCATTCCGCAAAGTGGGAATCACAATAGTACCTGCCTCCTGAAGGAGGATTCACTGAGATTGTGCTTAGCACAAGGTCTGGCCCATTACAAGCACCCACTAAATGTTAGTAGTGCTTGTTATTTGGGGGCCGAGGCTAGGTCTAAAGTGAAGACTAGGAGTGACAACCGAGTTACTCCCCCAACCCCTGCACTAGCCTAGGCCCTCAAAAGAGGAATCTAGAAGGGCTGGTTGCCTTGGCACTGATGAGCTCCCTCTCCTTCTTTGCTCTCCTTCCCCTTCTCTCTCTCTCTCTAGGGGACACTACACAGAAAATGAGAACTGCTCACTATCCCACCCCAGCCGAATTGGACGCGTATGCTAAGAAGGTCGCAAACAACCCACTGACTATAAAAATCTTCCCCAACAGTGTGAAGGTTCCCCAGCGGAAACACGTTCGTCGTACTGTGAACGGCCTCGACACATCAGCCCAGCGCTACAGCCCCTACCCGACTCAGGCTGCCACCAAGGCAGGCCTGCTTGCCATTGTCAAAGTGCCAGCCAAAAGCATACTCAAGGACTTTGACGGCACCCGAGCCCGGTTGCTCCCTGAGGCCATCATGAACCCCCCAGTGGCACCCTATGCTACTGTGGCACCCAGCACTTTAACCCATCCCCAGGCCCAGGCTCTGGCCCGCCAGCAGGCCCTGCAGCATGCACAGACCCTGGCCCATGCCCCTCCCCAGACGCTGCAGCACCCTCAGGGTATCCCGCCACCCCAGGCACTGTCCCACCCTCAGAGCCTCCAGCAGTCTCAGGGCCTGGGCCACCCTCAGCCGATAGCCCAAACCCAGGGCTTGGTCCATCCTCAGGCCCTGTCTCACCAGGGTCTCCAGCACCCGCCCAATCCCTTGCTGCACGGAGGCCGGAAGATGCCAGACTCAGATGCCCCCCCGAATGTGACCGTGTCTACCTCAACTATCCCCCTTTCAATGGCGGCCACCCTGCAGCACAGCCAGCCCCCGGACCTGAGCAGCATCGTGCACCAGATCAACCAGTTTTGCCAGACGAGGGCAGGCATCAGCACTACCTCAGTGTGTGAGGGCCAGATCGCCAACCCCAGCCCCATTAGTCGCAGTCTGCTCATCAATGCAAGCACCCGGGTGTCGACCCACAGCGTCCCCACACCAATGCCTTCTTGTGTGGTCAATCCCATGGAGCACACCCATGCGGCCACAGCCGCTTTGCCTGCTGCTGGGCCTGTCAACCTGCCCACAGGCATCTCTCGAGCCCCCACTGGCTACCCTAGCGACCTCAAACCAGTCGCCTGGAACCAGCACCAGCTGGCCCACCTACAACAGATGTGCAGTGAGGCTGGTGGGACGCCAGCCCCTGGCCTGACAGGCAAGCATGCGGTGGGACGCGAGTTGGCAGGGCCTGGCTTTGTGGGCAAGGCCCCTGCCTACCCGCAGGAACTCTGCCTGGCACAGTCCTTCCATCTGAAACCACCCCTGGAGAAACCAACCCCATCCCCACCAGTCAACGGCTTGGCAGCCCCACTGGCCTACCCCAATGGTCACTACTTCCAGCCCCTCTGGAACAACATTCTGCCCACTCCCAATAGCGACAGCTCGGGGTCTCAGGACCTCGCCATGCCGTTCCACGGAGGGCAGTCCACAGGTGCACCCCTCGACTGTGCGGCGGCTGCTGGGGCCCACTACCGAGCAGGAACCGGGGGCGGTCCAGTGGCCAGCCAAAACAGCTTGATGCAAACAGTGGATTACCTAAGTGGGGATTTCCAGCAGGCCTGCTTCCGTGAACAGAGCCTGGCCATGCTGAGCAAGGCCCATCGAGCCCCTGGCAATCGAGCCCCTGATCCCACAGATAGTCGAAGTCTTCATATTCAGCACCCTGGGTATAGATAGGTAGCTCCGGTGCCCCCCTCCGCAAGCTACATCATACATCACCCTCCTAGGTTTAGTCTTACTTTGAGGAATTGGATAGTTTCAAAGTTTCACTGCTCCAATGTGATCATTCTTAGATGTCTAAGAAAGGGATTTGGTGGGATCTAATTGAAGACAGAAGGATGTCCTCTGTGCCCTCGTCCTCCCCTCCACCAGCCCCAGCAACTTTGGGGTCTATGTTGGGACCTAGCCCCAATGTCAGGCTTTTCATTCTGCTGCCTGCTTCTCTGTCAGTCCCTCCACCGTGGCCATTTTTCACCAGCCCCCTGTCTGTCTGGCATCTCTGCCTGCTTCCTTTAGGACTAAGGTGTGGGCTAAAGGAAGGCCCTAGGTGAGGTGGCTGTAGGTGCCCACCGCCTGGCTTAGGCCTCTGTCTGTCTGTGTGTGTCTCGCTTTGGGACTAAAAAGCCAGACTTTCTAAGTGCTCTGGAAATCCTCCTTTACCCAAAGACCTCAAATCAAAACTGGCCCAGTCTTCATCTCTCCATTCCTCAAGGCTTTGTTTTATATCTACATTGATCCCAGAGCCACTGCACTTGTCCTTGCCACCTTCCTTAAGGGCATCTGCAGGCACTTGACCATAGCCTTGAGATGGGGGGAAGAATCTGTCTTTGTATTGGTCTCTTGGTCTCTAAGTCCCCTTTCCAGACGTAGAGAAATGCAGTGACCACCTAGTATACCCAAGATCTCTTTCTGACTGTTGCCTCTTTCCTGACTCATCTGCTGCCCTCATCCCTCACTCCTTAAAAAAGAAAAAGAAAAAACAAAAAAAGCTCTTCACTTGAGCCATTAGGTAGGTAAGGGATGATCACATTGGAGTTTGGAATTAAAAACACCAAAAAAAAGAAAAAAAGAAAAAAATACATTTGGTTCTCTCTACACTGGCTAAGAATATTGCTCTACACTGTAAGTTTTAAATGTCATGTTTCCGTATGAATGTAGCGTGGGTTTGAGTAGCATTGTGTGTGAGTGGCCCCACAGGTGCATTCACCCCCTAGTCACCTCCTTTCATAGCCCCTCAGTTTAATGAAGAAAGAAAGAAGAAAAAAAAAACACAAAGCCTTAAGCTCTTTGAATTCTTCCTTTACCAAATGAGCATGGTTCTGGTAGCTGGAGATGGGCCTCCATCGGGAACAGCCCCTCCTGTGCCTCTTCTCTGCACAGACGCCCATCCGCTCCGTGCTCGGTGTGTCTCATTCGCAAGTAACAATTAGTTGGCTAGAAATGTAAAACCTTTCTGTAATTTTAAACTTAGATTATGTTCTGTTGTGATGTTTTACACCCATCTTCTGTTAAAGACGCATAGTTGGGCTCTGATTTTTTTTTTTTTTCCTTCCAAACCAAATAAGCCCTTACCTTTCCTCTTGTCTCTGGGGAATGTGAGCTGATGTTCTTATTTAAACTTTTGGGTTTTGTTTACTATACTATCCACTGTTCTTTAGCCAGAAATTCTCTAGTCATCTGAAGCAATGTGACTGAAGACCAGTTTTTAAATTATGTGTTGGCAAGTTGCCTTATATTTAAAGAGAAAAAAGAAAAGAAAAAAAGAAAAAAAAAAAAAGCCTGATTGTGTTATGCCAAATGATAGCAACATGAAGTTCTAATTTATTGTTCCTGATTGTTTTCCTGTGAACACTGGTACCTCCCTGTCCTGGAGCCCTCAGGAGCACCTGCAGCTTCTGGTGCCATGCCTTCTCCCAAGGTGTTGGTCACCAGCTCACCCAGGCCTCCTTCCAGTTCTTACTTCTCTGAGTTAAATTTAAGAGGACCACTGTCTCCCCTTACCCCTTGCTTGATCTCCAAACCAGATCATTTTTTCCATTGCCTCTCCCCAGAAGGTGAGCTACCATTTTTAAGAAATTGGACCAGACACCAACTTGGGGGCTTTAAATCAAACAACCTCAAACCCATCTCTTCCTGTGTAGGGGTGTAAGTCTCTGAAGCTCTCACTCCCACCCCTAGTCTGCATGGAAAATGTACTGTGACCCCCCCCCTTCCTTAATCCCCAGCTCCCCTCACCTCGGTGAGATGTTTCCTTGTTCACCCTGATCCCCTCTGCCAGCCAACCCCCAACCAGCAATAAGGGTCCAAGCCAGGGCCTCCTATCCACACTCCCTGTCTCCATCCCACACTGCCCCTAGGGAATACCTGGATTCCCCACACTGTCCACATACTGTAGCATCCATTCTCCATCTCCCTCACCTCCTCACCTGTGGTGGTTTCTGGGTGTGATGGGGTTTTTAAAATTATTATAAACCAGTAAAAAGAAAAAACACCTTTTGACCTTGTCCTATTCGTTTAATGCTGTGAATGTCTGAGGCGATTTTTCTTACAATGGTTTCTAACAGGTGTCATTTACTAGAAGGGAAGTAGTTCCTCATTTTAAAGAGGATGACCCCAATATATCCCACTCAGAAGCCTTAGCCCGTTCTTTAGACGAGGCTGCTGTTGTGATTGCAGAGCATGGAGTAGATAGTTCATCAGTCCCTGTGGGGGCCCCAACTGGCCCGCCCTGGAGCTGCTCCAAGCTTGGTTGGGATTTGGTGGGTAAGTATGGCTTGCTGCTGGTCACTGGAGGCCCAGAGTGAACTGCCACTTTGATTCTAAGGACCGCTATTGAGGAATGGTTTCCTAACAAAATTAAGCTTCCCCTTCTCCCTCTGGTAACACTTCGGAATTTATGAAGACCTCTGACAGAGACCTTGAAGGTAATAGGTGCTATTGACATGAACACTGGCCCTCTTGCAATCTGAATCTAATGTGTAGTGGAGAACTTGCCCCTTTTTTGTCTGCAGGGAGGCAAATCCACAAGAGCCGGTTCCCATTTATCCCCTCCCTTTCTGTTGACTTTGCGTTGGACGGAAGATGTGGTGGAAGGAAGGAAGGATGGATTCCACAGGCGGCGGGGTTCAGTGGGGGTGGAATCTGGGCGGTGCTGGCGTGGAAAGCACTCTTCTCTCCCAGGCATGCCCTTTTCTGAGGGGGAGGGGGCATTTTGTGAAGGTGCTCTGCAAGTCTACAAGGCACTGGTCTGGAAATGCATGCAGTGGCATAGTCCTGCCAACGGGGAGCGTGAGCTGGACCCTTCTGTTGGCCGACCCACAGGAAGCAAGAGCGTGAGTGAAGGTGCTTCTGCGAGAGCCGGAAGCTTTCTGGGCTTAATATGCCAAGACGGCGTTCCTGGCCAAGGGTACTGTCATTACTTAGCAGGCAGCCAGGGGCCCATCTACCCCTAGAACAGCGACTTTCACCTTTTGAGGGCTCTGCTCTTCCTTGGTCCTCGGTTTAATTTCAGGGTCAGTCCTTTCCTATCAACCTTCGTGAGAACTCGGCACTTCCGCGTGTGGCAGAGTGGATATGGCAAGAACTAAAGCCCTAGCACCTTCTCCTTACAAGGTAATAGTTCTCATGCCTTGGGCCTCTTGTCTTTCCTCAGGGCTAAGTTGTATAACACTTAAGGCTTACTAATCTTTACAGTAAGTGCAGAGGTGAGCAGGATCACTCATTTTAGCAACGATTAACTGCCCCCAGTATCTAACTTGCCCAAAAAAGAAAGTACAGTAAGGGTCCAAACCCCAATCTGCAAAAATTAAAGATACTTTGTAGGGATTGTTGGAGGAGTTTAGAAAACAATCCAGCCCCTACCCTACACCAGCTTAAAGATCACTGAGAAGTCAGTTCATTCTGTTCCTTTCATTGGTTAAATGTGGATAAGGCACCAACCCACTGAGGCTTATTATGAAAATCCAAGAGTCTTAGATACCTTGAAGGCCCTTTTGCTCATTTTAGTCCTGGGTGTGGGCTGGGCTTTGGAGTCAGAGAAACCTTCATCAAGTATTTATTTTGTAGCGGGAACATGCATTGTCTCATTAAATCTTCGCTAAGGTGGGACCTTTGTCAAGTGAAATGAGTCGTATTAAATGAAATAATGCATATGTGCTTAGCAGTATCTGCCACATGGAAGTATGCGATAAGTGACAGCTAGTCTCATTAAAGCCAGAACCATCCAGGGCAGCAGCACTAGCCTGGCAGGGCTTGAAACAGGGTTCTAAATGGTCCAGCCCCTGCACCACTCTCATTAGCCGCCAGAGGGCATCGGCAGGCGCCTGTTCCGCACACAGCCTGATGTGGTTTCTGCCTGGGATGATCCCAGGGGCGGGAGTGGCGGCAGCCAATCTCTTGAGTGGGCCTTTGCCTTCACAGTTGGGCCCAGCTTTCCCGGGCCCTAACCGACCCAGAAAAGTCAGACTGGCACGAAGTTAATAAATACAATTCAGGATTTATTAAAAATCAGGGCTCCCCTGCTGTGCTCTCCTGGCACTAAGTAAATAAATAACCAGAGGGGCACAGCTGGGGAGAGGGGAAGAGAAGTAAGATCTCGAAACAGATTCTTTAACTACCCTTCACTTTCCCAAGCCCTCCCACCCCCTATGGCTCTTGGGACGTAGCACCAGCAGGCACCTCAGTCCTGGGTAGAGAGTGGCCGGCACCAAGGCATGTCTGCCCTGCTCAGAAGAGGAGACAGACGCTGGGATCACTTGTTTCCAAGCCCTTGATGACCCCAAGGCCTGCTCCCCCGCCAGGGTCAGGATTGAAGCACCAATAGGAGGCAGGAGGCACCTGAGGGTGGCAGGGAGGCGGAGAGTGGGAGGGAGAAACAGGGTAACAGAACCTGGACAGCACAGGCAGCTGAAAGGGGTTCCGGCCCCCTCTCCAGGCTCAGCCAGTGCCCGACTGAGGTCATGTCCCCCACCCCCCAACCCTTTCTCCTGGAGCCGCGCGTCTGCCCTCAGCTGAGGATCTTCCGGGGCAGTTCAACAGAGGCACGGATGAAGACTGCATCATCCCGCACGTAGTTGCGCTTGCGGATGTCCTGGTGGGAGATGAACTTGGGGTAACCAAAGCCCAGAGAACTCTCATCCAGGGAGCCCCGCCAAGTGCCTGGTTTTTGGAAATTCTTCCAGTTTGGGTCAGGGTGAAAGGTCTCAGTGACATGTTGTGGCTTGGCCAGCCCAGGGTCGCTCTGATCCAGCAGGGAGAAGGTGACACGGCGAGCAAAGGGCCACTCAAGGAGATTGTCAAAGGCACCCGGCAGCACGCGGATGTAGAGAGAGAGGTGTGTGCCCTCACCACTGCCGTTGCCATTGAGGAATGCTGACACCTGCAGCTTGTAGCCGTACTTGTGGGTGTAGAAGGCTGGGCTGAAGCACTCAAGGTTGGGCTTGGCTTTGGCCTCCTGTAGTCGCCGTCCATAGCTGCCAATCTTCCAGATGAGCACGCCGTCACTGCCCACCGACAGTTCTTCCAGCTCTCGCCGCAGCTCCTGCAGCTCCTGCCGTTGCCGGCTCACCAGGGCGCACATCATGGCCAGATGTGGCTTCACACTCTCCTCCACATGTCGTGCCATTGCCAGCTTAGGGCACTGTTGGCAAAGCCCCAGGCCACGGGGGAAGAAGGAGAGTTATCAGTACAGGCAGGCCCAGGAGAGAGGGGAGGAGTGGGTACAGGCTGGCAGCAGGGGGACCGAAGGCTTCAAAACGGCATACCAGGGACCACCAAAGGCCTATCTACACCTGAGGCTTCAAGGACCAAGGGGGGCTGACAGAGGAGGAGGGGCAGCTCACCCTGTGCTTGCAGCCGGAGTCTTTGAATGGGCACAGCACCAGGGCAGTGCTACAGCTGTCCTTCAGGTGGCCCGGCAGATCCTCCCGAGCCACAGTTCCCACACCACACTGGTTGGGGCAGGGCACAGGCAGCCTTGGACACTGGTACTGGTGGCTCTAGGGCCGAAAGAGAGCAGTCAGTAGCCTGCCTCCCTGCTACCTGCCCCACAGTCCACAGTGGAGGAAGGGCCTCACCTGGATGGTGTCGAAAACGAACTCCTTGGTGCAGTAGGCACAGGGCTGCGTGCGCTTGGGGCACTCGGAGGTGGCATGCTGGGCAAGCAGCCGGCGCATCATGCGAGCACCACACTTGTTCTCACAGTACACACTCTCTTGGGGGCACACGCCCTCGTGGCTCTGAAAATGCCAGAGGGGCCCTGTGAAGGGCTCCCCACGCCACCAGGTGTCCCAGTCTCCCTCCACCCTCAGTTAGGCTCCACTCACCTCAAAGGCCTCCCCGCTGAAGTCACAGCCACAGAACTCGCACTTGAGACGCCGCTTGGGACAGTCGTGCTGCAGGTGTGCAGGGAGGTCCCTGCGGCTCAGCTTGGTGGGGCAGCGATTGGGGCAGGGGACGACATTGAAGCTGCAGGTGTTCAGGTGGCTCTGGGGAAGAAGGCTGCCGTTAGTCCCTGCAAGGGAGGCGTAGTGCCCACCCCCATCAGACTCACCTGTAGGTGGCACAGCGCCCCACTCCAGCGGCAGCCTTCCTCACTGTGGATGCAGCGAATGGACAGGCTCAACACCAGAACCTCCAGCTCTGGGTCTGGATAGATCTGGGGACAAGGAGGGGGATACCAGTCAGAGCCTGCGCTATTGCTCCCGCCTCTCAACCCATCCGCTTCCAAGTAGGCTGGCTCAGCCTTAGATCCAGTAACAGTCTCTTGGGCTATTCATCCCTCTGTACCCAGTGGTGAAGGGCACAGGTGGTATCTGCTCCAACACTGGATCCCAGGGTCCCTCACGTGCCTCTGGAGTGGAAGCCAACCAGCCTGCTCATTCCCAGCAGCCCCACACCCTCTGCTTCCTCCCCCCTGGTAGAGGGACCCTGGCCCTCAGCCATAGTCTGGTTGCCCACCCAAAGGGGAGGGGAACACTTCTTATGGGCACAGAGCAGCTCTGTGCACCCCCACAGGCTGGGCATTGTGCCTGCCCTCCAGGGCAAACACAGGCCTAATTTGCAAACTGGCCTGGTGGGAGGGAACAGGCCACCTTTGTGGGGGCGCATGATTCCACCGCACTGTGTTGACATTGGCCCTGAGCCCAGTGGCTGCCAGCAGCGCCAGCCTCCACTAAGGGCAACAGCCTATACCTGGACCTCTGTGCCTGGCACTGCGGACTCACCTTGGCATAGTCCAGAGGAAGCTGGTCCTCAGGGCATTTGAAGACTCCTTCACTGTGAAGGGGGAGGGAATGAATGGGTCAAGGCTCCAGTCTATGGGAAGGAAGAACTTCAGGCCTCACCCCCTCAACCAGGGCAGCCTCCCTTCCTCACCAGATCGTTTCCCAACCAGCTCCAGCTGAGCGGGCAGGCAGAGACACGAAGGTACCCACCTCCCCAGGACCCCAGATCTCAGCTCATCTCCTGAAAGGAGGGTTCAGGGCCCAGTGGAGGCAGCAACAGCTGCCTGAGACAGCATTTGGCCAACAGGTGGCAGCTGCACCCCTCCCCCCAGGAGTGCAGCTGGACTGGGAGAGGAATAGGCTCCCCAGCCAAGCCCTCCCCCCAGGTTAGCTTTCATTGGCTGAAAGCTGATGGGTAGGGTAAACGGGGAGGGCAGAAATTAAGCACCAGGGTTGCCCAGCCCCCAGGAAAATGCCAGGCCAAAAACCCAGAGCAAAGGTCAGTTTGGGGCCACGTCACTCTGTCCATCCCATCCCTCCTCCTAAGAGGGCGTGTCTCCTAGGTAAAGAGAAGGCTGGGCTCACTGCAAGGCACCATGTCTACACTCCCATGCCGTCCTCCTAACTGCCACCGGGGAGAGGCTGACTGCCCCCATTCTGCAGATGAAAGAGCTGAGGCGCACAGGTGAAGTAGCATCTGGATACATCTGATTCCACACTACTGTACACTGTACTGTACGGCACCCAGAAGACAGGCGGCGGCAAGGAAAACTGTCCCCAAGCAAACAGAGCCAGGGCTCTGGCCGCTACACGGCAGGCACCCGAAGCCTGCTGACCCTGCCAGCTGCCCTCAGGCTCCACCAATCCCCACCAGGTTGCTAGCACTTAAGAGACATGCTGGCATGCCTCCTTCCTGACACCAACACGGCCTTGCTGACCTCAGCAAGACCAGTCACACATGCTCGGCATGACCTAGGTAGGGTAAGGGCTCACTAAGCAGGACTGAAGGCCCTAGGGCACAGCATTTCTGTCAGATCTGAGTCAGGTAGGTGGGAGGCAGGCAGGGAGCAAGGCAGAAGCAGATGCCACACAGCAGCCCTGGCCAGGATGGCCCTTTCCAGGGCCTGGAGAGTTCATGCCTCAAGTATCCAAAGGATTTCTTACACTATTTCTTCCCCCTGACCCTACAGTTACCGTGGGCCATGCTGCCAAGACCAAGAATACATGCCCAGGCACTGAAGGGGTGTGTCCATACCCACAGGGCAACCAGTCTTCCTGGACCAACCTGAATAATGGCCCTAGGCGGAGTGGGGAAAGAGGGGTGGGCCAAGGGGGAGGAGGGGTCTGCCTGGCTGCTTCAGGAATGCGCTGACTTGTGGCTTTGGAGACAGGGAGGGGACTGAAGCCAGTCCCCAAGCTTCAGGCAGATTAGTCTGGGCAGCTTGGGGCCCAGCCGGGGCAAAGGTTCCCCCAGAGGTATGGATACCCCTGGCTCGCAGGGTAGAGGGTGGTGGAAAGTCTGTCCAATCTACTCGCCCCTCCCAAGGGCCTCAGCAGCAAGCTCAGGCGCCCAGAGAAGGGGGGTGGGGGGCAGGGGCAGAGACTGCTCCAGGCTGTGCAGTGGAGGCCCAGGCCCAGGGGAGAAGACAGGATGGGGGTGGGGGGGAGGAAGAGGGGATTTCCGGGAGGGGGAGGGGCAGAGGAGTTGCAAGGAACTGGGCCTGACAGCCCCCCTTCTTCCCCCAGGCACTCGGGGTGGGTCAGCTGGGGGGTGGGGGAGGCCTCAGCTGGCCTCATCTGGAAACCAGAGGGCCGAGGAAGGGCAGCAGAGAAGACAATGGGCCGTGTGTCTGCAGGGGAGTGTGTGTGTACTCTGCGGGGAGGGGGAGGAGGGAAAGGGAAAAGGAGGAGGGGGCAGCACGGCAGCTCGTGCAGGAGCATATGTGAGGGCAGGAGCCGGCCCAGGCTGGGAGGCAACAGAAGACAAAGGGCCTGCTGAGATTTCCGCCAGCCAGGGGCTGCGGGGGACAGAGGGAGGGAAGGAGCACTGGGGACAGGAGCCCGGAAGGTGCGCTCCCCGCCCGTGCCCTCGCCCCTCAGCAGCCAGCCTCCGGACAGGACGGTGGGGGACCCTGCCTTCCCCTGTGCTCGTGGGCCACGACCCCGCCGAGCGTGGGGGTCCCGCATCTGGCCTCCCCACACCAGCCGAGCAGTTCCCAGCACAGGCAGGAGATTCAAGACACCGCGGGGCGCCCCGAATTCCAGGCTAGCCCCGAGTGAAAGGGTGACCTGGGCCTGAGTGGACAGGGGTTCAGAAACACTCCGGGTGCGACCCCCCACCTCCCTAACGGTGTCCAGACCACCCGCAGTACTCGAGACCCCCAGGGGAAGGGAGAGACACCTCAAGGCTCGGCTTGGGGCGGGAGCCGGGCCGCGCACAGCCCCCCGCCATTGTGCTGCCCAGCCCGGCGCGGTCGCGGGGAGCCCGTGAGGACCTGTGCGCACCGGCGCGCAGCCCAGCTCGGAGCCGCGTGCTCCATCATCTGCGAAATGGGAGAACAATAGCCGCGGGCCCCGCCGTGCTGGCGGCACCAGAGGCCTCTCGCGCGCACACTCCGGAGGCGAGCGGGCCGGGGCCGGGGCCGGCGGGTCTCCCCGCAGGACGCAAAGTTCAAGCCCGAGGCCGCCTCAGGTGAGGGCAGGCGGCCGAGGTCGGGCAGGGCGCCCTCCCCGCCGCCGCCCGGCGAGAAGGAGCCGAATTCTCGGGCCCCAGCGCGGGCGCCAGCGGGACCCCGGACCCTCGGGATTAGTACGTGGGGTCCTCCCTCGCAGTCTGACGTCACTGTCGCCCCGTGACGTCAGGGCGGGCACCCCTGAGGTCACCGGCCGCGGCGCAGACAAAGGCGCGGCGGGCCTCGGGCCCGGCCCCCCGCGCGGAGCCCCCCGGCCCCGCGCCCCGCCGCCCGGCCCGCACCTGAGAAACTCCTGCAGGCAGGTGTCGCAGAAGCGGTGGCCGCAGGTGGAGACTTGCACGGGCTCGCGCATGGGCTTCCCGCACAGCGGGCAGAGCAGGCGCCGCTTGGGCTTCTCCAGGAACTTGTAGTCGAAGCCGGGCATGGCGGGCGGGCCCGGGCGAGCGGGGCCGGGCACGCGGCGGCCCCACAGCCCGCGCCTCGCTCCGGCCGCGCTCCCGGCTCCCGGCGGCGCCGACTGGCGGCCGAGCCCCGCGCCCGGCCCCACGGCCCGCCCCCCGGAAGAGGGGGCGGCGCCGCGCCCGCGCGGTCCTAGCGCCCGCCGCCCCCGGGCTGCCCCCCCGCCCCGCGAGCGCACGGTTTCGGGGGCGGCACATGACCAGGCGCGCCCCCGGCACAGGGCAGGGACTCCGCAGTCCCCTTGGGAAGGGAGGCTGTAGCTCCGCTTCTCCTCCAAACCGGGGAGGTCCTTACGCTGGCTGGGGCGGAGGGCCCTGGGGGCCGGGCTGAACCGCGCCACAAAGGTCCGCTTCTCCGGAGTCAACAGCCCGGGTCTCCGGGGCTCTAGTCGCCTAGGGGCCTGGGGCTCCAGCTTCCAGGTGCTAGGCAGCCGAAGCCTGGCAACCAGATCCGGGGAGCACGGCTGGGGCCGGGAGGCCGGGCTGGGCGCTGGGCCAAAGAAACCTCGGCCCCAGCCTCAGGGTGCGCCCACATTCCTTCCTCGACCGCGGCCTTGCAGCCGAGATCAGGCCTGGCCCAACCCTTGGGTGTCGGGCCACCACCCCCACCCTGAAGAGACCACACTCTAGGCAGGCAGCTGATGTTTTTATTGGCGCTACTTTCCCAGTCAACTGAGAAACTGGTTTGGTCCAGCTATACTTTCCTCCTACCTGCTTTGCTGGGAATGACTTGGGGTGAGGGGCATCCTTCAGCAGGGATCCCCATTGTCATTGTCGAAATATGTTGCAGAAAGGGCTGATGCACTCCCTCAGGGAATGGGAGGCCTCAGAGGTGGTGCAAATCCTTGCTTCAGGATATAGATATGGGGCGGGTGACAGCTCCCTGGCATCTCCCAGCCCCAGGCAATGCAGAGAGGCTAGGCAGCCAGAATGGCCAGTCCAGGCAGGTCCTGGCTTGCACCCCCACCCCACCCCCAACACTGAGTGGCTCTCCCAGTGGGCACCAGAGACTTACTTTCTAACTGGGCTGGGGGAAGGAGGCAGAGTATGGGTATTGTCACAATCACCTCCAGCTTTTTTTTTCCAAGGCTCTGAAGGTTAAGTCTGGCTTCCAAATCTAGCCAGGCTGGACCCTGGAAACACTGACTTAAGAGAAGATGGGGTGGGGAAGGAAAAGACCTATGCTGGGGAGACAGAGTAGATTGAAGTTTATCCAGGGCCAAAAGCACTACAGGGGCTTTGCTGGCTCTTACACCCCACTAATGACACAATCCAGGGGTCTGGTGGAGACAGTTAAGCCACAGGCACTTGTACTTTTCAAGAACATTCAGAGAAGCAGTATCAGAGTGGTCCAGAGGTATCCAGGTGCCTCACGGGGGGACGGGCTCATCTGTGACAGCTGGAGAGTACAAGAGAAACCACTGTAACTTCCCAGAGGGCAGTGCCTCCAGCAACCACCAACTAGCTCCACTCACAGGGCCTAGGACTCTAGACCTGGCCAGGTGAGAAACAGAGGTTCACACGTAACTGTTCTCTAGAGTAGGAGAAGAATGTATCTGGGCCCTGGGGAACAGTGGAAGCAACCCTTCAATGAGGCCAAAGGAGCACCCACCCTTACCCACCCCAGGCAGGAAACACCGTTTCACCCCCCAACTTCTGCTTTCATTTATCTGGGGCCTAAAGACGCTTTCAGTGATTTGGGCCATGAACACGGGAATGAAAGTGTCAGCAGGGACCAGCTGGGTTAATCCTTGTGTGGGTGAGGAGGGAAAAATCATACTCACGTCGAACAGCCAGGAGAGTATTTCCATGGCAACAGGACACAGACGTCACAGTGTAGGGGTGTGTCTCCTCCAGCTGCACTGGCCGGGGGAGCCCAGCATCCTCATCCCTCCTTCCTAGTCGCCCTCGGGCCCCTTTGCCCCAAGAGTACACCTCGCCCTCTGCCAAAGAGAATCCCAAGGAAGGATTCCTGGGGTTAGCAAGGAGCACTACTCCCTGACTGGCCCCAACGTGAAGTTGCTAAGCCCAGCAGTTGTGAGTGTGATAAGCCCTCACTGCCCATGGACCTGCCCGTGCCCCTACTTGCCCCCATAGTGCCCACTAATCACCTGCCCCAATGGCCACAGTGAAGGCATCCCCACAGGCTACCATCGTGATCTTGATGCCCTGAAGGCCTTGGACTTGACAAGGTGCCCGGCTGACCCGGCGAGCGTTGGTACCCAACTGTCCATGTTGATTGCTACCGAAAGTGTAGCAGTCACCAGAGGCTACAGGGAAGGAGAGAGGAAAGCAAGGACCTCAACTGAGGTCCCAAGGGGGCAGGAGAGTTCACCTCTGGCCTCCTGTACTCGGGTCCTACTTACCAGTCACAGCAGCTGAATGAGCAGTACCCAGGTCCACACTCAGCAGGGGCTCCTGGTCCAGTGGTGCAGAACCTAGAGGTGTGAAGTTCAGGGCCTCCTCCACTTGCTGAAGGGGGCCAGGCTCCTCCCCCAGGGAAAGGTGGTCCAGGCCTAGCTTGTTGAACCTGAAGCGGAACCAGTGACAGTTTGTACAGACTGCCCTGCCCCCACTGGTGTGGACAGGAGCTGGTGCCCAAGGGGGCAGCTCCCACACTGGGCTGAACATAGCAGCACCCTCAACCCCCTTTATTTCCGGTCCTCGGCGGGAGGTAGAGAGTGACAGATGCAGCATTAACAGCCAGGGAGGGTGAGGGACAGGTTAGTCATCCTGGCACTCCTATTTACCTGTTACTCCCACAGGCCAGGGCTTGGCCAGGCACAGTGAGGATCATGGAAGAGTCAATGCCACATACAACCCGCTGGGCTTCCTGTCCTGAAGGTATGGATACCTGCTGGGGACAGCTGTGGGACTCCCTCGTGCCCAGTCCCAGCCGGCCTACAAGGAGAAGCCAAGATGGGCCTAATTTGAGATTTAGAGTTGGTGATGCCAGGATGAGGAGGGCCCACAGAAAACAGGTAAAAGAGCATGAGGGAAGGGCCTCCCTGGTGGTGCAAGGGGTTAAGACCCAACCTGTGAAGCTGTCTGCAGCTACTGCGGGAGTTCGATCCCTGGCTGGCCAAGAAAAAACCCACCTGGCGCAGCAGACCTCTCCTGTCTCACCCGCTGCTCCCCTCAAGAGTGTATTTCAGGGCCTCCCCTGGTGGCGCAGGCGGTTGAGCGCCGCGCTGTGAAACTGTCCGCAGCCTCTGCAGTGGTGGTTCGAACCCGGCCGGCAGGCTAGGATCCCACATGTCCCAGTAGACCTCTCCTGCTGTGCCCGCTGCTCCCCTCAGTAGTGTATTTCGTCAGTCTGCCTGTTCTGTTCCCCGCTCTGTCTCTGGTAAATCCCCTCACCTTCCTGTGCATCTGGCCTGTACCATGGTTCTTGTATAAATAAATAAATAAATCTTAAAAAAAATATATGAAAAAAGAAAAGAGTGTATTTCAGTCATTCTGCCTGTTCTGTTCCCCACTCTGTCTCTGGTGAATCCTCTCACCCTTCTGCGCACCTGGCCTGTACCCCGGTTCTTGTATAAATAACTAAAAAAATCTTTAAGAAAAAAAAATCCTACTCCTTCTTTAGGATCCTGTTCAGATGCCACCTTTGTCTCCCCCAGATGGTGTCCCTTGCCATTCCTTGGACTCCCACAACTCTGAACCTGTGTGGAACCCCATTGCTGTCAGTCCTCTATCACTCTGGAGGTGTCTTCCCTCCCCCAACTAAACTGAGCTCTGCAAGAGGACAAGAACTTCATATAAGTTATTGTTTCCTTCCTTCCTTCCTTCCTTCCTTCCTTCCTTCCTTCCTTCCTTCCTTCCTTCCTTCCTTCCTTCCTTCCTTCCTTCCTTCCTTCCTTCCTTCCTTCCTTCCTTCCTTCCTTCCTTCCTTCCTTCCTTCCTTCCTTCCTTCCTTCCTTCCTTCCTCTTTCTTTCTTTCTTTCTTTCTTTCTTTCTTTCTTTCTCTCTCTCTCTCTCTCTCTCTCTCTCTCTCTCTCTCTCTCTCTCTCTCTCTCTCTTTCTTTCTTTCTTTTTCATTTTAGAAGTATAGGTTTATTAGGAAAAGGAGAAAGGGAAAAAACAGGCATCTGCATCATCTTAGGTGGGCAGTGAGCTGCTGCTGCTGCTTTACAAAGGGAAAAGGGTTTTTTTTTTTTTTGCATAGAAGAACTAGGGTGTAGGCCAGAGGTACAGGGGTGAGAGGACTCACCAGAGACAGAGTGGGATGCAGAACACGCAGATCTACTTATTTACACTGCTGAGGCGAGCTGTGAGCAAGTCAGGAGAGGTCTGCTGGGCCTTATGTGGGTTAACTCCCTGGCTAGGGGTCGAATTCAGGCCATAGGTGGTTACACACTGCGACTTAACCCCTAGGCCACCAGGAAGGCCCTCAGGAAAAGGTTTGTGAGAAGAAATGCCTACATAGGCAAAATGGGCAGGAGAGCTGTGTAAGCTATCTCTAATTTTTTTTTTAAGATTTATTTATTTTCATACAAGAGCTGGGGTACAGGAGGGTGAGAGGATTTACCAGAGACAGAGCAGGGAACAGAACAGGCAGACGACAGAAATACACTGCTGAGGGGAGCAGCAGGCATGGCAGGACAGGTCTGCGGCACCATGTGGGATTCTCACCAGCCGGCCGGGATCGAACCCACACTGCAGAGGCTGTGGACAGCTTCACAGAGCAGCACTCAACCTGCTGTACCTCTGGGGAGGCCCAGCTATCTCTAAATTTAATGCCCAGCCTGATCCCTGACCCGGAAAAGGCCAGAAGAAATACTATTGAATGAATAAAATCTAATCTCCCTCATTATATCCAAAGTACCTGAAGGAAGTGATATCATGTTCATCTTTTCACAGCACCCAGCAGAGTGGACAAATACAGTGGGTATACATAAAGGTTTGCTAAGTGAATAAATGAATGAAATTAGAGAGAGGAGAGCAAGAAAAACGGGCCATGGGGCCTCCCTGGTGGTGCAAGGGGTTAAGACACAACCTTATGAAGCTATCCACAGCCGCTGCAGCACAAGTTCAATCCCCGGACAGGGAGCTACACACATGGCGCAGCAGACCTCTCCTGTTTGGCCCACTGCTCCCCTCAGCAGTGTATTTCAGTCAGTCTGACTGTTCTGCTCCCCACTCTGTCTCTGGTAAATCCTCTCACCCCCTCCCCCCCCCCACCTCCGCACCTCTGGCTTATACCCCAGGTCTTGTATGCATAAATAAATAAATCTTTAAAAAAAGAAAGAAAGAAAGGAAAATAGGCCATGGTGCAATGTGGGTATGAAGGGAAACCAATCACCAGGGCTGGGAGTGCTGTGAGAAGGGATCCCAGAGGCTGGAACAGGCTAGAGCACTTACCACCATCGCCGCGGCCCCAGGCAAATAGTTCTCGCTCAGTAGACAGGGCCAGCACATGAGAGGCCCCGCAGGCCACCTGCACCATCTCATACCCCAGCAGGGCCTCTACAATGGTGGGCTAGAGAGGAAGCAAGGGGAGGCAGTGGGCAAGGGACCTGGAACTTGCCGCCTGGCCTAGGGACGAAGTTGCACACTATGAATTCTCATGAGGCTGCTCTCTTTAACTCCCCCAACCCACACCATAATCACTGGGGAAGGCTGGTCTTTCCATACGTGCCCTGAAGCGGCCCAGAACAGGTGCAGCCTGGAAGCTGGAGGGACCTGTGGCTGCTGGAGATCCCCCTGGCCCCAACTTGGGTATCAGCTCTCAGTTGTGGGCTCCTGGCCAGCTCCCTACTTCCTTTCTCAATATACGCCGACACCCACCTGGCTGATGTCATTGAGGCTCCCGTGGCCCAGGCAGCCGTTGCTCCCACTGCCAAAGGTCATGATGATGCCTCGGTCTGGTGAGGGGGTAGTGAGAAAAGGGAAGTGAGAAAAGCTAGGCTGTTCTTTCAGATGGGCCAGTCCCATCTAGGGTTGGCGGCCAGGGCTGGAAAAATGGGACAGGGTAGAAAAAGGACGGGGCTCTCTTTCAGGCATGTGACTCTGGACTGGTGACCTAGCATCTGAGCTTTAGTTTCTAGATCTGTCAGAGAACGACCTTGCCAGGCCTGTGATGAAGAGTAAGGAGACTGGGGGAGGAAAGCACTGGGTACACAGTAAGGAGAAACTAGAAGCATTCATTGAGCAGTTTGCAAATAACAGGGAATGAGGGGATTTGCTCCAGGGGGGCCTTCTCATAGTTGTTCACAGGGTAACCCCACTGGCTCACCGGTCAGGCAAGCTGTGAAGAGGTCCCCGCAGGCTACATGCTTGATGGTCACACCGGACTGGCCCTCCAGGAACCTGGAGACAAACTGGGGCTGCTGCTGCTCCACAGCCCCGGGGAGGAGGGCGCCACCTCCTGCACCTAGGGGTGGGGCCTGTAGGGGACCGGGAGGGGCCTGAGTACCCCACACCCTCCTTGCTGACACCCCCACAGCGCCCTAGGTTCCAAGCCCTGCACCCTGCTGCTCACCTCCCACAAGATGAGGCGCCCAGACCGCGTGACGCCGGCCTTCTGCGTGCGCCCAGCTGCCACCTGGACCACTTCTGTGTTGAGCATGGGCAGCCGCAGCGGGGCGCTGAGCCCACCACCCCATGTATACACCGACGACAGTGGAGGTGGGATGGCAGGTCGCACAGGCGCCCGGGGGATGCCTGTGGGGACAGTGCATCAGACCTATTAGACTGATGGGAATGGAATGGCGTCCCTGGGACCTGATGCCCTGCCCCGACTTACCCCTGCAGCGCCCAGTGATCCTGTTCCCTGTGCTGCCGGGGACCATGGGTGGCCCAGTGGCCAGGGGCTTCTCTGCTCTGAGGACAGATGGGGGCCTTAGTTCATGGACACCCCAGCATCCCACAGCATTCTGACATACAGGAATGGAGGACTCGCCTTGAGTGCCCCTCTGCCCCAGACTTAACTGTGCTCCCACAGGCTGCTCCCCATGCGGCCCAGGCCCCCTCCCCTACTCCCTGCACAGGCCTTCGCATGCGGACGCTGCCCAAGTCTGTGTGTAGGTTGAGGAGGGCACGGATGCAGAGGGGCTGTGCCATGATGTGACTAAGCGGTGGCCGCTGCGTGGGCTCCAGGCTGAGCAGACTCAGGACGAGCTGGCGCAGCTCGGGGCTGTATCGGTCAGAGATGGGTGCAAAGGTGCCGCTCATAATCTTCAGCACCAAGGCTGGCAGATTCTGTGAAGGCACCAAGTTGTGGGGTTGGTTAAAACCTCAGGTGGCGTTCTTAGGTGGTAAAGCACACACGCCCTGGTCTGATGGGGGTGGTAACAGGCCTGCCCTTTGGGGTCTTCAGACTGATGAGGGGAGTCCCAGCATGACAGGGGAGCTAAACTCTGCTTTCAAGAGCCCCTAGTCTAACAGGGGAGCAGCTCTGTTCTCAGAAATCCTGAGTTGTTGGTGAAAATCAGGTCTTGTCCTTATGGCAGTACATAATCTGATAAGGGAGTCCTGCCATCAGGAGCTCTCGTTTTAGTGGGGGGACCCAACCTCTATTCTCAGAAACATACAGTCTGAAAGCAGCCACAGCCCTGACCTGGGGTAATCTACCAGTCTAATGAGGGAGACATGACTTAGTCACAAGAGGAAAAACAGAAAGGTTGTTGGGACCAAGGACTGGGGTGGGAGGTGGGGTCAGGGGAGTATAGAGATTTCCTGTTTATCCCCAGTTGTCCTTTGGGGGTGTTTATACTCACTGCAGCCTCAAAGGCCCTCTTGAGGCTAGCCAGCTCATAGAGGACACACCCCAGGGCCCAGATGTCACTCTTCTGGTTGTAGGGCTTGCCCTCACACAGTTCAGGGGAGATGTAGCATGGAGTACCCACCACCTGCAGGAGGGTTGCTGATATTATAGTCCTGGAGGAGTGAAGAGCAAGGGTTCTACCCCAGGCCCAAGTGAAGATAGCTGCTTCCCCCCAGCGCCGGTCAAAGTGCTCCCTCATGCAGGACTGCTCAGCCAGGAAGGCGAAAAGGGACCATGGTGTGTGTGGGTGTATGGGTGCGTGTGTGAGTGTGTGTGTAGGGGGGGTCAGATGTGAAAATAGATGCACAGTGGACCTTGGCCTCCAAAATCTCCAGCACCCTTGAGGTCCCTTCCACCCTCTCCCTCCCCAGGCACCGTGTAGGCCTTGCTCTTGCTGCTAAGGATCTTGGAGATGCCAAAGTCACCGATCTTGACAACCATTCGGTGTTTATCAAGAAGAATGTTTTGGGTCTTGAGGTCTCGGTGCAGGATGAGGTGGGTGTGCACGTGATGCAGTGCAAGCAGGATCTGCACAAAGAAGTGCAGGATGGTCTCTTCCTCCAGCAGGGAATTACAGCGTTTTTGGATGAACTCAGCCAGAGTGCCTCCTGCAGCCACAAGGGACAAGTCAGGATCCTGGCCGGAACAACCTCCCTCCTTTTATAAAACTAAAGGTTAAGACAAGGCAAGAGCGAGCCAGAGTGTCACAATCGGGGTCAGAACTCCACATCCTCACTCATCCATGACCCTCATCCATGGCCTTTCCAAGGAAGGAAATCTATTGATCTGTATCCTAGAGATGAAAGGCCCTTAAGAATCAGGCCAGGGAGCCTGCCTGGTGGTGCAGGCAGTTGAGCGCGGCGCTATGAAGCTGTGCAGCCTCTGCAGTGCAAATTCGATCCCAGCCGGCTGGGAGATGCCCACATGGCACTGCAGACCTCTCCTGTTTCACCCACTGCTCCCCTCAGCAGTGTATTTCAGTCAGTCTGCCTGTTCTGTTCCCCGCTCTGTCTCTGGTGAATCCTCTCACCCTCCTGCACATCTGGCCTGTATCCCAGTTCTTGTATGCATAAATAAAATAAATAAATCTTTAAAAAAAAAAAAAAGAATCAGGCCAGGGACAGCAGGCCTCTCCTGCTTTGCCTGCTACTCCCCTCAGCAGTGTATTTCAGTAGATCTGCCTCTCTACTCCCCACTCTGTCTGTGGTGAATCCTCTCACCCCCACACACACCTCCTGCCTGTACCCCAGCTCTTGTATGCATAAATAAACAAATCTTGGGCCTCCCTGGTGGCACAGCTGGGTTGCGAAGCTGCCTGCAGCCTCTGCAGCTCCAGTTTGATCCCCGGCTGCCAGGCAAGGGTCCCACATGGCGCTCAGACCTCTCTCCTGCCGCACCCGCTGCTCCCCTTAGCAGTGTGTTTCGTCGGTCTGCCTGTTCTGCTCTCTGCTCTGGCTCTGGTGAATTCTCTCACCCTCCCGTGCTTATGAATGTACCCAGTGCTTGTATGAGTAAATAAAATAAATCTTAAAAATAAGTAAATAAATAAATAATAAATAAATCTTAAAAAAAAAAAAAAAAAAAGAATTAGGCCAGGGCCTCCCTGGTGGCCCAGGGGTTAAATCTCAGCATTATCACTACTACAGCCTGGGTTCGAACCCCAGCCAGGAAGCTAACCCACATATGGCACAGGAGACCTCTCCTGTCTCTCTCACTGTTCTCCTTAGCAGTCAGTGTAGTCCAGTAAATCTGCCTGTTCTGCTCCCCACTCTATCTTTGGTGAATCCTCTCACCCACCCGGCACCTCTGTCTTACACCCCAGTTCTTCTATACAATAAATAAAATCTTAAAAAAAAAAAAAAGAATCTGGGTCTTCCTGGTGGTGCAAGGAGTTAAGCACAGCAACTTAAAGCTATCCACAGCCACTGTGGCATGAGTTCAATCCCCAACCAGCCAAGGAGATACCTACATGGCACAGAAGACCTCTCCTGTCTCACCCACTGCTCCCTCAGTAGTGTGTTCAGGGGATCTGACCTGTTCCCCACTCTGTCTCTGGTGAATCCTTTCACCCCAGCACCTCTGGCCTGTACCACAGCTCTTGTATGCATACATAAATCTCTAAAAACAAACAAACAAACAAACAAACAAACAAACAAAAGAACCAGGCAATGCAAAGAGGCTGGCCCACCTGGTGCATATTCCATGGCAATCATGAGGGCCTTGTCTTCTAGGAAGTTCTCATAGTACTCAATGACATTGGGATGGTTAAGCAGCTTGAGTACCTGGCACTCATTTTGGGCTGCCTGCCGCTCTTCCTTGGTCATCTGCTCCACTGGGATCTGTTTGATGATCACCAGTTTCTGGTCAGCCTTGCGTAGGCACAGGTGCACAATCCTGGACAGTACAAAGGTGGGCACCAACTGAGGCCCCAGCCACATCTCAGGCTGGCAGGACCTGGTGACCAGATGTTCCTTAGAAGAGGGAAATGAGCACTCAGAGCAAGAGATCATCTAACTAGTCCACAGAAGACAGAGTTTAGGAATGAGGAGAACTGATTACAACTCTGCCAGACTTTGGGCAAGTCATTTAATCTATCATGAGACTCAGTTTCACCAAAACACAACGAGATAGTCAATCTTCATGTCTCTAAGTTTCCAGACTCTGGAGTTAACTGGGTTCAAATCTTGGGTCCTTCTCTTAATAGTTATCTAGTGTGGGATTATGTGGCTTCATTATATGGAAATGAAATTGATTTCACAGTTGTTGAAAAGATCAAATGAGAAAAATGCATGTAACATAGTACAGCAACTGGTGCACTGCAAATAGTGAGTGGAAGCTATTCACATTATTGTTGTATTTCAGGTCAATGTCTTGTTCTTTCTTGCTCACCACTCTATCCCCAGTTCCGAGCTCAGTATTTAGCCCCTCAACACATATCTGCTGATGAATGGACTCTGAAATGATCATCTAAGTCTCAAGTGTGTATCTCCAGCTCAGATCTCTCTGAGCCCCAGACTTACAAATCCATCTACCATCTTTGCATCGCTACCCGACTGGTGTGCAAGCATCTGAAATTTCAGCAAGTTGGAAATAAAATTTGATGCTTGTGCTGGAAATCTTTCCTTCCTTAGTCTCTTCCACTTGGGTAAATGACACCTCAGTTACTAAAGTCAGAGATCTGAAAATCATGCCAGAATATTTCCTGTTCCTTTCTTTGCTGCCCAAGTATCTCAAACAGTCCCTTTCACTCTGATCACCCCCAAATCTAAATTCCACACAACAGCCAGCACTCTGGCATTTAAAAAATGCATATCAAGACGATTCCTCTTTCCCTTACACTGCAAGTAATTCAGCCCCTTTACTTCAGCCTATAAAGCCATAATCTGGTCCCGCCCTCCCTAACGATCATATTTTATGCCATTCTTGCCCACTACCTTCCAACTCCACTAGTCTTTTTCTCATTTCCCTTGAATACTCTGAACTCTTTCCCTCTGCATATCTTGTTTCCTCTGCCTTCACCTTCAAACTACTGTAGGTCCTCATTCCTCAAGCTTCGGCTTTAAATTTCACCTCTCAGAGAAATTTTCCTTGACCACCTCAAATAAGTGCTCCCTGGTGCTGTATTCTATTTTTGCAGGTTGTCAAAAACTATTTTAACAGTGTCTTATTTATTGTATAATTTTCCAACGGTCTGTGCAGCCGGAGAGGGGCAGGGTCGCGCCTGTCTGCGCTCTGAGCTGCACACCCAGCGCGCGGAGCCCGACTACACACCCCAGCGGGCGCGCAGTATTTGCTCAATGAACGAGTCAGACGAAAGCGCAGAGCGGGCCGGGGCGCGGGGCGGGCCGGGGCGGGGCCTCCCTGGGGGCGGGGCCTCCCTGGGGGCGGGGCCTGCCGCCGGGACCGGGGCTGGGACCGGAAACGGGGCGGGGCTGCCCAGAGCGGGCGCTCGCGCTTCGGGGAGTGGCGAGCCGGGCGGGGTTTCACGATCGGAGTTGAGGCTGATTTTCCCTTTCCCCGCGTGGTTTCCCCCCCAGAGCCCTGGCTCACCCGAAGGCACCTCTGCCCACCACTCGAATCCGCTCGTACTTCTCCATCCCGTTTCTCAGTCACGCGTCCGGAACGCCGTGTAGGCAGAAGCGGCGCTTGCGCGGCCCCGCCCCCCGGAGCCACGCCCCCCGCAGGGCCCGCGGGGCGGGGCCCGGGGCGCTGAGTGTGGGTGCAGCTCGCGTCTGTCGGCGGGTTTCCACCGCCCCTGCAGCCCCGACCTGCCGTGGCGTCTTCAGGCGCCCAAGGAATAGGGCGTTATGCCGTTTCTTGGCGGGCTCCGCAGTGGCCAGCACTATACCAGTTACTTCCCACACATGTGGCCGCATCTGGTCCTTAGAAAAGCTCCCTTAGGCTGGGGGTGTGGGGCGCGCAAGCCCAGCGAGGGCGGGAAGGGAAACCCATTTCTCTCTGCCCCCGCCCTTTGGCATACTGGTGACGCGATTTAGAAAGGAGAGAGCAGTGATCAGCACTACCAAAACTGAACTCAGGGTCTGAGCACTTTATCTGTGGGGCAGGAGCAAGGTTAGTTTCGTGTTTGCCTAGGGAGGGGCCGGGGAAACCCCGATCTGCGCACGTTGATTCACGTGAGGAGGACGTGACCCGATCTCCAGACTGTCAGACAGTGAGCACTGCGTTCGTCAACACTCAACTCCCCACGTGTGTCTTGCACACACGACACTACCGCAGGCTAATCTGCCTCCAATGTTCAACTATGGAGAACCTCCTTGGGGGAAGATGAGCGGGAAGTAGGCCATTATCTGAAAGTGCCAGGGCTAGGAGGACAGACAGCCGTTTGTCAGATATGAATTCAAGGCTTCTGCCCAGAGGTAGCGAGCTGGTTTGTAGGATCGTCTGTGTCTCGACCAGAAGTGAGGTTTTTTTTCTTTAAAGATTTATTTATTTATGCATTTAAAAGCTGGGGTGCAGGCCAGAGAGGGGGTGGCGGGTGAGAAGATTCACCAGAGACAGCGGGGAACAGAACAGGCTGATCTACTGAAATACACTGCTGAGGGGAGCAGCGGGCGAGTCAGGAGAGGTCTGCTGTGCCATGTGGGTAGCTCCCGGCTGGGGCTTGAACTCTTCCTGGAGTGGCTGCAGATAGCTTCATAGTGCTGCGTCTTAACCCCTTGCGCCATTGGGGAGGCCCCCAGAGGGAGTTTGAATTCCAGTTGTGTCCCTAGAGCCTCCTGCTCTATGGAATTCCATAAAAGGGTGGGGGGGGGGAGAAAGAAAAGTGGGGGGAAGAGTGGTGATTAACAGGGTTCGTGTCCCTATTTCTGAGCGGGTGAGAAGGTAAGGAAAGGGTGTTAATCTTCTACTCCCAGCCAGATCCTTGGAAAAGTACCCGAACCTGCCCTCTTGGAATGACCCCTGGACGGACCCCTCGAGGGCCCGGGCTCAGCCTGGTCTCTGGCTCAGGCCCGAGTTGGCTGGCGTTCAAAGCTGCCCTGTGAGCTAAGGGGAGCAGGGGCGGGAGGGTGGGTGTGGAGAGCCGCTCACCCGGGACATTCGTGCTCTCGCCTAGAAACCAACCGGGCCTTCGTTGACCCGGGAGCCCCACAGGGGTTAATATGTAACCTTGGTGCCATCAGAGGAGGCAGAGCAAACATCCACACGACTTGGTCCCTGGGTCGCTGGCGCCTCAGGCTTCTGGCCTTTTCTCCCACTCGCTGGACCATTTGCCTAGGCACGCCACCGCTCCTCGCCACTCGCACACCCGCTCACTCCCCACCCTTCCCCAGTCCTCGCAAGCTCCTCTCCCGCTCTCATCGCCTCTCCTCGTCCAGGCGCCGGGCTACCTAACTCTCCGCGAAAAGTAACCCTCTGCTCCGGGGGCGGGAGGGGATGCCGCGCCACGGTGAGGACAGGCTGACACCTAGTGGCCGCGAGCTTGAACTGCTCCGGGCTGCCGCCTGAGGCGCGAGGGTCACCCCAGCCGCTCGGGCAAATCGGCCGTCTCCCCGCCCCAGTCTCCAGGGAGCCGGGAGAAGAGAGCGGGGACTGTCTGAGGGAGGACTGTGACAACCGCTTGGCCCCAGGAACCCTGGAGCGGGCAGGGAGGCGGGGTGGGGAGAGGTTAGTCAGCAGTTTCCGGGCGCGGACCCCGCGCGGGGCACGGCACGGGCAGGTAAACAGGTCCTGGTGTCCTCGCCTGGCCCGACGCCGGCGCTCGGTGGACAGCGCCCAGGCGGAGAGCAGGGTCCGCGGCGGGCTCCGACACCCCCAGCCGGCCTGGCTGAAAGGACGTGGGTGTGTGACTGGTCCCGCCCAGCTCTGACCAGAAAGGAGTTGAGGGCGGAGAGTGCGATCTCGGAGTACCCGCCCAGGCGGGGGAGCCGTGGGCCGCGGAGAATGTGGGGACGCGGGGTAAAGAGACCAAGCGCGCGAGGCGGCACTCCGTCGGCAGTCGGGAGGCGCCAGCGAGGGGGTCTCGGCGGCGGCGCCCCCAGGACGGCCTTTTCTCCCGAAGTCGGCGGGAACCAGGCGGGGCGGGGAGGCCCGCGGGACATGGAGCCCGCGCCCTCGGAGCGGCAGAGGCGCCGGAGAGGCGGGGGCTGGCGGCCGGGGCGGGGCCGGGGCGCGGGCGGCTAGGGGCGGGGGCAGAAGCCGGCGGGGAGGGGACGGGAGGAGCGAAGGGGCCTAGAGGGCTCCGCGAAAACTGTGTGAGGCTGGCGTCGGCGGGAGAGGCGTCCGGGGCGGAGTGGTCCGAGAGGGAGCCCCGTTCCCTGAACAGCCCGAAGAGGCCGCCTAGAGGGCGGACAAACAGACGGCCGGGAGGGCCAGCATGCCCCCACTGTTGCACCCCGCCCTGCCGCTGCTCCTGGGCGCCACGCTGACCTTCCGGGCGCTCCGGCGCGCGCTCAGTCGCCTGCCCCTGCCCGCGCACGTGCGCGCCGACCCCCTGCGCACCTGGCGCTGGCACAACTTGCTCGTCTCCTTCGCCCATTCCATTGTGTCAGGGATCTGGGCGCTGCTGTGGTGAGTGAAGGACTGGGGGTTGCGAAGATGACCAGGGGATCCCTCATTACTTGCTTTGCCCATTACTCGCGGGCCGACTGAGGCCAAGCTGTCTCACCTGATTCCCTGTTTGGAACGCTGTTCAGCCCGGAGCGGCAGCGGCCCCTGGAGAGGGGGAGCTCATCGGGGAAACGGGAGACACCTGGGTTTCCGCCAAGCCCCTCCTCAGTCCCCAGCGAGCCAATAGCGCGAGCCCAGACTCCTCTGGGGCTGACCAGGGTGGTGAGGGAGTTGAGGGTCCTCGCGGAAGCTGACACGAGATCGCGACTTCTTCCCTCCCTTCCAGCCTGTGGCAGACCCCCGAGATGCTGGTGGAGATTGAGACGGCGTGGTCGCTTTCTGGCTACTTGCTCGTTTGCTTTTCCGCTGGTAGGTCTTGCCCAGAAAAACATTGTTGGTTCTTACTGTATAGCCCACCTCGTGACTTCTCCCCCTTCTCCCTCCTCCACTAGGGTATTTCATCCACGACACGGTAGACATCGTGGTTAGCCATCAGGCTCGTGCTTCTTGGGAGTACCTGGTCCATCACGTCATGGTGAGCGTCAGGGGATGTGGTGTGGGGCTGGGATGTGGTGTAGGCTTGGGGCCAGCAACCCTGACTGTCTCCCTCAAACTTATAGGGGGAGGACTCCTTTCTTAACCCTAGTCACGTCCAGTCCTACCTCTCATACATACTAGGGTGCTGGGAGCTGGCACCCTCTGTGCCCTTAGTTGACTGAGGCCACACTAATCCATGGCCTCACTCAGTATGCTTCAAATAGAGTGGTCAGGGATTAAAATTTAAAGGTGTTGAAATACACATACTCTTATCAGGAAGCAAACAAGGGAGGATTTTCTGGCCCTCTATCTGGTAGCCTTGACACTCCCACTAACTTTTAGAAAAGCCTTGGTTTCCCTAACCTTTTTTCTCTCCCTTGCTTTCAAGGCCATGGGTGCATTCTTTTCAGGCATATTTTATAGCCGCTTTGTTGGTGGGGGAGTCCTCACATTACTGGTGGAGGTGAGCAACATCTTCCTCACCATTCGCATGATGATGAAGATCAACAATGCCCAGGATCTCCTCCTCTACCACATCAACAAGTATGTCAACTTGGTCATGTACTTTCTTTTCCGCCTGGCCCCTCAGGCCTACCTCACCCATTTCTTCCTGCGTTATGCTGGCCAGAGGACCCTGGGCACCTTCCTGCTGAGTATTCTGTTAATGCTGGATGTCATGATCCTCATCTACTTTTCCCGTCTCCTCCGCTCGGACTTCTGCCCCGGGCGCTCTGGCCGCCGGCAACACAAAGACAAATTCTTAACGGAGTGAGAGGCACAGAGCCTGGAATAGGACTCAGCAAGGACAGCAAACAATGGAAGGAGACTTGGCCCAAGCCTGGGGCATCCTCTCCATCTTTCAAGTCTGCACCCACAATTGAAAACACTAATGAAAGCATTCCTCTGAAGTCCTTGTCCTTTCTTGGGCAAGAGGTACGGGAAGCAGACGGACCGGTTGGACATGGTAGATGGGTGTGGGGAGAAGAGGTGCTTCTGGAAAGCCAGCCAACCCACACTGCCCTGTAATGGATGCTAATGAAAACTGGTATTGGTATGTTGAAGGCATGTTCTGCTTCTCATAGGACAACTAAAACTCTAGCCTGGGCCACAATTATCTCTACTACCCAAGCTCCACCCCCTGAGGATTATAACAAGTATGGTGAGGTGATAGGGATGTGTATTCCAACCGGGTAAGTAGACCAAAAGTTCTGCCCAAGCCCTGTTATTTAAGTGTGTAAAGCCTCACAGTATCAACTCCCACCAGCTCAAGCAGAAATTGACATAAAGACAAGAAGCATATATATGGTGAAAAATTGTATTTAGAATTAGCCAGCTGGAGTCAGTTTAGATGATCCCAATCTGAAAAACAAAAGGGGGCTTGGTTACTGGGAGCTGAAATGGGACTATTAAGCTGAAATAATGGTTAAAAAGCAGAAACTAGGTACATGGTAGATTGAGCCTAATGACTAGGGTGCAATCAGTGAGTTAAGACTAATCAGCAAGTCAGGCTTTGGTCACTAACACACACATCATTTACACCCAGGGGCTAAGGGTTAAGAAATTCCTAGCAGAGGAAGCTTACTTTGTTGGCAACATCCAAAGCATCATAGTCAGGAGCCAGTCGAACATAGGCCTTCTTTTCTCCATCAGGTCTAGGGAGGAGAAGGAAGCCTTAGTCACTGCTGTCCTCATTGCCCCCATGTCCTTTCTCCCATCTTACTGCACATCAGTGGTTCCTTTGTTCATGTCATTCTTTTCCAAATAGTGATTTTTCGATCATTTGTGCACAGAAGGGAGTATGGAAGCCATTTACCCACAAAGTCAATTCTCTTATAGGAAATACCACAGAGACGTAAATCCGGATAGTCTGAGATAATTTTTATTTTATTTCGGGGCCTGCCTCAATCTAAAGGCAGCAATCAAGAGCATAAGCACCACCCCATGTAAATCAAGTCCCATAGGCAGGACAACCCATGTTCCCTCAAAATTCCATACTTAATACAAAAAACTGTAGTTCCAGCAGGGGCTGCTCATCTCTCAAGCCTTGTACACTGCAACACCCACTTCTGTTACCAAAAGTGGCACTAAGGAATTTTACGCCAGTCAGGTTTCCTACCTCCCAAGGCCCCACTCACCTGATCAGGGTATTGACCTTTGCCACATCAATGTCATAGAGCTTCTTCACAGCCTGTTTGATCTGGTGCTTGTTGGCCTTGACATCCACAATGAACACAAGTGTGTTGTTGTCTTCTATTTTCTTCATGGCTGACTCAGTGGTAAGAGGGAACTTGATGATGGCATAGTGGTCAAGCCTAGGGGAGAGGCAAATTGGGGTCTCCTGGTCTTGACCCAGCAGAACAAAGGATAAGCCCTCTTTTGGAGCTTAAGGTCCAGGTGCATCAGACAATTAGGTAGCAAATCATTTTAGTGTCAGACTTTGGTCGCTTAACAGTGTCATCATCTGCACCCTGAAACTAAGGACCTGAAGTCTCTCAGTCTGGGGGCTGAACCCTTACACTTGGGCACATTCACACAAACAGCATTTATCCCTTAAATGATTCAATCATCCTTGAGTTCCAGCCCCCTCTATTTTTATTTTACCTCAACCTTTTGGAAGAGCCTATTTCTGGAAGAAGCTTGACTTCACCCCAAGAGCACAAAGCTAGACAATGAAAACCTGAAACCTAGGCTAAGGTTACAAAGATTGTCATTTTACTATGGGGTTGGGTGAACTATTTCTGTCCCCTTGGGTTGCTCAAACTGGCTTGATGCCCTGTTTAACTCATGTTATCTACAGCTCAGGCTAACTTACCAATGGCTTTAACATACCTACAATATAGCTTTCTTCCTAATATTCAAAGCATGGTTCTGTTCAAAATTTTTCTGATTTTGAAGCTAGAGGCCAGTTCTCAATCACACTATATTCTTGGAGCAAATGGGGGCACAAAGTCTGTCAAGTGCTTTCCTTCATAGACAAAACTCACAATCCTGGCCTTTTTCTTGGTTAGCGGTAGGATTAGCAGAAACCCATTGCTGACTTACACCAGCTTTAATCAGTGGTCCCTAAAGTCAGTATTACCAGTAGTGTGATACCTAAATACTCAAGAATCCAACATTTTATCAATTTCCCTCTAATTATTCCTTGAGTATAAAAATTTGAGAATGAAATTTCCACACACTGGTGCAACAAATCTCCTGATCAATCTAGATTCATGCCTTATCTTCAACTTCCCTATAGCAACGGTGCAATGAGGAATCAACTAAGTTTGACAATGCAAGACAAAGAATATCTAAGCCCATGTTATACCCCCAAAGAAAGTTAACTACAAAACTGACCACACATAAAGTAAAAATTAACCCATTAACCTTGACAGTGACTGGTCTGGCCTAAATAATTCCTGCCAATACTCTTAACAGAAAATTAACCTCACACTACAATTAGCGAACCTTTTCAAGGGTATGGGGCAGTACTAACTTGTTTCTCCTGGGAGCACTCTTCCGCGGATATTTGGGTTGCCTTCGGAGTCGCAATGTCTTGGGCCTCCGAAAAGTGGGTGAAGTGCGGATCTTCTTTTTCTTATGGCTGTGGACGCCTTTCAGCACTGCTTTCTTGGCCTTCAAAGCTTTTGCCTTGGCCTCGGCTTTGGGAGGGGCAGGGGCTTAGAGAAATAAAGAAATTTAGAGTACAGAATACAGAAATGCATCATTTCCTGCCTGAAGACCAGCAGTGGGCGCACTGTGCTACACGTGCATCAGCGGTTCCTTTGGAGACATCACAAGTCTCAGGCTATTAAAATTTTTCCATCATATGCACGCTAAGGCAGAGATAGACACTGCTGCCTTACATTTTAAAGTTAAAGAAGATAAAGTTCTAGGCACAGAGCCTTTAGAGGTCTGAAGACATGTCTGTAACCTTTCGCTCTGTACTTAAATGTTAAATTCCCAGGGCCAATTACCTGACTATGCCCGCGCCTGCCGGTCCGGGCTCCCCAACCCCCTTCCCTGCAACCCAGCCCATGCGGTTAGGCCCACGCGCGCCGCATCGTGACCGAGGCGCGAAAAGCAGCTCCGCGGAGCAAACACCCCAGGGCTTAGGCCAGCAACCGTCCCCCCAGCTCGTTAACGCGGCGGGGACCTCAGGCCAGTCAGCCGTGCTCCCCTGGCTCGGCACACACCTTCCTTCTTAGCTTTCGGCGCCATCTTCGTGAAAAGGGTTTCCGAAGCCCGGTCTCACGGGCTTATAGCGTCAAGGCCCACCTAAGTCTCGCGATGTTTTCTGCTGAAAGTTGATTGGACCATCTGTAACGTGGCGGCCGCCGGGAATAGTAGTTAGACGCGCTCACCTCGCGCGCATGCGCCACCCCTCCTCCTAGGACGCGCACGGATGTCGGGGCTTGTAGTTTTCGTGGCGACACGTGTTTATTCGCGGTAGCGGGCGGGTGGTGCGGCTGCCTGCAGCTCTGGGCTGGTCCCAAGCGCTCTCTGTCTGAGCGACTTCCAGTCTCAGGCAACAGGATCGCAGTTCAGGGAAACAGTAACGCTACGTATTGGAATTAATCAACCAGACCGACTCAGGGAGAGTGAAGCAAACAAAGCTCTAGAACGTCTGAGCAATGTGTCCGGGCTCACCTCCTCAGACCACAGAAGTGATAATTGAGGTCCAGAGAGGAGACGTGGCTTATCCGTAACAGAGTGATTTGGTGGCAGAAAAAGTCGTGTAGAGGGGCGGGGCATAGTGTCAGGAGAGGTAGGGGATGGCCACATCTGCCCTTTACCTGTGGCAGGTTTCATGCGTGTTCCCGGTAAGGCGCTTGCGGAATCTCCCAGTATTCCAAACACGCAGCACGCAGGTTTCTCCAGGATTCACTGGTTGTGAATAATTACGGCCTCCTCTCTTTAAGTCATCTTTGCCCCAGTCACCTTTGCGTTCTCAAACTCAGTTCCTGACACGCAAAATTTATTAAATATCTCAGGTTTGTTCTCTGAGGGTCTCTCTACTCGCCCTCCACCTCGCCCTGTCATCCCTCTCCTCTTGAAACCCGATTTCCCCTTTGACGGTGGGATTTGTTACATGCTACTATTAGGGGGAACGCAATATCGGGGTTGCCCTGTAACACGACCCCCTCATCTATTTCTCAGAGAACTGCAAAAAGGAAAAGTCCTTGGGAGAAAAAGAGAGGAGCGCGTCCCTACCCGAGGGGAGTCCCCCCATCTCGCGACAGTATCCTCCCCAAAGGGTGGAGTTCCCGATCCATTACCCCCTCCTTTATGCTCCTTTGAAGGAGGCATCTTGATTTTCAGCCCCTAACCCTCGCCCCCCCTCCCCTCGTCTATACTGCAGTCTTGGAAGAAAAGAACAGACGTCCGGCGTCTCTCCCTTCGGTGGGCACCGTCCCGAGCCTGGCATCCCCTCTACATTTCTCCCACCACCACCTTCCTCATCCCCCCCCACCTCCCAGGCCAGAGGGCGAGCGGGGGCAGAATCTATGAGTCACGATCTGGGCCTGGAGTTGAGGAGGATAGCGCCGCCTCTTCTTGGGCCCCTTCTCTCCCCCTTTCCCCTCCCGACCGGTTCCTGGCGCAGCCAGATGCTGCGCAGCAATCACCGATTCCCCATCACCAATTCGGCGTGGTAAGGGTCTCTGCGGCGGTGCAGCCCCGACAGAGGTGTGGAGGAGAGCGACCTGGGGAATGCGGGTCTGGGAAGATTCCAGCCTGGGTGGGGGCGGTGCAGATGCCGAGTGAGGCGTCTGGGGAGCCCCAGCAGGAGCCGCACAGAGGGGAGGAGAGGAGGGGAGGCCGGGGCGAGCAGCGAGGCCGGAGCTGCCTGGAGAGGGGCGGGGGGCGGCCCTTCTTCTGGAATTTCCGGGGATCAAGTTACAGCGCTTGCCGAAGTAGAGCCCAGAGGGACGAGAGGCCCTGCAGCTGACTGGGCCCCTCGCCCTCTCCAGCAGTCCGCTGGCCTTGCGGCGCCGTCGCTGCCCACACTGACCCCGTGTGGCCGGGCCGCTCCGCGCCCCTGGGCCGCTCTGTTATGGTCGGGCCGCCTCAACCTCGAGCTGTCGTCGGGTCTCCGCGGCCCCGAGTTATTGTAGGAACTATCCGGCCGCGCGTTATTGTAGGGTCTGCGCGGACCCGAGCCCCCCGGGACGGGATCCCTCGCCCCCATCTGGCGCGGGAGGGATCTCCTCGACCTCGAGTAGTCTTCGGGGCGCCCCGGGCCCGGGTGATTGTGGGTTCGCCCCGGCCCCGGGTGATAGTCTCATCCCCGTGGCCCGCGGTGGTCGTAGGATCTTCGAGGCCGCGGGCTCCCTCAGGTTCCCCGTGGCCCCGAGTTATAGTCGGAACATCTCGGTCGCGGGTGATTGTTGGGTCTCCACGGGCTCGGGTCGTTGGGACGGATCAGGCCTCCGCGCCTTCTCAGGGCGCTCCGCAAGGCCGCAGGCAAGATGAACATTCTGGCGCCGGTGCGGAGGGACCGCGTCCTGGCGGAGCTGCCCCAGGTAGGCGCCAAGGCCACGTCGGGTTTCTGGCAGCGGTGGGCTGTGGGCGGGAAGGAGGCGGCTTTAATCTGCAGCAGGGCCCAGCCCTGCCTCCCAGCTAGGCCTGCCGCTTTGGGTGGTCCCCTTCCCCGGTGCACCCCAGCCCCAGGCTGCTTGGCTGCGCGACTAGGTCCGCGAGTAGGTCCGGGAATGGGTGAGTCCCAGTCTCTTGCCTCCCTCTTAGTGCCTGAGGAAGGAGGCCGCTTTGCACGTGCACAAAGACTTCCACCCCCGGGTCACCTGCGCTTGCCTGGAGCACCGGACAGGCACCGTGGGGTGAGTTAGAGGCAATAACAAAGAAAGGGAATCCCAGGAAACCCCTCTAATCAAAACAAGGGTGCACAAGCACCCTCCTTGGAGCTCCTTTTCAGCCTCTGCCAGCTGTGGCTTTGTATGCGCCTGTGTTTCCCCCTTTCTTAACTGCAATGTTGTGGCGAGCACTGTGAGACGGGGTGGGTTAGAAAGGTGGCAGTTGAATTCTTGACACAGAGAAGTTGTCTAACATGAAGAGGTGGCCACTAGCTCTGCTTCCCACGGACCAGCTATGTGAACCCTAGACCGTGCCTACAGGGATAGGTCCCTTTGTGGATAAAAAAAAGGTAATATTGATAACCATTGCCATTAGTAACTGAGCATATACTGTGTGTTGATTACACTCAAGAGTCCTTAATTAAATGGAAAACACCATCTCTTTGAGATGTATTCTCATTTCAGAGATGTTAAAATAGATGTGGGGGGGAGGAATAGGCCTCAGAATAGAGGACATTTCTCTCATAAAACTTTCCTACTACCCAGTAAAATATGTACTAAGCCTACACTTAGAAGCTCTTCAAACTGAGGTACTGAGAAGCTAAGTAACTTCTCCAGAGTCACACAGCTAGTAAGTATGAGTACTGGAATTCAAATTCATGTCTTCCTGACACTGAAGGACAATACACTCCTTCCCAAGCTGCCTGGGAAGCCTGGTGTCTATGGTAACCTCAGCCTAGGTGCAGCTACCTTTTCTGAGCCTAAACACACACACACACACACACATTGGGACTCTGGAGGGTGAAAGTGCCCACTCCTCTTGTCTATTTTTGTATCTAGCAGATTTAAGATCTCCAAGGTCATTGTGGTTGGGGACCTGTCGGTGGGGAAGACTTGTCTCATTAATAGGTAAGAGGGTGCTGGAGCCGAGCTGGTTGTTGAGCTGGGCAGGGTGGGACACACCTAGCCAGCTGGACGGGCTCAAGGTGAGAGCATCTGGTGACACCCTCAGGTTCTGCAAAGATACCTTTGATAAGAATTATAAGGCCACCATTGGCGTGGACTTTGAGATGGAACGATTTGAGGTGCTGGGTGTCCCCTTCAGTCTGCAACTGTGAGTGCTTCCACCACCCCTCCCGCCTTTCCTTCTCCCAGCACCTATACCACACCTTGCTCTCCCCCCACCCCCACACCTATGTTTCACTACTTCCAGCTGGGATACTGCTGGACAGGAGAGGTTCAAATGCATTGCCTCCACCTACTACCGAGGAGCTCAAGGTAAGAGGCCGGGTGAATGGGTAGGTGGGTGTATCTGAAATGAGATAGTAGAGTCAACCTCGGTTTTTTTTTCTGCCTTCCGCCAGCCATCATTATTGTCTTCAACCTGAATGATGTGGCCTCCCTGGAACATACCAAGTATGTGGGGATGCTGAAATGTAATGGGCACTCTGAGAACAAGGGCTCAGAAAAAAGGGGTAGTCAGGGGCACGGGAGGAGAGGAGAAGACTACGCCTAGGAACAGAGACAGGATATTCGGGCAAATGAGTATCACTAGGAGCAGCCTGCCCAGCTTGCTGATCCCTCGCTGTCCACCGTCTATGACAGGCAGTGGCTAGCTGATGCGCTCAAGGAGAATGACCCTTCCAGTGTGCTTCTCTTCCTTGTGGGTGCCAAGAAGGACCTGAGTGTGAGTGTGTCAGTAGGGAGACTTCCAACTGGGTGAGGGGAACCCCTCCCCCTTCCAACCTGACTGACTTTCCCTCAGACTCCCGCTCAGTATGTACTAATGGAGAAAGATGCGCTCAAAGTGGCCCAAGAGATGAAGGCTGAGTACTGGGCAGTCTCATCTCTCACTGGTGAGTCAGGCCTTCTGCTGTGGCATTCCGGCCTACCTTGCCTCCCGCTGCTGTACCTCCAACTGTGCACAGTGACCCCAGGCCTGACACTGCCCTAGCACCCATCTGCTCTCTGTGCCAGGTGAAAATGTCCGGGAATTCTTCTTCCGTGTGGCAGCACTGACCTTTGAGGCTAATGTGCTGGCTGAGCTGGAGAAATCGGGGGCTCGGCGCATTGGAGATGTTGTCCGTGAGTGCCCACCTGGATGAGGGTGGCAGAGAGCACAGGGAACCTCCAGTCCCTCTTCACATGTTTCCCACCCTTCTTCAGGCATCAACAGTGATGACAGCAACCTCTATCTAACTGCCAACAAGAAGAAACCCACGTGTTGCCCGTGAGACCTGAGAGGACTGTCCAGAGATTCCCCAGCCCTAGGCTACTGAGCTGCCTTGACTCCCCCAGAGCTCAACCCTTGGACATTTGCACTGAGTCTTTTTTCAGACCAAAGAGCTGCCCCTTGTGGCAGTACCCCAGAGGGGTCACAGGACCATGCTAGTCATTTCTTGTTCCCAGGTACCCTGCTAGAGACTGGATGCCCCCCTCCTCCAAGGTGCCCTTCATTGAGGAGGCTCTTTGGGTATGAGGATACTTAATGATTCCAGCCTCACACTGTGCCTTATGCATTAAAATCTGTTATTAGCAGTTTGGAGGCTAGAGTCCTTTGTTGGAGATGTGGGATATAGAATGGGTAGTGCTACCTGATTGTCTTGGAATTGGAGTCTCCAACTGGAATTCTGACCATCCTGGGTAGGGCAGCTTGGGACCAGGGTTTTTTTTGGGGCGCGGGGGGCTGCACTGGACACTCGGTGACAACTGAACATTGACTTTGAAAGTCCTTTTGTCCCTTCATCAAAAAATTGGGTATTTCTTTTTCTTTTTTTACCTTTTCTTTGCCTTCCCTTAAAATATGCTTCTGTGAGGGGAATATATTGAGAAATGACTGAGTTTTGGATGCTTTTTGGGCTAATTGAAAGGCTCAGGGTGGGCATGAACCAAGCTCTTACCATCTGTGCTATTAACATCAAACCGTATTAGTAATGTAAACATAAAATTGAGTAGTATCTTTTTGCATTTTAAAACATGACTAAAGAACTAAATTGAGTAAAAAGTAAAATATTTTCCCTCTACAAAGAAAAAAAGATGTGTTCTGAATTAAGAGGATCTGTTTTTGAATTCTTACTGTTCATCCTGGGGCACTAAGGCAGATCATTTATCTTCTCTGCCTCAGTTTCCTCATCTATAAAATACATGATGCGATATCATGGATGAAATAAGATAAAACACGAAGTCACACTAAGTAGGAAACGTTCAAAACCTTAATTTATATAAAAGAAAAGAGTGACCAAGAACTTGGCCACTGTTGACATCTGTCCTACAGCCATAGATTGTAGCTCAGTGCTATAGGAAGTATCTCGGAACAGAGGGACAGGTGGCCGGGTGCCATCCTGGCAGGTCATGGAGGCCCGAGATTAAAACACAGGTCCTGGCTCCCAGGAGCAAGTGCTCTCTGTCCATTCCATGCCTGGTTCCGTGCTTATCCGATCTTATCCTGTCACTTTGTCCTGGAAGGGCTGACTTTTTTTACACTTCCTCTTCTGGTTTCCCTTCTCCCGCGAGCGAGTGTAGATTGGGGGCGGGGCTAGGGCCACGCGGCCGGGTTCGGAAGGGTTGCGAGGCGCACAGCGCCCCGAAGTGTGAATGGTTGGGGCGGGGCTAAGAACGGGGGCGGGGCCAGGGCCTGGGGGTGGACTGAGCTGGGAGGGGGGTCTGGAGAGGAGCTAGGGATGGGACTGCGGGCTGGGCCTGAGCGGCCAAGCTAAGATTTAGGCCTGAGATAAAAGGGGTGTTGCTCGAGTGGCCTGGAGGAAGCCGGGAGGCCCGGATGAAAAGCGCGACCGAAGCTTAGACTTGGGCTGATAAGACCACGCAGCCTAGAGCGGGGGAGGCGGGTGGCGGGTTCGGGCAAGCATGAGGCGGAGTTAAGGACTGAACTGGGGCCAAGCAGAGATTGGGGTCCACAACTGGCTGAGGCTGTGCAGTCTACAACTGGTGGAGGCTCAGGGCTAGGCTTGTGTGAGGAAGAGTCTAAGGGACGAGAGCTGGGCTGAGCAATGTGGGTCAGGACGACTCTAAGGATCGAAAGGTGGACTAAGGAAAAGGCCGAGGATGATGCCAGCAGCTGGGATGAGAGCGACCCTGGTGAGGGGGGCGGGGCGGCGGAGGGGTGGGCTTCGAGCTGGGGGCGTGGCACGGGCTGGCCGCGGGGTGCCCGAGGGTGTAGCCCGAGGGGCGCCTGCCGGGGGCGGGGCCGGGTGCCGGCGGGGGCGGAGTCAGGGCCTGGGGCGGGCTCACCTCGAGCCGTGAGCAGGGATGGAGGACAGGGGTCCGGGGACCTGGAGAATCGTTTGCGGGTCGGGCCGGGCCTGGCAGTCTGGCTGGTGCCAGAGCTGCAAACGACAGGATTTAGGGCCGGAAGGCTGTGTTGTGCCGCCGCGGGGAGGCGGGGGGAGGGAGGGGGGCAGGGGGCAGGGGGAGCGCTGGGCGCTCACCAAGAAGTGCGGGGCCTGACCCGAGCCCATGGTCCAGGGCCCACCCCGTCGCCTGGGCTGGGGCGGCAGGTTCCATCACTCTGCGGGCAAGAATTCTGGCGGTTCCACGTGTGACATCACAATCACAGCCGCCTCCACGTGGGGCGGGGCTGGGGCGGCATTTCCCTGGAGACGCCCGCCCAGCGCCCTCTCCCCTCCTTCCCCCGTCCTCCCCTCCTCCTTCCCTCCCGCGCTCCTACCTCTCCTCTCCCTCCGCATCCAGCTGCTCTCGCTCAGCTTGGACCCCATCCCCCGTGCCTCAAGGGCGGCTTGAGCAGCTCAGCCCGCAGGACCGGGAGGATTCTGTACAAATGAGCATCACCTGTGAGTTTCAAATTAGGCCTCTGCCCTGATTACTGCCTAACCTAGTGAGAGACCAGAGACCCTCTTCCTTTCAAACTTTCATCCTCATTCATTATGTTCCCCTAAATCTAACCCCAGTCACTTCTGCGGCAGGAGCTCTGGACGGGGCTTCTGTGAAACTAGAGAGCAGATTTTCTTCCTCAGATCTGAAGAGAGTTATTAAATCGTCTCCTTGGCAGAGTTGTGATTGTTAGGGCTACTTAGGGGCTTGGGGGAGATAGTCAGTGCACCCTGCATATGGGCTTCTTTTATGGTAACTCCGGAGAGAGCAAGGACTGTGGAGTCAGACAAAGCAGAGTTTGAATCCTTTTTTTTTTTTTTTTAAAGATTTAATTATTTATGCATACAAGAACTGGGGTACAGGCCAGTGGTGCAGGGGGTGAGAGGATTCACAAGAGACAGAGTGGGGAACAGAACAGGCAGGCTGACTGAAACACACTGCTGAGGGGAGCAGCGGGGGAGACAGGAGAGGTCTGCTGCGCCATATGGGTTGCTCCCTGGAGGGCCCAGGATTGAACTGCAGAGGCTGCAGACAGTCCCACACCGCTGTGCTCAACCCCTTGTGCCACCAGGGAGGCCCCTAGAGTTTGAATTCTGACCCTCACTCAGGCCCCTCTGGCCTGACCTTGAGTCCAGGCAGGATAAGGAAGGCTGTGAAGTCAGGACTATGTAAAACCAGACGAGAAATTGGCTGTGCTTGAGTTGAAAAGCTGGTGTGCTAGGCAGGGCAAGTTTGGGACAGGAACCCTAAGTAGACACATCTGAAAGAACACAGGCTATGGAGGCCAGAAGTCTGGTTTTGAGTCCTGCATCTGCCATCTATTAACTTGTGTCTTTGGGCAAGTTACTTATTGTGAATCTCTGTGACCCCAGCCATAAAATGGGCTGGGGCAAGGATGTAGAATAATCAGATTTTAAAAGCTCAGAGCAGTGCCTGACATCGGGAAGATACTCATCCTTGGCCAACTCTCTTTTCCTAGAAAGTCTCCATGTTTGAACCCTGGGCATAATCTCCAATGTCATAAACTCTGTTTCCAGCAGTGGCTTTATTCTGCTCTATTCATGTATTCAGTCAGCATTTACTGAGCAATTTCCACATCCCTGGATATATAGGTAGGCAGATAAAATACAGGCCTATTCTCAAGTTACTACAGAGTAAATATATGAAGTAAGCTGGCATAGTAAAGGACCAGAAGATTTATGTGACCAATTCTACTTAATCAGCATTGTTCTTTCCAAGATGAGCAGGTGTTTGTGGGGCGTGAGAGGCAGGAAAAGAAGAGTGGAGGAAGGAGGGGTGCAAGGAAGAACCTGTAATGGAGGAAGGAACCAGAACCTTGTTCCTGGTATGTGGGGGGGTGGGGGGAGGTCAGTTACATTGTGACATCTCACCGTAAGGGCAGTGGAGTGCTATTAAAGAAGAGGAATGTGAAGGAGTGGCTGGCATTCTTTCTGGAAAACTTAAGTCTGGCTTAAGCGAGGATTGGAGAGGATTGGACCAAGGTAGTGAGACTGGAGCCAAGTGGGTTAAGACAGGAAGGGGCTGCTGGGACTCTCTTGGTCAGAGATAATGAAGATCCAAAACAAGACAGGCAAGTGAAGGGTCAGGTAGGCTTGGCAAGAAACTTGGTCATCAAGTTGGTGCAGAAGTGAGGGAAAGAATGATCCCTAGATTTCTAGCTGAGGTGTTGGGTGCTCTGAAGTGGAAGATGTAGGGTAGGGACAAGCTGGGGGGTTTATGTGGGATTTGCTGGTCTAAGATGTTTTGCGGACACAAAAGAAGATACTGGCTATGTGTTCAGGAAAGCGGTCTGGATTAATGACCCAGATGTATGTCATTTTACTGGTGAATGTTGAAACCATGGAAGTAGATATCATTTTTAAAGATTTCTTTATTTATGCATACAAGAACTGGGGTACAGGCCAGAGACATTGGAGGTGAGAGGATTCACCAGAGACAGAGTGGGGAAAGAACAGGCAGAGTGACTGAAATACACTGCTGTATTTACTGAAATACACTGCTGTAAATATACTGCTGAGGGGGGGCAGCAGGCCAGTCAGGAGAGGTCTCCTGTGCCATGTGGGTAGCTCCCTGGCTGGGGATAGAACTTGTGCTGTGGTGGCTGTGGGCAGCTTCACAGGTTGTGTCTTAACCCCTTGTGCCACCAGGGAGGCCCGTAAGTAGATATCATTATCCAAGATAGCCTTTAGTATGTTCTGAAGAAGCCAAAGCAGAACCCTGGTAATCGTCAGTTTAAGGCAGAGGAAGAGGAGATAGCAAAGGAGTCAGGAAAGAACTAAAGGACTACTCAGAGAAGAAAGATGAGAGAAGTCTGTCATAGGAGCCAGAGGCACAGAACTTGCAGAAGAGAGTGATAGGTCAATAGGGTCAAATGAGGTGAAATAAAGCTATCGGATTTGGCTCTTGGGAAAATCATCGGTGGTCTTTCCCTGGGCTTTTCTAATAGAGGGACCCAGATTACTGCTATGTTGCAAGTGGCTGGAGAAGGAGAGAGGGGGAAACTGAGCTCCGTGCTGGGCCTCCTTCACTGATACCTAGTGAAGCTATCCCATGTCTGTTAGAAATGTGAATGAAGAAACTTGAAGAGGGAAAGGGGTGGGCTTTTCAAACTTTTGTAGAGAGAAAAAGCCATTAAAGGGAGAGGGGGGCCTCCCTGGTGGCCTAGTGGTTAAGTCTCAGCGCTATCACCGCAATCACCCACCTCTACAGGCTGAGTTCTGTCCCCGGCCAGGGAGCTACCCACATGGCGCAGCAGACCTCTCCTGTCTTGCCTGCTGCTCCCCTCAGCAGTGTATTTCAGTCAGTCTGCCTGTTCTGCTCCCCACTCTCTGGTGAATCCTCTCACCCACTGCACCTCTGGCCTACACCCCAATTCTTCTATGCAAAAAAAAAAAATTAAAGCTGTAGAAGGTGAAAATTCGGGCTAGAACCTGGAGTTCAGGTGTTTTGGGCAGGAGGAGGAATACTTTGGAAGGCTGGAGGTGAGTTGATGAGGGTGGGAGCAGCCACAGAAAATGCTGCTGAAATGATCTGCTGCGAGGAACAGTAGCAGGAGAGGAGTTTCCAGGAAGTGCTTGAATTTTCATTCATTCAATACATTTGGAGTACTTTCTGTGCTGTGGAAAACAGAAGGAACTGACTAGGGCCAAGTGCCACTGAAGGCGCAGCTGAAGTCCCTAAGCAACCGGCTTCCCTTCCTAACTTCAGTTCCAGTGCCCAAAGGACGAAACTAATTGTGGGAAAGGAAAAGGGCAGGCTCTACCCTGGTTGCTGATGGAGCTGTGACCCAGTTGGAATTGTGCTCGCGGACACCCTCTGACCAGACTCCGCAGCCCTGGGACAGTTCCTGGCACAGGCCCTCTTTGCCTAGAGTCGGGCTCACTCCTCTTCATTACCCCAGAGTCAGTTTCTGCTGAGCTTGTTTCCAGACTTCGCCCTCACCCCCACCATCTCAGTGGGTGTCCTTGTGTGCTCTCTCACAGCCTTCCTCCCCACCCTTTCCCTTCCTGTCATGTCTGCCTCACACCCTGTGGTGACCTGTTCACATACCTCCCCTCCCTACCTCCCCCAGGGGGAGGGCTAGCTGTGCTGTTTTTTAATCTCTGCATCTTGGGGTGCAGGTGCAGCTGGGGCCTGACACCTGGAGCTTCTCAGGAGTTGTTTGGTGAATGAATGGCATGGGGAGGGGGCTGCTGCTGCTACTCTGTCCTCTCTCAGATATAAACAGGTTACCCAGCTGGGAGCGAGGACATCTGCTGGCTAGCGTGGCTTCTAGCACCGATACCTCTATCTTCTCTGAAGGTGGGTTCCGGGGAATCTCCCGCCCCAGGGCTCCCCCCAACCCCCACTCCCATCTTCTCATCCCTCCTTGGGAAGTGGACCCCTGGTGGCAGGCAGGAGGGAGGACAGTGTTTGAGTCCCCTCACTCTCACCCGTCCCCTAATCAGGCTACACAGGGAGGGGCCCTTTCCTAGTGGCCACAATCACCCTTTTTCTTCTGCGTAGCACTTTATTTTTTTAAAAGATTTATTTATTTATGCATACAAGAACTGGGGTGTAAGCCAGAGGTGTGTGTGTTGGGGGGGGGCAGGTGGAGGTGATGAGAGGATTTACCAGAGAGTGGGGAGAACAGGCAGATGTACTGAAACACATTGCTGAGGGGAGCAGCCGGTGAGGCAGGAGAGGTCTGCTGTGCCAGGTGGGTTGCTCCCTGGCCAGCTGGGGAGCTCTGAACTCAAAAGTGCTGCAGTGGCTGGCAGTAACTTTTTTAAAAATTTTTTTTATTTATTTATACAAGCACTGGGTACAGTCAGAAGCACGGAGGGTGAGAGAATTCACCAGAGCCAGAGTGGGGAGAAGAATAGGCAGACTGACAAAGTACACTGCTGAGGGGAGCAGCGGGCGGAGAGGTCTGCGCGCCATGTGGGACCCTCCTCCGGTGGCCGGGGAGCAGCCGGGGATTGAACCAGCGCTGCAGAGGCTGCGGGCTGCTTCGCAACCCAGCACTCAACCGCTGCGCCACTAGGGAGGCCCCCCCTTTTTTTTTTAATATTTATTTATTATACAAGAACCAGGGTACAGGCCAGATGCACAGGAGGGTGAGAGTATCCACCAGAGACAGAGTGGGGAACACAACAGGCAGACTGATGAAATACACTGCTGAGGGGAGCAGTGGGGCGAGACAGGAGAGGTCTGCCGCACCATGTGGGATTCTCACCAGCGCTGCAGAGGCTGCAGACAGCTTCACAGTGCTGCACTTAACTGCTTGCGCCACCAGGGGAGGCCCTCTTGCCCCGTTCTACATCTCATGGGGCCAGATAAAGGCACAGTCCTCCCAGACTATTTTTTTTTTAAAGATTTCTTTATGCATAGAAGAACTGGGGTTTAGACTAGAGGTACAGGGGGTGAGAGGATTCACCAGAGACAGAGTGGGGAGCAGAGCAGGTAGATCCACTGAAATACACTGCTGAGGGGAGCAGTGGGCAAGACTGCGCCATGTGGCTCAGCTCCCTGGCTGGGGACTGAACCCAGGCAGTAGAGGTGGGCCATTGTGGTGATAGAGCTGACACTTAATCTCTGCGGCCCCTCCGCACCCAGCCTATTTGGAGTGGAGTCATAGCAACCCATGCTAGACTGCCAAGGAAGTGGGGGTGAGCAGAACTAGAGTGAAGGGGAGAGCTTCAGGAAGGTGTCTTGTCCTCAGCCCTGGTGTGAGTCCTTGGGCACCTGGACTCACTTCATGGGTTTATCTTTTAGACGACAGTGCCCCTAGGCAGAGCCATTGGTAGATTGGTGATTCCAGCACTACTAGTGGCGAGGCAGTGGGGGTGGAAGCTGGGAGACTTCAGTGTTCTGTCCAGGGCTTGCGTTTAGCTGAACAAAAGAAGTGGGAGAGCCTCCCTGGTGGCGCAGCTGTTGAGTGCTGGGCTGCGAAGCTGCCTACAGCCTCTGCAGCGCCACCGGTTCGATCCCCGGCCGCCGGGCTAGGATCCCACATGGCGTGCAGACCTCTCCTGCCACCCCCGCTGCTCCCCTCAGCAGTGTATTTCGTTGGTATCTGTTCTGCCGACAGGGGTGGAGGGCTTGGGTTGGGGTGGCTTAACTGTGACTCAAAGAACTAGGTGAGTAGAGCTGGGAAAGAATTGAAAGAGTATGGGGAGAGAGAGACGTGAGAAAGTGGGGGGGCAGGTGGGAGATAACAGGGCTTGGAGAAGAGAGGAAGGGAAAAGGGAAAGGCTTGAGCCACGGATGCCCATAGCAGACCTTGGTGCTAGATTGGCCTCTGTGAGGGTCTGACGCGGGTCTCCCAGGCCCGTGCGGGCAGCCATGGAAACTGAGGGTGCGGCACCTGCCAGCTCTAATCGCTGGGACTGCAGTGGTGTGCCGGTCTCCAAGCAGCTCAGCAATGTGCCACAGCAAGGAGGGCCTTCCCCTCCAGGCACCCTGTAGAGTGGGGTAGTTGTCATTTGGAACAGCTGGGTGAGGGGCAGCGGGCATCAGTGGAGGGCCGGCCCCCGCAGAAGGGAGGGAAGAGAAGAGGCTGGTGTCACAGGACAGCAAGGGGGACTTGCTGAGGAAAGAACCTGCATCTGACATTTTCCTGGAAGCCCGGGGGTGGGCAGGAGGTTCATGCCGTGGATAGAGTGCTGGGTCTGGAGTTCCTACGGGGCTGAGTTACTGCTGCTGACTGCAGGAGTGCCAGTGGCGTGGCAGTTGGTGAGGCTTTTAGACTGAGACCAGAGGGCTGCGGTTGTGGCCAGCAGTGTGACCTAGACCCTGACCTACCTCCTCAGGTGAACTCAAGGACACTGACAGATGCTGCTGGCAACATAAGCCATGCAGCGGGCACATCATCCGCCCCTTCCCTTCTGACTACGGCCACCACAACTTGCACGTGCACACCATCAGCTGCTGTGACTGTGACTGTAGGTAAGGGTACACTTCACGGGGGTGCGGCAGCGCAAGCCCTAGGGGGTCTCCCTGAGCTGAACTAGGTCTAAACGTCACTGTGGTCCCCCTCCAACCTTTGACCAGGCACTGCCAGCCCTGCCCTGCTTTGTAAACCTGGCTGTGCTCCGAGCGCAATGGGGAGGTCTTTTGGAAGCCTGGGCTGGGCCCCGTGCAAGCCTACTGTCCCTCAGCCTTCTTGCTCTGGGCCGCTGGGGGGCCATGGAGGAGCTAGGCTGAGTCCCCTCTGTGTCAGGCTGAAGGACTGCTCAGAGAAGACAAATAGCATCACCTCCCGAAATGGTGGCCCAACCTGCTCCAGAGATGGGGGCTCAACCTGTTACAACATCATTCAGACCCCGTGCTTTGAGTTCATCCCAGAGGAAGAGTGTGTAGAGCGCTTCTGGTATGGCTGGTGAGTGCCAGCAGGCTGACGGGGTGGCTGGGAGGGAACAGGAGGCTCTTCTCTGTGAGTCACTGGCCCCCATTCCCTGACAACTTTCTTATCCTGTTCCTCTCCCTCTGAGGTGCAAAAGCTACAGGCCTGTCTCTGTGGCAGTGATCCACCATCCCATCCACCACGAGTGTAGGGCAGATGACCTAAATGAAGACGAGGCAGAGGAGGAGGAGGAGGAAGAGGAGGAGGAGGAGGAGGAGGAGGAGGAAGAGGAGGAGGAAGAGGAGGAAAGCAAGCCCCTCATCCCAGCCCAGGTGGGGCCGACCGCCACACCCACACCCACACCCACTGACACAGGCCCAGGCGTGGGTCCTGTCACAGGCGCCCCTGACTCAGCAGCTCCCATCACCATCTGGCGCTCTGAGAGTCCCACTGGGAAGTCCCAGGGCAGCAAGGTGAGCAAGAAGGTCAAGAAGAAAAAGGAAAAAGAAAAGGATGAGGAGACAGATGAGAAGACAAAGCTAAAGAAAAAAGTCAAGAAGACCAAGTTGACGAAAAAGAAAAGCCCGGTTAAATCGGAATCGTCACCCCCAGACTTGATTCGAACACTAAGCCCAAGAGAGCTGACTAGGATGTCAGAGTCCAGCCCAGAGAGCCGGGGAGAACTGGAGAGCGAGGACAGTTACAGTGACCCCAAGCGTGAGGAGCCCCCCTCCAGTGAGGAAATTGTGGAATCTTCATCACCCAGGAAGAGAGAGAAGAACATGATCCAGGCCAAGAAGCCTGGGGCGAAGCCCTCACCAATCAAGAAGGTCAACAAGAGGAAATCTCCCCCAGGATCAAACCCCAATCTCAGTTGAGGCCAGGGGGAGCAGGTGAAGAATAAATTCAATCAAGTCTGTAGCTGAACCCCTGCTGCTGTTCTCTCTCCCTCTTATCTGCCCCCTCTGGGGGTGGGTGGTTGCTCTGGGTATTGCTGGAGCCAAGGCGCTGGGGGCTGCGGGGGTTCCTGAAGGGCAATCTGTCTTCCAAGAGAAGTAGGTGGGAAGGTAGGTGGATGGCAGGGGTGAGGCACAGCCTATTTCTCTGTAACATCCTAGGCCTGGGGCAGAAGAGGGTGGGGTAGGAAGGCGGCTTCCCATCTGCTGGGAGACTGGTCCGTGTGATATCCACCCCGGGACGGGCAGTACGTCTGCAGTGATACCCCTAATAAACTGAACCTTTTAACCCACTTTGTGCCACTGTGCCTGGCCTTTCCTCTTCTGGTGGCCAGCCCTGGGGAAGGTGCTGGTGGCAGCAAAGGGAGTATGATTGTCCCAACTGGTGTGGCGTGGCTCCTGCTCGGCCCTTCTAGACTTGTGTGTGCTGAAGGGAATGGAACCAAATTCCTGGCATAAGGCCAACCCCTCTCCCCTAACTCTTGCCAACAAATAGCCAGAGATCTTGAATGAAGAAAAGGGGGATAGCCTCACTTTCCTGGCAGATTTGCAAAGCTCAGATGAGACGTTGGGAGAGCAGGAGTCCAGAACAAAAGATACAAATGGGCTGGGGAAAGGGACCAGGGCAGAGGACTTCCCTGCAACATCCCAGCTTCCCTTTACGAGGCCAGTGTTTGTGTGGAAGCAGGCAAGCAAGGGGTCTGTCCTGAGCTAGATGCACTAGATAAGCGTAGAGGTATCGTCAGAGACCAAGGCCCAGGCCGCACCAAGTGGGGAGTTACAGGGGCTGAAGTTGCGAAACCCCGGTTTACTTGTGGTCTTTCTCCAACATGGTGGAGAAAGACAAGTAGGCAGAGGGGGTGGGGGTGCTGTGTGACAGAAACGGCTAGCATTTACTAAGCACTTCACACACTCAATCTGAGTCCTCACAGCAGCCCGACGGGGTAGGTATCACCAGCTCCCTTCCACAGTTCAGCAGCTGGCTGAGAGACAACAGGGGCTTGCTCAGGGTCACAGGGCTGGGGAATGGAGCAGGCACGCAACCCGCTATATCTTGCAGAAACCATTTCTTCCGAGTCACTGCTTCACATTGGTCTGGAAAGGGAGCCAGGGGAGCCCTCCATTCAAATACCGCCTTGAAAGCCACCCCTAAGAGCCAGAGAGTTGAACAGAGAGGCTTTGCCAAGTGCTCTGTAGGAAACACTGTTTATTCAAATGACAGGCAGGAAGCGGTGGCTGCAGGTGGGTGAAGAGTGGTCAGATGGGGGCTGGGCAGGTTAGCACTGCTCCCCTTTGTCCCCTTTGTCCTGCTTTGACAGCCACCCAAGCTGTTGGCATCAGGATCAGAAATACTTTCCCTCCTCTCCCTCCTGCCCCTAACTGAATAAATAGCATCCCTCTCCCCACAGGAGTCGGGGGAGACTCATTGTGCTGAGCTTGGTGCCCCTGTTACAGCCCAAAGTCAGGTGAGGGCAGAAGCTCAAAATGGCTTGTAGGGAGTAAAATACAAAACAGTTCCACTCTCATTTTCATTTCTCTCTCCTTCCTCCCTGTCACACTCCCCTCTCAGCCTGGTCCCAGGACAGGCAGCCGGTGAGGACCCAGAGCGGGAGAATTGTCGCCTAGTGTAAACTGAGCTTGAGTTCGAAAGGCCATCTAGCCTGTCACCCATCCAGGCCGACTACCAGAGAACGTCAATTCACTCCACTTTATGGACAGAAAGGGAGGGGCAGGGAGTGAGGCAGTGGGTGGCCGGGCCTCTCCCAGCCACAGAGGTGACCAGAGTCCTAGAAGCAAGACCCCTACCGATCCATCTCGTCCAGGAGTGGGGTGGCATCGCCAGCAATGGACATGGGGGTGCTCTCGATCATGGGGCTGGGGGAGGGCCGAGGCGTCAGCCGCTGCTTCTGTTTCCGCCGTTCTGCCTCCTTCTCCTGCAGCCACTGTTCTGCCATTTTCCCCCAGTCGATGGCTGCGTGGCTGTTGGACCTGGAAGGGAGGTCTTTGAGATAGGGACTCTCCAGGGGTTTACCAGAAGAAAGCCTTCCCACCAGTAATTGTTAAGTACCCACCCCTGTAGCAGTGGCCCTCACACCTATGGGCAGCAGCCCCTCTCGCTGGGTGGGCCTGCTGCCACACTGCTGTCTTCCATCTTCCCCCAGAAAGCATTCGTCCTAGGGACAGCCCCTGGATTGTGACTCTCAGAAGATCCAGAGCCCCCACCTATGCTAAGCCCCGTGGTCTTCTGACAACTTGCGCCCACTAAGAACCTGTTTTGAGCCCCATAAATATACTTACTTTGGCTGTTGCTGCCGTTGCCGGGAGCTGGAGGAGGGTTGGGGCTGGGCCTGGGCAGATTGCGGGGTGGTGCTGGCCTGGAGCTGGTGGTACTGGGGTGTGGTGATGGGTTGGCTTGGGGTGGTGTAGGAGTAGCTGGGAGTCATTAGTGGGGTGGCCACTGGCTGCTGGGCTGGCGTTGGGAACACCTGGAGATGGGTGAACAGTTAAATGGGGATTGCTTCTGGGCTTATCTGGCCATGATGTGAATTTCTGGCAAATTCAAAATTTGGGTCCAGCAGAGTTTTCTGGCTGAACTCCCTGACAGTGTGTGGTTCTGAGCATAAAGGGAGGCCAGTGGGATGAGACCTGGCACAACAGAGCCTACTAGCCCTGTCCACTCGAGGATTTTAGTGGGTTAGGGCTCCAAAGACCCCAAAAGACTCTGTAGAAAGGTCTTATTCCCTGCCCCCTCAGGCAGGTCCAAGGGAAAGGAACATCTGTGGGAGATGGTGCCCAAGGGCATGGCAGCCCTGATTGTGTATGTGAAGTCCTCTGTGGTGGGCACTGCCAGAGCATAGTGGGGTGGACATGGGCTGGGAAGAGAGGACTGTTCCCTTTTTACCTCCCGCCGCCTCCCACCCTGCCCCGACAAGCAACGTACGTGGTAAGCACTGCTACCCCCTCCACTGCCGCCATAGCCATACTGGCTGGAGGCCCACTGGGCTGGGGTGGTGTTAGGGTTCTGTCCTTGGCCTGTCACAGCAGCAATGGCACTGAACATCTGCGAGGTCATGTTCTGGGGCAAAGCGTTCACAGCCCGTGTCAGGTCTGTAAGCACACAGGGAAGGATGGGCACATTAAAGGAGACGGTCTTTCTAGTTCCACCCTCTGAACAACAGTCCCTGGTATGAGCTCCTCACCAGCAAGATTGATGTTGGCTGGAGTAGCATTGATAGAAGCAGGTGTCCTGGTTCTGCTGCTGCTACTGGGGGTGATGCCTGTACGAAATGGCCAGAGTTGGTTATGTCCCACCAGAAGCCTACTTTGGGTTTCCAATTAGGAGGTTGAAGGAAGTAATGAGATGGATACTGAGGAAGGGAAACTGCACAAGCTCCCTAATGCTGAGAATTTAAGAGAATGAGTGAGCCAGCTGTGGCAACTGCCTCCCACAGAAGGCCTGGGATTACCTTGCCTTGGGCCTTTTGGTGTCTTCCCAACTATACCCCAGAAGTCAGGGAGAGCAGCACTTACCTGGTACAGGATCCTGGTAATGATCCTTAAACCATCTGAAAAGTCCATTTACAGTTGGGAAGATTTGGCCCCGGTACCGGAATCCTTCAGGAGTCACCGTTACATATTCTATCCTGAGATTTTGGAAGGAAATGGGCATCAGATACCCTGTGGGTCTAGCTGTGAGAGTGACTAGAACAGAGCTTCACTCTATGCAGTAGCCATATAGGGTGCCTGGGGAAAGGCGAGGAGCCAGCCAGTCCCTGACTCAGAAAAGGAAGATGCTCTCTGACTGAGTGTCCCCAGCCAACGCCAGGAGTCAGCAGCTCCTGCCGTGCCATGTACAGGCTGCTGGAGGAAGGCTTACTGGTGCTGGGCTACCATTCTGGGCTCTTCACGATGGGAACACACTACAGGTACATGTGAGACTGAGGTCATACAATATCAGGGTTAAAGGGTCTCCCGGGGGCAGCAAAACATAAGGCCCCTTGAGCTAGAATTGGGAAGTGCCCCTGGAAGGTGTTAGTCTACCCTATTCAACACTGCAGAACAGAGAGTGGCTAAGAGGATGGCCTGAGTTCAGACCCAGTTCTAGTTCCTCTTGGCTTTGCCACTCACCACTATGTGACACTGTGCCAAATCACTAAACCTGAATCTCAGCTTCACAGGTAAAATGAGGATAACAGAACTCAAGTCTATAGATGGATGTGAGAAATTAAGTACACACAGAACACAGCAACGCCTAAAACAAGGCTGTGCTCAGTAAAGGACAGCTAACAACAGCCTACAAACAATACTAAATATGGCAAAATTCTCATTTATATTACACCTGCTTCTTAAATCTTCTCAAATGTTATATATTCTGCAACACAAGGAGTCTGTACCCCTTTTTCAAAGGGAAGCTGTATTGTGTTGCTCAGCTCCTGGTTAAAGGTCTTCCCGTTTGCTCAATTGTCAATTGTTCCTCAGGGGACAACTCTCCACCCCTGCCCTGACTGCCATCTTCTGGATACATATTGGTGAGTCAGAAAAGGATTCTCAGAAATGAGCACAATATTCTAGATGTGCCCAAGATGGTGTGGGGTGCAGAGTCTAGCGCTGCTTGTCATCTGGCCAATGGGTCCTAATATAGTCTAAGAGATGCCATCATATGCAGGCAGCATTGGGATAAGAGCAGAAATACAAAGGCCTTGGCCAAGGGCCAGAGAGAGAACGGGGGCAGAGAGATAGGGATGGTTATCAGCCTGGGTGACAGGCACAAAGAAAGCAAGTCTAAGGAAACTGGAATTTGTGAGCATTGCAGAGACCCAGATAAAGGAGGACATAGGAAGGCCGGTCGTACATAGAAAATAGTAGATCAGGATGATGGAGGTAGAAGAGATGCTGTCCTGGCCCAGCCCTAACTCACAGGCAGAAGCCAGCATGCTACATAACAGTGCCCCTCCATGTGCTGAAAGCCCCCGTGAGGGCGAAGCAGAGGGGAGAGGAGACACTGGAGTGCTGGCCCCATCTCCGCCCACATGATGAGAGTGTCTGGTGATTTCCACCACTCCCTGGAGGAGAGAAGAGGTGCGGGGAACTCCTTTTCACAGGATTGACGACAGCGCCTTTCTTAGTAAATCTCTGCCTTTTGCCTCTGAATTATCACTCTTTCCCACATCTCCAATCTCCACTTCTGTTCTAAACAGACAAGAGCAGTCAAGCAGACCCAGAGAGAGTATTGTTCCGGGGACCTCTAACGCCCCTGCTACCATCTCTGTGGAATCCAGCACTTTTTCAGCACTAGTGCTCACCTGGGCTTACCCCGGGGCTGGTATCCCAGCAGGAACTTGCCGGGCAGTTCCTTGCAGGCACAGATGAAATAAGGGATGAAGGTGGGTTTCTCCTTCTTAGTTTTGATGAGCAGCTCCTCTAATTTCTGGGGGTAGAATAATGGGGAAAGATTGGGATAGTAGCATGCTTGGTAGACAATGTCTGGGGCACACATGACGTGCACTTGCTTCACCAGCTTAGCATCCAAAACCATACACCCCTAAGTGACCAAGAGATGTCCTTCCTTGCAGGGCCCTGGGCTTACCTTACGGTCCCCACCACTGCAGTCCTGATAATACTTGTGGTTCAGAAGGTCCCGGGCAAAGGATGCCATGGGTTGGACATATCGGGCAACAATCTCATCCAAGTCTTCAAATTCCTATGGGAGTAAGTAAGGTAAAGACCCACGTCTTGTCCAGAGCTGAGATTCCTGGATATGACTTAAAATTTACCTGAAATAGAATCCTGCTGTAGCCTCACTCCATTGCAAAGTCCCCCCAACTGATTGATCTGTTTGAATTATGTTCTAATTTATTACCTTTTTTTTTTATAAAAAAGATGTATTTATTTATGCATATAAGAACTAGGGTGCAGGCCATAGGTGTAGGGGGTGAGAAGATTAACCAGAGACAGAGTGGGGAGCAGAGCAGGCAGATCTACTGAAATACACTGCTGAGAGGAGCAGCAGGTGAGACAGCAGAGGTCTGCTGCACCATGTGGATTGGCTCCCTGGCCGGGAATCGAACTCCTGCTGCAGTGGCTGCCGACAGCTTGATAGTGCTGCGACTTAACCCCTCGCGCCATCAGGGAGGCTCCCCTAATTTATTATCTTATAGGGAACAAAATACTTTAAATTATAACCTCAATTCTTCCTTGGTGCTGAGAACAGTAGGGAACTTCCCAAATTTATGCCCACTGGAAACAGGCCAGAAAAACTTGATGTGCTTCATGTGTACCTGTGTGTGCATTTCTCCTCTTCCTTAACTGGCTCTAAGGAGTGTATTTTAAAATTTGGAGGAGAAGCAAAGAGGGGCAAAATAAACAAAATTGTTATCAAACGACTCATTTCATAAATAACTTCCAGCTTCCTTGCTAGTGTAGCTAAAACATATGCAATGCATACAAGTTACTACCGTCAGGTGAAAGCAGTCAGAAATGGCTTGTTTCTGGAAGGCCTGAGGATGGAAAGTGGGCAGGGGCTGCCTCTCACCTCACTGTTGATCCATAGGGTGGCTCCCAGGCTGAAGGCATTTTCCTTGCCCTCTTCCCGTACGTCCACATGCTGGTAGATACCGTCACTGACCTTCCAGGTCACGGTTAGGTGATTCTCCCCCTTGCTGCTCGGTCGAATGATCACATCACCCTGGTCCATGGTCTCCATCATCTTTTCTGCTTGCTTGAAATTTATATTATGGAAGGATGGGTGTGCGATCACTCGCTTGATGTATGCTGAAAAGGGCAGGAAAGAAGTACAGGTTAGGTGATAGGAGCTGACGGCAATGACATAAACCATGGCTTAATTTCTGACCCTCTATCAAATCCTGCGACTCTTTCACCCTCTCTGGGGCTGGATTCTCTGATGTGAAGAATGTGGTAACCTGGTTTCCTAGGGTGTTGAGAGTCACAAGTTCTTTAGTCAAGAAAATGTGACCCAAGGACACCCTGGCTTTCAGTTCTGCCAATGATTCCCTTTCATGATGTCTATGGGCCTCAGCACCTCAAAAAAGAGTATGTGCCTCCACCAAGAGGCTGAGCAGGGATACAGCCTTGAGCACACACATTCTACAGAGGGAGAGCTGGCAAGGTTGGGGTGCACAGGCATGGAGGTGGGCAGACTCACTGGTCCGCTGCTGCTTCCGCTTCATGTCCTCCTCCTGCTTGTGGTCTGCTGCTTCGGCATCAAAATCATAGTAGGTATCCTTGGGCAGCTTCCACTCATTGTTCCTGTCCATGAGATCTGAGGTGCGGCAGGTCAGATCTGCGCTAAACTTCTCGATGTCAATCTTCATGATACGGCAGTGAACAGTCATTCCCACCTAGATCCACAGAACATTTGAGCTGGAAGGGACAAAGATGATCTAGCCCGATGCCCTATTTTATATGAGAAACCAAAGTCCAGGCAGAAAGGTGGAGTCACTTGCCCAAAGTCAGCCAGCCGATTAGAAATTCGGACTTGAGACTTACCTACAGACTGCAGGTGGCACCCCCACTGATGTCTCCCACCCTAGGCATGAAAACCAACTATAGTCTACTGGGACTTACCCTACCATCGGCACTACTCTTTTCTATAAAGTTGCCTGATAACTGCCCCCAGGGAGCAATCAGCATCTGGCTGCTCTTTCTGGAGGTTTGGAGGGAAAGCAAAATAGTAATTTTTTGAACTCACCCCTGATGCAAACCCTTCTGTCTAAACAGTGGCAATAGTTAGTTAGTTACTCCCATGACTTTCCTTTAGAAAATCTCCTTGCTTCACTTAACAAGATGTCTTTCCCTAGCCTTCCTGAGTCCACAGTTCTCAGGGGTTCACAGCACTTAAGATTCAAAGGGGCCTCTCTGGTGGCGCAAGGGGTTAATACACCACACTATGAAGCTAGCCACAGCCAAAGCAGCATGAGTTTAATCCCTGGCCTTGGCCCAGCAGACCTCTCATATCTTGCCCGCTGCTACCCTCAGCAGTGTATTTTAGCACATCAGCCTGTTCTGCTCCCCACTCTGTCTCTGGTGAGTCCACCAACCTCCCACATCTCTGGCCTGCACCACAGCTCTTGTATGCATAAAGTCTTACAAAAAAAAAAAAAAATCAGAGAATTTGGGGCCTCCCTGGTGGCACAGGGATTAAAGTTGCAGCGCTATCAAACCATCACCAGCCACTGCAGCATGATCTCCGGCCAGGGAGGTGACCCACATGGTGTAGCAGACCTCTCCTGTCTCGCCTGCTGCTCCCCTCAGCAGTATGTTTCAGTAGATCTGCCTGTTCTGGGCCTCCCCAGTGGCGCAGCAGGTTGAGCATAGCACTGTGAAGCTGTCTGCAGCCTTGGTAGCGTGGGTTTGATTCTAGGCCGGCCAGGGAGAGACCCACATGGTGCGGCAGACCTCTCCTGCCTCTCCCGCTGCTCCCCTCAGCAATGTTTTTGGCCCGTCTGCCTGTTCTGCTTCCCCACTTTGGTGAATCCTCTCACCTTCCCACACCACTGGCCTGTACCCCCAGCTCTTGTATAAATAAATGAATCTTAAAAAAAAAAAAAAATCTGCCTGTTCTGCTCCCCACTCTGTCTCTGGTGAATCCTTTGACACTTCCGCCCCCCGCACCTCTCTGGTCTACACCCCATAAACAAATAAAAATAAATCTTTAAAAAAAAAAAAAAAATCAGAGCGGGCCTCCCTGGTGGCACAAGGGGTTGAGAGACAACCTATGAAGCTAGCCACAGTATGAGTTTGATCCCCAGCCAGGGAGCTACCCACATGGCACAGCAGACCTCTCCTGGCTTGCCCGCTGCTCCCCTCAGCAGTATATTCGATAAATCCACCTGTTCTGCTCCCCACTGTCTCTGGTGAATCCTCTCATCCCCCGCACCTCTGGCCTGTACCCCAGTTCTTGTATGCATAAATAAATCTTTTTTTTTTTAAAGATTTATTATACATACAAGAGCTGGGGTACAGACCAGAGGGGTGTGTGTGTGTGTGTGTTGGGGGTGTGTGTGTGAGAGGTTCACCAGAGACAGAGCGGGGAACAGAACAGGCAGATCGACCGAAGTGCACGGCTGAGGGGAGCAGCTGGTGAGTCAGAAGTCTACTGTGCCATGTGGGTTGCTCCCTGGCTGCCAGGGATCAAACTCATGCTGCAGAGGCTGTGGACAGTTTCATACAGGTTGTGTCTTAATCCTTATGCCACCTGGGAGGTCCTAATTAAATAAATCTTAAAAACAAACAAACAAAAAAAAAAAAACCCAGAAAATTTGGCAGAGCTGGCATTCACTAAATGATACCTTGAAAAGGCACCTGGATTTCCCTGAAAATACGAAGGTAAGGTTTCTTTTCCTATCAGGTTGTGAGATTGGAAACAATATATCATAAATGCCAAGTGTTGGTATCTACAGGCTTCATGATAAATGGTAGCTACAGCACAACACTAGAACAGAAAGGGAGCTTAGCTTTTCTGGTTCACAGCATGTAATGCTGGGCTCTGCTTCCTGCCTGCTGGGCTGAACCACAGCTTACCACACAGGAAGAGAGCCCTCTAGCAAAGGGCTGATACCGTGATGAAATTTCACAAAGGCAGTGAACAAAAGCTGCTACTCATTTAGATGCTTCTCATCCCGGCTTCTTTCACTGATTATAAATCCTCCCTGAAATTCTCCCCACCAGCAGTCACTGGGAACTGGCCCTAACTGGGGAAAATTCAAAATTGAAGAGAGTTGGACTTGGGCAGCTAAAAACTGCTCTCAATCCTTTAGTCCAGTTATTCAACTACCTTCACTCGTTCCTCTGGCCGCTTTACCACTTTGTCACTGAGGAATTTGGTGGGGATGAAGCCGGTGACACCATTGTCTAGCCGTGTTTTGACACCGATGGCCTGGCCTGGGCATGAACCACTATCAAAGTGGTTCCAGACCTGAAGAGAGCATTAAGAGAGGAGCTTGATCATTAAGATTATGGAGATCACACATGCAATTTATCTTACCACAGACATCTGGTATGATGTGTGAAAACCCAATGACTCAGTCACCCAACAACACTGAATTTGAACATTCCCAACGTTCCTTGACTCATAACTGATAACACCACAGGTCATCGATACCATCTTTTATGTTAATTTAATCTGTGTGTCCCTCCAGCAGCAAATGAGGCTCCACACTATCGTTTTGTTCTGACCAGTGGGTATATCTGTGTCACTCTCCTTGGAATAACTCATTTCAATGATCTGGGAGCCCCTCAAGCTTTCTTATATTCTGAACAAATAGCATCAGCTTCTTTTAGTGGGTAAAGTGGAAAAAGGGTTTCTTTCAGTCTTCATAACAACATTTGGAAAACCAAGAAAAATCTTAAAGGGTAGCTTTAATGATTTCTGACCATCAGAAAGGACGATGTCTAGAATGTGGGAAAAATTAAAATGTGAGAATGAAAAAGGGAGCCTATAGATATCTTCTAACTAGAATATATAGGGACCCTGTTCCGACTCCCTAGGTGAGAAATGTATGTCCGCATGTCTCTAAAACGTTTGAGCTCGATCACCAGGGAATGAGCCAGAATAAAAGCAAGCATGCAGATAATTCCTGACAGACATACAGATGGACTTCACTTTAGACCTATACGTGTTTTAGCCCTCTTCCTTCTTTGTGTATTTACCTTCTTTGTGTAAGAGCATGACCTAACTCTTTTCTAGGGCACTGAGACCATCGATTAAAAAGATTACCGACCATGGTAACACTGTAGCACATACCTCACTGAGTTCAGGGAAATTGTCCTGCTGACAGAAGGGGCATTGCCATAGCCCTGTCTCGTCATTGCGGATTGCCTGATCATAGCTCTCACCCTGTGGACGCCTGTGAGCAATGCCAGTGACGTTGCAGATGATGAGTTTTCCTGGAAGAAGGGCGAGAGGAGGACAGAGCAGGGAAAAGAATGAGGAAGAAGCTACAAGTATTGGAGATGTGACTCTCCACTGATTTCCTTCACATCATTGGGAAGGGAGCTTTTCCTCTGATTTAATGATGGGGAAAAGAGACATACAAGAGGATTCTGCAGCAGGTTCAACAAATAATTTCACCTTGAATTCAGCTTTGACTTCCAGTCCAGAGCTCTATTATCTTTTCAAAAAAACTCCCAATACAAACCTGACTCATTCTGTTGCAATTACTGCCTGGTGTGACTGTTACAGTAAATGTACCCTCCACCTCTACATATCCTCCACCAACTTAAAAACAGATTCAGAATTTACCAATGTAGAAGGTCTCTGGTGTTTCTTTGGTTAACATATTGAAAATTTCCTCTGTGTTGGGAGAGCGGTAGGCCGTCCGGAGGTCTTTATACCGACAGCTCAGCTCCGCCCGGATGTCGTACAGGGTGATGTGTTTGTCACCATAGCCCTGGGGAAGAAGCCCATTAGAAGAGCCTTGAAACCTCTCCCCAGCCCGAGTCATGAGGTGTTTCAATAAAAGGAGTAGGTCCGCTGGCTCCTGTCAGGGCTATTTTCCCCCTAAATATTTACTAAAGGAAATTTTCAAACTTCTTTGCATGTAACACTCTTCTATAACAAAAATGCATCATAGAACTCCAATTTGTAAAACACACTGTTGGAAAGGAGGAAAAAGGGCCCAGAAGGAAACTCTGCTACTGACCCTCCTATGCCCTCCCGCTGCTTGCAATAACTAGAGTAGTCTCTCAGACTCCTTGGCCTCTTAAGCAGATGGAAAACTTCCTTGAGAAACCTGGCACAGCATGGACAGGAAAAGAGAGGCTCAGATCTCCCACACCAGCAGTATTGGGGCTTTCTCTAGAGACATGCTGCCTGTGTCTTCTCCCTACTAAGCCACTAGGGATGGCTTCTGTGTCAGGCCTTTTACACTGTCACCCACCTGCCTCTCCAGTTCTTCTGCAAAGGCATCAAGGTCTAGGTCCTTGAGTCTCTCTGGGTTTTCTAAGATCTCTTCAAGGGCTCCTGCAGGGTTGGCATCCTCAGCTGATTCATCATATTCCAGAGCATCCACTGCCATTTTCCTGGCCCATTCGTAGGTCTCTGGATGGACTCGGGAGCCATCAAGGACTTCAATGTATGAGTCAGTGCTAGAGGAAAGGCAGAAAAGGGGCAGGATATAGAACGAGATACTTCTGGTAACAACCCAACTGTTCACCAATGGGGAACTAGTTAAATAAATTAGGGTACTTCCATACAATGGAATACCATACAGTCAATTAAAAAGAATGACGTAGATCTACGTGTGCTGACATGGAAAGATGGCCACGATATATTGATAAGTGAAAAATGCACTGCAAAACACTATGAATCATATGATCCCATTTTTTGTAGTAAATGGGTAGTTAGTAAATGCATAGCAAAAAATAAAATTTAAAAAAGTTGTAGTATACATCAAATTGTTATGGTAGTTATCTCTGGGGGGTGGGATTATGGGGGACACTTCCACTTTCTGCATAATATTTCTGTATGTTGAATTTTATATCATGAATGTATGAGTCTTATAATAAAACAAGCAGGGGGAAAAAGACCTTTGAGAATTTGCTGACAGCTATTTTCCCCCATAAAGCCTTCCCAGGCTGGTCTTGCCCGTGCACTCACATGGACCTATGTTATTCGTGGAGTGTTACAGCAAAGCTGGGTGGAAAATGAAGTTTTAGAACTTGAAGCCTATTTCCCCACTGATTTCCATTACTGAATGAGCAGCTATGTGCCCGTGGAAAAGATCCTCCAAAGACTGAGTTGATAACTTCTGGAGAGGAAGAGGTCAATAGTGAAGTGCAAAGTTGAAGTGAATATAACTTTCTCTCAATAACATCATCTCAAAACATATTAAAAATCTTTCCCCCTTCCTATCTCCTTATACCCCACATTTCTTTTCTCATTACTCCCACTATTCCCACCCTTACCTTGCCACAACAAACCAAAGTAACAGAAAAGTTTTTTCTTATTGAATGAAGTCTTGTGTTTTCTGCCCTAAATGTTTAAACTAAGTTGGTTCTTTTTCTCACACAAAAAAAGCTTTGCAGAGTTGAACTGATCTTTTCCATAGGTCAGAGGCTCTTGACCAAATAAAGGTTCCTGCATTTTACTTTAAAACATTTCCTAATTTAAATAGTTTGTGGCCCTTTGAGACAGCCCTAATCCCCTGAATCCCAAAGTGAAACCTAAGGAAAATTCCTCTTGGCCCACCCAGGCAGAGGGTATCACCTGTCCCCCAGGGAGGCAGTGTCGATCTTAAGGAAGCCAGCACAATTCATGAAGACTTTGGGACCCATGTGGCACATGGTGACCAGCTGGGTCCGGCTCTCGAGTCTGGTGTTGTTCTGCTTCAGGATCTAGGGGAGAGGCCTGGAGTGAGTCAAAGCAGTAGGAAGTCCCCACATTCCAGCCTGCTTTCAGATTTCTGGAAAGCCTTCCATGATGGAAACTCTGGTACCAGGCCCCAATATCTAATTGAGTACTACACCATACTTTCTGGATCTAAAAATTATTATTATTAAAGATTTATTTATTTATTTATACAAACACTGGGTACAGTCAGAAGTGTGGGAGGATGAGAGAATTCACCAGAACCAGAGCAGAGAAGAGAACAGGCAGACTGATGAGGTACACTGCTGAGGGGAGCAGCGGGCAGCAGGAGAGGTCTGCGCGCCATGTGGGACCCTCTCCTGGCGGCCGGGGATCGAACCAGTGCTGCAGAGGCTGCGGGCAGCTTTGCAACCCAGTGCTCAACCACTGCGCCACCGGGGAGGCCCTAAAAATTATTTTTAATAAACTATACATGTTTACCAAAAATAACTATACCTAATACTGAGCTTAAAAGTTAATGATAAAATGGACATTGAAGTACCCACCATACATGCTAAGAAAAAGAATATTGGGGGCCTCCCTGGTGGCGCAGCGGTTGAGCGCTGGGTTGCAAAGCTGCCCGCGGCCTCTGCAGCACCGGTTCGATCCCCGGCTGCTCCCCAGCCACCGGAGGAGGGTCCCACATGGCGCGCAGACCTCTCCTGCCGCCCGCTGCTCCCCTCAGCAGTGTGCTTCGGTCCTTCTGCCTGCTCTGCTCCCTGCTCTGGCTCTGGTGACTTCTCTCACCCTCCCGCGCTTCTGACTGTACCCAGTGCATGTATAAACAAACAAACAAACAAATAAATAAGTAAAAAAAAAGCCTCTATTAAAAAAAAAAAAAAAAGAATATTGGGGCCTCCCTGGTGGCGCAAGGGGTTAAGCAGCACTATGAAGCAATCTGCAGTCACTGCAGCATGAGTTCGATCCCCAGCTAGGGAGCTACCCACATGGCACAGCGGGCCTCTCCTGTCTCGCCCGCTGCCTGCTCCCCTCATCAGTGTATTTCAGTCTATCTGCCTGTTTTGCTCCCCACTCTGTCTCTGGTGAATCCTCTCACCCCTCCCCACCCCGTACACCCCAGTTCTTGTATGCATAAATAAAAACTAAAAAAAAAAGGAAAAAGTATTATCGATACTTTTGACAATCCTTGTATGACCCCTCTCTGATTGGAATCCTTTCTCTTCCTGAAGTTTCTGTCTAGCATCCTCTCATTCTTCTTCATCTGTTTAAATCATGGCGTAAGGCTATCTTTACCATGAGCCTCAGACAGTACAGTAGTGAAAAGCATAGCTGCCACAACCTGAGTCTGAAGTCTAACTTTAACTCTCACTGGCTGGATGACTCTGCACAAGCCACTTTACCTCTCTGACCCTGGACATTTTGTCAAATCACACTGACATAATGTAAAGGCTCAATGAAATGAAAATTTTTCTTATTTCTGATTCAACCCGATCCTACCTTCAAGAGATGGGTCCCTTTTCGAGGTCCTAGACCACAGACATATTGGATTAAGGCCTGGCTGTAAGGGTGGGCAATGGCACGATTGACATCAACCCCAACTTCATTGACTCGGTTGATAAATTCACAGTACAAGGCGTTGAGCAGCTCCTCTTTCACCACGTGTTCCTGTTAACATATAGCAGGCAGGGATAAGGTTACTGTGCCATTATGCCCACTTAGGACTGCCAGTCAAATACTACTTACCTGCAAGGGGTGAAACTTGAGACACAGGATGTCTTCATCAGAGCTGCACACCTGGGCAAACTCAATCAAAGGATCCTGTATACGTCGGGCCAGGGAGACGGCCTGTCTCAACACTGGAGGGTAATCCCGGAACTCTGCCTAGGGTCAAACAAGGGTCAACAGGGCCATAAAGTCTCCTCAGCTCCAACATCAGGAGGAAACCCAACTCTTTAAGCTTAAGTCACCTTCTGGTCTCCTGTGGGTCCCTTTTTCTGGGAATAATAAAATCTCTGGGGCTCCCAATCTGAACCATGACTGGCAAAATGGAGAACCTGGGCAAGGTAAGTGCACAGGTGCAGTCCTGTGCCCCTGTTAACCCTTTTCCCCTAGGATTTTTCCCTAGGATTGATAGCTCTCCTAGTGGAAGGTGGGGCTCCAGCATTACCTCCGATTTCTTGCTGTTCATGTAGAGAATGGCCAACTCATTGTCAACTAGCTCCACGCCAATAGAGGAAAGCTGTTGGCCTTGGTCCAGATCATGCACAATGCGCTTCACATCCTCAATCAACATCTGGGCGTCCCTGGAGGGATGAGGGGTCATGGTGGTCAGGGCTATTTCGGGATAGCTTCTCAGGGATGTACAGTCTCATGGCTGGGATGGGGACTGGGGATAGGGGTATTATTGAGGCTTCACACAGGGACATGCCCGCTGTTACAAACACCAGCTGAACAATAAGGGATGATGACTTAAAAACAGGCCTCGTGCAATGCCCTGGTGTTCCTACCTGTTTTCTCCTGCAATTGTCACCACATGAGGCTTTTTGTTCAGAAGAAATTTCTTTAGGGTATCCATGTCTTGAGTCTGGGTTGAAAGAAAACTGAAGTTGAATGGGTCTGTTGCTCCCTAAGTAGCTCGAGACCTGATGACTGATGAGACCGGAGACTAATAAAAGTTAGGGTATCTGGTCCAAGTAATACTTGTAGCCAGATCTGAAGAAAGAACTCTTAAGGAAAACATTCTTTTTTTTATTGTGAATCAAGATTGGTCTGCCTGTAATAGCCACTGGTTCTGGTTTGATCATGTAAAACAAAAAAATGGTCCCTATGCTCTTTTCAGCGAGGGTCCTTCAAAAAGGCTAACGTAGCCAAAGACTTCTTTAGCTTAAAGATGCTTAATTAGGTTTTACTACAATTCTTTTTTTTTTTTTTTTTAAATTTATACAAGAACTGGGGTGTAGGTCAGAGGCGCGGGAGGGCAAGAGAACTACCAGATATATAGCAGGGAGCAAAACAGGCAGACGGACCGAAAACACTGCTGAGGGGAGCAGTGAGCGAGATAGGAGAGGTCTGCCGTGCCCTGTGGGCATCTCCCTGGCTGGCCAGGAATTGAACCAGTGCTGCAGAGGCTATGGACAGCCCCTGCGCCAGTGCGGAGGCCCCTTACTATATTCTTTATGACACAATTTCCAGTGCTTCACACAACTGGATGTTCTTCTATAGTTTGTTGATGTCTATTTCATTTCTGGTGTTAACGTCTGCTGAAAACTAGAGTATAATAAAGTGAGGGAGACAATAGTGTTACAAAAGAACAGAGCATGGCACATAATTAAGATAAGTCATTTGCCTTATTGAGGTCACAGGAAAGTTCTCACTGGTGACATCCCATTAAGTTCCTGAACCTCCACATTATGCTGTCACTTTCCTCCTTCCTAGAAATTCTGCATGTCACTCCCTTGGTAATTTCATAAGTAGGATTCTATCCCTCTGTGCTCCCCCAAATCCAGCAGGGTTATGTAAAGGTGGCCTTCTGCATAAAAATGCCTCGTAGAGCCCGTCTTTAAACAGGATCCTCTGAGTTAGACATGATCATCACACTTTGTCTAAATAAATACTAACCAAGGGGGGGCCTTCCTGGTGGCACACGGGGTTAAGACACAACCTATGAAGCTGTCCGCTGCCATTACTGCGCAAGTTCGATCCCGGCCAGGGAGCAACCCACATGGTGTAGCAGACCTCTCCTGACTTGCCCGCTGCTCCCCTCAAAAGTGTATTTCAGTCAATCAGCCTGTTGTTTCCCTTTCTGTCTCTGGTGAATCCTCTCACCCTCCACACCTCTGGCCTGTACCCCAGTTCTTGTATGCATAAATAAATAAATCTTTAAAAAAAAAGCATCAGGCTAAAAAAAATACTAAACAAAGGGACAATGTTTGAATATTACACATCTGTTAATATTTCAAAGATCATACTTGGTTATGGTTTACTAAACATACTTGTGTCACTTTTTATATAAGCCACTGCCTAGTAGTTAGGATAATCCTGATCTCCATTTTGAGATTTATCTTTCTTAAAAAAAAAAAAAAAAAAAAAAGCAAAAAAGCAATTTTTAAAACTCAGGTAACATTGGTTTATGACACTAAATGTAATTTAGGACATAGTTTCATGCGTTTTGTTTTTTAGTAGTTGTTAAAAAATACTTTTTGGAATGGGGCTCTCACAACAAAATTGGGAGATTCCATTAAAAAAATCAGAATTATACATGAGATGAATCCAAATTCCTCTTTCCTCAGAGAGAGAGACACTGAAAGGCTACCACAGAAAAGATTGGCTTAATGCCTCTGTGGCTTTCAGCTCCTGGAACAGGCTGACCCAAATGCTGGTAAGAACAGAGGCAGTAATGGCACTTCCCAGAAGCACACAGGCTTAGGAACTGACCCCAAGCCAGATGTCAGTTCTGCACCAGAACTTGAGTGCCATCTACTGCCCCTGGAAGTGAGACTAGGGGGGTTAGTAACTAGGTCAGAGATAATAAGGGTCTTGTTGAGATCATAAACATATCACTCGCCCCATCCCCTTGAACTATAAGATGTATGCCCAGTAGCCCGTCACAGCTGCTTGCCTTCTTTTCTCGTTCTTCCTCTCTCCATGCAGTACGCCGTTTGGTAAAATGGGGCAGCCGGAGGAAGTCTGTCACTTCTCCTTCACCGTTGACCAGGGCACAGAACACAGGGTGATCTCTGACAGTCGTACAGAAAAAGAATAGTACAATAATCAGCAATGAGAGGATATTGATGAGATTAGATTAGGAAGACAGGCAGGCAGAAACAGGTAATTACCTGGCAGAGGAGAAAGCGATGCCAAGGACTCGGATGCCCTTCCCTTGGTTCTCATCCATAAAATCATCATCTTCCTCTACTTGTTGATCTGGCCGGTACGGTGCCACCCTCAGCCAGTAGTAGAGCTTTCGACTACAGGCCTGGGGAGGAAATAGCACTCTATGACCATCAGACTCACCTAGTGTGTTAAGGAAACAGACACAGGCACACGTATGTGAAAAGGTTGTATTCACATGTGCACACTGTAAGCCCTGGCAGGCTTACAACCTGAAGGTGTACTTTGGTTTTGGAATCAGAAGAGTACACAGAGGATAGCAATTAAAGAAAAGGTATATAGACTGGGGTGGTGTGGAGTGGGAGGGAAGAGGCACAGAAAAGTGGGGAGGTCTTGGTATCACCAAGGCCATGTCTCGTGCCTTTTCAGAACGTGCTCTGCTGCCCCCGGTGCTTCTCCACTGAGAATCAGATTACTCAAAAAACCCCAATAAGAGTGGGTTCCTTCATTCTCAGTCTAGTTGGGGTAAGCAACAGGACTGAAATCATGAGGTTGTCCTCACCTTTATCACATACTCTTTGGCTTCAGCCATCAGCTTGTGCTTGAGTTCCTTGGCCATCTGCACATAGAGGAACTGCTGCAACGCTCGCTCAATGGCCATGGTGCGCTGCCGGTTCCACTCTTGCACCTGGTGGCTGAACTCATCTCGGTAGTAAAACTGTTTGATCTCTTCAAAATATGTCTGATCATTGCCATAGCTGAGGAGAGACAACACTAGTGTCAGGGATGGAGAAAAGGTGACACCTAGATGTGACTACTGTGGGGGAAGCAGGGACAATGGCTTGCTCAATTGTGAAATGTGGTTCATATTCTTGTGAGACTTTTGCCTCCAGCAGACGCCGCATCAGGTCCTCCCAAAAGAGCCCCCAGCCCAGAGCTTTGCTTACCCTTCTACTCCCTTCATATCTATGCTGATGTCAATGGTGAGCAGCCCTTCATCTTCAGCCAGGCATATCTTGAGAAACTGGTCATCCCTTAGTTCTTTGACAGGCTTATTCTTTAAGTACTTGAAAGAATAAGCGTAGTGGGCTTCGTCCACATCCTGTACACACCAAGAAGGAATCATCAGCTTACACAGAGGTGGGGCTTGATTCTAGGAGAAAAGTCCACTGCTCTGCTCTGAGGCAGATAATTCAGCTAGGCATACAGGCAAGAAACTCAGTTGAATCAGATAGAGAAATGGGCCACATGTTGGATGAAAGCCCATCACCCAGCTCACCTTTCTACCTTTCTTGGTGGGGATTATATTTAGCTTGGCTCTCTCTTGAAAAGTCTGCCTCAGCACCTGCCGGACAAGGGGTTCTCGGGCAATCTGCAAGGCTACCATGTAGCGGGCACCTTCTAGCACAGCTTCTGGTGTAGGGAACTGGCTGTGGGGAAAATGGGGGAGCTGCAGGATGAGGGTGTCTTTGCCTTCAGGATCCTCCTCCTGCCAACCACCAACTGCAGTCCTACCTGCAAATATAATCCTTGGCCAATTCCAATGGCTCTGCAGGAAACTGCTCTGTTTCATGCCGCTGGTAGCTGTCCCGGAGATTTTCCCCAAATTGCTCAGGAGTAAGCCCAAACTTTTTGGCCAGGCCATCTAAAGGAAACCGGAGAGTGAAAGGTAAGGCAACAGCTGGGCCAACAAATCTCTCAGCTCCAAGTCTGAAGCAGTAATCAGGGTACTATACTTTAAGGGGGTCATGGAGGAGCAGGACCAAGATGTCCTATAGAACAACGAAATTACCTTAAATACCTGGTGGGCTATTATGAGTCAGATGATTCAGATATTTTCCATGTAATTTCTGTGCTCAAAAATTATGGTGAAAACCACAGCATAATAAAAGAACTTTGCCAAGATAGGCTAGATTCTCTTTTTTCAATCATGTGACTTTCCTGTTCCTTTAGGAATTTAGGGATAAGCTAGCCCACTATTGTGGGAGGGTGTGGGTCATAAGAACGTGGTTAGAATGGTACTGGCAATTTACTCAGCTGTCCTTTAAGTCCTCTTCCCGCCCACAAGGGACTACCAGGCAACTCCCTTTGCTCAAGGTTAGAATGCCCTGGTCATTAGAAAGCCAGTTGTTACCTAGCCCAGCACTCTGGCAGATGGTGTACATGTCTCGCCGTGAAGCCTGCTTGAGCTCTGGCCCCCTCTGCTCCTCATCTTCTGCCTCCTCACCTTCACCTGAGAAGAAAACACAAGTTAGTGCTCTAGTTTCTAGTCACTCTGATTTAGATCTGATATATGGAGAAGCCCCAAAGGGCATATCCCGGGGCATCCCTGGAGGTGCCACAAACATCAAGTCTCCTTAGTTTTCTCTTCCAGCACTCACCTTCCTCATCTCCCTCTTCCCTGACACGCTTCAGCTTCTTTCGACTGGCCTTGGCAGCATTTTGCATCTTGGGGATATCACGACCATAATAAAGCAAGAAATGGTTGTAGACATCTTTCAGCTCATCCATTGACTGTACATCCTTGAGCCTGGAGGGAAGGAATATAAGACCTCAAATGTCACCAGAGAAGAGTGTAACCTAGTTCTGCTATAAGAAAACCAATTCTCACAAGGCGAGATCCCAACTAGAATGGGTAGATGTACCCCGCAATTATTAGACACATAGAACGGCCCAGACCATGACTTGATTATCCTCTAAACAGAAATGGCGGTCGACATTTGTTAGAAGTGAAAACAAAAAGGGAGATGCAACTGAGGCAGCATATCTCTAGCAAAGTTCCAAGTCCTTGACACAGGTCGTGTTCCTCCTGCTCCTCTTTCCACACCCCACCCTGATTCTAGGCTTACCAGCTACTTTCTCATAATTGTAGCCTTATCTACATGGAATAAATGTACAAATCAGCAAACAAGAACATTCAGTCCTCTTGGCTTATTGGCAAATAAATCAGTGTCTTTTATATACCGAAACAGATATCATGAATTTGTCAGAAAAATCCCATTGGATGTATTAACAAATTGTTTTTTTTCGGGGGATGGGGGGAGGTGAGACCAATTTTATTTACAAATAAGTTTTGGAACAGCCCATGAGAAGGGGTCTATGGGCCCACCCTTGGAAAGAAAGGCCTTCATGGAGGGTAAGGCCCTCAATGGTGAGAGAACAGTGTGAGTAAGCACAGAGAGTGGCATGATGCTTGTCCTGCACTCAGCAGGTACTGGGAGAGCCTGGAGTGATGAGTGAACAGCTTTCTCAGGCAAGGGGCTGTTCTGTTTGTTTTTGCATTTGCTTTTGTTACTCACTTTTGTTAAAGTGATTCCAACAATATACATCAGTCCTGCACAGATAACACCGTCCAGCTGTAGGCCTTTCAGGTCACATCAGAAGAGACTTTTTTTTTTAAGATTTTTATTTATTTATTTATTTATTTATTTGTACACACACACACACACACACACACTGGGTACAGTCAGAAGCGTGGGAGGGTGAGAGAATTCACCAGAGCCAGAGCGGGGAGCAGAGCAGGCAGAAGGACCAAAGCACACTGCTGAGGGGAGCAGCGGGCTGCAGGAGAGGTCTGCATGCCATGTGGGACCCTCCTCCGGTGGCCGGGAAGCAGCCCGGGATAGAACCGGTGCTGCAGAGGCTGTGGGCAGCTTCGCAACCCAGCGCTCAACCGCTGCGCCAACGGGGAGGCCCAGAAGAGACTTTTTTTTAAACTTATCATTATTGTTTTTTTTTTTAATAGCTTCGAGCTTATTTATTTATTTATTTATTTTTATACAAGAGCTGGGGCACAGGCCAGCGGCATGGGAGGGTGAGAGGATTCACCAGAGACAGAGCGGAGAGTAGAACAGGCAGGCGACCAAAATGCATTGCTGAGGGGAGCAGCGGGCATGACAGGAGAGGTCTGCTGTGCCATGTGGGAATCTCCCTGACCGGGCAGGAATCAAACACACACTGCAGAGGCTGTGGACAGCTTTACAGCGCTGTGCTCAACCTGCTGCATCACTGGCGAGGTCCTACTTTTATTTATTTATGCATACAAGAAGTGGGGTGTAGGAAAGAGATGCGGGGTGGGGTAGGGTGAGAGGATTCACCAGAGACAGTGTGGGGAGCAGAACAGGTGGATTGACTGAAATACACTGCTGAGGGGAGCAGCAGGCCAGACAGGAGAGGTCTGCTGCGCCAAGTGGGTTAGTTTTGATCTGAGGGCTCACTCTTTTGGAATAAACCCTGATATCCTTACCTCTCCATGTCAGTGGTGTCCAGAGCACGGATGCCATCAGCGAGAGGTTTATCAGGGTCAGCAGAAATTTGTTCATACTGATAAGCCTGCATCTTCTCAAATAGTCGTGTTAGGTTCTCTTTGCGGATCCTCAGCTGGGTCCACTAGGACAGGGCAGGATAGGAGAGAGGACTGGTATTCAGCCTTAGAGATCCAAGGCTGTCTGTTCCTTACCCTGGGAAAGCTTGAAAGGATTGAGGGTGTTGCACTGCCACTTGGTATGTATAGGATGGCCTGGTAGTGGTGGCGCCCAATCCAGCCCACTGTTCTTGGGAACATGGATCCACATTACCTTTTCATCCCACTGCCACACCCTCCACAGGTCATTGATGTGTAACTCAGGCTCGACGTATTCTTTTCGGTAGAAGGCAATAAAAGGCACCTAGGGTGGCAAGGAGATTGTAGTCAACCAGAGAAAAGATGCAAGGATCCACTTTGCCGGAGGGGTAAGCAGCTCCAGGAAATTCAATAGTCAGAAGCTTAGCCTTCCTCATAGGCCCATCTAGGATATATGCTGTCCCCTACAGGGGAAGATACTGCTGCAGACAAGTTAGCATTGTTCTCTTGATCACTAGTGTCTCTCTTTTGGTCTTACACTTCAAGTCAAGTGAGCACTGCTGAGGACAGAAGGGGGCTCCCCACCTGACTTAGGTAGCTAGCCTTTTCTTTGTCCCCTCGCTGAATTTTAACCAATGGGCCACTGGAACTTGAGGAGCTACCTCAAAATGCTGATTTCGCATGAAGCCCAGGGCCTCTTTGATCTTCTGAATTGTGCTGGGCCCTTTTCGGCTGAAGCTACTGCTTGGCTGCCCTCGGTCCAGGTAATCACAACTTTCCTATGGTAAATAGAAAAAAGAAACAGCAACACCACTGTTACTTGTTTTGTCTTACACACAACACTGCTTCATGTTACAGGATATACTTTCAGCTGAAATCTAGAAAGATTTTTGTCACACACTTGCCCACATACAGTTCTGTACTAAACATACAGATACTTAGGGCAGGGTCAAGCAACTTCTCATTTTGATGACGTAGCTTCTGTTTCATGTCGAAACATAAAGATCTTTTAGGTACCTGCAAAGAAATGGTTGGTGTAGCAAAGGCATTCCTGTAGATCCAGTCAGCTTCTTCTTCTAGTTCATCATCTTCAGCCCCCTTGACTGGGATGGAGCGAAGCTGTGGGGGACAGGAAAATAGAATGAGACTTTGTTTCATATCACATATAGGAAAACACATACAATACTTCTGGACAAAAATGTGTTTCCCAGGCACAGTATCTTAACATTCATCAGAACAGCATCCAGAGCATCCTCCTGGCTAGAAATGGGCATATCACAGACTTTCTAAAGAGACATTTCAATACCCATAAGCAGTGCTAGAGGCAATCTTTCCTCCTTGATGAGCTGGATGCCTTGTAACCACGGTCAGATGGGGTTCAAAGCCAACTTCCTAGATATGCTTTTTGTCAGATTGTTGCTATACTGTTTCCCCACTATAACCCCAGTAGTAAGGGTGCTGAGGGCAGGTGATGGCAGATGGGTTGCTGGTTTCTTACCTGGAACCTCTCAGGCAGGTCAGTGGCTCGGATTTCATTGTCCTGATCTGTGAGGTGGCTGCTTTCCAGCTCACTGGGCTCATACATCTCAAAGATGCTCCTACGACTCACACGTTTCTTGGTGGTCTTCTTGGGGCGCACTCGGATTTCACCCTCAGCTTCATCATCCTCATACTCATATTCTTCCTCCAGTTCTTCATCATACTCATTGTACTTCTCAAATTCGTCATAGTCAAAGTCTACACCAAAAATCTCCTGGGCTTCTTGCAGTGCCCTGTGGGTGAGAGCAAGGTGCAGTGGGCTCAGATTCTGGTGAGAAAAGAAATACAGCCCCTACATATCCTTTACTTGACTCAAGGGAACTAAGGTTAAGAGGAAGGTAAATAAAGGAAATGTATTCACCATGGAATAAGGACTTAGCTGGGGGATTGTTGTGGGAAAACTTATTTATTAGAGGATAAAAAGTCCATTTTGGCACATTCAGTGACAGGGATCAAACAGCACAGAGCAGATGGGTTCATATCCTGCTTGGTGGATCCATCTTCCACATTTTAATATTCCCTTAGAGCAAAAGCTTTCTTCTAACAAAATTATACTCAGAATATGTAAGTGAATAAATAGGGAACTACAGGTAGGAGAGGAAGGCTGGAAGTTTGTCGAAGTATGACTCCACCTCACACCAACAGAGGAACTAGCCTGCAGAGAGTGCTTTCAGGGCTTCTAGGAGCAGTCTGAAACCACTGCCTCATAAAGGTTATTTGAGGCAGGGAGGCAAAATGGTTGAGAGTTGGGAATATCCCATTTTTGGCAGAGCTCTCTGACCTCCTTCTTCTTCCTGACTAACTCCACTCAGTCTTTAGCACCACCCTATTTCAGACCCCACTCACGCATCTGTGTATCCGGGAAGTTTTTTCCGCCACTTAGGTTTTTTCAGAGGCTGTCCATCATCATCCACAATGAAGTCGTCAATGTCTGAGTAGGGAAGGGAGGGGTCAGTGTTCAGAAGCAGTGGATGAGCCAAGACTAAATAAATTCAGTTTCTACTGTGTGAGTGGCCAGTGATTAAAAAAAAAGTAGGGAGATTCCCCAAAAGGAACTTCCTATGTCAAATGCCAGGAGCTGCAACTGAAGAATGGTTTCCCACCCTACATCTAGTTACCGGGATATTCTCACACTCACCCAAACACTGGCTTCCCTGTCTGATGCCACATACCTGACTCTTCATCATCTTCCTCCTCCTCCTCTGGAGGAGCCAGGGGAGCTTCCACAGCCTCTTGCCCTTCTTCCCCTTCCCCATCTTGAAAGATTTCCTCTGCAATAGCCTCTTTTTCATGTTCCTCCTTGCCATATTCCTCCTCATCATCGTCCTCGTCATCTGACATTTTTTTGACACGACGATACTTTTGCTAAGGGTGCGAAAAACTTACCTTGTCAGGGCCTGAGGGGACAGGCATTAGGACACCTGCTTTCCACTCTCCCACCTTCCTACCAGTTACCCCGATCAAGGAATAAGGGAAAGAGCATGTGGAGTGAAGCTTCAGCCTCAAGTCCCACCAATGATACTCTGGTCTTTCTCTAATAGGTACCCAGATTTGGGATCTAAAGCTAGCTTGGACAGAACAGTGAAACTGAGCAACTTTCTTTTCTCTGATGTCCCTCAAACTGTTCTGAATTTCAAGGACTTTTTTCTTCACCTCCAGTGACAGCAATAATGAATGACACTTACTCCTCTTTTCACTTTGACACCCAAATTCTCTTCAATGAGGTCAAAATCATCATCCTCCAGGCGGTCGTCAAAAGATGCTAGAGAAATAAAAATGTTACCCATGGTTATCCTTCTCCACTGCAACTTCCACCCCAGTCTCACTTGACCTGAGGAGACACCACTCACTGCGTTTTCTCTTCTTATGGCCAACGTCATCTTCCGAATCGCCAGAATCACTACCCTCATCCTCCTCCCCTTCATCTTCGTCATCGTCGTCATTGATAAAGCCTTTCAGGTTGCCTTGCTCATCCTGATCATCTAGGTTCTCCTCCTCTTCCTCCTCATCTGGAAAGCAAACATGTCTGAGGCATGGAGTTGGGAAACAAACTGGGGTTAGGGCAGGGTCACTAGATGAACTGAGATTTCCTTTTTGTTCTGAGCCTAGCAACCTGGCTGCTATGTTAACTCCTCTGCCTCACCTAAATGTGCAAAAACATGATCACTGACATAGAGCAGCTGTATGTGGAGAGGAAGGTCTTCTTTTATAATAACAATCTGTCTTTAGGATGATTTTCCTTTGGCTCTTTACCATCATTACCGGAGGCTTTACAGCCACCAATAACTGTTGTTTTCCTCTGAGTTTATAAACTCAGCAGCTATATTCCTTCTTTCACCCATAATTGTTGTTTTGATAAAACTTCTATTTCCCCTCCTGCTTTTAAGGCTATTTCATGGCTCTATTCTGTTGACAATGGTTGGGTTTGGCCAGAGAAATATGAAACTAGCGTTATAAATACCAACATTCTTAGATCTCTAAAAGACCAAAAAGATTACATAGGTACTTACTCATTGGTTTACTGACTCTTCCCCTCCCACTAATGTTAACTCTATGATAGCTGGGTTTTATTTTGTATTTCTAATTCTAGGCACAGAGCATACAGCAGACACATGCTCAGTAAATATTTTTTATGAATGACTGAAAATTCTCAAGCTGGTACCTCAGGTGTGATTAAATCCTGGACTCAGTCTGAGCCTCTCATTAGCAAGAATCTAACCATCCAAAGATTAGCAACAGCAGGGAGAAGCTCGAGGCTGGAACCCCTTACCATCATCCTCCTCTTCCACAAATTTCTTGGTGACTCGGGGCACCACCTCGCCGTCATCGTTGTATTCTTCCTCAGATTCCTCTGCCTCACTTTCCACAAAATCAGACATTGCTGCAGCTTCTCACAGTCTGTCTGAAGACCACTACTAGGGAAGGAAAAGGGATGAGGATCAAAATGACATACATAATTTAAACTTTCCCACAACAGTCTTTCAGACACTGCTCTGTCCACTCAGTCATTTCCACATGGAAAGGAGAGAGTTAAGAATCAGATGGCTCCATTTCTTCCATTTGCTATTCCTCCCAGGTTGCTCCTCTCATGTCTATCTTTAAAAAAGGCGATTAGGGCTCCACCTACTACATGGCAGAACAGAGAGGTTGCACCACCCTCTCCCTTAAAAACAATCAAAAGAAGTATTTACTCATAGGAAGATCCCGATGCCCCGTCCTAGCTAGGGAGTCAAAGAACTCCCCCAAGGAAATTTTGAACTAAGGTATCTTGTAAGCCCTAGCAGGACAAGTCTATGCCACAGGGTGGGAGAGAAAACGGTGAGGAAGAGGGTCCTGCTACACGGATGATGTTTTAGGGATCCAATGGACTGTGGCATTGCAGGGCATTCTCTAAAATAAAAAAGGTTACTGCACTTAGACTTCCAGTCACTAAGAAAGAGACTTGGTGGGACTGCTTAATTTTTGGAGGCAGGATACAGCAGATCCTTGATTATATTTTTATTATCATTTCATTATGTTAATGAGAAAAAAAATCGATATCTGTGGGAGAATCGTGCGTGGAGTTTGCACATTCTCCCCAGGTCTTCCAGTACTCTAATTTCCTCCCACATTTCAAAGATGTGCATGTGAGGTTCCCTGGAATGTGTCAGTTGTCTCAGTCAGAGAGTGTGACAGTGTACCTTGTGATGGATGGGTGTCCTGTTCAAAGTTGGATCCTGTCTTGCACCCTGAACTGCTGGAATAGGTTCTGGTTACCTTCAACCCTGAACTAGAATAAACAGGTTGAAACAAGAATGAAAAAATATAGGCCTCCCCTGGTGGTGCAGCAGTTGAGCGATGGGCTGCGAAGCTGCCTGCAGCCTCTGCAGCGCCAGTTGGATCCCTGGCCGCCAGTGAAGGTTCCACATGGCATGCAGACCTCTCCTGCTGCGCCCGCTGCTCCCCTTAGCAGTGTACTTCGTCAGTCTGCCTGTTCTGTTCCCTGCTCTGGCTCTGGTTAATTCTCTCACCCTCCGTGCTTCTGACTGTACCCAGTGCTTGTATAAATAAATAAATCTTAAAAAAAAAAAAAGAAAAAAAAAAGGCAATTACATTTGACTTCTCTATCTATATCATCTCTCTTTCCCAGAGAGTTTTATCTCACCATTTGGAGACAGGAATGGCATATAAAGGGAAAAATTAGTGTAGGAATAATTATATAGACGGCAATATTGTAACAGTGAGATTATGTGACTCATTGCTAGGAAGTGTGGGAAATAGTAAGTGCCAACTTAATGATAGGTATTTTCACATACACTAAGCTACTAGGAGAGTGAAAATTCTTTTTCAACAGATTAAACAACTCTATCATTTAACTTCCAGGTAAAAATAGATAACCTTGAAAATCAAACGTAAAGATTGCTCAGCTTGAGAGTAGAGATCAAATCCTGCTCCCATAATCTAGGAGGTATATAAACTAAAATTATTGAATGTAGCGGAGTATCAGTTTCTTTCTTCATTTGAAAAGCAGTAACAGCACTTCCTATCTTGAAAACATTACAAGACAAAGTAAAAAGAACCTCATTTACTGTTTTAATATGTGTTAACTGAGTTTGAATTTGAATTCTAATTTTCCTTAGCATTCTGCAATTTTATACACCTAGCAACCCAACATTATCTTCGACTTCCCTGCTTTTCAGACCCATCAAAAATCTAGAAATGGGGCCTCCCTGGTGGTGCAAGGGGTCAAGCATAGCACTATGAAGCTGTCTGCAGCCTCTGCAGCATGAGTTTGACCCCCTCAGCTGGCCAGGGAGCTACCCAGATGGCACAGCAGACCTCTCCTGGCTTGCCCGCTGCTCCCGTCAGCAGTGTATTTCAGTGAATCTGCCTGTTCTGCTCCCCACTCTGTCTCTGGTGAATCCGCTCACCCCCGCACCTCTGGCTTGTACCCCAGTTCTTGTATGCATAAATAAACAAATCTTTAAAAAAAAATCTGGAAATGGCAGTGGGATGCCCAGAACCAGAAGGAGAGCCATCCCTCTTTTCTCTCACAGCTGTACACAGGCGTTTTCCAGAGGTTACGCTATATGCAATATTTTCCTGGGCCTCAAGCAGGATTTAAGAAAACAGCACACAGCACACAAATCATAACATCAAAATCCTATTCTAGAATCCTGAAGTTGGCTGCTGACTCAAGTATCACTCTTCACCCTGAGTTATTGTCTGCTGTGTATAATGCCCATTTTCCCCACTTAGAGATAAATTTCTGGAAGACAGAGACCACATCCAATCAAAAGGCTAATAAAAACCATGAAAACATAAATGGCAGTATGAGAGCTATTACAAGGCACTCTGTGATTCTGTACCAGATAAGCTACCTCCTTTTAGGTGCTCTGTACAAAACAGGAGTTGTTAAGTGTATGTTAAATACATTATGTACATTTTCATTTTGTTGCCATTTCCCAGTTAAACATGGGACAGGAGAGAAGAGGATGGCTAATGGCTACCTAAAATGAGGTAAGCTCTAGAAGGTATCTGTGATTCTGATTCTCCTGAAAATTACCTTACTGATGTCAACTGACAACACAAACACTGAACTCGAAGAAAAAAATGAAGGTACTGAGTTTTGGTGGAAAGAGTGGTGCTCTGATGTGGTTTTATGTTCAATTTTAGGCTGAGGTTTCAGAAGCCAATCTTTTCAAAGTTTATTAAACGCCTACCATGTAGGCATCACACTCTTAGGACCTGGAGATCTGAAGAACAGCAGATTATTTACTTTCAAGGAGTTGACCGTTTAGCACAGGGAAAGATGAAAACAAGGATTACAAAATAAATTTCTGTATTTTATGTACAGAGCAGGAAGAGAACTAGAAGCAACATTTACACAAAACCTAACTAAAACCAAACTGGGTAGTTTAAGCAATTAAAAAAAAAAAAGTACCCTGGGGACCTCCCTGGTGGTGCAAGGGGTTACGCAGCACTGTGAAGCTATTTGCAGCCACTGCAGCACAAATTAGATCCCCGCCCAGGAAGCTAACCCACATAGTGCAGACCTCTCCTGTCTTGCCTGCTGCTCCCCCCCAGCAGTGTATTTCAGTACATCCGCCTGTTCTGCTCCCCACTCTGTCTCTGGTGAATCCTCTCACCCACCACACCTCTGGCCTGCACCCCAGCTCTTGTATGCATAAATAAACAAGTCTTAAAAAAAAAAAAGTACCCTAAGGAATAACGTATAGGGCCTCCCCTGGTGGCGCAGGCGGTTGGGCGCTGCGCTGTGAAGCTGTCCGCAGCCTCTGCAGCACTGGTTTGATCCCGGCCGGCCGGCGAGGGTCCCACACGGTGTGGCAGACCTCTCCTGTCTTGCCTGCTGCTCCCCTCAGCAGTGTATTTCATCAGTCTGCCTGTTCTGTTCCCCGCTCTGTCTCTGGTGAATCCTCTCACCCTCCCACGCATCTGGCCTGTACCCAGGTTCTTATATAAAATAAATAAATAAATCTTTTTAAAAAAAGAGAGAAAAAGAAAAGGAATAATGTATAATATATTGTGCACCTATCAAATTTCACTTAAATAGCCTACAAACCTCCACACTATCCTGAGCTACAGCACAGTTCTCGCTCCATCAACAAAGGAGGAAAAACAGATGAAGCCACTTGTTGAAAGAGACAACTGACAACTGCACGAGCTGAGATCTGAGTTACGGTCTGTCTGATTCCAAAGTCACAACTGCTTCTACTACAGCAATACTTCTCAAAGCACGGTCCAGGGGCCATTCCTCCTTTCTCTCACGGCTGTACAGAGGTGTTTTCCAGAGATTATGCTGTATGTTGCATCACAACAATATGAATGCAGAAGCAGATGAGAATCTTGTAAGGTTGAGATTTGCCAAACAAACCAAACCAAAAACAAGATTTGCCAACAACAAAGTAAAATATGCTACTCTTCTCACTAGTTTTTTTTTTTAAGATTTATTCATTTATGCAAACAAGAACTGGGGTGTAGGCCAGAGGTGCAGGAGGTGAAAGGATTCGCCAGACAGAGTGGGGAGCAGAACAGGTGGATCCACTGAAATACACTGCTGAGGGGAGCAGTGGGTGAGACAGGAGAGGTCTGCTGTGCCATGTGGGCCAGCAATAGCTTGACAGAGCTGTGTCTTTAACCCCTGCGTCACAAGATAGGCCCCACTAGTTTTTCTTGAAGACTGTAGTTACTTTTCATAAAAAGTTAATTTTATTTATATTAAAATGTCGTGGGCCTGGGATCTCCCTGGTGGCACAAGGGATTACATCTCAGCACTATCAAGCTATTGGCAGCCACTCTAGCATGAGTTCGATCTCCAGCCAGGGAGCTGACCCACATGGCGCAGCAGACCTCTCCTGTCTCACCTGCTACTCCCCTCAGCAGTGTATTTCAGTAGATCTGCCTTTCCTGTTCCCCACTCTGTCTCTGGTGAATCTTACCCTGCACTTTTGGCCTGTACCCCAGTTCTTGTATGCATAAATAATTCTTAAAAAAAATGTATAAATCTGATAAACTTGTATAAACATAACTCACATAAAGGAAATATCTGGAATCATTATTTTTAAAGTGTAAAAGGGCCCAGAAATCAAGAAGTTTGAAAGCAACTCTACTATGTCTCTCTTGGGGTTATAGTGATGCCCGCCCCTCAAGATCGATATCCTCAAGGCCATTTAGCTTTGCCAAAAGTGAGTATTTAAAACTTCTGTCAATTAAATGAGGAGTTCTAATTTTAATGTTGATACTGCTCTTCCCACCTTTGAACTAAGCCATTAAAAATGCATTTGGGTACAGCAACCCCCACATATAGCCTGCTTTAATTAGGCTATCAGACCCACAAATTCGGTCTTTTAAGGCCTCAACATCTTCACAGAAATGCCAGCTCTTGCAGACCAGATGCCCAACAGCCTACTTTACAAAGAAACAGCCAGCCTACCTGATGGGAACAACAGCTTTCTTCTGTCCCAGGGGCAGCTGGTGCTCTGTGCTGTATGTAGCTCGCCTCTCATTCCCTGGGTTAGCAATAAAATGCACACTGTGTTATAGCTGGGGAATGCCTCCAATCCAGCTCAAGCCTGCCAAAACTACAAGTTAAAAAGATGTACGCCAGAAGCAATTCTGACTTGCTGTAACCTGTGGGAGCTAGATGTAGAGAGGCTGTTGCTGAGGTTGGCAAACCCAACTATTCCAGAACAAAACCATTGTTTACAAGATTATTATTAACACATGAAATCTGAGATGAGCCTGATAAAGTGTTTTTAGTACTTATTTTTAAAAAGTTTCCCCATATTCAGACTTTAAGTTAAATTTGCTAGTGAACAGGTCTAGAAAGGGAGTGGGCTGGTGAATGGAGAAAGTTCTTCAGGCAGAAACACAGCTGCTGCGCAAGATGTGGTTCAAAGGAAGAGGCTGGCGGTTACCATGACATTCTCCAGAAGAGGAATGGAACTGGGATCAGATTGCCACAGGGGAGGTGCTTCGCAGTCCCTCCCTTTGAACAAAATGATGTAGGAGGCAATTAAAAGGAGACCAGAGCAAAAAAAGTAAAGTCTGTTAATTCCCTCCACTGGTAGCTTCAATTAACATGTACTGTTTTGCTGTTGTTTTTCAAGGGTCAAGCTGTGTGGGATTTGGGTACACAAAAATGAATGACATGCTTTTTACCCTGGTGAAGTTCACAACCCATCTCAAAAAACTTATAAAGTATGGCAAAGCACAATAAATGTTCTATTACAGTTACATACCAGGACTATGGGAACAATATGAAGAGAAGCTACAGAATGCCTCATAAAAGGTTATGCCTCAGTTGAGAAGAGTTAAACAACAGTCTGGAAAAAGGCAGCATGAGCAAAGGCTTAGGTTTGAAAGGACCTAGTCGTTTGGGGAATTGCCCCAGAATCTAATGTGGAGTTTAATTACAAGACATTTGGTACTCTATGAGCCTAGAACTATCCAAAGGTGTTCAGGAGCGACTACCCAATTTGGAATCCCAAAACTAAAAAAGTTAAATAAATAGAAGTACTCAGCATCCACTTAAGATAATTTCTTTTAAATCTGGGATTAAGAGGTCTTATTGAAAAATCCTAATCACAAGAAATCAAGATGCTAGAAATATAGAAAAAGTTAATTATTTTACCAATCACTTTAACATGCAAAATATATAACAAGAACTAAGTCTTAGAATCTTAATGCCAGGGTATAAAAAGCATTATTATTAATAATGGTTAATATAATAAGTACTTCTAAAGTACTTACTACATTCTCTGAGAGATAAGGATGTTTATTTCCTTCTTAGCACTTACAGTAAGGTGCTAAGACAAAAAAGGAAGCAACGGAAACACAGCTGGTTGTTATATAACATATCTCAATGTTTCATTATAACATTGATGAGAAAAAGAAATCCCAGTCAACTTAGAAATAAAGACGTTTTCAAGATCTGGCATCATTATATTCTGTTTTCACTCAAAGTTGCAATAACCTATCAACATCAATGACTTACTCTATGCAACCAGATCTAGCATCCGCAACACAGGGAGGGAGTAACCGTTATTGAATATTGTGCCATATTCAATGGGCAATATATAGTTCCTGCTTTAGCAATATATAGTTCTGCTCTAGCAGAGGGCCAGATATACCACTGTAGCACAAAAGCAGACATAGACAATATATTAGTGAATGGGAGTAGTCTAATTTGGCCCAGGAGCCTTAGTTTGGTGATCTCTGATTTAGAAGTACAGAAGGTCTTTGAAGATGACAAAGGTACCACGGGAGCCTGCCATAGGAGATCTCATTTGGTTTTGAGGCACTGACCTTAAAGATATTAAGAGAGAAGAGGAATCAGCTAAGCGGAAGAGCTGGCATGGGGAGTGGTGATCTTAGAGACGAGCACTCCCAGCACAAAGGCCAGGGAGCTCTGTGGCAGAAAACAGCAAGGGTTAGTTTGACTGGGGAAGAGAGAGGTGTTCATGATGAGTTGGAGGTGAAGTCATACGAATCTTTGTAGGACAAGTTAAGGATTTGAACTCCATCCCAAAGGTGCTGGGAAGCCACTGCCATTGCAGGGTTTTAAACATAGAATTGACTTCATTTACTTGCTAATTCAATAAATATTTAATGAGTGCCTACTACATGCTAGGCATGTATGAACAAAGTCCTTGCTCCGAGGATACCTGAATACTGGTACTGGATACAGGCCATAAACAAAACAAACCTTGCTATAGTGCTAAGAAGGAAATAAACATCCCTACCTCTCAGAGAGTGAGTTTAGACTGACAAGAATGGCCTGGTATGAGATAGGTAGGATATGGTATGCAAAGCAAGGGAAAGGGGTTGCTGGTAGAAAGCTAGGTAGAAATTTGGCATAAGGTAGGTGATGTCCTAAAGTCAGTGTGACCAGGGAGTGGTAAAGGTAGCAGAATGTGAGAGGGAGGAAAGGTGCATTCAAATTGGGCCACAAGGGCCATGGAAGGTAACTAGAGCATTTAAGGAAGGAAAATGACACAATCTGATTTGATTTGATCTTGCTACATGGAAAATGGACACGAGGAGAATCTGACTGGAAGCACGGAAAACACAGGCTACTATACTGTGGTAGCCTAGGTCAAAGGTAATGGTGGCTTAGGACAAGGTGGAAGCAGTGGAGACTGAGATAAGACAGATCTAAAATATACTTGAGTGACAGAACTTACTGAAAGATTTGGGAGAGAGAGTAGTAAGGGAGAATACTGCAAGATGATTCTCAGAGGTCAGACTTTGATAACCAAGTTGATGACAGTACCAGTTAGTGAGATGGACAAGACCAGATTTGGACGATGGGAAAACCCAAAATTTGTTATGTTGGTTTTAGGGTGTCCAAGACATCCAAAAGAAGCTACTGAACAGGTATTCTGATGTTTGATTCTGGAACACAGACAAGAGGAGGCCGGGCTATAAATTTAAATTTGGGAGTTGACCATTTACTGATGGTATTTTAAAGCCATGGACTGGATCACTTAAAGGAAACATGCAGGGCCTCCCTGGAGGCTCAAGGGGTTAAGACGCAAACTATGAAGCTATCTGCAGCCTCTGCAGAACGAGTTCGATCCCCAGCCAGGGAGCTACCCACATGGCTCAGCAGACCTCTCCGGTCTTGCCTGCTTCTCCCCTCAGCAGTGTATTTCTGTCAATCCTCCTGTTCTGTTCCCCACTCTGTCTCTGGTGAATCCTCTCACCCCCCCGCACCTCTGGCCTGTACCCCAGTTCTTCTATGCATAAACAAGAAACAAATCTTCAAAAAAAATATAAAGGGAACATGCAGAAAACCAAGGATTACATCCCAAAAGTAATTCAACCTTTAGATGAAGGTAGAGAGCAAAATACTAGCAAAGGTGACCAAGGAACAGAGATATGAAGAAAATCCAGGAGGTATCAATGAAGTCAAAAGAGAGTTTCAAAGGAAGGAGTAAACTGCTAAATATTGCAGAGGCTGAGGAAGATGAGAACAAAGTATCCACAGGAATGGACTTGACAAAAGCATTATCAAAGTGATCAGAACAGAGGCAACAAACTGGTGCAGCCTAAAGAATGAATCAAAGTTGAGAAAGCTGAGTTGGCACAGTTAGAAATCTATGGGAGGGCCTCCCCGGTGGCGCAGCGGTTGAGCACTGGGTTGCGAAGCTGCCCGCAGCCTCTGCAGCGCCGGTTCGATCCCCGGCTGCTCCCCGGCCACCGGAGGAGGGTCCCGCATGGCGCGCAGACCTCTCCTGCCGCCCGCTGCTGCCCTCAGCAGTGTCCTTTGGTCCTTCTGCCGGCTCTGCTCCCCGCTCTGGCTCTGGTGAATCCTCTCACCCTCCCGCGCTTCTGACTGTGCCCGGTGCTTGTGTAAATAAATAAATAAATCTTTAAAAAAAAAAAAAAAGAAATCTATGGGAAAAAAATTTTTCTAGAAAGTAGAACCTAAGGAAGGGGGATTTGGAAGATACCAGAACATAACTTGTATGTTGATGAGAATAGATTTTTAAGGAGACAAAACAGGATTTGGTGACTGATATTACTGGGGGACAATGGAGACAAAGAATCTGAGGATTATACACAGGATTCTGACTGTACAATCTTACCGAAACCATCAACAGTTGTTAGGGCAAATTTGTCTCCAAAAACCATATTTCCACCAGACTAGGTAAATTTCCTTCATGGGAAGGTCTACTGAGTGAGAACTGTAAAATGCAACTGAGCCTCTCTAGGTTCCACCATTTCCTGATGTGTTTAATCTCTTGAAGAGGTTTAAATCTTTTAGGGAGTAACAATACCAAGCTAATCTAACCTGGTAGTCACACAAGCAAAACTGGGTAAGAATGGACTTAAACTGGCTGAAGAGACATAAGTCATAGAAAATGACTCTAAATTCAATGTTGATGGGATAGCAATCGCACTTTTGTAAACAATACACTGGTAACTTAAAAAATGTTAACTCTAAGATAAGCAACAGAACTAAGTTTTCTGAAGAAATCAAATTCAATATTGTTTATACTCTCCGTGTTCATTAATGGCACAGGTACAATTTACTATTTCCTTACTACTTTGGATATTATAGTGAATTTCCATGGATATATTTTCAGAGCGCTTAGGCCTCCTCGTAAAGAAAAATATTACTTCTTGCAACAACCCAGGTAAATGAAGAGTTCCAGCTGGTTCAGGGGAGTGCTAGGAAAGGCAGAAATTGGAAGAATATAGTTTTGACTTAATGGCCTATTCTGATGTTTGTGGTAGGCGTTTGATGGATGTAGCAATCTACAAAAAGTTCGAATTTGACAATATGGGAAAAGCTGGAATCTGACATCGTCCTCTAGCCTCAAGGGAGAGCTACTGAAAGTTCCATAGGTCTCATATCCCCACAAGAAATAATTCGATCACCTGATCCTGACTCAGAAGCCCTAAGTCCCTTCCATTCGCGTGGCCCAGTTTTCAGGAGCTGCGAGGACGGGATCCTAGGAAGCTTGCTGATACAATATGACGCCCAATTCACTGGCTCTGAGTGGCAAAGGGTCAGGAAAAGCCTTGAATCTCTGAGCAACTACCCTGCTTTCCTCCTCCCTCACAGAACAGGGAAGGCCGCCCCCTCCTTCTTCCCGCATACGGCTCCCCAGTGCCTCTTCCCTTACGGGACCAGGCCCTTGGAGCCTGGTGCCCCACCCGGCCCATTCGAAGAACACGCCCCCCAGCCCCAACTTTACCTGCCGGATGCCCGTCGCTTCTCCGGTGCGCTAAGCCCCCACCGAGGAAAATGGAGTCGTCGAACCGAGACTGGGAAAGGATAGTCCGAACCCACCGCACGGTCCCTCCGCCGCCAGGGCCGCCGCTGCTGCGTCAAACGTGCTACGTCACTTCCGGCTCCCTGTCACCGGGAGTGGCGGATCATTTCTTGGTCTCTTCGCCTACGCGGTCCTCAGGGTTTTGTCGGGGCGGGCGGGGGTACGGACTCTGGCCGATGCGGGTCCGAAGGCAGCCGTCACAGAGTCCCGAGAGCCGAGCGAAGGGAGCGGAAGCGGCCCGGCTAGCCGGTTCCTCAGGCCGCTCTAGCCAATAGGAACCATAAAGACCAGGCTAGGGTGGCTTCCTCATCTCTGTGGTTCCGCTTGTAGTTTCCGCTTCCGGGGTGGGGCCGAGTTCTCCTCGAGGATTAGGTAGGGGCTCGGCGAAGCTGCCGGGATGGCTGTGGTGCCATTACTGTTGTTCGGGGGTTTATGGAGTGTTATAGGAGCATCCAATGTGGCCGTGGTTACGTGCGGCTCTGTGGTGAAGCTTCTCAATACGCGCCACAACGTGCGACTGCACTCACACGACGTGCGCTATGGGTCAGGTACTGCCGCTCGAGTTCGGGTGGGCTGGGAAGGCCTGGTAGGTTCCGGAGGGGGCGGGGCCTGAGGAAAATCTGAGGGGTGTGGTCTGGGAAGGTTGGAGGGCCGGGGAGAAGAGCCTCAGGTCTAGAGGAGACTTGAGTTGTCCTCAGGTATCTTAACTGTGATACCAGCTTTTCCAGCTTGTGTGGAGAGCAGGAACATTACATACGCACTTTCACCCAATTATTACTATTCCTGCGAGGTAGATAGTAGTATTACCATTTTACAGGAGAGAGAACAAACTCAGAAGTAAATTACAAGCTTGAAGCTAGTAGCTAGTGAATGACAGGATTTTGATCCCAAATTGTCCTGGTTCAAAGCCGCCTGCTTTCAGCTACTCCAGGCTGGCACTACCCAGTGCCTAACAGAGAAACGTGTAGAAAATGACAGGAAATGCTGGATTTCTGTAGCTTTTTACAAGAACCTTTGACTCCTTTTCTCTGTTCTAGCTCTTTCGCATTTTGTACTTGCTCCTCAGCTCCTTTCCTTTGGCCTGTTTTCACTCAGGCCTTTACCTTCTTGTAAAGAACTTAAGCTAAGCACTTACTGGAATTGAAGTGGAAACTGCTTAGAGGGCTTTTTAACATGTGAAATTAAAATGCTTAGTTTGCGGGTTCAATCATTCAGCATAGATTTAATGAGCTCCTACTGCAAACCTAAGAAGTTAATAGTAGTGAACTAGTCAACAAGTTGCAACAAAACAAGAACAGACCCAGGGGAAAAAAAAAACAGAGAAATTCAGCTAGTGAGCTGTGAAGAGGCATCTCAGATGACTGCTAGGTTTCTGTCTTGGATGGTTTATGGCTATTACCTAGAGAAGGTGTTGTTTTAGATGGGGGCTGGTCTCTGGTTGCTGATTTCCAAACCTTTCTGACCACAGTTATACTAGCAAAGGAACTGAGTAGTCATTGCTGGGATGGCCTAACTATCCTAGCAATCATCCAGTGAACACCTACTCTGTGTTAGGCATAATACTTTCTAATTTGATCTAGTTTCCTCCTTTGAATCTACTAAATCATAATGTGGGTGGAGAGAGGCCTACCAGTAAGAATCTGTAGGTTTAAAGTGCGCTTCAGATAATCCTGATGGGCAGCCAGATTTGAGAATCAGGTTTATTCTGGAATTCAGAAGAGAGCTCTGTACTGAGCCTGAGATACAGAGTTAAGTACAGCATCATTACATGGTGGTAATTGATGATGTGAGAAGAACAAATGAGATTACTGTGGATGAACTGTTGTTTCAATCTGGTGTCAATTTGCATCACTTGAAAAACTTGTTAAAAATATATGCTCTTTGGGCTTCCCTGGTGGCGCAGCGGGTAGAGCGCCGTGCCGTGAAGCTGTCTGCAGCCTCCTTGGTGCCGGTTTGATTCCCAGCCGGCCAGGGAGAATCCCACATGGCGAGGCAGACCTCTACTGTCTTGCCCCCTGCTCCCCTCAACAGTGCTTTCGATCCGTCTGCCTGTTTTCTGGTGAATCCTCTCACCCTCCCGCAACTCTGGCCTGTCCCCCGGCTCTTGTACAAATAAATTTAAAAAAATTTAAAAAAATATATGCTCTTTCCTCTGACCTTACCAACTGTTTAAGAGCAGGGTTAGAACTTTGGGTAATTCTGAGGCTTTTTTTTTTTTTTTTAAAGATTTATTTATTTATTTATTTATTTGTACAAGCGCTGGGTACAGTCAGAAGCGCTGGAGGGTGAGAAAATTCACCAGAGCCAGAGCAGGGAGCAGAGCAGACAGACTGACGAAGTACACTGCTGAGGGGAGCAGCAGGCAGCAGGCGAGGTCTGCGCGCCATGTGGGACCCTCGCCCGGGGACCGGCGAATGAACCTGCACTGCAGAGGCTGCGGGCAGCCTTGTAACCCAGAGCTCAACTGCTGCGCCACCGGGGAGGCCCAATTCTGAGGCTTAAGGATGGGGGAGGAAGTAGAGGGCTGACTAGAAAGTTAAAAAGTAGGAGACAGAAAAAATATAGACCATGATTTAGTAAGGCATAGTAAGGATCAAGAGAATTATAAGCGGCCTCCCTGGTGGTGCAAGGGGTTAAGACGCAGCACTATGAAGCTATCCACAGCCACTTCAGCACGAGTTCAATCCCCAGCCAGGTGAGGGATGTGACCCACATGATGTAGCAGGCCTCTCCTGTCTCGCCTGCTGCTCCCCTCAGCAGTGTATTTCAGTAGCTCTACCTGTTCTGCGCCCCACTCTGTCTCTGGTGAGTCCTCTCACCCCCGCATCTCTGGCCTGTACCCCAGCTCTTGTATGCATAAATAAACCTTTAAAAAGAGAGAGAGAGAGAGAGAGAGAATTATAAAGCAGTAACCAGAAGTAAGGAGAGTTGGTTTTCCTTTTTCTTTTAAGATAAAACGAAATTATGAGCTCAGTGAAAGAAGCAATTGAGAGAAGCTGGTAGTTTACTTATAAGCATGCATCCACTTAACACAGTACGAGGGTAATATGTTAAGTGGTAAAAGGGGTTGGTCAATCTTCAAATGATTGGTTAGGCAGGACCAGGGGACTGAAGGCAAAGCAAGGAGAAACGGGAAAGAATCTCAGGAAAATTTCTGGAAAATATGGAGTGCCTTCAAAGAATGGAGTAGCGGATGAGGCCTAGGGGAGAGACTATCCCCAGAATTTGAGTAATAACCTTTTGGGAGAAACTTGGCAGAATAAAGCTTTGTGGGAGCCCATGAGAGGGTAGTTAAACAATATGCATCCTAGAGTTAGGCTGCCTTTGTTCAATCCGAAGCATTGTTTCTTAGAGCTGTGTGACCTTGGGCATTCTATTCAGCCTTTCTAACACTCGAGTGTAAACTGAGGATACTGACAATAATAATACCTACCTCAGAGAATAGATAATACATAAGTCATATAAGAATATTAAGGTGAAAGGTTTGAATCGGTATCTGCACAAAGTATATATTAACTAGCAATTATTTGTGTATTTTCCTTATTTTTATTTTTAAAAGATTCATGTTTTGGGCCTCCCCGGTGGCACAGCGGTTGGGCGCTGGGTTGCGAAGCTGCCTGCAGCCTCTGTAGCACCGGCTCAATCCCGGACCGCCGGGCAAGAGTCCCACATGGCGCGCAGACCTCTCCTGCTGCCCGCTGCTCCCCTTAGCAGTGTGCTTCGGTCCTTCTGCCTGCTCTGCTCCCTGCTCTGGCTCTGGTGAATTCTCTCGCCCTCCCATGCTTCTGACTGTGCCCAGTGCTTGTATAAATAAATAAATCTTTTTTTTTTTTTTTTTTAAAGAGGCACTAGACTTGGGACATTTTATTTATTTATTTGTTTGTTTATACATGCACTGGGTACAGTCAGAAGCGCGGGAGGATGAGAGAATTCACCAGAGCCAGAGCGGGGAGCAGAGCAGGCAGAAGGACCGAAGTACACTGCTGAGGGGAGCAGCGGGCGGCAGGAGAGGTCTGCGCGCCATGTGGGACCCTCCTCTGGTGGCCGGGGAGCAGCCGGGGATCGAACCGGCGCCGCAGAGGCTGCGGGCAGCTTCGCAACCCAGCGCTCAACCGCTGCGTCACCGGGGAGGCCCTAAATAAATAAATCTTTTTAAAAAAAAATTCAGGTTTTTATGTATACAAGAACTGGGGTACAGGCCAGAGGTGCAGGGGCTGAGAGCATTCCCCAGGGACAGAGTGGGGAACAGAGCAGGAGGATTGACTGAAATACACTGCTGAGGGGCGCAGTGGGCGAGGCAGGAGAGGTCTGCTGCACCATGTGGGTCAGATAGTCCCACAGTGCTGGGGCCTAACCCCCTGTGTCACCAGGGAGGCCCCTATTTTCCTTATGTGTTTTTTTTTTTTTTAAAGATTTTTTTTTTTTTAATAGAGGCATGTTTTATTTATTTATTTATTTGTTTGTTTGTTTTGTTTATACATGCACCGGGTACAGTCAGAAGCGCGGGAGGGTGAGAGAATTCACCCTGCCAGAGTGGGTTGCAGAACAGGCAGAAGGACCGAAGTACACTGCTGAGGGGAGCAGCGGGCGGCAGAGGTCTGCGCGCCATGCGGGACCCTCCTCTGGTGGCCGGGGAGCAGCCGGGGATCGAACCGGCGCCGCAGAGGCCACAAACAGCTTCGCAACCCAGCGCTCAACCGCTGCGCCACCGGGGAGGCCCTATTTTCCTTATGTTTTAAGTCATGCTGCCTGTCTAACCTTTTAACCCGCAGAGATGTTCCATTTAAGGCCGTATTAACTAAATTTACATGATTTAAGAATGCTTTTATATTATATTCATAGGTCACTTAAAGAATTTGGAAGTTATTAATCTCTCTTGGATTAAAATTGACAGCAAAAATGTCTCATTGAATAATGTTACAAATGTTAACATCTTATTGTCCATGCTACTTGACATACACTGGGGGCTATCTAGGCTAATGTGTATAGGTAAATACTGCCTATGCTTCAAAAAACCACATGTTCATTTATTTAGAGCCCTTTAATGCAAATTGTTGAACTTTGTGGATATTTTGTATGCTTCAGTATAGTTTATCATACAGTAACTAATAATATAAAAATGTTTACTTGTTTTTATGTGGAAAAAAAAATTAGCAAACATAAGGCTTTCTCCTTACCCCTGCAAATGTATTTTTTGACACAGGGCCCATTATTGGCCATAGGAAAGAGAGGAATCAGGTTGAACTCACCCTCTTTTTTTTTTTTTAAATGACTGCAGGTAGTGGGCAACAGTCAGTGACAGGTGTAACCTCTGTGGATGACAGCAACAGTTACTGGAGGATACGGGGGAAGACTGCCACAGTATGTGAGAGGGGAACCCCCATCAAATGTGGCCAGCCTATCAGGCTGACACATGTCAACACTGGCCGAAATCTCCATAGTCACCACTTTACCTCACCTCTTTCTGGAAACCAGGTGAGGTGACATCCTGTGGATCATTGTTGCTCTGTGCATTACTCAGTTGAGTCGTCGTGTGATATTTTGGTTCTTATTCTTAGCCCTTTCTTTTCCAGATGTAGAGGTTCACTTTTGTGCAGACCTGCTTAGATAAATTATTTTCTGTCTGAAATGTGAAGGAAATTGTTTCTGGTCAAAATGGAGATCGAGTCCATTTCATATCTAGTCAAGTGAAGACATGAGGAGTAAGGACACAATAGGTATATGTTAGCATATCATATATTATCCTGGTAAATCTTGCAACAAATTAACCCAGTGTTTTCCAAACTTGCAGTAAAAATTAATAGCATTTTTTAACAACATTAGGAAATGAACTAAGTGCTGCCTTTTGTACCTTGAGTTTTCAGGACATGTGGCCCTGTAATGATTGATTTCCCTCCTATCCCTAGGTTGCATACAGTTTTTCCTTTTAACATCTTTAAGTAGGTATGGTAAATTTGCTATAGTTAATAAAGCAATATTGATACATTATTATCAACCAAAGTTCAAAGTTTGTTTCCTTAGCTTTTATCTAATTACCCTTATCTGCTTCAGGATCCCATCCGGGAAACCACATTGCATTTAGTTGTGTCTCCATTGCTTTCTCTGCCTGTGAGTTTCTCAGATTCTCCTATGTTTTCAATGGTCTTGACAGTTTTGAGAAATGTTGGTCAGGTATATTATAGGGTACACATGTGTTGGAATTTGTCTGACATTTTTCTCAAGATTTGATTGGATTGGGGTAAAATGCCATTGTCATCACATTGAATCAATTGTACATACTACCTATATGATTTGTGACTGTTGATGTTGATTACCTGGCTGAAGTAATGCTTGTCAGGATTCTCCTATAAAGTTACTTTGTTTTTCTCCGTTCAGTACCGTTCTCTTTGGAAGAAAGTCACTGTGCACAGCCCATACTTAAGGAGTTATGCTCCCCCTTCTTTAGGCTAGAGTAGTAAAAATAACTTACTTAGAAATTTGCGTGGGAGATTTATCTTTTCTCCTCTATTTCATCATTTATTTATATCAGTATGGACTCATGGATATTTATTTTGTACTTGTAACCTGATACCACTGTCCTGACTTTGATGCTCAAATTATTGTAACTTTGGCTGTTGGGAGCCCTTTCAGTTATCTCCTGTATCCATTTAACATAGTCCTGTCATTGTGTGATACTGAACACTTTCTTTCCTTCTGGCACTAATAATCTCCAACTTTATCTTGTATATGTTTTGCTTTAGTTTCAGAATGAGCTACTTTTTCAAGGAGCCCTGCTTCCTTTTATTGGAGAATAACATTGGAAACCAAGATTGGACCCTGCCTGAGCTTGTTGCTATTGGGATGTTGTTTCTTCTAGGCCCACTAACCTAATGGAGCAAAGGAATAAATGCATAAATACTAACCTATATATACACACATCTAAGTGTTTATGCTAAATACTAACCTATATATTTATATTAAATACCATATTTATACTATATTTATTATAAATACTGTATACTATATGTATTTATATTTATACTAAATATTAACATATATACACATACAAGTATTTATATGTGTAATCATCTGTCTTTAAATATGAGTTCTTTTTTTTTTTTTTTTAAGATTTATTTATTTATTTATACAAGCACTGGGTACAGTCAGAAGCGCGGGAGAGTGAGAGAATTCACCAGATTGAGAGCAGGGAGCAGAACAGACAGACTGACGAAATACACTGCTGAGGGGAGCAGTGGGTGGCAGGAGAGGTCTGTGCGCCATGTGGGACCCTCACCTGGTAGCCGGAGATCCAACCGGCCCTGCAGAGGCTGCGGGCAGCTTCGCACCCAGCGCTCAACTGCTGCGCCACCGGGGAGGCCCTAAATATGAGTTCTTAACTGATGTTTCCAACTCTAATCCATTGCCACATAAATTATTCTGGCTTCCTGTTTGCTTGTTTGTAAATTCCCACTGCTAACAGTGAGCTATCTGGCTCCTATCACTGTCATCCATTTACTTAATTCACTTTCAGTATGCAAGTGTGGTAGTATCAGAACTGTAACCCTTTAACCTTGTGTGTAGTGCATTTTGTCTTTGTTCTTACTCCATTTCCAAATGACTGCTTTTCATCATCTAAAATTTTAGTGATTAGGGGGTCTCCTTGGTGGCACAGGGGTAAAAGACACAATGTTGTCAAGCTGCCCCCAGCCACTGAAACATGAGTTCGATCCCTGGCCAGGGAGCCTACCCATATGGTACAGCAGACCTCTCCTGTCTCGCCCGCTGCTCCGCTCAACAGTGTATTTCAGTATATCTGCCTATTCTGCTCCTCACTCTGTTTCTGGTGAATCCTCTCATCCCCCCCCCCACCTCTAACCTATGCCCCAGTTCTTGTATGCATAAATAAATGTTTAAAATAAAGTTATAGTGATTAACATATATGTATAAACTACGTATTTCTGAAATAATCAGTAATTCTTGTTATTGTGATAGAAACTTTGAATATTTGGCCTCAAGGGGAATAGGATCTAAAGAAGAGTTGAAGATAGACTCTGGTATATTTTGCACAATGAGTATTTGTTACTTAACTCTCATAATTACTCTTTAAGATGATATTTCCACCATTTTTTTAAATTATTTTTTAAGATTTATTTATGCAAGAACTGGGGTACAGGCCAGAGGTGTGGGGGGTGAGAGGATTCACCAGAGACAGAGTGGGGAGCAGAACAGGCAGGTGGATTGAAATACACTGCAGAGAGCAGCAGTGGCGAGTCAGGAGAGGTCTGCTGCACCATGTGGGTTGCTCCCTGGCCGGGGATCAAACTTGTGCTGCAGTGGTTGCTGATAGCTTCATAGTGCTGCGCCTTAACCCCTTGCGCCACCAGAGTGGTCCCCATTTTATTATTTTTTTTAGATTTTCTTTATTTTTGTGTGGAAGAACTGGGGTGCAGGCCAGAGGTACAGGGATGGGAGGATTCACCAGAGACAGTGGGGAGCAGAACAGGGAGATTGACTATCACACTGCTGAGGGGAGCAGTGGGGCGAGGCAGGAGAGGTCTGCTGCGCTATGTGGGTTAGCTCTGGGGATTAAACTCAGGCCTCTGCAGGAGGGCCATCCAGTGATAGTGCTGAGACTTAACCCTAGGCCACCAGGGAGGCCACTGTTTCTACCATTTTATAGGGGAGAAAAGGAAGACTCAGAAGTATATAGGGAGGGATGGAGCTGAGGTTAAAGGTCTGCCATCTTTAGAGCCTATTTCCTTTCCAGCTTGTGTTTCTTACCAGGTCACTTAAAATCTAAAGGAAATGAGGCAGGCAATAAAGTCAAATAACCAGAGTTACAAAGTATTTGAAAACTGTAATGAAACATAGAAGTCAAATATAGGCTTATTTGCAAAATAAGTGTGTGGACCATAATCTTTAGGCAACTAATTCCATGTCCTTTTCATCTTTTTCTTTTCTCCACAGTTTATTTTTTCCCAAACAACATTGGAAAGTCTTCTCATTTTTCACTTTTGTGTAGCTATATTCTTCCCATTCCCTCTCTCCCCTTTGCAAGTCTACATCAGCTATACTAATGTTGCTACCATTTGTGTATTCCAGGAAGTGAGTGCTTTTGGTGAGGAAGGAGAAGGTGATTATCTGGATGACTGGACAGTGCTCTGTAATGGGCCCTACTGGGTGAGAGATGGAGAAGTGCGGTTCAAGCATTCCTCAACTGAGGTTCTGCTGTCTGTCACGGGAGAACAATATGGTCGACCCATCAGTGGACAAAAAGAGGTGCATGGCATGGCCCAGCCAAGTCAGAACAACTATTGGAAAGCTATGGAAGGCATTTTCATGAAGCCCAGTGAATTGTTGAAAACAGAAGCCCATCACACTGAGCTATGAGTCTGGAGACTGTGAGCCACTGTCACCATACAGTGTTCATAGACTTCTGCTGCTGCTTCATGCTGGGATCCCTGTCATGTCATCACTTGGGCAGTGACCACGTCATCACTGAGATGAAGATGCATGACAGAAAACAGTGGCTGTGTTTGGAAGCTTCAGCTCTTCACACTTGAATTGTTTGGTCTTCCAGCCTTGGGTTAGTTTCTTCTGAGTACAGATTGTCTTCCCAGACATGGGTCAGTTTTTTGCTGGTAAAGGAGCAGCTGCTTTTTATTCATATTGATTAAACAGAAACTGAGGAAGACATCCCGTTTAAAACAGGGAAATTTTTATGTCTTGGAAGCGTGGCATCATTGATTATTGACATGTGACTTTTCCCCTATTTTTTTTCCCTCCAAAATGATAAAGAATTTAACTGCTAGTCATTGTGTTGTTATTTATTAGGTGAACTATTTTCATAGACTGATTAATCCAGTGATTATTGCTATCACTCTTTTGAGATGCTGGAAACCTTTGGTATGGGCTCTTAAGAGGTTTACATACCTCCAAACCTTTTCTCTCTTTGAGTTGGCCTCCAACACCTCGATTTCAGTACATTTATGCCTAATTATGATCCTCAAAGAATGTAACTTAATAAATAGCCAATGAAATGTTTCATTCTGTATCTCTTACTTAGAGTTGAGAATGGGTGAGAAGAGGAATCAATATTTATTCACTGATGCTAAATACTAGATACTAAATTATTGCTCTTATCTCCTTTAATTTTCACAGATAAGGGAGCTATTTCCAGAAAAGTTGAGGAACTGCTTGAATCCTGAAAACTAGTAAATTTAAAGATAACTCCTCTTTATTTTGACAAATGTAGGAATATTTTTTTCTGAAAAGAAGGGTTAGAAAACCTCTTTTATCACACTGTTCCCTTATTTCTTCTTTCCATCTGCTGATGAATTGCAGCAAGTTCACGCCTATGTCTTTCAAATATGGCAATAGTGACTAAGGTGTCTGCCATCTGCTGGAATGTCTGTGACTAGCAGACCTTTTTATTTTTAGAAACTTCCACCTTCCCCCCCCCCTTTTTTTGGGGAGTTAACACATTGAACATTTGAGGATATCAGCTGTGTGCCAGGACTTGACCAATGACATTAAAAGACTTTGGTCTCTTTTACAAAGACTTGCCCAGTAAGTTGAGGCCATGAATTTTGATTGCATTGATCCCTCGAGATCTCTTCAGAAAGAAGTAGACAAATGATAAAATCAACATTTCAGGCTATTGAGAAAGTTGAGAACAGGGTGGTAAAACGGAAGTAGGGGGAAGAATGGGAAGTCACCTAAATAAAACACTGGACAAGATGAGTAAGTGCAGGGAGAGGTGTTGCAAACTAACCTTGGCTTGGACAGTTTTCAGCTGAGTTGCTATGATTTCTCTTGAGTGTTCATAGACAACATAACCCTGACAGCAGGCTGCAGATTACAAGGATAACAGCTGTGGAGCTTGAGAGAGAAATAGGACCTTGAAACATTGGTGGAGCCCTTGAGAAATGACTGAAGAGAAAACTAGATAAAGGAAACCAGTTAGAGGGGTAAAAGCAACTGGGCAATGCAGGTGAAAGCTGAAACGGTACTTTAGTAGAAGGAATGGAGAGTTGCCAATCGAATTTTTTTTCTTTTTTTGTGGGACCCTCGCTGGCAACGGGGAACGGGAAACGAACCGGTGCTGCGGAGGCTTCTGGCAACCTCGCAGCCCAGCTCTCAGCCCAGCTCTCAGCCGCTGCGCCACCAGGGGAGGGCCCCAATTGAAATCTTGAAGGGTGTTATGGAGATTAGGATTTAAGAGCAGAGACAGGAAGTGCTCAATAGTTTTTTAAAATCCTCATAATTTCTGTTGCTTGTACTGGGTTAGCATCACATATTTGAGTTGAAGTCCAAATCCTTTACTTCACAGAAGGAACAGGCAAAATAAAGTTGACCCTGAAATTGTCTATTTCATGTTTGCTTCCCAGATAAATTATTTTTTAATGAAGGGCATGAGCAATATTCTCTACTTACATAGTACACCCCTGGCCCACTGCCCAGTTTGTGCCATACACATAGCAGATACTGAAAGCTCCAATAAAGTGTCCAAAATGGTGCTGCCAACACAGTAGGTCAATACAGTGAATCATTCAATACAGTGAATGATTTAAAAACTCCGTCTTTTGTGGACTGGAATAAGGTGAGATTTTGGGGGCTTTTAAATTGCCTCTTGGTTTCCTCAATGATTTTCAAAGTCCTGTAAAGAAGTAAGGTGGCAGAGTTACTGCGTCCGATCCAGAGTAATAACCTCCGCAGTATCCAGGCTCTAGGTGGACAAGCTGATGCTCTAGTTCTCTAGGGAAAATGTTTTGAAAGTGAAACTTTGCATGGTCCAAACGAGCCAGCCAGGTCACTGCCAGCCGGGGACCAGGCTCGGCCTCCGGACACTGGCAAGCCTAAGGCTCCCCATTTCCGGGCGCCGAAAGGGTGCGCCTGGGGGCGGGGCGCGCGTGTCGGTCCGCGCGAGGTCCACTCCCCCTCACTCTCCTTCCGGAGCCACGCCTCACTTCGCGCAAGCAGCAGGTCGGCCCTACGGGGCCGCCGGCGCCGGGCGGGGCGGGGAGGAGAGACAGCTGGCTGGCTGGCGGCTGGCGGCGGGCGGGGCGCACGCGCGCCAACTCTTCCCGGCCCAGAGCGTCCCTGCGCGCCCGGCTGGTCGGCCCGCGGCGGCGCAGCGCGGAGCCGGCGCGGGAGGGGGGGACCCGGCTGGGCGGGGGCCGGAGTCGAGCGGGGCCGGGGCCGTAATGCCCCTGTTCTTCGTCGCGCTGTTGGCCTTGCTGTTGCTTGCGATTGGCGCCGTCTTCCTTGGCCGGTGAGCGGATGCCCGGCTACAGCGAGGGTGAGGGGTGGGGGGCAGAAAGATTGAGGAGGGGGCACAAGCTGGAAAGGGGCGCACGGGAGTGGGGAGGAGCAGGAGGGGTCTGTGCGCGGGCGGCGGGAGGGAGGGGGCGAGGAGGGGGCGCACGACGAGATGCGGGGGCGTAAGCCGGAGCTGGTGAGGAGGCGCTGGGAGCGCAGGGACGCTGGAGCGGGGCGAGGCCTGACAATATGCTGTGGCTAGGAACTGAATAGGGGTGTGTTGGGGGGGGCTAGCTCCCTGGGCCCCCTTGCAGTCCTCTCTCCCGTGAGTGTCCCCTTCGCCGAGTGCGAAGGGCACCTGCAGCTGCGCCCTGGGGAGCAGGAACAAGTCAGACTTCCTGGAGAAAGTGGCAAGCGAGCTGGCCGGTTGACCCCGCTGTGCCGTCTCGGGGACACCTGTCGGGAGGGCGGAGACTGAGACCCTTTTGAGGGAGTATGTAATGCATGTCTAACATGGCTGGTTGTACTTTGGCTGCTGTTGGGTCCTCTTCTCGTTACCTCTGGGATCTCTAAAGATTTGGGGAATTCCATGTTTGTTTGTTTTTTTTGTCCCCAACTTAAAGGGTGGGGCTTAGCTTTTCTCATTTATCTTGATGCAAGGGACACTCTGGGCTGTTAGGGTTCTGATCAGTGTGGCTGAAAGTATGCGACAGAGTGGTGTTTAGGGAGACAAGAAAGTTACCAGCTTCAGAAGATAACCCTTTGCAAGGCCTTCTAGGACCAGCAAAGGGTTGTCAGAAGCCATTAATTGGAAGAGGGTCCTGTGAACTCATAGGAATTTTTCTGCAGGTGGCTTGTGGTCAGATTGGCCACCAATTGGTGTCAGCGGAAGCTGCAGGCAGAGCTAAAGATTGGCTCCTTTTTTTGGATCCAAAATGTCAGTCTTAAATTTCAGCAGCACCAGCAAACAGTGGTGAGTCCTGGGGAACTCCCTGGGTATGTATGTAGAGTTGATTTTGCTGAATTTCAGTTTTTAATTTCCTTTTTAAAAATTGGGAGTGACTTTTCCTAGTTAATCCAACTTTGTAAAAATGATTTTAGAGTTAGTTTGGGAATACTAGGATTGATCCAAGTTCTGTTAAAAAATGTATATAAGGCACAGAGTCTCTAGGGCATTTTGAAAAATCAAAAGTAAAGCACAAAAGAAAGTAATAGAAAATAGGAGTTACTGTTCTAATTTAAGAGGGGAAGCAGAGAAACCAGAAAGAGAAGTACAAAGCAATTTCAACTAACATCATTGTGAGGAACATGATACAATGCTGAGGAGAGAAGCTGGTGGAAATGGAGTGGAGAGTATTTAGAGGATGGGTTATAGCACTTATTTTCTTAGAACCTTTGCTGGCTTGTCAGATTGTTCATGGCTTACCCCACAGCTAGTATACAAAGCTTTCTCCCACACTGTTTTAGGAAATTGATAGCCTGTGGATTTCCAGCAAACTACTTAGCCATGATTTGCCGTAAGTACTCTATCCTCATTCTTCCCCAGGGGAATATTTTTGGATTGGGATTTGCAGAAAGAGAATCTTCAATATATGTCTCATAAAACAAGGAGGAAAGTGGATTCTTGCTGATGTTTCTCTCCCATTAGTCTGGAAGCTATTATTTTCTGAGGTGGATACTGTAACTACTAAGAGACTACCCTCCATATCTTGAGCTACATTGCAAGGGAGGATGGGAGAGTGAATGTGAGGGAGGGGAAGGGTCTGCTATGGGAAGGATGAACCTGCTTGCAATGAGGTTTCTTTTCTGGACAGAAAAAACAGAAACTATGTGGCATTGTGTTTTGGAGAAGTACGGATCAGAAGGGACCTACAGAAGGTTTCTAGCCTGTTTGCCCCATTCTCTAAGAACACTGGGGTACATCAAAAGGAGCTGTCATTTAGCCCATCCTTATTAAAGATCTTCTGCCAGGTGAGACTGTACCCTCTTTCTGGGACTATTTAGGGATGACTGACTTAGGAGCATTGGGTGGGTCCTTCTATTTTGGAGGCATTAATACTAGGAATATTGTCTCTTGCTATCTACTGAAAAGGAAGGGCAGCGCCTTGATATTAATTATGGTTCATCTTTGCTTCTTCCTTTCAGCTTTTCTCCATTCATGTAGAATCTATAAATATCATGGTACTCCAAGTGGCTACATCTGAATCCTTGTGGCATATTCAGATCAGAGAATGCAGCTTTCATTTGGATAGTGATGGGAAAAGGTAAGCACCAGGAAATAGAGGATTTGGTAGTCCTATTCTTACCTGGGAATTGTTTCAGGGTGGGTTTGTGTCAAAGACGTCTTACAAGGTGTCGAGTTCTCATTCTGTGCAATTTGAGGAAACACTAAGAATAGGTACTTTTTGCCTTGTCCCTTCCAGCCAAGAAAGCTTGACTGAAGGTAAATAGTGAGGACAAAGGCCAGCATCTTAATTTTTTTTCCTTTTCCAGGCTAAAATGTGAGGTGAGCCTAAGTCAGATCAACAGCAAAGTTCTAAAGAGTGGCCAGCTGGTGAGTATCCCATGGTCATTTAGATGCTTTTTTTCCATCTGGGCATAAGACATAAAGGTGCTTAGGACTCATATTCTAGATAATGTGTCCTTACTGGAGTTCCTCAGGGTAGTGTTCCAGATCACTACATTTTGACTCCACATTCCCAAGTTCCCTACAAGTACACAACCTTAGAGACTTATCTTCCCTGCAGGAGGACACCTGCCTTGCCGAGGTCTCACTGGCCCTAAAGCTGTGTCTAGAGGTGGGTATCAGTAGTCGACAACTGAAGGCGATCACCCTGGATGTGTGGACGCTCCATGCTGAACTGCACGAAGGCCTCTTCCATAGTCAGTTGCTGCGCCAGGGTCCCAGCCTGGCACCTAAACCTGTTCTTTGTTCAGGTAAGGCCCTAGCCAGCGAGTTTTGTCTGCCTAACTCAGGATTATTTTGGAAATAGAAAAAAATACTGTTCTCACGGCTCATTTAGGTGTTACTACTCGTTTGTTATTCATTATGACCTTTGACCCTGAGGATAACCAGAGGAAATAGAGTGTTTGCTTATGGTGTGTGCAAGAACTCACATTTAGTGGTTACTTCTTTTTTTTTTTTTTTTTTAAGAAATGTATTTATTTTTATAGAAGAACTGGGGTACAGGCCAGAAGCACGGGAGTGTGAGGGGATTCACCAGAGACAGAGCGGGGAGCAGAACAGGCAGACAGACTGAAGGCATTGCTGAGGGGAGTAGTAAAAATGGACTTTAACTCTTTTGGCCCTAATATCCATATTCTTTCCATTATGCCAATCTGTTAACACATCCTAATTTTTAGACTTTGGGGAGTGAAGTACAGAAGGTATCTGCATCTAAGATTGGGCATTTGCTTAACCTGCTTTATGTAAGAGGATTTGACCAGGCACGGCAGACCTTTCCTGTGCCGCCCGCTGCTCTCCTCAGCAGTGTATTTCGTCAGTCTGCCTGTTCTGTTCCCCGCTCTGTCTCTGGTGAATCCTCTCACCCTGCTGCACATCTGGCCTGTACCCCGGTTCCTGTATAAAATAAATAAATAAATTGAAAAAAAATAAAAAGGATTTGACCAAAGATGGAAGGGAATTTTGGGAGAATTCATAGAGTTAGGGATTCATGGTCCTTGTGTTATGCATTCATGTTTACAGAGGTGACAGAGAACTTGGCCGAACCAACTCTGCCTGGCCTATACTTCCTTCAGCAGCTGCCAGACCAGGTCAAGATGAAGATGGAGATCACAAGTGTAGTGCTGTCCATGAATAGTCAAAAGAGGTGAGGTCTCCACAAAAGTATGGAGAGCAATGGTTAGTGCATATGTCTGGGATCTCCATAGGCAGCATTATAGCTGCACTGAGCTTGTCTGTGGGGAAAAAATGAGTAAGAGGGGCATTCCACATCTTTCTGAGCCAGAGTTTCTCTGGTCCAGGCACCTGAATTGGACAGTAAAGCTGCTGCATTTCCTGTACCACTGTGATGAGGATCAGCTGCCCCTTCGAAGCTTCACAGCAAACTCTGATATGGCGCAAATGAGCACTGAACTCCTCCTGAAAGGTTCATGGGTGGGGATACTGGTACTGAGAGAGAACGGGAGATCAGGCACTCTCTTTCCTCATTTTCCATGTGGTCTTCTTCATTTAATATCAGTGTAACTGGGGAGGAAGAGGAGGACGGAACATACTAAGATGAAAGAACTCCAACTCCTGAGTGTAGTTGACAGTCTGTTCCTCTCCTTGCCTCCCTCTGATCCTCTCCTAGTTTTATCTTTTGCACTTCCAGTGCTCTCTGATCTGCCCTGTGTCCTTACAGATGGGTTGTTGCTGTCCCAGAGCCGCCAGCGCATTGTCTGTCTCAACTCCCTCAAGGCTAGTTTGCAGGTATGATGAGTGTGCTTTCAGGAAACACTCCTTTCTCTGCTGTTTCCTAACACCATTGTATTAGGAGCCTGTAAAGCCCAAGCCCACATTTCTGGTGTTCTCATTTCCAGGTGACCACCATTGACCTTTCAGCCTCCTTGGTTCTGAACACTTGCTTTATTCATTACCGGCACCAGGAATTCTCTCACTGGCTGCATATGCTAACACTAGAGACCCAAGGGTCTAGTTCTTCTGTTCTTAAGCAAAGGAAAAAAAGGTCAGTGTAATCTTTTTCAGCCACCTTCTGATGAGGCGAATCTGGGATTCTTTTACCACAATGGCATCTTGTGTTAAATACATGCTTGATTGTTTGTGCTCACCAAACCTCAGTCTCAATAGCCTGGTTTCAGTAGCAATCCCATATTAAATATCTTTCCCATAGGCTCTTTGATGATAGGGTCATACCCTCCTTGTTTGAGTGTCTTCCATATCTAGCACAGTCTTATTATCCAAAATAAATATTTGTTGACCTGAACTTATAAATGACAAATAGTAGCATATCTGTCTTGGATTGTAAGTTGACAGGTCTTGTCAGCAGTGCAATATGTCTTTGTGTATGCAACGTGTAGTTTTGTTGCAGAGAAAATTTAAGGTTAATGTTTGAAAGTGATGCTCATTGTTTGTATTAGACTGAATCATATGATAGGCTGATGTTCACCACATTTGGCCTACGAAAATAGCAATTTCAGGCTTCCCTGGTGGCCTAGGGGTTAAATCTCAGCACTATCAGCTCTGTGGCCTGAGTTTGATCCCTGGCCAAGGAACTAACCCACATACGGTGCAGCAGACCTCTCCTGTCTTCCCCTCTGCTTCCCTTAGCAGTGTGTATTTCAGTAGATCTGCTTTTTCTGCTCCCCTCTCTGTCTCTGGTAAATCCTTTCTCCCCTTGCACCTCTGGCCTACACCCCAGTTCTAAGTAGTAAACAAACAAACAAACAAGAAAAAAAAAACAATTTCATGTGGTTCCACCTGATGCCTTTCTGATGTTCCTGCAGATTACATTGGGAATAGCAGCAAGCTGACAAATTCAGTCATTTATGTTCTGGTTGCATACCATCCTAAGAAAGACCATAAATCTCATCTGATTTTGAGAGCTTCAGGAATCTGCTCTATGATAGGAAGCTACAATTCTCTCCTCATCAAACAATGATGTCTTGTCCCTATGCAGAACCTTGCCCCAAATCCTGGCTCCCATCATCGTTAGCACCTCCATTTCCAATGTCAACATTTCCATTCAGCTTGGAGATACACCACCCTTTGCCTTGGGATTCAATTCCATCTCTTTGGGTAAGGCTCTGGAATGGGAAAATCTGTCCACTAGTGGAGCTGGACCTATTTGATGGCCACAGCACCTCCACAGAACTCCTCTCTTTCACCTTCTTTGTTCAGATTACCAGCACCTGAGGCCACAAAGTATCCATCAGCGGGGTGTCCTAACTGTGGACCACCTTTGCTGGCGCGTGGGCAGTGACTCCCACATTCAGCGGGCACCACATCCACCCAATATGCATGTTTGGGGTGAAGCGCTTGTCTTGGATTCCTTCACACTACAGGTACGTGGGGATATTGGTGAACAGGGACCCATGTGGTTTCCTCATCCTGTTGTGCTTCACTGTACTGCACACCATCAGGTGATACATCTGAGTATTACAGAACCATATGCATGTTCCTAATGACCTTCCTCTGCTTCTTTTGTAGGGTAGCTATAACCAGCCACTGGGCTTGTCCAGCACTCAGTCAGATACCCTCTTTCTTGATTGTACCATCCGAGGACTGCAGGTAGAAGCATCGGACACCTGTGCCCAGTGTCTCTCTCGGATCTTGTCCTTGATGAGCCCACAATCTGGGAAGTCAGCCGTCTCTAGGGAATCTTCATTCGGGGAATCTGTGTCATTATTGTGGAAGGTAGACTTGAAGGTGGAGGACATGAACTTGTTCACCCTTGCTGCCCTGGTTGGTAAGTGGAACAGAGAGTCTATACTGAAGTATGTAGTTTGTAACCTAAGTAGGTTATGCTGGTTTAGTCTGTTCTCATATAATGAAGCAGATTATTGGCATCAGTTGCTGCAAAGCCTTCTATAACTATTGGACTTTTTGATGTTTTTTAAGGGCTTATGAGAAAAGTTTCAAGCAAGATGTGTAAGGATAGGACTTAGCTGTGACGTCTGATCAAGAGAATGAGACCCCTGCATTTTTTTATTTCCTTGTGTTTTAGTTCTTGCCTCTGGGCAATTTGCAGGAGCTAAGGAACTTCTTTGACTCTGCCAGGTGATCTAGTTAGGTTAAGATGGGAAAAGGAAAAAAAATATTTTTTAAGTATGATTTCTATTTTGTTTCTCCCCAGAGGAATTTTTCATCAGTCTTTAAGAACTTGGCTTCTTTACATGGGCTTTGGGGGAGGTCGTAGGGCAGCAGCTGTGGGTCTAAATTGGGGTGGAGGTGTTTGAACCTTCTGGGTTTTGCCAAAACAGTTCCTGCCTACCTTGCTGTGAAAGGCATCACTCACACAGTCATGTAGTTCCAGCTTGGGAAGCACATAGGCTTCAAAGACACTTGCTTCAGATATATCCCTGATGGCTGTGGCCTCCCCGACATTTAATGATGGACTTCTCAGTGGCCTTGCCCTTGGGCATACGTCGGGTGCAGTTAGTGTTGCAGATAGGCTGCCCGTGGCCATGGTCCTTTTTCGGCATGACCATTATTCCTTCTTGGTCATTTTGGAAGCAAGGACCCAAGAGATGGGAAAGGAAAAATTTGCCTAAAATGCAAGAAATAAACTTAGGGAGGTGTGGGGAATAAAGATGAGTTAAAGTGAAGGCTATAAGTAAGAAAGAATGAGGACTGAAGTTGCCATTTGAGAACTGAGAACCAAGGCTGATGTGGATTTCTGGATGTTAGGTGCTTCAGAAGTCCGACTGGACACGCTGACTGTCCTGGGCAGTGCTGAAACCTCAACTGTGGGTATTCAGGGACTTGTGCTTGCGCTGGTGAAGTCAGTCACAGAGAAGATGCAGCCCTGTTGCAAGGCTCCTGACATCCCTGCTCCAGTACTCAGCCTCTCCATGCTCTCTGTCACCTATCACAGCAGCACCCGCTCTCTAGAGGTAATGCTTCTGTGGGGAGGTGGAGTCAGGTTGGGTCTTACCTTGGCTTAGAACATTTCTTAATCTTTTGAGTCATATGAAACTTATCTAATGAGAAATACAACACCTGATGTACTTTTTTGTCCTGACTTGTTCTGTACATTTTTGACTTTTTATTATAGGACTTAAAATTCATACACAATTAGAGAAAATATATGAACTTTCTGTATTCCTACTGTGCTTTAGTAAAATTACCAACTTAGTGCCAACTTGTTCCAGCTATAATCCTGCCAGTAGCCCGTCTCCTGGATTATTTTGAAGCAGATACCAGATTTAAATAATTGAAGCTATAAATATTTCAGTTTACATTTCTGAAGAACAAAGAGCTTTTTAAAGATCATGATCTGGTGTCATTTTGCTGAAGCACTGAGCTTGCCAAAAGGCTGGATGGGATCTGAAGATGGAGGCACTGGCAAGTTTTGAGAGTCTTTCTAGTTTCTCTCCTCAGGGTACCATATGTGAGACTCTTAGGAGGAGAGTGGGATACCTTCCTGTTTGTCAGACCTCACCTTCCTTTGGAAACTGAGGGATTTCCTTCTCAGAGGCTGGAATTAAAGGAATTTTTCTCTTGGAGTTTAAATTTTCTGTGTCCACTTAGCTACTCAGAACTGACTTTGTTTTCCAAGCTGACAAGGACTGTGCTCCCCTCTTTGAGACATACTTTTCATATTATATTCTATGTCAATTACTGTGTTAATGTGTATGGTCCATGCTTTTTATCCTTTTTTGGGAATTAATTGAAGTTGTAATCAATGGAATGAAGCATTTTCATAAATAGAAATTTAAGACCAAATGATTTATTGAGCGTGTGTTGTGTTTACTGGCTATTCCATGGTAGATACCAAAGCATTAATATACAGGGTCTTTACCCAATTTAGAAGCTAGTTGAGAAGAACTTAAGAAGCATAAGTGCCCTTAAGTATAAAATCAGTTAGAAATGTTAGCTCAGCACATTATTGTTGAGGGGAACACGGCCAGGGCATAATTAATGTGGTTACTCAGCAAAGTCTTGTGGGTGGAAGTGGTTCTTGAGCCAGATGTACGTGTATAATAATGCCTGCCGTCTCCTATTCCTGGTCATGGTAATTGACAGATCCTTTTCTCTTGCTCCCTAAAGGTTCAGTGTGGTGCAGGACTGACTTTACTCTGGAGCCCCCAAGATCACATGTACCTGTACCAGCATGTCCTGGCCACCCTTCAGAACCGAGACCTACTAAGAGCCACTCTGCTTCCTGGGACTGTTTCACTCCTTGAGCTGGAGACTCCAGGAACTGCTGCTGAGCTAGAAGGCCGTCCCCCTGAGCCATCTCCTCCAAAGCGGCTGCTAAACCTTACATTAGAGGTGAGCACAGCCAAACTGACAGCTTTTGTAGCTGAGGACAAGTTCATTACTCTGGCTGCAGAGAGTGTGTCGCTGAGTCGGCACGGGGGTTCACTACAGGCTTATTGTCCAGAGCTGGCTGCTGGCTTTGATGGGAATGGCATTTTCAACTTCAAGGAGGTCGAGTTGCAGCTGCTACCTGAACTGGAGGAAATGATCCTCCATCGGAACCCCTTCCCTGTACTGCAGACCCTCCGGAATCGTGTTTGGCTCCTCTCTCTGGGCTCAGTCTCAGTGGAGTTTCCTTATCAGTATGACTTCTCTCGAACTTTAGATGAGGCAGTGGGAGTACAGAAATGGCTGAAGGGGCTCCATCAAGGAGCTCATGCTCAGACCTCTTCAAGTCCCGCCCCACTCCCACCTGATCTACTCTTGAAGGTTCAACACTTCTCCTGGGTTTTCTTGGATGACATTTTTGAGGTGAAGCTCCGTGATAACTATGAACTAATGAAGGATGAAAGTAAGGAGAGTGCCAAAAGGCTGCAACTGCTTGATGCCAAAGTGGCTGCCCTTCGGAAGCAGCATGGGGAGTTGCTGCCAGCACGCAAAATTGAGGAGCTTTATGCATCTTTGGAACACAAAAACATTGAAATCTACATCCAGCGTTCCCGTCGTCTCTATGGCAACACACCCATGCGCCGGGCGCTGCTCACTTGGAGCCTGGCAGGGCTAGAGCTCGTGGCTCTGGCAGATGCCTCCTTCCATGGGCCTGAGCGTGTGATAGAGCAGGTTCGAGAGCTTGATCCAGGCAGCCCATTTCCTGCAGAGGGGGTCGATCTTGTTATTCAGTGGTGTCGTATGCTCAAGTGCAGTGTCAAGACTTTTCTGGGTAAGTGGTGCTTCTTTATTTGCAGAGCCTGGTGTTTATGCTTAAAGCTCCAGGAGGTCTTTGAGTGATTACAGATGAGCTTGGTTATTTTGAGAACTGTGGCTGTTCTTTGGATGGGCGCAGTGGGATGGGTGGGGTTCCCTTTCTTTGTTCCTGAATTTCACCCTGAAGCTACTTGGTGAAAAGCAACACGTCATCTTCAGGGTTAGTTTGGCTCTTGGATCTCACTATTTTATCCCTCACTTTCTGTTCAGAGTCTTCATGCCCTTTTTCAGCTTTGTTACCAACTGCCAGCTCTTGTTCTGTCAGATGACTTTGTAAAATAGAAAAATAAAGGTAGTTTTGGGGGGAAGATGCCTGAGTACTGACGCAGCCCCCTGAATAGCAGTGTGTGTCCTCCCTGTGATAACAGTTCGGATAAGAGACTATCCCCGGTACCTGTTTGAGATTCGTGACTGGAGACTGACAGGTCGGCTTGTGGGCACGGAGCAGAGTGGTCAGCCTTGTTCCCGTCGGCGTCAAATTCTGCACTTGGGGCATCTGTGGGGTAATGTGGCAGTAGAGAGGAACATGCCGCCACTCAAATTCTACCATGATTTTCACTGTGAGTAGGGGAGGGCAGCTGGTTTGGTTGAGGGATGTTTGTGATGACTGAGTGCGAGGGTGAGCTGACACCCTTCTGGAGTGAAGTGAGAGGGATGAAGCTGTATAATAAGCTGTACCCTTTGCTCCTATACCCCAGCGGAAATCTTCCAGTATACTGTGGTATGGGGCCCATGCTGGGATCCAGCCTGGACACTAATTGGACAGTCTGTTGACCTCTTGACCAAGCCCTCAGCTGACCCCAGCCCACCTCTGCCCTGGTGGGACAAGAGCCGTCTTCTCTTCCACGGGGACTGGCACATGGACATTGAACAGGCAAACCTGCACCAGCTGGCGACTGAGGTGAGGGATCCAGAGCAGTTGTTTTCCTATTAAGATGCTATCAGGGAAGAGAGAAGGGTACTGACTTAGGAGGTGAGGGTGGTACTCATCCGTATCTCACCAAGTTCTTGGGGATGGTTACAGGATCCATACAATACAACTGAAAATATGCACTGGGAGTGGAGCCACCTGTCTTTCCATTGGAAAGCTGGTCAGTTTGTGTTCAAGGGTGACTTGGATGTCAACGTGAGAACAGCTTCTAAGTAAGTGGCATGATGGTTGGACCTCCACAGGGTGAGGGAATCAGGGCGGAGGGAGAGGGGAATAAGGGTGGAAGCTGAGGGGCTTCAAGTGACAAGGGCACTGAGGGTTGGGCCTCTCTTGTGAGGCAGGTATGACGACTGCTGCTTCCTTCACCTCCCTGACCTCTGCATGACACTGGACCTGCAGTGGCTATGCCACGGGAACCCCCATGACCATCATAGTGTCACGTTGCGGGCCCCAGAGTTCCTCCCCGAGGTGCCCGTGGGCCAACTCCATGACTCCTACCGGGCCTTCCGTTCTGAGAACCTCAATCTCTCCATCAAGATGGATCTGACTCGGCACAGCGGGAGTGAGGCTTGGGTCTGGGGCCTTGGGGATGAAGGGCTGGGAGGATGGGCTTAGAATTTGAGGATTTCAACTTGGCTCGTTGGGGAGGGGCATGAGAAAGGGAGAATTGGGTTAGCACCTTTTTTTTTTTCTTTTGGAGAGCGTTATTGAAAGCAGAGTTTGGATCTTTGAAAGGAGAAGGCATAGTGTGTTAAGTTATGAGGTTGAGCGCTAGGTTTCTAAACCTTTAAAACCTGAAGCTAGGGAAGGATTTAACTTCATCTCTGAGATTCAACCACAGCTAGGAAATGTCAATCCTTTCCTTTGCAGCGATGTCTCAGCCGCGAATTCTGCTATATAGTAGTACGCTGCGTTGGATGCAAAACTTCTGGGCCACTTGGACTAGTGTGACAAGACCTATCTGCAGGGGAAAGCTCTTCAATAACCTGAAACCCAGTAAGAAGAAACTTGGCCAGCACTACAAGCAGCTTTCCTATACTGCACTCTTCCCCCAGCTGCAGGTCAGGCTCTGATGACCCTGCTGACATGCTCAATTCTGTTCCCCTTCTCTATTTTTCTCTTATTCTCTCACAGTCATCTTTCTCCTGTCAACCTTTGCTCAGTGTTACACTGTCTTATTGCCAGGTACATTATTGGGCCTCATTTGCCCAGCATCGGGGCATCCAGATTGAGTGCAGTCAGGGCCATGTCTTCACTCGGGGAACTCAGCGGCTTATACCTCAAGGTAAGGTTAAAGACTCCCTCGTTTCTCCTAGCACATTCCTTGTTTTCTCTCCCTTTCTCTGTCCCCTTCGTTTCCTCTTCCTGTCACACACTTTTATACTGGGATGCCTTCTTTCCTCAGCGGGCACAGTGATGCGGCGCCTCATCTCTGACTGGAGTGTGACCCAGATGGTTAGTGATCTAAGTCAGGTGACTGTTCACTTGATGGCCTCACCCACTGAAGAGAATGCTGATCACTGCCTCGATCCTTTGGTGACAAAGACCCACTTACTGAGCCTATCCTCCCTCACCTACCAACGGCACAGTAACCGCATGGCTGAGGAGGTACTGCCCGGCACAATCTCTTTACCACCTTATTCTATCAATAGGTGTCTCAGTCTACTTCAGCTGCCATTACAATTTACCATAGCCTGGATGGCTTAAATACCAGAAATTTGTTTTTGGAGAGCCTGGGTGCCAGCCTGGTCAGCTTCTGGGAAGGGCTCTTTCCCCTGCTTGTGTACAGCTGCCTTCTCTCTTTGTCTTCACATGGTGGGAAAAGAGAGGGCGGAAAAAGCTCTTTGGAGTCTTATAAGACACTAATCTCCTCATCAGGACCTCGTCCTTATGACCTTATCTAAACTTAATTGCCTCCTTAAAGGCCCTATTTCCAAATACTATCTCATTAGGAGTTGTGGCCTGAATCTGTGAATTTTGGGGAGACACAATTGAATCCATAACAGTAAGTGTTAGACTAAGTTCCTGGTCACATTCCTAACTATAACCTTAGCATAAATATCATTACTTTCTCATGTACTGTCTGTGTCAGCTGTGTTAGCATCCATCTTTCTGAAAATTCTTTTTTTTCTGTCTCCTAAAGATAGCCTCTTACCCTTAGGAAGGAGAGTAAAATATTTCTTAGCATCTTATTATTATTTCTTAATCTTTTAAGGAGATTGTATGTTAAATTCTCAGTCATTGAAAATACGGTGGTTGTAGTGAAGAGTTTAATTTAATGCACATGCTATGTTCCCTTAGTGTTTCTTTCTCTGGGGTCTTCTCCTCTCCCCTAAAACAAGTTTCTTTTTTAATGAGATTTTTTTCCTATCTCTGCATTTGTGGTCTAGGTGGGAGTTTCCATGCTACCCTAAGATTCTTTTCCTGTTTCTTAGAGTCTCTCTACTCGACTTGGGGATCCTGCCATTCACACACACCAGCTGCACTTGGTAGATTTACGGGCTTCTTGGACAACCACCAATCGGGATATTGCCTTTGGTTTATATGATGGCTACAAAAAGGCAGCTGTGCTCAAACGTAATCTCTCTACTGAGGCCCTGAAGGGGTTAAAGATTGATCCCCATTTGCCAGCCAAGAAGCCAAAACAGAGCGTCCTGACCAGTGCCCCAGCCCCCATCAGCACTCCCAGCTATAGTGGACAGCCTGATAAGGGGTCATCAGGAGGTAAGTTAGGGTGATAAGACTCCCCAGGGTTAGGTTTAAGACTGTGGATATGGTCTTGGACAGGAGTTTGAGGTCTAAATAATGACAGGTTCCATCTGGGCATAGAGATAAAACTATTATTCTTCCCTATTAGGACACTTAAGTCTTGCCCAGCAGAAATATGAGAGAATTGAAGATCTGGTTCTCTAGCCAGGAGAAAAGGATCAGGAAGGGGTAAAGGGGCCAAAACAGGCTGAATAGGGGAAAAAAGCAAAGGATTAGAGAATTGCTTTGTGCTTTGATGAATTAAGCTGTTTAGTCAACAAATATTTATTGACTACTTAACAGGCACAAAGCATTGTGCCTGTTCAATGAGGGATATAGAATGTATGACATTCTACTTACCTCAACAAGTTTATTGTCTCTGGGTGAGCTAAGATTAGTTCATTCATTAACCCAGTCATGCATTCTTAGGTTCATTTTGGTTTTATTGAGGATTTCTAATCCCCACATGAGCCTAGACATTGGCAATACAAAGGTGAGGAGAGTTCAGAAACTGGTGGTCATAAAAATTATTGTGTCATTATGAAAATGCTTTGTAACAATGTTCAGTAAGAAAATATTTAGGAGGGGCCTCCCTGGTGGTGCAAGGGGTTAAGATGCAGCACTATGAAGCTATCTGCAGCCTCTGCAGCACGAGTTTGATCCCCGGCCAGGGAGGTGACCCACATGGCACAGCAGACCTCTCCTGTCTTGCCTGCTGTTCCCCTTAGCAGAGTATTTCAGTACATCTGCTTGTTCTGCTCCTCACTCTGTCTGGTGAATCCTCTCCCCCACCCCCAACCCCACACACATGTCTTTGGCCTGCACCCCGGCTCTTACGTGCATAATTAAATAAATCTTAAAGAAAAAGAAAATATTTAAGAGTTTAGGTAAGTCTGGAAAGGCTTCACAGAGATGATAATTAAGATGGGTCTTAAGAGATGAGTAAAAGTTCTGTGGATGAGGAAAAAGGAGAGGGCATTTTAGGGAGAGGGAACAACAAATACAGAGAAATACAAATTTTTTTAAAAAAAGAATTTTTTATTTATGCATACAAGAACTGGGGTGTAGGCCAAAGGTGGGGGACTTTCCAGTTGTTGTTTACTCTGCTTTTCTTGCTCAGTGTGCCATCTTTCCAACCAGTGGAGATTTAGATATTCTCTGGATATCTCTGTCTACTGGGAAAGAGACTATTTTTTATGATTTATTTATTTAGGCATACAAGAACTGGGGTATAGGCTAGAGGTGCGGGGTTGAGAGGATTCACTAGAGACAGAGTGGGGAGCAGAATAGGTCTACTGAAATACACTGCTGAGGGGGGCAGCGGGCAAGACAGAGAGGTCTGCTGCTCCTTGGCAAGGGGGGAGAGAGGGGGATTGGTTGGGGCGTGGATCATACTCAGGCCACAGTGGCAATAGTGTGATAGCGCTGAGACTTAAACCCTGCGCCACCAGCAGGGAGGTCCAAGAAATACAAATTTATGGTGCACTTAAGAACAAGGTGAAAAGTGATAAATGCCACAGGAGAGAAATTCAACAATATGGGAGCTGTTCTTCACTGGAGTGAAGGAGGGAGTGTGATCAGGGAAGGGTTCACTCGAAGTAGCATTTGAGCTGGACCTTAAAGACTTATTAAGATTTGAACATGTAGAAATTCAGGGAAGAAGGAACAACCTGAATAGAGTGAAGTAGGTAAGAGTTCAGTTTGCCCAAAGGTGAGTGAACAGTTTGACTGGCATAGAGATTTGCTGAAGGAGAGGAGTGAGAGAAGACGCTGAAAAGGAGAGGTGGATCACTAAAGGCTAAGGAGATTTTGATCCTTATTCAGTAGACAATGGTGAACTAATGAAGGCCTTTAAGTGTCGTTAGAGTTTTTAAGTGTCATTAGAGTTTTACTTTTAGGTAAATCAGTCTGACAATGGTGTGTAAGAGTACTGGGGAGAAAGAAACTGAAATTGGTTAGACAAATTAGAAAATTATTATGATATCTCAACTAGAGGCCAGGAGGACCTGAGCAAAGTAGAGATAGAAGGAATGGAGATGAGGGGATGGATAGAAATGTTACTGTGCATATAAGTGATCTGACAATTGGTTAGAAGAATGAGTTCAAACAGATGACTGAGACTTTGAGCCAGTTACTGGCATAATGGTAACAGTATGAGAAAGAGGAGAACCAGGAGGTAACTGTCTTGGAAGTGTAGAGTTGTTGAATTCAGGTTTGGAGCACATCCCCCATTTGGAACAAAAATGGGGGAGAAGTTCCTGGAATGGTATCCAGAGATGGATATGCATAAGAAAGAAAAATGCTACAATTAGAGAGCGTTTCTAAGTTTGTTTGGGAATCTGTTACTTGTATTAAAATAAGAGGGAAATGAAATGTCAACCCTTATTTTGTCCTCAAGGGTCATGAAGTAGGTTGGGCTGGGGAGAATATTTTCTAGTTTTCCTTAGCTAGAGAAATTGCAGGAAGATTGTTTTGGCCTGGTTATGATCTTGCTGCCTTGAGATGGTGACTTTTCCTCGTTTTGTGTTTCTCTTCCAGGTGCCTACATGTTGCAGAAACTAATTGAAGAAACAGATAGGTTTGTAGTGTTCACAGAAGAGGAGTCAGGTGTGAGCGACCAGTTGTGTGGCATTGCTGCCTGCCAGACAGATGATATATATAACCGAAACTGCCTTATTGAGCTTGTCAACTGTCAGGTATTTCACCAGAGCACCCTAACATTGGGCTAGATTGTGATCAAATTTGTTTACTTTCCCGTATCTGTAAAAAGAATGGGTGAATAGAGCCCCCAAAACTACTCCTTCCAGTAGGTATCATGGGTAATCACTTCCATGACGAAAAGCCAGGTGAGTTCACTCAGTAAGCCAGAATTAGAACCATTTGCAGCGGCCTTGATGCTGTGACCCTGCTTTTGTCTCAGATGGTTCTTCGTGGAGCAGAAACAGAAGGCTGTGTCATTGTGTCAGCTGCCAAGGCCCAGCTGCTGCAGTGTCAACATCATCCAGCCTGGTACGGTGACACATTAAAACAAAAGACATCCTGGACGTGCCTGTTGGATGGCATGCAGTACTTTGCTACCACTGAAAGCAGCCCCACTGAGCAGGATGGCCGACAGCTGTGGTTAGAGGTTAGTCAGCAGGGCTGAGAAAAGCCTATAATTTAACCCATTTTTCCACAGTTAACCCTTCTACCAGAATAGCTGCAAGACTCTTGACAGTACCTATTGCTGCTAAGAATAATAGTGAGGTTGATATCACCTTGAATGTAGAGATTGTTATCTGTCTTTGGTCAATGAGTACATGTTTATTTTTTTAAAGTTCATGCTCTTCTGTTTCTTTGCAAGGGAAATTCTCACATCCTAGCACTAGAATTTAGACTGGAACTTGTTTACTTTTTGAAAAGATTGCTGATCCCATTTAATAAGATCACTCTAATCAGCAGGCAGCCAAGAAAACTAGGCAGTAAATCAGGGAATTTGGATAAGCTCTCTACTTCCCTTTTCTCTTAGGAAGATGATTCGTTGTTTCAGCAAGGCAGTAGGTCACATAGAAAGAGTGCTTGTCAGGCCTTGTCAGGTGGTGTAGGGGTTAAAGTCTCAGAGCTATCAAGCTATCGCCAGCCACTGTGGCATGATGATCACTGGCCAGGGAGCTGACACACATGGCGCAGCAGACCTCTGCTGTCTCACCCGCTGCGCCCCTCTGCAGTGTATTTCAGTAGATCTGCCTGTTCTGCTCCCCACTTGTTTCTGGTGAATCCTCTCACCCCCCCACATACACCTCTGGCCTACACCCCAGTTCTTGTGTGCATAAATAGATAAATCTTCAGGAAAAAAAGAAAAAAAGAGTGCTTGTCTAGGAGTCAGGTTATGTGATTTCTAATGCCAGCTTTGCTGTTATAGTAGCCGGGAACTGGGGAACTCACATTTATTTGTAAAATGGAGTTAGTACTTCACCCACACAAGATTGTTGAAAAATTCCAGTAACAAAGTGTAAGGTCAGGAATGGCCACAGTGCAGGTTTTCTGATCCCATGCAGACCGGGTAAAGGAGGAGTCAGAGTCCTCAGTAGTTTTGCAGGTCCTTTATTTGGGGTTCACCGGGCATATGGCAGGCAGGGGTACTGGCTGGGGGGCTGGGAGGCCTGCCAGCCTCCCAGCCCCCCAGCAAGTCTTCACTCTTTCTGGACTCTCCGGCGTTCGTTCTGCTGCTTCTCGGCTTCTGCTTTGGCTGCTGCTGCTGGCGTCTCCGTGACTCCGCCCTTAAAAAAGCACAGTCTTAGCTCAGCTGAATCCCATCTACCTAGGCCCACGCCCTATTCCAGGTGCCCGCCATCAGGCATGCATTCAGGACAAGGATCCATCATCTATCCTGATGGCGGAAGGGCAGAAAAGCCTGATATTTTCTTTACCCTACACAAAGTACTTTGATATAAGTAAAACTTCCTGATAGAAAGTAGTCTTTTAATTTTTTAAAAGTCAGTATGTCTGGGAGGTTTAAGTATGTGTCAAGATGTTTTTGTTAGATGGTGAGATTGTGAGCACTTGGCAGGGACTGTGCCGTTTCTTGGTAAAACTGAATTTGCATTGTAATTTCTAGGATATAATATTAGAATTATTGGGAGATCTAGTGGTTACAAGATGTACCTAGCCAATATTCTGCATTGCCATCACTTATGTACCAGGTGTTAAGTGTGTGTATTGTGCTGAAGATGGTGCACTCAAATGAGTTGCTGGATCCAGCTTACTGTGATAAGGACCAATCTCATAACCTCATTTGCTGTTATATTTATTTTATTTTTTTTTAAAGATTTATTTATTTATGCATACAAGAGCTGGGGTACAGGCCAGAGATGCGGGTGGTGAGAGGATTCACCAGAGACAGAGCGGGGTACAGAACAGGCAGATTGATGAAATACACTGCTGAGGGGAGCAGCGGACAAGTCAGGAGAGGTGTGCTGCGCCATGTGGGTTGCTCCCTGGCTGGCTGGGGATTGAACTCACGTTGCAGAGGCTGCGGATGGCTTCCTAGTGCTGTGCTTAACTCCTTGCGCCACCAGGGAGGCCCTGTTGTTCTATTTAATGGGGATAAAACTGATTCCTCTTTCCTCCTCCCTGGCTGGTACTTCTTACTCCATTGATCTTAGGGCTCACTCCAGGCAACCTCAAGTGTAATTATAGAAATGGTAGTGAGCATTTAAATCAGATGTTAAACCAATAAGTGATTGGTAATGTGAGAGATTATGCTGATAATATAGTTGTGGTTCAGGCACTCCATGCCCTTTACCAGTAGTCTCAGGAGGTAGGCACAGAAGGTATTAACTACTCATGCAGAAGTAGAAAGGATGAGTTATGCAAGACCTGCCTATCTCCCATTTTCTGCTTCTCTAAGGCATGCAAGTGAACCCCTTTTTTGAGCTCTGATATTAGCACTATAGTGGAATGTCCTTGGGCTTAGGTGGGAGGGATTTGATCTTGCCTTTCCTGTTTGAATTTTTTTGTGACTTGGCAGATCTACTTAATGGTCTTCCCATATTACTCATTCTGTTACTCACTTTGACTTCAGCTTGGCAGAGAGACTCAAAAGAATTGAGTCCTTTTCCCCCTTGGCAACAGTGTCAGAGTGGTTGCCTGAAGACAGAAAATAGCAGCACAGATAGATGAATTACTAAAGTGGGCGGGAAAGTCATTGGTGGTTTTATTTTTTTTTAATTTTATTTCTTTTAATTTTATTTCCCCATCATAGTATTACCATCATAGTATATCTACCATCAGCTCACCCATACTCCACTACCATAGACCATTGTGCTTTCTTCCCTCTTTGTTCTTTCTCTCCCACACCTCTCCCGACTTGGTCCTGCAGTTCTGTAGTCAGCTGTCAAGAGTTAGTGTCTCAGCTTTTTCTTACCTGACTATTAATTTAGTTACTTTATATTCCACATATTAGTGACACCATCTGGTATTTCTCCTTCTGAAGATTTTTTGATTTTTTTTTCCTACTTCTATTCTGCTAAAATATACATAAAATTGGGCCTCCCTGGTGGCTCAAGGGGTTGAGCTCAGCACTGTGAAGCTGTCTGCAGCCTCTGCAGCACAAGTTTGATCCCCAGCCAGCCAGGGAGTTACCCACATGGTGCAGCAGACCTCTCCTGTCACAACCACTGCTCACCCTCAGCAGTGTATTTCAGTCATTCTGCCTGTTCTGCTCCCCACTCTGTCTCTGGTGAATCCTTTTACCCCCCCCCCCCAGCACCTCTGGTAGGTACCCGGTTTTTGTATGCGTAAATAAATAAATCATTAAAAAAAATAAAATATACATAAAACTTACTCTCTTAAACCATTTTTAAGTATACAGTCTAGTGGTGTTAAATATATTCATAATGTTGTATAGCCTTCACCCCCATCCGTCTCAGTAATTCTTTTCATCTTTTTTTTTTTTTAAATATAGGGGACATTTATTTATTTATTTATTTATTTTTATTTATTTTTTTAAATTTTCTAGAGGCATGTCTTATTTATTTATTTATCTATTTGTTTGTTTGTTTGTTTGGTTTATACATGCACTGGGTACAGTCAGAAGCCGGGAGGGTGAGAGAATTCACCAGAGCCAGAGCAGGGAGCAGAACAGGCAGAAGGACCGAAGTACACTGCTGAGGGGAGCAGCGGGCGGCAGGAGAGGTCTGCGCGCCATGTGGGACCCTCCTCAGGTGGCCGGGGAGCAGTCGGGGACCGAACCGGCGTCGCAGAGGCCGTGGGCAGCTTCGCAACCCAGCACTCAACCGCTGCGCCACCGGGGAGGCCCTATTTATTTATTTTTAAGATTGATTTATTCATGCATACAAGAGCCAGTGTTCAGGCCAGATGCGCGGGAGGGTGAGAGGATTCACCAGAGACAGAGTGGGGAACAGAACAGGCAGACTGACGAAATACACTGCTGAGGGGAGCAGCGGGCAAGACAGGAGAGGTGTGCCGCGCCATGTGGGAATCTCCTTGGCCGGCCGGGATCAAACCCATGCTGCAGAGGCTACGGACAGCTTCACAGCACTGCACTCAACTGCCTGCGCCAACATGAGGCCCTCTTTTCATCTTGGTAAAGCTGAAACTACACCCATCAAACATAACTCTCCTGTCTCCCAGTCCCTGGCAAACACCCATTGTACTTTCTTTTTTTAAAAGATTTATTTTTTTATGCATATAAGCTGGGGTACAGGCCAGAGATGCTGGGGAGGGGGGGCAGGGGTGAAACAATTCACCAGAGACAGAGTCGGGAGCAGAACAGGCAGAATGACTGAAATACACTGCTGAGGGGAGCAGCGGGTGAGACAGGAGAGGTGTGCCTCGCCATATGGGTTGCTCCCTGGCCGGGGAGGGATCAAACTCATGCTACAGAGGCTGTGGATTGCTTCATAGTGCGATGTTTAACCCCTTGCGCCACCAGGGAGGCCCTGTACTTTCTTTCTTTATGATTTTGACTACTATCTTATATAAGCAGAATCATAGTATTTGACTGGCTTATTTCACTTAATATAATGTTCTCCAGGTTCATCCATGTTGTAGTAGAATTTTCTTCCTTTAAGGCAGAATAATAATGGATATGCCATATATTGCTTTAAGGTGGAATAATAATATATATGCCATATATTGCTTATCCATTCACCCACTGATGGACACTTGGGTTGCTTCCATACTCTAGCTATTGTAAACAATGCTGTTACGATTATGGTTGTACAAATACCTCTTTAAGACGCTGTTTTCAATTCTTTTAGATATATAGGCAGAAGAGGAATTGCTGGGTCATTGAATAATTTGATTTTTAGTATTTTGAGGAATTGCCACACTGTTTTACAAAGTGTCCGTACCATTTTACTTTCCCACGAACAATGTACAGGGTTCTAATTTCTGTACATCCTTGCCAGCACCTATTATTACTATTTTTTTGAAAGTAGCTATCTTAATGGGTGTGATTTGGGCCATGATTTGATATATTTTTTTAAACGATTTATGTATTTATTTATACAAGCACTGGGTACAGTCAGAAGCGCGGGAGGGTGAGAGAATTCACCAGAGCCAGAGCGGGGAGCAGAGCAGGCAGAAGGACCAAAGCACACTGCTGAGGGGCGCAGCTGGCGGCAGGAGAGGTCTGCGTGCCATGCGGGACCCTCCTCCGGTGGCCGGGGAGCAGCCGGGGATTGAACCGGCGCTGCAGAGGCTGCGGGCAGCTTCGCAACCCAGCACTCAACCGCTGCGCCACCGGGAGGCCCCTGATTTGATCTTAACTTAGCTTGTCTTTCTGGACTGAGGCATGTGGGCCTGGCAAAATGTGCACATAACTCAGTTGAGTTTGGAAATTTTGGTGGTCTGGGATAGAAGGAATAGACATATGTTCTCCGTTTTAGGAGATCCTTTAAGCTATTCCAGACGGATGAACTCTAGATAGTATCACTACTTAACATCGTGTGGAGATCTGTGACCCAGGTATCTGTATCTCTGTCTTTAGGTGAAGAATATTGAAGAGCACCGGCAGCGTAGTCTGGACTCTGTCCAGGAGCTGATGGAGAGCGGGCAGGCAGTGGGAGGCATGGTCACCACCACCACAGGTTCGCTTTTTCCTCCACCCCATCCTGTAGTGAGGGCACCCCAAAGGGGCCTCATTTCCTTACCTCCTCTTAAGACAAAAATATGCTGGAGTAGGACCATTTTGTGTTAGGGCTGGTTGGAAGTGTCTGGAGTTCTTTAGACATCACACATAGCTGGGAGACTCTCAAAAATACCTCTATTGAGAATGTCTTTCTCACCTCTTCCCAGATTGGAACCAGCCAGCTGAGGCGCAACAAGCCCAGCAAGTCCAGAGGATCATTTCGCGTTGCAACTGCCGAATGTACTATATTAGTTACAGCCATGACATCGATCCTGAGCTTGCAACTCAGATTAAGCCACCTGAGGTTCATGAGAACCAGGAAAAGGAAGATCTCCTAAAGAAGCAGGAAGGTATTCAGGACATGAAAGGCTTTTAGGAAGGAACTAGGGAACTTGTGAGACTAGTTATTTTCTTAGTGATCTTGAGACAGTACTGTTATTTAAAGTGTCAGTGTGCAGCAGGCATTAACATTAGAGTTGGCTCTATATTTTGTAAGTTCTTGGGTAAGAATATCCTGTACTCTTGGAGGAAACTGGGGTGAATGAGTATTATTTGATTCTGAAATATGTAAATATATTTCCACCCATAAGGATGTCTCACAATCCCTTTCTATGGGGTTAATAGGATTGGCTCCAGATATGGGTTAGGAGGTGGGGTAAATAGTTAAGGAGAAACTTGAACTTCTTATTTAGCTGCTAACAATTACATAGGGGCTGTGGATACCTTCACCCTCATCCATCATGAGCTGGAAATCTCCACCAACCCGGCTCAGTATGCCATGATCCTGGACATTGTCAACAACCTGCTGCTCCATGTAGAACCCAAGCGGAAGGTGCGCATGGGCCCTGTCGGAACTCCATTTAGGCTCACGGGAACCACTGGACCCTGTCCTTCATTTGGAGTCCAAAAAGAAAAGCCATGCTTCAAATGGAAAAAGGGCCTTGTGGTTGGTGCATCCTCTATTAGTCAGTAATGGCAGTTGAAATATCACTTACCTTGGAAATGTCCGAGCTTGTTTACTTGATTGTTTTTCTTGGTCAGTTCTCTACTCAGTCACCTAAATACCTCTGAAAACAGTAGCTGCCCCCCACTTCCATCTTCATCTCCATTTGTGAGACTGGCTTATAGTGAAATCCAAATTATTAAATCTTCTGTATTGGCCCATTCCTTGCTCTTGTTATTACACAGTGATAGAATTTCTAGAAGAGACCCCCAATTTTCTTTTCTTTTTTTGGAGATCTCTGTTTCCTGTTCTTTTTCTGTTCTACTTTATGGTAATACTTGTTTATTAAAAAATCTTGTCATTTCCTTTTCCATTTCTTTAGGAGCACAGTGAGAAAAAGCAGCGGGTCAGGTTCCAGCTGGAGATCTCTAGCAATCCTGAGGAGCAGCGCACCAGCATATTACATTTGCAGGAGGCTGTGCGGCAGCATGTGGCCCAGATACGGCAGCTGGAAAAACAGATGTATTCTATCATGAAGGTAGTGACCTGGCCGGTTTGAAGCTAGGGAGGTCTCCTAGAGCAAGGGAAATCACCTCTTTCTTTCTCCTGTCCTTAGTCTTTGCAGGATGACAGCAAGAATGAGAATTTGCTTGACCTGAACCAAAAGCTTCAGTTGCAGCTAAACCAGGAGAAGGCCAACCTACAGCTGGAAAGTGAAGAACTTAATATCCTCATCAGGTGCCCTAGCATTCTTTACCTGCGCTTTTCAGTGCCACACTTGAGTGGATTTCTCTTTCTTTTCTGTGTTCTTAAGAGTCCAGTATGTGTTTTTTGTTTTTTTTTTTAAAGATTTATTTACTTATATAAGAACCGGGATACAGGCCAGATGTACGGGAGGGTGAGAGGATTCACCAAAAACAGAGTGGGGCACAGAACAGGCAGACTAACGAAATACACTGCTGAGGGGAGCAGTGGGTGAGACAGGAGAGGTCTGCTGCACCAAGTGGGTTTCTCCTTGGCTGGCTGGGATTGAACCTGCACTGCAGAGGCTGCAGACAGCTTCACAGGGCGGTGCTCAACCACCTGCGCCACCAGGGATGCCCAAGAATCCAGTATGTGTTATCAAAGGCTGTTGTTGTAGATTCTGGCATCCCTTTCTGAATGAGCCTTGTTGGACTTGGCCAAGAAAATCCTTTGATTTTTCAATAATATACCTCTAGGGAAGGGAGAAAAATGGGTAGTTGGGATTGATCACTTTTGTGACCTTGATACTATGCAGCTGAACTGCAAGGAAGATATCTTCACAATTGCAGATATAACCATAAGGGTTATTAGTGGGAAGATGCTACTTTATCAGTAAGGTATAGACCTGAAAGATGGGGTTTGTGCTTCTGTGCTTCAAGGTGAGGAGAGCAGGAAATCCATGAAAAAACTTTAGGGAATAAATGTTCCAGAATAGGTCCATCTTCGGAGTTTTCCTCCTATATCACCTAGAGCATTCTGCACCACCCCCAACTCTTTTACCCTTGTTAACTTTGCTCCTGCTGTCCATTTATAGGTGTTTCAAGGATTTCCAGTTGCAGCAGGCCAACAAGATGGAGCTGCGAAAGCAGCAAGAAGATGTGAGTGTGGTTCGTCGCACTGAGTTCTATTTTGCTCAGGCACGGTGGCGTCTGACAGAGGAAGATGGACAGCTAGGAATAGCTGAACTGGAGCTGCAGCGGTTCCTGTACAGCAAGGTATTGGGCATATACGGTCACAGAATGGCAGCTGTATTGAGAGGCATTGACCTATTTCAGATGTCTGATTCACAAAAAAAGTAAAACAAAAAGGGGCTAATTATTATATGATTATTAATGATAGAGACATGAGCAGAGCTCCCCTTAGACATGTTTGTAATGTGAAATAATAGAGATATACATAAACTTGATCAAATGCTTCCTTCATTGACTAGTATCTCTAGAAATGCCCAGAAGGAATAATCTTCCAAGTCCAACTTGTAAAAGAACCATTAATTCTATACTAGCATTCAGCTTTCCTGCAGTTCCTCTTTGCATGGAAGTCTGAGTCCCTTCCACAAGCTCCTGGACATTTGGAAGTGAGACCATTTTGAGTGTCACAGTGAATGAGAAGTAATGCTGACATTTAGTACCAGTGAGACCTGGAGTACCCATGAGAAACTCTGGATTATAGGATGTATTGACTTTTTAACATTGAAAGAGATAGCAAAAAATAGGGATTAAACATGGAGAAGCTGAAAACAATAGGATATATAGCAATTCTCTAGACGGCTCCTGAGAAATGCTTATTATAGTGGATTGGGTGGTGGGCTATCCGTCTTTTATAGGTGAATAAGTCTGATGATACAGCAGAACATCTTCTGGAGTTGGGCTGGTTCACCATGAACAACCTCCTGCCCAATGCTGTCTACAAGGCAAGTCATTTCCCCATTCCTCGCCATTCACATGCTACCTACTACAGAGCATTTGTAAAAGTCCTCCCACATAAACCCTCTCTTGCCAACAATGTGGTGATCTGAAATGGTGGAAGCTTGTCTAGCTTAGTAAGACCATTGCTTCCCTTCTAAGTCTGTAGAAGATTTGTGGGTTGATTTATCACTCTACCCTACAGGTAGTCCTGCGGCCCCAGAGCTCCTGCCAATCTGGACGACAGCTGGCCCTACGCCTCTTCAGCAAAGTCCGACCCCCTGTTGGGGGTATCTCTGTTAAGGAGCACTTTGAGGTTAGTAAACAGTCCTTTGGGTACCCAGGAAGAAGGAGCAGTCAGAAGCTTTCTTTGTGTTACCTGATGCTATATTAGGGTTAGGAAAACTGAGGGATGATGTCTGAGCTTAATTGCTTCTTCAGCCTTTTTCCTCTTTAGGTAAATGTGGTGCCTCTCACCATCCAGCTGACACACCAGTTCTTCCATAGAATAATGGGTTTTTTCTTTCCTGGCCGAAGTGTGGAAGATGATGAGGTTGGTGATGAAGAAGATAAATCCAAACTGGTGACTACTGGTGAGAACTTTTGTGGTGGAACTCCAGAAGAAATGGGGTAACGGTCCCAGAGACAACTGAAGCTTCAGAAAGAGGACGACAGCTGGTGTGCTTGCTTTTTCATAGGAATACCAGTGGTGAAGCCTCGGCAGCTGATGGCGACAGATGATGCAGCACCCCTGGGCCCTGGGAAGGGTGTAGCACAGGGCTTGAATCGGAGTTCTGGGGTCAGGAGGTCATTTCGCAAAGCACCTGAGGTACCTGACATGCTCTTAAAGACAGAAAAATGGGAGCTGGGTTTGGCCTAGCTGAGGATTTCTTCTGTTTCCTTTGCATCTTTTCCAGGGGAGTAGGATGTTTGGAGTCTTAAGTTTCTTCTGATGATTTTAGGGACTCATAATTTTCCTGCTTGTCCTAGCACCCAGTGGATGATATTGACAAAATGAAAGAGCGAGCGGCCATGAACAACTCCTTCATCTACATAAAGATCCCACAAGTTCCACTATGTGTCAGCTACAAGGTCTGCTCCTCCCCAGCATTTTTTAGAACAGGGTGGGAAGTGAACCAGATAAAATCAGAGATTAAAGACAGATTTCAGCTTGTGAAACTAGTCTGTGAGTGCTACATCTGCTTCCCTCTGCTCTCCTCTCCAGGAGTGAGCACCATTACTAGGCCGAGGTAGAGGGACATCACTATCTGTAGGTTATCACTATGGGAAGGGGCTCACTAGACTTGGGCTCAAGTACTGGCTTGGACTAAAAATAACAATTGATATGTTTCTTCCCTCTTCTTTTCTCTCTCCCTCCTCCTCTCACAGGGTGAGAAGAACAGTGTGGACTGGGGTGACCTTAACCTGGTGCTCCCCTGTCTAGAGTATCACAACAACACATGGACATGGCTGGACTTTGCCATGGCTGTCAAGAGGGACAGCCGCAAAGCCCTGGTTGCGCAGGTATCCCACCAGAGTTCATGGCTGTTTGGTTAGCAGGGTAGCAAGCAGGTCCTCTGCTCAGGAACATTTTATTTTATTTTTTTAAAGATTTATTTATTTATGCATACAAGAGCTGGGGTATAGGCCAGAGATGTGGGGGGTGAGAGGATTCACCAGAGACAGAGTGGGGAACAGAACAGGCAGATTGACCCAAGTACACTGCTGAGGGGAGCAGCGGGCAAGTCAGGAGAGGTCTGCTGCGCCATGTGGGTTTCTCCCTGGCTGGCCAGGGATCAAACTCGCGCTGCAGAGGCTGCGGATTGCTTCATAGTGCAATGGTTAACCCCTTGCACCACCAGGAAGGCCCTGCTCTGGAGCATCTTATTGTAGAATACATTAATAGCAGTCTTGGGAAAGGGCAGGTGAATGAAGTGAGTGACTTTGCTCAAGATGATTGGACTGAATCTTTACTGTTTCCTCTGTTAACTACTGTTGATTTTTTTTGGGAACTCAGGGCTTACACAAACTCAGTTTTAGAATGGACTTTAGACGGTATGCTTCTTGAAAGTGGAGATCATTTTATAATTTGAATTGCCCTATTGTGCCTTCACGTTAAGTTTAATAAATCTTCATTGACTTGATTTATCTTGATTTATTCAGCCTGTCCCACTAATATTTACCTTCCTTTTTACTCTCTAACCTATCAGGTAATCAAAGAGAAGCTAAGGCTGAAGTCTGCAACAGGGTCTGAGGTCCGGGGAAAGCTAGAGACTAAATCAAACATCAACATGCAACAGCAGGAAGAGGAGGAGAAAGCCCGGCTCCTCATTGGTTTGAGGGTGGGCAACAAGAACCCTGGCAAGAAGTCCATCTTTGGCAGGCGCAAGTGATCCGGCAATCCAAGAGTGACTGAAGTACAGGAGCTGACTCTGGCTCAGGCCCCAGGGACTTGTGGGGTGGGAGGCACTTCTCTTCATCCCTCAGGATGGGTGGGGCCAGGAGCCTGCAGGGTACTGTGGAGAGAGGCACTGCTCTTTAGCAGCTGGTCTGTCCCCTGCAGAGCTTGGTAGATAATGCTGAGAATTCTACCTCACGCTGATCAGCAGGCCCAGAACCAGAGAGGCATCAAGAGAGCAAGATACAGAGAATAGGCCCGAGGCTGGGATCTGGTTCCCTTGGGGTCAGTTGAAAGGGTGGGGGTACAGTCCTGATCAAGTGTGGTAAATTTTTATAAAGATACATATATAAATATATATTTTAAGTATAACTGCTCTCCCCCTGGTGCCAGAAATCGGAGGCTGGCAGGGGTGGATCTGACCCTCAATCCACTGCCTTGGATGAAAGATATTGGTGTTCTGGGTGTATCAGCTGCTCCCCAGTCTTTGCCAAGCTTACTTGGCAATAGGAACCAGGGCTGGCCATGGGTACCCCTGGGGCATACCTGGAAAATGGTAAGAAAATGATTTAAAGAGAAAAATATATATTTTAAATTTGATGTTGGGTTTTTTTTTTTTTCCTTTTGTGTTGAGTGCAAGTGTCCTTCCCTCTCCATCAACCCAAGATACATCCTCTAGCTGCCACTCTAATGAGGTGGCCTCTTTCCTTCTGTCTGCGGCATTATCCCAGATACTTCCCAGCTCTGGTATGACTTTGACTCCATGCTAATAGGTCTCTGCACATGTTAGTTTAGACTAAACCTGGAGGAATAGGATTTGGGGTAGGGAAGGTTTTGGCTGCATCACTTGCAGCTCTAGTCATGAACAGCAGGGAAAAGGCGGGGCTCGTGTAATGCAGCATCAGGGGGAGGAATTGCTTCTGTAACTGGGACAGCAGATTTAGCAGAGAGGAGGCAGAGGCTGGGGATAGGAGCAGTGAGCTGTCGGCAGTGGCAATATGCCCGAGTGGCTGCTTCTCAGAAGGTAGGCTGTGGGGTTGTGACAGCCTGCTTAGGGAAGGTGAAGGAGGCATGGACTTGAGGTCTGGGAAGCAGCGGGTGAGGAGTATGTTAGTGATGCCCAATGTGGGGGTGGGGAAGGGAGGTATCTCAGCTCCATACTGAGAGACGCAGGCTGTATTTCCTTTTTTTTTTTTTAAAGATTTATTTATGCATATAAGAGCTGGGGTACAGGCTAGAGATGCCAGGGGGGATGGAGGGTGAGAGGATCCACCAGAGACAGAGTGGCGAACAGAACTGGCAGACTGACTGAAACACACTGCTGAGGGGAGCAGCGGGCGACAGATGTCTGCTGTGCCATGTGGGTTTCTCCCTGGCCGGCTGGGTATTGAACTCGGGCTGCAGAGGCTGCGAATTGCTTCATAGTGCAGTGTTTAACCCCTTGCGCCACCAGGGAGGCCCCCACAGGCTATATTTCTAATGCCTTATGGGGAAACATCCAATGATTGCTTTCTTAGATGATTTGAATTGTGTCCAGGAACTCTAGGCTTTGGTCCAAAGTGAGGATAATGGCAGTTATACTTGGTCAAAAAAATATCTCTAGCTAGGGTTGAGACTTATGGGGGAGGGAATGCCTGCTAAGATGGGCAGAAACTGTAATTCCTCAAGGGCAGAAGGTTTAGAGTGGCTTCCTTGGATCCTAGCAGTGTGGCAACATCTGGGGCCCCTTGGTCCGAGGCTGGAAGAGCCTCTGGTCAGGTGTGAGGACCACAAGGTCAGGTCTGGAAGAACTGTGGGGACCTCGGGGGCATTAGTGCCTGATCAGAAGCCCCTCGAGCCAGTCCCACTGCTGGTAGAGAAGCCTCTGTCTGAGTGGCCAGTGCCTCAGTTCATCAACCTTTTTCTGCCGGAATTTCCCATTAGGCCCCTTAGGGGGCAGCAGCAGCTGAAGGTAGGTCAATGGAATCCCCTGAAGGGGTCTCAGTCTTAGGGAGAAAAATCTACAACCAGTCTCAATTGCCCTGTTCTCCATTTCTCTGTACAGATATTAGGCCTTGTGGCTAAAGGCTCTTTTGGAACTGTCCTCAAGGTGCTAGATTGTGGCCAGAAAGCAGTATTTGCAGTCAAGGTAGGGAGGGGCCTAGGTACTCTTTCATGTTTCTTTCTTCTCTTTGCCTCCAATCTTTTTTTAAAAAAAATATTTATGCATACAAGAACTGGGGTACAGGCCAGAGGTGTGGGGGGTGAGAGGATCCACCAGAGACAGAATGGGGAACAGAACAGGCAGACTGACTGAAATACACTGCTGAGGGGAGCAGCAGGAGAGGTCTGCCTTGCCATGTGGATTCCTTTCTGGCTGGCCGGGGATCGAACTAGGGCTGCAGAGGATGTGGACTGCTTCATAGTGCGGTGCTTAACCCCTTGTGCCAACAGGGAATTCCTCTTTGCCTCCAGTCTTGGAGTCATCATGCCTCTCTTTATAGGTGGTGCCCAAGGTAAAGGTCCTACAGAGGGACAGCCTGAGGCAATGCAAAGAAGAGGTTAATATCCAGGTACAAATAGGCCTGGGAAGAGCTAAATCCCAGGTGGGGAAAGTACCTTTCTTGTCCAACTGTCTGCTCTTCCAGGTTCTGTCCCCTCCCTCTGATTCAAGGTACTTTAACATGGGAAGACATGGGAAAAGTAGCTATCATCAGTTATCCTAAGGTCTATCAGGGAACTCACTCCAGCATGACCTAGTGTGTGCCTTAGTATTATGCTGGTTCTGAAATTACCAGGCAGGCAGTCCCAATTAGTGAGTTCACTTGAACTAAGAGTGAGGTCAGCAGCATCCTTTCTAAACTAGGTAAAACCTGACTTCTTGGCTGCCTTGATCCTCAATGACCCTCCTTTAATTTGCTGTTTTCTTCATCCCTAGCGACAGATCAACCGTCCATTTATGCACGGTTTGGGGGACAGCTGGCAGGGAAAACGGCACCTCTTCATTAATGAGTGACTGGCCTCCTTCCCAAGAGTTGTTCTGTACTTCTTCTCTGAGGTTACCCATCCCTCTCTCTTCTGCCTTTGCTGTTCCCTTTCTCATAGCACTTCTCTCTCCCAAACGGAGAGGGAACAGCAGGTGGCATCAATTTGGGCAGGAGGTCTACAATGCCTTGAGCCCAGGCATAGTAGCCCTCAATACTGCCTAGTCTTCTGGTGGTTTGCAGTGTGCAGCACAGATCTGTACTCCCTGTGGTCTGCTGTTGGCTGCTTTGCTGAGGCTTCCATCCACCTTTTTGCTGCTGAACTGGTTCTGGTGCTGTGTAAGTGAAACAAGAGTGGTAATGAAAATGGGGAGGGAACAACTGGGTGGGGCATCAGAGACATTATTGGTATTAATTTTGAAGGTAAAAGAACAGGGATAGGGATGGAGTGGAGGCGCCCAGTGAAATTAGAAAGGCCAGGGGAGCTGCAGCATATGCCATACTTTGTCATTCATAGGCTATCTCCACGACTTGGGTATCATCCATTGAGATGTGAAGGTAAAGTGCTTTTTTTGTGTCTGAGGCGAGGCATTAGTAAGAGGTACCAACAGGTCCAAGAAGGCAAAGGGGAGCTGAGAACAGTTGACATTGGGGCCCCCATGAGTGCTAAGGATTTGAGTAAGGGCCCTCCAAGTATAGATCTGAGAGCAGAGTAGTGTTTCTTCCTGGGGAGTGTACATGAATAAAGTGGGCTGGAAAGAAGAGGGAGAATAATAACTTCTTATCTGTTATTTTTTCAGATGGAGAATATCCTTCTAGATGAACGAGGTAAGTGCTTTTGCTAGGCCAGAATGAGAGGTATTTTGGTTTGGGAGTAAGTCATGACTGACAAGAGGTGGATGAGTCATACTGTTGCCTTCTCTTTCTTAGGCCATCTGAAACTGACAGACTTTGGTCTGTCCCACCACCTGCCCCAGGTTGCCTGCGCCTATACTACCTGTGGCACCCTTCAGTATATGGGTGAGAGAGAAGTTAACACTGGTGGGCAAGCACTGGGCAGGAGGCTAGCTGTTGGATATCAGTGACAAGTTATCTTTCTAATCTGTAGCCCCAGAGGTCTGAGTGGAGGGCCTTACAGCCATGCGGTTGATTGTGGTCTCTGGGTGTCTTAGTTTTCTCTCTGGCAACTGGAAAGGTGAGAACTGGTAGAAAAGAGGAGCTTAACCTTGTGGTGGGAAAAAGGATGACCTTAGAAATCTTGCTTTATTCTAACTAAGGAATGCTACCTTCCCACCCCTTAACTCAGTTCCCAGTCGCTGCAGAGAGAGATCATGTATCTATGTTGGCAAGCGTGACCCACTGTGACTGAGATCCCAGCTTCTCTTAACCAAGGGCTCTCACTCCTGCTTCATGAGGTAAGGAGGAGCACTGTTTTCTTTCTTGACTACCAAACCATTCACTGTCCTTTCCCTATAATTAAAGTGATAGTTACCCATTTCTGATTAGCTTGGGGGCAGGGACTCCAACTTGATCAAGTACCACCTCACTACTTGCCCTCTAACCACCACTTCAAATTTCATTACTGAGTTTGGGTCCTCCAGATGATCTCCACATCCATGAGAGAGGTCACTTTTTTTTTTTTTTTTTTTTTGTGGGACCCTCGCTGGTGGCCGGGGATTGAACTGGCACTGCAGAGGCTGCAGGCAGCCTCGCAACCCAGCGCTCAACCGCTGCGCCACCAGGGGAGGCCCGAGAGAGGTCACTTCTGAGACAGTGGGCCACTGCTGCTCTCTTCCCAGTGCCATTCCTTTATCCCCACCTTTGTCCTGGTATTAACACTTTTCTCCATTTTATAAATTCTCTTCTCTTTATGGTTCTTTTTCCTGTCCTCTTCATCTCCATGAACTTCTTTCTCCTTTTCCAGTGTATCTGTTCATCTCCTTTCCTATCCTAGACCCTCATCCCTCACGCTCCCTTTCTCTTCAGCTCTTATGTCAGAATCCCCTCCATTGTCTCTATTTGCATCACTTCCAGCTCCACCCTTTCTTTCAGAGTGTGGCCTTTGACCCAGAGCTCCTACAGAAGCAGCCTGTGAACACTGTCATGAAGACACGAGCCACCCAACTCAGTCCATCGGAGTCCATGCTCTTCAAGGACTTTGTGACCTGGAGTCCTACCTGGTTCGCCCCAGCCCTGCTTGAGCTCCTCTACTGTAGATTAGGGCCTATCTGGGAACCTGAGGATCTCCCCTACTGCCAGCTCAGTATGACCGCCTTGATGATCCAGTGTGTTTTTACTTTGTGACCTTTTACCATTCTGTTCTTGCAGGTGTTAGACAGGAGTTCAAATCCTGGGCATTCTGCTGCTGGTAGCCACAGTTAGCTCTAATCCACATCTCAGTTCAACATCTCAGAGTGGTGACTTTTTCCTTCGCTTCATGTCTTCAGTGCTGTTGCTTTCAGCCAGAGGCATCTTCCATTTTCCCCTCCTGTTTCTCTGTTGTGTTTCCTCTCTTGAGCCTAGTAAACAATACTTCATGGGTTCCCAAGGTGCTATTTATATATTTAGTAGGCTTATCAGAAGCAGTTTGACTGTTTTTTGAAGGTCTCAAAAGCTAGCATTTCAATCTTTTTTTTTTTTTTTTATAGAGGCATTTTTTTTTTTTTATTTGTTTATACATGCACTGGGTACAGTCAGAAGCGCGGGAGGGTGAGAGAATTCACCAGAGCCAGAGCGGGGAGCAGAGCAGGCAGAAAGACCGAAGCACACTGCTGAGGGGAGCAGCGGGCGGCAGGAGAGGTCTGCGCGCCATGTGGGACCCTCCTCAGGTGGCCGGGGAGCAGCTGGGGATCGAACCGAACCGGCGCCGCAGAGGTCGCTGGCAGCTGCAGAGGTCACCGGCAGCTTTGCAACCCAGCGCTCAACCACTGCGCCACCGGGGAGGCCCGCTAGCATTTCAATCTTAAATGTGGAGTTAAAACATTATCTGGGAACTCAAAGCCAATCTGTAATAAATAAAATTTTAAAAAATTTTAGAAAGTGAACCAAATAGCTTGAAGTGAGAACAGGAGCTGAAACATGGGTAGGGTTAAATGCCTCTTCTAGGAGTCACTGGAATAGCTATGAAAATTTTTTCCAAAACAAAATCTATCCAAAAGATACAATGAGGGCCTCCCTGGTGGCACAAGCGGTTAAGATGCAGCACTATGAAGCTGACCACAAGCACTGCAGCACAAGTTCGATCCCCGGCCAGGGAGGAACCCACATGGCACAGCAGACCTCTCCTGACTCACCCACTGCTCCCATCAACAGTGTATTGCAGTCAATCTGCCTGTTCTGCTCCCTACTCTGTCTCTGGTAAATACTCTCACCCCCCCACACCTCTGGCCTGTACCCCCGTTCTTGTAGGCATAAATAAATAACTCTTTATTGAAAAAACAAAAGATACAATGATACTCAATGACACAATGAGTACTTATGCTCATCATCTCCCTAGAGAGCTCAGGATTTAGTTTTTGATGGACAAACCAAAGGATAGGAGCCATGACATGAACCTTAAGATTTAAGATTAGAAATGTATCTCGGGCCTCCCTGGTGGTGCAAGGAGTTAAGACTCAACCTATGAAGCTATCCGCAGCCTCTGCAACATGAGTTCCATCCCTGGCTAGGGAGATACCCACATGGCGCAGCACACCTCTCCCGTCTCGCCCGCTGCTCCCCTCAGCAGTGTATTTCAGTCAATCTGCCTGTTCTGTTCCCCACTCTGTCTCTAGTGAAGCCTCTCACCTCACCCCACACACCTCTGGCCTGTACCCCAGTTCTTGTATGCATAAATAAATAAATCTTTTTTAAAAAAGAAATGTATCTCAAGGAACTTATCCTTCAGCAAACGAAGTCATTTGGATCTTAAATTTGTATACGTTTGGCCTTTTGTGGCTTTGTTTTTACTTCTCAAAAACTTCATTTTTAATATTCTTCAGTTATATCTGATCTCTCCTGACCAAAGAGAATTTAGAAAGTGCTCTATGTATATCTATTTATTAATTCTGCCCCTAGATAAAACTGAATTTTCCTTGTATGTTGATGGCATTTTATTGGCTTCTAGAGAATTGCTTTTTCTGGATTGTACTTTGGCAGCCTGTATAAAAGTCCCCATGAAACTTAATTGTTGTGGATTTTGTAAAGGATGTTTATCAAGTGACAGTAGACACCTTGATGGCCCTTTACTACCTGCAAGCAAATCATATTATTGTGACTCAGTTCCTGTGTCTGTAAAATGGGGAGGTAGGGTGGGTCTGTGGGTATAGTTATAGTATTTACTTCATAGACAGACCCTTATGAAGATTAAAGGAATTAACAGTGCCAGGTACATAATAAATGTTCGATTCATGTTAGCTGTTCCAGTAAATCTGCTGCAGGCCCTGAGGTAAGTCCCAAGAAAACACCAGAAATTCAAGAGGCTAAATTAGAGCGCTGGTTGAGACCTCAGGTTATCACGTGCAACCCAATCTGCCTGAGTGAGAAATTCAAGTCCTCTTTACCTTCTGAATTCACTGTCCCTCCCTCCTGAAGAGAGGTAACGGTGGACCTCCCCGGTGGCCCAACGGTTGAGCGCTGGGTGCAGCCTCTGTATCCCCGGTTCAATCCCCGGCCACCGGGTGAGGGTCCCACATGGCGCGCAGACCTCTCCTGCCGCCCGCTGCTCCCCTCAGCAGTGTACTTCGTCAGTCTGCCTGCTCTGCTCCCCGCTCTGGCTCTGGTGAATTCTCTCACCCTCCCGCGCTTCTGACTGTACCCAGAGCTTGTGTAAATAAATAAATCTGTAAAAAAAAAAAAAAGGTAACGGAGGGAAACCTGTGGAGAGACTGCCTCAGGGCAGGCCACGAAGACCTGACGGAGCAGGAGGGTGAGCTATGGGGAACAGGAGGTATGGAGCCCCTGGGTTCTCCTGCCACCGCGGTACCCTCCCCGAGGTGAGGTCACACCGCCAGTCCCGCGCCCGGCCGACATCCAGCCTCCAGCCGGGGGAGGCGGAAGGCGTTCCCGCCCGAGAGCGCAGGGGGCCCCCGGGCTTACCTGGGGGCGGGGCCACCGCCAGCCCCGCCCACCGCCCTCCGGCGCGAGCCCGGGGCCGACCCGCTACCCTGACGCACAGCGACTCCGCGGCCAATCCGGGAGCGCGGCGCAGGTTCAAATAGAGACGGCGGGCGGCCATGGCTTCACCCCCTGGGCCTGGAAGGTGAGCGACTTCGTGTCTGCGTTGAAGATGTGGCAGGTGAAAAAGCGGGACACTGGCCTGTCGCCTTCGCCCCCACCGGTAAGCAGGAGAGCCTCTTAGGGAGAGCAGGGCCGGGGTTTCCCGGAGGGGGCGCCCGTCGTGCCGAGTGGCCTGGAAAGCTGGGCCGAGCGTGAGGCGGCGGGGCCCGTGCGGAGTCTTTGTCCCGCGGCTTTGCGCGCCACCATGTCGGGACCTACGCTTGTTACCCTGTCAGCTTCTTGGGGATGAAGGGCGGGCTCGCAGAGGCCGGGCTTTTTCACACATTCTCTTGTTTGTTAGGGAAAGCCAGCTGTGAGAACGCCTCTCCGAGAACTTGTCTTGCAGCCCAGTGTCCTCCCCAGCTCTGGAAAAGGACCCCCGATATGCGACACGCTGTCCCCATCATTGTCCAAGCTGGGATTGCAGGTGAGATTCGCCTGGCCAGCTTCTAACTGGGCTCTTTGCCGAGAATGAGAGCTCAGAGGAACAGAGGGCGAGGCCTGGAACGTAATTAATAGCGATAATGAAGTCTTCTATCTCAGTGACATCCATTTACAGCTATTCAGGCCAACAGAGAGGTGCCCTAGGTTGGCTAAAGGAAATCCACTGAGACCCCGGACCTCTATTTAGTTGTTAGTTTTTTATCAACTCCCCACTTCCTTACTCCTCAATCCCCCTATGTTTACCGTACAACTGAGAAATACTGTGCTCTCCCTCTAGTAAGGACTCACGGAGAGGTCAGTCCTTTTCTTTTCTTTTTTTTTCTTTTAAGATTTATTTATGCATACAAGAGCTGGGGTACAGGCCAGAGTTGGGGGGTGGGTGCGGTTTGAGAGGATTCACCAGAGACTAGAGTGGGAAACAGAACAGGCAGACTTACTGAAATACACTGCTGAGGGGAGCAGTGGGTGAGACAAGGAGAGGTCTGCTGTGCCATGTGGGTCACCTCCCTGGCCAGCCAGGATCGAACTTGCCCTGCTGCACATAGATTCACAGTGCTGCGACTTAACACCTTGCCCCAGCAGGGAGGCCCCAAGGTCAGGGATTTCTGCAAGACTGAGTCCTATCCTTAGTATCATCAGAGGCAGCCAGAATTCTCCTGGATCAAATTGCACCTCTGGAAGGCAGGGTTCATGTACCACCTTAAAACTTGCCCCTTGTAGAATTGTCTTCACTGAGTCCTTTATCAAAGGTCTTGAGAGAAGTAGCTGTGTGGAAACTGCTTTTCAATTGCTTAAAAAATTGTCAAAGGAGATTGACCTCTCTATAAGGTTCCTTGAGGAAACTTCTTTTAGAACTTACTACTTGGAAAATTACCTTTCTGGAGAAATTGCTCTTCTTTTCTCTTCCTGAAAATAGAACTATGTAGTTGTCATATTTTTTGCTCTTGTTCTTCCAGAAAGCTCAGGGGTCAAATCTGATTATCAGGTATAGCTATTACTCCTTGAAATAGGAAAAACTGCTTCCCCCTTTTTTTTTTCTTTTTAACCATGAGTTTGTATTTCATTAATTGATCAGTTGATCTATCTGTATCTGTTCTTTTTCATGCAGTCCAAATTATTTTTGGAAGGAGATGGACTAAATAAAGTTATAGGAGGAAAGAAGAGCATGTAACAACAGACACAGCCCAGATAACAGATTTATAAGGGTAGCTGTCTTGAAAGGGTTCTAACACCTACCTTTCTTTTTTTTTTTTAAAAGATTTATTTATACAAGCACTGCGTACAGTCAGAAGCTCGGGAGGGTGAGAGAATTCACCAGAGCCAGAGCGGGGAGCAGAGCAGGCAGACTGACGAAACACACTGCTGTGGGGAGCAGTGGGCGTGGCAGGAGAGGTCTGTCGCACCATGTGGGACCCTCACCCGGCAGCCGGGATTGAACCAGCGCTGCAGAGGCTGGGGGCAGATTCGCAGCTCAGCGCTCAACTGCTGTGCCACCAGGGGAGGCCCTAACACCTGCCTTTCAATAGGACTTTTTTGGATAATGGAAATGTTTGATAATCTGTGCTGCCCACTATGATAGAAGGATGTTGAGCACTTGAAATGTTGCTAATGTGACTGAGGAACTAGATTTTTTTTTTTTAATTAATTAATTTGTTTGTTTGTTTGCTTGTTTATACATGCACTGGGTATAGTCAGAAGCGTGGGAGGGTGAGAGAATTCACCAGAGCCAGAGCAGGGAGCAGAGCAGGCAGAAGGACCGAAGTACACTGCTGAGGGGAGCAGCGGGCGGCAGGAGAGGTCTGCGCGCCATGTGGGACCCTCCTCCGGTGGCCGGGGAGCAGCCGGGGATCGAACCGGCGCCACAGAGGCCATGGGCAGCTTCACAACCCAGCGCTCAACCGCTGCGCCACCGGGGAGGCCCAGGAACTAGATTTTTAGCTTCATTTTATTTAAATATCCTCATATGAATAGTGGTTACCACGTTAGACAGTAGAAAAGAAATAAATACTAAGCAGAAAAGAAATAAAGATCTAGTCAATCCTGCTTGGAACTTGAGCCATTTCAACGTGTGAACTCACATTTTCCTTTACCTTGGAGAAATTTTATTCTATTTGTTAATAACTCATTTGCATATGTTCTTTTCTCTTGAAAGAGCATTTATTCACATGTTAGCTTCATTAGACTTTCCCTCTAATTTTGTTAACTTTTCCCTCAGATTTACATTTCTTTTTATTTCTAGCTCTAAGATGTTTCTTACAGTTGATTGACCAGACCAGTAATTCCATTCTCAACTCTACCATCTTTCAATTTATTTCACTGAAATATTTTTGTTTAAAAGTAATAGTTATTTTCCCCAGTCTCTATGTGTTTGTTGAACCTAAATCTTGTTATGACATATGTATGTATATGTGTACATGTATGTATATTATTTTATTTTTATTGGTTTGGATTACCATCTGATTTCCATCAGCTCTGTTTTGTTAGGGTCTAACTTTTCTAACTTAGGGTTTGTCCTTTCTCTGGCTATTAGAGCCACTCAAGTACATTTGTATTTTCCTTTTCCTTGTTCATATGGACTTAGGTCCAACAAATGTGCAAGTGGTGGAAGGTGCAGTGGACTGTGTGCCTGTGGATTAGAAGTGGGAGGTTGTCCGTTTCTTTATCAGGGAACCAGGAGAAAATCTCTCTGCTCTTCATTCTCCCCTGCTACAAAGGCTAGAGCTTTTCAAATCCCAAGTTGAATGGATTCATCCATGTATTCAGGATGCCTATAGCTCTTGTGGGCCAAGGAGACTAGTCATAACACAGATTGATGTTATCAGGGTCCATGGAATTGTCCTCAATTTCTCATTTGCTCCAGAGGGGAGGAAATGTTATACAAGAACTGGGGTGGGGGGAGGGTGAAAGATATGGAGGGTGAGAGGATCCACCAGAGATAGAGTGGGGAAGAGAACGGGCGAATTGACTGAAATACACCCCTGTGGGGAGCAGCGGGTGATACAGGAGAGGTCTGCTGTGCCATGTGGGTTACCGCCCTGGCCAGGGTTTGAATTTGAGCTGCAGCAGCTGCAAACAGCTTCATAGAGCTGACGCCCAACTTCTGGTGCCACCAGGGAGGCCCATTAGCTTTAGATTCTGACAGAATTTGAGCCTAGGGACCCTTCCCACTTATTTCCCTAGAATACAGTTGGGGAGGAATAGTATGATATTCAAGCTACTGTCTCTGCATGGTATGGGTAGGTTATCTCAGCCTTGTTTACTGTAGACTGTAGACTGGTTTTAGCAGTCAACACTTGAAAGACCCCAAAATGGCTTCTCAGCCTTTCTTTCCCTGTATTGGGTCAGTGTAGTGAGCAGCAAGACTCAGCCAAGTTCTTACCTAAGCAGAGGTAATGAGAGCTCTTTTATGAGATTGTACAGCATCCTGTACATATAATTGCATAGTGGGGAACAGAATCAACTGCCTTAGTCAACTGCTTTTTTTCCCCTTTGGCAGGAAGGCAGCAACAAGTCATCTCTACTGGATTGTGTCAATTCTAAGAAGATAGACTCTCCTTCAGAACAGTTCAGCCATCCCTCAGAGTGGCTAGAAACTTGTCAACAGGAATCTGATGAGCCCCAGCTAGATCCAGTTCCCCAAACCAACTCTACTCCCAAAATATCCGGGGAAGCAGTAGACTCATTGGATGACAGTATGGTTAAAACCCTTGTCCTGGAACCTCCTACAGTAGGGCAGCAGCAAGACATTACATGGACAGTCCATTTGGAGAGCATGGTAGAGACAAATAGCATGTGTCTAGATGAGCCTTTGCGAACAGGAGATCTGCTGAAAAAGGGTGAGGCACCCTGCATGGAAGACAGCTTTTCAGAACTTGTTCTTGCCATGCCTGAAAAACCTACATTTGAAGATCCTCCATCTCATCTCTTAGAGTATTCACCAAATCTTTGCTCTGAACAGGGCCCACACTGTCCCAATGAAAGCCTGAGAGACAGCAGGGCTGAGGATGTAGGCCCTTCTGAAAGTAGTGACTTCTTGCCTTTCTCTATGCTCTGGCTTTCCCCTTCAACTACCTTAGCAGCAGATTTCCCTGTCAGTCATGCGGACCCAGGGGAGGGAATTGTGGAGCACAGAGCTATTAAGGAAGGAGAAATGAGCTTTCTCACACTCCCTGAGGAGGCTGAATTCAGAGATCAAGCACTTGTCTCAAACATGGAAGATATTCTGTCCACATGTCTGACCCAAAGTCCAGGGGAAGTGGAATCCCAGGCAGCTTCAGAGACAGCAGTGGAAGATGCTGGTAGGATTCTCATCTCTGATACAGGACCTTGGATGTCTCCACTGGCCTGGCTGGAAAAAAGTGTAAATACCTCCACCATGCTGGAAAATCTCCGTCAGAGCTTATCCCTTCCCTCTGTGCTTCGGGATGCTGCGATTGGCACAACACCTTTCTCTACTTGCTCGGTGGGGACTTGGTTTACTCCCCCACCCCCATGTGAAAAGAGTTCAGACACATCCCAAACAGGCGTGGTAGACACCAAGAACAGTACTTCTGAAACAGAGCGTTTCTTGTTGGGGTAAGTGTCCCTGAATCCTTGTACCTCCTGGGCCCACTTAAACTGGACCTGATATTCCCACCCCTTCCTCTCTCTTCTTATGTTCTTCTCTTCCTGCTGCAGCCATCCTCCAGATCTGACTACCTTATCTCGACGTGACCTGGAAGATAACCTGCTGAACTCTCTTGTTGTTCTGGAAGTTCTTTCCCATCAGCTGCGGGACTGGAAGAGCCAGCTGACAGGTCCTCACCCGGAAGTTCAGGACAATAGCACACAGACTGATACCTCTCCAAGTGGGGTAAGAAGGTTCTTCCGAAAGCTCTGAGAATCTCAGTGAGCCTCTTCCTCAAAATGTATGCTACTCTGCCAGAGGGCGAAGGGGACTCCTTAGTCACAGGCACATTCTTAGAATGTATGTAAAAGCGGGATCTGAAAAAATCCCTTAAAGCTGTGGGTATTCACTTTACCCCTGGGGAACATCAAGTCTTTCCGAGGGAATACAAGCAAGGAAAATTTTGAAGAGCTTGATTTCTAGAATCTTCAGCTTCCAAATGTACTGTTTACTAATTTTTTCTTACTTCCTCATTCTCAACTGCTCTTGTGCACTTTACTAAAGAACACACTTACCACATATCCTGAATCTTATGTTGTCAAGGGATAGCCATCAAAGGACAATAGGAAATATTTATGTACCTGCTGAGAATGCATGGCTGCAATGATTACAGACATCACTTATACATGCTTTCAACAAAATTGAAGGAAGACTTTAATTATGTCAGCAGTTCACTAAAAATTTTGATGAAAGTTCACTTTGAGATTTTTAGTGTATATCTCCAAACCTGCTCTAGAACTGGGTGACATGCCCTGTCTTCCTTCTTCCTTACCCACTTGTTCCCATTATTATGTGAAGATTTATCAATTCTTTACTTTAAGAATGGAAAATAAACTTCTGCTCCAGCAGGAGGTTTTTTCCCCCGGGTGATGGCTATCTTTCAGCAGTAATGAAGGCTCCCCACTTTCTTTCATAAAATTGTTGCTGAACCATGTCTTATTATAGGAATTATAGTGACCCATAGGAACATGAAGGGGAAAAAGCTTTATCCATTTCATTAATAGATGCTTCCCATTAAAATTTCACTGCAAAAATTACAATATTTACCATGATAGTGTACAACTGATGAAAGAAACTTTTTTTCATTTCCAACTTTTATGGTCAGAGGAATTTAAAAGAAATTTAAACTTAGATCAACTTTTGTTGTTGTTGCAGAGATACTCATGAGTAACAGTCTTTGAAGTACAAATATGTATTACTAATATAGTATATATAGCCTTTGTAACAATTTACACTTAAGGCTACTTAATCTTCCAAAATTATTGTAGGAGATATGAGAAGAAAACAGTTAAGGAAAGAAGGGAATGGTGTCAGGGAAGGGATTGATTGCCTCAGAATTGTGGCTGTTACTAATAAGAGTTGGCTTCCAAATGTCCAGACCTCCTTTAGGTTGAAAAGGTCCTCAAAATAATGACTTTACCTTTTACCTTTTGGAAATCATAGTCTCTTTGATCCTCCAACTGCTCAATTTCTTTCCTGTGTTTTCTTATTTTTGTATTCTTTCCTCTTATCCTTGATCTTTTTCCCTATGTATGAATACCCTTTACCCCAAAAGCTTGCCGGCTCCCTTCGGACACCACTGAAGCAGAACCAAAGAGGGTACGTGATAGCACCTTCAGTTGTTCTGCATTCCAGGGCCATATCCTTTTCACTCTGCTGTCTCCATCACACTAATCCTATCACCTGCCTGACTGCCCAGCTCAGAGCAGTATGGTGCTCTCTGCAGGGCTCTGCAGGTACTTGGTGCAGTACTGCTGGCATACTAGGGAATAATGCTTGTTTTGCTGGAGAAGAGTGATGAATTCCAGGAGATCTGCCTCCTTAAATGCAGACTGCCACAGCACTGTGATGCTTTCTTCTGCTCCAGCAGGAGGTTTTTTTCCCCGGGTGATGGCTATCTTTCAGCAGTAATGAAGGCTCCCCACTTTCTTTCAGAACTTTAAAATCTTTCTGTGGCTCCTCTGTCTTTGAGATCCTCATCTACATTACAAAGCACACTAAAAATCTTTTCTGCCCCAAGATAATAGACAGTTAGATGGTAAGATAATAAAATTCACTAATATTTGAGAAAGTTACTATTACTGGTAATCAAAGACATGCAATTGAAACAAGTGCCAAAATAGCTTTCCAACAAATAGTAAAGAATAAGTTGGATAATGCTTCCACTGACCTGTAAGCACTGACCTGTTGTCAGTAGGGAATAAATTGCTTCAGTCTTTTTTGAAGGCAATTTAAGACTTTTTAAAGCAGGAGCCTCCTGGGTGGTGCAGCAGATGAGTGCTGGGTTGCGAAGCTGCCCGCAGCCTCAGCAGCGCCGGTTCAATCCCCGGCTGCTCCCCGGCCACCGGAGGAGAGTCCTACATGGCGCGCAGACCTCTCCTGCCGCCCGCTGCTCCCTTCAGCAGTGTGCTTCGGTCCTTCTGCCTGCTCTGCTCCCTGCTCTGGCTCTGGTGAATTCTCTCACCCTCCCGCGCTTCTGACTGTACCCAGTGCTTGTATTTAAAAAAAAAAAAAAAAAGAAGTATCACTATTAAAAAAAAAAAAAAGACTTTTTAAAGCAGTTCAAGAAACTTTTTGACCCAGTGACTCTACTTCTAGGGATATGTTCTAAGGAAAAAAAAAAAAATTCTGCATAAAGATAGTCACATTTTAAGCCAGAAGGAAAAAGAAAAATATCAGATAGTTTCATTTATAGCAGGAATATAGGGGAACCAAATAAGACATCAGTGTAAAAACATAACAGTACAAAACACAACAAAGCAAAAACAGACAATTATAAATCAGAGATATACTGCAGGGGAGGAGGAGCACATGGGACTGAGGTGATGGTGCACGGGTGCATTGGTGAAGGAAATTCTATGGGGACTACACCTGAGGGGGGGAAGCAAATATTGTTTAAAAATGAACAATGATGTGAAAAATTTTAAAAATTAAAAAAAAGTCACATTTTTTAATAATGAAAAAATGTAAAATAATGGTACATCCACAAGATGGAATATTCTGTAGTCAGTAAAATGTACATTTATGAAGAGTTATTAAGTACACGGCTAAGCAAGTTTAACATCAGTTCATGGTTTTATTTATTTATTTATTTATGAATACAAGAACTGGGGTACAGGCCAGAGATGTGTGTGGGGGTGGTGAGAGGATTCACCAGAGACAGAGTGGGAAACAGAACAGGCAGACTGACCGAAGTACACTGCTGAGGGGAGCAGCGGGCAAGTCAGAAGAGGTCTCCTGCACCATGTGGGTATCTCCCTGGCCAGGAATTGAACTCGTGCTGCAGTGTCTGCGTATAGCTCCATAGGTTGTGTCTTTTTTTTTTTTTTTTTAAAGATTTATTTATTTATGCATACAAGAACTGAGGTACAGGCCAGAGATGTGGGAGGGTGAGAGGATTCACCAGAGACAGAGTGGGGAACAGAACAGGCAGACTGACTGAAACACACTGCTGAGGGGAGCAGCAGGCAAGGCAGGAGAGGTTTGCTGCACCATGTGTGTTGCTCCCTGGCCAGCTGGGGATCAAACTCATGCTATAGTGGCTGTGGATTGCTTCATAGTGCGGTGCTTAACCCCTTGTGCCACCAGGGAGACCCAGGTTGCGTCTTAAACCCTTGCGCCACCAGGGAGGCCCAAGATCATGGTTTTTAAGAAAAAAATCAGAGCTCAGATAACCCTCTGAGAGGCTTTGAGGTAAGATAAAAATACCAGCAGGAATTAAAAATGGGTGGTATTCCAAGGTAGGTTTCCCCAAAAGCAGATGTCCCAGTCTCAGACTAATCCAGTGAGGAGAATGAATATAAATTCAGGGCTAAATAACACCAGTAGTTTAATAAAATTACTAAAAGCAGGATCCTAATTTACTTACATAATCTCAATTATAGTTTTTCTTAAGCATTACTATATTTCATCAAATCTATTACCAATACTAAGATATATCCAAATTTCACTGTGGAGGTATACAGCAATCTCTGAGATGGGTGCTATACTATTGGTTAGGAAACTCTGTTATAGGTGGTAAAATTATTAATGATTTTTTCTCCATTTTATTCATTTTTGTATTTTCCAAAAATTTACAATAAACGTATGTTGTTCTTAGAGAAAAATGTTATTTTATTTTGTTTAAATTTTATTTTTATATTCCCCATATAATTACAACCCCCTTATTTTGACCTCAAATCCTCCTTTCCCTGCCCCCCACCCTGATAGAATATCTCTGGTTCATAGTTGTTTGTTGATTTTGATATTTTCTTTCTTATAGTTATTCTTTTTCCTGGCCCCTTATTTAAGTTTTCTAGATTCCTGCTATGAGTGAGACCATCCGGTATTTTTCTTTTTCTTTCTGGCTTATTTCACTGAGCATGATCCCTTCCAGCTCCATCCATGTTGCTGCAAATTGCATGTGTTTATCTTTTTTGAATGCTGAGTAATATTCCATGGTGTATATGCACCACATCTTCTTGATCCAGTCATCTATTTTTGGGCATTTGGGTTGTTTCCAAAGCTTAGCTATTGTAAATAGTGCTGCTATAAACATAGGGGTGCAGGTGCTCTTTGGAATTGATGTTTCTGTGTCCTTTGGGTAAATACCTAGGAGTGGAATTGCTGGATCATATTGAAGCTCTATGTTTAGTAGGTCAAGAAATCTCCACACAGCTCTCCATAGTGGTTGGACCAGTTTGCACTCCCACCAACAGTGCAGGAGAGTTCCTGAGAAAAATGTTATTTTAAAAAGGAGTTTTTAACCTACTTTTGGATCTCTTTCCTGACTTGGCTTCATCAAACTATGAGCCTTGCTCCTACTTTTATTTTTTAATTTAATTTAATTAATTAATTTTTTTTTTAATAGAGGCATGTTTTATTTATTTATTTATTTGTTTTCCTTGTTTGTTCATACATGCACTGGGTACAGTCAGAAGCGCGGGAGGGTGAGAGAATTCACCAGAGCCAGAGCGGGGAGCAGAGCAGGCAGAAGGACCGAAGTACACTGCTGAGGGGAGCAGCGGGCGGCAGGAGAGGTCTGCGCGCCATGTGGGACCCTCCTCCGGTGGCCGGGGAGCAGCCGGGGATCGAACCGGCGCCGCAGAGGCTGCGGGCAGCTTCACAACCCAGCGCTCAACCGCTGCGCCACCGGGGAGGCCCATTAATTAATTTATTTTTAAAGATTTATTTATTTATACATACAGGAGCTAGGGTACAGGCCAACTTGTGGGGGGTAAGAGGATTCACCAGAGACAGAGTGGGAAACAGAACAAGCAGATTGACTGAAATACACTGCTGAGGGGAGCAGCAGGCAAGTCAGGAGAGGTCTGCTGCACCATGTGGGTAACTCCCTGGCCAGAGATTGAACTCGTGCTGTGGTGGCTGTGGATAACTTCATAGGTTGCGTCTTAACCTACCAGGGAGGCCCTGCTCCTACATTTAATAGGAAGGATTCTTGAACTCAGTTGGTAGGAGAGGCAATGGGGTATTGATATATCATACACAAAAGGAAGAACTCTGTTTCTCTGACTAGATAAGTAAGAAACCTCAACATCTTTGGAAGAACCAAGAGATTGGGCAAGCTCTGCAGCAGGCCAGGAATATCATGGTAAGTGTTGACTGACCTTATACCGCTACTGGGTCTCCTGTGAAGATCAAGAATGGTGCATCCTAGGTGGTTAGCGATGGTGGTACTCAGTTGTGGTAGTGAAGAGAGGTTTCCAAACCTTTGTTAAGTTCACCTTCTCCCTACTGGGAACTTGAAATTGGCATCAGTGACTTTGTTCCCCAGTGCCCCCTTCTTCCTGCTCAGCGACTTTATTTGACCTAGTCTAATCATCTTTCTCTCTACAGCAGTCATGGGTGCTGGTCTCTAAAGAGGTGATATCCTTGCTTCACCTATCTATGTTACACTTAGAGGAAGATAAAACGAATGTGAGTCAGGAGGTAAGAAATGTAAAGATGAAGTAGAGACCTTTGGTGGGACTGAAAGCCAAAAAGTGGAACAAGACACAGCATCTGATTCTTGTCATGCAGTCTCGGCGTGTGGAAACCTTGGTCTCCTGCTGTTTTGATGTGTTGAAGAAACTGAAGGCAAGACTCCAGAGCCTCAAAGCAGAAGGCGAGGAGGCAAAGCACAGAGAGGAAATGGCCCTCAGAGGCCAGAATGCGGTAAGATGTCAGGTTTTTGTTCTTGGACATGGGAGAGCTGTTCCTCAGGTGTCCTGTGGGAACACAGATTCACTGGAGACATAGATAGGTGACCTATGAGCTGTTTGCCCTGGAGAATCATGCACTAACTACTGGAGCCGTGGAAAGTTATGGTTTTTTTATGCTATTTCCCTCTTCTGCTCACTCTGTCCTTGCAATCTCTTCTCTAAACAGGCAGAGACTGTGCTGGAGGCTTTCTGTGCACATGCCAGCCAGCGTATCAGCCAGCTGGAACAGGATGTGGCATCCTTGGGGGAGTTCAGAAACCTTTTGAAGGAAACCCAAACCCAAATGGTAATTTGAGGGCATTTCTTTCTTGGGGTCCATGCCAACATACTGGGAGGATGGCCACATATCCCCACTTTGCTGTTACCAGAGGAAAGGGGCTCCTTGCACAGGCACTCCTTCTCATATAGGTAGACCTGCATGCTGAGCAAGAAGAGGTGGCTCAGAAAACATCGAGTCTCACTTCCATCTTGCATCAGGACTGGATAGCCATGCAACTGGATGTGAGTATTTTTTTTTTTTTTAGATTTATTTATTTATACATACAAGAACTGGGGTACAGCCCAGAGGTGTGGGAGGTGAGAGGACTCACCAGAGACAGAGTGGGGAACAGAACAGGCTGACCGACTGAAATACACTGCTGAGGGGAGCAGTGGGTGAGTTAGGAGAAGTCTGCTGCACCATGTGGGTAGCTCCCTGGGCGGGGATTGAACTCGTGCTGCATGGATGTGAGTATTTGGGGCCAACACAGCACTCCTTCACTTCAGCCCCGTTGGGCACCTGGCCTCGAGTGTGTTCTACTGACCTGCTTGCTTCCCCTGGCAGTATATAACATGGACAGCTTTGCTGAGTCGGTCTCAAGAACTCACAAAGAAACTCACAGCTAAGAGCAGGCAGACTCTGCAGGAACGTGATACTGCACTTGAAGAAAAGGAGCAGGTACAAACCAGCAGTGGGGACTGTTTAGTTCTTAGTTCTGGTTTCCTCTTTTTCTACAGAAGGCTTTCCTAATGAGTGTGATCATTAGCTTCTTACCTTGGCCCTGACCTCTTTCTATCCTGTGGGTTTGGAGATCAGTCGGGTTCCTTTGCTGTGCGATGGGCTTGGGTCCAGCTGTTTCCTTTGTCCTTCAACACCTTCTTCAGCAACTTTTCTCCTCTGGTTCTACTTTTTCCTGAGAATTGGCCTCATTTGCTGCAGTGTTTCTGCCCAGGAGTAAGATGGTTTGCTGTCCTGAACTATGTGCTGGGACTCTTGATTCAGGAGGAACTGTGGGAGGAAAACTGTCTTTTTTTCCTAGGTTTCTAAGGAGCTGGAACAAGTCTCTGCCCATTTAGAGGACTGCAAAGGCCAAATAGAACAATTAAAGTTGGAAAACACTCGTTTAGCAACAGGTGTGTGTGTGTGTATATGTGTGTGTGCGTGCAAGTAATTTTGCCTTCGTGAGGTTTGGGGTATGGCAGTAGACCAAGAAAATGCTGGAGAGCACTTGTTTTGGAGCAGAAGTATAGGGAGGTTTTGGCCCAGTAACCACATGGTGTCATTAGGATACTTTTGGTCTAGATCTCCGGGCTCAGCTGCAGATTTTGGCCAATATGGAGAGCCAGCTGAAAGAGCTCCAGAGCCAGCATGCCCATTGTACCCAGGACCTGACCACGAAGGATGAATTGCTCTGCCAGCTTACCCAGAGCAATGAGGAGCAGGCTGCTCAGTGAGTTCCTATCAGGTTATTGTGGCAGTAGGCACCCAGGCTATAGGACTAAGTGGAATCTAATATAAGGTCTCTGGCAGATGGCAAAAAGAAGAGATGGCCCTAAAACACATGCAGGCTGAACTGCAGCAGCAACAGGCTGTGCTGGCCAAGGAGGTACAAGACTTGAAGGAGAACTTGGAGGTAAGGAATATGCCTTAGGGTGGGGGAGCTGGCAAGAGAGACTCGTGCCTAATGGTATTGAGGTGAGGTTTTAGACTCTGGACTGGACAGTCCTCTGTTCCCAGGGCTCTAAAAGTCCCAAGACGCTGGGGCTCATTTTTCCCACTATCCTTACTCCTTTCTTCCCTTTTCCTGCTTTCCTAGTTTGCTGACCAAGAGAATCAGGTTGCTCACTTGGAGCTGGGCCAGGTTGAGTGTCAGTTGAAAACCACGCTGGGAGTGCTCCGGGAACGTAGCCTGCAGTGTGAGGACCTCAAGGACACCATAGAGAATCTGAAGTAAGAGCTCCTCCTTTCTCTGCTTCCCCTGGAATGCTTCTCTCTCCCAGGAATGCTTCTATAAGCTAGTCTTTAAGAAGGGTATTGTGCCAGAGTTCAGGAACCTCTAGTTTCCTCTTTGAATGCAACTCTGGGGATTTGGGAGAGGTGTTCTGAGGACTTCTGGTCTTTGACAGCCTTCCCTGCTCTTTATTTCAGGGCTAAACTGGCTAGCACCATAGCAGAGTACCAGGAGAAAGACCTGGAGAAGACACGTCAATATTCCCAGGAGCTTGGGGTGCTGACTGAGCAACTGCAGAACCTGACCCTCTTCCTACGGAAGAAACTACAGGAAAAGGTAGAATCTGGGGGTTCCTTCCTTGCATTTGTATCTTTGAACAAACTTTTATTTCTTCCTTTCTGATCTTTTAGGATCCTGCTGCCCTGAAGGGAGCTGGTGTTTTTAGACAATACCTGTTTACTCTGCATGCGGAGTTCCAGGTTGTTAGAAGTTCTGCAAACAGAATTTCTTCCTAGAATTGACTCCTGTTCTCTGAGGACGTACTGGCTTGTGCGCATGTTCCCTACTAACTAGAAAAGCTTGTTTTTAGCAGTAACTTACTAATCTGTATCAGCATAAACACAGTTGTGTGCTATTTTCTTGTTCCTTTGTTTATATCTTTAATAAAAGCTTGGGCTGGGACAGTGAAAGGTAGAGCTGCTCTTGATGGCATTCTCCCCAGCCTCCCCCTGCTGCAAATTCATTTAGACTCTGAGTCTTCGTTAATGGCAGAGAACTTCATCGGCTCTCCTGACCGTGGCACTCATCCATATATATATATTTTTTAAGATTTTATTTATTTATTTATACAAGCACTGGGTACAGTCAGAAGCACTGGAGGGTGAGAGAATTCACCAGAGCCAGAGCACGGAACAGAACAGGCAGACTGACGAAACATGCTGCTAAGGGGAGCAGTGGGTGCAGCAGGAGAGGTCTGTTGCGCCATGTGGGACCCTCGCCAGAGGCCGGGGATCGAACTGGTGCTGCAGAGGCTGCGGGCAGCTTCGCAGCCCAGCACTCAACCACTGCACCACCAGGGAAGGCTCTGATCCATATACTTTTTATTCCCTATTCTTGCTTTACTGTATTAGAACTTTTACCATGATGTTGAAAAGGAGTAGTGAGAGGGGCCATCCTTGCCTAGTACCTGCTATTAGAGGGAAAACTTCATTTCTAACCATTATAGATGATGTTAGCTGTAGGTTATTGTAGCTATTCTTTCTCAAGTTGAGGACGTGCCCCTCTATTTCTAAGTTACTGAGAGTTTTTAATTGAGTCTTTATTGTATAGAATGGTCTTAAAACACTATTCTCGTTCCATCTCCGTGACCTTCAGTAACTTTCAGTTACTCGTGCCTACACGAGCTCTTTAGCCTTTCACTTAAACTTTTCTTATCTGTCTCCCTCCTCCCTATTATGAAGCATTTCGTTCATCTAGGCTACCTGTACACTATGCACGCGTCCCACCTCCATTCTTACTCAGACTCAGGATGTTACCACCTCTGTTCTTCTCTGTCTTCAAACTGGAAATACCTTTCCCTTTCCCATTAAAATTCTCCCTATTTCACTTTCTTTGAAATATTCCCAAATCACACTCAGTGATCTCTATAGTCCTCATGAACTTATTCTCCTTTTGTACTTACAGTAACTTTCCTTAGATATCTGGTCTGTTCAGCTAGACTGAGAGCAGAAATTTAGCCTTGCTTCTCTGGCCTTCCACAGTGCACAGTAAACAATAAATGGTTGGTATCTTTCCAAAACCATAATATTGGTTATTCAGCAGTTAAAGCTACAATCAGAATCCTGAAATCTGAATGTGCTTATGAGCTGACCCTTTTTCCCAGTATATACTGAACATAGGCAATGCCAGAGTCCACAGTCTAGCAGGAAAGGCAGAGGTGTAAAATGTGGTCTTAACTTGTGATCATGGGAGAGGTCTGTGTGGAGCAGAGGAAGGAGCATCAGTTCTACATTGGAGAGTTACCATGTCTTCTCAAAGAACATGACCCTTGGTCAGTCCCGAAGTTTAGAAATTCGGAAAGCAGGGGTTGGTTAAGAGGAAGGCCCAGCTGGCAGGGGGAATAGTTTATAAAAGTTTTAGTGGTACTATGTGTACTTTTTTTTTTTTTTTTAAGATTTATTTGTTTATTTATTTATACAAGCATTGGGTACAGTCAGAAGCACGGGAGAGTGAGAGAATTCACCAGAGCCAGAGCGGGGAGCAGAGCAGGCAGAAGGACCGAAGTACACTGCTGAGGGGAGCAGCGGGCAGCAGGAGAGGTCTGCGGGCCATGCGGGACCCTCCTCTGGTGGCTGGAAGCATCCGGGGATCGAACTGGTATAGCAGAGGCTGCGGGCAGCTTCGCAGCCCAGCGCTCAACTGCTGCGCCACCGGGGAGGCCCTACTTTTTTTTTTTTTTTTTTTAAGATTTATTTATTTATTTAGACAAGCACTGGGTACAGTCAGAAGCGCGGGAGGGTGAGAGAATTTACCAGAGACAGAGTGGGGAACAGAACAGGCAGACTGACGGAATACACTGCTGAGGGGAGCAGCGGGCGCGGCAGGAGAGGTCTGTCACACCATGTGGGACCCTCGCGAGTATCTGGGGATCGAACTGGCACTGCGGAGGCCGCAGGCAGCTTCGCATCGCAGCCCAGTGCTTAACTGCTGCGCCACCAGGGGAGGCCCACTATGTGTACTTTTTATAGTGGCTACCTTGCAACAAGGTTAGGTGCTGGTACTACAGGTGAGAAAGACAAGGCCCTGCTTATGAGGAATGTGGCAAGTTTGGGGACTATAAAGTGGCTTTTTTTTCTAATTTACTTACTATTTTCTTTATTGTTGTTCATTTTGATATAATGTTTGATTTCTCCCCTCAGATATAGTCCCTGTAGTTCTCCCAGCACCATAGCACCTATAAACCATCACCACAGTCCCTTGTGCTTTTCCCTCCTCTGTTTTGACCTCTCTCCGCCCCTCCCCTGCTGTGTGCCTCAGATCTATGATCAGTTTGCAAATTTTGTCTTTTTCCTGACCCTTTGTTTAGTTGCCCTATAGTCCACCTATACGTGAAACCAACTGATATTTCTCTTTTTCCTTCTGACTTATATCGCTTTACATAATCCTTTCCAACTCCATCCATGTTGCTGCAAATGGCATGAGTTTATCTTTTTTGATCACTGAGTAGTATTCCATTGTGTATATGTGCCACATCTTCTTCATCCATTCATCTATTTTGGGGCATTTATGTTGCTTAGGAAGTGACTTTTTAATCATTGGAGTGTAGGTTCTATATTGGGCAAGGATGGCAAAGAGACCGGAGTAGAGAAGTAGGTAGAAGTCAGATTTTGAAGACTTGAACTCATGGCACTTATAGTAGGGGTAGGGATGAGTTGGATGAATTTAATTCATAGTTAGAAGGTAGGAGTAATAGAACCTTGACTAATTTTATGTTGAAGTAAGGTAGAAGAGTAACTGAACTTAGATTGATGGGAAGATAGCGACACTATAGAGCGGGGGTCAGTAGACATTCCCTGCAAAGGGCAATACAGTATTTTCAGTCTTGCGAGCCAAGTGTTTCTGTCTCAACTAGTCAACTTTGCCTTTATAGCCCAGGGGTGGCCATGACAATGTGTAAATGAATGGATGTAATTGTATTCCAATAAAACTATCTACAAAAGCAGCTGGCAGGCCAGATTTGACTTGTAGACTATAACTGGCTGCTCACGCTGATCTAGGTTTGTAAATACAGGAGAGGGGCAGATTTGGGGAGTTAGTATAAGGAAGGTGGTGAGTTTAGGTTTGTACATATTTGTGCATATTATCTTTGTACATATTATCTCTCGGGTGGAATTATGGAACATCCTGGTAGATTTTTTTGCTGGCTCTCAAGCCTTTGGGTCTGGAGAGTAGGGGAAAAATCCAGCTGAGAGAGACAGATTGAGGGATTATCTGTGGAAGTGGATGTGTCTGTGGAGTTCCTGAGGTAAGGTCATCTGGGGAATGGATTAAAATGTTAAGAGAGCAAAGGATGAGTAATAGTCAAGAAATGGGCTGTGGATAGAGACAAGATATAGCCTGAAAGATTTGAGGCCTGCCTTTGAAGGAGAGAGAGTCATGCTCCAGAGCTAAGAAAAGGAAGTTTCTAAAGGAAGAATATGGTCATTAACTATGAAATAACTCAGGGAAAAGAAGAGCTGAAAATCGCCCATTGCATTTGAAAGTAAGGATGGCACTGGTGAACCAAATGATGAAAATTTTGGTGAAGAAGGGGGGCAGAAGCCTGAGTGTAGTGGGCAGAGGAGTTAATAGATGGTGAAGATAATAGGCAAGAAATGTAGGCTTTTCTTTTTTATTTTTAATTAATGGGAAAGAGAAAATGCAGTAGCTAAAGGGATTTAAGAAGGTTTGTTGTGTTTTTGTTTTTGTTTTCTTTTTAATTGTTGTTGCTTTAGTGAGAGAATTAACTTCAGGGAAAAAAAGCTAATGGAGAAGTTGGAAGACAGAGAAGTAATAGAATAGCATTCCAGATGTAGTTGGGGAGTTTGGGGAAATCACTAACCCTGAAAAGCAACTGATATTTTTTTCTCCTTTGCCCTTAGGCTGATCCGGAGACCCTTATAAACACAGCCTGTGCTCTTACCCAAGCACACCCTCCACCCACCAACAGCGCCTTCTTGGGAAGCATCTTGACAGCAAAAGGAGACAAAGGTTAGAGGCCTGGAATTTAGGGGTGGGAAGTTGTGACCACTCCTGATATCCTCCGCTGTTGGAGATGCCCACCAACAGACCTATCTCTCCAGGGCAGATTCTTGGCTAGGTCACTAGAGGGGCCTCTACCATGGTTGGTTTTTGTTTTACATACAGAATCAGCTCCTGTGCCCTTGCTTGGAAGTGACAAGAGTGCCTTCACCCGAGTAGCATCCATGGCATCCCTTCAGCCTACAGGTTAGGGTGGGCTCTCCAGGGATCCTGCCTATTTCTAGATCTGGTAGTGAGGATAAAGACTAAAGCAATGAGAAGTGCTTTGCTCTAAAAACCTCAATTCTACTTGGGCTCATTTTATTACTGCCTTTTGGGATCTGTAATGTTCCGGACATTCAAATCCTGTGGGTGGGGAACATGGATGAGAGTTGTGGAAATGATAGCTATACTCTTTCCACGCCTCTGCCTCTACCTAAGACTTTCCCTTTCAGAGACCCCTGGCATGGAGAAGAGCCTGGCAGAACTGAGTAGTAGGACTCTGGAGCTTCAGAGCCTGTGTTCCCTGCTGCAAGAGTCTAAAGAAGAAGCTGTCAAGAGTCTGCAGGGAAAAATGTGAGCGAGAGCAGGTCAAGTGAGAACACCCCTAATGTCAAGGGCCTAGCCAGCCCTGAGAGGACAGGAATAATGCTGAATTCTTCCCTCCCCTAGTTGTGATCTGCAGGATAGACTGCAGGCCCAGGAGGAACAGCATCAGGAAGCCCAGAAGGCAAAGGAAGCAGATATAGAGAAGCTGAACCAGGCCTTGTGCTTGCGCTACAAGGTGAAGGAGGGGCCTAGAAGTGGGGCAATGAACTGGAGCAGCTCTACTGGCCCACTGGGAATCATTGTCTCTCCAGGAATCTGGGTGGTGGGGATTTTCCAATCATTGCCCTAGTTTTGCCCCTCTGGGGTCAGACATTACACTTTTGGGAATCAGCTATGGGGTGACCCATCTCCCCAGGCTAACCTAGAAGTTGGGAACTCTAGCAGAACTCTCAGTACTGAAATGTGACTTGTATGATGAGCCCTGGAGGGAGAACTGGAGTGTTAATAATTGGCATCACCTGGGCTGAGCATGGGTCAGACACTAAATTCTATTTCCTGGCAAGGGCTGTAAGATTTGAGCCTCCCTCAATACCTTCTTTACTCCCTTTGGCTTCACAGAATGAAAAAGAGCTCCAGGAGGTGATACAGCAGCAGAACGAGAAGATCCTAGAGCAGATAGACAAGAGTGGAGAGCTCATAGTATGTTCAAGATGCCTGGCCCTTTACTTCCTGTGTTGCTGGTAGCCAGGATCCCAAATCTGGGCATTAGATCCCCTGGTCTACCCTTGTTCACATTGGTAGAAGAATTGAGAGGATACTTGAGGGCTTGTGAATACCTTTCCATTCTTATCCCCAGAGCCTGAGAGAGGAGGTGACACAACTTACCCGCTCACTTCGGCGTGCAGAGACAGAGACTAAGGTGCTCCAAGAGACTCTGGCAGGCCAGTTGGACCCCAGCTGTCAGCCCATGGCCACTAGCTGGATCCAGGAGAAAGTGTTTCTTTCCCAGGAGGTGACTCTGGGTTGACAGAGGAGCTGGGCAGCTGGTGGGGACCCTAGGCTATACCCCTACTGATCTGGACATATCTATCATTAGGTGGATAAACTGAGGGTGATGTTCCTGGAGATGAAAAATGAGAAAGCAAAACTCATGGTCAAGTTCCAGAGCCATGTAAGAATTCCCATGCATTTTCCTCAACCACCAGCAAGTGCCTGGCCATATTTTCCTTGCCCCCAAAACTGTGCTATTCTTTTAAGCACAGGCTTTATCTAGCCTCTTTGCTTTCTAGAGAAGTATCCTAGAAGAGAATCTTCGGCGCTCTGACAAGGAATTAAAGAAACTAGATGACATTGTTCAGCATATTTGTGAGGTAAAGGAGGGAAGGAACTGATGCAACTAAAAAAGACCCTGGGATAGGGTGTGGCCCTAGTAGGCAGAGAAGAGCACAGCACTGGTTCCCAGCCTGTGCTGAGAGCTGGGCCTTACTCACTCTTGCAGGCTGCTCTGTGGCTTCTGTTTTTTTTCTCTAACTCAGTGTTGACTGGGTGCTTCCTGGGGCTGTGAGCTTCAGGTCTCAAGCCTATGACCCTGAGCTGCCTTTTTTGCCTCTCTTCCCAGACTCTGCTGTCCATTCCAGAGGTCGTGAAGGGTTGCAAGGAGCTACAGGGGTTGCTAGAATTTCTGAGCTAAGAAATGAAAAGCTGGAATCTGTTTTCACCCCTTTTTACCCGCACTACACCCTTCGCCCAGTTCCAGGACCAACTGGCACACAGCCAGCTATGTTTATCTTTTTTTTTTTAATTACTTAATTCAGCTATGTTTGAATGCTATTTAAATAAAATATATTTAATGTATTTTTTCAGGCTCACTGAATCTTCTTTCTTGGGGAAGGGGTGGATGAGGTCTGGGGAGACGCAGCTTGGCCTTCCTGCCTGAGTACCCTAAACACACCCCTCCTGCAGAGCCAAAACCAGCTGCCCCTCCTCCCTTCCCTTGCTTCCCCAAATACCCCGGGCACTGGACTGTTTGTCCCTGGCTTTGGGCCTGGGGGGAATACACAAGACTTCATTCTCTTACCTTCTCCATCCCCCTCCACGCTAGGCCTTGGTTAATAAGGGGGTGAGGACCAATAAATTCACCCAAGTAAGTTACTTACTCCCTGCACAGGACTCCCACACTTCGTTGGTGCCTCTGTCCCATCTACCCGTTGTGACAGGCAAAATTCCCAACATCCCGCACAGTGATATGCACTTGGTAAAGGCTATTGTGGCAGAAATGAGGGCAAGACCATTTCCTGTGTCTGGGGCCCTGGTGGCAGCGCTCCATGAGATGGGAGGGGGAGAGTCCACCACTGCCTGCACGGCTGTGGCCCGGGGCCAGGAGTCACTCCACCTTGTCACCCCGCCCCTATGGGCGTGGCCGCACCGCGACCGCCAGTCTCGGGGAGGGGGCGTGGTCATGGCGGTGAGGTGCTGGCCCCGCCCCCCCGGGGGTGTCACGTAGCTCTGCGGTATTCGCCACCTCATTTACTGGAGCTAGGGCTGGAGCCACAGCGGCTGCTCCTCAGAATCGAGGTGTTCCTCTGGCTGAGCTGTTCCCGTGGCTGCCGCCGCTAACTGTGCTGCGCACAGGTGAGGCTCCGGGTGAGGTGGGAGCTACTCCATCTCTGCTTCCTCTCCCTGGCTCTTCTTGCTGTCCTTGCCCTATACCTGGGGTCCCTGGATGTGCCTTCTCGCGGTCTCCTTACATTCTCTCTTACATCTTAACTCCTTCCTAATCCCTTGGCTCAGCCTCTTCCACAACACCCCTCGCTCGGCTCTCACACCTGGACCTCAATTTTTTCAATCCTAAATCTTCCTCTGTCTCTTGCATTTTTCATTGGGGTCAGCCTCTTCAACCCAGATAATTTTAACCTCAGCTTCCTCCCATTTTTAGGCTAATTTCCTTCTCCTGTTCTCTTGCCTTCTGTCCTCCTGGTCTAGGTCCTTCCCCCTGTCTCACCATTACCTCCCTGCAAGTCTCCTTGCTCTTCCTGCATCACTCTCTTCCTTTCTCTACTTACTCCTTTCAAGCCTGACCTCTGCTCCCAACTCCCAATTGTGCTAGCAGTAAGGTTTGGGGTACAAAAGAAGTTATGAAAGCCTGTGGCTGTTATTTGTACCATTCCTATTCCGTAGCTGCCCCTAACCCCTCAAGAAAACCAAACCTTTCCTCCAGAAGCTTAGGGAAGGAGCAGTGATGGGTGTTTTTGCCTCATTCAGAAGCCTTGGAAGTAAGTGCACTTTCCTGGGGGCCCTGCTGAAGATGAGAAAGGGAAAGTTGGAAAGGTCAGGGCTTTTGCTTAATTGAAGAAGGGGTGAAAGTCAGTGAGAGGATTGACATCTTTGCTTGGGCAGCAGTTTCATCAGAAGACCTGTAACTTTAGGGCTGCTTCCCTCCCTACCCCCACCCTACCTCTTTCCCTGAGGCTGGGAATTTTGCCCACCAGGGACAAAAGGAGTTGTGAGAACTGGGCCCTAAGCCTGCTGTCAGCAGGACTGGTGCCACTTTGATGCCCAGAACCCATGCCAAGGATGCCTGCCCTGTTCCCAGTCCCATGATTGTTGGGGGGTGGGGCAGAGGGAAAGCCATTTGGCCCATATGGCGAGGACAGGAAGCAGAGCAGTTAGTGGATGTGGTCCAGTCTTACTATCTTGTCTCCATTCCAGAGAGCTGTCACCATGCCCCACTCGTACCCAGCCCTTTCTGCTGGGCAGAAAAAGGAGTTGTCTGACATCGCCCTTCGGATTGTGGCCCCTGGCAAAGGCATTCTGGCTGCTGATGAATCTGTAGGTAGGTGGGGGGTCTGTGGTGGAGTGATGCGAGGTGACCAGAGAACCCTGGGGATGATCTTGCCACCTCTCTTCATTTGTCTCCAGGCAGCATGGCCAAGCGGCTGAGCCAAATTGGGGTGGAAAACACAGAGGAGAATCGCCGTTTGTACCGCCAGGTTCTGTTCAGTGCTGACGACCGTGTGAAGAAGTGCATTGGAGGCGTCATTTTCTTCCATGAGACACTTTACCAAAAAGATGATAATGGTGTCCCCTTCATGCGTACCATCCAGGATAAAGGCATTGTTGTGGGCATCAAGGTGCAGCCACTGGAGAGGCGTGAATGTGAAAATATGTGTATGTGTGAGGGGTGGCATGGAGAATCTTGCCTGGGTTTAGCCCTCTCTTTGTGTTTCCTATAGGTTGACAAGGGTGTAGTGCCTTTAGCTGGGACTGATGGAGAAAGCACCACTCAAGGTATAGGACTTTTAGCAACACAGGGCGATTAGGTGGTTGATGCTGGCACAGATGGGCAGAGTGATGAGGCTGGCACTATGCTTGCAGGTCTGGATGGGCTCTCGGAACGCTGTGCCCAGTACAAGAAGGATGGCGCTGACTTCGCCAAGTGGCGCTGTGTGCTGAAAATCAGCGAGCGCACACCCTCAGCACTTGCCATTGTGGAGAATGCCAATGTGCTGGCCCGCTATGCCAGCATCTGCCAGCAGGTGTGTTGTGCTCCTGAGGGGGTCGGTTGGGTGCCCTGTGCCCGGGGAAGAGGGTTACAGGACTTTCCCCCATCCCATCTACTGCCCCTCCCAACTCTCCTGCTTTTACCTGCAGAATGGCATTGTGCCTATAGTGGAACCTGAAATCCTTCCTGATGGGGATCATGACCTCAAACGTTGCCAGTATGTTACAGAGAAGGTGAGCCTACACCTGGGCATGGGCATGTACTGCAGGGCAGCTGATGAGGGAACCTGTTCCCCATAATCCATGGCTCAGATTCAGATACTTTTCCCAAGTCCTCTTTTACTTGATCCCAGGAAAGACTTGTGAGTCTGAGCCTGTTTTGATAGTCACAGTGAAGCCCAGCCACTTTGAGACGAGAACATAGACTGATAAATGGCAGGGGCCCAGAACCTCAGTAAACCTCCTCTCCTCCCCAGGTCCTGGCTGCTGTGTACAAGGCCCTGAGTGACCATCATGTGTACCTGGAGGGGACCCTGCTCAAGCCCAACATGGTGACCCCTGGCCATGCCTGTCCCATTAAGTATAGCCCGGAGGAGATTGCCATGGCAACTGTCACTGCTCTGCGTCGTACTGTGCCCCCAGCTGTTCCAGGTGCCACCCTTTCTAACCTGCTGCTATCCCTAAGACTCAACCTCAGATTCTTCTCGGTGCCTTTGGGGTCCTTTACCCAGGAAAAATAGGAAGTGACCAATTTGTCTTCTCTTCTTCACCCTAGGAGTGACCTTCCTGTCTGGAGGTCAGAGTGAAGAGGAAGCATCCCTCAACCTCAATGCCATCAACCGATGTCCCCTTCCCAGGCCCTGGGCCCTCACCTTCTCCTATGGGCGTGCCCTGCAAGCCTCTGCACTCAATGCCTGGCGAGGGCAACGGGACAATGCCGGGGCTGCCACTGAGGAGTTCATCAAGCGGGCTGAGGTTGTGGGGATGGGATTGTGTGTGTTGCTAGGCAGGGGAAGCAGCTAGTGGCAACAGCCTAGAGGGTGTGGCACCTGAGGGTTGGTTTGATCTGCTTACCACCTCCCCTCCTTTTGCAGGTGAATGGGCTTGCCGCCCAGGGCAAGTATGAAGGCACTGGAGAGGATGGTGGAGCTGCAGCACAGTCCCTCTACATTGCCAACCATGCCTACTGAGTACCCATCCCACACAACCATTGGCCTGGCCACCTGCACCCAGTTTTGCTTGTAGTGATAGCCATTCAGAGCAGAGATGCCTCTCTCTAGCCAATACTGAATCCTTTTCTCCCTTGCCCTCTCCCATTGCTACCTGAGACCATTGGATAAAAGGATGACTGAGGGCAGGAGCCTTTGCTTGAAGTCAGAGTAGTATGTCAGAATCTTCCCTCTGCCTCTGCCAGCACCCACAACTTCCCCATTGGGCTCCCCTTGCTTGTGCTCTCTCCTGGAATCACAGGGTAGGACACTAGACCTGACTCATGCTAGAGTACATACCACATAACAAATAAATGTAGCAAAACATGTTTTGTCTGTGTATTTTATGCATCAAATTCCCACCTCCATGTTTCTGACTCCTCTCTGGAGTCTCTGACTGTGGAGATGGAAAGGGTGGGTTTTGAATTTTACTTAGTTTTAAGTTTATGGGGAAGGCCACACCCAGTTATGATTCCCAGTTCAGGCCCTTGCCTATTGATGTCCAAGGTTAGAGCAGACAGTATGTTGGGCCGCTGATCTTTTAGAGACTGGCACTTCAGAGTCATAGACTGCAGCTGCAGAAGGATGGCATGAAGCAAGATTTCAGTAACTTTTTTTTATGATATGTTTATTTTTTTGGTAAGCTGAATTTTTTAATTTTAATTTTATTTTTATATTCCCCATACAATTGCAACCCCCTTATTTTGACCCCAAACCCTTCTTTCCCTGCCCCCCACCCTCCATAGAGTGTCTCTGGTTCATAGTTGTTTGTTGATTTTGATTTTTACTTTCTTATAGTTATTCTTTTTCCTGGTCCCTTATTTAAGTTTTCTAGATTCCTGCTATGAGTGAGACCATCCGGCATTTTTCTTTTTCTTTCTGGCTTATTTCGCTGAGCATGATCCCTTCCAGCTCCATCCATGTTGCTGCAAATTGCCTGTGTTTATCTTTTTTGAAGGCTGAGTAATATTCCATTGTGTATATGTACCACATCTTCCTTGATCCAGTCATCTATTTTTGGGCATTTGGGTTGTTTCCAAAGCTTAGCTATTGTAAATAGTGCTGCTATAAACATAGGGGTGCAGGTGCTCTTTGGAATTGATGTTTCTGTGTCCTCTGGGTAAATACCTAGTCAAAAAATGGGCAGAAGAGCTAAAAAGAAACTTCTCTGAAGAGGAAATGCAAATGGCCAACAGGCATATGAAAAAATGTTCAACATCACTTGTAATCAGGGAAATGCAAATCAAAACTACCATGAGGCCTCCCCCGTGGCGCAGCGGTTGAGTGCTGGGTTGCGAAGCTGCCTGCGGCCTCTGCGGCGCCGGTTCGATCCCCGGCTGCTCCCCGGCCACCGGAGGAGGGTCCCACATGGCGCGCAGACCTCTCCTGCCGCCCGCTGCTCCCCTCAGCCGTGTACTTCGGTCCTGCCTGCTCTGCTCCCTGCTCTGGCTCTGGTGAATTCTCTCACCCTCCCGCACTTCTGACTGTACCCAGTGCATGTGTAAACAAAAAACAAACAAACAAACAAATAAATAAATAAAAAATATGCCTCTTAAAAAAAAAAAAAACTACCATGGGATACCATTTTTTTTTTTTTTAAAGATTTATTTATTTATTTATACAAGCACTGGGTAGAGTCAGAAGCACGGGAGGGTGACAGAATTCACCAGAGCCAGAGCGGGGAGCAGAGCAGGCAGAAGGACCGAAGTACACTGCTGAGGGGAGCAGCGGGCGGCAGGAGAGGTCTGCGCGCCCTGTGGGACCCTCCTCCTGGGACCCTCCTCCGGTGGCCGGGGAGCAGCCGGGGATCGAACCGGTGCTGCAGAGGCTGTGGGCAGCTTCGCAACCCAGCGCTCAACTGCTGCGCCACCGGGGAGGCCCATGAGATACCATCTTACACCAGTGAGAATGGCACATATTAAAAAAACCAGCAACAACAAATGTTGGCGAGGGTGTGGAGAAAAAGGAACTCTCCTGCACTGCTGGTGGGAGTGCAAACTGGCCCAACCACTATGGAGAGCTGTGTGGAGATTTCTTGACCTACTAAACATAGAGCTTCCATATGATCCAGCAATTCCACTCCAAGGTATTTACCCAAAGGACACAGAAACATAAATTCCATCGATTTCAGTAACTCTTGAAGGCAGCTTTTGTGCAAAGTCGGAAGTAGGAGGCAGGACAAGCTGCTGACTTGACACAGTCCACTAGGGGGAGTCACTGCAGAAGGAGCACCAGGGCTTCTGGCTGATGGGAAAACCTCTAAGCCTCAGAACTCATGCAGAGCAAGATATCTGGGAGACTGGCTAGTGCTGGTGTGCATTTTCTGTGGCATATGGGGAGAAAAGACTGGGCAAAGGCAGACGTGGTGAAGTCTCATGCTGAACTATGACCACTTGACTGGGATGTAAGCACTTGGGTCTAGCTGAGCAGATGAAGATGAGAATGTGATGGGTGTGTGTTGTGTGAACCAAGGAGGCCACACTCTGTGTAAAGTAGGTAACCAATCCTCCATCTAGCTAATTACTGCAATGTGGAAATGTAGGCTCAATGTGACCTGATCTTACACGAACAAAAGTAAGACTTGTATGACACTTTATATATTCCTGTCACTTTGATCCTATTTTAATCACTTGATTTATTAAATCATTTACTCCAACACCTTCACATAGAGTAGACCTATTAGTCTCCCTGTTTTAATATGAGGAAACAGGCACGGAAAACGTAACTTCTCAACATCACTTTGGTCGTAAGTGGTGAAATCAGAATCTGAATCCAAATCATTAAGATTCAGAGTCTGGGGCCTCCCCGGTGGAGCAGCGGTTGAGTGCTGGCCTGCGAGGCTGCCCTCAGCCTCTGCAGCACCAGTTCGAACCCGGGCCGCCGGGCGAGGGTCCCACATGGCACGCAGACCTCCCCTGCTGCCCGCCTGCTGCTCCCCTCAGCAGTGCACTTTGTCAGTTTGCCTGCTCTGCTCCCCGCTCTGGCTCTGGTGAATTCTCTCACCCTCCCGCGCTTCTGACTGTACCCAGTGCTTGTATAAATAAATAAATAAATAAATAAATCTTTAAAAAAAAAAATCCAGAGTCTGTGTTTATGAATTTTCAAGAATTTTAAGTGAAGTACCCAGGCTTTTATAAGCAACGAATTCAAATGAATTTAAAAATACCGAATGAGGGCCTCCCCGGTGGCGCAGCGGTTGAGTGCTGGGTTGCGAAGCTGCCCGCGGCCTCTGCGGCGCCGGTTCGATCCCCGGCTGCTCCCAGGCCACTGGAGGAGGATCCCACATGGTGCGCAGACCTCTCCTGCCACCCGCTGCTCCCCTCAGCAGTGTACTTCGGTCCTTCTGTCTGCTCTGCTCCCTGCTCTGGCTCTGGTGAATTCTCTCACCCTCCCGCGCTTCTGACTGTACCCAGTGCATGTATAAACAAAACAAACAAACAAACCAGCAAAACAAATAAAGCATGCCTCTATTAAAAAAAAAAAAATAAAAATACCGAATGAGTCAAACTGTTATAGGTCAGGGAGAGGGGCAGCCCAAACCCCGCAAACCTGCCTATTCTACATGGGTTCTGCCATCCGCCGCATCAACACAAAACATAGGAGACTTTAATGGGAAGGAACTTTAATAAAACTAGGAAACAATACAGGTAAGGCAAAGAGTCTAGTTTCTAAATGAAGCACCCAAAGTTACCCATCCCCTCGTGGGTAAAAGTCCATCCAAATGGGATTGGCCCAGAGCAAAGCCCCAAAGCCTGCCACAAGTCTAAAGCATCTTCCAGTGGGGACCCACAGCAAAGGGTCAGAAATAACCAGACAAGCCCGGAAGGAAAAGAGCAAAATAAACATCAAGATAAAAACTGCCATTGTCACCTCCCCACGGGTCTCACCCACATCTGTGTCACCCAGTCCACGACCAAAAGACAAGCACAGTTTCTTCACGTGTCTCTAGGCTCCATGCGCCTCTTCCAGGTCTCCTAGCTCCATCCAGCTTCCTTCCTCAGTCTCTTCTGCAGCTTCTTCTCTCCCTGCTCAGCTCCACCCTTCCTTGGGTGGGGCAGGGAACCTGGAACCTCCCCCTTTCCTGGGGACCACCCTGTTACAAAACCTGCTAAAAGTTACTACTAACTGGCAATCTCCAAGTCTGAGGATTGAGGAGAGGCTATTCAGAAGAGGAGCTCTGTGATAGCGATGATAAGCAACGACCTTGATGGCTGACATTTGAGCGCTTTCCGTGCGCCAGATTCTATACATGAATCTTCATTTTAGTGAGGAACACTGAAATTTAGAGCTGCCTATGGTTACCCAGCTAGTATTTAACAACTGCAGAGTTTGCGGTCCTAATCTCTGGGACTAGAAGTGTGGACTAGGAAGCGGGAGATTAATCTAATCTCCTATACGGGTCGAAACCGCGCCACCTCGACCGCCCCTTGGGGCCCTAGTAACCTTTCAAACTCGCCGCTTGTTTTGACGCGGGCTCCGCCCACCCGCGCCGGCCTACTTCCGCCTGCCGGCCCGGAGAGCTGCTCCTCATTGGTCCCGATCGCCGCGGCGGCTTACGATTGGAGGAAGCTTCCCAAGCCCCGCCCCCATACAGCCGGAAGCAAGTATGGCCGCCGCCGCCGCGACCACCTCTACCGACCTAGGTGCGTGGGGATTGGGACGGGGGCCTGCGTTTCGCGAATTGCTGGGGAGGTACGAGAGGGCGGGGACTGTGGTGTGTCAGAGGTCCCGCGGACTGAGAGTCGGGGGTCATTTCTGACGGAATCCCTGCAGATTTGGGCCGGGCTCCTGGCGCGGGGATCCCTACGAATGCGGGCGGACTGTGCGGGTTGCCCAGGCTCCTCCGCGTCGGGGGTGGGGCCGGCACCCGAACCTCCTTTCCCGAGCCTGAGTCGATCCTCTGGTCCCCCCAGAGGTGGTCCGAGGCAAGCGCTCCGCCCTCTTCTTCGCTGCGGTGGCCATCGTGCTGGGGCTGCCGCTCTGGTGGAAGACCACGGAGACCTACCGAGCCCCGCTGCCTTACTCCGAGATCAGCGGGCTGAATGCTCTGCAGGTGAGACCTCGGTGGGGGAAGGTCGTGGGCAGCCCACCGGCAAGGCTGAAGACTCAACTCATGGCCCTGATGCTCCTTCCCGAAGCTCCGGCTCACGGTGCCTGTCACTGTCGTCTTTACCCGGGAATCATTGCCCCTGGACGACCAGGAGAAGCTGCCCTTCACCGTTGTGCATGAGAGAGAGATCCCGCTGAAATGTGAGTTCCTAGGTCATCAGGGCTCCCTTTCTGGTGTCAGCTCTGTCCAGAGATGGATTGGGGAGGAACAGCGTGGATGCCCCATAAGGTAGTTAAAAACTTATTAAAAGACTTCTCCGAATGAACATGTGTTTGGTTAGAAAAAAAAAAGCCACTTTACTAAGTGTTAGGTACTGTTCTTAGGTACTAGGAACGATTTGGGAATGAATTAGAAAATGCTAATGATTTTGTTATAGAGCAACCCCGATATTAAACGGGTTCCTGGCTGTGGGTCCTCACCCGCGCGCTTTAAAGGGACTTATGAATACTCTACTACAGACACACACAAAAGGGTTAATAAAAGGTTTATTTACAAGAGGAAAGGAAATAAGGAAAATGTACAACTCAGGGAGAAAATAGGGAAATAAAGTCTTTAATGCGTCCTACCCGATCCGACGACCTGGAAACCCCAAAGTCACTCTCAGAGCTGACCGGACGCTGCTGCTGGCCAAGAGCCCAAAATGGAGAGAGCCCCCCAAAGCCCACGTGTCTGCCTTTTGTATCCACCTGGCTGCTTAACCCCACCCTCAGGTCCCAGCCACCTTCCCTTTGGTGGTGATGGGATTTGGAGTTCCCAGTGTCTTTGGCTTTGACCTGGGGTGGGGGTGGAGTCCACAAAGCCTGTATGGAATTTGCTTTGGGACCGCCTTTTCCCCCTAACAATTCCCCCCTTTCACTTTTTGCCACCATTTCCATGGTGATGGCGCCAAATCTGTTATAGGACAGGGAGAGGGGCAGCCCAAACCCCGCAAACCTGCCTATTCTACATGGGTTCTGCCATCCGCCGCATCAACACAAAACATAGGAGACTTTAATGGGAAGGAACTTTAATAAAACTAGGAAACAATACAGGTAAGGCAAAGAGTCTAGTTTCTAAATGAAGCACCCAAAGTTACCCGTCCCCTCGTGGGTAAAAGTCCATCCATACGGGATCGGCCCAGAACAAGGCCCCAAAGCCTGCTACAAGTCTAAAACATCTTCCAGTGGGGACCCACAGAAAAGGGTCACAAACAACCAGACAAGCCCGGAAGGAAAAGAGCAAAATCAACATCAAGATAAAAGCTGCCATTGTCACCTCCCCACGGGTCTCACCCACATCTGTGTCACCCAGTCCACGACCAAAAGACAAGCGCAGTTTCTTCACATGTCTCTAGGCTCCATGCGCCTCCTCCAGGTCTCCTGGCTCCATCCTGCTTCCTTCCTTCCTCAGTCTCTTCTCCAGCTTCTCTTCTTCCTGCTCAGCTCCACCCTCCCTTGGGTGGGGCAGGGAACCTCCCCCTTTCCTGGGGACCACCCTGTTGCAATTTCAAGAAATCCATAGGTAGGTAAGAGAGAAAGACACCTAAATCACGGAAGCTGTTATTGTTGCTCTTTGTATGCCTGAAAGTAGGTGAGACACTTTCGGTGTGTTGTCTCATTTAATCTGGTCATTATGAGCTCCATTTTATAAATGAAAAAACAAACTTAGAGTGTGATTTTTCCTAGATCACAGTTACCTAGTAAGAGGTGGGATTGGATTTTAAATCCAGGTTTGACTGATCCCAGTGATCAGACTTTCATCAGCAAACAATACTGCCTCCTGCATAAAGCATGGGGAGGTGAATCTGCATATCAGGGACTCTGTGAACACTTGTTTCCTCCCACCATGTGAAGTGAAAGGTTGGGTGTGAATGGAGTTGTAGACTGAGTGTAGACCGTGAAGTATCTGTGTGCCAAGTATGTTCCAGCTCTTTAACCTTGGTCAAGACATTAAAAACAACCGTACCATTTTATATGATTTAACTTAATGTGTACACAAATATGTCTGGTTTCTCAAACACATCCCAAAAACAAAAATTGCATTGTAACTCCTATGTTAGTTTGCAGCTTTGTTCTCAGTTTGTGGTGTACTACTGCTCATTTTTAGTGATTCAGTATTCCATAAGATAATATGCAGTACAGTGGAGGGGCCTATCGAAAGTATGAAATCTGAACTCAGCTGGAGGAAAGCCTTGTTTCTGCCACTTATTTGTGTGAATTTGGATGAGGTTGGTAAGCTCTCTGAACTTGGTTTTCTTATCTGTTAAATAGGAAGAGTGCTAGGGCTGTACGTTTATTCAACAAATATTTATTGAGCGCCTATGTTAGATACAGCAGTGAACAAAGCAGACCGAAAAAGAGAACAGACAATTAAAAAAAGACAGACAAGTAAAAGTGTATGTTGGAGGGGCCTCCCCGGTGGCGCAGCGGTTGAGCGCTGGGTTGGGAAGCTGCCCGCAGCCTCTGCGGCGCATGTTCGATCCCCGGCTGCTCCCCGGCCACTGGAGGAGGGTCCCACATGGCGCACAGACCTCTCCTGCCGCCCGCTGCTCCCCTCAGCAGTGTACTTCGGTCCTTCTGCCTGCTCTGCTCCCCGCTCTGGCTCTGGTGAATTCTCTCGCCCTCCCGTGCTTCTGACTGTACCCAGTGCATGTATAAACAAAACAAACAAACAAATAAATAAATAAATAAAAACATGCCTCTAAAAAAAAAAAAAAAAAGTATGTAACAATGATGTTTACATTTAAAAAAAAAAAAAAAGTGTATGTTGGATGGTGAAAGGCTCAAACATAGAGTAGGGCAGGGATGTTAAGGAGGTTTTCTTGGGGGTTGGGGTTATCATTGCAGTTTTACATAGGGTGGCCAAAGAAGACAATTGAAGATAGGACATTGGGTAAAGACCTGAAAGAGGGGAGGGAGTCTTTTGTGTAGCTATTTGGGAGAAAAACTTTTTTGGCAGAGGGAAAGGCAAGTATAAGGTTCTGAGGTGGGAACGGGTGTGGTGCCTCTGAAGACCAGCAAGAATACCATTGTGGCTGGAATGAGCTGAAGAAGGGAGAGATTAAGAGGAAATAAAGAGAACCAGAGCTGTACAAGGGGCCAGATCACAGACAGCTTTTATTCTAGATAAAAAGGGAAGCCATGGAAGGGTTTTTTTTAAAAAACTGAACCACCATTAGTACACATAGCCAAGTTAGCAGTAATTCCTTAATGTCATCTAATTCTTTTATTATATATTAGCTGCTCCCTGCTCCAGACCCCCAGTACTTCTTTGCATATACTATTGATTAGTTGGAGAAACCAGGTCATTTGTTTTATAGAACATCTTGCGTTCTGGATCTGGCAGGTCACTTCTTCCTTGTTTCATATAACTTATTTTTCTAGTTACCATATTTTTTAAAAAAAATTTATTTATTTATGCATACAAGAACTGGGGTACAGGCCAGAGGTGTGGTGGGTGAGAGAATTCACCAGAGACAGAGTGGGGAACAGAACAGGCAGATTGACTGAAGTACACTGCTGAGGGGAGCAGCGGGCAAATCAGGAGAGGTCTGCTGCGTCATGTGTGTTGCTCCCTGGCCAGGGATGGAACTTGTGCTGCAGTGTCTGCGGATAGCTTCATAGGTTGTGTCTTAACCCCTTGAGCCACCATGGAGGCCCCCACCATAATTTTTTTTTTTTTAAGATTTATTTATTTATTTATACAAGCACCGGGTACAGTCAGAAGCGCGGGAGGGTGAGAGAATTCACCAGAGCCAGAGCGGGGAGCAGAGCAGGCAGAAGGACCGAAATACACTGCTGAGGGGAGCAGCGGGCGGCAGGAGAGGTCTGCGCGCCATGTGGGACCCTCCTCCGGTGGCTGGGAGCAGCTGGAGATCGAACTGGCGCTGCAGAGGTTGCAGGCAGCTTCGCAACCCAGTGCTCAACCGCTGCGCCACCGGGGAAGCCCATAATTTTTTTTTTTTTAAGAAATTATTTTATTTATTCAAGAACTGGGGTACAGGCCAGAGGTGCGGGGTGAGGGTGTGGTTTGAGAGGATTCAGCTCAGACAGAGTGGGGAACAGAACAGGCAGACTGACTGAAATACATTGCTGAGGGGAGCAGCGGGCGAGACAGGAGAGGTCTACCTCACCATGTGGGTCTCTTCCTGGTCGGCCGGGTACTGAACCCGTGCTGCAGAGACTGGAGACAGCTTCACAGTGCTGTACTGTGCTCAACCCACTGCGCCACTGGGGAGGCCCTCTAGTTTCCATATTTCTTATAAACTGGTATTTAGATCTAGTATGTTTGATTTTTTAGGCAAGAATACTTTAAAATTGGTGTGGTGTACTTCCTATTGTGCTATTTCATGAAGCATGTCATAATGGCCGATTTTCCCATTTTGGATGATGCAAAGATGATTTAGTGAGTTCATGTATTGTCAGCCTGATTTCTGTATTTTAAAGTTCCTCGTTAACCTTTCACCTGATGGCTTTAGCATCCGTTGGTGCTGGAATTCGTTTTATTAGCAGTTGTGATTTTTTTTTTTTAATTGTTGTTGGAGTGCCACTGGTTTGCATCCTTGATGGTTTTTTTTTTTTTTTCTAAAAGATTTATTTATTCATTTATACAAGCACTGGGTACGTCAGAAGTGTGGGAGGGCGAGCGAATTCACCAGAGCCAGAGCGGGGAGCAGAGCAGGCAGAAGGACTGAAGCACAATGCTGAGGGGAGCAGCGGGCGGCAGGAGAGGTCTGCGCGCCATGTGGGACCCTCCTCGGGTGGCTGGGGAGCAGCCGGGGATCGAACCGGCGCTGCAGGGGGCTGCGGGCATCCTTGCAACCCAGCGCTCAACCGCTGCGCCACCAGGGAGGCCCTGCAGTTGTGATTTTTTTTTTTTTTAAAGATTTATTTATACAATAACTGGGGTACAGACCAGAGATGAGGGAAGGTGAAAGGATTCACCAGAGACAGAGTGGGAAGCAGAACAGGCAGATGACCAAAAACACTTCTGAGGGGAGAGTGGGCAAGACAGGAGAGGTCTGCTGCGCCATGTGGGTTTTTCCCCTGCTGGCCGGGAATCGAACCCGCGCTGCAGAGGCTGAGGACAGCTTTGCAGTGCTGCACTCAACCCACTGTGCTACCGGGAAGGCCAGCAGTTGTGGTTTTTTAAATCTATTATTTCTTCTGTGTTATATGACCTGGAATTCTTGAATTTTCCCAATAAAATTTTTTTTTAAGAGTTATTTATTTATTTATAGAAGCACTGGATATAGTCAGAAGCGCGGGAAGGTGAGAGAATTCACCAGAGCCAGAGCAGGGAGCAGAGCAGGCAGAATGATGGGGATTGAACCGGCGTTGCAGAGGCTGCAGGCAGCTCAACTGCTGCGCCACCGGGGGAGGCCCTTTCCCGATAAAATTTTAGGTTCAGTTTGTCATATTCTAGGGGAGCAAACTATTTCTTTGGGAATGCCTTACGTGTATAGGTTAACTTGGGGAGAATGAACATCCATAGACTAGTTTTTCCATCTAGGAGTTTGCATGCTTTTCCCATATTCTTCCGATCTTTTATGTCCTGAAGTAAAGTCCTTGTTTTTTATTTTTTTATAGTCTTGTACATTTATTCCTATCATTGCGATTTTGAAAAATGATTGCTTTTCTATCAGATATTGCTGGTATTTATTAGAAAGCTGTTGCTGTTTTATTCTCACATCTAGTCATTTTACTGAACTGTTACTATTCTTTTTTTTATTTTTTGATATTTAAAGAGCAGGTTTATTAGAAAAGGGATAGGATAGTAAAAGACACTTGCCTAGACACAGGTGGGCAGGAAGAGCTGCCCCGAAAGAGACAGGTTTGCTGATAGAGGCCTGCATGGTTGCAGGCGGGTGGCCTTGAGGAGAGCGGTCTCTGCTGAGGGAGGTCAGTAAAGAGAAGCCCTGGCATGGTGTAGGTCATGGGCAGGCAGGAAGGCTGCTGCCCTGCAGAGGGAGAGAGTTGGTGAAAAGGCACAGTTGGTGCATAGGCACAGGTGGGCAGTGGAAGTGCTGCTGAACTGTTACTATTCTAATAGTTTTTCAGTTGGTCCTCTTAGGTTTTTTTTTTTTTTTAAATAATTATACTACTTCCAAAGAGGCCATTTATTTATTTATTTATAAAAAATTTATGCAGGGCCTCCCTGGTAGCGCAAGGGGTTAAGTCACAGCACTATTAAGCTATCACCAGCCACTGCAGCACAGCATAAGTTTGATTGCCGGCTGCCCAGGGATCTAACTTACATGGTGCAGCAGACCTCTCCTGTCTCACCCGCTGCTCCCCTCAGCAGTGTATTGCAGTAGATCCGCCTGTTCTGCTCTCCACTCTGTCTTTGGTGAATCCTCTCACCCTCCCACCCCCGCACCTCTGGCCAGTACCCCAGTTCCCTGGCCAGGGATCAAACTCATGCCACAGTGGCTGGTGATAGCTTCATAGTGCTGAGACTTAACCCCTGTGCCACCAGGGAGGCCCCCCCAGAAGTGGCCATTTAATCTTTTTCAAATAAATTATGTTTTATTTAATTTTCAAATAAAATTATGTTTATTTTTCTTATTATATTGATCAGGAATGTGAGAAAGAACAATGCTAACTGAATAGAGGGTAGGGATCTTTGTCTTCTTACTCACTTTGATGGAACTATATTTACTGTGTATGTTTTGTTCTTACCAAGATTGTTCATTGGATTTAATTTTGGGGTCAGCTATTAAAATGATCATACAACTTTTTTCCTTTCATCTATTACTGTCATGAATATTATGGTAGACTTCTCCATGGGAGGTCCTTCAGGCTGAAGGTAGTGATTGCATAGTCAAAGGCAAGAGCTAGGCAGGTGGAAGAGACGGGATGTTGTGTGTTTAACATCATCCTTGCAGAAATCATTAGAATCGGTTGTGGCCTCCTGGTCTTTCTCTTCTCTTGCTCTCCTCAGTCACTGGATATTGTTAGTGTGAGGGCTGGGAATGTTGGCTGAGATCTGACTCTTGCTTTTCCCATTATGCTTCTTCCCTTCTCAGACAAAATGAAAATCAAATGCCGTTTCCAGAAGGCCTATCGGAGAGCTTTGGACCATGAGGAGAAAGCCCTGTCATTGGGCAGTGTGCAAGGTACCAGAAGGGGTGATCATATCATTTGAACATGAAGCCGCTTTTCCCCTTCTGTTCTCTAAGTGCATAGTTTCCATAGCTTAACTCCAAAGTCTCTGGATAAGCTGGGAAAGAAATATCTTGTATTTCAGCCTGGGCCACTGTCAGGTATATGGAGGGGACCCTCGAGGAGAAGACTGATATTTCACTCCTGGTATACCACCTGCTCTTGTCCCTAGAGGCAGAATCCACGTTAGCTGAGCCACAGGAACAAGCAGCGGGCTCCCTGACTGTGTACGTGATCTCTGAGCACTCTTCACTTCTCCCCCAGGTAGGCTGAGCAGAAGACGGGCTCTGACCTTGCGTTGTCCAGCTGTTCCTCTCCTAGGTCACTTTCTTGCAGCCTTGCAGTCCATTTCTTCCATTTGCTGTAGAAAATTCTCCAGCAAATAGGAATTTACTCACTGACTCGAACTTTCTAATTCCAAGACTTGTACACAGTTAAAGCTCCAGTGACCATTTAAAGTGGAATAAAATCAGGATTAAAAGAAAGAAGCTGGTTTGAATGGGTTGTGATGGTAGTCAGGTGATTTCTTGACCTTTTTACTTTATGATAAAAAGGCTCAGTACCAAGTACCATTTTCTTTTAAAATTTATAATGAAAGATTTAATTATTTTTTTTATGATTTATTTATTTATACAAGAACTGGGGTACAAGCCAGATGTGTGGGAGGGTGAGAGGATTCACCAGAGACAGAGTGGGGAGCAGAACAGGCAGACTGATGAAATACACTGCTGAGGGGAGCCACGGGCGAGACAGGAGAGGTCTGCCGCGCCATGGGGGCCCTCGCTGGCCGGCCGGGATCGAACTGGCGCTGCAGAGTCTGTGGACAGCTTCACAGTGCTACGCTCAACCGCCAGGGGAGGCCCGAGAGATTTAATTTTTTTTTTTAAGATTTATTTATTTATTTATACGAGCACTGGGTAGAGTCAGAAGCGCGGGAGGGTGAGAGAATTCACCAGAGCCAGAGCGGGGAGCAGAGCAGGCAGAAGGACCGAAGTACACTGCTGAGGGGAGCAGCGGGCGGCAGGCGAGGTCTGCTTGCCATGTGGGACCCTCCTCCGGTGGCCGGGGAGCAGCCGGGGATCGAACCGGCGCTGCAGAGGCTGTGGGCAGCTTCGCAACCCAGTGCTCAACCGCTGCGCCACCAGGGAGGCCCTCGAGAGATTTAATTATTATGAAAAGATGAAAGAACATTTTAATGAACATTCATGTATTCACCCTGGGTTGCAAACTACAAAAATAGCAACAGAGTTGGAATACTGTGCATCTTCATGAATACATGTCATTCCCTGTCAGCCAAAGTGACCACATTTTGAATGATGATATTTTTTTACTTTTCTTTGGAGTTGTATAGAGATACATATGTTGTATCTCCATAAACAATATACTTAATTTTACATATTTTGAACTTTATATAAATGGTACAGTATAGCACATGTTCTGCAGCTTTTGTTTTATTTATCATTTATGTTTGAGCAACTCATTACGATCATACATTGAATCAAATGTGCTCATTTTAAATTCTGTTGAATGTTTGGTTGTACAAACATACCACATTTTACCCAGTCTGTTGCTGACAGGCATTTGGATTGTCTCCAGTTTTTACTACTGGAACTAATACTGCTGTGAACATTCTTGTGTTTGCTTCTTAGCCATGTGCCATTTACTTATGTCAGACTTTCCAGTTGTTGTTTACTCTGCTTTTCTTGCTCAGCATGCCATCTTTTCAACTAGTGAAGATTTAGATATTCTCTGGATATCTCTGCCTACTGGGAAAGAGAAGGGACTTCTTTTTTTTTTAAGATTTATTTATTTATGCATACAAGAACTGGGGTGTAGGCCAGAGGTGCGGGGTGGAGGGGGTGAGAGGATTCACCAAAGACAGAGTGGGGAACACAATAGGCAGACTGACTGAAATACACTGCTGAGGGGAGCAGCAGGCAAGACAGGAGAGGTCTGCTGCGCCATGTGGGTAGCTCCCTGCCTGGGGATCGAACTCGTGCTGCAGTGGCTGAAACTCTCAATACAAGCTCAGAAATGCAATTGGGAGTTAACTATGAATCTAAAGAGACATGCAGACCTGTTGGTCAGTGGCCAAAGGCCTGAGTCTCAGACAGGAGCCCGAGTGCTTTTCTGTTTTCTTCCCTGAGCCATGGGCACTCTGTCCCTTGCTTGCCCCTCACAGGATATGTTGAGCTACATTGGGCCCAAGAGGACTGCGGTGGTGCGGGGGATTGTGCATCGGGAAGCCTTTAACATCATTGGCCGCCGCATAATCCAAGTAGCCCAGGCCATGTCTTTGACTGAGGATGTGCTTGCTGCAGCCCTGGCGGACCACCTTCCAGAAGACAAGTGGAGTGCTGATAAGAGGCGGCCTCTCAAGTCCAGCCTGGGTAGGGTGTGTGGGCTCTGCCGTGGGAAGGGAGAGGGAAATGAATTAAGGGGCAGAGGGGAACCTGCATGTAAACTCTTTACCCCTTTCTTCTCTGGTCACAAGTGTTTTTTTAAAACACTCAATGTTCCTCCTAATTTTATCCTCTCTTTGCTTCCATGATGGCAAGAAGAAATAAGTTCAACTCAGCCATGGGAACAGGCCTCCCCTCTTCTTTAGTCCAAAGAAGCCTCTGACTTCCCAGACTTCTGTCTTACAGGCTATGAGATCACCTTCAGTTTGCTCAACCCAGACCCGAAGTCCCACGACGTCCACTGGGACATCGAGGGGGCTGTCCAGCGTTACGTGCAGCCCTTCCTGGATGCGCTCAGTGTTGCGGGCAACATCTCTGTGGACTCTCAGGTGAGACAGGGATGAGCTGAGGAATCCTCTGGCTGCACCCTCTTCAGAGCCTGCCTGTATTTAGTGTTCACAAGCATAGTCTGTTCTTCCAGCTCTCAGAGTTGCTGATTTGCGAGGCACTTCCTGTGTGTGTCTATGGTTCTTGCATCTAGTTTCCCTCTTTGGTGTCTACTTCAGGGAGTTTCATCAGTGCTTGTTAAACTAATTTCCTGATAACTTCCTCTAGAAATGCTTGCTCGTTGTGCTGTCCTTAAAGGAATTTATTTTAGAAAACAAAAAACCCTGAAATAGACTAATGTAGTAACAATGAAGATGTGAAGAATGCAGCTTTCTGTATCACACAGTGTCCTTTTAGGGAAAACGTGGGAGAAATTTTTGTCAGGTTTTGGGAGTGGGAGTAATTACTTCTGAATAATTGGCTAGATTTGATCTTTTGGTTGCTGAATTCTGCTGTTCTTTGTTTAGACTGTGTAAAAGCTTGGTAAACTATGTGGCTTTCAAAGCATGTATTTAGTATATTCAACTTTACCCTTGACATCTGTATTTGTTCCCCTCTACCTATTTTGTCTCGGCCCTGATTTTGTATCTTATATTTTTCCCTGTCCTAATTGCACCTAAATTAGGTCCTTAAAATGCACCTCAAATCTTTTTGAGGTCCTTAAAATGCACCTCAAATCTTTTCTGGGACAATGTGGGATATAAACCAATAAAATAATCTCCCTCTTTGCAGATCCTTTACTATGCAGTGTTGGGGGTAAACCCTCGCTTTGACCCTACTTCCTCCAGCTACTTCTTGGCTGCACACAGTCTTCCCCATGTCATCAACCCAGTGGAGTCCCGGCTGGGTGAGCTCCTGAGGAGGCCAGGGGAAGGACCTGCAGCTTCATCCTGGCCTAGGAGGCGGGTTGTATGTAGTGATGGTTCTTAGGCTGGGTTGGCCTGAGGGTGTTGAAGGAGTGTAGGGCATGTAGGCTTCCTTTTCATGATATTCTGTTGACATTTGCATCTCCATGTCATCATGTTCCCGATGCTTTAAAAATGTTTAAACATGTTTCCCAGCACTTTTTAGAAATGGATAGGCTGTGTCTCCCTCCCTAAAAGCTACCCAGGAAAGATGTGGTCACATATGTGGGGAAAACAACGACAAAAGTACATGAAGATAGGATTTAAAAATTGACAATTCTGCTGAGGAACCTTGATGCTAGGATTCTAGGTTTTCACTTGCGGGGTGGAAACTAGGAAGAGTAGATGTGACCGAGAGCTGTCATGCAGGCAAACCAAAGTGAATATATTACTGATTGTGGAATTTCAGGCTAGTGAGGACTCAAGAGGCCTTTGTAAATTCCTTTTCATTCATTCATTCAGCAGACATTGGCCAGGGGACTGTTTTTGGGGCAGTGCTGAGTTCAGACATATAGGAGGGCATTTCTGGCAAGGGAACTATGAATCTCAATATAGAAGAGTAAGAGCGCGTGGACATTCAAGAGGCTCAGAGAAGCTTATTTTTTTAATTTGTATTTTTAAAGATTATTTATTTATGCATACAAGAGCTGGGGTACAGGCCAGAGATTTAGGGCATAAGAGGACTCGCCAGAGACAGAGTGGGGAACAGAACAGGCAGACTGACTGAAATACACTGCTGAGGGTGAGACAGGAGAGGTCTGCTGCACCACATGGGTTGCTCCCAGGTCGGCCGGGGATTGAACTCGTGCTGCAGTGGCTGTGGTTTGCTTCATAGTGCGGTGCTTAATCCCTTGTGCCATCAGGGAGACCCAGGCTCAGAGAAGTTTAGTGTGACTGAGTTGTGAGGGAGTAACCAAAGATGAGGTGGGCAAGGCAGGCAGGTGCCAGATCACAAAGGAGTCTGAACTTTAACTTGGTATGAATGACCAGCCATTGAAAGATATGAAGCAGGGAACTGGCATGAGGTCAGATGTACACCTGTGTATAAAACTAGTTATAGTAGTATGAGTACAGTGTGGTGGTGGCAGAGAAAAGCTATCTTAGTCAAGAGGGACTGAGGGGAGGGGAGATTTCAGGGGCATTTGGGGGATAAGGACTGTACTTCATCTTTGGAAGAATATTTAGAGGTTCTTTACCATAGAAACCTAGGGCTGGAGGACATCCTAGTGATTATCAGCTGGGGAACCTGAGACCCAGAGTTAGTGACCAGCAAGTTAGAGGCTGTTCTGGAAGATCTGGATCCAACATGTTTTGGTGTTCTGACTCCCCTTCTCTTCGTACCACAGGATCCAGTGCTGCCTCCCTTTACCCTGTGCTCAACTTTCTGCTCTATGTACCTGAGCTTGCCCACACCCCACTGTATATTCAGGACAAGGATGGAGCTCCAGTGGCCACCAACGCCTTCCACAGTCCCCGCTGGGGTGGCATTATGGTAATGGTCACACTCTGCAGATCCCAGAGGTTTTGGGGAGAGACAGATGCTCCCTGAGATTGTCCTCTGGTGTCTACTATGGGCCAGCTTATGGGAGGGACTGGCACCGAGGAGGTGAGGGTTTTGTAGCTCGTACCTCATAGACCCACAGCATCTGATTTCTGCCAGTGTCTTCTATAATTTGACCCTTTTGCATGTAGCAATTTGCACATGCTGAGAGCTCAGTCTGTGTGCGTCATAGGTATTAACCCTTTTTGTGGGAGTTTTGCAAGGTTGGGGACTTCATCTCCTCTGTTAGACATCTCCTCTGTTAAGGAGTTTCTCATGGGTCAGAACTCTAAAATAGAATAAAAATATCTCTTTCATAGGGCTTTGAGGGGATAATAGAGAAAATTTATTTAAAGCTAATAGCAGGGATCAAAAATATTAGCTGTACCATCAGGTTTATAATTTCTGAAGAGCACAGACTACATCTTCCTTTTTGCTCATGGCCTCTGGGTGTCTAGGGGAGAGCTGTGCACAGTCCTGGTGTGATGTGACAATCTCCTATCCCCTCGCAGGTGTACAATGTGGACCCCAAAGCCTACAATGCCTCAGAGCTGCCAGTGAGAGTCGAGGTGGACATGGTGCGGGTGATGGAAGTGTTCTTGGCTCAGTTGCGGTGAGGTCCTGGGTCTGACCACAATCTCCTGAGCTGACTGAAATGAAATCTTACCAACCTTGACTGTGTCCAGGGCCCCAGGGCCAGAGATGCAGGGAGTGAGAGGATTCACCAGAGACAGAGTGGGGAACAGAACAGACAGATTGACCGAAGTACGCTGCTGAGGGGAGCAGTGGGCGAATCAGGAGAGGTCTGCTGTGCCATGTGGGTTGCTCCCTGGCTGGCCAGGGATCGAACTTGTGCTGCAGAGGCTGTGGATTGCTTCATAGTGCGGTGTTTAACCCCTTGCACCACCAGGGAGGCCCTAACTATTAATTCTTAAGCTGACTGATCTGTTGATAGCGACTGCCTGCAGACCAATGTTGAGGATTCTAACGCTGTCTGGGGTCATCAGGAAAGAGGATACTGATTGATTGGCGGTGTCTTGCCGTGGGTGCAGGATTAGCGAGGCACAGCATGCATGCCCTGTCAGAGGGAGTACTGGATCATCCCTTAACTCTCAGTGGCCCCATTTGTCCAGAGAGTAGGCAGGGTAAGAGGATTAAACTAAATTGTGTTATTAGAAATAGTTAGCCATGGAAACCTTTTCAAACAAGATCTTAGAAGTCCAGTATAGAAATATGTAAAAGTGAAAATGTTGGGCTTGGGTTTTAGGGTTGCTTAGTGTTACTGCTCATCCCCCAGTACCCCAAAACACTTACTGCAGCCCCCATGTTTCTGGATTAGACTGATAATCACTTTTAATTACTCCAGGAATCTTAGCCATCTTCTCCCACTTTCTGGTCTCAGCTTCCTTGACCTTACTTCACTGTTCCTACAGGCTGCTCTTTGGGATTGCTCAGCCCCAGGTGCCTCCAAAATGCCTGTTATCAGGGCCTCAGAGTGAAGGGCTAATGACCTGGGAGCTGGACCGTTTGCTCTGGGCTCGGTCAGTGGAGAACTTGGCCACAGCCACCACCACTCTCACTTCCCTGGCCCAGCTTCTGGGCAAGATCAGCAACATTGTCATCAAGGATGATGTGGCATCTGAGGTAAGCGGGCAGGGGATGGATGTGGTCTAGGATTGGAGTGGCCAGAAAGGCGTAGGGTTCGGTGCCTCCAGAGCCAGTTGAGAAGCAAGGTATGTGTGGGGTTCCTTTTTTCAGTTCCAGGCATCCTCTAGAAGGCAATGCCAGGTCCCCAGTAGGTGGGGGTGTGAGGTTTTAAGCAAACGCTGAGAAAATATACCATAGTCCCTTTCATACTGGCCTCCATGTATCCTGGTGAATTCCAGGCAGACTCTCTGGTCGATGGAAGACACAGTGAGCCCCAGTACCCCCACTCCCATACCTGCCCTCCCACCCCCAATGCCTCGGACTTAGTGATAATCCCTTCCCCCTTCCTAGGTGTACAGGGCTGTAGCTGCAGTCCAGAAGGCAGCAGAGGAGCTGGCTGCTGGGCACCTGGCCTCTGCCTTCGTCGCCAGCCAGGAAGCGGTGACATCTTCAGAACGTGCCTTTTTTGACCCCTCGCTCCTCCACCTCCTCTATTTCCCTGATGACCAAAAGTTTGCCATCTACATCCCTCTCTTCCTGCCTATGGCTGTGCCCATCCTCCTGTCTTTGGTAAAGATCTTCTTGGAGACCCGCAAGTCCTGGAAGAAGCCTGAGAAGATAGACTGAGGAGCACAGTGTCTCATAGGAAACCTTCCTTCCCAGCCAGGTGGGAAGTGTTAGACTGAGAGGCACATAAGTGGAGCCTGTCATGAATGACTGGTCTCTCTCCAGCTGCCCTGGCTTCTCCAGCAACCAAACCCCCACACTTGAAAATTAGTATTGTCCCTTCCCATTTCTCTAGCTCAAATCCCATTCCCAACACACCATCTCAAAAGTCACATCCTCTGGGTCTGTTTATACAGCTTGAATGTGAAGATACTTGCCTATCTCACTTGGGGGACAGGGGCAGCTTGTGCTTCAGCCTTGTTCCTCACAGTCCTCTTGCACTGAGAGAGAGCATTGGGGGAAAACTTGAGCTGGTTCCATTCCATGCTACTCCCTAAGCCCTAGGGAGAGCCCTGTAGCACTCCTGTCATGGAAGGGCCAGGTGCAGATCACCTCTGGGTCTTCTCCCTTATTCCCCTCCCTCCTGACTGGTGATGCTGTTGGGTATAGCCTCACAAGAATCTAGAAAGTGGCAGCTTTGGACCTGTTGCTGTGTGTTGCAGGGGCTCCCATCATCCTTACACAGAGGCAGTGTGATGACTTGGCATCAGTCATGCCTGAACTCAGCACCCTTGCTTCTGCATTTACCATCTGGGGAGCTTTGAATAAGCTATTGAACTTCTCTGGGCCTCAGTTTTTCATTTGTTAAATGGCACTACTATTATCTCACCTTATGATGTGGTTTGAGAATTAAATGTGACAAACTTGTGAAAGTGTTTGGCATATTCTGGGCTCTCAATAAAGTGATTGAATATAAGGTGGACTGATGCAAAGTATGAGCATTTCCTTCATTCATGTGTAGTAATGGTTTTCTAGAATCTATCCCCCTGGACTCACATCACAGGTCCACCTTGCTTCCGTGTGACCACGTGCCCTTTCTGCCTCCCTGACTGGGAGGTAGACACCCAAGCTTTTGTCCCTCGGCATGTCTTGGGTTGCCCAACAAGGCTGTTAGCCTCTATTTTTTCTTAGGGTATCTGGGAGAGGATCTTTTGTACCAGTGTAAGCCCTCAGATACTAACTTAATTCAAAAAAAGAAAATACACTGAGCATGGGCTGCAGCAGACACTGGGCTAGCTGCCAGGGTATGATAGAAGACGGGCTCTCTGCTTACCCCAAACTGATCTTTTGGGTGAGGTGTCAGTGTACAAATTAATTTCAGATAATGTAGTAGGAAAGCAAATCAGGTAGAGACTCTGGTTTAGCACTTTAGATTGGGTTGAAGGAGGGTCTTGGAACAGATGTCGCTTGAGCTGTCACCAGGACAAGAGGCCATCTGGGGGAGCAGCATCTCCGGCAAAGGCCCTGAGGTGTGAACTCACTGGACGGGTGCAGAGAAGAGGAGAGTGGCTGGAGCACAGCTGGTTAGGAGGAAAAGTAGCTAGGCCCTCCCTAGAGTGCGCGTCGACCAAGTGCTGGAGCCCACCGCGAGCCCCCGCCCGGCCGGCGAGCCGCAGCCTGCGCGGGTGGGCGGGCCGCCGGCCGGGCCCACCCGGGAGGCGGGGCCTGGGCGGAGCGGTACCTGGGCCCGGGCCGGGGGCGGGGCTGCGGGCGCTCCCCCTTCCCCAGGCTCCAGCCGGCGCAGCAGCCGCGGCGGCAGCAGGCGAGCCGCGGCCCGGCGAGGCCATGAAGGTGAAGAAGGGCGGCGGCGGGGCTGGGCCGGGGGCGGAGTCCGCTCCGGGGACCTCGGGGCCCAGCGTGGAGTCCAAGTTGGAGCCGCAGCCGCGGGCGGATTCCGAATCCGGGTCCGAGTCGGAACCCGAAGCAGGCCTGGGGCCCAAGCTGGGGCCGCTGCGGAGGAAGCAGCCGATCGGGCCGGAGGACGTGCTGGGGCTGCAGCGGATCACCGGCGGTGAGCGCCCGCGGGCGGGGAGCGCGGGAGGGGCCCCCGGCGCCGCGCCCCGGGCCCCCGCCCCCTTCCCGCCCTGCCCCCCGCTTCCCCTCCCCCACCCGCTCCCCCCGCGCCGGCGTCCCTAACCTTTCTTCCTGCAGACCCCGAGCACTCCCTTCCCTGGACCTGCCTACTCGCCCCTCCCCTCCTTTCAGAGAATCTGTGGCCTCCCCACTGTCCTTTTTGAGGGGTCCCTCCCCTTGCCCATGGTGGTGGGGCGGCAGCTGCCACTGTGACCCCTTTACCATGGAGTTTTTCTGGCTTTTTCTGTAGTAATGAGGAGGGAGACTGAGTGCTCTCTCTTCAGCCCCACCCTGGAGGCCAGGTGGGGGCTGAGTTACTGAGGTGATGTTAAGACCCTCAGGTCTTCCTGACCTTAATGCCCTCACCTGGGGCTCCCTGGAAGTCTGGAGCCAGCCTCCCTCCTCTCCTGGAAGGACTTGAGCTGAAAACGTCAGTGCATTGACCTGGGCCCTCTCGGGGGAGTGGATTAATGTCCCCCTTAGGCTAGACTAGGCTGGACAACCAGGGCCTTTCCTTTTGAGGGGAGGTGGGAGGCCTGGTCTCCACTATGGAAATTCAGAGCGGGACTGCCTGGGCTGGAGTCCCACTTTTGATACATAATTGGCTGTGTGACCTTGGGCAAGTAACTTTACCTCTCTGAGTTTGTACATCAGTAAAATGGGGATAATGGCACCGAACTTTTAGGGATATTGTGAAAGTAAATGCTCTGATTTTGCCTAGCCTGGCATGCTGTGCGTGCTCTGTAAATAGGACTCTTTTTATCAGTAGTACTGAGGGCCCCACATAAGCAAGACTGCTATGGCTCCTGCCTGGAGGCAGACAACTGGGCATTCAGGGCAGGGGGGTGGGGTGGGTCCCCCCAGGCAGGGAACAAGGACTGGGAAGCCTCATGGCAGAGGCGGTGGCTCAAAGAACAGGCCTCATTCATCAGCAAGCCTGCCCTGGCTCCCTCTGTGAGAGCAACTCTAGGGGCTCCTTTGCATGGGTGGGGACAGGTGCCTGAGTGGACCTCAGTTCTGGAACTGTAGGAACAGCAGAACTCAGGGCTTCCAGACAGCTGTAGAGGAGTCCACGGTAGCAGGTCTAGGCCTGTGCATCTGGGTCCCTAGGGGACTAGCTTCTCCCTCTTAGTAGAGCCAGGCAGCAGCCATTGTTGGCTGGGTCCCCAGAGCACTGAGCTCCCTTGCCTGTAGAGGGAGGGGGCCTGGATTGGTAATGTTGTTGCACCTGGGCTGTAATTGGCAACAGTAGCATTTAAGGATTCAGGGTAGCTCAGGAACAGAACTTCCTTATAAGGTTTCTAGAGGTCAGGCTGACCTGTCCAGGCCCTAAGTCAGTTTAGGGGTTATTTTGTAATGATGGAGGTTTCCAGCACATGCACCATAAGTCTCCTAATTTGGAGGGAATTCTCAGCCCTTAGGCATCTGTGGGGATGAGTGGAGGAAGGGGCTTCATGGGAGCCCTTTTCTCAGTAGCAGTTGAAAACAGGACTCCAGGGCCCTCCACCCTGACAGTCCGTGGCCCTGGCCTTCTGACCCTAATCACACAGATCTGAAGTTTGTTCTTCCTGGATTACCTGGTCTTGAATCCAGCTCAGGAAGCTATTTGTGGCGGAGGGGAGGAAAGCAGTCTGTCCTGAGCCCGTGGCCACACTGCCTCTTATCTGGCCTAACCCTGGTGCCAAGCCTCATCTCTCATTGGCAGAACCTGAATGGAGTGGCTGTGGTGTCCTGAGCCATGGCATCCCCATTCCTCAGTCTCCTAAGGACCTGAGGAGTGGGGAAGAGGGGGTGAAGATTGGGGGAATGGAGAGATAGGTTGAATTTGCTAAAAGAGACCAAAGTCACAAGAAGTTAGGTAACTAGGATCCTGTTCCCAGCTCTGCCTCCTCTCTCTGTGCCTTGCACTTTCTTTTCATACTTTGGACTAGTGTTTGTTTTTTTTGTGAAAATAAGGTATATACAGAGTGAGGTAGAGGCTCTGCCGCTTCTCATTTTCCCACCTTGGGCTGTGATGGGCAGACCAGGGCTCAGACCCCTCCCCAAGCTCAATGTAGTCCCATCTGGGCCTCAGGGTACCAAGTGGTTACCAGGAGGGCTTCCTGGAGGGGGCTGTCCAACGATTGGGGAAGAGAGTGGCTTTACATTCACTTCCTCTTCCTGCCTCAGAGGAATAGGAGGTGGCTCAGGGGCCAGAGGGTGATTTCCGGGCCTCAGTGGGGAGGATGTATTGTGGTGCAGGCAGATAGCACCGGACCCCCCCACTATGCCTCTCTGCTTCTTCCTATTTGTGACCAGAGCCTCCCAGAACACACTTTGCCCTTGCTCCTGCAAGAGCATGGAGAGTTGGGTCAGGCCCTGATATTCCTGAGCTTCCTCAGGCAGGGACTACCACCATTCCTGGTTCCTCTTCTGGACCAGAGGACTCCTCTTACCCCCATGCACCGCCCCTGCTGCACCTACCACACCCTCTGCTTCCCCTTGCCTGTGCTTTCTTTTTTGAGGGTGGTTCATAGTCAAGGATCTAGATGGGTGACCTCTGAGGGGCTTCACTTTGTTTGCTAAAACTTCCTCCCATTTGGAGATCAATGAGATGAAAGTAAAGGTGATCCCCTTCCCCCCAGTATTCTAGGCTCTGGCCTTGAGTCAGCAGAGCTTTGATTAAGCTGCTTAATGGAGCTAGGCTCCTACAAGCCGCTTATGGGGAGAGCAGGTGTTTATGGGGAGAGCAGGCGTTGGGGGTGAAGAGGAACAGGGAAGGGGTTGTTTGTTTGCCCCAGCACTATTGAGGTCAGGGCAAGTCCTTGCCTGGCCACCTAGATAATAGCACCAGGGGCAGCTTTGGGCTGGCAGTATCCTTTAGAGAAAAATTGTCTCTCCTGAGGCAGAGCTCTATCACCCCCTTTAGAGGAGGTTTCCCCCAAACAGGACTGTGTCTTCCCTCTCATGCTGGGGGCACTCCGTCAGATTAGAGACCCATTTGTCTAAAACCTCACCTTGAGTCTGTTGACTCAACTTCAGGGTGGATGGGAAAGTGTGGGGGAGGTGGCCTCATCCTCTACTCTGCTCCTCAGTTTATCCCCAGTTATATCTCAGTGGCAGAGCTCTCTGTCTCTTACACTGTGTGGGCTCCCCAAGGACAGGGGCTCAGTTCACCCTTTCTAGAAGGCAGAGTGGCCTTAGGGATCAGAGAAAATAGCACCTAGTCTGGGGTGCCAGAAAAGCTGCGCTGGCAACAGGAGCTTCTGGACCTGCCCCCTTTCTTGCTCATCTGCCTCTCTCCCCTAGATTACCTGTGCTCCCCCGAGGAGAATATCTACAAGATCGACTTCGTCAGGTTCAAGATTCGGGACATGGATTCAGGCACTGTCCTTTTTGAAATCAAGAAGCCCCCAGCCTCAGGTGAGCCGGCCGGTGGGCCAGCAATAGAGAGGTAGGTGAGGGCTGTGAAGCAGGCTGCACCGGGACTTCTCACGCCACAGAGGAGTCAGAATAGAGCTGGGAGTTGGACCCCAGCATTCCCAAGGGCATGCCTGGGGCTGGACCCCTTTTCCTACCATTTATCTCTGGGATTGTACTTCTTGGGAAGACAGTCCTGCCCTTTGTCCCTGCCAGCCTGCCCTCTGCAGGCCTCTCTGGGAACTGCAGCCCCAGAGGCCCCAGGACTCAGTTGAAATTGGTGACCCGCTGACATAGAACCCCCAGGTGGGACCATTCTGCCAATGATATGAATCCTCAGTGTGCATCAAAATCACCTGGGGGAGCTTAAAAAATGCAAACAGATGGGGACCCTGGGGTGCAGCCCTGGGTGGGCAAGGGCCCCAGCCTGAAGCCCACTGAGCCCAGCTGGGGTGCATTGCAGAGCGGTTGCCCATCAACCGGCGGGACCTGGACCCCAATGCTGGGCGCTTTGTCCGCTACCAGTTCACGCCTGCCTTCCTCCGCCTGAGGCAGGTGGGAGCCACGTGAGTCACTGGGCTTGGGCGAGGGCTGAGGGGGTGTGGGTGGGAGGAAAGCCCTTCCCAAGTTCTTACTGAGCCTCTCTTAGGGGTGGTCTGTCTTGAGCTTGGCTGGCTGATTTCAAGGCCCAGCTCAGCCCTGCCCATTTCTTTCCATCAGGGTGGAGTTTACAGTGGGAGACAAGCCTGTCAACAACTTCCGCATGATTGAGAGGCACTACTTCCGCAACCAGCTGCTCAAAAGCTTTGACTTCCACTTTGGCTTCTGCATCCCCAGCAGCAAGAATACCTGCGAACATATTTACGACTTCCCCCCTCTCTCTGAGGAGCTGAGTGCGTGGGCCTCATGGGAAGGGGGAATGAAGGGAGGACTTGTAGAGACCAAGTTGGGGGAGGGGGTGTGTGTGGTTTTTTTTTTTTTTTTAAAGATTTATTTATGCATACAAGAGCTGGGGTACAGACCAGAGATGCAGGGGATGAGAGGATCTACCAGAGACAGAGTGGGGAACAGAACAGGCAGACTGACTAAAGTACACTGCTGAGGGGAGCAGCGGGAGAGACAGAAGGGTCTGCCTCGCCATGTGGGTTGCTCCCTGGCTGGCCTGGGATCGAACTCGTGCTGCAGAGGCTGTGGATTGCTTCATAGTGCGTTGCTTAGCCCCTTGCGCCACCAGGGAGGCCCCTGCATGTGGTTCTTGACCCCCTCTTTTTCCCACCCTGGGCCACTTGTATGTCTGGCTACCAATCCCGTATCACCTATCGGGAAACTGAGGTGCACAGAGACTGGGGGAACTCAGAGGTTATTCAGCTTGTCCCCTTCCCCTAGTCTTGAAGCCCCTGCAGTGGACTGGCTCAGGCTCTTGACCTTTGCCCCAATTGGCTGGGCCTCTCTTACAGTCAATGAGATGATCCGTCACCCGTATGAAACGCAGTCTGACAGCTTCTACTTTGTGGACGACCGGCTGGTGATGCACAACAAAGCAGACTATTCCTACAGTGGGACTCCGTGACTCCCCGCAACCGGCCCTTGGCCCAGGAGGGTCCTGGGCCCTCAGCCATGACCTCCTTAATACTCACCTCTCGGTCTTCTTGAGGAGAGCTCCAGGAACCTCTGGCTCTGAGGCAATGTTGGGAGGGAGGGTGGCCGATGGCCCTTTCCCACATCCACAAAACCTAGGGAGCCTGGCACATGGGGTTGGTGGGAGGAAGGCTGATTGCCTCCCTGTCCAGGAAGGCCTCCTGCGAGAGGAGTAGCCACCTCTTCCGGATAGCTGGCCGGCCTCTTGGGTCCAAGTTTCAGAATAGTGTTCCTCTAACTGGGCTTTGCCTAAGTCAGGGTGGGGGTCCATTCTCTGTGCCCTGCCCACCCTTGACAGGCCGTTTATAGTATATTTGCAGATGAAGACCCATGACTGCCAAGCTTCCCAAAGGAGTCTATGTCCTGGCCTTGCCCAGTCTCCCCCATCAGGGGCTTAGACACTGCCCGAGTGAGGGAGGGGCTAGTGCACCTGTATATAGTTTTCAATAAACTTCTTTTCTGTTCTCTGGCAGTGGGCCAGCATGTGTGTGTGTGTGTTAGGGGCAGGAGGGTGGGACAGGTGATAATGTGATCCTTAAGTCCTCCTGTCCCCTAGTCCTCTGCACATGACACCTTACTCGGCATCTCGCGTCAGCATTTAGAACATGTTGCAGCTGGAAAGGGTTTTTCCTTTGATAAAGGAAACCCAGGCCCTGAGAGGGCAAGCTTTGGCCTGAAATTGCAGCTAACCTTGGCGGAACAGAGGCTGCAACAAGGGCCCTGACTCTCCCTAACCAGTGGGTTGAGTGGCCCTTGTCAGAGAGAGAAGGTGCAGGACTTGGGCTAAGGCCTAGATCCAGCTCCTTGCCATCAGCTGCTTTTGGGACATCCTTGTCATTGTGCCCTACATATAACACCGCCCTTGGCATCCAGCCTTACCCCACATGCAGAGGTCTTGATTTCCTTAATGGAGGAAATTCAGGAACTGAGCTGGGCAGAGAACTCAAGGCATGCGCCCTACTATTCCAGGCACTCATTTAAATATGCCTGGGGCCAACCCTGAGGAGGCCCAGAAACCCTGGAATTAAGCTGGGTTCTATGGAGCCTTTTCTGTGAGGCAGAACCTGGGCTGAATTCTGGAAATTCTAAAATGAGTGAGACATAGGGAAAAAGTACCTGTCCCAAGAATAAGATGGGCTGGTCATATACGGGAGCAATTCATCCTGCTTGGAAGAGGCAGCTTTGGAGCAGGTGCTTGTAAATGGGACAACTTTAACTGGAAGAGAGGGGAGAAAGCCTTTGGGGTATGGTACAGTGTAAAGCCACGATTGGGAGGTGAGAGTTACCAGGTGTATTCAATCCAACCCTGTGTATGTAAGTATAATTTCATTCCTGATTCCTTTACTTTTTTTTTTTTTTAAATTTTTGCGTAGAAGAACTGGGGTGGAGGCCAGAGGGGTGAGGGAGAGAGGATTCACCAGAGGCACAGTGGGGAACAGAACAAGCAGATCTACTGAAATACTCTGCTAAGGGGAGACAGGTCTGCTGTTCCACATATGGGTTAGCTCTCTGGCTGAGGATTGAACTCAGGCCAAAGTGCTGAGACTTAACCTCTAGGCCACCAGGGAGGCCCTTCACTTGGTTTATTTTATCCTATTGGAGACCTTTTTAGACCTAAAGACCTACTTGGCATTGTGATGCTACCATTCATGTGTTACAGAGTACTTTCTGTGTGCACTCTAGGGTTTTGGTGCTGGGTTTTTTTTTTTAAATTTTAAATTTATTTTTACGTAGAAGAACTAGGGTACAGGCCAAAGATGCGGGGGGTGAGAGGATTCACCAGAGACACAGTAGGGAGCAGAAAAGGTGGATCTACTGAAATACACTGCTGAGGGGAGCAGTGGGCGGAGTCAGGAGAGGTCTGCTGGGTCATGTGGGTCAACTCCCTAGCTGGGATCTGGATTGAACTGGTGCTGCAGTGACTTCCCATTGTGCTGAGACTTAACCCCTTGCGCCACCAGGGAGGTCCTGGTGGTGTTATAGGGAAACTCCAGTGAGCATGAGGGATTTTTCCACCTACACAGACATCAGGAAGAAGCCCTCCCCTGCCACCCTGATAACTGTCCTCTTCACTGTTCTGCTAAGGGGAACTGGGCTGAGGTTCTGTACTGGGCCCGCTGTACTCCAGCTTGTGACTGGGAGGGGGATTCCACCTGGGGCAGGCACCAGGTTGGCACTCAGCGGGTTAGCGCTCCCCCATAGGCCTGTGTCCTTTGGGCCTGGAGGAGGCCCAGCTGGGAAAAGCCTAGTCCCCTGCCTCCTTTTAAGTCTTAATGCTGTTGGCCCTGGTCCTGCTGCTAATGGGGTCACATGCTGCATTTGGTCCCTGGCACTTCCCTGGGAAGTCTTAGAGGATCCCTGGGCAACAGAAGGAGGAAGACATGGTGGGGGTGGGGCTAGTTCGGCCTCTGATGTTGAGGGCCTGTGAGCACAGCAGTCACTCCTTACTTGGTGAAACTGGGCCTCAGAGCCTGTCTCTGAAGTGGGCCAGATATTTTTGCTTTGACTCATCAGGGGCGTTATGAGGATGCCACCACTGAGTTTAGCAGGAAAGCTCCAATGTTAGAGAGACCCCTGCCTCATGCCTGCTTGGGCGACGCTGCACACTTGGATTGCCAGGTGGTTGTTAATTTGGTGGTTGCTTCCCCTGTAGTTGGTAAAGAGCTGCATTTCTAGCTCCCTGTGCCTTCCCTCCTGCCTGCCCCCCACCCCAGCCACCCTCCACCCCTTAAGCAAGGGTGCTTTGATGTTTTGTGTGCCATGGCCCCCTTTGTTGTTATTTGCTGAGGCCTTGGGACAAAAGGTATTTTTTTAAGTAAAATCTATTGTAATCATATCTATTTTATGTATTAAAAATCCTTATATATTTTTCAATACCAGCAGTGTTATATGACAACACCTGTCATTTCCAGTCTCATCGGTCTATCTAATGACAGTCACAGATTCTGCACAGCTCTTATGATCTGTGGATGACATTATCCAGGGAAATGATAAATTTGAGGTAGAGGTGAGTGAAAGGAAAGGTTTAATTTCTCCCTCCAAGATCATGGATCCATGGGCCTCCCCGGTGGCACAGTGGTTGAGCGCTAGGTTGCGAAGCTGCCCTCAGCCTCTGCAGCGCCGGTTCGATCCCTGGCTGCTCCCCAGCCACCGGAGGAGGGTCCCACATGGCGCGCAGACCTCTCCTGCCGCCCGCTGCTCCCCTAAGCAGTGTACTTAGGTCCTTCTGCCTGCTCTGCTCCCCGCTCTGGCTCTGGTGAATTCTCTTACCTTCCCACGCTTCTGACTGTACCCAGTGCTTGTATAAATAAGAAATAAATAAATCTTTAAAAAAAAAAAAAGATCATGGATCCATGATATCCAGCCAGTTTTAGAACCTCTGAAGAAAAGTATTGATTCCCCCCTAATAGGAAACCTCCAGGCCCGGCTTCTTTTCTGACGGGTCCTTACCTTAAAACGGGGTTAAACACCTGGCGCGCGGAGGCCAGTAGGGGGCAGCATAAGAGCGGCAGTGCAGGGCTCTGCTCAGTCGTGGTGCCACCCAGTTTTAGATCTAAAGGTCAGCCTGGTTACCAACCGACCAACCAACCAACCAACTAATGAAACTAAACTAACCACCTACCTAACATGAGACCCAAAGTCCTCTGTGCTTTCCACGCGAGAGGGGCGGTGCTGAGGTTGGGCCTGTGGGACCAGGTCTGAGGGTTCTTGGTGGAGATGTCCTCTGCTCCCCTCGTTATCTAGGCTGGGGGTGTAGAGTAAGTTTGTCTGAACTTTCAGGGTCTGAAGGTCTGAGGCAAGGAAGTGGGTCCCTGGAAATTTCTTTCACATAAAACTCTGGCCTTGGGGGCCTGGCCATGAAGACACAGGCCTGGGGGTCAGCTGCGCTGAAGTGCGCTGTGCCTGGGCAGTGGGGCGTGGGGGGTTTGAAGGGAAGCTTCATCCCCTTCCCATACGACCAGAGCCAGGCTGAAGTAGGTGGGGTTTCCTCCTGGGTGCCCTGGCTGGCCCTGCTTCCCCCACTCCTCACCCCACTCGGACCCTCTAGTCCTGGACCCAGCCTTCCAGGCTCGGGAGGGAGGGTGCTGATGGAGGGTGGGCTGTATTACGGGTTCTTCTGTAGAGCTGTCCTCTGCGGCAGGTAGGTGTTACTTGGCCCCCAGGTCCAGGGCAAGCACTTTCTAAGCAGAGGCCCCACCTCTGAGACCCGAGGTTCATGTTTGTGCTTTTGGCTCCCACACATGCCCCATCCCTATGCAGCAGAGTGTGGGGCTCTCAGATTGCCCTTTGGTGATACCAGACTGCCTGGTGGTCCTGGGGGTGGGGGGCACCTGGGAGAGGAGTCTAGAGTGGGATGAAGTGGGTTCCTGAATCTCCAGAGACCACCCTCCAGGGCCAGCAGTGGATGCAGCACCAGGCTATGCTCTATTCATGTCCCCTGTGGAATCCAGAGTCCCACTCAGGGTAAGATGGGGGGCAGGAAGGCGCAGTGACCCTTTTCTTGCCTGGGGAGATGGAGCGTGTCAGAGGAAGCGGCATGTAGAGAGGGCATGGTACTTTTCACATCCCTTTGGAAGTGTTCCTGGGAAGAGACCAACCTACCAACACCCTCTTGCTCCCTCTGAATAGGCAGGGTGTCTTCTTCAACGCCTCACTCTAAGTTTGGAAATTTCATGGTCCTGGTTGGTGGTGAATGATAACACAGGACCAGGGGGTCCACAGTTAGTTGTCCTGGCCTTTCTGCTCAGGGAGCGGTGATCCAGAAATGAAGCCTTGGGAGCCGAGACCACAAGGCACTTGCTTTATTGTTCCAGAACAGGGGACAATGGCAGGCCATGGAGGGATCTTCTTGTACCTCATCTGAGCCTGGGGCCAAACTCTGGGGGTTCTTGTTGCCCCCAGGTCCAGGGTAGGCTGCAGTTCCCACTTAATTGGGCTCTTGGGTAATACACAGCAGGCAGCTCAGCCACACCCCTATACCAGGGGCATCCTGGGCCTGCCAGGCAGTCAAAGGGAAGGGGCATGGGTGCTGCCCCCTAGCCTGTACCAGGTTTCCCTTCTCTGAATGCCCAGGCTGTCTGAGACAGTTGGAAGTAATTAGTAAGCTGGGACCTAAACTACTGAAGGAGACTGGTGACCGGGGGGGCCCTCCCTGCACCCAGGACGGGAGAAGAGGACACTTTCAAGTTTCCCGGGGCACGGGCTTTTCCAAACACTTTGTGTTGGAATTGGGCTCAGTTTGGTCCTGGGGTGGATGGTGCCCCTCCTGTGTGCCAGACAGAGTGTGTGCTAAGGACAGGTAGAGCCTGGCAGAGCCAGCCCCCCGAGACAACTTGGGGGGAGGCTCCATATTTCCTCCTTCTTGATGGATTGCTAGGATGAAAAGGGGAGAATAAATACAGGGGGTCTGGGAAAGATCGTGCCTGGAGAGAGCCAGACCTATGGAGAACGTGGATATAAGATCAGGGCCCAGGGTGGTCTCAGACCTGGCATGAGGGGCTTGGGTTTTTGGTAACCAAAGCCCTTGGCTCTCAGCTGCCCCGGAAATGAAGTCAGGTTCTCTGTGATGTATGCAGTTCTGATTCTTCTGGATACAAGGTGTGTGAGTGGGCATATGTCTGAATCACTGTGTGTGTGTGTGCATGTGCGCACATGCATGGAGGCTTAAGTGTGGATGAGTGTGAACTAGGTAGAGTGCGTTTTCTTCTTGACAGACACATGCTCTTCACGGGCCCTCAGTGAGGAGCTGGCCCACCAGAGGCAGAAATGTTTGAGGGGCAGCATCCTGGGCGGTGTCTTCTTTCACCCCCAGCTGCCAGCTAACAAACAAGTTGGCTTAGTGGCATAGGGGACAGGGAGTGTTTTCCTTCCTTCTTGACCTTTAACAGAAGCCCGATGTGGGCCGCCAGCTGGGACTTCCAGGCCCGGCAAAGGCTGGAGCTCATGCGAGAGCCATTGGCTTGGAGCTGGGGCTGAGGTACACAGAGGGGCCAGCGGGGGCTGTTGGGGGCGTGGGCTCCAGCTCCATGAAGGCCGAGTAGAGGGTGGTGAGGTGCAGGTCACCCAGCGCCCCAGAGCCCCCGTTGCCTGGTGGTGCCAAGTCACCTGCCCCACTGCTTGTCTCTGCCAGACAAGGCCCTGGGGGAAAGCAGTGGGGTGGTGGTGGTGGTGGCGGCATTGAAGATGATGTTGGGGATGAGGTCACCAGAACCAAGGGGTCGAGGGCCAAGCTGTCATCCTTCAGTTGTTCCCAGAGGTTTCCTAGTTGGGGAGAGAACAGGAGTCACTGGAAGGCAACAAAGGGACCCTCTCTGTCCCCCACTCTATGTTTTTTTTGCCTGCTAAAGAGAGAGGGATTGGGATAACATTGACTGGGAAACAGACCCTCCCACCAGCTGTGTGATCCCACGCAGTTTGCTGAACCTCTCTGATTCCTCCTCCCATGTTGGATAGTTTGAAAATTATAGCCCCATTTTTGGGCCAGGGATGAGGAGGGTCAAGAGTGAGAGAGCTGGGCCTCCCTGGTGGCGCAAGGGGTTAAGCACAGCACTGTGAAGCTATCCGCAGCCTCTGCAGCACTAGTTTGATCCCCGGCCAGGGAGGTGACCCACATGACACAGCAGACCTCTCTGGTCTTTCCAGCTGCTCCCCTCAGCATTGTATTTCTTTCTTTCTTTTTTTTTTTAAATGGGGGTATCACATTTTGGACTTTATTTTATTTATTCATTTGTTTGTTTGTTTATTTATTTATTTATTTATACAAGCACTGGGTACAGTCAGAAGCACGGGAGGGTGAGCGAATTCACCAGAGCCAGAGAGGAGAGCAGAGCAGGCAGACTGACAAGAAGTACACTGCTGAGGGGAGCAGCGGGCGGCAGGAGAGGTCTGCGCGCCATGTGGGACCCTCTCCTGGCAGCCGGAGATCGAACTAGTGCTGCAGAGGCTGCGAGCAGCTTCACAACCCAGTGCTCAACTGCTGCGCCACCAGGGAGACCCCTCAGCAGTGTATTTCAGTCAATCCGCCTGTTCTGTTCCCTACTCTGTCTCTGGTTAATCCTCCTCAACCCCACCCCCCCCCACCCCGCCCCGCACCTCTGGTGTGTACCTCAGCTCTTGTATGCATAAATAAATAAATCTTAAAAAAGAAAAAAAGGGATTTGGGATCTGCTTATTGAAAGCACACAACAAATACTCTGTACTCTGGGGTTAGTCTGGGGAGGGAGCCTCAGGAACTCTTTGCCCTGGCCACTGCCCGAGTTCTAAAGGAAGGTGCACTGCAGCCCAGACCATGGATTCCCAAAAGTGCACTGCTGGACCCAGTAGGGTAGTTGAGCTCGGCTCCCTGGGCCTCCTCCACTGCAGGGACCAAGGACGGGAGCAGAGCCAGGAAGCACACCTGATTGGGGAGCCAAAAGTGCTGCCACCCGTACCTTCTCCTGTTTTGTGTGATTTTCATCAGGATAGCCAGAGCCTGGGGCTCATGCCCTGGGTATCAGGGTTGCAGGGTCTGGAAGAAGGAGGCTAGAAGAAACCTTGGGTTGAACTTGCTGCCTGGCTTCCAGTCCTAACTCTCCCTGTTTCTGTGTGATCTTGTGTGAGTGACTTAATTGTGGCGAGCCTCTGTGAAGTGGGTTTAATAGCCCCCGTTTCCTAGAGGCCTAGATGAGAGAGCACATTAAAGTGACCTGCATGATGCCTGATGGTTAGCAGTGGCTCAGAGAGGGTAGTCCACAAGTCTTTAGCTTCCTCCGAGGCTGCTGAACCCTGTTCCCCACTTCTGCAAAGGGCCAGGATCCAGCTGCATGTTTCCGATAATTGCTTCCCAAGACCTGGCTGTCTCCCCATCAGCTAGAGAGCTCTCTGAGGGTCAGCCGCCTCCACCTGCGTGTGGATGCCCCTCTCCCCAGTCACACAGAAGGTCTGAGGCCAGTGTCAGCACCTTCCTCCAAGCCTCCTGTGGCCAGAACCAGGGCCTGGGGGTGCGCTGGAATTTAAGTGGGAGTGGGGACCTGGCCACAGGCCAAGATGGAGCAGGCAAGACAAAGAGGAATGGACAGACCCTCTCCCTTGACACCTTCCCTCAAATCTCTCCAGGATTTGTCTAGCTCTCAGGCTTACATTCTTCTAGGGGGAAGATCTGCCTCCTTCTGCATTCAAAGATGGACTCTAAGAATCAAGAACTGCTTCTGTTCAGACTATCAGTTGCTCACAACCTTAGAACATAGAACATCGGGCCTTTCCAGCCTTCCCAGATTTCAGAGTGGTCTGATAATAGAGTCAAGTGGCACATGTTCATGGACACCAGGAGAGGGAAGTGGAACCAGGACATTCCTGTATGCCCCTCGGCACCCTGCTGACATCTCTGTGTCAGTGGACAAAATAGCTGACGGCTAATCAGCTGCAGCCTGGAGACTTGGGGAGCAAGAGCCACAGTGCCTGGTGCGCCTCTCCAGTCTGGTCCTTTCTCCCCCTTCCCACCCTCAACTCACCCTGGAAGTCAAAGTCGGTGAGAGAGGGATTGATGGCATCCAGGTCAGTGCCAAGGTCTCCATCTGGCAGCAGTGGGTCATGCATGGTCCTGGCTGGGGAAGGTTCAGCCAGCAGCTTGGCACTGTGGCTTGGTGGGGAGTGGGCAGGCAGAGGTGAGTCCTGGGGGGTGCCGGGCTGGGCCCGTAGCTCCAGGTGCCCATCTGGCTGCGGGAACAAAGGCTGCGGAGGTCCAGGAGGGGCCAAGCCCGGTGATAGGTGCGAGTATGTCTGCCCATAACAGGGGGGTGCGTGCCCCCCAAGTAGGTCCTGCAGTGGGTTCTTGCCAGGAATGGGGCCCGGAGCTGGGTGGAGAGAGTGCAGCGGCTGAGAGAGACCAACTGGAGGTGCCAGGGGGCGGATGGGGCCTGAGCCTGCTAGCCCAGGGGGTGGGCAGCCCAGCAGTGGGGAGCCCAGCTTCTCCCTCTTGTCTCCAATGAGGCTGTCCAGCTCTTCTGAAAAGGCCCAAGAGAGAAGGACACGGTGAGACCTCCTTTTCCCCACAAGCCCTCCCAGCCTTGGAGTCCACATCAGGCCCCACATCAGACCCCACATCCTCGCCCATCACTTCTGCATGCTCAGCTTCTCTCCCTCTCTCTGTTTGCTCACGACACCCGGGGCCCTCCCTTGCACGGCGCATTACTCACCTGGCTTGGCCATGCTTTTGCGCACAGCAATGGGGTCTTTCCTCTTCCATTTCTGCAGCTCCTCTTGCATCTTGTCAATCTTGGCTGGATTGAGGGCCCACAGGCAGCCCTTTCGAGAAGAACTTCCCGATTTGTTCTCCACCTTCTCGAAGCACTTGTTGAGAGACAGGTTGTGGCGGACGGAGTTCTTCCAGCCATCGGGTGCCGTCTGCCGGAGCAGAGCAGGATGAGAACTCAGGCTGGGCTCAGGCAGTGGAATCTGAGCCCCAGGAAACGTCTTTGCCCCCCGAGCACAGAACTGCCCCCTACACTGGGGCTGGTTGTCCTCCTTGATACCCAGCCCATGCTCGGGACCCGTCAGTGGCGAGCAGGGATGAGCAGGAAGCTTGACTGCAAGTTATTTTCATCTAAAATCTGCCTTCTTCCTATCCCACCCCTAACCCCTCCTAGGACTGTCAAGGTAATTCATACGGGAGGGTTGGTGGGTGTTACAGAGGCCTCCAGGCCACCCTCCATGTGGAGCTGGACCGCGCCCCACTGGGTCTTCAGGCCTGTGCTTGGACCCCTTTGTGGAAGGGAACTCACTACTCTGAGGTCTCTGGCACCAGCTTTGGAGAGGGAATTTGAGGAAGCAAAGAACTACTCTCTTCCTGGGTTTGCTGGATCCCCACTGGGGCAAACTCAGGGGAAAGCAAGATGGGTGAGGTTGGGGAGTGCTTGCGTGTGTGTACATGTTGCACACGTATTTGTGATAGGCTGTGTGTGAGCAGGCACATGGCCCCAAGTGTGTTTCCCTGGTGTGAGCTTGCTTCCTGGGTGTGGGTCTGTGAGTTACTCTGAGTGTGAGGACATGTGTGTCCCCAGGCTGAGTGTGTGTGAGAAAGTTTCTCTGTGTTTGTGTGTGTACCCATGATTGTATGCGTGTGTGGGTGTGAGTGTTCACATGAGTGTGCCCTGGTGAGGAGGCCAGCCCTCAGGCAGGCGGGGGGTAGGGGTGGGGATGGTGGTGTGCTCGTGCCAACAGAATAAACACCCATTAGGAGGCCCGGTCATGCCACCAGTGCAGTAATTGTGCCCAGGGAGGGTTGTAAAAACCATTAGGCTGACTCAGTTGGGTGAGAGGCGGTGGTGGGGGTGCTAGTCTGCCCCCACCTCCCCAAGCTCTGTTCCAGGCTCTGCGACAGTCCTGGGCCAGCTGTGGGCAGGGCATCCACTCTGGCTGGTGGAGTTCCTTCACCCTCAACCCTAGGTCCCTCTCCCTTTCAGCTCACAGTTTTTGTCTAATGAGGGGCAGCCACGCCCTCCTCCCCAACTCATTTGCCTCAGGGAGCAGCCAGGCTGAATCACGCCCAGCAGAACTGGGCCTTGATGCCAGCGTCACTGCTAGCTGCTGGCAGGAGCTGCTGAAGCCTTTCTCAGGGGCAACTGGCCTGGCACAGGGGGCTAGTGGAGATGACCCCCAAGGCTTCCAGGGTCACCAGGGAGGGTTCTTGAGCCACTGGATTAGCCAGTTGGGGATTCATCTTTAAGTCCCATGACAACCCCCAATGGGAGTCAAGGTTGTGTCTCCTGACAGGCAGAGTTAATGGGCACTGGGCCATTTTATGGCCTCGTAAATCTGTGACTTTGGGATGCCATGGCAGCCCCCACCCCAGCCACTTCCTGTTTGGAAGAAGGATGGTCAGCACCAGCAATTACATCCAAAGGCTGGACACTTCCCCAGTCCCACATTCCTGACTCACGGGGCTATAGGACGCCCACCTCAGCTGGTTTAGGCATGAGTGCTGTCCACCCCAGGGCCCATTCTGCCCCAGAAAAATGATCTTGAGGTGGGAAGGAAGCAGGGGATCTTTGAGCTAATGCGCTAGGTGGGTCAGAGGGAAACCGTCAGAGTGGGAAAGAATCCGTGTCCCAACTAGGCCAACTCAGCCATTTTACAGATTGAAAAACTGAGGCCCAGAGAAGAAAGGGTCTAGCCCTAGATCTCACAAGGAGCAGTGGCAGAACTCAGACTCCAGCCCTGTTCCTTAGGTGAAGGGCCCTGCCCAGGTCACCCCATGGAGATGGCTTCACATCTAGGGCCCGTCCCATCCTCACAGATGCTTTCTCTCTGAAGTCAAATGTGAACTTGGGAGTGAGGGAGTGATGCAACTAGCTAAGAACAACAACTAGAACCAAAAAAAAAAAAAAGCTGTTAGACCTCTTCACTCTTCAGCCCCATAAAACAGGGATTACACGGCTCCCAGGAAAAATAATTAAGCCAGGAAGATGAGATGCAGGGAGGGGCTGGGGGCCAGGCAGGGAGTTGGCAGGGAAGGAAGGCTGAGAGGAGGGGGGCAGGGCCCTCACTTCCCTCCCTCTGGCCTGGCCCCTTGAAGCACTAGAGGACCCTCCAAAGTTTTAGGGGTCAGGGAGAGTTTGGTCACCTGACCTGCTGGGGCTATGGAACAACCCTGGAATCTGGCCTTGATGCTTCTCGAATCCCAGAGACAACTTTCCTCCTTTTCCTCTGGTTCCTTCCAGAACCTCGGGTGGATGACCATACTTTTCCATCCTTTGCCAAACCACTCTGGCCATCTTGTCCAGTCCTCATCCGATGGTAGGTCAGTGAGCACAAATGTGTGTGACTGTCAGCCTCCAAGTATCCAGGCAGAACAAATCAATGGGGGAGATGGTAGGGCTGGGAATCCTCCACCGGCAGGTGGAGCTGAGTTCTGGATTACATGGCCTCAGCTCCTATCCCTGCCTGGATAGGATGAGATTATACCCACCAGGATACAAATCTTGGAGAAGACCCTCCTCACACACAAGCTTTATCTCCCCTGCACCCACTCCAGGAGAAGGAGTCTGTGCCGGGGGCATGCAGAGAGAGGAGGTGGTGGTGTGTGGAGCCACCCAGCGCAACCCAGCAACTGATCCCACCCGCTCTGTGTCCTTGAGCAAATGGATCACCCTCTCTGGTATGTTTGCTCATTTGGAGAGAAGGGTCCTGCCTCTAGGGAGGGAGTCTGGTAGACCCCCAGGAGCCCTTCCTGTGAACAACTGGGACTTAATTCTGCACATAGGAAGGTCAGGTGAAGCAGCCAGTACCCTGGGACACTCAGGGACCGTGAAGCCCACACCCACTTTCTGGCAGAACTGCAGCTGAGCCTGCCGCCTACAGAGGCAGATCTAATCTTTCCCTGGAAGGCAATGGGTTCTGCGGTCCTAGATCCATGTCACTTTGGCCGGGCAGCTCCTATCCAAATTCCTCCAGCTCTGCAGCATCCTGGGGGCAAGGGTGGGGACAAGCTTTCTTTTCTTTCCAAACTTTCTTCCCACTTGGGGTGGGTGGAGGCTGCTCCTCAAAGTCTATCAGGACTGACATGTCCACCTTCCCCCAGCATAATGTCTGACTCCATGTGCTGTATGACCTTGGGGGAAAAGCTCAAGCTCTCTGTTTCCCACCCAGGGAAGGTTCTGACCTTCTGAAGTGAAGATTAGGGGAAGCAAACTCCCTCCTTACTTTCCTTATAACTCTTCTCCCACCTCCCAACTGTATCTTCCAGCTCCAAAGTCACAGGTGCCAATGTGACTTGTCCATGGGTTGGGGGTGGTGGGGAGGGGGTGGGTCTCAGGCTCACCTTGAAGTAAGGAAAGTGCTCCGTCATGAAGTTGTAGATCTCGCTGACAGGAAGGCTCCCGGTTTTACTGTTCTTAAGGGCCATGAAGATGAGGATGCTGAAGGAAGAGAAAGATCCTAAGAGTCTGAATCTCTGACCAGATCCGGAGTCTTCCCCAACCTACCCCAGACCCACCCTGTCCTGAATTAATGGGTGAGAAGCTCTATGAGGTTGAAAGGAGAAGGGGTGGAGAATAGCCAAGTTGTTGTAAAGAGTTACAATAGCCAAGGGTCTGTGGAATCCGAGAGACTGGGTTGCAATCTGGCTTAGCCATTAGCTGGCTGTGTGATGTTGGGTGAGTGCCTTCACTCTCTGAGCCTCCGTTTCTTCAGCTTTGAAGTGAAGAAAGTAATAGCTACCTCAGAGTTGTGAGGATTAAGGATGATGCCTAGCATATAGAAGGCACTCATTAAATGGAGGCTTGTTATTACCAATGAGCCCTTAACCAGATGCATGAATGTTGGAAAGAAAGGGAGAGAATTAAGGTTTCTCGAGCCCCTACGTTGTGCCAGACACGTTCTCTCACTTAATCCTTCCAGTGACCTGTTACTTTTCTTCTCTCTGTCTCTTCCTCCCTATGTGTTCTCTCTGGCTCTTTTGCTTTCTCACTATCCCAGAAGCTTAGTTAACTTGTCTGAGAGAGATTGGTTAACTCAGCTGAGGTTTCACAGCTAGTACATTCAGAATGTGGTCTTGAAGCAGTCTACTGGACCCCATGAATTGTGTGTGCGCCTCTCTGTCAGCATCTGCTTCCCATACCCCCCTATGTGTTCCTGGCAGATATTTCATTGTCTTTTCCTGCCCTGAGCTCACAGTGCTGTGACCTGACCCCACGTGAGGCTTGGCACGCAGGAGGTGGAGTGTCATGGTTGGATGAATGAAAGTTCAGATGGAGGGTCTCCCTGATGGGCTGGGTGCTATTGACCTGACACTTAAAACCCCCATCTTGGGCCTCCCTGGTGGCGCAGGCAGTTGAGTGCTGCACTGTGAAGCTGTCCGCAGCCTCTGCAGCATGGGTTTGATCCCGGCCGGCCAGCTGGCGGGAATCCCACATGGTGCGCAGACCTCTCCTATCACGCCTGCTGCTCCCCTCAGCAGTGTATTTTGTCAGTCTGCCTGTTCTGTTTCTCTCTCTGTCTCCGGTGAATCCTTTCACCCTCCGGTGCATCTGGCCTGTACCCTGGTTCTTGTATAAAAATAAATAAATCTTTAAAAAAAGTCAAAAAACAAACCCCGTCTCGAAGACATGGCACTGGATCTTGCAGATGTAGGATAACTAGTCACATCTGCAGTCTGCACCCCTCACTTATTTCCAGTAGAGCTTGGGGGTGGGAGGGAGAGAAAGGGGGCAAGCACCCTCCCTAAACTGTCAGCCCCAGGCCCTGGTTCCAGAGACTAGAACTTAGTGGACTCACCCCAGGGCACCAGCACCTGCTGAGATGAGCTACAGAGATGTTTCCCAGGGTTATGTGAGGGCAGGGGGCCATCTAGTCTCTCCCTGCCCCCATGCAGGAGTCCTCTCTGTACCCCCTGGAGGCCCACAGGGTTTGACTTCCACCCCCTAGTGTTACCCTTATACCACAGGGATTCCATGCCTCAGTTTCCCTAGGGGTTCTTCCATCCCTCTTCTTTCCACCCAAGAAAATGTACCTGTAGGAGTAGATGGGTTTCGGGAAGAGAGGCTGGTGCCCATCGGTGTTGGCCTGGGGTGCGATCCGTTGGTACGGATAGTGTGAGGAGCCCAGGTAGGGTACAGGGTAGCTGCCGCCACCTGGTGAGTACTGTAGAGGTCAAAGGGGCAGAGTGGTTGCCATGGTAATGAGCTTCCTAAGGAGCAAATTCCCCACTCCCCAACTCATATACATCCCGAGAGGGAACTGAGGCCTGTGATGGGCTCCACCAACTCCCAGGGTTCAGCTGTCTGAGGGGGACTAATAGAAGCTGTGGCCTTCTGAGGGCCAGGAGAGCCACATTCTAGAATTCAGGTTCTCAGTGGCCTCCATGCTACTTCCTCCATCCCTTTTCCCTCAGGCCTTCAGGTGCTCTAGTTGCCACGGTGATGACACAGGAGTTTGGCTGGGCTAGGAAGTGTGAAGGGTGCCTTGGCCTCTGTACCCTTCCAGGCAGGCACCAGACCTCCCTTGCAGCTCCTAGAGCATTGGGCCGGAAGTGGGATGTCCATCCTGGGTGTTTGCTGGGCACTGCCACCTTTTATGAGTTTCAGTGTCTCTTTGAAAGGGCCGGTCATGGTAGTGGGCAGGTGGGGGTAGGAGGTAGTTTTACGGCAAAGGGAGTGGCTGCGGTGCCAGGGATGGATTTTTATGGGGGTGGGGGGGATAGAAGACTCTGACTTCCCCATCTGCTCCAGGCTGAAGTGCTCTTTCCAGGTCACCCGAGAGACACTTAATGCCTGAGTCACCTCTTTCCAGGCTCCATAAAGCCCTGGGTGCGGCCATCTTGTTCGAGGAGGGGGTACGGAATGCAGAGGCATCAAAGCAGGGCTGGGCATGGAGAGGCCATTTAAGGTCTAGTAGCCCCTTAGCCCTGTTGTGGCTTAGTCTCTATTGGCTGCCTCAGGGACACCCCCTACCCCAGGTCAGCCTGGTCATTCTTGCTGGGCTTCTCCCAGCGGTGAGGATGACCCCATTATACGTCCCCTTTGCTTCGCTCCATCTCTTTCTTTCCCTCCACAATGCAAGCAGTTTTTCCCCTCCTCCCCAACACACACACACACACACACACACACACACACACACACACACACACACACACGCCTGCCTCCCTGGCTTGGCCAAGATCAGGGCCAATGCCAAAGAGCTGGGAGTAGAACCTGCTCCACAGGCAGGGCCTGTCTCAGCGCCAGGCTGCAGGTGGATGGAGCCGGGTGCTGGGCAGCCACTTGCTCTGTCTTGCCCGGTGACTCCTGGGAGCTGCCCGACTGCTCTGGGGCTCTTTTCTTTCTCTTTTTAAAAACCTCCATCCCATGCCATTGTGCAGTAATTACTTGGCATCCTGTATACCTGGGAGGAGCTACAGCAGAGAAGTGATGTGGGGAAGGGAGAAAGGGCCAGAGATGATGGGGACTTGGACCTTCCAGGTGGGAAGACCCCTAATGTCTATGCTAAGGGGAAGTCGGAGGCCAAGGCCACATAGCAGGATGGTGGTCTATCCAGATGGGACCCCACTGTTCTCATCTCTGCTCAGCCTTGTGTGTCACCCCACACCATCCTTTTCTCTTTTTCTCTTTGTGTGACTCTCTTCCTCCATCCCTTTTTGCTTCACACACTTGTTCTAATCTCAGCCCCATTCTCTTTTCTGACACCTCTTAGGGGTCTCAGGTGACTGCCACCCCCGCCAGTTCCCTTTAATTGCTGAACCCCAAACCAGGTAGTGTTTCCTGAGGTTTCAGGGCCTCGCTGCCCCTACCTGCCCATCCAGGCGTGCACACACACTCACATAGACACTCACATACCCTGAGGCTTTAGGGAAGCATGCCCACTTGCCTCAGACTCACCTGGTGGAAGGGGGGCTGGGAGGGACAGTACATGTGCTGCAAGGGGGGCTGGTAACAGTACATCCCAGGACCACTCTCCAGAGTTGGGTGCTTGATCTTGACTTCCGACCCCTGCTGGAAGAAAAAGCAGATGACCAGGCTGGGCCTTATTTTCCCCCATTCTCTTTCCTGTATCTTGAAACTTACATAAAAGCAACTCTGTCTGCCCCAAAGCTTATTCTTAGAGAACAGAGAAAAGAGAAGGGCAGAGAATTTCCCAAAGCTACCCCCACATCACTGCAGTCAGGAGGCTGAGGATGGGCTGTCCAGAGAAGCAGGGGAGACTTGTTTGTGGTCACACCAAGGTTAATCTGCAGTGACAAACGGGTGCAGTACCTGACCCCACTTGCTAAGTCTGACTCAGGGCCCGTTTGCTGGTCCCCAGTCACTCAGAGTAGGTCTGTGGACGACATCTGGAAAAGTCCCTGGTTCCAGAATTCCAGAATTCCCGCTGTGGAGCCAAGGTGAGGGGAGCACAGGTAGTAGCCAGACCGGTTGGTCCTGCTGGGGGCCCCGGAGGCCCTGTCACTTCCTCTTCTGCCAAGCCCAAGGAAGCCCGGGAGGCTATCTGGAGGAGATTGACAAGTCCCTTCTGCTCTATCTCTGGCTGTCCAGGGCTCAGAACCTTTACTCCCTGCTCTAGGGCATGTGCCCATTGCTGGTCTGCATGAACCCATGGGACTCACCCACCCTGGCTCAGGGAGCCCGCAGCTGCTGACTGGCCATGGCCAGACTCTGGCTCCCATGTTGTAAGCCCCGCACCCAGCTCCCAGGGCCTAGCACCGAGCTCTACCTTGAGAAAAGATAGGAAGGGCACAGAGCTAGGTGCTGGAAGGTTAACAGGGCCAAGAGAAGGTGGCCCATTCTCTCTGGGGTTACCAGTGGCTTCGGGAACCAGTGTCTGGTCCCAGAGGGTCAAATCAGCTGTGAGCTTTTCCTGGATGTGCCCTGGGGTTGCTGATGCAGAGATTGCCATAATCACAGAATCTTGGGCCTGGAAGGGCCAAGATCCCTGTGTCCAACCCCCTCATTTGGTAGATGATGGGGCTGAGCGCGCAGAAGGGAAGTGAGAGGCCTAAGAGCACCAGCAAATCAGCCACCTTGCTGTGAGTGTCTGGGTCTGAGCTCTTCTCCATTGCTTTTGCCTCACCTCTTACATGCCAAGGGATGTCTTGGGCAAGACACTTGGCCTCTATATAGCCTCAATTTGCTCATCTGCAATACAGGGATAGTAGGACCTCTTTTGAGGTTTTCGTGAGGATTAAATGGGGCCACTTGAAGGAAAGCACGTGGCAGAGGGACCAAAGACTGGCATTAGGTGGGCATCTGGGGGCAGTGGCTGGTGCCCTCACTGTGGGCTGCTGTCATGTTCAATGGACTTGAGGAGATGCAGTCAGAGGGCCTGAGAACCTGAACAAGGTCCTGTGTTGGCCATACCTGGTAGGCGCCCAATCCCCTTTTCTATCTTCCAAGCTTAGGAAACAGTTGGAAGTATCTTGGGGATGGAAAGGGAACTTGTTTGAAAATAAGAGGCGAGGAGAATTAATGGCATCTGGAGGGGGCACAGCCCAGGCTGAGCCCACTCAGTGCTCACCACCTCTGGGACCTGTATACTAGGGCAAAACTCAGGTTAGCTTTCCTCTTCCCAAAACTACAAGGCTATGAGGCAGACACTATTAATTATGCTTTTTAGATGAGGTTCGAAGAGGCTAAATAACTTGTTCAAGGTCACAGATCTTGTGGGTATGGCTGTGGAAGGACATGTGGACAGTAGGCACTTTGAAGGTATTTCTATGAATACAGAGAATGGGACTGGGAATGGGGCAGAGAATGAGACTGGGAAGGGTCCTTTGAAAAGACTTAAGCTGTCTGTGCGCTGATGCTGGAGAGAAGAACATTAAGCTCGGTGGCTCCTCCCTAAACCCTTTCTCTTGGCCTCTGGAATGTGTTTTTCTTCTCACATTTGCATATGGGCGTGTAGGTCTGGCTGGGATTCTTGACACTTAAACAAACAGAGAAGTCACATACACAGGAATCCTGACTCAGGAGCCTCTGGGAAGCTGCCAGCTTCCTAGCTTGACCTGCCTCCCCCATCTCACTCCCCTCCAGGCCAGGCCAGGCCAGGCCAGCAACCCTTCCCAGATGACCCATGCTCACAATGAAACCAGGAGAACCCAACTCTCTAAGCTTGCTGCTTTCCTGCCCCCTCCTGTGCACACTGACTCTCAGTAGAAAGGTCTGGAAAGTGAAGGGGGGAAGCTTGATTTTAGAGGAGTCTTTCTGGGCTGCCTGGATCTGGGACGGGGGGTAGGTGGGATGGCCACCGGCCACAGGTACTCACCAGGACTTGGGGGCTGTGCTCCTGACTGGGGTATGGAAGCCCATTGCACCAGGCCTCTGCTGAGAAGCCAGGTAGGAAGGCCTCAGCCTCCCCCACATCCACAGGGATCTCCTCGAAGGCCTCCAGAGCACCCGGGGTCTTAAAGGAGTGTCCATCGAGGGCCAGGGCTGTCTGGGCCTCAGGGAAGACGTCTTCATGGAAATGCCTCTTGTATGGGTGGAAAGGCACTTGGCTGCCCTTGAGGAAGCGCCCGGGGCTGCTTGCTGGGCCCTCTTCAAAGCCGAAGCCTGGATACTTGTCTGAAGGTGAGACCCGGAAGGGACCTGGGCCAGGACCAGCTGGGCAATGACCTTGCACTTGCTCGGGGCCTGGTGAAGCGATGCTGGGACTGTGTGGGGGCAGTGAGGGTGCCCTCTCTGGAGGGCCTTCGGGCACAAATGATGAGCAGCTGAAGCCGGCATGCTTCTGGGGTGAATAGAGGGGAGACAGCCTGTGAGTGGACCCTACTCTGCGCTAGGGGGAGGGAGTCTATGGCTAAGCTCTGGGGTGCCCCCAAATTATGAAGGAGACATTGCCCACCCTTGGAATCCCCCACCTGGTGAGGAGAGACTGCTTCTAAACCTTGGATGCTATGAGTTGACGGATGCATGGCCCTGCCCTGGAAATGCCTCAGACCGAAGGAAAAGCAGAGGTCTGTATCTAACACTCTGGATCTTGGAATAACTGAGTACTACATTCCTGGTGAGAGGGATGAGACAGACCCTGGCAGATCCCTGGGAGTTGAGTGGTAGGAGGGAGTGATTGGTCTATCTGATGCCTGTGTAGACCTCAGGACCTTGGCCTCGGCCCAGGCCTAGGTGCTAGGTACTTACGTTCTGTGGGGCAGGGGAGCCTGGGAGGCCGGGTGCCTGCATGAGGTCCCCTCGGGGCTCAACCTCCAGTCTGGTGGGGCCCGGTAGCGTGACGTCAGACTGCGTAGGGAGTAGTGACACCATCACCCGGTCCTGGCCTCGAAGAAAGCCAGCTGCGATGAGAGTGAGGACCGGCGTCCAGGGGTGATCAACCCAAGTCCATGCCCTCTACTTCCACCCCACGCCTGGACTGGAACGCTGACTCCAGTCAGACATCACATGATAGAGAGACAGAGACAGACAAACTGACAGAGACAAGCAGACAAAATGGAGAGATATCAGAATCAGAAGGAAACAGATAACATGACAGAGAGCAAGAAAGATAAGCGGGGGCTGGTGGACAGAGTGCCAGAAAAGCCAGATAGGAGCCCCCTCCCCCGCCCCAAGGAGGGGATGCTTGTCTGCTCATGAGCTCTGTAGCTGGAGAGTCAAAACCAGTTGTGGCTCTCAGTGAGCCCCTACTTCTGGCTCCTTGCATCCCTCTCCTATTTCTAGAGTGCGGGACTCAGGCTCCAAACTGTGGCAACCCTCTCTCTGTTCAGTTGCTGAGCAAGCAGGGGGTCCTGAGAGAAGGGGGAGCTGGACAGGAGGGCAGGCCGGGCCTAGGGTGGAAGTGGCCCTCAGGTGACCCTGTCCTCAGCAGAGGTGGGACCCTGAGGTCCTTAGCCTGGCTGGCAGGACCATAGTGTGCTGCTGGTGGCCTGGTGGTCCCATGAGCCTGGCGGGGTACTGGGGATGCCGCTGCTGGCCCATTCTGGAATGTCTGGTAAGCACTGTTTCCTCCTACGTCCTCCAAATTCCATCTAGTACCTGTGACTTTGTGTAGGCCCCCGGCCCCTTTGTTGCGCTTTAGTCTCACCACTGGAAAAACTTGACCATTCAGTCATTAAAAATAAGGCAATCCTACCATTTGCAACAATGCAACCCTGAAGGCATTATGCTAAGTGAAATAAGTCAGACAGAAAAAGAAAAGTATTGCATGATCTCACTGATAGGTGGAATTTCAAACAAACAAAAACCTAAAATTCAACTGGAGAAAAAGAGACCAGATTTGTGATTTCCAGAGGTAGAAAATGGGGGAAGGGGGTGGTGTAGGGGGATGGGAGGCAGGCAGACAAAAGGTATAAACTTCCAGTTACAAGATAAAAGGTGCTAGCAATGTACCACACCATGACCACAGCTGACACTACTATGAGGTAGAGAAAAGTCATTAAGAGTGTAAATCCTAAGAGTTCTCATCACATCTTTTCTTCTTTCTTTTGCATCTATATGGGAAGATGGAGGTTAGCTGAACCTACCTTGGACAACATTTCACAATATATGCAAATCAAACCACCATGCGCTATACATTAAACAGTAGTGCATGTCAATTATTCCTCATAAAACTGGTGGGAGAAAGAGGTCGGGGGTTGTACTAGATGATAAACAAAGGCTTTTTCTGCTTAGACCTTCTATATAATTAGAATACCTCTAGAATTAGAAAAGAACTCTTCTCCACTACAGCCAAGGGGTAAGAGGACTCAGCCAAAGCCAAACTTGGCCTTTCCTTGCTAATGTGCTAATAAAGCTCTCTGAGCTTTAGCACCATCACCTACAAAACAGGGACAAGACCTACCTCAGCAGGGTGCTGTAGTAAATGAAATCCTGCACACCGAGCATTTAACAATCATGCTTTGCACGTAGTAAGTGCTCAATAAATGTCAGTTTTCATTATGGATATTATTATTAGACTGGCTCTTACTATTATTATCCTAAATTCTCTGCCTTCCTTCTCTATCATCTGCGAAGAGCACTTACTTTTCTTTGCCCATGCAGACCCCGAGCAACACTACCATTTGCTGAGGACCTACTCTGGGATGGCCATTCTGTAAGCGATTCAGAGAATTTTCCCATTGGTTACTCAAACCTGTGAGGAAGGTACATTATCAACCCCACTTTCCAGCTGAAGAAACCGATGTTCAGAGGGATTATGTGACTTGCCCAGGTCACATAGTTAATCCTTCACAGAGTCAGGATTTGAACCCACATCTGCCTAACTCTGGATGTGGCACTCCTATAGCTGCTTGATTTGGTGGGGGCCAGAATGGGGCTGGGGTGAGCTGGGGGATGGCGTGAGCAGGTAACAACAAAAGCATGAGACTTATACTTACTCCTCCAACCCAACACTACCACAAGCAGAGCAGGATAACCGCATTTCCCAGGCTATATTCAGCTCTGGATGGAGGGATGGTCTTGGGGGTCCCCTGGCACCCAGCCCAGGGCTCACTCAACTTTACTAAATAAACTGTTTCCTTCATTTGACAACGAGGGCCATGGGGGCGAGGAAGGGAGGGAAGGGCAATGGGGGCAAGGAAGGGAGAGAATCCATCCAAAGTCTCCAAGGAGATCAGTAGGGGAGGAGGCTGGTAGCTGGGGTCTAAATGGGGCCTCCCACCCCTTCAAGAGTCTCATATCCCGGCGCCTGCTCACTCGGCAATGCTAAATGTGGCGTGACCAAGGAAGCGCCGAGCTGGCCGTAACTGGACACCACGGTGGAGCAGGCATGGGGCCCAAGGCGCAGGGCAGCCCATCTCTGGCTCCGCATGACCGCCCGACCTGGCTCCTGCTCCCTGGACAGCTCCTGGACAGCTCGGGCCTGCCTGCCACGGCTGGCCCTGGCCCAGAGCTGCTTTCCCGAGGCGTTCTTCAGCACCTCCAGGGGCAAAACCAGCGCAAAGACCCTCCCCCAGGTCTCAGACTTTGTAACATCTAGGGGGCTTGGGCTGGCCTCTCACCTCTCTGAAAACAGAGTGAAGAGTTTGAGCTTCAGATTGGGGCCCACCTGAGTCTGAGTTCCAGTGGTGCCAATTCCTGGCTATGTGACTTTGGACAAACTCTGTTATTCTCTACATTAGACCTTGTTCATGCACCTCACTGGGGCGTCATGAAGATGAAGTGAGAGGAGGTGTATAAGGTGCCCAGCACATAGAAAATGCTCAAGGACACATGTCACACAGCTGGCCTTGGCCCAAAGTGCCAGTGGCCTCTGATCCCAGACTCTTGTTTTCCTACTGGTCTTGCTGCTTCAGGCCTGGCAGACTTGGGGAGAATGGCAGCTACCCTTGCTCTTTCTGTCCTGTCTACTTGGCTGTCACTCAGCTAAGCTTGAGGGGCTTGGTAACCATCCCTACTCCTCTGAGACATAAACATGAGGAAGCCTCAAGTGTATATGCTGCCTCCTGAGGGCCTGGCCTTCCCAGATGGACCCCATCACCAACTGCCTTATCCCCATCCTATTTCCCCATGACATTATCAATTGCCCTGGTTGAGTTCCTACATATCCGAGGCCTTAACTGAAGGCCTGAACTTTCGTTCCCTGGCTTGGCCAACCTACTAGTCTACTGCCTCCAAGTCCCCAAGGACAGGATTAGAAAGCCATCGCCAGGGAGGCTATGTAGCTCAGACCCCTGCCCCTTGATTTGTACAAGGACCCTGAATGATCCTCGGTGCAGGGATTCTGCTGGGTAAGTTTTGTAAGTGATAACTCCTGTCGGTCACTATGGCATCCCCTTGGTTGCCTTAGCTGAAGCTCTATTCTGTGAATGAGGAAAGGAGGCCTCAGAGAAGAGGTTAAGTGTCTTGTCTAAGACCACACAGCCCCAGAAAGAGGGGGTGCGCCACCAAATGCATGTCAAAGGGACCTCCTGCTTTCAAGGTTGGGCTGAGGGGCTCTGGTTGGCGTATATGAGAGACTCCTGTCCAGCACAGGGAAGGATTTACTGTGGGATGAGGGATGGCTGCCTTGGGATGTGACCTCTCCCTGGAATGGCTGGCAGAACTCCTGAAGTTGGATTATCTAGTTCAGAAGCTCTAGAGTCAGAACTGGGTTTGGATCCCAGTAACTGTGGGGCTTCGGTTGGGCAGGTTGCTTAACTTCCTTCCTTAGACCTCAGTTTCCTCATCTGTAAAAAAGGGCTAATGATACGTACCTCTCTGGGGGATTAGATGAAATATTGCTTGTAAATAGCTTAATGCATAGTACATGCTCAATAAATGATAGCTATTATTAATAATTAGCAGTGGGACAGAGTTAATTTAAAGCATGAACTCTGGGGGTGGGGGCAGAGAGAGCAGAGGGAGCTCTTTCCTGCCTCCCACCTCCAGTTCCCTGACATCATCCACCACTGGCAGATTTAACTTTCTTCCTCCTGACTATAGCCTTAGAGATCATTCCAGGCATTCCCCTGCGGCAGAGCTGGTACGGGTAGAAAGTCCTAGGGATTAGGGTAGGAAGAAGGGGTGGCTGTTAGGTCAGATCCCTCAGGAGACCTCTCTGAAGCATCTAGTGTCCTGGGGCTGACATCTGCTTTCGGAAGGAATCTGTCATTGATGGCTAAACTTTATCCTACCTGCCTCAGTTTCAGGAAACACGGATATGTGGGTGCTAATATCAGCGACCCGAAAGCAGGAGGCCCTTTCTTGGGAGCTTCCCCCTGAGGGCTCTTGTGACCCTGCCACTTAGTTTGGGCTGCCCCCTTCCTGGGTTGGAGCCAGGCCAGGGCTCTCAATGGCAGATTGTGCCCTCGTCCTGGGCACCCTGTACAACACGCGGCAGTTCACAGAGTTCATGTCTTCCACCTCATTTCTTCCTCCCTTTGTTTCGGAAGGGAGCAGACAGTGGTGTGAGGAATCAGCTGTTAAAGGCTTGTGAGAGCCAAGCGTGCCCTCCTCTTCCCAGCTTCGTGTTCAGTGAAAGCAGTCCCAAGGGCCACGGTGGTAGGGTTTTACCCATGGAAGTGAGCAAATCCATGGGTAAACGGCAAATCAGAACTTTTTTTTTTTTTAGGGCTGGTGAATATTGATCAGCATACTGCTGGCAGGAGAGTAGGTCATCAACCCCATTTTTCAGGGGAGAATATTGAGGCCCAGAGATAGGAAGTGTCATGCCCAGGACCCACAGCTAAAGTTGAAAACCACAGCTTCTGATTCTCAAGCCTGTCAGAGCTCCACTGCATCCCAAACACACACTCCAGAGGGGCAAACACTGCAAAACATTAGCTGAGTATCTAGGCATCCTGTCTCCCCCTGTTATCTCCTTCCATGATCCTTGGAGAGTGGAGGGTAGAGGTGGGATGGAAGAAGTAAACTTGACCTTTCTGGAGTCAGAGAGAGGAAAAGAAATGACTAATCTGAGTGGGGAGCGTGCAATTCCCCAGAAAGCTTGACGACAGGATCAACAACCATCAAATCCCTGCCCTGTGCCCTTCTCACAGCCAGGCCTGTGCCTCCTGTACCCACCACAATTCCCCACCTCTCAGAGAAACTTTTCCTGGTTCCCCAGGACTCAGGCAGAAGTGGTCATTTGCAGGTGGGAGCTAGAGAATAACCTGTTTGCTGGCTCTGTGACCTTGGTCAAGTCGCTTCTGCTGTTTAGTTCTTAGTTCCCTTAGAAGTGAAATGAGGGGCCTCCCCTGTGGCGCAGTGGGTTGAGCAGAGTGCTGTGAAGCTGTGTGCAGCCTCTGTAGCATGGGTTTGATGCCTGGCCGGCCAGGGAGATTCCCACATGGTGCGACCGACCTCCCCTGTCTTGCCTGCGGCTTTCCTCAGCAGTGCTTTTGGTCCATCTGCCTGTTCTGCTCCCTACTCTGTCTCTGGTGAATCCTTTCACCCTCCCGCGCCTCTGGCCTGTACCCCAGCTCTTGTATGAATAAATAAATCTTTAAAAAAAAAAAACAAAAAAGGAGAAGTAAAATTTGGTGCTGGGACCATTTGCATCTAGAGATGCTATAGTTAATCCTGTGGTGCTGTGTATGGTCCACAGAGCTGCCAGCAGGGCCTCACCTCTGCTCTGCCTTCAGCAGGGACCTCCCTGAGGAAATCCTCAAGGGGACCAGGAAAAGCTGGGTGAGTTATTGCAGCCCAGAAGGAAGGTGTGTATTACCATTCCTACTTTATAAATGAGGAAACTGAGGCTCAGAGAGGGTAACCTGACTTGGCCAAGTTCACTCAGCTAGTAAATTATGCTCCCCGGGATTCAGACACAGGCTTCAAAGCCAGCATGCCTAACCACTATACTACACGGCCCCACCTCAGGACACCTCAGCTTTCTTGCTCACATCTAGAAGCCAGAGTGGCGGGCGGGGGGCAAGGTTGGAGGTTTCCTTGGCAGGGTCTGTCCCTGTGGGCAGCTGAGTCACAGAAGACATGAGGGCCCTCACTGGGCTCTCTCCACGTTCCCACCCACCTGGGCTGCCTCCTACCTGCCCTTTATGAGCCAGGTGGAGCCGGTGCAGTTCCACCTTAATGGTTTCTGTTGCTGGCTGCGGCAGCATGTTTTATGAGGGGTGGGGCTGTGCCTTTGGCCCCACCCGGGGCTCCACCCTCCGGGCTGCTGGGAGGGGTCGCCTGGAGCAACTCCATAATTACCTTTGAGGGGTGGCAGGGAAGGGACTGGGGGCCACTCCAGAATACTGGGAGTGCTAAGTTGCCAAGAAGGAGGGGGTTTCTAGTTCCTCTCCTCCCATCAAGATTACGGATTCTAAGGCCAAAATTCTTGCTGTTCTGGCTCTTGACTCTGCCTTGGTTTGCCTAGGAAGTGGGTCAGCTTCCCCTGCTTTGAGATCTGACTAAAGCGCCTTGAGAAACAGCTAGAGATGAAAAGGACAGGGGGTGGAGTGCAGAAGAAGAACAAAGGATGAAGGGCACCCATGTCCCCTATGGGATGCTTTCCTCGAGATCTATTTAAAAATAAAATGAGCTACTGACACCTGCAGCTGAGTCATTCCCATCCCCCAAATCCATGCTCTCCCAAAGCCACATTAGCCATTCCCCTGCCTCTAGGATCAGGCTAGTCCTACAGCACCACTCAGTATGCCCATCCTGAAAATGCACTTGAGCCACTTTCCATGCCTGGGGCTCACCTGGAAAGTCTTCCAGATTTCTCACCCTAATCTCTTCTATCATCTTAGTCCTCTTGCTGTCCTTTCAGCTGTTGAGAGAGAGGGCCCTCTGAGGGGTGCCAGCAATCTTATTCCCCTTTGCACAGTACCCCTTCCTTTCTACCATCCCTGGCCATCTCTAAGCAGCTTCCCATTTCTCTAGGTCTTTCCTAGCCCCCTGACACCCAGCCCTGGTCCCAAAGGAGATTAATCCAAGCACTCACAGTAGACTCTGGGCCATGGCCACCATCACGGCTTCGGGGAGTCATTCAGTCCATCAATACCCCAGGAACCTCCATGGCGGTATAAATACTCCCACATGCCTGGACCGGCCCCCTGCCTGAGGGCTGAGGCGGGGCTGACTCCCCAGGCTAGGCAGGCAGGTCACATGCCCCATAAATGCCACAGGACCACAGGTCCTTCCCAGCAGCCCTGGGGAGACTGACTGGGGCCTGACCTCATTGGATGGAGGAATAAATGGGTGATGAATGGGTAGATGAGTAGATGAGTGGATAGATGAATGGAATAGACAGATCAGTGGATGGGCAATTTGATGGATGGAAAAAAGACTGAATGGAAAGTTGGACAGATGGATAGATGAACAGATGGACAAATAGATGGATGAATGGACAGGGGACAGATGGATGGATGTCCTTGACCTGTCTGTGGACACTTGGTAGGTGGGAAGGAAGGGATGCTTGCTTTCAAAGAAACAAGAAACGCTACCTCCGAAGCTCCCAGCCATCCTTTCTGAAGCACACCTGTCAGGACCCCTTCCCTCCTCTGCTACAGCTAAGGCATCAGACAGCTTGGCTCTACTGTTTTCCAGAGCCATCCTACCTGAATGACCATGCCTCTCTGGGATATTTTGTTTTTACTTTTTTTTTTTTTTAAATTTTATTTACTTTTGTGTAGAAAAACTGGGGTACAGGCCAGAGGTGCGGGGGGTGAGAGGATTCACCAGAGACAGAGTAGGGAGCAGAACAGGCAGATCTACTGAAATACACTGCTGAGGAGAACAGCGGGCGAGATAGGAGAGGTCTGCTGCGCCATGTGGATAGCTCCCTTGCCAGGGATCAAACTCAGGCCACAGCAGTGATAGTGCTGAGACTTAACCCCTAGGCTACAGGGAGGCACATTATGCCTTTACTTTTGGGTGCATTGGTAGTTTGCCTTTTCCTCCCTCCTGCCTACTCGGGAGTGCAGAATCTGAAGCTGTGAGCCCACCTCTAGATCTTGTTCCAAGAAGCAAGATCATCTCGTCCTCCATTAATAGAAGGAGGAGGAAGAAAATTCTCAATTCCAAGAACATGAACCCATAGATGGGCAGCTTAGGGAGAAGGTGGCCTCCACCCTCTTTCTGAGGAATTTTTTTTAAAGGCATGGCTGAAAGGTGGGGCTTCTTGTCTACTGAATCGCCCAGTGGCAGTGCAGAAAGCAGAGGTTTGATTTCCAGGGAAGAAAGTTCCTTCTAATTCTCAGTCTACCCAGCTGAGCAAGTGACCAAAGGGTGGATGATGAGACAGGGAGTGACTGAAGGAACAGGAAGATTTTTTTCACAGATTATGAAAAACTGCCTTCATTCTTCACAAAGGCTTCCTCTCGCCACACTGACTAACATGGGGTGAAGGAATGGATGCAGGTGGGGGGTGGGAAAAGTTCCCTCTGACTATCTATTATCTTTGCAGTCCTGTGGTCCAGGAAGAAGTCCCACCTCCATAATGAAGTCACTCAGGGCTGAGCCTGGTGATACCCCCAACCCGCACGCCTCCTGTGGGTGGCCTGGTAACTGGTCACCAAGTTGATTAGCTATAGTGGTGATTTGCAGCTGAAGATTTGAGCCGTGAGGACAACAGGTCTGACTGGGGCCTTGTTTCACTTCCCCTCAACCTGGTATTTGTCATCTCAGAAGCCCCCAGCTGCCCCATAAATCAGACCCTTCACAGGGACTGCTTCTGACCAAAGACCCCAGAATGGTTCTCTCAGCTCAGCCATCAGTGTGGGCTAGTCATGGGAATAAGTCTCATTTTCTCCTTTATAAAATGGGGTCCTGAGCTCTCTGGTGGCACAAGGGGTTAAGTTTCAGCACTTTGAAGCTATCAGCAGCCACTGCACCATGAGTTCAATCCCTGGCCAGGGAGGTGACCCACATGGCTCAGCAGACCTCTCCTGTCTCTCCTGCTGCTCCCCTCAGCAGTGTATTTCAATAGCTCTGCCTGTTCTGTTCCCCACTTTGTCTCTAGTGACTCCTCTTAGTCCCTGTACCTCTGGCCTGCACCTCAGCTCTTAGATGCATAAATAAATAAAATAAATCTTTAAAAAAATAAAATAGGATCTTCATCTTTGTCCTACACAGTTTACCTGACTGTCCTGGGGACTGGGTGAGAACTGGGATGTTATAATGCTCTGAAGAAGCCAATACCTTCTTGTCTGGCCCCCTTGCTGCTCCCCTTGGGGCCCCAGGCCCACAGGATTTCAGGAGTGGCGTGGGGCTGTGCTCTCTTCTTCCCAGGGCGCTCCCCATGGGGACAGTCTAGAGTGCTCCCATCCAGCTGGTGGGCCCCTGCCCACCTTAGTGGGGGCCCTAGATGGCTTAGGATCCCACCAGCACTTGAGCCGGGGGCCGGTCATGCTCTGTACATATCATTATCAAGGGGACTGCTCATTATTACCAATCTATTATTAGGGATATGAACTCTGCAAGCACTGCTAATAACACAGATCTACTACAAGACACATAATATTGGTGTAGCCCTTCCCCCATGCCAAAATGCTCATGACCGCATGTGTGCGCACGCGCACACACACACACACACACACACACACACACAGGAGGCAGACACTAAGGTAGCTTCTTGGACTTACTGAGTGAGAAGAGGCCTGGGAGGCTCTTCCATGCAAGAACCCCTGTGTTTGATGGATGGGGAAACTGAGACACCACCAGTGAAAAGGATTGTTCCCTGCTAGGCAGGTGTCTGCCCACCAGCCTTTCCTCCAGGCCCCTTGGCTGGGTGAAGCCGGCTCTGAGTGCCTAGTCATTCCCTTGCCCACTGAGGAGAAGATGTGGAGAGCGGCAGGTTGTTGGAATGTTTCCCTGAATCCACCCACCTCCTGGGCTCCGGTGTCCACCTTGGACCTTCCAGATCCTCCAGGGCTTGACACTCATTCCAAAGTGCTTTATAAAACACTTCCCACCTCAGGTCCATGGAAAGGCCCAGAGAGGTCAAGATTCCTCCCCAAAGCCACCTGCTCTGTGGGCTCCACAAGGGGCCTGGGGACACTTCTGGTAGTGAACACTGCTGGGGGTGCTGTGGAGGGATGGGGGGTTGTTAAATCAGAGTTTGAATAATTGGGTTTTCTGATCACGCTGGGGTATGTGTGTGTTTATATGTGATCGTTGAGCACATCCTATGCCTTTGGAGCCTGATGGGCTGCTATAGTCTGGGACATGGCTATGGAATTTACAAGTATAGGTGGGATCTCCAAGTGTCTCCGGGCAATCCGGTTCCAGGGACACGCCCCATTCTGGGCTTGTGTGTGTGTGTGTGTGTGTGTGTGTGTGTGTGTGTGTGTGTGTGTTGGTGCCTAGGATGGCTGTAGCTTGTCAGTCTTAGGCTGGGGGAGCAGAACTTGAAGTTGACTGACCACCATCTTCCTGGGAGCATGGGCTGGAGGGTGTGGGTCAGACTTCCTCGTGGTGGTTCTGTTGCCTCCCAGGGTTCTTGAGGAATGCCCACCCCCTGGAGCTTCCAGAGTAGCCACGAGAGTATGGGTTCCCTTTTTTCTGTGACTCACAGCTGGCTCTCGACTCAAGTTTCCTGAGAGATCACGATTCAGCTAATTCTCTCCCCAGCCCCATTAATCTGAGCTGACTAAGCAGGAGCCACAGGCGGGGTAGAGACTCAGGGATGCTCAGGCCGGGCAGTCATTCCTAAACACCCCAGCAGTGCTCCTCGCCACAGCTCGGTCCATCTCCCTGCTTTGGGCCTGGCCAGGCTTACTTATATCAGTTATGCTTCTGGCTCCCTGAAGAAGTTGGCCCCCATCTCCCTGGGGGTCCCTGGGGATGGGGTTTAAACAGGTGTCTCCATCTCCCCCTTCCATCTGCCACCCAGTCACAGTGCAGAGAGGTCCATCCAGACATCAGATGTCACCTTGTAGAGCTGCACCTGCTCATCTTTACTATTTGCTCAGCAGCAAGTCTTGAAGACCTGTTGGAATCAGGAAGCTGGGGGCATCCCCAGGGATACGCCATCCAATCTGTTCTGTCCCAGTGGCCTGGCTCTGGGTTTTTCCGGACACTGGGAGAATGTGAAGATATACCAGGACGCACTGATGAGGGGTTTTGAGCTCCAGTGGGGATCTCTGACTACAGAGAGGTCCATCCTAGGAAGGTGGGGATCATGTGGGATGTGAGGATGGGGTTAGAGATCACACTCGAGGTGGGGCTGAGCAGGAGAGGCAGAGCGGGAGCAGAGGGAGTGAAGTTGGGGGTGGCGGTGGGGAGTTGGTGGGAAGAGGAATGGGCTGCGGTTGGAAGTGGGATGGGGTTGGAGGTGGGTAGGGTTAGGATGTGAAAGGAGACAGGGACGGAGTATAGGGGTTATGAAGGGTGGGAGTTGAGGATGGAGATGGGCAGAAAGGGCCAAGGGTGGGAGTGGATGAACTGGAAAGACTGACAGGATTAGGGACCTGGAACTGATGCTTCTGAGATTCACTCTCCCCGAGGTCATCTTGCCATTCCCCTGCTCCTGGGCATGTTTCCAACCCAACCACACCCATCTCAGATCAATAGCTGCCTCTCCGCTCAGGAAACCACCTCCCGTGGTCACAGACAGTCCAGCCTACCTCAATTTAAAATGCTCAAAAGGGGCCTCCCTGGTGGCGCAGTGGTTGAGCGCTGGGTTGCGAAGCTGCCTGCAGCCTCTGCAGCGCTGGTTCGATCCCCGGCTGCTCCCCGGCCACCGGAGGAGGGTTCCACATGGCGGCAGACCGCAGACCTCTCCTGCCGCCCGCACGCTGCTCCCCTCAGCAGTGTACTTCGGTCCTTCTGCCTGCTCTGCTCCCCGCTCTGGCTCTGGTGAATTCTCTCACCCTCCCGCGCTTCTGACTGTACCCAGTGCTTGTATAAATAAATAAAAATAAATCTTTAAAAAAATAAAAAAATAAAAAAATAATAAAATGCTCAAAAGTCTCTGAAGTCTGATGTCCAGCTCTCCTGCGCCAGAAGCCAATCTCAACTTGCTGAACTGCCCCCTGCAGGCCTTAGCAGGGATGACTGACTGTGACTCAGAAAGAAGAGGGGACCCCACACCTGTGAAACCTCTGTCCTCCGCACCCCGCTGTTATTGGGCAGGAAGGGAGATGGACAGGTGACTCACTAGAATGTAGAACTGGAGAGACTTATGGAGGGACAGTGGGCAGGGGGCTTTCTTTCTGTCCCTTCCTGTGCATAAACTCCCAGGATATTTCAACAAGAATTAATAACAGCCCTCAGGCTATGAGCTTGAACCGTGCAGGTGGTGGGGCTTCTTTGGGTTCTGGAAGACTCAAGCTGGAAGGAGGGAGGATAGACATTGGGAAGGACTTCCTGACTGGGAAGGATGGAGAGCCCAATACAGTGGCTCTGTATTTCTTTCTCAGAGGCCAGATGGGACTCTCCTTAGGGGCTAAAGGAAACCTTTCCCTGAGACCAAGGGGGCTGGCACAAGACGGCTTCCCAGGAGGCACAGGTCACTGGTGGGCTTTCCCCTTGATCTTTCACTTTCCTCAGCCTTCTCACTTCCCACGATGACTGAAGGAGACTGTTGATGGGGGGGGGGCCATCTGGGGGTCAGTGTGTGGATGAGTCAAAGAAGGGGAGCCGGAGGGGTCCCAACCCCCTTTTCTTTTTCTTGCCTTCCCAGGAGCAGAATAGAGAGAATTCTGGGGCTCCCTGAGCCCCTGGGAAATAAAGTCCTCTGAGAACTCCCTGGCATTCCCGGGAGAACAGGTTCCTGGCCCTGGGAGGTGAATGAGGCGCCGGGCCTGGGGGGGGGCAGCGTGCCTCGGCAGGCCCTGGAGCCGGGAGCTGAGCTCGCAGAGGCAGCACGGGTGGGGCTAGGCGGGGAGCTGGGACATGTGCCTCTCCCCATGGCACCTTCTCTCCCCAAGATCCCGAGCCTCCCCACGACTCTGGTCCTGCTTGGCCCACGACAGGGAAGAAGGGCCAGCCGGGAGGTGCTGGCCCCCAGGAGCCGGGAATGCCCTTCTACTGCCTATGTGGCAGGGGGTCAGGAATGACCACGATGGTACAAGGGCCCTAGTCAGGCCGGATGGGGACAGGACCTGAGGGCAATAACAGCCGCCCATCCTCCCAGAGGGACTGGGCTTCATGCGGGGGAAGAGAAACTGATGGGACAGAACCGGACTCTGCGCCAGTGGGGTCTTCAGATCCCATGAAGGACTTCAGGACTGTCAGGGAGTGATCAAGTTTCCGCCTTCAGGATTAGGAAATTGAGGAGAGGGCAGCCCCATCTGGCCCAGCGTGGAGGCAGAGGGGGCGATGACATGACATGACTTCCCAAGAGGACAGACTCCCTGTCCTCCTTTCGCTTCGACCACCTGTGCCTGACCTCATGGAGCACATGACAGACCCCCACCCCTGGAGGTGCAGAGAGCAGGCAAACACGCCTACTTGTTCGAGTCTATTTTTAATCTGTGATTTTTGGACATTTAAGGAGGGCCTGGGGGACTCCATGGGGAATGCCAGAACCTCACCTGATCAGGTAGGGTGTGGGAAGGAGCGGGGGGAGTCAGAGGGGGCTTCCTGCTGCTGCAGCCATTTCCCTAAGGCCTTTCACTCCCCAGACCCCCAGTTCTAGGCTTCAAGGATTCAAAAGCTCCCTGCATATGCCGGGCTGCCCTGCAGGCCGTCTGGTATCAGGGGTCTTGCTGGAGAGCAGTGTTCTTACACCTCTGTGCATTCTACCTTGAGTTCGGCATCGGGTTCTGGCCATAGCACCTGTTAGCCACCTGCTGCTTCTTCACCAGGTGCGCCATCACCTTCCTGCAACCCCTGCCCCTATTCCAAGACCCCAGACATCTAGACCCCGGCCCAGGCTGTCCTGGAGATGATGAATCCCTGATTGACAGTTCTCCTCGGCACCACCCAACCCCCAGCACTGGGCTCTACCCCTCGACCCTGAAAAGCCACGAAGTTTGGGATCTGCCTCCCAGTCTTTCAACTCTAGTTTTCCAATTTTAGCACTTCCAAGGCCTCGTTTTCTCCCAGCATAGGGCTGTCAGCCACCCCTACTTCAATGCACAGACAAATACACAAAATCCAACAAACGGCAGAATGAAAAACCACACTACAGCAAGAAGGATTAAAGATAGACAATCTGGATCAGGACTGAAAGGGAGGAGCATGGAGGAGAAGGTCCTCCTGGGCCTCCAGGCACTCACCCTGCTTCCCAAGTCTCCCTTGAGCTGCAGTGAGAAGATGGGGGAGCACCCAGATGCTCCCAGTCGCTCCCAGGGCCCGTTAAAAAGGCAACCCCCCACCCCATGCCCTGGCTCAGCTCCGCTGGCCTCCACGGCTGACTTGGGCCGGTCTCCTCTTACCTGCTCAGTGAAGCAGGTCGGCGTGGGGGCCCAGGGCTGGGGGGCCAGGAGCTCTGTCTGTCTGTCAGTCCGTCAGCTCGGCTGTCCCGGGTCTGTGCTGACATCAGGTGAGGGGAGGCAGCTGCTGGGTGAGCCAATAATTATGATATCAGCTTCCCCTTGCCCTGAGGGGCTGCTGCCAAAACGGGGAGAAGAGCAAGGTGACTAAGAAGCTAGTTTGCTCCTTGGCTCTTGTTTGACAGGTACTGGCTCCTGTGCCCGCCCCAGCCACGCCCCAGCCCCCCCCCAGCCCCTCCCTACTCTTGGGCCAGCCCAGGCCCCCTGTCTCTGCCAACGGGCACAGCCTGTGGCCTGCGGAGAAGGGAGTTGTCCTGTGGCCCCCCTATACCCCACAATAGGGATATCAGCCCCCAAGGGTGGGGCCCAGGCATGTTGGGGCAAGCACACATGTCAGGAGAGCCAGGCCACCATATGTATGTTCATGGAACTGTGAGGGGGTTCTGGGGAGCAGCTCTGGGTGGGGGCTCAGAAATCTCTGAGGTCTAGTATTGACAAGCAGTGGTCGTTACCCCTCAAGGGCCAGATGTAATCATAGCTCTGCTAGGAACTGCCTGTCCATCTATCTGTCCTTCCGCAGTACCTATGACACTTTCGGGGTGTCTCCTGGTGTGTGTGGGTGTGTGCATCCACATGTGCATGTATCCCTGACTCCCTCTGTGTCTGGGCATGGATCTCCATGTGTGATTTTTGTCTTCTGTATTGTATGCTTCTGCTTCCATGTCTTCCTCCATATCTGTGTATGTGTCTGTGTCCCACTGTTCAGGCCCGTGTCCTCTTGCGGGTCCTTTGTGTGCTTGCACCTGCACGTCTTTGCACACATGCTCCAGGGCAGCAGTCCTGCCCTGTGTGTGCATCTGTGAATCTGTGCAGGTGAGCTGGGGGGCTCCTGTTCTGTGTTGTGATCCCACAGCCACTCAGTGTGGTCTGGAGGATAGAAACAGAAACTCACGTGTCTGTGGCCCTGGTCCCGGCCCCCAGAGTTCACATGGAGAGTGGAATGTCTGGTGAGCCCTGGGAATTGACCCCCACTGCACCCATCTAGACCCAGTTCTGCGGCTTGCCCCCAACTCCCTGACAGCCCTCCCTGCTTCTGCCCCAGGCCCCATTTTCAGCTTCTTCTCACAGCTTCCTTTTTCATCTTCCTTGCCCTACCCTGTCTCCTGTCCCTGGCCATTTTCTCCTTCTCTCCCTGCCCCCTTGTCCTGACTTGTAGGCCCACTTTTATCTTTTCCCAGAGCTGAGGGCTCCAGGGGCTCTGGTAGATCTGTTTCCCAGGCAGCCCTGGATTTTGGCTTCTGGCCTGAATGTGTGGACGGGCCTGCCTCTCTCGACTTATTCTGTTGCATTCCAAGAGGCAGGTAATGCCAACCTTGGCAGGGGATGGTGGTGGTCATCTGGCACCAGCACAGCGTAGAAGAGAACATTGGGAGACTTCTTGGTCCAGGCAGGGAATATCCATTTCAGAAAAAGAGGGTGCTGATTCAGATAGAAATGAACTGATCTGTGAATGATGGTTAGCTGTTCACCTTCCAACCTGCCCCTCAAGCCTCAGTATCCGCATCTGGCAACAAATACATATTATTATTCATTCATAGATTTATAAACTTAATAAATTAAGTTTAAAATTCCTAGTCTAATCTCTGGTATATAGTAGATACTCAATAAATGTTTGTCTTTTTCACTAAAACCAGTGGTGCTGGGTGGGAAAAGGGGATGTGCAGGCATTCCCACTTGGATATTTGAATTGGAACCCTGATCAACTCACCTTTCTCGGGGACTCACACTAGCAATCAAAACCGTGCTCTCTTAGCTTAATAAGCAAAGGAGTTTCAGGGTGAAAGGGCAGCTGTCAGGACCTTCTAATGTGTTTGCTAACTGCTTCTGTACAAGACTAATTGCTATTTCTAGACTCAAGTATTTCCATATGAATGTTCTGGACACAGAGAATCAGGAATGTTCTAAGTTGGAGGCTGCTGTCCTTGCTATCAATCAACACTATTCCGAAGGTCCTAACTAGTGCCATAAGACAAGAAAAAGAAATAATGGACATAAACATGGGAAGGAAAGAGGCAAAAATCATCAAGAATTACAAATGATGTAATAGTTTACTTAGGCAATCTAAGAGAATCACATGAAAAACTATTAGAATTAATGAGGGAATTTAGTAAAGTGGCCTACTATATGTTAAGCATAAAAAAACCATTTCTTATACAACTTATATTCTTATTTTACATTACAATTGGGAAAGTATAAAGGCACAAAGGTCAAATTCACAATAGCAACAACATTACAAAATAGATAAGTATAAACTTCACAAGAAATGTATAAAGTCCTACAAAGAAAACCATAGAACTTTATTGACAGACATAAGACAAGACCTGAATAAATATAAAAGCATATCTTGTTCCTGAATTAGAAAGCTCAATATAATGTTGCAAAGATATTAATTCTGCTCTAACTAATTTATAAACTAATTCAAATCAGGTTTAATTTTTTCTGACAAGTTGATTTACAGCTTGGGGAAGAATAAATACTTGAGAACTGCTTAGAACTTTTTGAAAGAGGATCCTAATGGAGGAAATTGCTCTGCTAGATTTCAAAATGTTCACTAAGGCTTCTGTAATTTAAACAGTGTGATTTTGATGCAAATTATAAAATAAATTGATGGAAGATCACTGAATCCAAGGTAAGCTTCGGTATTTGTGAGAACTGAGTGTATGATAATGAGGTGTTTTAAAGCAGCAGAAAAGAATGAAAAATTCAATAAATGGATATGAGGTAATGGATTTTCCACTTAAGAGAAATAAGGTTAAATTCTACTTCAAGGGATACATGAAAACATCCATATGGATTAAATATCTGGTATAAAATGAAAACCAAACAAACCAATAGGAAAATACAGGAAACATTTTTACAATTATGGAGTCAAGGAAGCATTTTTAAGCATGCCATCAAATCCAGAAGCCATAAAGGAATATGCTGATAGACTTCAAATTTTCCTTAGAGTGAAATATACTGGAAACAAAGTTAAAAGGCAAAAAATCCTGGAAGAAAGTGTTGCAACATAAATGACAGAAAAAGGGTCTCTCTTTTCATATAGAAGGAATTCCTCTAAATAAATGAAAAAGACAACTTCACAGAAAAATAAGCAAAGGAGGAGAATAAGCAATCCATAGATTAAAATACAAATGGCCAATAAACAAATGGAAGAGATTTCTGACTTCATTAAAAATCAAGGAAATGCAGGGCCTCCCCTGGTGGCTCAGGGGTTGAGCGCTGGGCTGTGAGGCTGTGAGGCTGCCTCTGTAGCGCCAGCTCGTTCCCTGGCCTCCAGGTGAGGGTCCCACCAAAAAAAAAAAAAAAAAAAAATCGAGGAAATGCAAATTAATTCAGGGGCCCAGGAGAGAGGCCGTGGTTTTCACCTTCTCACAATGAGACCTCCGATGGGTGAGATGAACTTCTTGCTGTCCTGAGACGAAATCCTTCTCTGCTGAGGGAATGGGTGTGGGCTCTGCCTCCCTCTTTTCTTTGGGAAGTGCCACTTCCTCATTTTAGCTAGCCCAGGAGTTGAAGCAAGAAACTTGGGAATTCCAATGGATTGAAAAGAGATCTGTGAGGACCTTTTCCTCTTTCTCTACCTCCAGAGAGGACCATCCTCTTCGCTCTCATCACACCAGACCCTCAAACTTCTCCCCTAGACCCAGAGAGTTTGTCCTCACATCTATCCTCCATCCCAGTTGCTGAGTGTTGATTCTGCTCTTCTTATAGAGGGCTCCTATCTGGAGGTTTGGTCCACACACTTCAACAGCCTAATTTCAGGGCCTGCACATGTAGCTGTGTTGGGATCTAGTCTGGATGGGCTGTAGCTGGTGGTTAAACAGACCGTGGACATGGAAGTTGAAGGCCAGAACCGGCTCACTATCTGCTGTCGAGCCTTGTCCAGGGTTGGGCTGTTTTGAGCCAGAAGCAGCAATGGCAGAAGCTGGAAATCCTTGCTCCAGTCTGGGCAATACTCTGGTGACCCCGGGATAAAGGCCCTCCCTTTGGAGCCCTGGTGTAATGGAGGAGGGGCCCCCTCCCTGTACCCCACATCAGGATTGGCCACCTTCTGCTCATGTGAATTGGACTTGTCTTCTCCATAGCCTGCCACTTTCCAGGTCTTCCAAGTCCCATTGCACTGGCATGAAAGACACTTAACATCTGCTGAGGATCTGGACCGAAGCATAGCCGCCAGGAAGCTCTGAGTCCTGAGAAACCCGTGTCAAAGAAGGCTGGACAGGTCTGCAGTTAATCAGGATGGACTTCCTGGGGTTGAGCAGGCTTTCCTTGACTGAGGGTTGAGGAGCGTGGAGGAAGGGGGAGCACAGCCAGAGCTGAGGAGGGTGTGTGGCGGGGGCACGGATTGGGAGGTCTAAGCCTGTTCTGGTTGACTGACCCCTGGGAAATTCAGGGAGTTTCCAAGCTGACAGCTTGGTGGGGAGGGGGGTGTCCCATAGGGAGGGACTTAGCTAGAGTCCTGCTGGGTGGGGAGGGCAGGCTTCTCCTGTCTTGTCTTAATCTCTCCTGTTACAGGAGGCATGGTGTTGGAGGTAGGGAGGAGCAATGCCAGTGTGTGTGTGTGTGTGCGCATGCACATATGACACTGGCATCAGTGTTTGTAAGCACATGTGTACTTGTGTGAGTACCTCTATTTCTGTTCTCATGCTCACACATGCCACTGTGTGTGTGTGTGTTAAGTCCATGGAGCTGTCATGTGATGCTGGATGTGTCCATCCCAGAATCCATGTGCCAGTGTGTGTGAGCCTCTGTACACATGGGAGAGTGCAGTGTGCACGGGCATTTGTGCCTAGATGGGTGTCTGGGTGACTGTGTGTGTCTACATGTGTTTCTGCCATCAACTGAGTGAAGGGCTCTCTGTGTGTGTGTATACAGATAGGCATGTCTGTGTGCCCACAAGTCCGTGGCTCTGTGTATATGTGTCTCTGGGCTTCCCTACCCTTAAAAGCAGCTCTTCTGGCTTCAGTGTTTTTTTTTAGTTTTCTTACATCATTGTTCATTTTTGTACAATATTTGATTTCTCCCCTCAGGGCTAGTCCCCATGGTTCTCCCCCCACCACAGCACATGTGACCCATCACCACAGTCCCTTGCGCTCTTTTGACACCTCTCTCCCCCCCACCCCTGCTGGAGGCCTCAGATCTATGGTCAGCCTGCAAGTTTTGTCTGACCCTTTGCTCAGTTTTCCTGTGTTCTGCCTCTAAGTGAAACCATTCAGTATTTGTCTTTCTCCTTCTGACTTATTTCGCTCAGCATAATGCCTTCTAGCTCCATCTGTGTGAGGGCAACTCTTCTGAATCACTGTCCCCATCATTCAGTCAGGCTGCTGCTCAGCACTCTCTCCCCATTCTCTCTGTCCACCCCACTGGCACCCTCTCCCTTTTGAGGCCCTCAGATTCCCTGCCCCTATAAAACCTCACAGCTCTGTTGATTATGACTAATGGGGCCCAGATTGAGGTGGAGGCTGCAGGGGGCCCCTTCTCCAGGCTGACACCTGCCAGAGCTTCAGCTGTCCCAGACCCACCCCACGCTTCACCCTGCCCTTCTGGCCGCACCACTCGCCCTCCAGCACAGTTCACTCTCCCCTTTCAGAAAGCAACCTCTCATCTGAGACTTTGGGGAGACAGGAAAGTCACGGTGTGAGCCCCCAAGGGGCTTATTCTGAGGTTGAGGTCCTGAAGCCTTGGAGCTCCTTGGAGCTGTCCTTGACTAAGGCCCAAATCAAGTGGGATCAACAGCCCAGCTCCCACCTCTTCCATCTCTCTAATGAGCATCCTCTTTCTACATTGTCAGGTTCCTCCTAGAAAAACTTGGCTTGCTAGTTCTTCCATGGGCCCTCTGGCTGCTATTGTTGCCTTTGGGGCTGGTGCCGGCCAGCAGGAGGAGGAGGGAGGGATATGGGGACACTCCCAGGGCCCTCAGGGACACAAGCAGGGAAAAAGAGAAGTTGGCTCAGAAATCTGGGCCTCTCTGCTGAGCCCAAGATGACTGACCTAGGGAAGCCAAGATGCCGTCTCCAGGTCACCAAGCACTCCACACTCTGTGGTTTGGAAAGGGGCTTTGAGGGCAACTTCCCATCAGGTGCAAGAAGTCCCTCTGGGCCTCTGATACATTCATTCCCTTGAGCTGGACCTGTGTGAGGAACTGGGAAACACAGCTGCATTAGGCCAACTGTCTCAAGTTGTCTGCAGTCTCATTGACCTCTGTCACTAGAGCGCTCACCCAAGAGGTTCTGAGCCCTGGCACTGCCAGCTCTCAAAGCCCCTGGGCCAAGGCTGCGGGTGCTTGGGCAGAGGGGGCACAGACCCGAGAGTCCCTAAAACATCCCATCCACCTGCCACAGCCCAGCGTGTGTGTGAGGAGGAGCTGGGCTTTTCGGCTGCCTGCACAAACCTGACCTGGGCTGACAGGCCCTTCCTTCAAAGGCTGGCCAGTCCGTGCCGCTTTATTGCCCAGCTAATGACGGTGATTAGGCCGACAGGTGCCGCCTGTCTCCCTTCCACCCTCCTGCCTGCTGAGGAGGATGTTTCTGAGCACTTGGGGGAGGCCTGGGCCCTCACCCCTAAGGGGCCACAAACCACGGCCAGCTCCTCAACCCTCAGTCAGGTTTGTCCTCTTCGTCCCCCAAGAAGAAATGAGCCAGCCGAGTCTTCAGCCCCTGCACTGCTATGTGACCTTAGTCCACTTCTGGCCCTCTCTGAGCAGGGCTGAGGGGAGGAGGGGACGAAGGGGAACCGAGAGCACGCGTGGGCGCATGTGTCCCACAGGAGCACACTGGTCTTTCCCAGCCGGGGTTGGACTTTAGACACCTAAACAGCAGGGAGTTGCGACAGAGCATCCTCCCTGCAAATGGGCTTGGGACTGCTTCTGAGGATCCCACTGGATTGTGGGTAAGCCGTGGGGGGACTTCCACCCTTCTGGGGCCAGCCTACTCCCAATGGGAGGGACTGTCCTCTGGGGGCTGGGGGGGTCCTAATGTGGGTCCGGGTGGGAGTGTGATTTATGACTGTACTTCATGAGTGAGGAATGCCAGCCTGGGGGGCTGGGGGGCGGGGCCACCTGCCTGACACTCCTCACTCTGCGGGATACCTAGCGTGTCCTGTCAGGATCCCCTGTCCCCTGGGGATAGCCATGTTCTCCCCCATGTGGCAGCCCCCTCCCATCTGCGCCTCCCATCTCAGGAGGACTGAGTGAAGGCCGGGGCCAGGAGGAATCCAGAATTTGATCCTTTTTGATTTTCTCCCTTCACAGCTCAGCCCCCTTTTCTACTGGGCACGGCAGTGATGGTAACTATCTCTTTTCTCCCACTGCAACAGGAGAGAACCGGATGAGGCACTAGGAAACGTCCATCTAGGTGAACTCAAGGCGTATATGCCACTGTCCGCAGGGATGGAAACGTAGGCTAGGGGTAAAGGTGAACTTCCAGCCGAGAAGAGATGGCGCACTCCCAGAATGGGTGATGGGTGCGGCCTCATCCTTCCCTATCCCGCCCCCACTTTGTCAGATAAATGAAAACTCCACGGTTTCTGAAGAAGGGGTGGTGTGCAGTGGGAAGGCAGAACCGACCCAGTGATGCCTGGTCCTGGCCTCTGGAGGCCATGCCAGTTTTGAACCTGTTGCTGTGAGAGTCTCACCTGCCTCTGTGTTGCTTCAGGCTGCCATTTGGGGTGAGGGTCCATCTCTCTGGGCACACAACATGGGTCAGCCTACCTTCCTTGGTCTGGCAGGACTGGTTTTTCCAGCTGGAGGAAGGGTCGGTGAGGAATTGGCAGGGGCAGAGGGTTTTATGTAAATGCCCAGGGAGTGCTCTGGGAACGGGGAGGCCGGTTTTCCCAAAGACACGCAGGGACTGGCAGCTCCCAATTAGCTGGGCCAGGTGATGTCAGTGCTGCTTTCCTGGGTAGCTGCGCCCACTCCGATCAGCCTTGGCAGGGGTTCCCGGCCATTACCTTCTCCCTTGGCTGGGAGAGGTGCCAAGGGGCTGCCAAGCAGAACAGAAGCCAGGTTCCCTCCCACCATATCCCCCAACCTGGCGCTTGAACCACATTGTGGGCCAGCCCTGGAAATGGTTGTGAAAAAACCATGTCAGACTCTATTGAAAAAAACTTTAATGTGACTATAGTATTTGAACCCTCCTCTGAACCCTGAGAAGCTGGGGAGAGCTCCGTAGCTAGGCAGGACCCAGAGACTGTTGCCATGGCAACTGTAGGTCAGCTTGCTCCCTGGGTCATCCCTACCCTGAGTTTCAATAAATATATAGTGCAATAAGAACACCAGGCTGGGGAGACAGAACTGGCATGCTAGAGAGGGCGTGTTGCAGTGTCTGTGGACTCCTAAGTGTGCACTGTCAAGCATATACACCTAGACTCACGTGCATGCACACAAACCTCCCTCTCAAGCACCCTACACCACACTCTCTCCACCCACCCACCCACCCACTCCTCCACCCATCCATGCATACACACACACACGCATACACACATACACACACACACATATATACACGTTTTCTTTGACACAAGATCGAGCACACTCACACCGTCCTTATACACATTGACTTATGCCTTTCGCTCAGTGTTTGACTTGGAGCTTGGGGTGTCCACTCCTGGCTCAGAGGAGTAGAAATGGGTGGATGTCCTTGATCCTGGCCAGATGACACTCTGGTCTAGGGGCTAGGCGTGGTTGTGTTGAGCTGGCCACCGAGGCAGTGGGCTGTGGTGTTGCTTTGGGCCCAGGAGGGGAAGGTGTTTAGGCTGAAGATGGGTTGGCTCCAGGTGTTGATGGCCAGTGAGATGACCAGCACGCCGAGGATGTTGAGCAGGAATCCCGTCCGGGCCTGGTGTGTGGAAGAATCAGTTTGACTGAGCAGGTCAACACCGTATCTCAAGTGTTAGGGGGTGCTCAGGAGCTCTCTCGTGAGTAACCCTCTGGGAAGTCTTCTCTGGGGTCTACCCAGCAGCACCAGGCAATGCCTCTGCCCCCTCTACTCCCAGTGCTAACAGGGGAAGAGACGCTTTTTGCGAGCTTCCGGGGTGCTGGGCCTTGTTCTCGTTTAGTCCATCCCTGGTGCCTGGCACCTTCCTTAAATTCTTCCCTAAATTCTCATAGCCCGACCTGAATTTGCTCCACCCAGGGGTGATGTCCCAAGCTCCCCTCTGCCCCCCGGAGTTGAGAAGGGTCCACTCTAAAATTCAGAACCTTAGCGACATTAAGCTACGTTGTGGTCCACCAAGGTGGACAGTCAGAGCAGGAAGGGGTGCCGAGACATCCAGGCCTTTCTGCCACTCACCATATCAGACACTTTGAGGCCTCCGAAAGAGAAGACGATGGCATTGGGCGGGGTGGCCACGGGGAGCATAAAGGCCAGGGAGGCCGCCAGAGTGCAGGGGAGCATGACGTAGAGAGGATGGAGGCAGATGGCCTGAGCCTGGAGGAGGAACAGCAGCAGAGCTGGTCTTAGTCCCCATTTCAGAGGGAAAGGCATGGTCCCCATTGTCCTGCCCCACTCTCTGATGGACAATCTCCCCAAAACACATTCGTCCACACTCTGGCCATGATCCCACCACCCTGCAATAAAGCACTGGGTGACCTGGGAAGGGCCCCTTGACCTCTCTGGAGGGGGATGAGTGTGCGGCCCTGCCCTGCGGGGCGTGGATAGGGGAGGGGCCCATAAAACGGATCTCAAAGAGGTTCGGGGGTGTCATCAAAGGCTGCGGGAACGCGCTTGGGGAGGAAGGGGCTGGGGACGCTCTGGGGAGCAATTTCACCTTGTCACCTCAGGAATGACCAGAACAGGGGCTGGGCAGGGGAGAGGGTGAGGCTACCAGTGAGCTCCATCAGGATACCCAAGGGGTGATGTCACCAGGGATGAGGTGAGTAAGAGGCCAGAGGTCCAGAGGGCCCAGAGCAGCCCTCAGCTGAGGGGGGGGGGGGAGCCCAAGGGTCCTTTCCAGGAAAGGAGAGGAGATATACTCCGCTCTGAAGGTGGGCCCTTGGGTGGGGGTAAGCAGGGGGGCTGCCTTGAGGATTGTGTCACAGGGCCAGCTCACCATGGAGGCCAGGATGGGCAGGAAGAGTGTGGTGGTGGCCACGTTGCTGGTGCACTCAGTGAAGGTGGCAATGAGGAGGGAGAGAATGAAGGCAATGGCAGGATGCGGAATATTCTGCAGCGGGGTTAGCTTGTCCCCCAGCCACTTTGATAGACCTGATTCCTGTGGACAGAGGAGGATAGTGAGGGAGAGGCTGGGCTACTTGGGGCCCCGAGTCTCCAGCTGGGGCTCTGGGAGGATTCTGTTCCTGCCCACTGTTCTTTACACTCCAAAGTAGCTTGGGAAGGAAGATAAGACCCAGCAAGAACCAAGGGTCCCCTTCCTGGTCCTGAAGAACAGCTGAATGTGGGGAGAAGGGTCAGCTGAGAAACTAGGAGAAGGGTCAGAGTCTTTGGGGAACCTGGGGCTCGAAGCGAGTAAAGATTTTTGTCCATTTACTCCTGCTCTCCTGACCTCTCTCAGGAAGTCCCTGGACAGCCTTAGCCTTCTCCTTATCCCCTCTAGCTTGGTAGGTTGGGGCAGAAGGGACCTTGATCCTGGCAAGGAGGGAAAGAGACTGAGAAAAGTCTCACAGGAAGACAATCCATAGGGTGGGAAGAGCTCCAAGGTCTTGCCCTGCCCAGTCTGGAACCCTGGACTGAGCTCCAAGCAGCTGGGACTTTATCTCATGCAATGCTGCCCTGCCCACCCAGTACCCAGAATAGTGCTTGGCATAGCTGGTATGCTTGATGGCTGAACTGATTGCTGACCCAGGAGTCTCAGGCACCAATACCTGACCCCAGGAATCTGTCTTCTTCTCTCTACAGTGTATGAACTCAGCTAGAACTGAGCCCCTGGGTTGCAGGCTCAGGGATTTCCCTCTCGGAGGCTCTGGGGAATAATGCCCTGGTCCCCAGAACCTGCTTGGTGTGATCATGGCACCCCCTGGTGGCCACAGCAGACACGTTGTGTCCACCCAACCACAGCTAACTCGGGTGCTAAAGTTATTTGCATTTTCTGGTTCTCCGTGTGTGAGAGGGCAGTGGGTGGGTGGTTGTCCCCTGCGAACAGTTCCTTCCCACCCGAGAAAATTGCCTCCTTTTGGCTTTGAGAACTCCACTAGGAAGAAGTCTCTGGTTTGTGTTTTTTCCCCTTCTCTCCAAAGGCTACAAAAGGCTCTCCCCACCAGGGGGTTCTTAAGTTGGGATCAGGTCTCCCCTCTGTAGAATAGAAGCAGAGGCCCCCTTTTCCTGCCACAGTGCCTTCCTCAAACAGCTGGAGAGGGGCAGGGGTCTCTCACCTCACTGCCCTTGGCCAGGGCAAAGCCACCACCCAACAGGAACACGATATTCCAGGGCATCTTCTCATTTACTGTCTTCCAGTCCAGGAGAGCAGGAGGGGCCTTCAGTTTCCCTGGTTTTCCTACTCCCCAAGAACAGAAGGATGGATCACCAAGAGCCAGCAGGCTTACTTCCCTCTGCTTGGGCTTCTCTGTACAGGTCCCTACAAGAGCTTAATGCCTGCAGAAGGGAGACCCTCAGTTCTGCAAACCTCTCAGCAACTCTGTCCCCGAGTCCCTGTGCCCCCAAGTGACCTCAATCTCTCTGGACTCTGGCTCCTCCTGTCAAGTGTGGTCAAAGGCAGTTTTCATGCTGGAAGGCAGGGGTTACCTGAAAACTCTTCCCTGTACCAGTCCAGGTGCTTACCTGGAACTTCGGTTAACCCTGGGATCTTGGAGGGCACGATGAAAAAAATTATGCTGATGAAGATGGCCACTGTCCCATCGGACACCATGCTGTGGGTGGGCAGATTGGGTAGGCTTAGTGGCCCTGGGTGGCCTGGGGTCACAGGGTGGAGCGGTGATGGAGAGGGGCCCCTCCCATGCCAACCTCTCCTGGAAAGTTCCCCCGCCAAGCCTTACCGCCCATCTACTCCCTTCCCACCTCCCTTAACCAGGAGAACTCCAAAAGTATTCCTTCTCACCCTAGAATGCTTACCTTTGCCCATTTTCTTTGGAAAAAGCCAGGTTGCCCCAGCCAGTGAAAAAGCCGGGCTCCCGAGTGAACCAGAGCACCACCAGGAGGACAAAGAGGACGCTGACAGCCTTTTCTGCAAAGGTCATGGGGCCCAGCCGCTTGTGTTCTGTTTTGATGACTCGGTAGGCTGCTTGCTCTTGCTCCCGTGCCTGTCCCCCAATGCCAAAATTCTTCCGGAAGCTGCAGGCAGAGGGCCAGGGGCAGCTCATGAGGGCCGCACACCAGGCAGGGGAGCAAGGAGCTCTGAGTGCCTGTGATAAACAAACTGAGGTCTGCAGAAGCCACCTCAGGGTTGCTACACTAAAGCCCTGGATCTTCCCAAGGTTCTAGAATAAGAGCAGAAGTCTCTCAGAGGGTTGTGGCTCTTATTTGGCAGATGCAAGACTGGGGTTAGGGGGAGCTGGGTTTCCCATGCTTGGCTCTGCTCCACCTGCCCCACTGACCCTGTTGTGCCAAGGGTTGTGTTGAGCCTTCTCTTGTACAGAGTGACAACCTAGCGGCCCGAACCCCATGCCTCCTTCTGATCTTGATTCATCACTCCCCTCTCCCCACAACTCTCCAGGAAACCCTGCTTTTGGGCATCTCCTGCAATATCAGCCCTACCCACATCATTCTTGGAGGCACAGGAGTCTCCTGTCTTCATCTGTGTGCCACTTGCTTAGCTCATGTTGACATTTAACTTTTCACTCAGGCAAATCTCAACTACCCTGCTGGATTGTGAACTCCTCAAGGGTAAAGATCACGCTTCACACATCTTTGAATCCTTCATGGTGCCTGGCTCTGTGTTGTCTCACCTTGTACCAGCTCCCAAACTCAATCCAGCCTCTTCACACCCACCTAAGAGATTTTTCCAAAGTATAGTAACAATGCTTAAAAATGTTCAATGGAGGCCCACTGCCTGGGCAGGAAGGGCAAATAACAACTCATCCCACAATACCACACAGGCCACAATTCCTGGCCTGGACTCACATCAGACATCACTAATCAATCCCAAACTCAATTCCAACTGAACCCTAGCAAGCTCTCAAAATATTTTCAACTCAGAGCTCTAGTGATTACCAGTAATCCAGTGTTGAAAGTAGAAATAAAACCTGTTTACTACTGTTGGCCCTGATAATTTTTATGCGGCACACAAGCTCACAATCTTCCCCTGATTGTGTCTCTCACTTCATCTCTGGACACTCCTTTTTGCTATTTATGTTTCAACCACACGGAACTGGAGTCTCCTAATACACCATGCTGTTTTTTGCATTTTTTTTGCCTTTGTACAAGATGTTCCTGCTGTCTGGAATACTTTGACCCCACGCTCTCTCTACCTGGCTAATTTTTAGTTTGAGTAAAGTCAGTTCTACCATCATCTCCTCTAGGGACCTTCTGGAATCCTTGTTCCCGCAGGCTATGTTCCTACAGGACCTCTGCCATGGCCCCCATCAGATCATAACCTGCCAAATGGTGAGCTCCAAGGACAGGGATTGAATATAACAGGTGATTTTGTAACTAACTACCTCAGCGAGTGTACCTTAAGCCAAGGACTGTGAAGCATCACGGGATGGGACCTGGTCCAAGCATCAGGAGACCTGGTTTTCAACCCCAGCACTGACAAACGTACTTGTGTAGTGCACCTTCACTGTCATCTTCTCAGATGCCAACATTTTCTCAAGTGGAGAAAATGGAGTAAGACTTCACTGGGGCAGTGGTTAAATTCTTTTCCGCAATGGTTACCTGGAGTAGCCAACTTGACCCAACTAGAAGATTCCAGAGCATAAGGGCAGGCTCCTAGGCTTTTCTCACCCACTTCTCCACTTACTTGAACCCCAGGAAGATGATCTGTAGCCATAGCCAGGAAAACAGCAACAAGATGAGCATGGTGGGGAAGGCAAAACCGAACCAGGAGGCAAAATTCACCACGTTCCCATTTTCGGGGAAGATCCTGAAATGGGATGAGGCTGCTGCATGACAAGCCCATTCCCGCCTCTCCCACCCCCTAAGCCCCCCCATTCCCTGAGGGTGTATATCCCCAGCCCCTGCCACTCACGAGTTGATCTGTCCTTGCAGCACCAGGTTGGGTGTGGTACCAGTCAGTGTGGCGATGCCCCCGATGCTGGCTGAGTAGCACACACACAGGCTCATGCCCTGGGTAAAGCGGAGCTGCTCCTTGGTTTGGCTGATGGTTGTCACCGAAGGAGCAGGTGGGATGGGTGTAGGAGCAGGTAGGGCTGGGTGGGCCTGGCCATTGTCTGGGAACGAGAGAGAGCTCAGGTGGGGAGCATGGCTGGAGCTTCTTGGCTCCTGGCTCCGTGTCAGTGAGGAGCCCTAGGCCAGGGGGTGGCACAGATTGCCTCTAGATCTGCCCCAGCATTCACCGGGGGGATGACTCACTGAAGGTAGGATGAGCCTCAGATCCCATCTGGCCCAACATCTCCATCTTGAGAGGGAAAATGAGGCACAGAGAAGGGAAGAATCTTAACCAAACCACACAGGAATAATGGAGCTGGAAATCCTGAAGGTCCACCCAGATTCCAGCTCTCTGCTTGCCAGGGTGTCCTGGGGATTAAAGCCAGGAAAGTGCTGGGCAATTCAGGACAAATCTGTCCCTGGACTTCTTGCCTCCCTTTCTCTCCTTAGAGGCTCCATGATGACTACTCCTATGATGACTATCTCTGCAGACCCCCAAGGGCCAAGAACCAAAGTGGGGTCTGGCCTCACCAAGCTGGGCCTCTTCCTTCTTCTGGCAACTTGGTTCCTGGAGTTCGAAGGTGGGGTTGTCACTGCCCTCCTCCACATCCATCTCCTTGCCCGTGGGTGCCTTGTGCAGCTGCTCCAGGACAGCATGTGCGATGGGCACCATCATGGCTGTGGTGGCTGTGTTGCTGATCCACATGGACAGGAAGGCCGTGACCAACATGAAGCCTAGGATCAGCCTAGAGACAGACAAATGGACACACTGGCATTCTGGCATCCCCTCAGGGACTGGATTCCCCAAATGCCACACTGTCCCAGCTTCTGCAGGCCTGGTTTGTGGGCACTCACAGGGCAGGCCGCACCCCCACGATGAGGAGCACGTTGAGGGCGATTCGTTTGTGCAGATTCCAGTGCTCAACTGCGATGGCCACCAGCAGGCCCCCGATGAACAAGATGTTAGTGTCCTTGAGGTACTCAATGCAGACCTGGTGGGCAGGGATGGCTGAGAGGCAGGAAGACCCTGGGATTCCCACTATGCCCCTGGGCTTATGGAGCTCACTGACATTCCCACAAAGAGGTTGCCCCCCTGGGTTCTTGGAACCAAATGGAAATGGTCTTTGGATTACCTGCAATTCAATATTAATCAAGCTCCTCTCTGCCAAACTCATTTTCTCTTCCCTTGGGAATGACTGGGAAACAATCTATCCTGACTCCACTCATGTTTCTAGCCATGGACTGGGAGATCAAGAATTTAGCTGCTTCTAGAAGCTAGAGTGTAGCCTCATCACCATCCTGGAACTTGCCCCTGATTGACTGAATCAGAAACTCTGGGCAGGCATAGCACTCCATGTTTTAAGTAGCCCTCTAGGAGATCCTGATGCACCCCTCCACTAACACCCCCCACTTCATCTTCTAGATGTCTCCTCCCCCAGGGTTCTCTGACCTGCCAGTGGGAGGCAGGGACCCTCTTCCCTATACTCTCCCTGTGACGAGCTTCTTTGGTTACCAGCATTCTAGGGTAGACCCCTTCTGCCCCTGGACCCCCTTTTTCCTGTGGACGAGAAAGCTTACCTCGGAGGCATCCATGATCCCCATCATGGGGAACAGGACGAGGGGGAGGAAAGCAGTGACGGCCAGGGGGAGGGCCTCGGTGCACCAGAAGAGCGCCATGACGATGATGCTGTAGCCGCAGTAGGCTTCCTGCGGAGGGGAGGGGCAGCAGAGCCATGGGGAGGGGCAGGGCCGAATCCCAGAGTCGCATTATCTCCTGCCCCCCAGAGAAAACAGTCCATTGTGACAGTGTGGGGAGCCTCTAAAAGCCAGCCTTGAGCCCCAGGCCCAGGGACCCTGGAGGAAGGGCACGGAAACCCTCCGCCAGGAGGGCTCTTCTGGCAGGGGCACTGCCCACTCTGTCTGCTGAAGGAAGGGCTGCAAGTTGGGACAATGGGGGCTGGGAAGTCCCAACCACCCTGTCCCTCTCCTCCTCTCCCCCTGGAATGGACTAAGCTCACTCCTTAGGGCCTCTTGCTCTTTGTACCCTAAAACTTGGGGAGGGTCCCTTACAGGTGACCTGTTTATAGAGCTGTTTATAGAGCAACTTTTAGGAACTGGTGTTTTTGTGTTGTGCAAGAAATGCCAACAGCCATTAATTGATAATCCCACTGTTATAGATGAGCTCAGAGCAGGTAAGTGGCTCAAGGTCACAGAAGTAGAGAGTGGCAGGGCCAGGATGGACCCCACATGAGGGGTCTGGCTGCCTAGCTCCGAGGACCTTCCCTCCACAGCCTAGGGAGCTGCAAGCAGGTCTGCTGTGCCATGAGGTCAGTCTCACTTCCTTTTCATCAAACTTCTACCACCGCTCCTCACCTTGGACAATACCTCCTGGGCCCCAGGGTGGGGCCACCTTGATCCTTGACCAGAGACCCACCCCTTTTTTTTCTCCTCCCCCTCTCTCAGGAGCAGGAAGCTGATTCTGCTGAAGCTGCTGTTTCCTCAACCACTTCCCCACCTGCAATGGTTGAATAGCCAGTTACTCATCTTCCCTCTGGCCTAAGGGCAGGCAACCTCTCCTGGACCCCGTGTCCAGCCACCCTGAATTCTCTAGCCAGAGACAAGGAGGGGGCTGTGGCCGAGGGTCACCCTGCTGATCCAAGAAGAAAGCTTGGTGAATAAGAACAATGAAGTGTCCCAGGAAGAGGCTATGCCAGGCATTGTGCTCCAGGCTGTTCAAGTGTTTTTAAATGGCACTTAGTTGCTCTGTGGGTAATGACTGTTGTTCTCATCTTCCAGGTGATGAATCAAAGGTGCAAATAAATGAATTATCTCAACATCACACAAACAGTAAGTGAAGAAGCCAAGCCTTCTGGTTCTTTGAGTCCCCCTTTTACCTTCTGCCCTGAGTTCCATTCTTCATGGCTGAAGGGTGTCCCCCAGCCTCAGGCCTGATTGCACAGGGGTGTGTGCAAGGGGTGAGTTGGGGCTGTGAATCCAAACAGAACTAATCTTCTCTGGGGACTATCTTTGGGCAAGTTTCTTCACTTCTGAGAGCCCATTTCCACTTTCCAAAGGGAGCTATTAATATGCCTGCCCCTGTGGGTGTTCTGGTGTGACATCTATGGCTCTCCTCCCCTTTACAGCTTCCCTGCGTCCCTCTCTTGTCTGTCTGTCTGCCTCTGGATCAAAAACCAAAACTGGGTTCAGAGTTCCATTCAGAAGTCATCCTGGTGGTTCTGGTCTCTGCCTTGGTGGCTCTGGTCTCTGCCCAACACATCCTGCGGGTCAGCATGCCCCATGGCTGCATAACTCACTGACCTGTTTTTTCTGGGCCATGGGGTTCTTAATTGGGGTGTGGAATTCCAAGGATTCATGGTTAGATAGGAAAATGACTTCATCTTTTTACTAGCAACTAACCAAGGCTATGAACAGAGGCAATGAACCATACCACTATTAGCAGTGATTTTATCACAGATATTCAATCGTGGCTCTCGGCTCTCAGATAACTGCCCAGAACAGTTGCCGTTATCTCAAACAGTATCTCGAAATATTGTTTACATCCACCACAATTTTGACATGTTATATCAACATGATCTTATTTGAAGCATTAATAAAGAAGCACCTGTATTCTGAATTGCCGCTTTTTGTTATGCCTGTTTAACTGTATTTCAAAATAATGGGTTTCCTTTGTGATCCTAAGCATTTTATTTTGTGCATCCAAGAAGGGCCTACAGTCTACCAGGCTTGGAAAGGGTGTTAGAGTCCCTGCTTCAGGCAAAGGGAAAGAAATCAAGTACCTAACACACTACTGCGATTTCCCTGAATTGCTTTGGGAATTTTCTAAACTTCCCGTGTGGAATTTGTCTCTGGTAGGAGCAGGGGTCTCCACAAGCCCCAGCAGTGCAGGTGTGAGCCAGAGTGGAGAATTTACAGCGGTCAGGCACAGCCAGGTGGGTGCTTCACACACCTCCTCTCTCATTCCATCCTTGCGCTCTGTATCTTGGTATCTGTTTCTCGTTGCAACTGAGAGGTGAGGGAAATGAGACTCAGTGAAGTCTGGCGTTGCCTGTTGATATTTGCTGGTTGAAACTTAAAGGGTATGGGTTCGAGGTTGGGATGCGGTCTACGTTTAAGGCCACCCCCCCCCACCCCGCCCAGGTCACTCCCTGAGGGCAGAGCCCTAGGAATCCTTTCCTCTTTGGTCCCAAAATATGTCCAATTCCAGTATCCCCTGCTCTAGAAGCGGGGACCTGGGGATCGGACTTATCCCCCTGGCCAACTTAGTACCTTCTGCCTTGCAGACCAGCTCTGCAGAACTTGGGCTGCCTAAGCCCAGCTGGTGCCTACAGCAGGTCACCCAACTGGCAGCCCACCAGGGCTGGTGCACCACACAACCCCATGTGAGGTTCACCACGCGTTTGTGCAGGGTGCAGCCTGCGCTCTATCCAGGTAGTGTCTCCCACAGCTCAGAAACTGGCAGGAGATGGGCCTCCCTGGGGGCCAGGTGGTTGAGCACCGCACTGTGAAGCTGTCCGCAGCCTCTGCAGCGTGATTTCGATCCTGGCCAGCTGGTGAGAATCCCACATGGCACGGCAGACCTCTCCTGTCTCACCTGCTGCTCCCCTCAGCAGTGTATTTCTTCAGTCTGCCTGCTCTGCTCCCTGCTCTGTCTCTGGTGAATCCTCTCACCCTCCCACGCATCTGGCCTGCACCCTGGTTCTTGTATAAAAATAAAAATAGGGCCTCCCCGGTGGCGCAGCGGTTGAGCGCTGGGCTGCGAAGCTGCCCGCAGCCTCTGCAGCGCCGGTTCGATCCCCGGCTGCTCCCCGGCCACCGGAGGAGGGTCCCATATGGCGCGCAGACCTCTCCTGCTGCCCGCTGCTCCCCTCAGCAGTGTACTTCAGTCCTTCTGCCTGCTCTGCTCCCCACTCTGGCTCTGGTGAATTCTCTCACCCTCCCGCGCTTCTGACTGTGCCCAGTGCTTGTATGTTATAAATAAATAAATAAATCTTAAAAAAAAAAAAAACTCTTAAAAAAATAAATAAATCTTTAAAAAAAAAAGAGAGAAACTGGCAGGAGAGTTTTCCCTGGGGGCCAATGCTGTTTGTGCATTTTTTCCCTCTATCACTCCTTCCCCAGGCTGAAAGGCTAGTTGCTCCCCAGCTCTGTTTCTCGGCTATAGAATTTATTCTTTTCTTGGTGTCTGTTTATGGGAGCCCTTCTGAGGACGGGGGTCTTGTCTCTTCCATCTCCACGTCTCTAGACCCTTGCTCTTTTGCTGTGGTGTGGCCAGGGTGTGTAAATTCTCCTTTCCCACTTGTACCACCCCCACCTCCTCCTCCCTGCCCCAGGGAGTCGCCTTGTTCAGATCCCTATTCCTCCTCATCCTTGGTGCAATCCAGGATATTGGGAGTCCCTTGGGGGCAGTCACCGAGCCTCCCACCTGTCTAGCTGACAAATAATCTTTCTGGGCCAGGCATCTATTCCTGCTGTTTCCATGCCCCCAATGCTTCCATTTGCTTCTCTCCAGCTCTGAGTCATTAGCCAGGCCCAAGTCCCAACATCTGTCACCAAGACTCCTGCAGAGGCCCCTGTTGACCACACAGCTTTCTCTCTTGCCCCTGAAATCTTTCTCTGCTGCCGCTGGCATGATCTTGAGACACAAATGTGTTTAATCCTCATACCCAACTGCAACACACAGAGACACACTTACCCTTCAAAGTAACAAATACTTTAGGGTTTCCCATCTCTCTTAGGAAAGTTCAGGGCTGGTCTGTGTGCCTTACTGCTCTCTCTGCTCCAGCCACACTGGCCTTTTCCAGTTTCTCAAATACTGTCCTGCCTGTAGCCACAGGGTTTTTGCACCAAATAATCTTCTCTGGATCTCTTTTCCCCCCTCACTTTGCCCAGTTGATGTCTACTCATTCTTGAGATCTCCGTTCAAATATTCCTTTTGTTCTTTTAAAGTTTTATTTTATTTATTTATGCATACAAGAGCTGGGGTGTAGGCCAGAGGTTGGGGGGGGGGTTAGAGGACTCACCAGAGACAGAGTGGGGAGCAGAACAGGGGGATCTACACTGCTGAGGGGAGCAGCGGGCAAGACAGGAGAGGTCTGTTGCGCCATGCGGATAGCTCCCTGACTGGGGATGGAACTCCTGCTGCAGTGGCTCTTGATAGCTTGGTAGTGCTGAGACTCAACTCCCCAAATATTCCTTTTTTAGAGAAACCTCCATGGCTTCCAGGCTGGGGTTTATTTCTATTTTTCCCACTCTAAGCCCCTGTACTTCTTCTGCATAGCACTTGTCAGAGATTATAATCAAACATAGTTTCATGAATGAATGACTTATCTTTGTCATCAGACTATGCTCCAGAGAGCAGGACCCAAGTCTGCTTCTGCTCACCCCATGTAGGCTGCCTGGTTCCTCTACGGAGTTGACAGTGAATGAAAGGGTGAATGAGCTTTTTCACGAAGATGGTGCCGAAAGCAAAGAAGGAAGCCCCTGCCCCTCCCAAAGCCAAGGCCAAGGCAAAAGCTTTGAAGGCCAAGAAAGCAGTGCTGAAAAGCGTCCACGGCCATAAGAAAAAGAAGATCCGCACTTCACCCACCTTTCGGAGGCCCAAGACTTTGCCACTCCAAAGGCAACCCAAATATCCGCGGAAGAGAGCTCCTGGAAGAAACAAGCTTGACCACTATGCCATCAAGTTCCCTCTTACCACTGAGTCAGCCATGAAGAAAACAGAGGACAACAACACACTTGTGTTCATTGTGGATGTCAAGGCCAACAAGCACCAGATCAAACAGGCTGTGAAGAAGCTCTATGACATTGATGTGGCTAAGGTCAATACCCTGATCAGACCTGATGGAGAAAAGAAGGCATATGTTCGACTGGCTCCTGACTATGATGCTTTGGATGTTGCCAACAAAATTGGGATCATCTAAACTGACTCCAGCTGGCTAATTCTAAATACAATATTTTTTAAAGATTTATTGATTGATTGATTGATTTATACATACATACATACAAGCACTGGGTACAGTCAGAAGCGCGGGAGGGTGAGAGAATTCACCAGAGCCAGAGCAGGGAGCAGAACAGGCAGAAGGACCGAAGTACACTGCTGAGGGGAGCAGCGGGCGGCAGGAGAGGTCTGCGCGCCATGTGGGACCCTCCTCCGGTGGCCGGGGGGCAGCCAGGGATTGAACCGGCGCTACAGAGGCCGCGGGCAGCTTCCCAACCCAGCGCTCAATGGCTGTGCCACCGGGAGGCCCATAAATACAATTTCTTACCATAAAAAAAGAAAAGAAAGAAAGAAAAGGTGAATGACTTTGAGGCACTAGGGATAGAGACATGAGTCAGGCCCAATATGGCCCTTGGGGCTCTATGTGGACTGGGCGGGAGGGTGATGGGTGGGTGAGCTGCCCTGCAAGTTCAGCCGCTAACAAAAGAGAGAAACCCTCCTAGGGCTTCCACACCCCAAAACTGGCTGTCTGCTTGCTTCATTACAACTGGGAACACAGGCCAGAGTCAGAAAAGCTGAGTGCCCAGGCTCAGTTTTATTAAGGTGCGTCCTTGGGCAAGTTACTTCACCTCTCTCAGTTTTGGTTATTTATTTATTTATTTTTATTTTTACTTTTTTTTTTGAAAAATTTATTTATTTATTTATACAAGCACTGGGTACAGTCAGAAGCGCAGGAGGGTGAGAGAATTCACCAGAGCCAGAGCGGGGAACAGAACAGGCAGAGTAACGAAATACACTGCTGAGGGGAGCAGCGGGTGAGACAGGAGAGGTCTGTCGCGCCAGGTGGGACCCTCGCCGGGAACCTGTGCTGCAGAGGCTGCGGGCAGCTTCACAGCCCAGCACTCAACCACTGCGCCACCAGGGGAGGCCCTTTATTTATTTTTGAAGATTTATTTATTCCTACAAGAACTGGGGTGCAGGCCAGAGATGCGGGTGGTGAGAGGATTCCCAAGATACAGAGTGGGGAGCAGAACAGGCAGATTGAATGAAATACACTGTTGAGGGGAGCAGCAGGTGAGTGAGGAGAGGTCTGCTGCACTATGTGGGCCATCTCCCTGGCTGGGGATTGAACCCATGCTGCGATGGTTGTGGACAGCTTCATTGTTGCGTCTTAACCCCTTGCACCACCAGGGAAGCCCAGTTTTAGTTATTTATTTATTTAGGTAAGTGATACTGAGCATGTCCAACTATACAGAGTATCTCCTTTATGCAGTTTATCTACAAGTGAAAATAAGAGCAACACCGATCTTATTGGGTTATTATAAGAATGAAGGATGTGAGTATGTAGGTCTAAGCCTAAAGGGACTGTCGATGGTCAGATTGGCACTGGGAGAGAAATGTGCTCCTGAGTTACTAGAGAGCCAGGGTGCTTCCAGGGTTCAAATGGAGATGAAGGTGTCAGGGAATCCAGGGCAGACTCTGGACCCTGGGTGTGGACAAGGTATGGGACCTGCGGGCATGTGGCCTTTACCCGTTACAGACAGCAGCAAACATGCCCTTGGTATCTGAGATGTGACACTCATTCCTCCTGGTGATTGAAGGTTAACCCAGAGCTGGGGATGAGCTGGTACACAGCAGGCCACTCCCACTGCCCCTCTGCCCCTGGCAAGTAGAGGTGCTACTGGCAGTGAGCACTCCTGGGTCTGGGGAGTGAGAGGAGGCACAAAGTGGCAGCCTGCCAAGCACGGCTGTGAAGGAGACCAGAGAAAGGCATTCCAGAGGGCAAGGGCTCTTTCCCTGAGCCCCCCTCCTTCTGGGCTGAGGAAGGAATACTGAGTGGGTACTGAGGGATGAATAGGAGTTCAGTGGGTGGGTAAGTAAGACCTATCAGGGTGAGGGAGTAAGCACAGAGGGAACAGAATGAGGGAGGCATAAAAGAGGAATCTTGGAGGGCTGTAATGCTTGGAAGGAGCCTTGTCTGCCCTGACTGAGATCGAGGACTTCATCCAAAATACAGGGATGGAAAAGGAGGTCCTTGAAGAGTTTTAAGCAGAGACAGTGACGTGGTCGGGGGGCTGGCGTTTTATTAAAAGATTACACTGACGCTGCCTTTGTGATTTTAAAAATATGCTCACTAGGAACTTCCCTGGTGGCGCAGCGGTTGAGCGCTGGGTTGCGAAGCTGCTTGCAGCCTCTGCAGCGCTGGTTCGATCCCCGGCCCTCGGATGAGGGTCCCACATGGCGTGTAGACCTCTCCTGCCGCCCGCTCCTCCCCTCAGCAGTGTATTTTGTCGGTCTGCCTGTTCTGCTCTCTGCTCTCTGCTCTGGCTCTGGTGAATTCTTCTACCCTCCTGCGCTTCTGACTGGACCCAGTGCTTGTACAAATAAATAAACAAATTTTTTTTTTTTTAAAAAAAGGTCACTAGGGGGTTGCAATTGTATGGGGAATATAAAAATAAAATTTATTATTTAAAAAAAAAAAGCTCACTAGTGTTAAAAATACTTAGAAAAGCGGTCTCCCTGGAGGCGCAGGCATTAAATAAAAATACAAATACTTAGAAACATTTGTATCTTTACCCTTTTTTTTGGTTCCAGGAGCCCCTTCGCCAGCCTGATGAAGGCTTCCAACTTCTTAGACTATGTTTTTATTTTTATTTATTTTTTTAAAGATTTATTTATTTATGCATACTAGAGCTGGGGTACAGGCCAGAGATGTGGGGGTGTGAGCATTCACCAGAGACAGAGTGGGGAATAGAACAGGCAGACTGACTGAAATACACTGCTGAGGGGAGCAGCGGGTGAGACAGGAGAGGTCTGCCTCATCACGTGGTTCAGCTCCCTGGACGGCCGGGGATCGAACTCGTGCTGCAGAGGCTGAGGATTGCTTCACAGTGCGGTGCTCAACCCCTTGTGCCACCAGGGAGGCCCTAGACTATGTTTTTAAATTCATTAAATAATGTAGGATTACCAAGGAAACCAATGTTATGGAAATGATATTAAAAAATAGATAAGATGGTGATATATGGGATCCTTTGTTAACTAATAAGGCCTTCAGTGACTGACAGCAACTGTAATTTCAAAGTCATGATTCACGTAAACAATCTTTCAAGGTACCTGCACCAGCTCTAATGCGATAGGAAAATATCTGTGGTCTCTAGGGTGGCAGTTTCAAAGGGATCGTTAATATGATTGTGGTTTGTGGTCCACATTCGGAACGGAAGGAAACGCTAAATTTTCTGTAAAGGTTATTGACAAGAAAATGCAATTTTTTTCCATTCAAGTTCACAGACCCCCCAAGGATGAGGAGTCCTTGCTGGGGAAGGACGAACATCACACCGGCCACTGAGATTTTCCTCTGGACAGACCTCTGTCTGGGTTCCCTCTTTTGTGGAATTTTGCACGATGTGCCTGTATCACCTGATTAAATAAATAAATCCTCTAAAGATGAAAATAAGGAGCTTGTTCCTGCTATCGTGTGGTGGGTGGATTGGAAGACAGGCAGGGAGGCCGGGAGGCATGCCGGGTGTCCAGCTGGGCAAGCACAGGGGCTGGGAGCAGGGCATGGCCGTGGAGATGGGCAGAGAGATGTGAGACACCTCCAGTGGTGTCTGGAGGGTTTGGGTAATGGCTGAGAGTTGGTTAGTGGAAGTGGAAGGAGGAAAACTTTCAGGGGTCTGTCCCAGGTGTCCAGGTGTCTGACAGTGACCACAAAGAAGGAGCCCCTGAAGGAAGTGCAGACTGACCTGGGGTGGGGGTTTCCTTTCCAGGAATAATATGCTGATGCCAAATGCAAAATACCTTTGAAAGACTGCCTATACAAAGGGGACAGCAGTCAGCCCATGTATAAAAATATTCCCACAGGGTCTCCCTGGTGGCGCAAGGGGTTAAGACGCAGCACTATGAAGCTATCCGCAGGCTTTGCAGCAGGGGTTCAATCCCCGGCCTACCAGAGAACAACACACACGGTGCAGCAGACCTCTCCTGACTCGCCTGCTGCTCCCCTCAGCAGTGTATTTCAGTCAATCCACCTGTTCTATTCCCCACTCTGTCTCTGGTGAATCCTCTCACCCCCACACCTCTGGCCTTGTGTGCATAAACAAATACATCTTTAAAAAAAGATAAAAATAATCTCACAATGTCTTTTGCAGTTGACCCGGGAAGCCAAACCACAACCTCTACAACAGTTGGGATTGGTTCAATTGTAACAGGGTGGTCCCCAGGAAAGGGGGAGATTCCACATTCCCTGCCCCACCCAAATGGAGGGTGGAGATGAGCAGAGAGAGAAGAAGCTGCAGAGGAGACTGAGGAAGGAAGCAGGATGGAACCAGAAGGGGACCTGGAGGAGGCGCATGGAACCTAGAGACACGTGAAGAAACTGCGCTTGCCTTTGGTCGTGGACTGGGTGACACAGATGTGGGTGAGACCCGAGGGAAGGTGACAATGGCAGCTTTTATCTTGATGTTGATTTTGCTCTTTTCCTTCCGGGCTTGTCTGGTTGTTTCTGACCCTTTTCTGTGGGTCCCCACTGGAAGATGCTTTAGACTTGTGGCAGGCTTTGGGGCCTTGCTCTGGGCCGATCCCATTTGGATGGACTTTTACCCATGAGGGGACGGGTAACTTTGGGTGCTTCATTTAGAAACTAGACTCTTTGCCTTACCTGTATTGTTTCCTAATTGTATTAAAGTTCCTTCCCATTAAAGTCTCATATGTTTTGTGTTGATGCGGCGGATGGCAGAACCCATTTAGAGCAGGCAGGTTTGGGGGGGATCTGGGGTGCACTTCTCCCTGCCCTGTAACACAATGACTATCAACATTCTTAATTTTTGCCCCCCATTCTCTAGCCCTATTTCCAACTCAGGACCAGCCAGTAAAAGCCAGATACACTCCCCTAACCAGTCACATAAGGTGCCCCGCTTCTGGTGAGCCCACCTCCAGCCTCCCCCATCAGCAACCTCCAGTCAGCCACACCTGAAGCTTTCCCTTTTCCCACCGAAAAGCACTGCCACCCCCAGCCGCCTTTGAGGCTCTGCCATATGCAAGGGATGGTGGCCGACTCCTTGTTATCCTTTGCTTGATCTCATTTGGGTGATTTTTATTTATTTCTGTCTCTTAATGTGAATGCTTTTGTTGCCCCATCTGCTGCTCCAGGAGGCCAAGGGGAAAGGTGTCTGAGTGTCAGAGAAAACAAAAGTGGGGACAAGAGGCCTGACATCATAGTTTAGCCCCAGACGAGGCCTGTCTGTGTCTACTGAAGGGCAAAACAGCAGACCGGAGCGAGGCACGCAGGTGGGAGCCATGACGCATGGAGCCTTCCCACACTCTTCCCAGGTCTGATCCCCACAGCAGCCTGGGCCTCGCTGCTGAGTGAGAGGCAGGAAACTGCTGTGGAAGATTCTACCTTGCTTTGTCACTCTTTACCTTCACCTGGGCAGGTGCTGATAAGCATGAACAAGATTTGGGAGCAGAGTCCAAGTTGGAAAACCTCTCTCGCTACTCCAGGGATCCTCCCGATTTTGGAGGCTGGCTCCTTCTAATCCTACTCCCAGGCACTCCAGAGGCCAAAATCTGGTCTCCTCAGGTGCTGCTCAAGGCCACACTCAGGGACCACACCCTCTGCCCTGGTGGGGGTCACCAGGCACACCTTGCCTCCTTGCTTGGGCGTGGAGAAGAGGCCAGACATCTACACAGTGCCTGAGGTTAAGTGTGTTTCCAGGAATTTAGACAAGAAGCAGAGTGCAGGGAGCCACTGTGTACTGAGCCCCAGGTGCCAGGCACCCTTTGGACACGGGTTATCTCATTTCATCCCGACTGCAGCCCCTTAGATGTGAGAAGCTTGGAGAGGCTGGGTGAGGTCACACACACCACGCATGTGCTCCTGAGCCCAGGTCAATCTAGATCCCAAATCCCTGTTTGCTCCTTGAACTCTGCCTTCTCAACCAAGAGCCAGGAAATCTCAGAAGATAGAGGTGGATCCTGGAATGGAGGTTCAAACTCCTTGTTCAGTCCTCATGCTCTCAGTGAATCATCTGAGTCCCGTGTTGTCTTTGGGTTTCAGAATAACTTACAGTAAGAATATACTAGTTACACAGACTTTAAGTGCCCATGCACACACACAGTGCTGTTTCTATGGTCTAGGACTGCAGGTGACTCAGCTTAAGAGATTCTGCCTTCTGTTCTTCCTGTAAATACGATATAGATTTCAGCTAAGCCCTGCCCTGGCAAACTTTATCCCACCAGGAGACTGTTTTTACAGATAGTTCTGTTGGGGTCTGGAAGGTATTTGTGTTTTCTAAATTACTGGCTTTTTAACCTCTGGGCAAGCACTTACCCCTCACTGCCCTATAAAGCCCAATTCAAATGCCTCTTGCTTCAATTCTCCCTCCTCTGAGCTCCAGCGCCTTTTGGCTATACCTTTGCATATATACTTGGTGTCCTGCACTGAATACAGAATGTCTGTATTCCTTTTGTAACCCCCAACTCAGATAAAGTTAGCAGGCATCTTGGACTGAAGGACAGTGAAGGATTGGCTGAAGGCTGGGCGGACATGAGGGTAGAGGCTCAAGAGGTGACTCACAAGAGGGGCACCACCCTGCACCCCTGGATAGCCTCAGGCAGAGATCCTGGGACCAAGTTCCAGGCTAGACTTCTGCCTTTTTCTAGTTGGGACTTTAGGCAATTTGCTCGACCACTCTGGGACTCAATTTACACGTCTGTAAAATGGACACAATAATTGTACCTTCACAGTAACTCCGAAGTTATTGTGATAAATAAACACATTAATGCTCTGAGGTGCTTGGCACGATGCCTAGAACATAAAAATACTCACTAAATGGGGCCTCCCCGGTGGCGCAGCGGTTGAGCGCTGGGTTGTGAAGCTGCCCGAGGCCTCTGCGGCGCCGGTTTGATCCCCGGCTGCTCCCCGGCCACCGGAGGAGGGTCCCACATGGCGCGCAGACCTCTCCTGCCGCCCGCTGCTCCCCTCAGCAGTGTACCTCAGTCCTTCTGCCTGCTCTGCTCCCTGCTCTGGCTCTGGTGAATTCTCTCACCCTCCCGCGCTTCTGACTGTACCCAGTGCATGTATAAACAAACAAACAAACAAACAAACAAACAAAATAAATAAATAAATAAATAAATAAATAAAACATGCCTCTATTAAAAAAAAAATACTCACTAAATGTCAACTCTTATATGCACACAGTGTGAGCCTCGCTTGGGATTCATCCTTCCCATTTCAGGGTCCAGGAGCGTGAGGTAAGCAGGGGACTCACTGCAGAAAGAGAGGCTCAGCAGGAATTCAGGATGGGGTCTTATTTGCCCACATCCCTTCATTCATTCATTTGCTAAGTATGTGTTGTTTCCCTGCTTCCCTCATGGACCCTACATTCTGGTATAGGAGTCAGAGGGTAAATAGAAAACCAATAAACACATCATTTCAGACAGTGAAATTTCAGCCCTTTAAATAAAGTAATGGAATTTTGTAATAAAGAGCACCAGGGGCAGTCAGAAGAGGTTTCCCCAAGGAGGTGGATTTAAGCTGAAATCTAAGGAATGAGGATGCTTCTGGAGAATAACATTCCTGGCAGGGGGTTAAGCAGTTTGAGGAACAGAGAGAATGCTGGAGAGGCTGGAGAAGAGTGAACAGAAGTGGGGAACAGAGCAGTCCCCAGGGACAGAACCCCAGGGACTTCTAGTCTAAGAGGTTTAGATTTTATTCTAAGTTGATGGGTGGGGTTTCCAGCAGGGTAGTGATATCATCATCTGTTGTGAAAAGACCATCCTGGTGGTTGGGTGATGACAGTCTTGGGATGGGGAGAGACAGGTAAGAAATCATGGTGACTGGCCAGGGTGGAGGCAGTGAAATGTGGCTCCAATCAGAGAAGGCTTGGGATATCATCAGCAGGACATGCTGATGTGTATGGAAACGAAGGGAAGAGAACACTCTGGAATGGCACTGTGTTGGTAGCTCCAGAAGATAGATGGTGGAACTGCATTTTGATGAGGGAGTCTGTGGGAAGAATCACCTGGAAAGGTGACAGTCGGGGTTTTGTTCGGGATGGCCGGACTGTTGACAAAGAGAACATGCAGAGAACACATAGGGGGAGGCGCCCGGGGGTAGGTAGAGAGGACACATTGGGAGGTTGGGGCTGGGGTTACAGTCTGGGGAGATGCTTTATATAGCCAGAGCCTGCATGGATCCCCTGGGGCAGAGTGAGGATAGGGAGGAGGAGCCAGGACAAGTGGCTGGCCAGAAGGAAAACCAGGAGAGGCTGTCCCCAGAGCCAAAGAAGTAGCTAGACTTGCAAAGGTTGGTGGCACCTGTGACGAATGCTGCTGAGTGGTTGAGGAAGGGGACTTGGATCGGGGTTTGCTACCACGGAAGTTGCCAGGCACTTGATGAGAGTCTGCTTGATGCCTAGAGTCCTGGGACTGGAACTGTCTTCAGAGAGAAAATACATGTGCTGGGTGAACAGTCTTGGGGACTTCTGCTTTCCGAGAGAGCAGGGGCAGGAGGCATGGGTAGAGGGTGTGTGGGAATGAAGAAAAGGGCTTTTTTTAAAAGACGTGAGATATTCTAGCATGTGTCATGCTGATGGGAAATATCAGGCAGAGGGGAAAACTGATGATGCAGGAGGGAGAGGATAATTATAGGAGCAAAGTCCCTCAGAGGGGCTGGTATCTAGGGCCCCAGTGGAGAGACTCGCCTTCACAGATAGGACTGAGGACTCAACTGGTTTGAGGCAGTAACTGGGGGGCAGAGGCAAGCAGCAGGGCTGGGCACAGTGGAAGGAAGACACATGGCACTTCCTCCAGGAGGCCTAGTTTCTGGTCCTGAGTCAGGCTTCCTGTAGCGCTTTGGACAAGTTACTGAATCTTGCTGGACTCTGGTTTCCTGCGGGAGAAATGGAAACCACAGCCCCTGTCTGTCCTCCCTCCTGGCTGAACACACTTGCCCAAACCTGTCTGAAAACTCCCCTGCCTCATCACAAGCACAGATAAGCTACTGGCTTTGACCTGACACGAGGGTCTCTCAAAGGTCAGTCAGGCCTTGTCACTCACAGGTGGCAGGGCCCCTGGCCCTTCACAGTCTAGTTCCTCACCCCTCTGGGACACTGAGGACAAAAAGCCTCCTTCAGTGTCCCTGTCTCTGACCAAGAAAGAAAAGGGTTCATTGAGGGGCATTTCTGGGGTTCTGGGTAGAGCCAGGCCCAGGTCCTGTCTCAGCCTGCAGGAAGCAGCGGTACAGAAGACAGCACAAACTGCAAGCAGACCCCACCCCCACCCTGCATGCATGTGCTGTGTGACCTGTCAGATTTCTACTGCAAAGCTTGAGTCTCACGTCCTCCTCCTGGACAGACACTTCCCAAACCCTCTGCCAATTTTAGAGTCATAATTTTGTGTTCTTTTACTTATAGGAGGTGTTACGGGGTTCGCGGTGGGGAGGGCTTTCTTCTTGATGGATTCCATAGCACTAGCCCAGAGGGTTTGTTAGTGATACGAACTTTATCTTCTCTAAAGTATGCATTGGGAAAAGTCTCCTTCTTAGAGGTCGAGACAGTCACATCCAGAGTGTGGGTAGGTGACCTTGCCTTCCTCTCTAGTGGAGAAAATGCTGCTTTCTGCTTTATAACGACTTGGTCAGCCTCAGCCTGATCATGTCCAGTATCATGGAGCCTCCAGAGACTCACCCGACCGTATATCCTGACAAACATAAAGATGCCCCGTAAGTGTATAATATCCAAGTTCCACAAGACCAGAACTGGCCTAGGGATTTGGGGTAGGTGACTTAACCTCCCCTTCCCCATCTATGAAATGGGACAGCCAGACTGAAATGGAGAGAGTTAGCTGCACAGTGCAGGGCGCAGGGTTGGGGCTCCAGTAACGGGAGCCAAGGGTATAACCCTTGCTGATTGGGGGCAGGGGTGGCAGCAGGCAGCGGCACCTTCCCCTCCATTCAGGGTACAGTGTCTGAGTCCCATTGTCAAGCTCTCGCCCTCCTCTTTGGCAGACTTAGCCCTGGGGATCACAGGTGAGTGCCTTCTTTCTGCTTACACTGCTCCTGAAGATACAAACTGCCTGCGCCCCTTCCATTTGTCTCCGACAGCTAGTCCTGCTCGGCCCCCCTGAGCGAGATCCAAGCCTGGGTGGGCCCGTAGTGTGCAGATCATCCTCATCTGCCTCCACCTGACCTCCAGAACTGACTACTCATCTCCCCAGGCAATTGATTTCAAGTGCACCTGACGTTTGGGCTCCTATTCCTGGTTGCAGAGCAAAAATCTCTTCTAACCTCTTAAACCTCAGCCCTCAGGAGGACCAGGGGGTATGGCCTCACTCCAGGGTTGGAGGGATGAGCAGGTTATGTGCTCCTCAAAATGCCCAACCCTGGCCAGGCAGTCCCTTCCCTGTACCCTTGAAGCTTATTTGTGGTAGTTCTTACCTTGGAGGCCAGGACGATGGGCAGAGGCAGCAGCACAATGGGCAGGATGAGGACAATCAGAGTGGAGCGGTAGGCCCACAGGGGCTGCCAGTAGGTGGCCATGGTGAGAGCTGTGGAGGAGCCACAGCGTCTGGATCCCGGGACCTAGAGGACACGCAGCAGGTAGGCGACCGGCCAGGGCAGGCTTATATAAAGGCTTGAGTGTTAACCATTGACCCACCCTAGCAATCAGAGTGTTTTTGGAGTCCAGAAGGTGAGAGTAAGGAGGAGGGACCTGCAGGAGGTGTAAAGATCAGGAAGACTTAGCAAAGAAAGAGGAGGGCAAGATCAAGGAATAAAAGCTTCAGATTCCTTCATGAAGTTAAGGCCAAAGTTAACTCCTTATGTGCGTGGAGGCTGCTAAGGGCCACAGCAGAACGAGCTGGGGAGGAAGGGACCTGGAAGGCCTACGCTTGGCCTTGATAGGGCCAGACCCTACGCCCTCTAGACAGCCCAGCCTCTCCTCTCTCCTTTCACTCCCCAAAAGCTGGGATCTCAGTTGAGCAGTTTATGCAGGGCATGGGTGTGACAGCCTTGCCTCAGGTATACCCTACCCTCTAGGAGTTTCTAGTCGAGGATGGAGGGCAGGGAAGCTCAACATGTAGTCTGAGCTGGTTACTATTTCATTTACTCTATAACCACACCACAATTAGGTGTTCCCATCTCATTTTACAGGTGGGGAAACTGAGGCTCCCGGCACACAGAGCCAGCCAGAATCCAAACAAGCTTTTTGGGTTTCCTGGCAAGGTCCAAACCAGTGTGAGAGCTCCAGGTAAAAGGGGGGTACTAGGAGTACCAAGCTAGGGTTCCCAGAGAAGGTGGCATGTGAACTAGGACTTGAAAGTCAGTCTGATTTGGTTATAAGATGAAGGGGGACGGATCACAAGCAGAGGGAAGAGTGAGCTAACAAGGCCTGGAGCAGGGGACGGTGTGTTTCTGTATGTATGTGTTGGAGGGGACAGGCGGGGGGTTGGAACTGCCACTTGTCTGTCTAGCCAGAGCCTCCATTTCCTGGTCACCTCCCCACACGGTAGCAGATCAACCACGTTTCTGTTTATTAACAAAGAGTGTGATGTGTGTGCACCCGGATAAAAAGGCAGGGTATCAGGAAGAATGTTTCAGGAAACACACTCAATCTGGGCAAAGATGTGAGACTGTGGAGGAGTGGAGGGAACAGGAGGTTCTGTGTGGTTGGAAAATGGATTTGTAGGGGGCAGGATGGAGAGCAGATACCCACATTTACAGGGTGTACAACAGCAACGGCTTGGGTGTGATGCCAACAAGACTCTCCTGGAGCTAAGAGATACCCAATGCCCTTTGCAGGGTGGGCAGAAAGGTATGGACAGACCCCGGGGGGCAGGACTTGGGGACCAGGCCAACCGGGGGAATAGGGAGGAGCTACAATACTGGTCTGACTGGCCACCCACCCCATGCCTGCTTACAGCTCTGGCCTCTCCACCCCCACACAGTCACCTGCTCGGGGCAAGGTGAAGAAAATCAGGAAGCACAAGGGTAGACAAAGAGTTTCAGACACCCAAGACAATATCCCAGTCTGTCTCACCATAGCGAAGGCCTCTCTCATAGCCTGAGGGCCTGGAGGAACCAAAAGAGAGCCAGGCTGGGCCTCCCCCAGAGGAACAATATCTAGCACTAAGCAATCTGCACCCTGATTTATTCAGCTCTCCACACCAACCTGTGACAAGCCTCAGAGCAGTGAAGTTACTTACTCAGGGTCACAGTGTGTTAGTGGCAGAGAGAGCCCGGATTCATATCCAAGATGTCCATGCTCAGGGCCCAGCCCTCCATGCTCTGGGCCCCTGGGAGGGTGCAGGGATACAACTCAGTGTTTTTAAGTTGATATCTACTCTTTTGCTGAGGACCCCCCCCCACTCCCCCTAGCTTTGTACCCATAGTCCCCTTCAAAGTCGCTTGGGATCCTTGCTGACCCTGGTGTAAATGGGGGGCTATGACAGCCTCCAGAGTCATGCCCCATCAAATCACTGTGTCCCTGAGGCCTTGCAAGAGGCTTCCCCTTGCCCAGCGGTCACAAAGGGCCTCTCAGCCAAGTCTCGGGCAGTTGTCTTGCTTGATTGCCTGCTTCCTTCACTGAAGGCTGCAAATTACTGTCCTTTTTGTCAGGACTCCTTGTGGACCGTGAACAACTGTGGTGGTGCTGTGGCCATTCTCCTTCAGCCCTTGTGGGAGCGCTTCCTGAGACAGGTCTCCCACTATCTCAGGGAGGAGTCACATCCAGTGATTCTTGCACTTTGACCGTTGACCCTCCTGGAGAGGGAAAGTCCTGGGGGGTGGGGGGGAAGGGTCCTAGTTTATCCCCAGGAGCAGGTGACAGACGAGCTGGTGGTAGAGTGGACCTGGGGCTGGGACCCCAGGCAGTTTTTAGGAAATCCAGACCTGGACACATGGGTTGGGTGTTCAGACAGAGGCCCTGGGGGTGGCAGCTGGAGCAGGCTGGACCTGGGGTCCAGGACTGGGAGGGCAGAAATGACTGCACACAGCAGGGAGTGGCTGGAATGATTAGGAAGAGCTGGGACTGCCCAGATTGGAGGACAGAAGGCAGGTGTGGGGATGGCCGTCCAAGCCGTGTTTGAAGAAGAGAGCAGAGGTGTTCTCAAGGACCGAGAGGAGCCCAGGCAGCAGGCTGCGGCGCCCCCCACCCCCCACCCCCACCCTCCGGGTTGTTTTCAAAGAGCCTCCTGCCCAGAGAAAGAACAGAGCTGGATGAAAGGTGATGCATCTCCAGCACCAAAAGTGCCTCTCCTGGGGGAGATGGAGGGGGTTCCACACACAAGAAGGTGTGGGGACCTTGCTTACAGCTTCCTCGAAGAATCCCAAACCCAAGAATTCTTAGAATTCCTCTAAGAATCTGACTCCCCTGCCTTCCACTGTCTCTCCAACTGGGTTCCCTCATTTTGTCGTGTATGTGTTCATGTCCCCCTTGAGCACCTTGCAAGCTGCGCCACAGGTGCTTGAATCGTCCTACAAGATCCAGCCCTGCTTTCTTGTTTTGCATCCACTCTTGCCACTCCTGCCTTGACTCACCTGTTTTCAGACCCTCAACTGGCCCTGCATAGGGAGCTGCCTATGCTCTAGCTTCTCTTAGGTATCTTCCCCTTGCCTTCCTTCTCTTCATCTTCCTGATTAAATCTTGCAAGGCCTTTGTCTTTCAAGTCTCAGCCTAAGACTGAACTTCTCCCATCACGCTGGGCCAGGTCCTCTGTCAGGTGCTCCTAGCCAAACCTGTAACAGCACATGTCACACCGCATTTCATTTTCCTGATAGCCCGTTGCCTTCCCTCCCTGCCACCACACTATAAATCCCATGAGGGCAGAGTTTACATGTATGTACCTCTCTTGAGCTGAGACCCAAACAACATGTCTTTTTTTTTTTTAAAAAAAAGATTTATTTATTTATGCATCCAAGAACTGGAGTACAGGCCAAAAGTGTGGGGGGGTGAGAGGATTCACCAGAGACAGAGCGGGGAGCAGAACAGGCAGATCTACTGAAATACACGGCTGAGGGGAGCAGCAGGCCCGACAGGTCAGGTCTGCTGTGCCATGTGGGTTGCTCCCTGGCTGGGGATCGATCTCGTGGTGCAGTGGCTGCAGATAGCTTCATAGTGCTGCATCTTAACCCTTTGTGCCACCAGGGAGTACCGCCCCCCCGCCGCCCGACCCCAACCAATATGTCTTGAAAGAATGGATGGGTGGATGATGGGAGAGTGCTGGGAAATCCCTATAATAATTTATGAGGTTTATGCCAGGGAGTCAAGCCCGTTCCAGCATGTTCTGGAGCTTGTCCCTGGGCCCTCAGACAGGACCGATGGAGGCCACTGTTCAGGCAGCAAGGCCAAGAAGTGAATGGGTTTTCACTGCCATCAAGGTTGTGAAGAGGAGAGAGGGGTGACCTCCTAGAGCTGGCCCTGCCCTCCTCCCTGGCTGCTAGGGGCTGGGCAAGGGTCCAGGCAGCCTTCTGATGCTAAAAGGGATCCGAGGCTCATTTAGATACAGCCAGCCCAATAACCTCCCTGAGTTACTTGCTTCGTCTTAGTCTCCATGCCTAGCTTTTTTTTTTTTTAAATTGTGGCTAAATACACATAACATGAAAATTCCCATCGTAACCATCTCAAGTGTACAGTTCAGTTCTGTTAAGTATAATCACACTGCTCTGCAAGCAATTTCCAGAACTCTTTCATCTTGTAAAACTGAAACTCTAAATCCATTTAACAACATCTCCTTTTCCACTACCCGCAGGCAACCCCATGCTACCTTCCATTTCTAGGAATTTGACTACTTCAGATACCTCGCAGAAGTGGAAACACACATTATTTGTGTTTTTGTGACAGGCTTATTTAACTTATAAAGTCTTCAAGTTTCGCCCATGTGGTAACATGGGTCAGGATTCCCTTCCTTTTTTTTTTTTTTTAAAGATTGATTTATTTATTTATACAAGAACCGGGGGAATAAGTCAGATGCGCGGGAGGGTGAGAGGATTCACCAGAGACAGAGCGGGGAACAGAACAGGCAGACTTTCGAAATACACTGCTGAGGGGAGCAGCAGGTGTGACAGGAGAGGTCTGCCGCACCATGTGGGACCCTCGCCGCTGGCCGGGATTGAATCGGTGCTGCAGAGACTGTGGACAGCTTCACAGTGCTGCTCTCAACCGCCTGCGCCACCAGGGGAGGCCCAGGATTCCCTTCTTGTGAAGGCTTATACTCCATTGTATGTACATACCATTTTTGGTTTATCTATTCATTCTCCAATGGAGTCGTGGATGGCTTTTGCCTTTTGGTATTGTGGGTAATGCCATTAAGAACATAGGTGTGCAAATATCTTGGGATCCTAAATCAATGTGTTTGGATATACACAAAGAAATGGGGTTGCTGGAGAATATTATGATTCTGTTTTTTAGTTTTTTGACGTGCTTCCATATTGTTTTCCATGAAGGCCGCGCGGACATTCCCATTGACAGTGCACAATTGTTCCAATTTCCCCACATCTTTGCCAACAGTTGCTAATTTTTTTAATAGTAGTCATCTTAGTGGGTATGATGTGATTTGCATTTTTCTGATTAGTTGAACAATTCTTCCTGTGCTTGTCAACCATCTGTGTATATTTTTTGAAGAAATGTCCATTCAAGTCCTTTGCCTATTTTTGTTTTATTTTTTTTTAAAAGATTTATTTATTTATTCATACAAGCACTGGGTACAGTCAGAAGCACGGGAGGGTGAGAGAATTTACCAGAGCCAGAGCGGGGACCAGAACAGGTGGACTGATGAAATACACTGCTGAGGGGAGCAGCGAGCTAGGCTGGAGAGGTCTGCACGCCATGTGGGACCCTCCCGGGTGGCCGGGGATCGAACAGGAGCTGCACAGGCTGCGGGCAGCTTCGCAGTCCAGCGCTCAACCACTGCACCTCTGGGGAGGCCCTGCGTATTTTTAAATTGAGTTATTTGGGGCCTCCCCTGGTGGTGCAGATGGTTGAGCGCAGCGCTGTGAAGCTGTCCGCAGCTTCTGCAGCTGATGCCAGCCAGCGGGCAGTCTGTCTGTTCTGTTCCCCGCTCTGTCTCTGGTGAATCCTCTAACCCTCCCGCGCATCTGGCCTGTACCCTGGTTCTTGCATAAATAAATAAATAAATCTTTAAAAAAAATTTGAGTTATTTGGTTTTGTTGTTGTGTTGTAGAAATCTTTACATATATTTTGAATATTGAACTCTTATCAGAAATATAAGTGACACATATTTTCCTTCCATCCCACAGGCTGCTTTTCCACTACTGATTGTGTCCTCAGATGCATTGTGGCCCAGTTTACTTGAGGTCTCTCTGTTTTCTCATTTCTACTTTCCTTTGGTGTTTATTTTTAACTGGATTTCACCTATGTAAATATTGTGGGAAGGCCACAAAGATGGGAAGAGATGGAAACATTTACACTCGATTCTAATCTTTGGGTCCTTGAACCTGATCTCATCCATTCATTATGCATCCATATATTCATTCATTCATTCATTCATTCATTCATTCATTCATTCATTCACCAAACACAGAGGAGCCAGGTAGTGTTTTGGAATCCAGTAGTTCTGGTTTTGAATCTTGTCTTTGCAAGGTATGAGCTTAGAGAGGACAACCTCTCGGAACTTTAGTTCTCTCTATATGTATAAAGCAGAGAATAAAATGGAGATGTAGTCAGAAAAGAAGACTTGAACCTATCTTGAAGGTGGCTAGGAAAATTAGAAGAACTATATGAAAGGGCCTGCTCTGGATGGGTGGGTGGGTACTCAATAAATGGTAGTAACTGTAGTTTTGATGACCTGCGCTGGGTAGATGCAGGGTCTTTTGAGTCTAGGATCAAGAAACCAATGCTCTCTGGGGTTTTAGACCTTAAGGCTATTTGCCCAGGAGGTCATTAGTTGCTGACAAATCCAAGCAGGATTCTGCCTGACCAAGCCTCTCCCACTGTGACAGTGACAAAGTTTCTCTCTTGTCATATGTGCTGACCTTTAGGCTGGGAGCCAGGGAGAGCAAGAAGGACTGTCTTTGTGGACTGCAGAGTCTTAAAGAAGAAGCCCTTTCCCTGATGACAGCAGGATTTAATCAGATTGTCCTGGGTGGAGAAGAATGATAAGGCTAGTGGAGCTGGGCACAGTGTGTGTAGGTCATGGAATGCTCTGACTAGGAGAGCAACTGGAAGGCTGCCCAAAAGTGGAGGGAGGACTTCCAGGCCCTTCCCCTCCTTCCCTTAAAGCCTAGAAGTGGCTTCCAAGAGTATGAGGAGGCAGGAGAGGCTGGGGTTCTGGTCCCCACTTCCAATCTGGGCTCTGCCCCTTCACTGGCTGTGTGACCAGCTCTTGGTCTCTCTGAGTCTCAGTGGCCTCATCTGTTGAATGAGCATGAGGAGAACTTACCTGGGGGGGCTGGTGTGGGGCTGTATGAGAAGATGTGAAGAGCACAGGAGTCCTGAGGCAAAGGTTGGTTTCCTGTTCTTCCCTTTCCTCTTAAGCCTCGGCTTCTTACGGGGCTCTCAAGCATCCATATGCTGACCTACTTCCCCATCAAAATGTCGAAACAGACCAGCTCACCAATTGGCAAAGCACACAGACGTCTAGAGTGGGGTGGGGGTGATCTCTGTCTGTCCCCAACCTTGACACCCTTCACACTCTGCGTGTTTACCCTCAAGTGGGAAGGAAGACAGCCTTACAGTTCCAATCACAGAGTTCTGGAATAATGGAGCTGGAAAGGAGGTGGAAGGATTATGAGCCAATCTTCTCACTTCCTGCTGAAGAAACCGAGGATCAGAAAAGTTCAGAGACTTTCCCAAGGTCACACACGTGTGGCACATCCTGGACTAGAACCCAAGTCTCTGCCTTTATTTATTGTACTCCATGAATTCAGTCAATAAGAGTAAGTCCCCACTGAGGGGCAAGACCTATCTGTGCATTCACACCTTCATTTTTACATTTAATTCTCTCTGGACTGCTCGAGGTTGCTAGTATTATCATTGAGCACAGGTGCAAATGCAGGTTTCACAAAAGGGAAGTGACTGACCTAAGGAGGACCTCTTGGCTGGAAGCCAATTCAGAGGCTGAGTTGGGATTGGAAGCCGATCCTTCAACTGCCAGCTCAGCACGCTTCTCACTAATCCTGCAGTTCCTCCTTGGCAATAGGTTGCTGGGGAGCTGGCACCCATGCCCAGCTTAGAGAAAAGGGTAAGGGTTACAGCCCATGGAGACATTGGGTGGATCAGATGATGGCAAGGGGCCAAAAGCTGCCATGTGACAGAATATGGCCCTGCTTTGCATATCATGCAAATCAGACCTCACAGTCCTCAGGAATGCAGCAGGACAGTTCCGGCTCAGTGCTGCTGAGAGTAGGCAGGGACCGCATGAGCGGGCCTCTGGCTACAGCTGTGTACCACACCCCTGGCCCCGGCCTGGCATGCGTCTTCTGCTGGATGCCGCCTACAATGCAAGCATCATCCACATCTTGTCTTACAGCCAATCCTTTCACTTCCTTGGGGCTTCAATTTCTGGGTCTCAAATGGGAGGATGAGAATAATGTCTATAGCAAGGTTTTTCCCCTACCACCACCACTTCGTAGTGGTGAAAGCTCTACTCATATAGTGCCCACAAACATGTCATAACGACAGCAGTTGGGACATGTATTTGAGCACCTGTAACATACTGGCACCTGGTTCCATCTTTACAATATTCATTTCACAGATAGAAAAACTGAAGCACAGGGACGAAAGTCAGTTGCCTTAGGCCACACAGCTGGTAAATGGCACAGCTGTGATTTAATTTCAGGATCATCCAACTTTAAATCCAGGATTCTCCTGGTGACATCACAACACTCATGGCATTTGCTATTTAAAGTCCTTTATCCATAGCCTGCCAGCTTCATCCGCACTCACAGTGCCTCTGTGTTCCCGCCATCTGTCCTATGGCCCAAATGTGTTTGGTTGTGTTTGGGTGTATGTATACTTGCATGTGTTTAGGTACCTGTATTTGTGCATGTGCAAGTACATGTTTACACATGTGTGTATGTATAGTAAGTAGTGCATGTGTATTTGTGTGTAATGTGTGCCTGTGTCTTTTTTTTAAAGATTTATTTATTTATGCATAGAAGAACTGGGGTGTAGGCCAGAGGTGTGGGGGCAGGGGGTGAAAGGATTCACCCAAGACAGAGTGGGGAGAAGAAGAGGTGCATCTTCTGAAATACACTGAGCAGCAGGCAAGACAGGAGAGATCTGCTGCATCATGTGTGGGTTAGCTCCATGACTGGGGATCGAACTTAGCCAGAAAGAAAAAAGTCCTGACAGCTGGTAACTGGCCCACTGGGTAACTTAACATCGCAGTTTGCTGGGGACCATCCCAGTTTTAGCACTGAAAGCCCTATCTTCTGGGTGAGTCATCAGTCCCAGGCAAACTGGCATAGTTGGTCATCTACTGACTTGGAACCAACAGCTAGACTGCTATGGTCTCCGCCAAACATAATTTCATAGGTTAACATCAGATGAGGTCACTCTGCGAACAAGACAAAAATAAGCACATTAGCAACTCAAAACAAGATGACCAAACCAGCTAAAATGAGTGACCACAGCTTCATTACCAACTGTGACTCTAGCCCTGCTTTGTTCCTCCTGCCTCCTGTGCAAAAATTGTTAAGATGCCCAATCATCAAATTGTCCTCGCTTCCTGACAGTGCTCAGCCCACAATAACCTTTTGATTCAAATATTCTCCAGAATTGCCCAGCAAAATCCCAAACTCTCAACTTCCTATGAGAGTATGATTTAGCTATAACTATACTAGGAAGATTTAACACCCTAAAATCAAACAGGGTTATATAATAATAGAAATTAAATCAATAGTTAGTGTTTACATTAGCATGCTTCTTCAAATATTCATAGTTGGGCGTTGTGATGTGTCATGATTATGGTTCCTCTGTTATTTCTATTTTTCTAAGCTAATAATTGGCATGTCAGCTTTGTTTTCTCTGGAAACATTGCTAACCGTTCTCATACCATCTAAAAGCCCCTTGGTACAATTTCCCCAGAATTTATTCACATGAGGTTATCGGTTACCTCCACTTCACTTCTTGGAGACCTTCATTTTCCTCCTTCCAATCTCTAGAACTTACTGCACATACTCTTCCTCGGGCTTCCTTGGTGTCTCTTTGCCTTTTCCCGAATCTGGTCTTAGACGGTCCTCCTTCATGATTTCCCTCCTTCCTTTGGTAGACTCACCAGCAGAGGGCGTGGTTACGACAAGCCTCGATATGACCAGCTCCTGAGTCATGCTGGGTCAGGGCCAGCCTCTTTATGGGGGACACAGTTGTCACTCTGGGCTCTCCCTTCACCATCAATCTGGAGAGTCCCTTCCCTTCCCTTCTGTGCTTGATTACCTGTTTTCTGCATCCATCTCCTGTCTCTTAACTCACACCCTCATTTTGGCAGAGGCCAGCCTCTGGTATCTTCTTGAGAACAGAGATCTGAAGTAAACTTTTAAGAACTTGCATATCTGAAAACGCCTGATTCTACCTTCATACTTCGAATGATGGTTTGACTGGTCATAGAATTCTTCAGAATTTTGCAATCACCGTTCCATGATTTTCTTATTTCCAGTAACTCTTTGGAGAAGTCTAAAGTCATTCTGAGTCTTGATTTTTGGATGAAAATTGTCTTTCTCTTTGTATTCTTTTTTTTTTTCTTTTTTTTTTTAGAGGCATGTTTTATTTATTTGTTTGTTTGCTTGTTTTGTTTTATACATGCACTAGGTACAGTCAGAAGCACGGGGAGGGTGAGAGAATTCACCAGAGCCAGAGCGGGGAGCAGAGCAGGCAGAAGGACCGAAGTACACTGCTGAGGGGAGCAGCGGGCGGCAGGAGAGGTCTGCGCGCCATGTGGGACCCTCCTCTGGTGGCCGGGGAGCAGCCGGGGATCGAACCGGCGTCGCAGAGGCCGCGGGCAGCTTCGCAACCCAGCGCTCAACCGCGGCGCCACCCTTGGTCTGGGAGACTGTAAAATGTGATGATATGTGCCGTGTGATGGTCTATGTTTAGCTATTTGTGCCAGACATTCCCTGGGCTCTCTGCATCTGTAAGTGACCATCTTTTGATTCTGAGACATTTTCTTGAATAATTTCATAGGTGTTGTTTTTTCTTCAATTTTCACTTTTCTTTTTTAGGGATTATTAATTTGGGGGTTGGCTGGGCAATTTCTCTAAGTTTATTATCTTTTCTTTCATGTTTTCTGTTTCTTTTACTTTTTGTTTTTACTTATTCTGGTCTTGGAGATTTCCCAAACTTTTTTTTGAGTCCTTCATTTTTACTAGCATGGTTTTGTTCTCTGAATGATCTTTTTCTGACAGTGTCCTGTTGTTGTTTCAACCTCTTCTCTTATCTTTGTGATGATACCAAGGGCAGGGATTTTGAAGTTTTCCTTTTTCTGCTTATTTGCAGAGCTTTTGCTCTGTTTGTTTTCTTTAGTCTTTATCACTGAGTTTTTTTCTCAGCTGCTAGTAACCAATAGGCATTTTTAAAAAGTTTTATTATTTATGCATACAGGAACTGGGATATAGGCCAGAGGTGAGGGGGTGAGAGGATTCACCAAAGACAGAGTGGGGAGCAGAACAGGCAGCTCTACTGAAATACACTGCTGAGGGGAGCAGCAGGTTATACAGGAGAGGTCTGCTGCACCATGTGGGTTAGCTTCCTGGCGGGGGATGGAACTCAGGCAGAAGCCTTCTGTTGTTCTTTCTTTTAATAATAAGCCCCCTTCCTTTATTGGGATATAAGAGGGCTGACACCACTTGCAGAGTAGTAGAGGAAATTTGGCATCAAAATATTTCTCAGGGCCTCCCTGGTGGCTGAGGGTTTAAGTCTCAGCGCTATCATCATTAGGGCCTGAGTGCCTGAGTTTGATCTCAGATCAGGGAGCTAACCCTCATATGGTACAGCAGACCTCCTGTCTTGCTTGCTGTTCCCTTCAGCAGTGTATTTCAGTAGATCCCCCTGTTCTGCTCCCCACTCTGTCTCTGGTGAATCCTCTCACAACGCCCAAACCACAGTTCTTTTATTTATTTTTTTGTGTGGGACCCTTGCCAGTGGCCGGGGAACGAACCAGCGCTGCAGAGGCTGCGGGCAGCCTCGCAGCCCAGTACTCAACTGCTGCGTCACCGGGGGAGGCCCCACACCACAGTTCTATGCAAAAAAAAAAAAAAAAAAAAATTACATCTCAGTTTTCATCCAATCCTCCTTATTTACATTCCAGTCCTGTCCCATCTCCAATTCCACATATACTTATAGCTTCCAATTACTGAGTATTTTGAGGATTCTATGGTGAAAATGTGGTTGGTTTTCCACTGCCATCTCAGTGTTCTGCAGCTCTAAGTCACTTGGCCCATATGCTCATCATTTCCTGCGATGTTGCTGTTGTCTTTAAAAAATATATTTACTGTACTTTTAATGGAAATTTGATGGAAGTGAGATTAACTGTACATGTTGAATCTGCATATTAACCTGGAAGCAACTTACTTTTCAAATTCAGCTTCTCCTTTCCCACCTTTGGTATGAAAGTCATAAATTCTATTTCTATTTTTCAGCCTATTAACAATTTAACATGCATTCTTCATATAAAATCTAAATTATTCATTATATTTACCATTCTTCTTAACACTAATCACCCCTTTCTGTCTTACAAATAATTGTTAGCCATTATGTTATTTCTATCTGGTTGTTTTTTTTTACAGTTTCCTTCCCAAATTAAACATTGTCACCACAATATCAGTTTGTGCAGTTAATGTTCGCTTTGATTTACCCGTGTGCATACCAACTTAATAGCACCAGCTCCTTCTTCTACCCCAAACCTACTTTTTGGGATCACATCATAAATTAGACTTATTGTGAATCTGATGCTTTGTGTCCTGAATTCTAGAAGATCCTTAAATAAATCTCTCTTCAAAAATTGTCTCTTTCTATTCCCTTTAGATTCTCCTCTAAGGAGTCATATTAGACCTATTTTAGAGTTCATTTTTTAACTACTATTTTACTTTGCCACTTCATTTGTCTCTGTAATGAATTCTGAGTATTTCTATTTCACTAATTCTCTCTTCATCTGTATCTAACAAGGATGAATGCCTAGCCAGTGCTCTGAATTTGGTTTACTTTTACAAAAAATAAAAACAAAACAAATATAAGTATTTATTCAAGATAAGCAGAAAAGAGTAGAGATAGAAGAGAATATATCGGGCCTCCCTGGTGGCGCAGTGGTTGAGCGCTGGGTTGCGAAGCTGCCCGCAGCCTCTGCAGCGCCGGTTCCATCCCCGGCCACCAGGTGAGGGTCCCACATGGCGCGCAGACCTCTCCTGCCGCCCGCTGCTCCCCTCAGCAGTGTACTTTGGTTCTTCTGCCTGCTTTGCTCCCTGCTCTGGCTCTGGTGAATTCTCTCACCCTCCCGCGCTTCTGACTGTACCCAGTGCTTGTATAAATAAATAAAAATAAATCTTTAAAAAAAAAAAAAGAAGAGAATATATCACTAAAACATATTTTAAAAGATGGTACCTATTAACATAGGAAAATACTGATAGGAAGGACCTGGACTTACAGGATGGGGGGAAGATAGGAGGGGAGGGGTTGTAGGAGATATTGTATCATTCTTCCAAATGGAGTAGATATGGCCCATAAGCATTTGATTGGATCATCTATTGTTAGCCAAGGTTCTTAATTGTAGTCAATACATCTAGTCTGGCTGGTTTAATAAAAAAGAAGTTTATTAATAGTAGTAAGTGGCTCAAAGAATCTCTTGGAGGACCAGAGAACCGAGCATGGAACTTTGATCACCGGCCCAAAGCAGTCAGGAATAACGTGAACAGGAAAAATGATAACCATGCCACAGGATTTTCCATCAGTAACATAACCACTGCCACAGTTCACTGCCATAACAGCTCATAACACTTAAGTTTTGACCTTGGAATCTTATCTCTAGCTATCCCCCAAGAACAGGCTAGCTGTGTTATAGAAATTCTGGCCTTTTACCCAGGCAGAGGAAGAGCAAGTGGTACTTCATGAATGGTGAGGTCGAGAAAAGCTGTATTACTCATGCATGAGGTCCCAGACTTGGGTAGCCCCATACCATCTGAGCACCGGTTTAAAGACAAAGGGTTCTTCATATTGGTTACATTGATAGCATTGTTTTTCAACATGCACAACCATTTGCTGTAAAGTCCCCAGACAAAGGGGGAGGGGGACGCGGAGAACAGGCAAAGGGGGAAAGAAGCAGTCAACCAGGATGGCCTTGGAGAGGCTGACAAGCTTTGACTGGCTACCTGACCCTTCTGAAATGCAACTTTGTTTAGATAGGAGCTGAGGCCCTGGCCATGACTCTCTAAAGGGAAACAGCTGTAAGTAAGCAAACTTGTTAATTATGTCTAGATTGCAGTGTTCATTGCACCTGGGCTGGAATCTTTATTATATTCATCTACTCAATGTATTTTCTCATCATTCCCCCCTTTGATGCCCTTGTGAGTTATTTTTCTTACAGGGCATCACCTATATACCTTTTTTTAAGGGAACCCTGATTATTACCCGGTGGCTGTTATGAGGTGAGAGTCACGGGAACCCTGGGGAGGAAGAATCTTACTTGGTTGGCTGCTGCAGGGCCTCTTCCCTGCCATCAGTTTAGTCCCTGAGCTGTGTGGGTGTTTCCTGAACTCCCCCCTCCCACAAACTTGTTTGCATAGAAGCAACATTGTTCTTGTAAATACAGACAGATACAGATACCTCCTTGGGCAGCTGTGAGCAGGCAGGTCTACTAGTCTTTGCCGGTTTTGGAGCACTAAGCTGCCAAGGAGTCAAGTTGGTATTGGAGGGTTAGGGCTGATCTAGTGAGAGCATTAAAATTTGCCACCGAGACCTTTATAATGGATTAGAGGCTCTCTTATCTCAGCCGCTTGGGATGCAGTCAGCAGGCCCGCTAGAGTGGGATTTTAACATTGAAAGTGTATCTCTTCTAGTTAAAACAGACAGGTTAGGCATCACATTTACAACAAAGCACGATTGTGTGGAGTAACACACTGATACACTCCCTGAGCACAGGCCAGATAAGTGCCATCTGTGGCACAGATCTTAGAAGTGTGCGTCAAAGGGTTTGTAGCATTTTCCACAGAGACACAGGACCAGGATAAGATTCAATGAGCAGTTAGGTGATACATGTGGAGGGAACAAACCTGGGTTGAGCATGACTCCCTCATACTGGACAGGACCTGGCCCTAAGCAAGTCCTGCAATCTGAAGCAAGAGTCACATTAGAGCGATTGAGGGCCCTGTGTGTAGCACTGAGTATATCTAATAGCTGGGATACAGGCCTTTGTTGGGAGCAACCAGAAGCAGCCCAGGGTGGTGGGAGACCAGAGAGCTCCCTTGTTCTTTGTGGCCCTTTTTTCAGGCTGGGTACAAACCCTGGCTTAACTGCAGTTACTCGGGATTTGGGAGATTAAGTCCTCACATACAGAAGGGAGGGCAAGGAGCAGGTCTAGGATGCTGGCAAGCAGGCTCATTTTGACAAACATTTGAAGTCAGTTATGTCACACACTTTATCAGGTAACCTAGGCAAGAAGAAGGCGTGCCTCCCAATCCCAGTGGTCAGGAGCCACCGTGGCTAGGCTGACTGCAAAGACAGTCATTACGGGAACAGTAAAAATAACAAATGAGGTCACACATGTAGTAGTTCCTCAAGCTTCTGCCGCACATGGACCAAGCAGCTTTCCTAGTGTGACTGGAGCAGGGCTTGATGTCTAAGGCTGCCTTGGTGGATTGATCCATTTGTAGTCTCAAGCGGAGGGGATTCTTGGATCAGGAGCTGCTGTCCAGCTGTTACAGGGCAACCCCGATATAAAACGGGTTGCCTGACTATGGGTCCTCACCCGCACGCTTAAAGAGGACTTAAACTGCAGGCGCACACAAAAGATTAACAAAAGGTTTATTTACAAGGAAAGGGGAATGAGGAAATGTACAACTCAGGGAGAAGAGAGGGAGATAAATTCTTAAATGTGTCCTACCTGTTCCGCCGACCTGGATTCCCAAATGACCGCTGAGACCAAACCTGCCTGGCCAAGAGCACAAGACCCATTAACATGGCTGGTTTTTATTTACAGAGAAAATGTCTGCTTAACTCTGCCTTAGGTCTTCGCAACTTCCCTTTGGAGATCATGGGATTTGTAGTTCCCAGTGTCTTGATGGAGTGGGGGTGTGTAGTGGCAGGACAGGGCCACTGAGCAGGATATCTATGATCCGAGAAGACTGGGGTAAAGGAGAGTCCTGGAGCCCTCGGTGGGTTTCTCAGGCTTTTATTGAGCTCTTACATGTAGTGTGGTAAACAGGTACATGGCAGGCAGGGGTGCCGGGGGGGCCAGGAGGCCGGCAGGCCTCCAAGCCCCCAGCAAGTCTTCACTCTGGGCTTCTCTGGTGTTCATTCTCCCCTTCGCTCTCCTGCCTCTCCTGCTTCTTCTGCTTCTCCTGGTGACTATCTCAATATTCCCCCCATGGCCCACAGAAGTAAACAAGGCAGTTTGCAACAATGTAACAACTGCAGGTGCCCCATCAGACAGGGTAATCCTAATGGTTGGGAGGGCAGAAAAGCCTGAAAACCATTTAGCCTATAATCTACCCCCTCAGGGTTTTCTGCCATAAGGTCTATACACAAGTATATACAAGTTTCCTTTAACAAACACAAACACAGCAGCCATGGCCCACAAAAGAAAATAAAACAGAACACAAATAATTCCAGGCAGGGCACCATCCTAGTGGCAAAAGATGATTATTGGCACCAGCAGATGATCCACCACTTTTGCTGCCCAAGGCACTGCTCATGCAAGAAGGGAGCCACCCAGGCATCTGCCGTCACACACCAGGAGCCATCAAGCTTCCTGGTCTTCTCTGGCTGTGGTCTTGGCCACAAGTCACACACACAGCATCCACCCTAGGATGCACTAACTCTTGGACTGGCAATTCTGTACTTTTTGGGGGTAATTGCCCAGTCCTCAGGGTTTTCTGTTTGCGGTCATTCCAACACTCAGCTTTCATAGCCACCAATGTGACACGCAGACCCCAGCACTCAGACCAACCCATAGCACAGGCACATGGGTCGGGGATCCATGGATACTCCACATGCAGTCTCTCTTGGGTCCCCTCTTTGGCTGTGGGCTCTACCCAAAGCCATGTTCCCCACCCATCTACCAAGGACAGGTTCCTCAACAACTCACCCTCACTCAACCGTGAGCAGGACATCACCCACAGGTGATTTTAAGGGACTCGCTGGCCTTCTTTAGCATACGTAGGCTGCTTAACAGCCACTCAGGGTTTCCCAATCTCAGCATCAGCTTTTGTCTTTCTAAGGTGGTTTTTTTCCTCTGCCAGGCTGCTTTTGGCCATCAAGGCCCACTGGCCACCCCCAGATTCCCATCTCCTGGCCACCCCCAGATTCCCATCCTCCCCCAGGGTCCTCAAAACAGAACATTACCCTGCCAAAGTTAGTCTGCCTTCTGGCGGGATTGTTAGTCCATCAGTCTTTTCCTGCATCAGCACTGGGCGAGCTCTGAATTGTGGTCCTTTCTTGCCTGATGATTCTGCTGCCTCAGGTCCTCACGGGCCTTCTCTTCTTCCACTTGAGGTCTCGTCCCGCAGCCCCTGGACCTTGTCCACCTGCTGTGCTCCTGCAGCATCTTCAGCTGTTTCCGCAGCTCCTGGACTTTGGTCACCACCTGTGCTGCCATGGCATGTCCAGCATTGTCACAGGCAAACAGTCTGCTCCTCCTCAGTCCCTCCTGAGGTCTTCAGAGGGCTCCATAGCTGTCTACTTTGAATTTTCCTGCCGACTACGCCAAATGTAGTGGCAGGACAGGGCCACTGAGCAGGATATCTATGATCCGAGAAGACCTGGGTAAAGGAGTGTCCTGGAGCCCTCGGTGGCTTTTACTGAGCTCTTACATGTAGTGTGGCAAACAGGTACATGGCAGGCAGGGGTCCCAGAGGGCCAAGGGGCTTCCAAGCCCCCAGCAAGTCTTCACTCTGGGCTTCTCTGGCCTTCGTTCTCCCCTTCACTCTCCTGCCTCTCCTGCTTCTTCTGCTTCTCTTGGTGACTATCTCAATACTCCTCCCATGGCCCACAGAAGTAAATAAGGCAGTTTGCAACAATGTAACAACTGCAGGTGCTCCATCAGGCAGGGTATTCCTAATGGTTGGGAGGGCAGAAAAGCCTGAAAACCATTTACTCTATAGGGTGGCATCCACAAAGCCTGTATGGAATTCGCTCAGGACATCCTTTCCCCCTAACACATCCACTAGCTGAAGTGTCCTTTTTCTGGTTTGCAGGCCCGTTTTACTCCAGAGTGATGCACCCAAGGGGGAGCTACCTGGGACCTTTAAAGCAGCAGGGGTAACAGTAGAGGGGCCAACCATGTGGATTAAAGTAACAGTAGAGATTAAAGTAACAGTAGAGGGGCCAACCATGTGGATTTGGGAGGCCTTTTTAATCTTTTACCCAGACGTGTCACCTGGCTGGCACAGATATACCAGGGGATCTGAGAGGGGGGTAGATACTCTAAGGTGTACTCCTAGGTTTTTTTTTTCCTTTTTCACACAAGCTTGGTTAAAATGGCATGGCTTATCTAACTTTCCCTGAACTTTGTGGCACTATGTCAGGGGAGTCTGAATTCCGTGATGATCTAGTGTCCTTGTCCCTGTTGGCCTTCTTTTAATCTGGGTGAAGCAGGCAGTCTTTTAACTCTTTCAGCACTAGCAGATGCCTGTAACTTCATGTGGCTGGATGCCAGCATAGTCTATCTTTTATATTTTAATACAAGTTGGTTTTCATCAGGCTGCCTTTATTATTCCCCCCTTTGCCTGGAATTTGATGAAGAAACCAGTGAGAGTCCTTTTTGGCACCTGTATTTCCTTATCCTCCTGTAGTGTAGATGTAGCTTAGCATTACTGTTACTTTTAACCTTTTAATTTTTATGACATCACCTGTAACTGTTAGCATTTTTAGGAACCAACAAGGAAAACATTGAACTCTTTTTCACCACTGGGCACTGTAACAGTGGATGAACTTGTTATGGATTAGCAAGCCAAATGTAGAAACAAAGAAGAGTTGGCAGTTCTAAATGTAATAGCATTAAGAAGATTGTGCGAAGCTTGCCGTTTTTCTTTTCCTTTAAAACAGACTTAACTTGGGCCTCCCTGGTGGTACAAGGGGTTAAGACACAACCTATGAAGTTATCAGCAGCCACTGCAGCATGAGTTCAATTCCTGGCCAGGGAGATACCCATATGGCGCAGCAGACCTCTCCTGTCTCACCCGCTGCTCCCCTCAGCAGTGTATTTCAGTCAGTCTGCCTGTTCTGTTTCCCACTCTATCTCTGGTGAATCCTCTCACCCCCCACACTTCTGGCCTGTACCCCAGTTTTTGCATGCATAAATAAACAAATCTTTGGGAAAAGAAGATAGTGGGAGATCCAGACACTTGAACTGAGAACACCCCAATTGTGAGAGAGCATGAATTTTTGAATCCTGCAATTACTGGCCAGCTATGAAAGCCATTTGCACAGAGTTTTGTCTTTTAGCAGCTGAATGACCTTGTATTTGTCTTTAATTGCTTACTAGCAAGACCTGTGAGTTTTGTATTAGCCCTGAGACACAGGCCATCCATTGCCAAGAAACTGGTAGAAAGCTGGGCTTTGCCATGGCCCCACAAACTAGGTTAGGACTTTCAAATTAATATCATCTTCTTTTTGTTTTGTATGTGAAGAGATTAGAGAGCCCGCAGCTGGCAGCCTGTCCTAGTGTGGAAACATGTCCCAAGGTCTGTTATCCTCAAAAGGCAACTTTCATATTTTAGTCCAAATAATGACCAATTATTCTTTGACCCCAATTTTGTTTGGTGCAGGGTGAAATCCTAGGTACCTTACTTGTTGCTGGCATATTTGTAATCTTTTAAAAACTTGGTACCCTGAATTTACCAGAAGGTAGGGGAGGACTTTTGTTTTGATAAGGCAGCAGCCAGCTTTGTGGAGCCAGGCAGAGTCAGAAAGCACTCCTGTTTTTTTTCAAATCCAGAGGGGTAAAGAGTGCATGAGTTTGAAACTACTGGGCTGAGAAAAACAGTCATTTATTAACTGCACAGGGGTCCTGAGCTGATTTATAATTTTTCCAGTTATTTGTATAGGAAGGAGAGGGGTGATTTACCAAAATTGACACTTTATCAAAGGACAGTTACAGGGCAACCCCGATATAGAACGGGTTGCCTGACTGTATGTCCTAACCCGCACTCTTAAAGAGGACTTAAACTGCAGGCACACACAAAAGGTTAACAAAGATTTATTTACAAGGGAAGGGGAAATGAGGAAATGTACAACTCAGGGAGAAAAGAGGGAGATAAATTCTTATATGCGTCCTACCCATTCTGCCGACCTGGAATCCCAAATGACCTGCCGAGACCAAACCTGCCTGATCGAAAGCATGAGCCAAGTACCCGAGACCCCTCTAACATGGCTGGTTTTATTTACAAACAGAGAAAATGGCTGCTTAATTCTACCCTTAGGTTCTCGCAACTTCCCTTTGGGGATCATGGGATTTGTGGTTCCCAGTGTCTTGATGGAGTGGGGGTAGCATCCACAAAGCCTGTATGGAGTTTGCTTAGGTCATCCTTTCCCCCTGACAGTACCAGTCTTTTTATGTAGAGCTAGGCATTTTTGGATGCCCCTCTGAGGTTTCCAATGGAAGCAGGTACTGGTGCTATCTCTGTGGCATGGCTTAGGAATTAAATCCACAATAACAGGAGCTCTGTTAGGGCCAGGCCTGGAAATTGCTTTTGTTCCACGCATGAGGAAGTTTGTTAAAGAAGTCAGACTAGCCTGGCATTAAGACACCTCTGTTTTATAGTTTTTTCCTTGGGGTGGCAACAGTCAATATCAGAAGTCCCCTTGGTATGACATCCTGCTGGGAATCCAGATCAATTTAGAGGGCGGCTTTTTTTTTTGATATCTTAAAGGAAGTCTAAGCTTCCAGCTTGGTAAATTTATGTCTGACGTCAGAATGGCTGTTGAATAGCCCCAGGATTTATTATGAAGGTTATAGGTTGGTCCCAGCAATGGCATTGTCTGTGGGCTCCTGGGCGTCAAAAGAAATTGAGCCTGGTCCTGTCAGTCTGAAGCATTAAACTTTCTTTTTATCTTTTTTTAAGATTTCTATATGCATACAAGAACCGGGGTATAGGCCAGAGGTGTGGGGGGTGAGAAGATTCACCAGAGACAGAATAGGGAGCAGAACAGGCAGATTGACTGAACTACACTGCTGAGGGGAGCAGTGGGTGAGACAGGAGAGGTCTGCTGCACAATGTGGGTCACCTCCTTGGCCAGGGATCAAACTCATGCTGCAGTGGCTGTGGGTAGCTTCATAGTGCTGCATCTTAACCCTTTGTGCCACCACGGAGGCCCCTGAAACATTAACCATTTCAAGGAAACTGTCCCCACTTGGTTTTTGCTGATACTGGGCAGATCTGTGCAACTAGCCCTGGCTTTTTACTCTTGGGGCAGTCGCACTTCCAGTGTCCCCAATTTTTCTACAATATGCACACTGATCTTTGGCAAGTGGCGGCCTGGACTGTTTGGGGGGATGGGCCAGGATACTTGGCCCCCACTGGGCACCTGGTGGAACACTTTGACTTTGCATTGCAGCTGCCAGGAAACTGATCTCCCTTTTTGCACAGTTTTCTGCCTCCCTCTGCACTGCCTCCTCTCTATTTATTAACACTTTATCAGCCCTTTAACTGGGTGATATATCTTTCAGCAAGGCCCCGTAGTTTTTATAATCCTCTCTGGATATCTGGGGCTGCCTGTGTCACAAAAGCTGAATTAACCATTTGTTGACTGTTGGGTCTCGGGGTTGCAGGGCATACAGATCTGGCATGCTCGCAGAACTGTTCTTGGAGATTTCTTTTCCCCTGAGACGTATGTAGCCTCAAGAAAAATGTCTACCTGACCCTGCCTGCTCTGACTGACTGTGCCTATGGGGGAAGGGCTCGGGCAATTTGTAACCAGGAATCAATGTATGGGAACTGATCAAGGTGCCCTATCTCACGGGTGATTGTTTGCCAGACTCCGAGAACAGTGGGGATGTCTAGGGTGCCTTCTGCAGGCCAGCCATGCCAAGCGCCAGCCATTCAAGCTCACAGCATGTATGTAACTTTCCAGGTCTGAGTTTAACACCATAGTCTCCTGAGAATCCCCCCCCCCTTTTTTTTTTTTTTTGGTGATAATCCCTTTTGGAAGTATTTTTTAAGCATGGTCTTGAGGACCATCTGTTTGCTCTGATTCCCTTCCATTGTATTCGATGTCACAACAAGGGAAGGGGGAGCACACAGATGCTTTCCTGGCTGTCTCCCTCTCAGAGATTTTGACAAGTCCTGTCACCGACACACACCACTCTCACACACACACACACACACACACACACACGAAGGTTATAACCATACCATCCCTCCCTTTCTGGGGCATTCCAAGGTTCCCTAACTTAACCAAATGAGGCCACTGAGGTCTCTCTGAGAGGTGATCAGCCTCGCCTTCTACCACTCTGGGTAGGCCTAATGGGAACCAGGTTCCCGGGACCTTACCTGATCCGATGTCACACCAGGTCCTGGCCTCACTCAACCCTATTGAAGTCCAGCCTGGATGGCGTTGTGGGGGCTGGGCAGGAGCAACCAGGTCAGAGACTCCTGAAAGATCAGCATGCGCCCACTTTGTGGGCTCTCTTTCCCCTCCCCCACTCTGTATCCTCCTAAGCTGATGGCTCAAAGAGCCAACTCACTTTTTGTTCTCGGCCAATGCACCAAAATGTAGAAATTCTGTCCTTTGACCCAGGCAGAGGAAGAACAAGTGGTACTTCAGGAATGGCGAGGTCAGGAAAAGCTTTATTACTCATGCATGAGGCCCCAGACCTGGGTAGCCCCATACCACTGAACACCTGTTTAAAGACAAAGGGTTCTTGATATTTGTTACATTGACAGCCCTGTTTTTTCAGCATGCACAACCATTTGCTGCCAAGTCCCCAGACAAAGAGGAGGGGGAGGACAGGCAAAGGGAGAAAGGCAGACAACCAGGATGGCCTTGGAGAGACAGACCACCTTTGACTGGCTACCTGAACCTTCTGAAATGCAACTTTGTTTAGATGGGAGCTGAGGCCCTGACCATGAATCTTTAAAGGGAAGGAGCTCTAAGTAAGTAAGCAAGCTTGTACATTATGCTTGCAGTGGAGTGTTCATTGCACTTGGGCTGGAAGTTCTGCTGAAATCTTTATTATATTCATTTGCTCAATAATATATTTTCTCATCAGCTATACCACTGTGCTTTGCAGAATTTCCAGGCACCTACCCAGTTCATGTTTCCTTGCTCACATTATTTTCCTGTGGATATTTGTGCTTCAGGAGAGGAGTGACTTACAACTGTCAGGAAGTTCAGAAAGTACACTCTTCTGGTCTGTATAACACAGGAAGGCAAGCAAGAAATGACTTGGAATGATGCTGAGTGAGCCCTTCTATAGCATTCACCACATATGGAGATTTATGTCTAATGAGAAGAGAAGCAGAGGATATTTGCACCCATGGGTTCAGTCATGAGACCATAGCAACATGCATGTCCAGGAGTGTCCTGGTCACACTGCTTTTCATTTCTTTTGAGAAACCTCTTTTCTCCTAGTCAGTCTGGGTGATGGGGTGGAGTCATCTCAGATACAGGGGTGGGCTGTTGACATAGGCCTGGCCAGTCAGAGCCTTCCTTCCTCTTGGTCAGGTGATTTGTTCATAGCACATGACTCAAGCCATGTGCTAATGAGACAATGTGAATAGAGTCCCTTTTGTATGCAGTGGTTATATGTTACAAAGTTGCCAGGAATGGTTTATTTGCAAAGCCCTGGCCAACATCAACATGGGGAGTCTCATGTGCAATGTGGGGGTTGGTGGATCTGCCCCAGCAGCAGGTGCTGCCCCAACAGGTGGTTCTGCTGCTGCTGCTGCTGCTGCAACTGAACAGAAGAAAGCAGAAGCAACAAAAGAAGAATCTGAGGAGTGTGATGATGACAGGGAGTTTGGTCTTTTTGACTGAACCCCTTATGTAACATGGTCAATTAAAATCTGGACTCTTAAAAACAACACTGAATTAGCTAACAATGAACAATTGCTCCTATGGAAAAATAAAAGATTAAGTTCCTGCAAGCCTCTGGTCACAATATTTTCATCAACCAATCAATAAATAACCTTGTTTTGTATGAATTTCTGTGTAGACCTCTTTAGACTATATTGTTGATTCATGAACACTGAACTCACAGCCAATTACACTACACCCCACATCTGAATGAAGTTTATCTAATACATGGCTTCTTAAGGCAGTTTGCTTGCACCTACAATTGGTAGAGGGCACTCCAGCACTACGCCTGGGGGTCATTTTTAAAAAAGCACAAAAATGCCAAAAACATGGACCACCAAAAGTGTTACAGGGCAGGGAGAGGGGCACCCCAGACCCTGCAAACCTGCCTGCCCTAAATAGGTTCTGCTATCCCCCACATCAATATAAAACATATGAGACTTTAATGAAAAGGAACTTTAATACAATTAGTAAACAATACAGGAAAGGCAAAGAATATAGTTTCTAAATCAAGCACCCAAAGTTACCCATCCCCTCATGGGTAAAAGTCCACCAAAGCAGGATTAGCCCAGAGCAAGGCCCCAAAGCCTGCCACAAGTCTAAAGCATCTTCCAGTGGGGACCCATAGAAAAGGATCAGAAACAACCAGACAAGTCTGGGAGGAAAAGAGCAAAATCAAAATCAAGACAAAAACCACTACTGTCACCTCTCCACGAGTCTCACCCACATCTGTGTCAACTAGTCCACGACCAAAAGGCAAGCGCAGTTTCTTCACATGTCTCTTGGCTCCATGTGCCTCCTCCAGGCACTCCATCCTGCTTCCTTCTGGCTCTCCATCCTGCTTCCTTCCTTCCTCAGTCCCCTCTGCAGCTTCTTCTTCCTGCTCAGCTCCACCCTCCTTTGAGGTGGGGCAGGAAATCTGGAACCTCCCCCTTTCCTGGGGACCACCCTGTTACAAAAGGACACATGGTTACCCTATGAACTAAAACAAAAACCAGAGCATCACCTTGTTTGACCTCTGCCAGAATAAGTGCAATTTGTGACTCTGATCTTGATCTTTCACCTGTCTGTTCTGTCTACAAATGACCCCAGTATTGATTATGAGGTTACAGATCAATTTCTGCTACTAAGTGAATTTGTCAGACTGTAATTTATAAATAATGAGGGTTGATTGTACTGGAACCTGGGAAAGAGGAACTCCATTTCTGGGTGGGGGGGTGGGTGGGGTGGGACAGTGCTGAGAGGACAGCATTAGGTTGGAAGCTGCCGATACCACGTAGGAAAAACTTACAGGAATGAAACTAGCACAGAAGAAATCAGAACTGAGGTGGAGAGATATTTAGTGTGGAAGATGTCTGTTGAGCTTCTGGATCAAGTCATACTTGAAGCATGCTACCCCTCAATTTTACTTTGTGGTGAATCAATAATCTCCTTTTGCTCAAAATAAAACAAAAAGCAACTGGTAGCAAGGTCTTAGGTGAAAGATCTGAACGTGGCTCCTTACTTGTTAGAAGGACACAAATTATCAAAATGTCAAAGCGATTTGCAGCTTCTTCCCTTTTCTCCAGGTCCCTGAAGGACAAGCTTATCGGTATTTTTCTTCCCTCTCTCTTCTGCCCTTAATTGTGCAAACAGGAGACTGAATGGGGAGAAAACCAAAGAAGTGGGATGAAGGAGTTTTGTAGAAATGATTTGAGGTTGATTGGGAGGAAAAGAAAAAAAAGACTGGAGTGGTGGAAAAGAACAGGCCGTGAGTGGGAGACTAGTGTCAAGAGAATGGTGAAAGGGGAACATGGAGGGGAGAAATAGAAATATCAGTGGAGCAGCAAGGTACAAATGATGGGGAAAATTAGATTAAATTCTTTTTTTTGAGATAAATTATCCATGCAGAAAAGTACACAAACCATAAATGTACAACTCAGTGAATTTTCATGGAGTGAATACATTTGAGTAAACAGTGCTCAGGTCAAGCAAGACTAACATCCTGCTCGAAGTTCCCCTGAGCTCTTCTCAGTCAGTAGCTCCTGCCATCACCCCTTCAAGAGTATTCCTTGTCCTCCACTATAGCTTTTTAAGATGTTACCCTTGGGGGAAACTGGCTTAAGGGTACATGGAATCTCTGGTCTGTTTCTTTACAACTGCATGTGAATCTGCAATTCACTTCAAATAAAAAGCTTAATTGAAAATTAAATCTCTACAGAAGCAAGGGTTTGCATGACAGAGGGAAGAAAAACATCTAGAGAGAGACTTTGTTGTTACACCTCTCTCTCTCTCTCTCTCTCTCTTTCTCTCTCTCTCTCTCTCTCTCTCTCTCACACACACACACACACACACACACACGATCCCATTGATAAGACATTAAACATTCTGGTCAGTGAACCCTTGATTAATGACCGTTTTCAATGGGAATTCCCAAGCAGAAAGCCTTCAAGTCTCAGCAGAATGACTCCTCATGATAGGATTTCCGGCACAACCTTTTTGGTGGGTGCTTTTGTCCATTTTGTCAGGAAGGCAGCCCCTATCCCCCACGTGGGGTCAGTGCTGTCACTGACTGTTGCTAGCTGTGGGGTCTCTAAACCTGGCCTGTCTGTAAAACAGGGATGTCCACAGGCCTCAGTGAGACAATGTTCAGCCTCCACCAACCTGGGGACACACAAATGCCTTTAACTTAATGTTTCATTGTTTTTGGCTGTCCACTTTAGCTATTGCTTTAGCTATATTTGAGATTTGAGTAAGCTCACTAGTATTTTCTGAAGTGTCATTGTTGATTTAGGATTTTTTTTAAAATGTTCAGCTTTTTTTTGGTAAGATTTATTTATTTATACAAGAACTGGGGTACAGTTGGGTGAGAGAATTCACCAGAGACAGAGTGGGGAGTAGAACAGGCAGACAGACCGAAGACACTGCTGAGGGGAGCAGTGGGCGAGGCAGGAGAGGTCTGCGGTGCCATGTGGGTTTCTCCCTGGCAGGCCAGAAATCGAACTGACGCTCCAGAGGCTGTGGACAGCTTTACAGCAAGGCACTCAACCTGCTGCGCCATTGGGGAGGCCTAGTTTAGGATTTTTTTAATTATTATTTTTTGAGTCATAGCTTTGACTCAATGACTTTGGCTCATTAGGTATCTATTTTCATGCCTCTTTTTCTTTAACTGAATCATTCCTTTTTTTTTTTTTTTTTTTGAGGAGTTATCTATGATATCCTGTTACCTAGGAAAACCATGTAATTTTTTAATGTAATATTCATTATGTTTACATTCTAACAGAAATAATAAAGACTTTGTGCCTCAAAAGAAAGAGACAGTATGCCAATGTTTCCCTCTCCCTGTTACAGAGCAGCCCCGATATAAAATGGGTTGCCTGACTGGGGGTCCACACCCATGCACTTAAAGGGGACTTAAACTGCAGGCACACGCAAAAGGTTAATCAAAGGTTTATTTACAGGGAAAGGGGAAATGAGGAAATGAACAATTCAAGAGGAAAAAGGGGGACATACATTCGTAAATGTGTCTTACCCGTTCTGCTGACCTGGAATCCCAAATGACCTGCGGAGACCAAGCGCTGCCTGGCCAAGAGAGCGAGCCCCACTCACATGGCTGGTTAAATATCCAAAACAGAGAACATGGCTGCTTAACTCCACCATCAGGTGCTCGCAATCTTCCCTTTGGTGGTCATGGGATTTGTAGTTCCCAGTGTCTTGATGGGGGTGGAGTCCACAAAACCTGTATGGAGTTTGCTCAGGACATCCTTTCCCCTAACAAAACCATCTCCTCTTTCTCTTTCTTCATTTTCTTTCCTTTGAGAATGAGATACAGCTTATCTTCTGGGAACCCCCTCATCCATGGAGGTTGAAAACAAGTGGTCAGTGGAAGGTTTACAGATTTGGAGAAGGAATTCTGGCAGTTCAGTCTGGAGGGGTGTGATCAGGAAGGCTGAGAAATGTGGTGTGTGTGCTGAGGAGGAAATTCCTGGTAGAAGGTCAGATGAGGGTGGACAGGCTGACATTTCAACAGTGTGTCCCTTTCGCCCCAGTGTAAGGCCCCGCAGAGCTATGAGGGCTGACCTGAGGGCTGCGCTGTGGTCTGACTGGGTACCCAGAGGAGTCTGGGGTCATGCTCTTCTCTGTTCAATGTAGATGACTTAGAACCTGGCTTGCGAGGTGTAATTTTTCATACCATTATAGGACTTGTCAGTACAGAAATCAACCCATTGGAAAAAACTTCTGTCTCGACCATTCACTGTTTGGAAAATATGTTTGGACTGGCTTTTAAGATCTAGAGATAGGTCACTGCCTGCCGGTTGGAGATGTATGTCTCTTTTCTGGGAGACTGCCAAGCCATGTCATACCAGGTGTGGCCACCAGGAGGCAAACAAGAACATCTTGAGTCCTTGCAGCTGAGCATGTATATACCCAAACCTTCTCTTTCTCTTTGATCACCATTTTCTGGACATGTCCCCTATCTTATTTTGATCACTCATTTGGTTGACACATTTTCCACCATGGCAGTGCTCTATTTCTTACATACTGCGGAAATTAAGGATATAAAATTTGGGGAATCAATTAACAAGTCCTGTGGTGGGGTTTATTCCTAGAGGCCATAAATGCCTTAATTTATAACATAAATGGTTATGGGTACTTAAAAAACTCATTATTAGTCAATGTATACATGATTTTGGTGGGGGGAGAATATCAAAACATTGTTTTTGCAACTAGTCAATGGCATGGGGAGAAAAAGCTGACGCAGGGGATGGTGAGGAATGGGGAGATTGTTCCAGTACAAAATACATTTAAGGGCCACAACATGCCCTTAAAATGCACCATGTGGGTGTTTTTGAAATCTAGTTCAAGCATATCAGTCATAAAAAGACATTTTTGGAAACAGGTATTGAATAACCAGCATTAGATCATGTCAAAGATTTGGTGGTAAATTTTAAGAGGTTATAATATTATTGTGCTTAAATAACGCAGAAAATGTGCAAAAACGTCTAGTACTTTAGAGAGGCATGCTAAAATATGTAAGGATGAAAGAACATGAGGTCATAGTGTCTGGAATTTGTTTTAAAATGCTTCCGCAAACAATGAAAATAGAGGAATTTCTGGCAAGATTTTGTTAATTGCTGAATCTAAGCAATGAGTTACTGATTCCAGTGCATTACTCTATTTTGTGTATTTGAAATTTCCATAATCATAAAAAGTTAAAAACAGATGAAACAGTAGTAATGATAAAAATTAAATTTCTAGGTTAATATCTTACCATTCTCTCATTTTACTTAGCAGACAGAAAAAAATTATCTTAAGGTTGGGAACAAGGGCTTTTTGATGTTAGTTTTTCTTTTTTTTTTAAAGAATTATTTTATTTATTTATGCATACAAAATCTGGGGTGTAGGCCAGAGGTGCAGGGGTGGGGTAGGTGAGAAGATTCACCAGACAGAGTAGGGGGGAAGGGCAAAACAGACAGATTGACTGAAATACACTGCTGATGGAGCAGTGGGCGAGCTGTGAGAGGTTCTGCTACGCCCTGTGGGTTAGCTCCCTGGCCAGGGATTGACTCTGAACTCGTGCTGCAGTGGCTGCAGATACCTTCATACTGCTGAGACTTAACCCTTTGCGACACCAGGGAGGCCCCTGATGCTGATTTTTCAACAGGAATTTTGTAGAAGTTTGAGTAGAAAGTTGTGATTGGATGAATTTAAGTTATTTTTTTTGAAAAATTTCAAGAGCCAATTGGATATTTGCTTGCAAAAAGATTCTGTAGTGAGCTAGCCTGTCACCTAAGACCCAGGAAGTAGCAGAGTGCAGGCAAGAAAAGTCTTGCTTTGAAAGCACACAGGCAGGGGTAGGGTCTTGACTTTGACTTATAATTAGCTATAGGACCTTTGCTAAATCACCCAACTTCTATAAACCTCTGTCTCCCCCTCTATCCATGGAGACGATAATAACAACCTTATAAAACTTTATTTATTTTTTTTTAGATTTATTTTATTTTATTTTTTATTTATTTATACAAGCACTGGGTACAGTCAGAAGCGCAGGAGGGTGAGAGAATTCACCAGAGCCAGAGCGGGGAGCAGAGCAGGCAGAAGGACCGAAGTACACTGCTGAGGGGAGCAGCGGGCGGCTGGCAAGGTCTGCGCGCCATGTGGGACCCTCCTCTGGCAGCTGGGGAGCAGCCGGATATTGAACTGGTGCTGCAGAGGCCGCAGGCAGCTTTGCAACCCAGCGCTCAACCGCTGCGCCACGGGGGGGGGGGGGGGGGGGGGGGGGGGGCAAGCTTATAAAACTTTAATAGGGTGAATTGAGATATACCTGTGTATGGTACATGGGAAATGCTCATTAACCATCAGCTATTATTATATATGCAACATCTGGGTCGCCAAATTTTCTTCATTATTATTGTTATTTTATAATATGACTTTTTTGTTTCTTAAAAAATGCATATAGGAAAAAATGAGGGGAGATCCCACTATCCATAAACTACATAATTGTGCACATCATTTTCCCCAGGGTATCGTTTATTCAAGGGGATCACCCAGGATCTCCCCACGCCACCACTACCTTTCCAGAAATGATTTTAGGATCCACATCGGAAGGATGTCCTTGTGCTCACAATTGACATACCAGGCTACAAGTTTAGAAAGAGATTCAATCTATACTTTCTATATTTTGAAAACAGGAAATAGAGAAAAATTAAAAAAAAATATTCAAATGCACATTTTGAAACAAGAGGAATTACAGCATAAGGTAAAGTACATATCTGAAAGGAGACTCAGCCACACATTCAAAAAGAGGTGGAGTCAGAATATTCACTCAGTGTTGTTTATGTGTAGGCAGTCTGATATAAAGGCTTTTGATTGTGGGAAGGTCGTCTCCCTTCCTTTGAGGATGGACAAGGCCCATCCTGTGCAGTCATAAGGCTATAAAGACACTGTGACAGACCCTCAAGGGAGAGGGACCTGGTAAGAGATGGTGAAGGAGGGCCAGTTACAGGCAACAGCAAACTCCAACTGCAAAAAAGGTCAAGAATGAAGAATCCTGCTAGAAATTCCACTTCTGGGTATAGATATTGAAAGGGAACAAAACCAGAGAGATATCTGCACCCCCTTCATTGCAGCATTATTTATAACAGCAAAGATATTAAAACAACAATTTTTTTTTTTTTTTAAAGATTTATTTATTTATTTATACAAGCACTGGGTACAATCAGAAGCACGGGAGGGTGAGAGAATCCACCAGAGGCAGAGAGGGGACCAGAACAGGCAGACTGATGAAATACACTGCTAAGGGGAGCAGCGGGCGTGGCAAGAGAAGTTTGCACGCCATGTGGGACCCTCCCCTGGCAGCCAGGGATCGAGCTGCAGAGGCTGCAGGCAGCTTCACAACCCAGGGCTCAACCGCTGTGCCACCAGGGAGGCCCATTAAAATAACAGTTTTATGTTAAATACTATTTGTCCCATTTGATTTACATAAAAGCAGCATTTTCCACCATTGACTTTACAAATTCCTCTGTTGAGCAGTCTGTTCAGAGAGCAATTCTGAAGTAGCCCAGAGGCTGACCTGTTCCGCTCTACCTGGAGTATTTTCAAAATTTGCAAAGTGGCAAATTGAATTCTTGTTCTAAAACCACGAAGAGATTCAAAATTGCCTTCCCTAGCTCATGGTGTCCAAAGTTAAGAATAAGATTATCTGCTCTGGAAAGAGCAAAGCGTTGTGAAACACAAGCAGGTTTTTCTAGTTTCTCCACTGGCACGTTTACATGGCATATCTTTACGAACAAAAGAGCCCAAGTTTATAATATGGTTGGCATTTAATGTGCAATTTCTGGCGACAGGATGGGCCTGGAAGCCAATTTAGTATAGTGCTGACCTTTTAGGCGGAAATCCTTCAGATACTTGGTGGCTACATAAAATAGCAGACCAGTGTGGTTCACAGACAGGTTAGGCTGGAACTTGTATTCTTGGGGTGTGGTACATTCCAGGACTTTTGATAATGTTAGCATCCATATACCTCCAATTTTCATCTGCTCCTGTCAATCAGAGGAAGAGGCAGAGCATATTGAGTAGTAACTGGTGGAAAGAGGCAGTCTGGTTTGGGCAGATATAAAGCTTGTTGTTGTCATTGCCAAGTCAGTCCAGATCTTTGGTCTATCCAGCTACCGTCTGTGGCATTGGGCAGTAAATCAAGATTACAAAAGAAGCCAGTTTTAACAATGCTTTAAATAGAAGTCATTAAAAGCATCCTGCCAGGACATTAACATTTTGGGAACTGCAGCCTTGACACTGCTCTGGCCTGACCACCTGTGACGCACAGTCAGTCCCTCTGTGTGCTTCCACCTGCCACTGCCTGTGGGCCCTTGGGCCACGGCCCCTTCCAGCTGTTTGCAGCAAAGCCTCAAAGACAGTAGAAAACTTCTGTGCTCTGAGCACCAGGGAGCACCAAGGATTTGGTTTTAAATGTTACTGCTTTGGGGCCTCCTTCATGGTACAAGGGTTAAAATCAACTATCAAATTATTGCCAGCCACTGCAGCACAAGTTCGATCCCCAGCCAGGGAGCTAACCCACATGGCCAAGGAGCTGACCCACATGGCCAGGGAGCCAACCCACATGGTGCAGGAGACCTCTCCTGCCTCGCCTGCTGCTCCCCTTAGCAGTGCATTTCAGTCACTCTGCCTGTTCTGTTCCCCACTGTCTCTGGTGAATCCTCTCATCCCCACCCCCACACCTATGGCCTACACCCCAGTTTTATATGCAGAAATAAAATAAATCTTTTTAAAAAAAACCAAAAACATAACTTGAAAAATTAAAAAAAAAATGTTACTACTTTCATGGAATCATTCTGGGATTCATGTGCTGGGTGGTGCCCTCATACCCCATAATGGCACCAGCTGCAAGCCCATTTGTTTGGGAGAAATTTGATAAGAATTTCATCCTTAAGTGTAAAGACCTTCTTGGTATTTTGTCCATGGCAAATGCTGGACCCAACAAAAATGGTTCCCAGTTTTTTCATCTGCACTGCCAAACACTGAGTGTTTGGATGGTAAGCTTGGGGCATTTGGCAAGATGAGAGTGTGGCTACTGACAAAGCCATGGAGTGATGTGGCAGCAGGAATGGCAAGATTAGCAAGAGCACCTCTGCTTACTGTGGATGAATCTAATAAATTTGACTTGTATTTTATCTTAACCACCTGACCATTCCTTCTGTAGCTCAGGAGAGGCCCCTTCACCACCACCGCTTGAAATATCCTATCATCTTTGTGCTCTCACTATGTTCTTTGGGTACCATATTCTCCTTATCCCCCTCCAACTCTAGCTGGATCGCAGAGGTAAGTTTATGATTATAAAATGAAGAATCTAAAATTTTTAAGGAATTTCATTGAATTTTGATAAATTTGTTTATATTAATAACATTAGACAAATATAAAATACATTTTTAGTAGCACTTTTTTTTTTTAAAAGATTTATTTATTTATTTATACAAGCACTGGGTATAGTCAGAAGTGTGGGAGGGTGAGAGAATTCACCAGAGCCAGAGCGGGGAATAGAACAGGCAGACTGACGAAGTGCACTGCTGAGGGGAGCAGCGGGTGCATCAGAAGAGGTCTGCGCACCATGATGGGACCCTCACCAGCGGCCGGGGATCGAACCGGCACTGCAGAGGTTGTGGGCAGCTTCGCAGCCCAGCGCTCAACGGCTGAGCCACCAGGGGAGGTCCTCAGTAGCACTTCTGACTTGACAATGTTTCCCATACAATTTAACACACCAAATAAGCCTGATCAGTTTAATACCTCCCGTTAATAAGAAGAGAGAACAAACCTGGTGAGGTGTTATTCCAGAGGCTCATTTGGGAAAAAAGATCTCAGAGTTACCAAATCAAAGGGTGAGTGTGTAACCCCCATTGGAAGGGGATGGTTTCAGGTTCCCTGCCCCATTTAAGGTAGGGTGCAGCTGAGCAGCTAGAGGAAGATAAAAAGGACTTGGGAGAGAGGCTGGAGAGGAAAGTCCTGGAAGAGACTCATGGAGTAGAGAGACATGTGAAGAAGCTGAGCTTATGTCTTGGCCTTGGACTTGCACCAGGGATTTGGAGACCTGGAAGGGGACACTTGAAAGAGATGTGGGTGAGAGCCCTGCGGGGAGGCTGACAGTGGCAGTGTTTACCTTGACTTGTAATTTGATTCTCCTCCTTTTCCTTCCAGTGTTGCCTGGCTTCTTCTGCCCCTTTCCTATGGTTACTGCCAGAAGGTGCCTGAGACTTGTGGCAAGTTTTGAGCGTCAGTGGCCCCAATTTGGGGCAAACCTGTTTGGCTGGGCCAACCGACAAGAGGAGGGGTAACTTTGGTGTTTTGTTGGGAAACTATATCCCTTCTCTTCTCTTCAATATTGCATGCTAATTCTATTAAATTTCTTTTCTACTGAAGAATAGAAACATCACATGGTAGAATCCACTTAGAGTGTGCAAGTGTCGGGAGTCATAGGTTTCCCCTCATTCTACCCGCTAACAAAAAGAATTTAATTTTGGGAAGTTTGTCATAAGAATTAAAATGTTTTAAAATACTTGACTAACATAGGATTGATTTTTATTTTTATTCATTTTTTTTTTAAAGATTTATTTATTTATAAAAGCACTCGGTTACAGTCAGAAGTGCAGGAGGGTGAGAGAATTCACCAGAGCCAGAGCGGGGAGCAGAACAGGCAGACGGACGAGGTACACTGCTGAAGGGAGCAGCAGGCAAGACAGGAGAGGTCTGTCGTGCCATGTGGGACCCTCGCCCGGTGGCCGGGAATCGAACTAGCGCTGCAGAGGCTGTGGGCAGCTTTGCAACCCAGCGCTCAACTGTTGTGCCACTGGGGAGGCCTCGAATTTTATTTCTTTTTAAATGTTAGGACTCTTTATATTGTGTTCAAATTAATTCTGGTAAGGCCACCTGGCGGCAGACAATTAATATATAACTATAAATACAAAAAGACATGTGTGAACACAAACACAGACAGGAACCTTATAATTTTCATTGCAAACTATTTCCACCCATGAATCAGATACCCCCTATCTGTGGAGAAAACTTTCAAAATTCATATTTGTCCCTAATAAGTAAACTTTACAGAAACTGAGATTTGGGGCAAAAAAAAAAGGGGGGCAGGGGGAGGATCTTTATGGTTGCTTACAAGTTTAAAAGGACTCCTCTTTGAGTAGCCTCATGTTTATATTTCAAAGACATGGCAACATTTACAGCTGTAAGGATATTTCCCTGAACACTGGCCTCCAGCTAAGTTATATTCTGATCTGTGAAGGGGAGTTTTCCCAAGGAGGTTGTCTGAGTGACAATGTGTGTGTTTCATAAAGTAACAATAAAATAATTATTTAGATTAAGAGCTCTGAAAAATATTCACTTCAGAAGTTTTCCAATTCAAATTGCAACTCAGATTGTAATGACCTAAACATCCTGAGAGAGTGCAAAAGATGCATCCTTGCATGGTCCAGACCATTCATCCTGAAGTCTTTTTTTTTTTTTTTGTAGATTTATTTACTTATGTGTACAAGAACTGGGGTGTAGGCCAGAGGTGCAGGGGATGAAAGGATTCATCAGAGACAGAGTGGGGAGCAGAACAGGCAGATCTACTGAAACACACTGCTGAGGGGAGCAGCGGGAGAGACAGGAGAGGTCTGATGTGCCACGTGGGTCAGCTCCCTGGCCAGGGATGGAACTGGTGGCTGCGGACAGCTTCATAATGCTGAGACTTACCCCTTGAGCCACCAGGATGGCCCCTCATCCTGAAGTCTTAGTCAAGAAAATAAGACCTCTGCTACTGAAGCAAGCAAAGGAATTTAGGATGACAAAGGCCCTTGGGGCCTCAGATTTCTTATGACAAATAACCATAAGGTTTTGTTATAGGACAGGGAGAGGGGCAGCCCAAACCCCGCAAACCTGCCTATTCTAAATGGGTTCTGCCATCCGCCGCATCAACAGAAAACATAGGAGACTTTAAGGGGAAGGAACTTTAATAAAACTAGGAAACAATACAGGTAAGGCAAAGGGTCCAGTTTCTAAATGAAGCACCCAAAGTTACCCGTCCCCTCGTGGGTAAAAGTCCATCCATATGGGATTGGCCCAGAGCAAGGCCCCAAAGCCTGCCACAAGTCTAAAGCATCTTCCAGTGGGGACCCACAGAAAAGAGTCAGAAACAACCAAACAAGCCCGGAAGGAAAAGAGCAAAATCAACATCAAGATAAAAGCTGCCATTGTCACCTCCCCACGGGTCTCACCCACATCTGTGTCACCCAGTCCACAACCAAAAGACAAGCACAGTTTCTTTACGTGTCTCTAGGCTCCATGCGCCTCCTCCAGGTCTCCTTCTGACTCCATCCTGCTCCTTCCTTCCTCCGTCTCTTCTGCAGCTTCTCCTCTTCCTGCTGAGCTCCACCCTCCCTTGGGTGGGGCAGGGAAACTCCCCCTTTCCTGGGGACCACCCTGTTACAATCCCCCCCTTTTAATTTTTATTCCACCATATCTATGGTGGCACAGATCTCATGGTGTAATCTTAGGAGACAGTCTTTTTTCAGGGTTCCAATGTGTGTAAGAGAAGCAACAATTAGTCAGCAGCATTGTCCATGAATGTCCAGTATGACAGTTTCATTACTTAAAAATAGTCCATTATCCAAGCCAAAAGAAAAAAATTTGGAGCATTGGCTAAAACAAGATAGCAAATATATCAAAATCACAGGGCGCCAAGCTGTTATAGAGCAACCCCGATATTAAACGGGTTCCTGGCTGTGGGTCCTCACCCGCGCGCTTTAAAGGGACTTATGAATACTCTACTACAGACACACGCAAAAGGGTTAATAAAAGGTTTATTTACAAGAGAAAAAGAAATAAGGAAAATGTACAACTCAGGGAGAAAATAGGGAAATAAAGTCTTTAATGCGTCCTACCCGATCCGACGACCTGGAAACCCAAAGTCACTCTCAGAGCTGGCCGGACGCTGCGAGCTGGCCGAGAACCCAAAAAAATGGAAAGCCCCCAAAGCCCACGTGTCTGCCTTTTGTATCCACCTGGCTGCTTAACCCCACCCTCAGGTCCCAGCCACCTTCCCTTTGGTGGTGATGGGATTTGGAGTTCCCAGTGTCTTTGGCTTTGACCTGGGGTGGGGGTGGAGTCCACAAAGCCTATGTGGAATTTGCTTTGGGACATCCTTTTCACCCTAACAGTTTGACTTAGACCAACAGAAAGCAAAGGACAGTATTTGTACTCCATTAAAAAAAGGTTTGTTTGTTTGTTTTTTTACTGATGGCTAATGCAATGGTTCAGTGAAGCATTTTCTCCAAATTTTGGAGACAACAGGTCACAAACCCACTGGGTCACTCTTCAGGAATTAAAGCAAAAAGAAAATTCTCATTCAACTTGGTTTTCTTTCATATGCAAATTAACAATTTAAACTGAGCCTTGGATCTCTTGAGCCAGATTATAATTTAAAAACAATGAGTCGGGGCCTCCCCGGTGGCGGTGGCGCAGCGGTTGAGCGCTGGGTTGTGAAGCTGCCCGCAGCCTCTGCAGCGTTGGTTCGATCCCTGGCTGCTCCCCGGCCACAAGAGGAGGGTCCCACATGGCGCGCAGACCTCTCCTGCCGCCCGCTGCTCCCCTCAGCAGTGTACTTCGGTCCCTCTGCCTGCTCTGCTCCTTGCTCTGGCTCTGGTGAATTCTCTCACCCTCCCGCGCTTCTGACTGTACCCAGTGCTTGTATCAATAAATAAATAAATCTTAAAAAAAAAAAAAGTTTACTTTAAAAAAAAAAAATAAAATAAAAACAATGAGTCACAGGATTGAGGATTGTGTTTTGTCTGACACAGCACCTCTCTGAAGTTGACAATGGCCTAGTGCCAATCTAACCCATTCCATGACTAACTAACCCTGCCATGGGCATCAGGTGTAGTGTAACAGACCCTAGCAGATGTGGGTTGAGGGACCATCTGGGAGAAAGAATTCACCAGAGAGTACCAGCCAGACCAGGTAAGGCTTACTGCGGACTTGAACTCAAGCATAAGGGAGGCCAGACCAGAAGAGAAACTTTCCAACCTGGCTTCACTTAGGAAGTGTTTTTGTAAGGGGTGGGTCCGCCAAGGTAGGGTAGAGGGGAACAGTGTCATCATATGTTCTGGGCCAGGCTACCCTGGGGGATGCACAGATGGGTTACATGCTACTTCATTCCTCACTCCTGTTTCATTAGATTCTAAAGTCTCCACCCAGAGTTGTGCACGTTAGTTTGCTAATGAGACTCCAGGGCCTCTTGGTCAGGATTTTTACTAACTTTGCATGCAGGACCCTTGGCCTTTCCTCCCACAGGAAATTTTGAAGCAGTCATTAGTCAAGAAATAACACTTCTGGCCCTCCCCGGTGGCGCAGCGGTTGAGCGCTGGGTTGCGAAGCTGCCCGTGACCTCTGCGGCGCCGGTTCAATCCCCGGCTGCTCCCCGGCCACCAGAGGAGGGTCCCACATGGCGCGCAGACCTCTCCTGCCGCCCGCTGCTCCCCTCAGCAGTGTACTTCAGTCCTTCTGCCTGCTCTGCTCCCCGCTCTGGCTCTGGTGAATTCTCTCACCCTCCCGCGCTTCTGACTGTACCCAGTGCATGTATAAACAAACAAACAAACAAGTAAAATAAATAAATAAAGCATGCCTCTATTAAAAAAAAAAAAAAAAGAAATAACACTTTTTGTCTAGGTATGATGCCTACTGGGCCAACTTGTTTGAATGAGATATTGAAACAGGGTCTTGCCAGTCTGTAATTTAGTCTACCTGTTCAAATAGAATGTTGAGTGACTCTTAGCCTACTGACTCGCAATTACATTTAGCTAGGCTATTTCAGTGAGATTTAAAATTTCTAGAAAGGGGGCTTCCCTGGTGGCCTAGGGGTTCAGTCTCAGCACTGCCACTGTGAAGGACAGCCTGAGTTCCATCTCCGTCCAGGGAGCTGACCCACATGGCAATGCAGACCTCTCCTGTCTTACCTGCTGCTCCCCTCAACAGTGTATTTCAGTAGATTCACCTGTTCTGCTCCCCACTCTGTCTCTGGTGAATCCTCTCACCCCCGCACCTTTCGCCTGCACCCCGGTTCTATGCAAAAATAAATGAATAAATAAAAATTTCTAGAAAGGGGGCAATATATTTAGGAGAACAAACAGAACAAAGATCTTTTCAACTTAAAGAAAAAGGAATCACTCTTGGGTCCTTGCTTCTAAGATGACCAAGAAGAGAAGGAATAAATGCCGGGGACCAGCCTCCGGCAAAATGTTGTGTCAGGGGTTCCTGAAAGGATGAGACGGCCTCGGCGACTTGTTAAGCGACTGAAACTCAGGGGCTGAGGGGAAGGGAAATGAGGAGACACCAACACTTGGTGAGGTGTTAGTATCTTCTGCCGAGAGGCTCAGCAGGTCTTTATTTATTCATTATTAGTAATCAAAAAAAATACATTATCATGTGTAAAGCAGAAACAATTAGTGTATTATGTTCCCATAGACTGGCTCCTACAGGTCCCAGCTAGACAGTAGCCTTCAAGGTTAATAGATAAAAAACCAGACCTAACACTAAAACTTATTATTTTAGCTAGACAATTACCTAAGACAGTGGATAGCCGCCAGTGCATCCCTATCAGCTAAAGCCTAAGCATCAAGAGACTATTTTATTCACATGGCCTCTAGCCGGAGACCAGCTGCTGCTCAGCTATCAGAACTTTTTCTATTTAGAAACTCCTAACTCAAATAGCTACATTTAAAAACTTTCCCAAGAAACTTCAAGGGAAGGCAAAAGAAGGACCTACTATAATTGTTGTATTGTAATGCTTGTCAGGCATGTTCAATAAATTGTCTCCCATTGTCAAGTGGGCCAAATTGTTTAATAATTAATTTCTAACAGATAATTTTCCGTGCCGTTTATTTGCAGTATACTGATGTATATAATATAGTGCCTAATGTACCTTTTTTGGGAAATTTTTCTCTTTTTATGACCAAGAACAAAAAGTGAAGGAATGTTAGATCTTCAGCCCCACGGTGTGAGGCACAAGGAATCTTCGGCCCCACGGTGTGAGGCCCTTTAGCTTTGCTGCTTGCCAGTGTCTTATCTAGCTGGGGCATCAAGGCCGCCTGCAGCATCTCCCCCTTTTTTGTTTTTGGCCAGGGAGCTGACCCACATGGCAATGCAGACCTCTCCTGTCTTACCTGCTGCTCCCCTCAACGGTGCATTTCAGTAGATTCGCCTGTTCTGCTCCCCACTCTGTCTCTGGTGAATCCTCTCACCCCCGCACCTCTGGTCTACACCCCGGTTCTATGCAAAAATAAATGAATAAACAAAAATTTCTAGAAAGGGGGCAATATATTTAGGAGAACAAACAGAACAAAGATCTTTTCAACTTAAAGAAAAAGGAATCACTCTTGGGTCCTTGTTTCTAAGATGACCAAGAAGAGAAGGAATAACGGTTGTGCCAAAAAGGGCCTTGGGCACGTGCAGTCTATCTGCGACCCCAACTACTCCCGGACTCCAACTGCACCTGATGCCCAAGAACAAGGCCAATGAGAAGCCCATCAATGTCAGGGAGGCCACAGCCATCAGGGACATATCCGAAGCAAGTGTCTTCGATGCCTATGTGCTTCCCAAGCTGCATGAAACTACATGACTGGGTGAGTGATGCCTTTCACAGCAAGGTAGTCAGGAACTGTTCTCATGAAGCTCAGAAGGATGGCACACCCCCGCCCCAATTTAGACCTGTGGTTGCTGCCCAGTGATGTCCTCCAAAGTCCATATAAAGAAGCTAAGTCCCTAGAAACTGAAGGAAAACTCCTCTGGGGAAAAATAAAATGGAAATCATACTTAAAAACAAACAAACAGGGGCCTCCCTGGTGGTGCAGGTGGTTGAACATAGCGCTGTGAAGCAGTCCGCAGCCTCTGCAGTGCTGGTTCGATTCCTGCCGGCTTCGGAGCAACCCACATGGCGTGGCAGACCTCTCCTGTCTTGCCCGCTGCGCCCCTCAGCAGTGTATTTCGGTCTGTCTCTCTGTTCTGCTCCCCGCTCTCTCTCTGGGGAATCCTCTCACCCTCCCGCACATCTGGCCTGTACCCCAGCTCTTAAAAAACAAACAAACAAGCAAATAAAAACTGAGAAAAAGGAATAGTGAGGGCTTGTCTGTTACAGGGCAACCCCAAAGGGAAATGAGATGGCTTGGGTGTGAGTCCTTACCTGTGTGCTTAAATAAAACTCAGAACAAGACTCAAGGGCAGGCATGCATAGAAAGGTTAATAGATTTGTTTACAAGAGAAGTGAAAAGAGGAAAAGCCCAGAGAGGGTGAGAGAGGTATAGAGAGATTAATTGGTCAATAAGTCCTAACAGATGTGTCCTGAGCTGGACCCAGGTGCATGCTGAAGGCCGGCAAGACTGTTACAGGGCAGCCCCGATACAAAACGGGGTGCCTGACTGTGGGTCCTCACCTGCGCGCTTAAAAGGACTTATCAATACTCTACTGCAGGCACATGCGAAAGGTTAATAAAAGGTTTATTTACAAGGGAAGGGCAAATGAGGAAACGTACAACTCAGGGAGAAAAGTGGGAGACAAAGTTTTAAATGAGTCCTACCCGATCCGCCCATCTGGAATCCCAAATGGCAGTCTGAGAGCTGGCCGCGAGCCGGGAGCCCTGAAGCCAGGAGGCGAGTGACAGCGAGCCAGCCCAAGGCCCACATGTTTGGTTTTTATATCCAACCTGGCTGCTTAACTCCACCCTCAGGTCCCAGCCACCTTCCCTTTGGTGGTGACGGGATTTGTCTTTCCCAATGTTTTGATGGCTTTGGTCTGGAGTGGGGGTGGGGTCCACAAAGCCTGTATGGGATTAGCGCAGGACATCCTTTCCCCCTAACAATTCCCCCCTTTCACTTTTTGCCACCATTTCCATGGTGATGAAGACCAAATATATGGATGCTGGGATATTGTCTCAGATGAAAATTTTCCAGGGTTCAAGAAATTTTCCAGTGTGAAAGAAAACCAGTCCCTCCAGGTATTGTCCATTGTGGAAAGCAAAAGTCCTCCATTCCTGGAAAAACAGTTCATTAATCCAAGCCAAAAAAAAAAAAAAAAAAAACAACATCTGGAGGCATTAGCCAAAACAAGACAGCAAATCACAGGAAAAAAAAAACTTAAAATGGTTCAACTTATGTAAAAACAAATTCTCTCAACCTTGATCCCAAATTTTTGAACAGCATAGCAAAAGTTTGCAAACTAAAGGTACTTTTAACCCATATTACCTATTTTTTGCATAAAATCACAGGGCAGAATAACTAAACAGCAATTTTAGCTGGCTTTGTTGGAACACTCCATATAGGATCAGAGCGAACCGTTGGTGTCCGGTCCATGTAGGCTTCAGGAACAAAGTTGGTCTCATCAGACTCCACCTGGGCTTTCTCGAAGGTACCAGGGACTTTTCGTTGGCCGGGTTGTCCAGTCCTGCCAATGGAGGCAAGCTTCCTCACCTTCTTTGGAGGTCTCTGGAACCCTACGAACAAAGCAAACAGGTTCTCCTCTGCTTGGTTCAGCTCTGTTTCAGCTTTCTGGAAGAACTCCACACAAAGCCACACAATGAAACTTATGTCCAATTTTTTTAGTTTAAGCAGACAAAATCCCTATGGAAGTTATGCAAAAACAGATTCTGAGATAAGTAGTAAAAGATTACTACCGGGCCTCCCCGGTGGCGCAGCGGTTGAGCGCTGGGTTGCGAAGCTGCCCGCAGCCTCTGCGGCGCCGGTTCGATCCCCGGCTGCTCCCTGGCCACCGGAGGAGGGTCCCACATGGTGCGCAGACCTCTCCTGCCGCCCGCTGCTCCCCTCAGCAGTGTACTTTGGTCCTTCTGCCTGCTCTGCTCCCCGCTCTGGCTCTGGTGAATTCTCGCACCCTCCCGCGCTTCTGACTGTACCCAGTGCTTGTATAAATAAATAAATAAATAAATCTTAAAATTAAAAAAAAAAAAAAGATTACTACCACTATTTTTATGCTGTGTTGGTTGGTATCAAGGGGAGAGAAAATGTGAACACAAGTTAGCTTTGCTGGAGAAAAAAAAAATTGCAACCTTGCTGCAGATCCTGGTCACCAGAACAAGAAAACTGTGGATTCAGAACAAAATGCAAAATATTACCAGTATTATGTCAAAGAAATCTTAGTAAATATCAGGTGTATTTCCAGGTCTATTCGGTTGTTAGTAGGAAAGTTTTACTCTCAACAGTTCCATCAATAGGAATCTGTTGAGACCTTTTTTTCCCTATATTTCCAGAAACAATTTCTGTAGATATTAAACAATTGAAGTATACAATATTACAAGGCGACAATCACTATTGACAGTTTACATTCATATCAGGTCAAGGTGTTACCCATTTTCCCAAGTGACAAGGCTTCCCTTCTAGTTTTACCCCACTAGGTGAGCCAAATAGAACAAATTCATCTAATGCCTTTCCCAGGAGGAAAGGGAGAAACTTCATGGAGTGTCTCAGGAGCTCTACCGAGGTTCCACAAAATTTCCTTGCATCAGCCAAATGACAGGCTACCAAATTTGTACATCAGTTTAGATTTCTGGGAATCTTTGCCATAAATATCAGAAAAATAACAGAAACAATAATATTCAATCTCTACGAAGGCACCGGCTTAGTTCAGTAGTACAATGTTGACAATGAAACCATAACTCTTGTGTTTCCTCATAACTGGAGACTCTTTTTTTTTTTTCTCCCAACGTCTATGGGCACCATGTATACTAATTTGTCAGCCACTGGAGGCCAACACAAGGACACAAGGAAAGGACATACAGACATACAACATATAGACACAAAGAGCTCTTTAGTTACCATTTATCACATGTGGGATATCTCATACAACTGCAGTTTCACTCAAAGGCCAAAGTAACAAAAACAAGCAAAGAAAAAAAAAGTCTCAAAGTTAAAAACAAAAAGTTTAAAGGAAATACCAAAATCAAGATTGAACACCTTTCTGTGTAAAAAGGAAATAGTGGCAGCATATGCATGATCCTAGATGTTATTTCACGTCTCTTAAACTTTGAAAGGAAGAAGATTGGTTACAGCATGTTAGTTTTCTCAGGGTTTCTTCAGAAAAAGTGAGTCCTTGGGTATCCTGCAACAACAACTGGAAAAGAAGTCAGTAACATTCAAGTTTTTGTCTGTTTCTTAAACAAATATCTCAAGTCCTCAATGGGTTCACAAGACCAATGGGACTTCGTCTCTGGGTCAATTCCTTCTGGCGCTTTCTTAACTCTGGAATGATGTACCCAGGGTTTTACGCCTGCAAGTTTCAGAGAAGTATGTGTGCTCAACAAAACATCATAGGGACCAGTCCATTTTTCTGACAGCTGGTTTTGGGCATTCCCACTCTGCCAAGTCTTCAGTAAGACCTGATCTCCAGGTCTGAAGGGATGCAATGGTTGCTCAGGAGGCATAGAGATCCTCGAGGTTGCAAAGTTATGAATTACTGCCAGAACCTCCTGGATGTGTTTCACATATTGTGTGATCCGGCAATCTTGTGCTATTTCCGGACTGGCTTTCAGAACTGAGGCCTGGAAAGGTCTTCCAAACACAATCTCAAAGGGCACCACTTCTAGGTGCCACTCTTATGCAGAGGAGGGCAAGGGATAGTACCTGGTCCCAACGAAGTTGTGTTTCTTGGCACAGTTTTGCCAAGGTTTTCTTCAAGGTGTGGTTCATCTTTTCTGTTTGCCCGGAAGACTGTGGTCTCCATGCAGCATGCAATTTCCAGTTGATCTGTAACGCACTGCTTACTGCATGAGTGACGTCAGAGACAAATGCTGGCCCATTATCACTCTGGATAGAGTCCGGCAACCCAAAGCGAGGGATTCTCTTTCAGCAGCTGTTTTGCAACCTTGGAAGCTTTTTCCATCTTTGTGGGAAATGCTTCCACCCATCCTGAGAACGTGTCCACAAAAACCAAGAGGTATTTGAAGTTGCCTGTTGTTCTAGGCATTTGTGTAAAGTCCACCTGCCAGTCCTCAAAAGGACACTTGCCCCGATACTGAACCCCAATGGCTTTAGGGTGGGAGTCAGTCTTGGGGTTATTCCTGGCACATAGTTGACAACCTCGGGTGATCCGTTGTGCTATTCTATGCAAATATGGTCCCTTCAAATATGGGCGCACCGTTTCTAATAAGGCATCTCTCCCATAGTGGGATCCTTCGTGAAGATGTTTTAGCACCGGATATACCAGGGCCTCCGGGAGGAGTATCATCCCATGGGAGTTTACTCTCCAAGTGGAGCTGGGGTCAAACTCGGTAAATCCCCAAGCACGAGCTCTCTCCTCATCCCGCTTGGTGGATTCAGGAGCATACTGAGTCAGGTCCACAAGAGGGATGAGTGCACCCTGGAGGGCAGGACGGGCAGCGGCCTTAGCCACCTGATCAGCTGCCCTGTTGCCCTTTGCCATGTCAGACCCACCCTTTTGGTAGCCAGGACAGTGCATCACAGCAACAGCTGATGGTAAAGCTACTACCTTTAACAGGGCCAGGATTTCCAATGGGTGTTTGACATCCTTGTTACTGGCAGTAAGGAGTCCCCGCTCCTTCCAAATGGCCCCATGCATAAAAGAGTACTTGGAGAATCATAAAAGAGTACTTGGAGTCAGTAAATATATTGACTCTTTTACCTTTCGAGAGTTCCAACGCATGGGTCAGGGCTATTAATTCGGCTTTTTGTGCTGATGTACCTGCTGGAAGAGCCTTGGCTTCCACGGTGTTCTGGAGCGTCACCACTGCGTATCCCTCACATCGACGGCCTTGGTCCGTGAAGCTGCTGCCATCTGTAAATAGCTCCCACTCTGGATCTGGCAGAGGCTGGTCAGTCAGATCTGGTCGGCTGGCATACACTGTGTCTGTGGTTTCTAAACAGTTATGGATTAAAGTGTCATCCTCAGATCCGTCTGCATTGCTTGGAAGCAGTGTGGCAGGATTCAGGGAATCAGAAACCTGCAGTTTCACATTAGGATTGTCCAACAGAGCTGCTTGATATTTTCCCATTCACCCAGGGGTTAACCAAAGTCCACCCTTCTGCTCCAGCAATGTCAGGACCTGATGTGGCACACACACAGTGATGAGCTGACCCAATGTAAACTTCTCCGCCTCGTGTAGGAGGTCACAAGTGGCAGCCACAGCACGCAAACATGGAGGCCATCCCTTAGCGGTGTGGTCCAATTGTTTGGACAGATATGCAACTGGCTGCATCTCTGGTCCCAACAGTTGGATCAGCACTCCCAGGCCAACCCCCTGTCTCTCATGTACATAAAGTCTGAATGGCTTCCTAAGATCCGGAAGCCCTAATGCTGGTGCTGGGATCAACTTTACTTTTATTTCATCAAAGTCCTTTTGACACTCTGGGGTCCAAGACAAAGGTTCAGAGTTCAGGCCTTTGAGAGCATCATATAAGGGTTTTGCCATTAATCCAAAGGTAGGAATCCAAATCCTGCAAAACCCAGCCGTACCCAAAAATCCGCGCAACTGTCACCGGTTGCTGGGGACTCTAAAGTCTGAAATTACCTGTTTCCTTTCTGTCATCAGACTCCATCTGCCTTTCTTAATTTCAAACCCCAAATACGTCACTGTTTGTTTACATATCTGTGCCTTGTTACGTGACACCTTATAGCCACATTCTGCCAGGTGGTTCAGTACCACTACGGTATTTTCCAGACAAGATTTGTAGTCTGGACTTGCAATCAATAAATCATCTACGTATTACAACAAGACGTCCTGGTTTAGTTGAACCTTCCTGAGATCCCTGGCCAGTATTTCCCCAAAAATAGTTGAGGAGTTCTTAAATCCCTGTGGAAGCACAGTCCAGCAATACTGGAGAGTGCTCTTGGACTTAGGGTCCTGCCACTCAAAGGCAAAAAGCAGTTGATCCTGGACATCTATTGGGATACAGAAAAAGGCCAAATTGGGATACTGAAAACCACCCAAAGTCACCAGATATGGCACTTAATAAGGTGTAGGGATTAGACACAGTGGGATGTAAATCCGGAACAATGTCATGAATGGCCCTTAAATCTTGGACAAAACAGTACTCGCCTGTATGGGGTTTCTTCACTGGCAGAATCAGAGTGTTATACGGTGAGCGGCAGGGCCAAATGAGTCCAGACTGAAGGAACCTTTTCGATACTGGCTCAATTCCCCTCAAGGCCTCCTCCTTTAAGGGGTATTGTGTCCTCCTCAGGGTTCTGCTCCCGTCTATCACTTCTATCTTTACAGGCTCAGCATTTTTCGCACATCCTGGGGTTCCATCAACCCATACCTATTTGCTTACTCTTTCAACAATTTCTGGAGGTAAAAATTTCACCTTTCAGTGGAACATCTTGAGTAAGTGACATCTGGAACCGCAGAGCATGCTCTGGAGGCACCTGTAGGTGAAGCCTCTGATGTTTTGGTGAGAATATAATTCGTGCATTGAGCTTACTTAAAAGGTCGTGACCAGGGCCTCCCTGGTGGCGCAGCGGTTGGGCGCTGGGTTGCGAAGCTGCCTGCAGCCTCGGCAGCGCCGGTTCGATCCCCGGCTGCTCCCCAGCCACCGGAGGAGGGTCCCACATGGCGCGCAGACCTCTCCTGCCGCCCTCTGCTCCCCTCAGCAGTGTACTTTGGTCCTTCTGCCTGCTCTGCTCCCCGCTCTGGCTCTGGTGAATTCTCTCACCCTCCTGCGCTTCTGACTGTACCCAGTGCTTGTACAAATAAATAAATAAAAATAAATCTTTAAAAAAAAAAAAAAAAGGTCGTGACCAAGTAGAGGGATTGGACACTCTTCCATGTATAGGAAGCTGTGCTGGAGCTGTGTGGTGCCCAGCCGGCACTCCAAAGGTTGTAGGAAGGCTTTCTGTTGTGACCTACCCGTAATCCCAGTGACTGCTGCAGTCTCTTTGCTCATTTTAGTTAATTTTGAATTCAAAACTGAATATGTCGCTCCAGTGTCCACCAAGAAATCAATGAGACGATCCCCCACAGCGAGTGTTACCCGGGGCTCTGAGGGGGTATTCTAATGGGCTTCTTTAGATCTAGTGGAGGCCCCGGGTACCCCTATTCTGCATCTGAATCTTCTCCATGAACTATCATTTGTCTCCTTTCCTCTGCACTTGGCTCTTGATTCCTTCTACTCTATCTATATTCCCTCCTGTCTTCACCTGAGGCTCTACCCAGTGCTGTCATTTGTCTCCTTTTCTCTGTGCTGGGCTCCCAATTCCTTCTCTGCCTGTATTCCCTATCATCATCTGAGCATCTACTCTGTGCTAACATTTGTCTTCTTTCCTCTCTCCTTGGTTCCTGGTTCTGTGTACTCCTTCTGTATTCCCTCCTGTAACCCCTGCGTGAATCATCATATGGTGGTGTTCTCAGTCTTCTATCCTGCCTGCTGTAATTATTGCGTCTGCTGCTTCCCTGTAACGTGGGACAACTGTAATTCCAATGTCCCTCTTCCCTACAGAAAGCACACTGATTTCTTCCTAGGGGTTCATGTCTCTGTCCATTACTGTTTCCCTGAACCCCTGTTCTGTGGTCTCTTTGTACAAAAACAGTCGCAGGTTTCAGTCTCCTGTCCTCTCTCCTGTCCTCTCTATTATTATAAACCCTAAATGCTAAGTCCACTACCTGGGGCGGACTCATCTGTGTGACGCCGTCCACCTTAGCTAACTTTTTCTTTATGTCTGGGGCACTATGGGTAATGAATGCCATAGTGATCAGACGAGCATTTTCTGGGGCATCTGGGTTTATATCTGTTTAGTTAGTGGACTTTTAAATAATTCTCTCAAGGAACTCTGACAGATCCTCATTAGCTCCTTGGTCGAGTTGTAATATTTTGTTAAATTTCTTTTGTTTGGGGATTCCCTGCTCCAGTCCTACCAATAAACATTTTTTATACAGATCCAACATCACCATTCCTCCATTGTTAGGGTCTCATTCAGGATCTACCTCTGGGACAACAACCTCTGGCTCTGGGGATTGTCTTTCCTGTTGGTGGAGACGGTCAGTCTCCTCCCTGGTTTTTCTGAATACCATTCTCTGCTCATCCAGAGTTAGTAAAGTATGCAGCGTGGACTGTATATCTGCCTAGTTAGGGCGGTGGGAGATGAAGATAGAGGAAAACAAGTTTGCCATCCTCTTAGGAGCCTGTCGGTACAAGGGAACAGAGCTCCTCCAATTTAGGAGGTCTGAAGTACTAAAAGGATGGTGCGACCAAAAGTACCCAGCAGGTCGCCCATGTTCATTCAAGCCACCCATTGGCATCTAGCGAAGAGGAAACTGTCCTGCCTTGGGGTGATCCTTCCTGCCCAAATGGGTGCCGCGTCTATTGTGGGGAGGAGACACCATTTTAGTTTCCTCCCCGGAGGGCACTGGAGGCTGTGAAGCCTCAGGAGTCTGCACGGGAGGGGCCTTGTCACATGGAGAAGGATTTTGTCCTGATGTATTTAAGGTATTTAAAATATTATGCTCCTCCTCTTCTAACTCTGCCCTCTGGCAGTCCTCATGGGAAGGGGAAGATTTATCCTTTCTCTGTGCCATCAGCCGAGCCTCCGCCATATCCAATTTATGGAGGGCGATCTCTATCCGGTCCTGCATACTTTTAAAACTTGATCTTGTATGCTTTTAAAAGCTGACCCAAAAATGTTATGGTTCTCATCCCTGATACACTTAATAGTTAAATCAAGGGCCTGATTTTGTTGTTTCATGGCCAGGTTAAGAGCCTGAATGTGTTGTTGCACATTCTCAGTATGTGAAGTAGAACATCTACTTCTCATAGAAACAAGAATGTAGCAAATGGCGCTTACACATATTACCAAAAAAAACCTAGAAGCACAGACTGTAAAAGGATGGCCTGTAAACCACCCATGTATGTATACAGTAGTAAAATCATGTGCCATACACCAGGCTTCATCAAATTATTTACATTAATGAAACTGGTGGTAATATTTAATGGAAAAAGGCTACTTAAATTCAAGGCTGGAAGGAAACTGAAAGAACTCAAGCTAGGGATAAGAACTCAAGCTAGTGAGTCAAAAACACACCCACAAGAGCTGTACACACAGGAATAAAAGCAGACTCATCAGGACTTGAGACAAAGATTACACTGTGAGTCCTGAAGACATAGTGCGCTTATGGTGACCAATGCAAGGAAAGTTACTTTGGGCTGGTCAACCACAGGCATAACTTGGAAACAACGTTGGGCGCCAAACTGTTACAGGGCAGCCCTGATACAAAACGGGTTGCCTGACTGTGGGTCCTCACCCATGCGCTTAAAAGGACTTATCAATACTCTACTGCAGGCACACACAAAAGGTTAATAAAAGGTTTATTTACAAGGGAAGGGCAAATGAGGAAATGTACAACTCAGGGAGAAAAGTGGGAGACAAAGTTTTAAATGCGTCCTACGCGATCCACCAATTTGGAATCCCAAATGGCGCTCTGAGCGCTGGCTGCAAACCAGGAGCCATAAAGCCAGGAAGTGAGCGAGAGAGCGAGAGCCCCCAAGGCCCACGTGTCTGGTTTTTATACCAAACCTGGCTGCTCAACTCCACCCTCAAGTGCCAGCAAACTTCCCTTTGGTGGTGACGGGATTTGTCTTTCTCAAAGTCTTGATGGCTTTGGTCTGGAGTGGGGGTGGAGTCCACAAAGCCTGCATGGAATTAGCTCAGGACATCCTTTCCCCCTAAAAAGACCAAGCTCCCTCCAGGACTACATGCGTTTGGTTTTATATCAGGCATGGCTGCTTCACTCCACCTTAGTTCCCAGCAATGCCCCCTTCAGGAAGTCGAGTCATGGCAGATTCATGGCATGATGGCAGTGCAAGCCTTGGCTCCTGGGGTCTCTTTGACACGGAGGTGGGAGTGGATTCCATAAAATACCAGTAGGTAGAGTCCATGTAGGACATACTGTTCTCCCAACATATACACATGAATATTGAAAACAGACTTTGCAAGCCCCAGTCTGGAGAGAAAAGTCTGTCCTTCACCTCCTGGACCACCAGAGATTTATTTTCTGTTTTTAGGGAGATAGATAATGAGGCACAAACCATTATTCTTGCATCTTCTGTCTCTTCATTTCTTTCTATTCAAAATAATCAGCTTGCCTCTGAGGCACATCTTGGGCAGGCTGTTTTTGGTCCCAAAGGAGGAAGAGGGGTGGCTGGGAAAGAGGGTCAGAGAAAGGGGAGTGGTCACAGTGACTTGGCTTTCACTGAATGAAATGGAAACCACTGGATGGTTTTGTCAGGGCACAAGATGAAACCTTCCATATCCCTCTGGATTCTTCTTGAGCTGGATGAGTAATCAAAACAGCATCAGATGGGGTAGCAAAGGAAAAATCAATTTAATAAAATATGTATGTAGGATTTATGTGTTTATAAAATCTAAAGAATAATGGAGCAGAACAGAAATATTTATTCTCTGTTTTAGGACCTGGGGCATCAAGGGCAGAGATGGGGAGACATATGAGAAGGGGGTGATCTCATCCTTACTCTGAGAGTAAATATGAGATTCTTACACAGAAAGGACATGTTTACTGTAAACCTACAGTTCAGGGAGAACCCCAGACTACATCCTTCTAGGTCACAAAAGGGAGAGCAGGATTGTTTATTTGATTAGGGCGGGGTTAAGGTTAAGTGAGCTAACTTCTCTGGCTTTTAGGGCCCTCACTGCTCTCAATCCAAAACAATATGTATTCTTTAAGTAATGGTAATAGGCATCCCAAGGCTCACCGGGCCTTGATTTACCTCGATTTCTCATACCAAGAAGACAAGAGGTTTACTTTGGGCCTATTGAGAAAAGTCTATCTGAGACTTTCCAGGGGACTGATCTCACAGTTTTAAGCAGAGTAGTGACCTGATCATAGCTGTGTTTTAAAGGAGTTACAAGAAGCGTTCAGTGGATATTGTAGACTCCAGCTCTGATGAGCCACACCCTGTCCTATTCCCAGCCAAGTGACCTTAGTCTTAGTTCTTTATCTGAGAAGTAATTCTAAGGTTTCAGCTAGGCACCCCTCCCTCACTACAGCTGACTTAAGAAGTCAAGACTTTGAGTAGGTGATGGGGCAGGGAGGGAGACTACCTCTATGCTTAGCATGGAATTTCCTAACTCTAAGAAGATCCCAGGGATGGGGGGTATTTTTATGGGGGTACAGGTAACATTCAGTTCACCAGTATCTATTTACACCTACCCATTCAGAGTCTGGGACTCTTCCTGACTCAGGGCAGTTGGGGGTAGTTAATAAGCCAGCAACAAGTCCATGCACAGTCACAGTGTCCAGAAATAGAGTGTCCACCAGCTTAAGAATCAGGCCTGTGGGTCTCAGCATAGGGCCTGCCTCCAGAAATCTGTTCAGCTGCCCTGTTGTCAGAGAATCAGCCTTTCTTGACTCTTCTCCTCCCAAACCAGGCCATGCCCCTGAATTAGCATCCCTGCTGTCTCACAACTCCTCTATGTTAAAGTACCTTTCACAGTTTAAATGAATTGGTAGAACTGGGTGATAGCTCTCTCCCACCATTCTAGAAACTACTGCGCCTGGGAAGAGCTTTGTCTGTTTCCTTCACAACTGTGTTCCCAGAACCTTATCACCAACATGATGCCTGGCACATAAGGGGTGCTCGGTAAATATGTGAATGAGTAAAATAATAAGGGAATGTGTAAAACCCCCCCCAAAAAAAAAGAGAAAGAGAAAAAAGAAAATTCTGTATTTTGCTCTGTTGGAAATTGTCTGCCTCTGTCCTACCAGAGGTTGGAATCAGTCAAAACAATGGTTCATGGGGGCCTCCCCGGTGGCACAGCGGTTGAGTGCTGGGCTGCGAATCTGCCTGCAGCCTCTGCAGAGCCAGTTTGATCCCTGGCCACAGGTGAGGGTCCCACACAGCGCATGGACCTCTCCTGCCTTGCCTGCTGCTCCCCTCAGCAGTGCACTTCGTCAATCTGCCTGTTCTGCTCCCCCATTCTTAAACAGTGCTTGTATAAATAACTCTAAAAAAAAATTCTTAAAAAAAAAACAAAACCAATGAGATTCATTGACTGTGAAATATCACAAGGTGAGAAACAAAGGAAGAGCAAGTCCATAGGCTGAGCCCCTGTCATTTCTGAGAATTGCAAGAAGAAGGAGCAACAGATAAACAGCCTGACTGCTGTTTCCCAGGAAAAGATACAGCATAACAGACGCATTCTCCCACAACAGCTCTTGGAGGCAGGTTCCATTAGCATCCCAGGTTAAAGATGAAGAAACTGAGGCCCAGGGAAATGAGTAGCATGCCCAAGATAGCAGCAGAGTGGCTAATGGAACCAGGCAGCAGAGCCTGAGGCTGAAATTTTTTTTTTGAGAATTATTTATTTATGCAAACAAGAACTGGGATACAGGCCAGAGGTGTTCGGGGGTGAGAGGGACTCACCAGAGACAAAGTGGGGAACAAAACAGGCAGGCTGACTGAAATGCACTGCTGCAGGTGTTATAGGGCAGCCCCGATACAAAACAGGTTGCCTGACTGTGGGTCCTCACCCGCGCGCTTAAAAGGACTTATCAATGCTCTACTGCAGGCACACACGAAAGGTTAATAAAAGGTTTATTTACAAGGAAGGGCAAATGAGGAAATGTACAACTCAGGGAGAAAAGTGGGAGACAAAGTTTTAAATGCGTCCTACCCGATCCCCCGATCTGGAATCCCAAATGGTGCTCTGAGAGCTGGCCGCGAGCCAGGAGCCGTGAAGCCAGGAGGCAAGCGACAGAGCGAGCCCCCCAAGGCCCACATGTTTGTTTTTTATACCCAACCTGGCTGCTTAACTCCACCCTCAGGTCCCAGCCACCTTCCCTTTGGTGGTGACGGGATTCGTCTTTCCCAATGTCCTGATGGCTTTGGTCTGGAGTGGGGGTGGAGTCCACAAAGCCTCCATGGAATTAGCTCAGGACATCATTTCCCCCTAACACAGGGAGCAGCGGGCAAGTCAGGAGAGGTCTGCTGTGCCATGTGGGTAGCTCCCTGGCCTGGGACTGAATTCCTGCTGCAGTGGCTGCGGGTAGCTTCATAGGTTGTGTCTTAACTGCTTGCGCCACCAGGGAGGCCCCCATGGTTTTAACTTTATTGAGAGACATTGGTTTATAATCCTCCATGTTGCTTATCACTTCTAGGGACCTCATACACGATGGTGGTCCCAATGGACCATCCCACCGAGCCTGAGTGTGTAGTGGGCTATACCTTTTCGGTTTGTGTAATTACACTCTATTGAAAGGGGGAAAAAAAAAACCCTGAATATGGTAAGCAAGTCTACTTTCCCTTATCACTCACTAGGTCGCATTCCCAGAAAAGAGAGCAGGGTGGGGGACAGTTGGGTGCCGTCAGCCCCTCCCCCTTCCTTTGATGTTTTCCCTTTTTGCTCCACCTCCAGCTGCTTGACCTTGTAACTCAAGTTGTAAACTACCCAAGTAACCTATGTGAAACTAACTGTGTATAAAAAAAGCTTTTGCGTATACCCAGGGCCCCAGATTTTGGAGACCTCTCCAGTCTGGTGCCCACAGTGTAATAATCAATAAACCTGTTCCTGCTTGACCTTAGAGTGCCGATTGGTCCCTTCCATCCTGGCAAACAGTTTTCCATGACACTCTAGCATTCACACAATGAGGAAAGTGTCTAAGAAGGGACTTCTCAGACATCTCCCCTCTGTTAAGAGATGCACGACTGTATAGGAAGTTTCATGTACACAGCGTTCTAATTGGCACTGGCATACTGAGGGCGCATTCGTAGCCACTCTGAGTTGCTTGTTAAAGCACAGCCATCAGCATCAGCATCAGACCTCATATTGTTAGGGGGAAAGGATGTCCTGCCCTAATCCCATGCAGGCTTTGTGGACTCCACCCCCACTCCAGACCAAAGCCATCAAGACTTTGGGAAAGACAAATCCCATCACCACCAAAGGGAAGGTGGCTGGGACCTGAGGGTGGAGTTAAGCAGCCAGGTTGGGTATAAAAACCAAACACATGGGCCTTGGGGGGCTCGCTCTGTCGCTCGCCTCCTGGCTTCACGGCTCCTGGCTGGCGGCCAGCTCTCAGAGTGCCATTTGGGATTCCAAATCGGTGGATCACGTAGGACGCATTTAAAACTTTGTCTCCCACTTTTCTCCCTGAGTTGTACATTTCCTCATTTGCCCTTCCTTTTATTAACCTTTCGTGTGTGCCTGTAGTGGAATATTAATAAGTCCCTTTAAGCGCGCGGGTGAGGACCCACAGTCAGGCAGCCTGTTTTGTATCGGGGCTGCCCTGTAACAATATGACCTTGTGCTTGGGTCCTTGAGCACCTGATGACTTTATTACCACATTTGTACATTGCCATCATTAAGAGCGGCTCGTCTACAGAGCTGTTGGGAGATTAACGCACCATGTTTAGTACATTGCCCAGCACAGAGTAAGCGATCATATAAATGTTAACTATTGATCTCCTCGCTATTGTTCTGAGGCTTTCTGGGCCTGGCAGGGAGGAATGCAGGGCCATGTCTTTGCCCAGCTTGCAGGTGAGATCACCCTGCCAACCTCGGGGCTGGAGGCCCCCCAGCCTGCCCTCACCCACCCAGAGAGGGCAGGGCGCGACTGAGCACAGCCGGGACCCCGCCCAGGCGGCGTTTATAAGTGCGAGTCGGGCGCAGGCGCCGTAAGCCCCGCCTCCCGCCTCCCGCCACGCGCCGCCGACCCGCAGCCGACGTGGGCATGGAGCCGAGCGGGAGCCCCGCGGCCGAGCCCCGCGGCCGGGCACGGGGAGTGGTGCTGTTTCGGGGCCCGGTGGAGCCGATCGTCTTCCTCGCCAACTTCGCCTTGGTCCTGCAGGGCCCGCTTACCACGCAGTACCTCTGGCACCGCTTTAGTGCCCAGGTTGGCTACAATGGCACCCGCGACCGGGGCGGCTGCAGCAACCACACCGCGGACCCCAAAATGCAGGTAGCGGTGGCGAGGACCGGCGAGGATCTTGGCAGGGGGCGGGCCCTCTGTAAAATTGGGGCGCCACCGAAAGGGTTAGGAATGTGGAAAGGCGGGGGAGGAGCGAGCAAGTTTGGGACCTGAGAACTAGTCTGGGGGTGATACAGGGCAGCAAGAGGTCTTTGGCCTTAGCCACCGGTTACCGGGGTGCATACAGTTTTTCTAGATAATGCAGGGCCTTGAGGGTTCATCAGCAGGGGTAAATATAAGGGCAGTGGTCCTTGTCTATTTCCCATACCCCACTCTCGTGTCAGTTTTTGAGTTAAACTTATCTAAGTTTAGGGCACCAGAGAGGGTCATCCTCACTGTATGCCCCAGGATGGCGATGGTTTGGAGGGTGGGAGCCAGAGTTGGGAGCTGTACCCTGGTAAGACTTACGTGCTCACAGGAAGTGGAGACCCTCACCTCCCACTGGACTCTCTACATGAATGTGGGCGGCTTCCTGATTGATCTCTTCTCATCCACCCTGCTGGGTGCCTGGAGTGACTGTGTGGGCCGCCGTCCCCTGCTGGTACTGGCCTCCTTCGGTCTGCTGCTTCAGTCGGTGATTTCCATCTTTGTGGTGCAACTGGAGCTCCATGTTGGCTTCTTTGTGCTGGGCCGCATTGTTTCTGCCCTCCTTGGCGACTTTGGCGGCCTCCTCGCTGCTAGCTTTGCCTCCGTGGCAGACGTCAGCTCCAGCCACACCCGCACCATCCGTATGGCCGTGCTGGAATCATGCATTGGGATAGGGGGGATGCTGGCCAGCCTCCTTGGAGGCCACTGGCTCCGGGCCCAGGGTTATGCCAACCCATTCTGGCTGGCCATGGCCTTGCTGATAGCCCTGACTTTCTACGCAGCCTTCTGCTTTGGTGAGACAGTGAAGGAGCCAACACTTACCCGGCTCTTCACACTCCGTCACCACCGATCCATTATCCAGCTGTACATGTGTCCCGCACCAGAGAAGTCCAGGAAGCATTTAGCCCTGTACTCATTGGCCATCTTCGTGGTGATCACTGTGCACTTTGGGGCGCAGGACATCCTGACCCTCTATGAGCTGAGCGCACCCCTCTGCTGGGATTCCACACTGATAGGATACGGTTCTGCGATGCACCACCTCACCTACCTCACCAGCCTGCTGGGCCTGCGGCTTCTGCAGTATTTCCTGGCCGACAGCTGGGTAGCTGAGATTGGCCTGGCCTTCAACATCATGGGGATGGTGGTCTTTGCATTTGCTGTCATCACACCCCTCATGTTCACAGGTAAAGTGTGTGGGCTCAGGGACAGTTTGTCCCAGAGGGACGGAGTGAAAATTGGGGGCCAGCAACTAGATGCCAAATGGGGTTCATGTCATTGCCTGTGAAAACATGATTTGCCCCCTAGCCTGCACTGGAGGAAAGACAGTAAGAAACTTCATAAAGATGCCATTTCAACAGGTGAAGTAACTAATCCACATCTGTCATATTGTTAGGTAGAGCAAGACAAAGTATGGCTCAGATACGAATTATTTCACCCCTTGGCCTCCCACAGCCTATATTGGTTCTTAAACAAAGTCCATGCTGTTAGTGCCCTAACACTCATTTCCCTGATAAGAATCGACCTACCTCAAATATCCTTGGTCATCGTCTTTGTTGTTGTTTTTTTTAAGATTTATTTATTTATGCATACAAGAACTGGGATACAGGCCAGAGGTGTGGGAGGGTGAGAGGATTCACCAGAGACAGAGTTGGGGAGCAGCACAGGCAGATTGACTGAAATACACTGCTGAGGGGAGCAGCGGGCGAGACAGGAGAGGTCTGCTGTGCCATGTGGGTAGCTCCCTGGCTGGGGATCAAACTCATGCTGCAGTGACTGCGGACAGCATCATAGGTTGTGTCTTAACCCCTTGCACCACCAGGGAATTAAAACCACAGAAATTTACCCTCTCACAGTTCTGGAGGCCAGAACTCAAGAGTTGCTGTCACAGGGCCAAAATCAAGGAGTCCCCAGGACCACACTCTCTTGAGAGGCTCTCAGAGGCCTCTGGCTTTTGGTGGCTGCAGGCATCCCTTGTCATGCTAAGCTCTGGCTCTGCAGTCATACGGCCTTTCCCTCTTCTGGGTGCCGTCTCCTTTCTGTCTGTCAAACAACCCTCTGCTTGCCCTTTCCAAGGATTCTTGTAACTTAGGTCCCAACCTTTTGATCCAGGATAATCTCCTCATCTCCAGATTCTTTTTTTTTTTTTTTTTTATACAAGAGCCGGGGTACAGGCCAGATGTGCAGGAGGATGAGAGGATTCACCAGAGACAGAGCTGGGAACAGAACAGGCAGATTGATGAAATACACTGATGAGGGGATTAGCGGGCGAGACAGGAGAGATCTGCTCGCCATGTGGGTTGCTCTGAGGCCGGCAGGGATCGAACCAGCACTGCAGAGGCTGCGGACAGCTTCACAGTGCTGCGCTCAACCGCCTACGTCACCAGGGAGGCCCCCATATCCAGATTCTTAATAATCACATCTGTAAAGATCCATTTTCCAAATAAGGCAACATCTTCAGCTTCTAGGGGTTGGGACCTGGTATCTTGAGGGGGCCAGTCTTCAGCCTCCTACAGCCCAGGCTATATCAGGTGGCGAAGGCCTTGTTACCCTGTTACAGATAGAAGTCAGGCTTCAGGAGGTGAAACATCCAAGGCCACACAGGTTTTGACTGTGTCCGGTTTGGAACTCGGGGCTAACTTCAAAGCCCGTGTTTGTTTTCTGTGCCCTGCCATGTCCCTGCTAAGTGCTGAGTGGGTGGGGTGCCTGCCGTGACCACAGAAGTGTCCTGATAGTTGGGGAGGAATCCACATCCTTCATAAAGGAGGTGGCAGGAAGCCAAGCCTTGAGAAGGGTAAGTCTCCATTCCTCCTTGGTCATTGTCTCCTTCCCCATAAAGGAAGTTCTTCCTGTGCCTTCCCCGTGTCCCCGTGCAGGGTCCTGTCGGTGCTCTGCTTACTTGGGCATCCCTCTCCCCAGTGTCATTTCCTGATGATTGATTCTTCTCCACAGGATACGCGCTTCTCTTCCTGTCTTTAGTCATCACACCTGTCTTGCGGGCCAAGCTCTCCAAGCTAGTGAGCAAGTCTGAGCATGGTGAGTGCCAGCATCTGTGTGTGGTCCCTCATGCCCTGAGCTGGGCGGTGGGCAGCCATGGACTGGGGCCGCTTACCTTCCTGCCTCCCTCCTGGAGAATGTGACCAGACCAGTGCACCACTGTTAGATAGCCTGGGGCTGGCCAGGGCCCTTAGTATGTTGACTCTTCAGACCGCAGAGATAGAATTTGTAATCAACAGAAGATAGTTATGTCCCTTTGGATAACCTGAGTAGAGGATTTACTCTCCATAGCTCAGTTTTTCCACCTGTAAATAAAGATGTGATGCCAGAGCCCCCGCCCCACTAGAGTGAGAGTTTTCAAGGTCAGAGAAAGGATCAGCCTCGTTATGTAGGTTTTATTATTCCCAGTGAACAGATGAAGTGGAGGTTCAGAGTTTAATTGACTCAGTCAAGGTCACTCAGTAAATGTGAGCTAGGCTGAAAACCCAGGTCTGTTTTAGAGCCCAGAAGGTCTTAGCATCTGCGTTTTAGTCCTGGCTTCCTTAGTCTGGCTGCGTAATTTTGGGCAGGTCACTTTCCTTCTGTCTCCTCTGCAGCCTGAGTGGTTTGCTCTTGATGACACCTAACAGGTCCTTCCAGCTCTGACATTCTGACAGTTTAACCTCCTAAATGCAAAATGTGTGCTCTGCTGGCAGATCTATAAAGAATAGCTACTCGGGCTCTGAGTCCTTTGTCCCCCGTCTGAAAGTCTGATAAGACCTGACTCATTTTCCCTTCTGCCCTGGAAGGGGATCTGGTGATGGACACTCTGGCCCATACCTAGCCTTACCATGGGTTCTGTTGTCTCCAGAACCATGTGGCTTCATTTATTCACTCCGTAAGTTTTTTCCTGCACCTTCACTGTGTCTAGAGAAACGAAGAGGAACAGGAGAAAACAACAGCCCTCACTAACTGGCTACCTCTAGGGGGCCAGGCTCCTTGATAGGTGCTTTATGTGCAAACTTCATGTTACCAACAACCTATGAAATAGATATTATCCTTATTTAACAGAAACTCAAAAGGATAGGCAGCTTACTCAGCGATCATACAGCTAGGAAGTGTTGGAATGGGGAATTAACCCAGCAATTAACCTCAAACTGGAGATGATTCCAAAGAGGGTGAGCCAAAAACCATTCTGATCAGGCTTCTGCTAGAAGGTATCATGTGTACTTTCATGTGGATTTAATAGCAGTCATTTATTTCCTAGTCCCTGTGTGCCAGCTGCTTTCCATGCCTGGCCTCACTGACTCCTTAACACAATATGTGATGTGGTAGGATTTACAGGTGCAGGAGGTAAGACTCAGAGAGGTCAAGTGACTTTCTCCCGGTCACACAGTTGTGAAGTCGTAGTGCCAAGATTTGAACCTGGATCTTTCAAACTCCAGAGTGGTATTTCTTTCTTCACAGGTGCTCTCTTTTCTGCTGTGGCCTGTGTGAATGGCTTGGCCATGCTGGCAGCCTCCGGCATCTTCAACACGCTCTACCCAGCAACCCTGAACTTCATGAAGGGGTTCCCCTTCCTCCTGGGAGCTGGCCTCCTTTTCATCCCAGCCATACTGATTGGGTAAGGCAGGACTCTGAACTCGTGCTCATAAAGGAGCCCTTTACCCTGAAGGTCTTCTCTTCCTCCTCCCAACCGGGAATGACAGCATTCCCAGAGCCCTTCCCCTACCCGACTGTCCCCTTGCAGATGACTGCCTCAGCCCCTGGGAGCCGTTCCCTCAGTACAGGGCAGAGGGGTGGGTTAGGGAAGGATCAAGCTAAATGTGCTTGTTGGCAAGACTCTACCCAAGTTCCCCTGGGCCCCCTCCATTCCCACTTTTCAGATGGAGCTATGTTGGCAGAAATACACTAGAGGGAACCCCAGAGAGCATTCTTGGCTATTTGTGACTGGGCCACAGGCTTGCCAGACCCGCTGACTTCCCCCATGGCCACAAGAGTCACTTTCCAGAGGACATGGTCTTCCACCTCTAAGCTTGGGGAGTAGGACAACTAATCCAGCCCACCCAAGGAAAGCCCATTTCACTTCTCCAGGATTTGAGGATCTGACCCATGTCAAATCTGAACCCTCTTTTGTCTCCACAGGGTACTGGAAAAGATAAACCCTCACCCTGAATTCCAGCAGTTTCCCCAGAACTGATCTGCCTGGGCCAGGGGACAAAGGGCAAGTGGAGCCAAATGAGCACTAACCAAGTAGAATTACCCATCTGGGATCCCAGCCCACAGCAGCACCGCAGTTCCCCTTGAGGGCATGTTCCCCTTGGACAAGGTGGTCAAGCCAGATGAGTCCTGCCTGTTCCACCGCTGTGCCAGCCTGTGTCTCTCAGATCTAGAATTGTAACCCAGACAGGCCTACTCCTGGGTGGATGGTGGGGGAGCCATTTGCAAGAGCGGTCCATTTACCCTTTACACCATCTGTCACTTAGCCCTCCAAGGAGAGGCTAAGTGATACTTAGGAGAAAGATGAGGGCTGGCCTCTCTACTTCCAGCCAAAACTGCACAGCTCACTGTGCTCATTTCCTGGCGAGCAGCCACCAGTCACTCCAAGTGATGAGTATGGTACCCAGGGAGTGCCAGCTTTGGTGGGAGGGAGAGTTGTGGGAACTGATGCCCTCTAAGGGGAAGAGTGCTGCTGTCTCTGGTGAAGAATCAATCCTTGACGATAACCTGCCCACCCCTTGGCTTAGCAGTGTCAATCATAATAAATCAGTACAATCACACTGAGACACGAGGGCTGTGGTAGAGAATGGCTACGAGAGGAAGAGACCACATGAGAACGGTAAAGAGAAAGAGTAAAGATTCACTGGGGACTGGGAGGCCCGCCAGCTTGCCCGGCCTGTGCAGGCTTGCCACTACAGATAAATTAGGAAACACTGGATTAGATAATGTTCCGAGCACCTTCCTACCTCATATTCTAGAATGAAAGGCCTCTTCCTGTGCTATGGGGTAAGGCTAGAGTTGGGGCTGGACTTTTCACCCATGAGAGTCCCTCAGCAGTTCTCGGTCCCTGGAGAGAGGTGGGGTGAGGTTAGGTAGGGACCAAACTGACTCAGCCATGACCTGGAGGCAGCAACTGCAGTCCAGTCAAGGAGAAAACCCTGACCCTGCAGTCCTGTGTCAGAGCAGGCTTCAGGGGAAAGGCCATTCCTCAGCCCTTTGTCTCGGGACAGCCCTCTGAGGCCAGGCCTGGGTGGAAGGTGAGGGCCAAGGTGCCTGCCCTGGCTGCTGTCTGGGCAGTTTGTCACAGCAGTCCCTGGAACAGTCCTTAGAAACACTGGCCTCACCCAGGTGGAGGGCAGAGGCTGGGCTCTGATTTCTTGAGGAAACAGAAGGGCAGAGATCAACCAGAAGACCAAGCAGTAAATGGACAGAAGCAAAGGATGTACCAAACAGAAAAGGAGACAGCCAGGAAACCCTGAGTGCTGCCGAGGGGACCTCATGAGGAAGGACTGATGGGGGACAAAATGACAAAGCTGCTGGAGGATACTCAGCACACTGTATTGTTACTGTCTCAGCTCTGGGAGGGCAACATCCAGTTGATCTCATTCACCATCATATCCAGGACCTGGCACTGGTGGGCACACGTGTGGTATGAAGGAAGGAGAGTCAAATGCAGTCAAAGCCAGAGTTGAAACCAGACTGTCTCTGGCAGGGAGGGCAGTGGGGGGAGAGATCCTAGGCCCAGAGTGAGACCTTTGACTTTCTGATGATGTGGTTTAAGATCTAGGGGTGACCTGGCCTGCACCTGTTGAGAGGCAGCCCTGGACCTAGCCAGTGTTGAGATGTTAGCCACTGTCCTTGGGAGGGAAGGAGGGCAGTGGCTGAAGGGGCTGAAGCTGGGAATTTTGAAGGGAGGATACTTTCTTGTTCTATCCTAGTGAAGGAAAGGGCAGAGGCACATCTTGCTCAATTACTTATGTACAGCCCCTGGGCCAGCTTTTCATTCTGATAACCTACCCTTCACTGCGAGATTCTGTGGGGTGAGGGAGGAGCCAGCTGTGGTGGGCAACAGCCCTGCCCTGGGCTCACCTCCAGTCAGGAGAGCAGGCCCACTGCAGTGGACAGAGCACAGGAAGCCGGGGCTGGGGCCTAGGGCTACCGTGAATGACTAGGGGAATGGCATGCCACTCAACCTTTCTGAACCTCAGTTTCCTTCTCTGTCAAATGAGTACTGTGCTGGGTAGGGTTGTTCTGACAACGATAGAGACCATGGTATGGAATGTCTGGGAAATGGCGAAGAATTGCCAGGCATTTGCTACTTAGCCACCAGCAGCAGCTCCCCTGGCAATGTGAGAAAAGCAGATTCACAGACCCCACCCAGAGCTCCTGAATGGAATTTTAACAAAACTCCCAGGTGATTCAAATACACACCTTGCCCTTCAGGATCTTGCTTCTTCCCATGGAGCGATAGGTTCTAGCCAGGCTATTGCTCCTGCCACAAGGGGCTGCCTTGTCCCTGTTCCCCCTGAGCAAGTAGGTAGGAGAAGCCAGCTGGACCAGGCAGGGCAGGAGTCTGAAGCACAGCACCAAGGCACAGGGCAGGGCAGGCTGGCTGCCCTTTGAGATGTGGCCTGCTCTGGGCTGGGTCCAAGCAGGGGCTCTCAGGCACCAGTGAGTGCAGTAAAGCCGAAGCAACTGCAGATCTGCCGGACTGGGGGCTGGCCCAGCCTGCCCTGCCCATGCCTCCACCCCTGATGTGTGCAAGGAGGCTGCACCTCAGGAAGACTGAGGGAGGAGATTCAGGACCTGGTTAGGCGGCTAAGGGCACTGAGTGGCTATAGGGCAGCAGGAAGTGGTGAGCACAGGGGCCAGGCATAGTTGGACTCTCATCCCCGCTGGCTCCTGGGTCCAGGCCCTTGCTGGCTGAGAGGAGTTGGGCCTTGCCCTTCATCCTGCTCACGCTGTCTGCTCTCAGGGCAGGAAAGGGGTGGTATGCAATCAACCTCCACCTCAAGTGTCTCCAGGACTGAGCAGTGACGTCCCCACACTCAAGATAGAGAATCTGGTAGCAGGGTTTGGGGTGGTCTTACCACCACAATGCCTGACTTCTCTTACCAGATACTGAAGAAGCTGGGTTTGAGGGGGACCATGAGGTGGGGAAGAGGGAAAGCCATTTCCTGAGAAGAGCCCTGGCTGTCCCAGCCTGGCCTGGATAGGAGCTACTCTGGGTGGGTGGGGGGTGGGGTGGGGGTGTGATGGAAAATGGGTGACAACAGGGCCTGGGAACTAGGGGCTGGTTGGGCCCATGGATGTGGCACCCTCCAAACTGGTGTCGGAACCTGCAGATGAGTCCTGGGAGGAGCGGCCCTGCAGGAAGCGGATGATCTTCTCGATGGTGGCTTCCTGGTACTCGTGGGACCACCTGTGGGCACAGAGGCTGGTGGGTCAGAGGGCTGGGCAGAGGGAGCCGCCGGCTGGGGACCTGTGTGCCCACTAGCCCCTCCTCACTGGATGCCATTGAAGGTGAGCACAGCTTGCATGTCCTCGGGCAGGGCCTGCGGCTCTGGCCACTCGAAGCCGTCAATGATGGGCACTATGTTCTTGCCGCAGCTCAAAGCAGTCACAATTTCCTGGAGAAAGAAGAGGGGAGGATGAAGAGACCTGAGTCTGCATGCATGGGCTTTGGGGCTAGGTATCACTGGGGGGCCAATAGCACAGGCCCAACCCAGAGTGGGGGTGCTGGTGCTGCAGTCCACCTTGACTTCTTCCTTGCCCCTCTGATATAATTAAAACAACTGGTCTTTCTCCCCGGTTCTCAACACAGAGCTCCTAAAAGCCTTGGAATCACTAGATGATTGGGAGACAGAGTGAGGGAGTGGGGGGAGTAGTAAGGGAGGCCTAGTGCCTAGACCTAACGTCAGCATGGGGGCTGATTACCAGAAAGACGAAGCTATGATTTGAGAGCTTTTAGCCACCCACCACCCTCATACTCTGCTTCGCCGCCCTCCTGGCAGGGGAAAGAGGCTGGAGAGTAAGTCCAGTCCCTTGTAGCCATTGATTTGATCACACCTATGCAAACATCCACAACAGCCCCTAAGCACCAGCTGCATTGTGAACACATCTAGGTGCTGGGAGGGTGAGCTGGAGAAGGCATGTGCAGGGAAAATGGAGTTAGCTGGGGCTTTTTTCCACCCTCCCACCTCTATCCTCTACCACCAGAGGACTTGTATTCCTCCTAGGTTGCTCACACACAGGGGTGCCCTGGGTGGAGAGGTGTGCAGGGCACACACACTTTTGACTATGGATACCTAGGCCCAGAGAGCACGTGCATGTGCATATGTAAACAGACACCTGTGCCCAGAAGCCAGGACTGAAAGGTCGTCAGCGCTGGCCTTAACTTCGAGAATGGTAGCGGCATCACTCTGAGGCCAGTGGACTCAGCTGCGGTCTCCCTGCCTGCCGGTTTGTCCCCTGATTCAGCATTAAAGGTCTGTAAGATATGCCAAAGGCTCCAAAATTCTCTTTTTTGTCTGTGAGAATCAACAATGAACCTGCCCAGCCTGGGTGGTTGCACAGCAGCGTGGAAGCTCTGTGTCTCCTGCCTGCACCCTCATATCTTGGCCAGTGCATCTTCTCCATTTGTACGTTCCTCAGTCATATCTTCTGTAGCACATCAGTAGTAGTAAAGAGCTTTCCGGAGGTTCTCCCCGGTGGTGCAGTGGTTGAGCGCTGGGTTGCGAAGCTGCTCGCAGCCTCTGCAGCACCGGTTCGATCCCCGGCCACCAGAGGAGGGTCCCACATGGCGCGCAGACCTTTCCTGCCGCCCGCTGCTCCCCTCAGCAGTGTGCTTCGGTCCTTCTGCCTGCTCTGCTCCCTGCTCTGGCTCTGGCTAATTCTCTCACCCTCCCGCGCTTCTGACTGTACCCAGTTCATGTATAAACAAACAAATAAAACATGCCTCTATTTTTTTAAAAAAAAAAAAAAGAGCTTTCCTGAGATCTGTGAGTCATTTTAGGAAATGATTGAACCTGAAAGGGGGAAGCTCTGAATTTGTAGCCAAGTCAGAAGTGTGGAGAGCCTAGAACATTTGAAATTAAGGCCCAATTGTGAGAATGAGCCCTGAAACCTCTAGTTTCACATTTGTTCTGGATATTTAGCATCAGGATTAAATGGTGGGATACCCATCTGGTGTTGGAGAACTGATTGTTGGTGTGGGAAAAAACCCACATGATTTGTTTTTCAGAAGAAAAACATAACCCTGCATCCAAATGAATGCATCATGGGCCTCTCTGGTGGCGCAGTGGGTTGAGCGCAGCACTGTGAAGCTGTCCGCAGCCTCTGCAGTGCGGGTTCCATTCCTGGCCGGCCAGGGGAGAGACCCAAATGAATCCATCATGGGCCCTGTCAACTGTATCCCTCACTTATTTCTCAAATCCACCCATTTTTTTCCTACTTCCACCCCAGCACAACCAGCCTTTTCCTACCCCCATCACCAGGTGTGTCTTTGCTCACTCTTGCCCTCTCTAGCTCATTCTCCACATTGCCCCTTCATCCAGCTACACTTCACAAAGTACACATCTGATCACACCACTCCTTCTTAAAATGCTTCAAGACTTGGGCCTCCCCTGGTGGTGCAGCGGTTGAGCACTGGGCTGCGAAGCTGCCCGCAGCCTCTGCAGCGCCGGTTCGATCCCCGGCCACCAGCGAGGGTCACACATGGTGCGCAGACCTCTCCTGCCACGCCCGCTGCTCCCCTCAGCAGTGTATTTCAATCAGTCTGCCTGTTCTGCTCCCCGCTCTGGCTCTGGTGAATTCTCTCACCCTCCCACGCTTCTGACTGTACCCAGTGCTTGTGTAAATGAATAAATAAATCTTTAAAAAAAAATGCTTCAAGACATTACATGGCTCTTAGAATCAAGTTCAAGCTCCTTAGTGTGGTCAGCAAGGCCTGTGAGGCTGGTTACAGTCTAATTCTCAAACTCTACCCCTGTACTGTCCTTCCAGACCTTGCAATCCCCTTAGATTTGTCATCCTCCCTTCCTGCACAGGGTGTTTGGTTTTTTTTTCACTTTTTAAAAAGAAAATATTTATTTATGCATACAAGAACTGGGGTATATGCCAGAGGTGCAAGGCTAAGAGGATTCCCCAGAGACAGAGTGGGGAAAAGAACAGGCAGACTGACTGAAATACACTGCTGAGGGGAGCAGCAGGCCAGACAGGAGAGGTCTGCTGCACCATGTGGGTCAGCCCCCACCCCCCACCCCGTGCTGTGCTGCAGTGGCTGCGGATAACCTCACAGTACTGCGACTTAACCCCTTTAGCCACCAGGGAGGCCCTGTACAGGGTCTTTGGACAAGCTGTTTCCTCCTCTGTCTAGAATGTACTTCCCCTTCACCTAAATAATACCTATTTTTTCCCTTATCTGTATTCAATCAACATTTTCTTCTGAAAGTCTTCTCTCCCTTCCCTGACCAAGTCAGATCCCCCATTACAGGCTCTCCCAGGCTCTGCAGCACATACTACAGTTGCTAATTTAAATGGATTGATGAGTAATTTACTTAATATCTGTCTTCCCCACTAGACACAAGGGCAGGGACCACGTCTTGTTTTTACTCAGTCTTTCACAAAGCCCTGCCCATAGTTAGCCCTTGCTAAATAATGGCTGGCTGGCTGGCTGGCTGGCTGGCTGGCTGGCTGGCTGGCTGGCTGAATGAATGAATGAGACCACAGTTTAGCAGTTAGGGGCTGCACTCTGGAATCATCAGATCTGGGTTCACATTGTATCTCTGACACAGGTTCTGTGACCTGAGGCAAAAACAAGATCTCCAAGCCTCTGTTTTCTAAAATGTGAAGTAAGGAAAACAATGGTCCTTACTTGTAGGACTGCTGGAAGAATAACTGCAGTTACATCTCATGGCAAGTGGTTAGAACAGCACGTAGCACATTGTGAATACTTAATAAACAATAGGTGTAATTATTTCCTCCTCTGTAAAGTGGGGGTAATAAACCTCATTCACAAGATTGTTCTGAGGATATTACTTACTATTAATGGATGCTCTGGTAAGCACTTATTGAATTTTTTTTTTCCTTTCAAGGGAGAACCACAAAGATTGGACTTTCTTGAGTGCAGTCCACTTGTGGTTTTCTATATTGATTACCCACTAAATGTGGCTTCACGGAAAGGAGTTTAAAAACAGGAGGCAATTAAGGACTCAAAGCAACCAAGGAGGGATGACGGAGTCTTTGAGACTGGCCCAAGGCAAAAGCTGCCACCACCACTCACTCCCCCACCCTTGCAGTCGACTGAGACTGCCTCTCCTTCCTTGCAGTCGACTGAGACACTGATGGGTGCCAAGCACCCTTGTGGATCAGAGCCTTTCTGAAGAAAGAACCTGTAACTTCAACTCTGACCAACTTTCTGGGGAACCTCTTCATTTTAAAAAAGGAGAAGAAGGAAACACAGAGAGGGGACTTGTTCCTGAGACAGACAGACCCAACATAACACATACCACACACTTCCAGGAAGGGCCAGGCCTCTGACTCAGACTATATTTCAAGTGAAGGTTTTTTTCAACAAAACCACAGTGAGCACTTGAATTCTTACCCCACAGCAATTTATTTGGGAACTTTAGACATTTGTTTCACAGATTCAGAGACTGGCTAAGAGAGACGGCTAAAGGCTTATTCAAGATCACTTAGCTGGTTAAGAATGGGAACTTCAAGTCTTCCAGACTGGTAACCTAATAGTTATGTAGGGTTCCATAAACTTTTTGAGAGATGTGCCATGCTTTGTGCCATGCTTGGATTTAGGCATGCAGGATGCATTGTGAGCAAGACCGATCTGAGCTCTTGTGGAGCTCACAGATACTTCTTGCTCTCTCAGAAGGCTGCCTGCCACCTGCTCGAGGCCACTAGCCAAGTTCCTCCAGGGTGTCTCTCCTGGCCCAGTGCACCTTCCCAAACCAGCCCAGTCAGTCCTAAGCTGCTCGTGCATGGCCTCTAAGGCTTGGCCCTGCCCCAATGTCACTCTGGGCTCACCTTAGTGTCAGAGGTTGCTCCTGAAGCCACTGGACTGCTATCACTGCTCTCGCAGGCCCCTTTTCTCAAAGCTTTAAACTCAACCCCACAATTTGCTTCCATAGTTCTAATCCAGCCAGCAGTATGCTGGCAAATGGTTAACAAGTAGCTCTCCAGAGGTAGAAAAAGCCAACCAAACAACTAAAACCCTGATTTGTAGTGTTTACCAATTTCATTAGTGTAATGACTCCCATTGTGTCTGATTTCAAGCTACTAACACCATGTCATCGAACTTGGGGTTCGAAAGAAAAACAGGCAATCATTCTAGTGTCTGCTGAACCCAGTCTTATCCCCCAACTTTCCTTGCCTCAGACCTGTGCCGTGGAACACAGCTGGGTCCTAGGAAAGAGCATGGGCTCTGGAGTCAGGCAGAGTTCAAAGCCCAGCTTTTTGTCTTGACATCAGTAGTGTGGCCAGAGGAAAAATTATTCTACTTTTCTGAGCCTCAATTTCTTCATGTGTAAGATAGAGAAAGCAATACCAGTGACACATGTAGGCTTGAGGAACCATTTTCATCCTTACTTTGCTCCTTGCTTATGTTGTTCCCCTGCCTGGGATGACTTCTCTTTCACTAATAAATTCTTAAGACTTCTCTCAAGGCCAGCTTCCTCCATGAAGCCTTCCCTGATTATTCCAGCCCTCAGTGTTTTTTTCTCTTCTCCATATACCCACATCAAACAAGAGTTTCACCATCTCACTTAGCATTAGGCATTCTGGGCATGTTCTTGTCTTCTTTTGCTGCCTTAGGGCAAGGACCCCCATCAGATGACCACAGCATCCCTCAGTCCCAGTCCCTGTTTCTATTCACTGATTAATGTTGTGATGTGAATGGACCCATCCATCCTGCATGTGTTCAGTAAGTGTCTACTATGTGTCCACCCCCAGTACTGACGGCAGAGCCAGCACCTACCTTGTGCACCCAGTCCTTACAGCCGTGATCCTGCATGCACTTGTCCAGTGCCCCCGCCGACAGCACCAGCACAAAATTGCGGGCACTCATGACGCTCTGGATGAGCTTGTCCTCGAACTTGCCTGCTTCCAGCTTCTCCACATCGATGAAGACACTGAAGCCGTGCAGTTGCAAGTGCACCTTCAGGAGGCTGCAAAGAAGTCCTCTGTCATTCCGTGGCCTGTCGCAAGGCCCCAGGCTGCCCGCCTGCCTGCCTGGCTGCCCCTCCTCACCTGGCCAGCTGGGAACCTGAGTTTCTGCGGTAGCTGATGAAGACATCCGGGGCATCTCCACCTGGCTTGCAGATGGTGCAGGGCAGTGGGGAGTGCAGCATTTCTGAGGCAGACAAGAGAAGGTTTGATGAGGGTGGTCCCTCCCCATTTCACCATGAGATACATCATCCCCTGTCCTTGCAGCCCTTTCAGTCCAGTCCAGGGAGGGGCTGGCTCCAAAATGGGTCTCTGAGGTGGACAGAGGGGCTGAAAAGAAGTAAGATTGCAAACTATTGTTTGCCTTTTTGGAGGCAGGTATTATATTTTAGGGACATCGATATGCACCTCCAGCCCTGCCTCAGCTTCGCTCCACAACTCAAGCCCTGCACAGCGAACTGCCCACAGGTGCTCCAAACCCGAGAGCCCAAATCCTCCCTGGCCCCCTTCTTCCTACTTTTCCACCAAAACCATAAATCTGGGATCAGCTTCAACTACTGCCTCTCATTCATTCACTCAACATATAACACATATTTACTACACTTCACTGTTCTGAGTGCTTGAGATATAGCCATGAACTAAACAAACTCCACCTCATGGAGCTGACCTTCAGTACTCAGAGCCAGGCACTGTGCGCTGTGGATTCTTCCACTAAACATCCAGGACTTCAGAGCAAGGGCCGTCCCTGTGTCCAGTCCCCCAACCTCACCCCTCAGTGGGCTCCCCAAATCCACATTTGGCTAGCTAACCTGTTTGCTATGGCTACACAGCAAATGTGAGCGTGCTTTGAAACTATGCCTGGCTTCCTACTCCCATAGGAAGGGTTTGCAAGCTATTATTGCCATCGAACACTGATTTTAGGAAATGAAATCTTGGAGTTTTATTGAGAGTTGCGATGTAGAATGATAAAGCTGATCTGCTCTAGTGGAAGCCAAAGAATTGCGCCAAAGGCTACTCCCTGTCCCTTTTGGGGGCGGGGAGCCTCTACTCAGGTGCATATTAGCACATATTTGCTGAATGAATGGCTGACTGAAAAGAATCCATCTTATAATATTCAGATCTGACACTCACAGATAACACTTGTCTGCCTATGAAGCAGAAAACTTCAGATCCCAGTTCCATTATTTAATGGCTTTTATAACCTTGGGAAGTGTATTTAAGTTCTTTAAATTTTAGTTTCACCATCTTTAAAATTAACACCCTTGGTTGAAAAGTTCATTGTCTGATGATATTGGTTACACAGGGATATGCATTTCTCAGAACTCTTGAAACTGGATACTTTTAGGTTAAATTATACCCCCTTTTATTTAAAAAGTTTCAAGTAATTGACAATAAGTGTTAGCTAAATAGTAAATTAGTGCATTAAAATAAATTAGTAAATAAAGGTTACTAGAGCCCTAGGCCCCCTTCTGCCCCCATGACTTCCCTAAACACGCATACTTTCTAAGTGTTGTTGCTGGGACTAATCTGTGAACTCCGGGCCTTCACACCAACTGAGGTTAAATGCTCCATCTGCAGGGAGGCGCTAAGACCCCCCCCTAGTGTCTCCCCTCGCTCCTCCAGGGCTGGGTGGGTAGGGAGGGGCACGGGCAGCCGGGACAGGGCGCCAGCAGGCTCACCTCGGGCGGCCGTGAGGATGCGGGCGCGGTGCACGCCCAGGCGGATGCCACAGTCTTCCAGGAGCTGCTGCTCCGACACGCGGTGCAGCAAGGAGCGGTCCAGGCCGCAGCTGACCAGGCCGTACGTGTACTGGCGGAAGCGCGGGTCCAGGCTGCCCAGCCAGTCGGCCAGATTGCTGCGGTCGCACGTAGCGTAGTTGGCGAAGGTCTTGAGCTCCGTGAGCTCCCTAAAGAATCTGTAGCCCACGGAGGAGAGGACGCTGAGGTCCTGAGGAACTGGCTAGTGGCGGAGGGGGGGTTTGATTAGACCTGGTTGCAGGGAGGGAAGGGGACGCGGGCGATCTGGAAGCTTCGTACCTCTTGCGGGTGATGCCCGATTTCATGCCTAGGTCGGTCTGGAGTTCCTCCTCCGTGAGCCGAAGGAGCAGGTCGCCATCTACCTGCTGCTCCTGGGGGAGGGGTCAGATGTAAAGAAGGGTTCCCTGGCTTAGCCACTGCACCCCAAGCACATCCAGGAGAGGGAAGTGGATATGGTTTTGGGGGTGGTGGATGGACCCAGATTAGAGCCGAGTGACCCTTTGAGTCAAGTCTCCCCCCTCCCTAGAAGATCACGCTGGTGGAGGGTGTGCGGGCTGGGAAGGGGGCGCAGGCCCCTAGTGCAGGGCACCCCTGGCGAAAGTGACCCTCGGGGATGCGCTGGCTCGGACTACCCGGAAGCTCTCGCAGTACTGGGAGAAGCCGATCTGCTGCAGCCACGTCTGGACCTCGGCCTCCTTCCAGCTGACCACGCAGGGCAGGATGGGCCGCGGCACCTCCTCACCCAGCAGGCGCAGGGTGCGCTTGGCCAGCGCCGACGTGGTGCCATTGGTGGAGTAGGAAACGAGGCGTTTCAGGCTCTGAATGGCACCAATGTCGCTAAATACCTAAGGAGGGGTGAGGAGAGGGTGTTTTGGATCCACCAGCTTTCCAGCAGCACCCAAAAACACTCCGACCCTTCCCGAGCTTTTTCTCAAGGCCGAGAGTCCCACCATCAGCCCTACCTCTGCCTTCATTCAATAAATCACTAAGTCATGTGGATTCCCCCTCTTGAAATTCTTTCAACTCTTAACTAGGTAAGCTAGGGCCGACTCATGTTTCCCCTCTACAGCCTACACCTGCCCTAGGATAATGTCTGAACTCTCAGTACGGACGCCAGGCCAGGTGTAGTGTATCCTCCGCCCACTGCTCAGCAGTTTCACCTTGCCTTTCCCCAGCCCACACCTGCCTGACCCACCAATGCTGACTCTCCTACTTTCGGACATTTGCCCATAATGTTCCCAGACCTTAGTTCTTCCAGCATTGCAGGAATCTTACTCATTTGCTAAAATCCAAATTGATGAGATTTGACTCCCCCAGTTTGGCCCACCTCTCCAATTAGACCTTGTACTTCACTCTGAAAGCTACTGTACCTAGTTGATGCCGCAGCTTCCCCTAGACCTTTATCTAGTTATGTCTTAGTGACCCCTAGAGTCCCACACCTGGCACAGTGCAGGGCACAGCATGGCGGCTCAATGTCGTCATTAAACTGCACTCGCTTGACCTTGTTGGTAGTCTCGGCTGCTGCCCAGACCTAATCCTAGTCCTTGGGGTCCTCACTCCCTTCTTCATGTTCCTTTCTCCCAAAGCAGAATGCCCTGCTTTGTAAACCAGTTCTCCCATGGCTCAATCCTGGGGATAGATGGGAGAATCAGAAACTCCTAGAACACTGGACCTTAGAAGAAACCTCAGTGACCCCCTCACACAACAGTCTTTTCTTGATCTTTGGGGACACCTGATGGGTGACAGTCATCTGTAAGACATGTTCCTTGAGCAGCCCCGGGTGACAGCTATGGTCAGAGTTGTTCATGAGGCATGTGACACTCCCTGTGCCCACCCCAGCGGACCCCCCAGAGGAACATAAAGGAGGGGGGTAACTTTAAGGGATAATCTGGATTCTGTAATATTTAAAAATCAGAAAATGCAACCCTTTGAAAATTTAACTTTTACTAGTCCCCCATCCAGGGTAAGAACTGATACTGTGGCCCATTTCTTCAATTTCCCAGAGGGTAAAAATGAGGCATGTATTCCCTGGTGGCACAGGGATTAGTCTCAGCACTATCAAGCTATCGCCAGCCACTGTGGCCTGAGTTCGATTCTCAGCCAGGGAAGTAACCCACCTGTTAGTGGGTTATCCCACCTAGACCTCTCCTGTCTCACCTGCTGCTCCCCTCAGCAGTGTATTTCAATCAATCCGTCTGTTCTGTTCCCCACTCTGTCTCTGGTGAATCCGCTTACCCCCTGTACCTGTCCTAGACGCCAGTTCTTGTATGCGTAAGTAAATAAATCTTTTTTTAAAACGAGGCATGTAGAGGCCCAGAGAGAGGAAGTCAGGTATCAAAGGTGACATTGCAAATTAAAACAGAGGGTGAAAGCTTCAGACTGGACCCTGAGAATGGGACCTCTTGAGACTCAGGAGTTAGCTGGCTGATACAGCAATGCTCTGCCCCCAAGCCTCTGTCTCTACATCTCATCTACATCCTGGACTCCAGACCCAAACGATGACATGGTTCACCAGAGCTTTCCAGCTGCTCATCTCTCAGGCCCCTCAAACTGTCTGGTGAACTAATGGGCAGCCTCACCCCCACCCCAAGTCCAACCTTTCTCTCACCCAGTTCACTTTTTGTACCAGTGTCACCATGCACTGGGATGCTTGTATCCAAAGAAGGGAGTCATCCTCAGCTTCCCCTTCCTCTTCACCCAGCTATACACTAAGTTCTAATTCTCTCTCTTCAGGACCTTTGGAAGCCTTTGTTAGGGGGAAAAGGATGTCCCAAAGCAAATTCCATATAGGCTTTGTGGACTCCACCCCCACCCCAGGTCAAAGCCAAAGACACTGGGAACTCCAAATCCCATCACCACCAAAGGGAAGGTGGCTGGGACCTGAGGGTGGGGTTAAGCAGCCAGGTGGATACAAAAGGCAGACACGTGGGCTTTGGGGGCTCTCTCCATTTTTGGGCTCTCAGCCAGCTCGCAGCATCCGGCCAGCTCTGAGAGTGACTTTGGGTTTCCAGGTCGTCGGATCGGGTAGGACGCATTAAAGACTTTATTTCCCTATCTTCTCCCTGAGTTGTACATTTTCCTTATTTCCTTTCCTCTTGTAAATAAACTTTTTATTAACCTTTTTGTGTGTGTCTGTAGTAGAGTATTCATAAGTCCCTTTAAAGCGCGCGGGTGAGGACCCACAGCCAGGAACCCGTTTAATATCGGGGTTGCTCTATAACACCTTCTGTTTCATTTTGCCTCTGCTGTCATGCCCTAGCAGAGACCTGCGTCTTTCCAATGACCCCCTTTATGGCCTCCTCTCTGGCACCCTGGCCTCCAACTTCACCCAATCCCAGCTCTGGGATGCAGCCGCAGGGTAATTTTTGTAAAATACAAGTAAGTGCTCCTGCTTAAAAACTTTGCCTTCCAGACCGGAAGACTGGTGCTTCAACCTTCTTGCTTCACCCACCTAGTTCAACGTCACTTCCTCTGAAAAGCCTTCCCAGACGCTTTCTAACCCCTCCCGGCCCCACCCCACCGACCTTGGTCTTGCCCTGCAGGCTCTTGATCGCCGCCTCGGCGCAGAGATAGAAAGCCCCGATGCACTGTGCTTCCAAACGCGACGAGTCGAGCAGCGGCACGAGGCGCTGCAGGTCGTCGGGGCCGCGGCCCTGGCTTGTGTCGCTGGCGTCCACCAGGCAGCGGGCGAATCGGCCGGGGTCTAGCGAGGCGACCAGCGGCTCCACGAGTGCCAGCGTCCCCGAGCGCTCCACCTCGCGCTCCACCTCCTTGTTGGTTGCCAGCACTGCCACCGCGAGGCAGGCATGCAGCCGCAGCAGCTCGTCCTCTTTGGAGAAGGCGAGCGGGAAGAGCCACTCCGCGGCGCGCTTCTCCACCATGCGCCGCTGCGCCGCCTGGCCCCCGTGAAGCGCGCAGTTGGCCAGCGCCAGCGCGCAGTGGCGGAGCAGCGCCGCGTCCGTGCGGCGGCACCAGTACAGCACCGCGTCCAGGCCACCGGCCGCCACCAGCCGCTGGCAGGTCTCCTCCGAGTGCTTGAACATGTGCTCCAAGATGCCTGCTATGCTCCGCGCCAGCTCCACTGGCTCGCGCTCCTTTGCCAGGTTTAGGATCACGCCCAGCCCGATGCGCGCCACTCGGTCCCTAGTAAGAGAAAGTGGGAGGGGGTCGGTGGAGTTGCTTTGACTTGGGGACCTTGGTTTGCCCCTGGGGGTCACCTCCTGGTCATCCACCAGCTGGTCATCTCTGGGCCTCACTAGTGTCATGAGACATGGGGAGAGCGTTACCCTCCCTGCCTCCCAACTTCCCCTCCTGCCCTGGGAGGGTACTCCATCCTGGCCACACCTCCTTTTGCCCTTCACCCTCCCCCAAGCTATATCCTAGTTCTGGAGCAGATGCCCTGGGTTCTGCTTTCTTTGTCTTTTTCTAGTTTCTCTGCCTTTATCTTTGTAACTCACTTTTCTCTTCTCATAAATAGGATACAAAGAATACCTTACCTCTTAGCATTATTGTGAGGACTAATGTGACAATCCACACAAAGTGCTTGACATAGTGCCAGGCCCACAGGAAAGATTCAATAAATGTTAACTTCTTATTATCCTGTGAAGTGTCCCTTGAGGACCCTACCTCTTCACTCCATGCTGCAGCATGACTGAGGTGTATCTATTCCTCACTCAACAGAAGTTTATTGAGGACCTACTAGGTTCTGGGCACTAGGGGCTGAAGTGCAACAGTAACCAAGAATGACTGGTCCTTATGCCAGTTAATATGGAGACAAACAACAAGCAAGTAAATAATGAATGAGGGCCTCCCTGGTGGCGCAGGTGTTAAGTCTCAGTGCTACCAAGCTATCGCCAGCCACTGTGGCATGAGTTTAATCCCTGGCCAGGAAATTGACCCACATGGCACAGCAGACCTCTCCTGTCTCACCCACTGCTCCCCTCAGCAGTGTATTTCAGTAGATCCGCTTGTTCTGCTCCCCACTCTGTCTCTGGTGAATCCTCTCACTCCCACAGCTCTGGCCTGTACCCCAGTTCTTGTATGCATAAATAAATAAAAATAAATCTTAAAAAAACAAGTAAATAATGTGGGCCTCCCTAGTGGTGCAAGGGGTTAAGCACCGCACTATGAAGCTATCTGCAGCCTCTGCAGCACAATTTCGATCCCCGGCCAGCCAGGGAGCTACCCATATGGCACAGCAGACCTCTCCTGTCTCGCCCGCTGCTCCGCTGAGCAGTGTATTCAGTCAGTCTGCCTGTTCCGTTCCCCACTCTGTCTCTGGTGAATCCACTCACCCTCTGCACCTCTGGCTAATACCCTAGTTCTTGTATGCATAAATAAACAAATCTTTAAAAAAAAAAACCAAGTAAATAATGAATGACCAAGATAACAGTGATATCACCATGATAGCAAAACCAGGGTGATGTAATAGATAGCAAAAACAGGGCATGCCTGGGTGGAGGCATGAGCCTGCCAAGCTACACTTTCAGAGACCTCTGCTTGCAAAGATCTGGGAGAAGAGCACAACAGGCAGAGAACAACAAGGACAAAGTCCTAAGGGCTGATGAGCTTGGCATATTTAAGGAATAGAAGAAAGGCCAAAAAAAGAAAAAGAAAAAGAAAGACTGAAAAATGAAAGACAGAGATATTCACAATATCTAAAACCAACCCACAGGGAAAATATAAAATCAAAAGGAATTTACATATAGAATATATAAATAAACATACAAGCCAGCAAAAAAAGGGTAGTGAATCTACTAGAAAATAGGCAGAGGACATACATGGGCAATTTAAAGGAGGAAATCCAAATATTATCAGGCAAATAATATGGGGCTCTGACTCATTCATAATCAGAGAAATGAAAAATTAAAGCATCAGCTATCACTTCATGCTTAATAGATGGGCAAAAGCAGAAGCTGGGAAAGACAGAAGGTTGGTGGGAAGAAGGGCTATGAACTCCCTGAACACCCTGGGTAAAGGTTGAGGCTGGGGTAGTCAATCTGGAGAGCAGGTTGGATAAGTGGGTGAAACAGGAGATACATTTCCTATGAGCCAGAAATTAGGGCTTTTTTTGCTGATAGCCAAAGAGAATGTCACACAGACCCTGAGGGCATGGACAAGGCTGTTTGCATAAGTGCTGTTTGTGATAGGGGAAGTTAGGGCAGTTTGGTGTCAATCCGGGGAGCATGAAGAAGGAGGCAACTGCCCACGTGAGGGACTATGGAGCACGTGACTGAGTACATGGTAATGCAGCAATGTGAAGGATATTGAGACATATTGCTGAGTGGGAAAAATAATTTATACCATTTGCATAAATTAAAAACACATACATACAGGGAGGGCTTCCCTGGTGGTGCAAGGGGTTAAGCACCACACTTTGAAGCAATCCACAGCTTCTGCAGCGCGAGTTCGATCCCCAGCTGGCCAGGGAGAAACCCACATGGTGAGGCAGACCTCTCCTGTCTTGCCTGCTGCTCCCCTTAGCAGTGTATTTCAGTCAATCTACCTGTACTGTTCCCCATTCTGTCTCTGGTGGATCCTCTCATCCCCCACATCTCTGGCCTGTACCCCAGCTCTTATATGCATAAATAAATAAATCTTTAAAAAAGGATAGAAATATATAATCCAGCTATTGTATTTTGGTTATTTATCCAAGGAATGTGAAAATACTAATTTAAAAAGATATGAGCACTCCTATGTTCACTGCAGCATTACTTACAACTTAAGTGTCCATCAGTGGGTGTGTGAATAAAGAAAATATAATATATACACACACAAACACATAGACACACAATGGAATACTGCTCATGTATAAAGAAAGATGAAATCTTGCCATTTGCAACAACATGAATGGACCTTGAGGGGATTATGCTACGTGAAGTGAGTCTTACAAAGGAAGGCAAATACTGTATGATTTCATTCATATGAAAGATTATCTGGAATATACAGAACAAAGAAACAAGTACAGACTTTTAGATACAGAGGCAGGTTGATGGTTAACAGGAGAACGGCAGGGAGATAAGGTGGGTGAAATGGGTAAAGGGGGGTCATTGTATAGTGATGGATGGAAACTAGACTTCTGGTGGTGATCATGAGATAGTGTATACTGATGTCCAATTACAATGCTGTATACTGAATACTTATATGATGTTATAAACCAGTGTTAGTTCAATAAAACTTAGTTTTTAAAATTATTTTACCAGAACACAGATAGAAAGATACACAAATACACTGAACAACTGCCTATGGGATTAAGTAAAAAAGATGGTGAAGATATTAGTCAGGAGAAGGAGGGGGTTGCATTCCAAGCATAGATGCACGTAAAGGTCTGGAGGTGTCTGAGAGCTGGCTCACTTGGGGGACTATGGCATGAGTCCCCATTTCTGACGCTGAGGTGCAGGGTTTGAAGGGAGAATGAGGAAAGAGTACTGGTGAGCTTTTAAGTAATCTCAAGCATTTGTACTTTATTTTTTTTAAAGATTTATTTATTTATGCATACAAGAACTGGGGTGTAAGCCAGAGGTGCTGGGGTATGTGTGAGAGGATTCACCAGAGAGAGTGGGGAGCAGAACAGGCAGATCTACTGAAAACTCTGCTGAGGGGAGCAGCAGGCGAGCCAGGAGAGGTCTGCTGCGCCATATGTGGGTTAGCTCCCTGGCAGGCCAGGGATCGAACTCATGCTGCAGTAGCTGGTGATAGCTTGATAGTGCTGTCTTTAACTCCTGCATCACCAGGGAGGCCCTATACTTTATTTTGATGGCAAATGAGAAGTCCTTGAAAGGAGGGGGAATAACATGGTCATGCAAGGGTTTTAGAAAATTCATCCTGGCTGCTGTGGAGAGGACAGGTCCAAGGGAGAGAGCCTGGAGGCCATCAGAACAGGCAGGAGAGTTGCTGTGCTCCATGCAGAGATAGAAATGTCCTGTCTTCCTGCCCTTCCCAAATGATGTCCTCCATAGGTGAAATTGCTTTCAAAGTCTTAGAGTCCCAGTCACCCATGGAGTTCTTGCCCAGAGAGCACCACAATGACCACAGTGCTTGTGACTTTGTGTGGCTCATGTAATCCCAGAACATGGCATAAGACCAGCATAGCTATGCTGGGTTGATCACTGAGCGTCACTGCAGCTCAACAGAATAAGTGGGTCCTAATTATCCAGTCAGGCAGTCGACACTGCAGTTGTTCCTTTTACCAATGAGAAAGCCAAAATTCAGAGAGGTAACATGAATGCCCAGGGTAACACAGCTGGTGAGAAGCATGGCTGGGATTTGAACTCACATCTGACTATCTCTAGAGCTCAAGATTCTTCATCTGTACTTGGTGTTTCCAGAATAATCTTACTACACATATTTATGTGTATATATATACCTACACATACACATGTATATATATACAAGCATGTGTACATGATGCACATGTTACGAAACTACGGTAATAAAAACAGCACAGTGCTGGAATAGAAACAGGGACAAGGGTCAGTAGAATAGAATTGAGAGCCCAGAAACAAAACCACACATAAGTGTACAACTAATTTATGACAAAGGAGCAAAGAGCATGCAATGGAAAAAAGAAAGTTTCCTCAATAAATGGTGCTGGGAAAATTGGAAAACAATCTTACACCATATAGTAAAATTAATTCAAAATGAATTAAATACTTGAATATAAGACCTGAAACCATAAAATACATAGAATAAAACATAGGTGATAAGCTTTTTGACATTAGCATTAGCGATATATTTGTGGATTTATCTCCAACAGCAAGGGAAATAATATATAAACAAATTGAACTATATCCAACTGAATTGGAGAAGATATTTTCAAATCATATATCAGACAGGAGGCAAATATCCAAAATATATAAACTCATACAACTCAATAACAAAACAATATATGTGCAAGGACCTAAATAGGCATTTCACCAAAGAAGACATACCAATGACAGCAGACACATGAAAAGATCCACATTGTTTGTCATGAGGGAAACACAAATCAAAACCACAGTGAGGTTTCATGTCATACCAGTTAGAACGGCTATTATGAAAAAGTCAAGAAAAAAGTATTGGTGAGGATGGACCTCCCTGGTGGCCTAGGGGTTAAGTCTCAGCACTATGAAGCTATCGGCAGCTTCTGCAGCATGAGTTCCATCCCAGTCTGTACCCCAGCACAAGTTTGTACCCTAGTTCTTGTACGCATAAATAAATCTTTTTTTAAAAAAAAAAGAAAGAAAAGGTTAGTTGTGGCAGGAAGTAAAAGACTTCATAAACAAATTCTCAGCGTGTTGCCTCCCTTCTCTCCCTTCCAGCCTGACAGTCTAAGGGGGGTGAGGACTCTGCCTTGGGAAGACTTAAGCTCAAGACCAGGCACACCTAGCTCTGTCCTTGGTCCTGAAGTGATGGCGGCAACAGTACATTGTTCCTTGGGACCAGGGATACTCATTGGTGTGATTCCTCTCAGTGATTCTGAGCCAGGTGAGGATTATTTTCAAACTTGAAAATGTCAGCATTCTCTCCACCTTGCACCCCTCCTCATCCTAGGGTGCTAGCTGTCAGTCCCAGGAGTTCTAGTGATAGGTTCACCATCTCATTTACCACACCTACAGAACAGACACGCCCCTCCACTTACTGGGCCCACCACATCCAGTGAGCCCACTTTGCTGACCCCCAAATATACAACCCATCCTCACCAGGGCACCTGATATTAAATAGGAGATTGAAGATGTGCTGACCAAACAGAACCCTAACTTGGTTTTCACAACTTCAATAGCTTCATTCATGTATTTTTGACAGTCATATTGCTTCCATCATCCACAAGATTATTTTTATTTTTTGTAAATGGCAGAGAAAGCATCCCTCACCTACTACCATTACACTTGTGAGAGATACACAAACTAAAAGTGACCCTTCCCAAGCCCTTCTCAACCTGAGGGGCCAGAGATTCAACATGAGACTGGGGTATAACAGGCTGATGTGCTCTGGCATCAAGGTGGGGGGAGAGAATGGGTGCTCAGGAGTCTGCATCTTCCAGGAGAGATCCCAAGAGGTGGGCAAGAGAGTGACAGCCAGGCCTCAGTTGAACCTCACCTGCTGCACCTTGGCACTATGGGGAGGAGGGGTAGAGAACACACATTCTGCCTGTCATCCACCTAGCTCCATGGCTCAGTTTTCTCTTCCCCCACTTATCCATCCCAGCAGAAAACCTTTTGTTCCCCATTAGCAGCTACAGAATGAGGTCATGCCTGGCTTGTTACATGAACCAAAACAAGAAAGCAGGAAGCAGGAGGCTTACATGTCCCCTGCATTGTGGTCCCGTCCTCTCTCAACAAGAGGGGAAGGCAGAGAGCAGGTGGCATAGAAGGGCATCCAGACGTGTGGAGAGGAAGGCTGTAGGATTGGGGAGGGGGCACTGGCAAAGAATCCCATCTCCATCCTCGGAACCAGGGACAGACAGCGATCCTATTACCCCCTTCCCCCTCTCCTTGTCCTATTCCTCACCCCACCACCCCTGGGAACGAATCCTGTATGCACCAGTAGTTCGCTGTGTGACTCCAGGGCAAGACACTAAACTTTCCCAAGCCTCATTTTCCTCATTTGTGAAATGGATCCCCTGATCCCAACGGGGGTGTAGATCAGGTATTTGGCGAGGAGAGGCATGAAAGGCACAGTGTGAGGGCCCAGGTGCTCCAACGCCCTTAATGTCCCCCACCTCGCATTCTCCCCCCAGTCCCGCACCCTCACCGGTTCTCAGCCACCAGGATCTGCTCCAGCAGGCGCGCGGCCTGCACTCGCGTCTCCAGCTCCGGCGCCTGCAGCAGCTGCAGCAGCAGGTCGAGGCCGCCATCCAGGCGGATAGCGTCGCACAGACCTTGGGCTACCTCGCGGCCCACCGCCGGCAGTAGCCAGGCCTCTTCCACCAGCTGAAAGACCTCGGTCAGGCCGGCGCCCACCGCCCGCGCGCCGCCCGCCTGCTTCAGCGCTGACAGTGCCTGCTGCAGCTCGGGCAGTGAGCGCTCCAGGGCGCCCTGCACCTCGGTGCCTACCCCGGGCGACACCTCGCGGGGCCCACGGCCGCCTGCGGCCCACCATGGGCACGCGCCGCCGCCCCGGTCCGGGCCCGGCACCGCTAATCGCTCGGCGCCGGGCCGTGGGTCTGACATTGCGAAGAAGCGGCACAGCTTGTAGGCGGAGAGGAGAAGCGTCAGGACCATCCGCGCGGGGCTGCGGGGGACATCCCCGGCCTGGAGGGGAGGGGCCGGGCGCAACGACCCGGACCTTGGGAAAAGGGGGGCCTGAGAGGGAACGGGGTGGGGGCGAAGAAGATGCAGGAGGGAGGGCCGGAGTGAAGGGTACCAGGCAAGGGAGCTGGCCCGAAGTTTGGGGGAGGCGGGAAGGCAGGATCTGGGACCGAGAGGTGGGTGAAGAGGTTACGGATCAGAGGCGGGCGTGGGCAGGAAGGGAGAGGCAGGGGTGAGAGCCAGATGCCAGCCGCTCTAGGAGGCAGTAACCAGAACAAAGACAGGCTGTAGCTGGGGATCCGCTGGAGAAAGATGCTTTGCAGCAGCCCCGCCCGCGAAAAGCAGCGGACCGAGAGCCGACGCCGCGTCTCCGGGACGCGCGGGGCTCCTCCCCTGCCGCCTGCGCAGCGCCGCCCTCAGCCACGCCCAGACAAACACTGGCCGGGACTTTTCGGCTGCCCTTCTGGCGCCCCCGCGCCGCTTGGTGCCGGGGGAGGTGGTGGAGAGCGCGCCTTTGCTTTTCCCGAGACACTGCGGGAGCAATGGCGTCCCGAGAGAGCGGTGGGGCAACACCATTAAGTGTGCCCCTCCTCTACTAGTGGTTAAAGCAATCATAATAAAGGTTCTGTACAATTCTGTTTTTTAAAGATTTATTTATTTATGCATACAAGAACTGGGGTACAAGCCAGAGGTGGGGGGGGGAGGGGGAGAGAGGATGCACCAGAGACAGAGCGGGGAACAGAACAGGCAGACTGATGAAATACACTGCTGAGGGGAGCAGCGGGCGAGTCAAGAGAGGTCTGCTGTGCCATGTGGGTAGCTCCCTGGCCGGGGACCAAACTCGAGCTGCAGATAGCCTTATAGGTTCTCTTAACCCCTTTTGCCACCAGGGAGGCCCGGTTTTGTACAATTCTTAAGGGCCCTTTTATGCCTTTCTCAATTGTCTTACAGCATGCCTAGAAGTAGTGACTAGCATTCCCTTTTATCAGCTGAATCCACTGAGGCCTACAGAGAAGAGATTTCCCAAAGTCACTAACACTCCCCTCTATAGAAGAGAAAAAGTCAGCTGGAAACTCTGAGGATCACTTCCTCCAGGTGATGGGAGGCCTTCAAGAGGTCTGTGGACCCTTGAGAGTGAGCATGAAAATCAGACATTTTTCTGGGCAGAATGATCCTATTTCTCTTAGTTTTCACCCAGAATCTAAAAGTATGGGGAACTAGCCCACTTGTTACTGATAGGGAGACTGAGCATTTGGAGACAGGGAATGACCTGTCCAGGAGCAGAGACTCAGCAATCAAAGTCAGTTTAAAGAGTTAATATTCACCATTTCCTGTCCTGTGAAAACCAGCTTAGGAAAATCAATATACCCAAGAAAAGAACCCAGAAATAAAACCTTTATTCTTCAGTAATTAAAAAAAAAAACTCAATAAAACTCCACCCAATAAAACTCCCCTGCAGTACTTACCAGCTCTCCCCCTCTCTCTCTCCCTCCCTTCTACTGCACTAAATACACACTGGATGGGTGGTGAGCCACCACCTCAGGAATGTGCCAGATCAAACAGATCATGGATCAATAATAATTTACAGAGAACGAAGTTGGGGATACTCCAGGCACCAGGCATTTTGTCTGCTTGAGCTCTTCTAATCTCTCAGCACCCCATTAGACAGGTATTATTAGTCTCATTTTACTAAAAAGAAAACTAAGGTGGGTAAAGCAGTTTTCCCTTTGAGCGGCAGAGTTGCCCTTCTTTCTGTCCTCCAGACCCACAGTGCTATTGCCTTCCCGAGATGCCCCTGAGCTTGGCAAGGATCCTATTTGCAGCTCTCCCAGGCCCTGAGTTCCAGGAATGTGACCCTTTGTGGCAGCAGCCTCTGGGCAGCAGCCTCTGGGGTCGGGGTCCTGGGGACTGGGACAGAGGTTGAGTAAACAGAGCTGTAGAAAAGGCAGCTCCACTTCTCTGGCTCCCTCCCTCTCGGCCTCTCTTTCCCTTCCTTAGGCACCGGAACAGAGACAGAAGGGCCCAATTTGCTGGGCTCTCAGCTGGAGACCACGCCATGACACCCTCAAGGCCTCTTCTGATGCTGGCCTTACTGGCGTGGGCTGTTCTGGCTGACCAAGGTGCGGGAGGGTGTTGGTGGCCATTCAGGCCAATGTAGGATGGGTGTGGGTGGCCTGGGCTTGGTGTGCCGACTGATACCCACTCCCTGCAGAGTCTTGCAAGGGCCGCTGTACCGAGGGCTTCAATGCGGACAGGAAGTGTCAGTGTGACGAGCTCTGCTCTTACTACCAGAGCTGCTGCGCTGACTACATTGCGGAGTGCAAGCCCCAAGGTGCGTTCAGAGCGGCTGGGTGGGCTTGGGGTTACCTTTGCAGCCGGAGACTCACCACCACCCACTCTGCCTTGCAGTAACTCGTGGGGATGTATTCACTCTGCCAGAAGATGAATACGGGGCCTACGACTATCCCGAAGCCAGAGACAACACCAGCAACCCTGAGCAACCAGTGACCTCTACCCAGTCTGAGCTAGAGGTCCCAGGACCTGGGCAGGGGTTCCTAGTGCCTGAGTCAAGGACCCTGGTACCTGAGCTGGGGGTCCCAGGGCCCAAGACCACTGAACAAAGCATCTTTGATTTCCCAGCAGAAGAGGAGCTGTGTAGTGGGAAGCCCTTTGATGCTTTCACTGATCTTAAGAATGGTTCCCTATTTGCCTTCCGAGGTGACTCCAGGGACAGATCTTTAGGTGTGGGTCTGCCCCAGGAACATCACCTCCTCACATAGCCTCTCCCACTTTAGGGCAGTACTGCTATGAGCTGGATGAAAAGGCAGTGAGGCCTGGCTACCCCAAGCTTATCAAAGAAGTCTGGGGTATTGAGGGCCCCATTGATGCTGCCTTCACCCGCGTCAACTGCCAGGGGAAGACCTACCTCTTCAAGGTGCCAGGCCCAGGGGTTGTGGGTCACGGTTGAGGGAGTTGTGCCCAGGAGCAGAGTGGGCAAGAAACCTGGGTCTGGGCCTGTGCTCCCTGCCTGGAGCTCTTTGAAAATAGGGAAGCTCCAGGCTCCAGGTCCTGAGTGACAAGCCTGGAGCTGGGTCAGCCGGCATGGGAAAGGAACTCCGCCTCTGTGCCTGGCCAGCCACCTCCTCACTCTTCTTCTCCCATCCCCCTTAGGGCAGTCAGTACTGGCGCTTTGAGGATGGTGTCCTGGACCCCGATTACCCCCGCAACATCTCTGATGGCTTCAGTGGCATTCCAGACAACGTGGATGCAGCCTTGGCCCTCCCAGCTCACAGCTACAGCGGCCAGGAGCGGGTCTACTTCTTCAAGGGTACTGGGGTGTGTGGGGGGGGGTGGGGATAAGCAGATGGTGGAGCTGGCTCAGTTTTCTTCTGCACTTCACCCGGGACAGGCTTCAGGTTCTGTTCACTGCTCCTCCCGTACAAGGAGCTCCTAACTTCAACAGCTTCTGTGCTTCCCAGTCCTGCTCATGCGCACCCCCCCGATCCCACCTGCCCTGCTCCCCAGGGAAACAGTACTGGGAGTACAAGTTCCAGGAACAGCCCAGCCAGGAGGAGTGTGACAGCAGCTCCTTGTCGGCCGTGTTTGCTCACTTCGCCCAGATGCAGCGGGACAGCTGGGAGAGCATCTTCGAGATTCTCTTCTGGGGCAGATCCTCTGGTATGGAGGGAGCCCCCCCAAGAGGCCTGGCTGTGGGTCAGGGGTAAGGCTGGACTGAGTGGAAGGGGTTGTGGTTGTGGAACTACCGAGCAGAAGCTGTTTGCTCAGGTCAGACTTTGCTTCTGTTGACCTTGTGGGGAGCCGTCTCTGCCTGGACCCCATACCTTGGACTTTGCCTAGTGCAACCAGCGCAGGAGGGGCTAGGGTGAGATGGTGGAGGAAGGCCAGGGGAGAGAATGGAACAGAGTTAGAAGGCCAGGGTGCTGGGCTCTGCCACGAGCTTGCTGTGTGACCTTGGACAAGGCTCAGCCCACCAATGAGCACAAAGTGAACCCTAAAAGCCCTACTGGGGGCAGGGTCCAGGCCCTCAAGGCCTGCCATTAACCTTTTACTTGCCACAGGTGGTGCTGGAGAGCCCCAGTTCATTAGCCAGGACTGGCACGGGGTGCCTGGGCAAGTGGACGCCGTCATGGCTGGTCGTATCTACATCTCCGGTTCAGCTCCCCGTTCCTCCCGGGCCAAGAAGGCCAAGTCTAAGCATCGAAACCGTAAACGCTACCGCTCACGTCGAGGGCGAGGCCGTGGCCACAGCCAGAACCGCCACCGGCCATCCCGGTCAGCCTGGCTGTCTTGGTTCTCCAGTGAGGAGAGTGACTTCGGAACCTTCAACTATGACTACGACATCGACTGGCTTGTGCCTGCCACCTGTGAGCCCATCCAGAGCGTCTACTTCTTCTCAGGAGGTGGGAGCCTCTGCCCTCTCTGTGGCTGGTCTTGGCAGGGTCTCCCCTCTGTGCCTGGTCCTCATGGGCTGAACAAAGTCCTTGGGCAGTGACTCCAGGTCAGGCCAGGAGTCCTCAGCTGCGTCGCGCACACTCACTTCCCTTTCCAGGAGACGCCCAGGTGTCTTTCTCTGGGAAGGAGTGGCAGGGCCAGGCTGCCTCTCACACAGTCTCCCCCGACCTCTCTTCCAGACAAGTACTACCGAGTCAACCTTCGCACACGGCGCGTGGACACCGTGAACCCTCCTTACCCACGCTCCATCGCCGAGTACTGGCTGGGCTGCCCAGCCCCTGACCAGAAGTAGTCCAAGCCTATACAATTGGATCCTCTGCTGCTCCTTCCTCTAACCTCCTCCTCTGAGCCCAATAAAGATTCCTTGGCCCTGAGTTTAAGGCTATTTTTCTCACTGGTAGACAGGCAAGAGGCAGGGATCTGCCTGGGTAAAGGAGGGGAAGCTGGGCTGTCAGGATGGCTTGCGAGAGGACAGAAAAGAAGCTCCCTGTGTCCAGCCCATGTTGGGCTCAGGCCCTCCCTGTGAACCAGAAGGCTCTGTGGTTTGGCAAAGGCCTTATGAGTGTGAGCCTCACACCTGTGCTTAGCAGCCCCAACAACCCACCAGCAGCTAATCAGGAATTTGAATCCTCCTGATGACAGGAGTTACCAAGCCTCCCCCACCCCACCAGCTTGCCTTGCCTCTTGGAGTTGACTACAGTCTTGGAAGAGAAGAAGGGGCAGGAGATGGTGGGGTTCAGGCTCAGCTTTTCTGCCCATCCTGAGCCTGAAATAGTTAGCTCAGACACCTGAGTGTCTCTCTGGAGAACTGGTCACTGTGCTCCCAAACCCACACCTAGGATGGGTCATTCTTTGAAGTCTGTCTTGGGTCTGGGGTGGGGGTGGGGGGCTGAGTTAGAAGAGATGGGGAAGGGTAGGCAGGAAATTCAAATGTACTCACTACTCTTAGAAAAGTGACCCATGGGGAGCCTCCCTGGTGGTACACAGGGTTAAGTTTCAGCACTATGAAGCAATCTGCAGCCATTGAAGCACGAGTTCGATCCCTGACCAGGGAATTAATCCACATAGTGCAGCAGACCTCTCCTGACTCGCCTGCTGCTCCCCTCAGCAGTGTATTTCAGTCAGTCCTCCTGTTCTGCTCCCCACTCTGTCTATGGTGAATCTTCTCACTCTCCTGCATCTCTGGCCTACACCCCAGCTCTTGTATGCATAAGTAAATCTTTAAAAAAAAAAAGGGTGACCCAAAACTTCCACGGATAAGATTGCTGTAGAAACAAAAACATCTTTCTTAGGACCCCTCAATATCTGTGGACCTCCTCTGGCTTTGGGATGCCCATCTGGGCTCTTGGGAACCAAGAAAGGGTTAGACAGGAAAAGCTCCAAAGCACACCTGAGTGATCTGGTCGTGACATCTGCTCCCCAGCCCTGTTGTGAGCGGGTGGCTCCACCTCCTCTGCTGCCCATTCTCTTCCAGTCCTGCGAGCCCAGAGCCCAGACCTCACTAGCGTAGTTGGGCTCCACCCACGCTCTACAGGGGGCTGAGGGCGCCTGAAAGGGCAGCTGAAGCACTGGGAGCACTAGAGAGAAAACTTCTTGCTTCCAGGAAGGAGCCCTGGGAATATTTTCATGAAGTAAGTGTGCCAGTTGGTGGTCGGAGGAAGGGGTGTGAGGCCAACTTCCTTTGTGATGTCCTGACAAGGGACCACAAAATTTTTGTCCCACTCTTACCCCCTCCACCTCAACACTGCCCCGCCCCTGCCCCCTCACGTCCTCTGGGACTTCTCTGTCCACCTTAGCTGGACTCTACACCTTGCCCTTCTTGGAGGCGGGCCCGCCACCCAGAGCAAAAAAAACCTCACATGGGGTGGGTCTAGTGTGGACACAGCCTTGGCATGGCCCTCTGGCTCCTCACCCTCTGTCAGTCCCATGGCCAGCCCTGTGCATGCATCTCCAACAGGTGATGTGATGGGGCAAAGGTGGCCAAGGGAAGGATGGGGGGAAGGTGTGAATAAGAGAGGTTGAAGAGGGTTGGGGAATAGAGGGCTTTGAGATTGGGGTGGAGCTCTTCCAGGGGTCCTGGCATATTTCCCACCCTAACCTGAAGGCCACACCAGTGGGTTATGTCCCCACTGGAGAAAGCAGGTCCCCTTCAGTAGCGGGAAGCTGCTGGAATTGGAGGGGGTGTTTACAGCATGGTCCTACCCAGACACTGGCACCTGTGAGCACCTGGCCCAGGTCACCTGCCTTCCCCAGGCCAAGTCACAGGTGACCTTTGATGGCCCCCCTCTGCAGGGTGGGGGTTTTCTTACACAGCTAACTTTTTGCTCAACCCACAGTTTCTACTCTTAGGAATCCTGCCTCCAGATTCTGTTCCCTTGTGCCTGGCAGAGAGGATGCTGGAACCAGACTTCTTTCCTTACCAGGTGTGGTTCCAGAATTGTTGGGTCAAGAGAATCAAGTGTAGGAAGCCTGGAGGTCTAAGCCCCAGGCCTGAGCCTCCCCAGAGATCCTGACCTCTTCCAGATACACTCCAGCACTCCTGGGAGCCCTGGACAGTGGGCCAGTCCCCGCCCTCCCACAGCCCTGCCCAGTACACCTGTGTCCAAACCTCCTGTCCAGCTCTAAGCTTGGGCCCAGGTCAGGGATGGGAAGGGGCCAAAGCGGCAGCCCCCCAGGGACTAGCTGGGTCTTCAGGGCTTTCTCCAGAGCAAGCTACTCCCCAGACTTCACTGGGCAGCCTGTCTGACCTCATCTACGTGTTAGCTACTGTCACCAACCTTGACTACTCCCACCCATTGTTTCCGCAGGAGGTACCTTCAGATGAGGTAGGGCGCTATGTTTTCCAACTTTCCTGCTATACCTGGTCACTAATTCTTCTCCTCTACAGGGGAATTAACAGCTGCCTCATCCGAAGGTCCTGTAAACATTACCTCACTGCTAAGTTAGATAGGAGCAGCTAGACCTGTTCCTAATTTTAGACAACTGGGGGCAAACACTTTTTCCTTGGCAGGAACTGGGTATTCCATCTCTCTGTCCCCAGAAGTTAGCACAGTGTTTGACTCAAACATCAGCTCTCAGCAAATGCTCAGTGTCGCAGAAGCCTGCGATACATGGGGGATGTGAAAGCTCAAGGATATGTGGGTACCCTGGTCCACAACAGAGTTTAGGCACAAGTAAGTACTGCCAGGAATCATAACTAAGCTTAAGTGTAGCTTTTCAATCAAACTTCAATAGTCTGGGTTGCTAGAAACACTGTATAAGGCCACCGGCATTTTTTCCCCCCACAGTTAAATTTCTGGCCAACTAACAATAAAAATGGTATGATTTCTCAGCCAAGTGATACATGGTAGAACAGAAGAACCTAAATCTTCCCACTCTCTCATGTGGAATAGTGCCCTGAGAGGCTCAGACTTGCTATATATCAAGAAGAAACTGGCAAACATTGTAGAGGAAATGTCTTTTGAGCCAATGAATATATAATTTCTAAGAAGGGAAAAGTACCACAGGAAACTCATACAGGGAACAAACAGAAAAAACAAAGTTTCATTAGGAGCAGACTCTGAACAGTTCTCAGAAATATGAAAATCAAAATAATAAATAACCATGGTGTATTATAAAAAAAAAAAAGAAATATGAAAATCTTTGGGTGTTTGTCACAAGATGAAATAAGTATACATTGGATACAATAAATATTTATTGAATAAATAACTAATGTTGATAATAATTTCTTAGCGCCTCATACAGACTTTATTATCTCAACATTAATCAAAGTTCTTAGAAGTTTAACTATACATAGAGACTTTGGGACTACCTAGGAGTCTTTGGCTCCATTTAACAGAGGAAGGGCCACAGTAGGTCATTTGATCTCTTTCAGCCTATTTGGCTTCTAGAAAAGGGGCCTAAAACCATTTTCTTTTCCAAGCTACAGGACTATTGTGAAGACCAAAAGCAAATATGTAAAACAATTAGTTCTTCATGAATATTTACATACTGTTTTTCATACTCTCAAAAGCATGTTTAAGAACCCACATAAAATATCCTGCATTAGGTTTATGTTTACCAGTATGTGCCCATAATCATAATGTATATGCTATGCATATACATGTGCATGCTTATTCACATGTTTATATACAGTTCTATATGTTGTTAAATCTGAAAATACTCCCTGACTACAAAGAACGTTTCCCTTTATTGAGTCAATCCACAGGAGGCTTACTCTCCCCACAAACAAGGGATTTTCAATGAAAAGTAGACATAACTGTTTTGCCACCTAAATTGTTTTTACTTTTGGAAGCAGAACAAAGGGTGATGAGAAGATGTAAAGTAAGGAGAGTCAGCACATGGCAGAGACAGGCAGAAGCACAAAGAAAACCAGGAAACAACAACTGAAAGGAAAGGGAGGAATACAGAAATTTTAAAAAGGTAGCTGCCCTACTTCTAATTCTACCGTCCTGTCTCTTACTTGGCATCCTCCAACTGGGTGTCCTTTCCAACACAAACTGGACAAAGGATTTCCTTCTGCTTTCTTGGAGGCTTCTGGCCTTAATTACAGGTCTGCATCAAGGATGTGTGGAACGAAAATGACAATTCATTTGTGCACCTGGCCAAGTTCAAGGCAGTCTGGTCTACTTCTGGGAAGGTCTGGGTACTATTTACACCCAGTGGAAAAAAACCCAGCCCAGCAGTGTTTGGAATGAACTGGAGAAGGCAGATGGGCACTAGGTTCAGAAGGTACTGACAAGACCAGTTATTTCCCATGTTGTCTGGGTTTCCTCTTGCTCCCCAAAATTCAGAGGATGGGCCTTCCTGCAAGAATTGCAGGTGGCTGGCTAACCAGAGCTAAGTACAAAGAGACTGATAGGTTCACTCAGAGTCAGTGATTTGCAGCTAGGAGCCAGGAGCTCCCCAAAATCTTCTCCAGACTTTGATGATGAAGTACCAGTTAAAGCTCTCCCAACTCGCCTTCCATTGCCTGCACCATGACATACAGCTCGGCCAGACCCACCACAGAGGCGACGATCAGTGCAACCAGTATCCGCTGCAGAGGGGGAGAACCGTACTTAGAGGATGCAGGCCAGTATCCAGTCTTTAGACTCCAGCACCTCTAATTTCGATGGAGAAGCCCCCAATCCAGGTCACAGGGGTGGGAAGGAAGGAAAGGGAAGAGGATCTGAATTCTTCTGTGTCGGAAAGTTCAAATGCTCCTCTTATTTTTTGGAAAACACTTAACATATTCATTCTCACGCTAATACCCCCCACCTAGGGCACCCTGCCTACTCACCGAGGCCATTTCTGTGAAGACATACTGGCTTCCAAGGTAAGTACAGACGAAGGCTGCTGCCACGGTAACAATGAAGTTGAAGATGGTGATGACCAGAGCCTTCACTGACCTCACTTTGGGGAGGAGCCCAGGGAAGAAACCTTTAGGTCAGCATCCTCCAGAGGCCCTCTTGGCTCATCTCTTTTATCCCCAGACTGCTCTCATCAACTGGGTTCCCTCAAACACCAAGCTTGAATAGCCCAGGCTTAAACCCAGAATACTAAAGTGGAAAGGAGAAGCAAACTGACCCATCCCAGGGAGAGGCACTAGCAGCCTGATTTCTAGTACCTCACCTTGCTTTCCCAGGTCACTGAGAGTCCCACCATGCTTTGAGTCCTGGAAAAAAAGGAAAAACATTTGCTTTCAGAGTGGAAGCAGCTCAGAGGCAGTCAAAAGAGTATTCTTTTGTCAGTCTGGGCTCAGTCCTCTTTATTCCCCAACATATTAACTCTGCCTTCTCCATGAATTCTTTTGTCTGGGGACCAGATGAGTTCTTTTCTGGGCCACACATTAAGAATTTCAGTAAAAGAACATAGGCTCCCAGTACCTAGCTATCCCTTTTCTGTTTCAGGGCAGGAACATGTTACAGATTATTAGGGACCTGTCAAAAGAAAGACTTCAAAGAACACTCCCATCTCTTTAACTTTTACAAATAAGTTGCCATCCCAGCCCAGAGTTTCAGTGAATCAGCTGGGAATTCTATTTGGTTTGTAGGAAGCAGAGGGCTTCCATGGTTCCTGAACTGTATACAAGCCAAGTTTCCATGTTATTTCTTTTCCCTGTACTTCTTCCCAGTGTAGATCCTCAGTTCACATACTGAAGAGCAGGCCCTTACCTGACAAGTGACATTGCGGGTGATCCGTTTATATTCCTCATTGGCTAGCTGTATCTTAATCTTCTCTAGCCGGGCAACTAGCTCTGGATTCTGAGGCAGAAATGAGAAAAACGATATTAGGAAGTATGTTGCAATCATTGGTTTCGGGGACAAGACACTGCTAGAGTGCTGGGAAATCCATGAATCAGTTTTGCCTCCACTGCTCAGGGGATTTTTTTTTTTTTTTGAAGGGAGTTGTGTCAGTTTTCCATAGGAGGACAATATCTGAGTCCCACATCCCAGCTCTGAAGGGTTTTAAAAGACAAATCTGAGCCCAAAGGTTGATTCATAAATTTCAAGGTACCACAAATACAGTCAGATTATTATCCAGATAAACTCAGCCAACACCCACTCTCACAAATATCTCCCTTACATACCCGAGGTGGCTTTACAACCTCTGGGAGATAGATTTCACTGCCTTCTAGGAGCTCATGAAGGTACAAGGTGGAATCTGGAAGAAAAGGTTTCCACAAACATAATGATACAGAGAGTTCAGGTTGAAGGATTAAGGTAAGAAAACGGGCCAGCCCTTCTATTCTTCCAATCAAAATAAAATATGGCCATTCCTGTATCAATCTCCAGGAACACCTTTAATTGGGAAGACTCTAGGAAAATTCCACATGAGTATCTCCTAAAGCTGTACAGCTGACTTCAACTGTCAACTTTTAGTTATCCTGCCCATGTCACATCTAACACATAAGTCATTTACATTTGCCATTAACTTGTCTCCTCTATGGCCAAAACAGAATTGTCCTAATCAGGATTCAGTTATATAGATGCTGAATATTCAGAGTACGCTGACTAGACCATCTCTTTCTAAGGCATTTTTAAATTCCAACCGTTCAACTGTCTGCTCTTTGCATTTCTGGCTAGACTACATTAATTTTGGAACAAGATCTTAAACGCCAGTTTATTCTATCCCTTTTATAACGAAGAGAACTGAGGCTGAAGGAGGAGAAATGACTCCTACAAAGGGAATTTGTACCACAGCTAGGAGATACAAGCTCAGATGCTATTCCCAGTTCAGATCTTTCAACAGTTTTTCTGTCATCCATACAGATTTGACCATTCTTGCTTTTTTGGATGGAAAGAAATCCAGATTCCCAAATAGGACAAGTTCATTATGCTAAATTCATCTAATGTGGCTTAAAAGAAACTGAGCCTGTGAGATAATACTGGATTAGAACTTGGAGTTCCTCAGGGGTCTGCTGAGAGACAGAGGCCTAGAAGTGGCAACTAAAGAGAGCAGAGACTGCACAGGTGAATTTGTTATTCACGAGGAATTCCCATGGATGTCGTGAAGGACAAAGGTTGCCCTATAGTTTATGAGATGACTGGACTGTCTAGGTGACCGTCAGCGGGCGAGGGAGAACGTTGGCTATTTCCCTCAGAAAGATGCTAAAGTTGGTAAAACGCAGGCGACTCCGAAGTGGAGACCGGAGCTCACCCCTTTCTCTTAGGTACTGGTGCAGTTCCCGGATCAGGCGGAAGGAAACCAGGTGTGCAGGGCCACTGGCGCTATCACCGCCCTCGTGCTTCTCCCCCAGCGCGGCCTCAAGCTCTGCCCGCAGCCTCGGGGGCAGCTGCTCCGGCTCCAGTTCCCCACCGGGGAGCAAAGCGCGCACCAGCCGTTCTCCAGCAAGCAGGTGAGACGCCATATCTCAGCCAACCTACGGTCAGGTGACCCCGCAGGGCACTTCCGCCCGCCGCCCGCCGGAAGTAGCCCCGAACTCACGCGGCGGGGCGGGGCCGGGAGGAGGGCCCAGGGGCGGGGCCGCGGCGCGGGGCAGTGTGGGGCGGGGGCGGAACGCCGCCCGGCCGCGGGTCGGGACCTGTGTCAGCAGCCGAGCGGGGCGCTCGGGCCGGACATGGCGGGCTGTGTGGCCCGGCGGGCCCTGACCGTGGGCAGCCGCTGGTGGTCCCGGTCGCTGACCGGGACCCGGGGGCCGAGGCCGCTCTGTGCGGCACGTGGAGTGGGGGCCTTCTTGCCAACTGCGACCACGATGACGCGGAGGCACCTCTCGTCCCGGTGAGGGACGGAGCGCGGGGGCCGGGCCCGGAGGCCGGGGAGCGTGTTCTCGGCCGCTGAGAAAGCCTGGAGGCCGGGCCGGCCCAGGGTGATGGGAGTTCGACTCTGGAAAGGTCCCGCGCAGGGAAGCGACCTGTGCTGCGTGGGGCGTGTGCCAGGAGCAAAGACAGAGCGCAGCCCCGAGCCCTGGGTTGTGCAGGGCTGGCTCGGAGGGGCCGCTGGGTAATCCTCCCAGAGCGAATCCTGCCTTCTTGAGTAGGGGGTTTCCGTGCGCCACTATTAGTGCCCTTTTAATTCAGCCCTGGGTCTTTTGACTCGAACCCCCTCTCTCCGGAAATGGTTCAAAGACTTCCTCGAAAAGATGCTAGAGAAGGGAAACAGCACTCTTGAGTCTGGGCCTTGCGTGGGTCCTGGCTTTCACTGTGACCTTGGGGAGACTGGTTATCTCTGCCTTGGGGAAGGGGTCTTGAGGCCATGGGGATGGTGCGAGCAGTGTCTCTAGGGCTGGGACTGGCAGATCATATTGAAGGTGGTGGATCAAGGGGGAGGAAGCATAAAGTACACATCTCCAAGATAGTACAACAATGCTTTGAAGGTTCCCTGGAAAGGGCAGCTCTGTGCGGAGAAGTCACTGAGAGAACCCATCTTTTAGGGACCGTGATAAGAGAGTGATATTAGGGCTAGATGATAGCTTTTTGCAATTTAAGACTCCTGTGAAAATTGATGCAAATCTGAACAAAAATTAGATGGAGAGACTAGTAGGTGCCCTGCAGGGAGTACAGTAAGAAATCTAGAATTGATTAAACCCTTTAAGGGTAGGGTGAGAATTATAATTTAGAGGAAGAGAAGGACATGGAATTGTAACACAAAGTATGTGTTTTTTTTTTCTCAGTATCACTTATGCACTAGATCCTGCTGGGATCACAGACTAATCAGACACAGGCATTGCTCCCAGGGAGCCTCACATCTCTAATGGAGATAAGACATGGACTCAATTTTTAACTGAAATGCCAGATGGAAAGGACAGTTAAAGTGCTGAGGAAGGTCAGGCGGGTGGGTCAGGGAAGCCATGGAGGTAAGAGGATATAATTAAGCCAGGTTTAAAGGAATGATATGAGGAATGATGAATAAGAGAGAAGAAAGTGATCTGGAGCGGTTAGACTAACACAGGCATAGCCTGTGACTGGACTACAACGGAGGAAAAAAGGCAGAATCTGCAGTATGGCTTGACGGGACCCTTACCTGCTTCAGCCCTCCCCACTGCCCTGCTGGCCCTGCCTGGCCTTTCATTATCCTAGCAGCTTCTGATGGGTAAGTACCATGACCTCGGGTTTTCAACTGCTTTTTTCCTTCCTAACCAGAAACCGACCAGAGGGCAAAGTTTTGGAGACAGTCGGTGTTTTTGAGGTGCCAAAACAGAATGGAAAATATGAGACGGGGCAGGTAAGTGCCAGGCTGGGTCATCTCATTTTCATGGTGTTTCTGCTTCCAAAAGTGTCAGATTTAAAGGCCTGAATGTTAGGGTTTTCTGCCTTGACTTTTTCTTCTGCACCGCTTCCCAGTATAGGGCGCCACTTCTAGGAGCACAAAGGGAGCAGGATGCAGAGGCCATGGTGGTGATCCTTGAAAAGTGAATTTTAGCACCCTGATTGGGTAGACCAGACCACACCATTTTTTTTTTTTTAATTGGGTTTCTTTTTTCCTGACTTTGAGTGCTTTTCACTTATTAGTGGGTTTTCTTTCCAAGTTAGTATGGACAGACATGATTTGGACTGTAGTGTAGAGAGAGCCAAGTTGCTGAAGAATCTGCTAGTATGGTGGATGGTGGGAAGTCAGTAGAGGGAACTTTCAGAAAATCACACCTTTGATGCTTTGTTACAGTTGAACTGTTTGAGGCTCTTTTACTTTTTTTTAAAAAAGATTTATTTATGCATACAAGAGCTGGGGTACAGGCCAGAGATGCAGTAGGTGTGAGGACTTACCAGAGACAGAATGGGGAACAGAACAGGTGGATCTGAAATACACTGCTGAGGGGAGCAGCGGATGAGACAGGAGAGGTCTGCTGTGCCTTGTGGGTTACCTCCTGGCCTGGCTGGGGATTGAACTCGTGCTGCAGTGGCTGTGGATAACTTCATAGGTTGTGTCCTAACCCCTTGCGCCACCAGGGAGGCCCAGGTTAGGACTTTTTGTTCACCGTTTTTCTTTTCATTTGTGTATATCTACAAAGGCCTGGGCATTGTGCATTGGGATAATCGGAAAGCAATGCCTTCCTGGGGTTCATGGTCTAGAAAACAGTGATGTGTAAATGATTTGATGTGCACTATACCAAGTGGAAGGGAGCTCAGGGAAGGCTTCCTAGAGGCCTATGCTATGGCCTAAAAAATGAGTAGAGGTTAACCAGGTGAAGAACCAGGTGTATTCCCGAGTTGTTCTGGGTGGATGATAGAGCCCAAGGGACAGAGTGATAGGACCTTTTGTTGGAGTTGCCACCGCCTGTGCTAATAGTGGCCCAAGCCCACTTGCCTGGACTCGCTGGACTGTGTTCTCATTGAGGCCTGTTTCCTCCCAGCTTTTTCTCCATAGTGTTTTTGGCTACCGAGGTGTCGTCCTATTTCCCTGGCAGGCCAGACTGTATGACCGGGATGTGGCTTCTGCAGCTCCTGAAAAGTAAGTTTCCCTGTTATTCCATCTCATGGTATCTTCAGGAGGAGGCCTGACTCATGGCAGACGTACATAATAAGGGCCCCAGGGGTGAAGACTGTATCCTTTGGGCCTTGGAAACAGCCCCTGAGTACCTCCCTTGCACTGATAGCCATGGAGACAAAAATACTGAATGCCAGTAACAGTCTTAAGCCAGAGCATTCCTTTAAGCCTCCCCAGGATGCTTCCAAGTTATTCTCAGTTTTCATTACAGGTACTGGGAGGGCATTTAGAGGACTAGTTATCTTGATTTCTTAATGTTCAGTTAGAATCTTTCCCTTGAGCTCTTGTCATCACTTGAGTACATTTAGGGGAAAAAAAGATCTATCTCTGTTAAATGATCCCAGCCTCTGAAGTGTGAGAAGAGTGGGGGCATTCTGGGCTCCAGGGACTTGAGGTATCAATTGTTTTCAACATAACCCCCTTCCAAGAGACATCAGAGAGTAAAGGCAAATGACGACTCTGTGCTATGGGCCTCCATACTCCATTGTTTACTCCAGACTGGGGAATGGCTGGGCAGGGATATCACCAAATAGGTACCTGGCCAGTGCTAATGCCAGTTCAGATTAGGCACCAACATGTTTAAGTAAGGAGACAGTAGGGAGCTGGGGCAGACACTGCCTCTGTTTCTCTCAGGGTAATCTTGGGCTTCCTTTACCCCATAGAGCAGAGAATCCAGCAGGCCATGGCTCCAAGGAGGTGAAAGGCAAAACTCACACTTACTATCAGGTGCTGATTGATGCCCGAGACTGTCCACATATAGTAAGTAAGCAAGATGGCTGGGCCTGGGGTTCCTCTCCATGGGAAAGGCCTATACCCTGATGGGAATAAAGGGAAGGGGAGGGGCCAAATAGAGCCCTAACACTGGGCCCTAAATCCTTAGCACTGAATAATGAACAAGAAAGTCTCTGACTTGCTTCTTGCCTTAGTCTCAGAGATCTCAGACAGAAGCTGTGACTTTCTTAGCTAACCATGATGACAGCCGGGCCCTCTATGCCATCCCAGGTGAGTAGTGAGCATCTGAATGGTACCTGTCAAGGAGGGGTCTGGTGTATCTTAGGGAGAGGATTCTGATGTCCTTTTATCTGTTGGGAGGGATGATAGATGCTGAGAGCAAGGGTGCCAGGGGTGTTCCACCCCGTGAAAAGCCAGGAATTATCATTTTTTTCGCAGCCCTGATTCTCTTCCCTCTTAGGTGAGTTTCACTATCTCTTTATCACTCTGTGCCAGGCCTAGACTACGTAAGCCATGAAGACATCCTCCCCTATACTTCCACCGATCAGGTTCCCATCCAGCATGAACTCTTTGAAAGATTTCTTCTGTATGACCAGACAAAAGGTAATCTCTCCAGAAGGGAAATTGGAATGGGAGGGCCCTTGCGTTAAGAGAACAGCATAGAAATAATCTCAGAGCTGTGTCCACAACTGTTTAACCTTTCATTAGACGTCCCACATAGATAGAGGGCTAAGTTCTCTGCCTGCCATATAGGGAAGCTGAAGCTCAGGGATGATGAGAAGTGACTCGTGGTTGCAAGTCGGTGGCAGAGCAAGGTCTGAAAACCAGAACCCCTAACTTCCAGCCATTTCTCTTCCCAGGATGCCATATACCTCCTAAGGGCTTATTCTTAGGCATAACAGCTCATACCATCTCCCCACCTGTGCTTTTGCTTCATGTTTTGGTGTCTTATTTACCTGGGCCACCCCTGGTAAGGTTTTCTAGGAGGGGTATTTGAAGAGTAGGTGCAAGGCTCTGGACTCTGGTCTGGACTAACCAGTTTTTTCTTGCCCAGCACCCCCTTTTGTGGCTCGGGAGACACTACGGGCATGGCAAGAGAAGAATCATCCCTGGCTCGAGCTCTCGGATGTCCATCGGGAAACAACTGAGAACATTCGAGTCACCGTTATCCCCTTCTACATGGGCATGAGGGTACGTGCCCATATTGGACCCCTTCCACCAGGCCTAGGTCCCCAGATTCTGTGTGAGGGCCCCATTGTGACTGCTGGAGTGGGCTTAAAATTTAATTTTTATTTATTTTTTCAGATTTACTTTAATTTATGCATACAAGAACTGGGGTATAGGTCAGAGGTGCGGGGTGGTGGTAGGTGGGCGGGGGTGGAGGTGAGGATTCACCAGAGACAGAGTGAGGAAAACAGGCAGATCTACTGAAATACACTGCTGAGGGGAGCAGTGGGTGAGACAGGAGAGGTCTACTGTGCCATGTGGGTAGCTCCCTGGCTGGGGATTGAACTCAGGCCGGCGATAGTTTGATAGCTCTGAGACTTTCACCCTGTACCACCAGTGAGGCTCCAGGCTTGATATTTAAAACACTTGCATGTGGTTCTGCTTCCAAGTCCTGTTTGTTTGTTGGGGTTAGCCGCTTCCTGGCAGTAGCTGACACTAAGACCTACAGCAGGAAAACCCAGGAAGAAGTCCTTCAGGCAGACATCTCTTCTGGTCATGGTTGTGAAGGATTTGTACGTACTTATCTAGATCAGGGTAGGCTGATCTTAACACTTTTGTATATTATTCAGACATTTATTGAGCTGTTTCTGGCTTGGCTCTAAGCTAGGTCCTGGGACTACAAATAGAAATGAGACACACTATTTCTTCCTTCCAGGAACTCATGGTAGTGAGGGAGGATAGCATATTGTTTACCGAGTATCAGAAAAAGGTTGGGCTATTCCAGTCTTATTGGGAGGGCCAAGGAGGAAGGCAGTGGTTTGGGTCTATAGTGATAGGGCTGGCAGGGAGGGGGTTAATAAAAGGAAGAGCCCTGTGGCTGACTGCCATGGTGACCAGCTTTGTGGATGATCTTGACAATTCCTTGACAATTCGGAGGGAGACCAGGGATGGACCCAGGAAGGCTGCCTCCCTGTGGATTTGTTGGCCATTGTCCAGTCATCATCATTCTGCAGACGTTGGTGGCTTTGTTCTGTCTCAGCAAACTTCTGGAATACATCTACTCCATTGGAGAGATGATTGGAACACACTTGCTTCTGCACACTAGGACTTAAATTGTGTTTTTTTCCCCAGGAAGCCCAAAATTCTCATGTCTACTGGGTAAGTGTCTTCCTCAGGGAAGAATGTAAATGCCTGGGAGGGCAGGTTGGGAGGTGGAGTTGTTTACCTCCTTGGGGGTAGGGGTTGTGCAGCAAAGGTGTCAGCCTTTGTTGTCTTTTGCTCTCCCCAGAATTCTGGGCCAAGGTCTATTCTTTGTGAAACATGAACTCTTCCTCCCCATTCCACAGTGGCGCTACTGTATTCGCTTGGAGAACCTCGACAGTGATGTGGTACAGCTCCGGGAGCGACACTGGAGGATATTCAGTCTATCTGGCACCTTGGAGACAGTGAGAGGCAGAGGAGTGGTGGGCAGGGTGAGTATCACCAGGCAGTAAGGCCCAGTTTCTAGTGCTGCCCACCAGACCTGGGGTGTTGCCAGTGATTTCCTCCTCAGTGGTTAGCAACAGAGGCACAGTGTCTGAATGCATTAAGCTGTTTACAACAACCCTGTGAAATAGATTCTTACAACCTGTTTCACAGATGAAGAGTAAGATTGTGAAGTTAAATAACTCATGGGCCCACAGCTAGGAGTAGCAGGGCCTGCATTTAAATGCAAGTGAGTCTGACATCAAAGCTTATGTTGAGTTTTTCTTGCCTGCAGTGTCTTTTATAAAACGTTTGCATTTGAATCTGTTAGATGTGGCCTGTGTCCCACCCACCACTGTTGTTTACTCTTCCTCTGCCCCTTTACACATGTACATCCTCTGTTAATCCTTGAATAGATGTGATTTTGCCATTTCTGTACCACCTCACCTGTCTCTTGAGAAATAGTCGTGAAGTAGCCCAGGGCCACATTCAAAAGCATTTAACCAAGTCAGCGATGACTTGGTGAAGCAGGGTGGGTTAGTGAGGGCAGGCTTTGCACTTAGTCTGACTTCAAATGTTGGCTGTGTTGTCTGCTCACTACATAACTTTGGGCAAGTTATTTAAGTAATTTGCTAACATGGGTATTGTACCTGTTACTTTATGCTTGTCAGAAGGCATCGATTAGCAGAGGTTTGCAGAGCACTGCCATGGTGCCTCGTACTTAGGTACTCAGTAAATGGATGCCAGAAGGGGCATTTACAGATGAGATTCTGTGCCTGGCATCTTTGCCTGGTGCCTAGACATTCAGTCTGAGGTGATCTTCCTGGAGTGAGAATAAAAGAGCCAGGTCAGTGGCCACACTGTGGGAAGCGGTACTGGCAGGCAGCTTTTGGCCCCAGATAGAGAATGTGTCTGACATCTTTTGCCTGAATCTCACAGGAGCCAGTGTTATCCAAGGAGCAGCCCGCATTCCAGTACAGCAGCCACGTCTCTCTTCAGGCTTCCAGTGGGCACATGTGGTAAGTGAGCACATGCTGGGGCAAAGGAGACTCAACTCCACACACACTAATTGCAGGTCAGAAAAATGAGAGCTCATCACTAACTCATACTTGTTAAACTCTGGGCCAAGATAAGTCCTGAGATGGCGGCTTATATGTTGTGCATTGCTGGGTGGGACTGCGCTGATTTTACAGTTTTCCAGTCCATGATTTTGTTGACTGAGAATTTAGATTTCATGCTGTAGAGCTGCCCATATAGTTTGGTATTTTCCCTGGCATTTCACTTCTTAACCTGAAAATGTAGTTGGGTAGTTTATGTGGTGTGCCTCCATGGGCCAGTCAGGACAGCTGTTGTTTCCCTTTCATGTAGAGCCAGGAGGGGCCCTTGGATCTCTGGATTAGTGTATCCTCCCATGAGCCAGGCAGGAGGTCCCAGTCCTGTCTCATCCTGCTGTGGCTCTGCCACAGAGGGCATGGGCTATCCAGGTCCTCAGAACTCAGTCCTCACTCCCTCTAAGTCAGCTTCTCTCTGACCTACAGGGGCACGTTCCGCTTTGAGAGGCCTGACGGCTCCCATTTTGATGTCCGGATCCCTCCCTTCTCCCTGGAAAGCAATAAAGATGAGAAGACACCACCCTCAGGCCTTCACTGGTAGGCCAGCTAAGGTCCTGAGCGCTTGGCTCCTGAAGAACAGCTCTCGTCCCACAATTGCTGCAGAACTTTCTCTCTCCATCATGGGCCACAATAGGTCTCTTAATCGTTTGCGCCATTTGATTGTAGGGTTCTTTTTTTGGGAGGTGGGGCATAACTTCTTTTCTCCAGAAGACCCACGTAGGACTCTTCCAAGGCTGGCCTCCCCCATAAGCCCTGCCGACACTGTGTTCCAGTCAACTTTTCCATGAGGAACTGTGTTCAGCTGTCACAGGCCCCTGAAGCAATTTCCTGGCCTGTCAGACAGCTGTTTGGAATGTGAGGTTCGGTCAATAAACAGTGCACGCTTGGCCACCCTCGCCATTTCTGCCCCCAGGGCCTCAGGCTCTCTTTTTGACTTGGTGGGGGTCCTTGATTACTTTCCTTGCTGCCCTACAAGGAAGCTGCCCCTTCTACTGGGTTATGTACCTGTTCCCTCCTGAAACTAGAAGTTGTTTGGGTGTCACTACAGGTCACTCTAAGTCTGTAGGGCAGGGGCTGGACTGGACTCTAATCTTGTCATCATCCTCTGCCAGGCACAGCAGACGTCAAGCATCAGGGTGTAAGGAGTGGCCTGATTCTTAGTGCTGGCTGACCATTGGCATCTCTGGCCTTCCCAGGCTGGGAGTGTAGTGAGGCAAGCCAGTGTGGTTTGGGCTTGCCCCCTATGAACACAAATCTGTCAAGCATCCAGACTACAAATGCAGAAACTTAGTCAAGGAGCTTTAGGCACGAAAATAGGCAACTCTTTTCTGAGTTTCTCAAAGGTTTCCAAGAGCCAGAGATGAGATGTGCGATATTTTGCCCTGATTCTTAGGAATCCTGCTCCCCCACCACCATAGTGATTGTTAAAGAGATCGTTTCATTCTTGAATTAATATTAAATCTCAGTTCCAGCCCTTATTAGTGTTGTCCTTAATCCTCCACCAGGGGGAGCCTGGGTTGCAGGGCAACTGAGTATAATCAGACTTAATACCCAGGGAGAACACAAGGTTAAGCCGTGGACAGAAATTCAGAACTCAGCTCATAGCAGTAAGCTCACCAAGGAACACTGATTATAAGCGCAGATATACCACTGTAGTATAACAGAATTTTATTAGAAATTAGTGCTTGTTTCCATCTTTGTTGAGCAACAAAGACCCAGTAATGGTACATGTGGTTAATAGTAGGCTTCCAGTTTTGTCAGAAACTGACAAAGTTTGACCTTCATCCACACTTTCCCCTGGGCTGCTCAGAGTTGAGAAATTTATACAGCCTGGAGGTGCTTTCTGAATGACACTGGGAAATTAAAAAATTTCCCAAACCCTTAGTCCATAGATCACTTCAATGTTAGTATTTTTCTTAAGACCAAGGAAATATTTTCACTCAGAGGAGTTATAAACTGAGTCCCACACTATTTGTGCTTTCTCAAGAAGAACCAGTCACCACTGAGATAACCGAATGTCAAAGCCGTAGTGGCTACAGGGGCTGGGGGGTGAAAAGACAAGTGTTGAAATACCTGCATGGGGCACTAGGACCTTGAGTGTTGGGTTTCAGGAAGGTGCTGAGGAAACTGGCCACTGGCTCCAGGAGGAAGCATTCTAGTAGAGAAAGCCACAAAACCAAAGCCAAAATCTGGTCAAAGCAGTGGATTTGTCTTCGTCTTGTTGTTCCAGTAAGGGCTGGAAGAACTGTAGTTATCACCAGGGTGCCTCACCTGAAAGGCTAATATATACATTCAAAACTGCAACAAGTATAAAACGTTTGATTGGAGTCACATTTCCCCTGATCTGTGCCATTTCAGGTCCTTGTGGGTTTCTACTAACCCTTGGGCCTGACATTGTCCACAGAGACTCTGGGGTCAGCCATGAGCAGCCACTTAGCTATGTAGTAAAAGAGGATCTTAAGAACTGTTGTCCCCTCCTAAAGTACTGCTAAGTGGCTCTGCTGCCTTGATAGGCTGCCTGAATAGCTCCCTCCCTGAGGGCATTCATTCCTCTGGATATGAATTCAGATATGTAGCCTCTCAAGGGCCAAACCAAACAAAAAAGAAAATGAAAACCAAAGTCCTGGAGAGGAACCCACACTCTGGCCCAAGAGCATTTCCATAGCCAAGTTACCCAACAAGAAAGGAATGAAGGCCTTGAAAGGGCTTGGGCTGGTCACATCATCCTGTGTGAGACTCACCATGGTAGAGGTACCAAGTACAGCCAGGACACAAGACCAATATCATGAATGGAGGAGGCGGATGTACGGCCGAGCAGGGGCCACTGCACAGGCTCCTGGGAAGGCAGGACTCTGCATTCACTGCCTGTGGCTGATGGGCATGCAAGTGAGGGCTCATAGCCTTCCTGCTGCAGCTCATGTTCCTGACCTCAAGCAGCTTCCAGCCCCTATAATGGCTCTTTGGCTTTATACTGAGGACAGCATGCCTTAGCGCTCAGGACAAGAGGATCAAAAAATACAATCACATTAGGCCCTTGGTGTCTGACTCCAAGATGGAGGGTAAAACGTCTTTCCTCAGAGGGGTGCTCTTAGGCCCTCAGGTCCCAATCACACTTTCCCTCCTCCTGGCACTGGGCCAGCCTGACAAAGTCAAAGCAGCTCAGTCTGGGGTGGTTTTGTTTTTTTTTTTTTTTTTGCTACTTCTATTCCTTCCCTCAGATTGATTTTGCAGAAAGAGGGGTATTAGTGTCCAAAAAAAAAAAAAAAAGATGTGGGTCAAATACCCCGAGTGAAAGTAGAAAGTGCTTTAAAGAAACAGATCCCAGAGGTATGGAGAAGGGCCAATAGTCCTGCCTCACCCAGGGTAAGGCAACCTGAAGGGGAAGGAGAAAGACCCAGTTCCCTTACTGTTAGATTTAAAACTACTTATTTCCTAGATTATTTTTTTAAAAAACAAGCTCATCAAGCCTGTGCTTTTAGGAAAAAAAGGAGCCCCTGTAAGAAACTGGGTTTCCACAGCACCAGGAACCACCTTTCCCACAAGATGAACCCATTTCCCTTGGGCCTCAGCCAGAGGGAAGGGGTGCTATGGGGTAGCCCTTCAGTAGAGGGGTGTTCAGCAATGGGCCGAGGGAGAAGCTCTTAGTGGGAGGTGGGAGATTCAGTCCATTTATCCCAGAACCAGGAGCTGCTCCCTGTCAGACAGGCAGGGAGATGTTGAGCAAAGGGGTCAAGATGTGGTCATTAAGTGCTCAGGACTCAGGGCAGAAGCATGTAGTTGCTTCCCTGCTCAGGCCCTCTGACCTCCCAGGCGGGGCCTGTCATGCCTCCGGGTGCTGGAGCAGAGTCCCAGACAGCGGCAGCAGTGTGGGTTGGCCAAGGGGGCAGGGCTCCACAAGAGATGAGTCCTGTCAGTCACGGTGGGCAGACTGGTGGCTGAGCTGCCTGTCATCGTAAGTGCTATAGCGCTTGACGTGGATGCGACGGACACGGTCCCGCAGTTCAAAGGTCTCCTCATCTTCACTGGGGGAAGCCTGACTGCGGCTACGGCTTGTGGCCTCCAACAAGGAGTTGTCAGGGACTCGGGGGGTCTCGTAAAGTAGGACATTGAGTGTTTCCTCATAGATTCGGGCCTCTGGAAACTCTACCTAGAATGTGGGGGACAAGAAGACTGAGGTTTCATACCAGGGATGGAGCATGCAGAAGGGGTGAACTGTCCTCCCCTGAACCCCAGCAAAGCCCTGCTGTCTCTAACACGTGCTCATGGGGGCAGGGGGAGGGGTAAGGTAGATACTCTCCAGGGAGGACGGTCTGCTTGCAGTCTGGCAAAATGGGGCTAGTTAGTAGTGTGTGTCAAATCCGTCACTGTGCCTGGCACTGTGACACTGCAGAGACAAAGCTGACTGACCAGGAACACCCAACTAGAACACCCAGACAGCGGCAGCCAGACAGATGAGAATAGCTATTTCCACCACGTCGAGCTGCTTCACCTAAGAACTTCTAAGAGTTGTGTTAAACGCATGTCATCTTCATGTTTGCAAGGAGTAAACTGAGGCCCAGATGGTAAAAGTGGCCTTTCCAAAGTCATGAAACTGATAAACGGTGGAACCAGAATTCAAACCTGAATTGGGGTAACTTCAAAGATCTGGTCCTTCCCACCAAATCAGGTTACTCCCTGCTGGTCACTACCCTCTATAGCCCTGGGCTGACAAGAACAAACTGTTCCCCTGCCAGTCCCCAAGCCCCTGGAACTGGCTTTGTCCTTGCCCTGCACCACCATGGTGAGTTTGGGGAGGGCCAAACATGCCCTTTCCACTCCTTGTGGTGAAAGGGTCAGTCGGGGCTGCGCTGGTGAGTGTGTCCTGCCCTCACCCCCACATAGCCCTCACACCTTGGTCTGCTTCTTCTCCGTGGCATACACGATGGAGGTGCAGCACACCTCTGCCAGTTTCCGGCCCTGGCCATAGAAGGACCAGCAGCAGATCTCATCCCCGATGACGTCCTTGATGAAGAGCACACGGCCGTTGAAGCGCAGGGAGAGCTTGTCAAACAGCTCAATGTTTTTTAGCAGGTGGTCGTCAGAGTTACTGAAAAACCCATGAGAGCCAGCAGGCCTGGGAATGAGGCTCCAGCACATGCGAAGGTGGTGGCTGGGTCCACCCCACCCCATCTCACCCCTCCCCTCCCCTGCCTCAGCAGGAACATTCTTTCCTTGCTGTAGGGGTGCCATAGGCAAGGGGAACCACTGAGACAGCATGGGACTCTGAGCCTGGAGCTTTCTGTGTATCCCTAACTGTGGCCTGTTGCAGACGTGGGGGTGGGGGTTAGAGGGGAATGGGCCCAGCTCTGAGGTATGAAGGCTGGCTTAGGTGTCCCATAAGATAATGCTGGGGAAGCCCCTGGACACGGGCTGACATGGTGTTACATGTTCAGTCCCGTCTATATCCCAAGGCGCTGTTACAAATTCCAAATGCCTCTGCCCTGACTTCCCGTCTACTGTCTGTTTTTCCCTCCTGAGACCCAGACCTATGCCAGCCATGCCAGTTTGGTGACTTCTCTGGGGTCTGCTGCCCAATCTCCTCTCTGGCTGCTCAGTCCTCTCAGTTGCTTCTGTAGCCCACCCCGTACCCTGCCCTGCTGAAGCCCACCCTACCTGGTGTAGGAATACTTGTTGTTGCTCCTATTGTACAGCAGCTTCACCACGGGCTGTAAGGAGGGAGAGGATGAGGTCAGGGCCAGGGTCCTAACACTCCTACCTGTAGCCCTTAGGGGTTCCTCAGAGGTCTCCCTACCTTGGTGGAGGATTCGATGAGCTTCTCTTCCTCTTTCAGGGATGTGATGATGGGGATGTTGCACACAGGTTGGCACGAGTCCTTCTTGTCCTGGATGACACAGCCGAGAATCTTGTTGAGATCTGCTTACCACGCTTGGCCAGTCTCCCCAGAAGCTGTCCGGGCCCCTCTGCCAAGGCCACCCCTGCTTGCTGAGGAGCATCAGGCAGAGGTCAGGAGGCCCCTGGTAACTGAACCTGCCAGCTGGCAAGCAGAATCCATTTCCAGAGAACCTAAAATCCAGACCAGGCATATAACCTAGAAGCAGGGCCTGGTCAGACTGCCTGATTACTCACCCTGCAAACTCACTCGGCCTGGCCAACAGTTGGGTCTTAACAAGTACACCGGCCTTAACAAGTACACCGGGTCTTAACAAGCCTGGTCTTAACAAGTACACCGGCCACACAGCTTCCAGGGACAGGGCCCTTCCATCCCTGAGAAGGGGGCCAGCTCCCCACTGCACCAAACCGCCACACCTCGCCGTACCTGCAGGGCAGTCTGGCACATGTCCACCAGTCCCTGAATGAGGTAATATTTCGCTTCAGCCATCAATTCCTTGATTTCTTGCCGGTTTTGAGGGAGGATGATGGTGTCATCGCGGAGGTAATTCAAAATGGTGCCGAAATGCTTTCCACATCGGTCTATGAGGATCCAGCCTAGGGGTTCAAAGAGGTCCCAGAGGTTTGCTGTTTGCCTCCGGGTACTGCAGAAGCAGGCGGCACGCAAAGGCCACCTGACCGGCCTGGCGGCAGGTGTTCAAGCAAGACGCACATGAGCACAGAGCCCTGGTCCAGGAAATGGAAGTGAGACAGAAGCTCTATCTACCTCTTAGGTCCATGGCTGCTCTTCGCCCCCTGCCTGAAACCAAGGGCTGACACACACCTGGGGAGACAGGCCCTCCAGGCTTGGTCGAAGCCCACAAAGGTCTAAACTCAGGTCCACCTCTTGGCAACACAGAAACCACCAGGCCTGCCTGCCTTCTGCCCACTGCCATCACTTACTATGGAACAAGATCTAGCTCTAAATGAACATAAAATAAGTGTGGGTCTTCTCCCTGGAAAACACATAAACACATTCTGTGTACACTTTCAAGGAATTCTGAAGCTTTTCAGGACTCCAGGTGAATAGTAAAGTGAGTCTAGATTCTAGATCTGCTAGGCTTATGCCCTGCCCTGAAGACACTCCCTCAGAACTCCTCCTCTCCCCCTAAGGCCCCAACAAGTCCTCACCTTCTTTGTCGGTCAGCACCTCCATGCGCCCACTGAACATGGCCTTGAGCATGGTGTCTTGCCGGGTTAGCGCCCGCACTGTGGTGTAGTACAGGGAGCCACCCACATTGAGCTGCACGTATTTGTTGCCCAGGCCTCCTCCCTTGAAGCCGCTCAGCTTGGGCTTGGCCCCCGAGGCTGGGCACAGACAGGTGTCTCCCGACATCTCCCGCTGCAGGTAGATCACCACACGGCAGGTCAGTTTGGAAGGCTCCGCCGTCGTGAAAGGGTCACAAATGAGTGGCCAGCAGAAGCCAGAGCCTCATACTCTCACTCTCAGCACTGTGAGCAGAAGGGAAAGAAGACAGGAGTCAACAGAGAAAAGCCCTCATCCAGGAGGGAACCCCAGGATAACCAACGGTCACCCAGCCTTCCTCTCCTCAATCAGTCCAAGACTCCCTGGCAGAGATTGAGACCTGTCAGTGGCAAGAAATATGTGCTCGCTGTTCTTTATGATACCGGGGCTGAGCTCAGTCTTCCAGAGTGTGACGTTGGTCACGTAACTGCCTACCTGAGACTCAGCACACCTCTGAGCAGCAAAGAAGACAATAAGCAAGTCCAAGGTGGCTTGAGGAACAGACCGGGCAGAACAGAAGTCCTCACCCTGGAGACCCACCCAAAGAGATTCCGCTTATTTTCTCTTCGACTTTCCCAGGATCTGAGACTTCTAGCCAAACCTAATAGGAATCCAGTCAGCCTAGGAGTTTCCCAGGAGCCAAGGGACAGGATGCACTTCCTTTCTACAGATTCCAGGCTCGGGAGCAGCCTGCACCAGTGTTTACTGAGTATCCCAGAGTCTGGCTTTGGGAAGGCAAAAGCAGCTTCAGGAGAGCATGGAATGAGCCAGGCTGGAGGGAGCTAGAGTATTCCTGGCGGTGGATACTGTGGCTCTAGCTAGGGTTTCCTGACCTCCCCCTTTCCTGGCACCAGCCCTGTCCCAAGTTCCTGAAATTGTCCCCATTTTCCAGGATAGAACAACGACCGGATGGCTATTTTTGCTTCTTTTTCCTGAAAGGGGGCCCAGTCCCCTCTCTTCCTCAGTTGCCTCTTTACAAGGGGAGAAAGATCTAGCAAAGACCAGGTGATGAGTCTAAAAAGAACTAAGTGATTTGGAAACTAAAACACTAATAGGAGTTCACTGGAGGGAAGACTGAAGAAAGCAAAGGAGGACGTTATCCCTCATGGTTTTGATTGTGTATTGTATGTTTTGGTTTTCAAAAAAATCACTAAAGTTCATTCACTTAAGAAAAAATAATAGCTGTTATCCATTGCATGTATGCACTTTGTTCAGGTACTAACCAGGCATGTAATATTTATTAGCTCATTTAATTTGTTCAGCAATAAAATAATAATGAGGAGCCTCCCTGGTGGTGCAAGGGGTTAAGCACAGCACTGTGAAGCTGTCTGTGGCCTCTGCAGCACTAGTTAGATCCCAGGCTGGCCAGGGAGCTACCCACATGGGAGCTACCCCCAGCACCTCTAGCCTGTACCCCAGTTCTTGTATGCATAAATAAATAAATCTTAAAAAAAAGAAAATGGATAAATAAGCAAGCCATTCCAGAAGGGGGTAAATGCAATAAAGACAATAAAATAGGTGTAACAGGAGTGACTAGGGAGAAGCCAGGGAAGGTCTCTTTTGGAAGGTGACACACCAGCTAAGATCTAAAAGAACATTCCAGATGGAAGAGTAATTACAAAGTTCTTTAGTTCTACACAAAATTTCAGGGACAGAAATAAGGCCAAGATGGCTGGCATATAGAAAGAAGGGGGAAATGTGCCTGATGTAAAGTCAGGGAAGGAAGTCATATTAAAAAGTTTGGATTTCATACGAATTTCAGTGGGAAGTAATCAGTGTTTTTACGTGAGAGAGTGACATGAGTTACTTATATTTTGAGTTACTTAGTTCTTATATTTTGAAAAGATCTCTGAGGGTCTCCCTGGTAGCACAAGGGGTTAAACACAGCACTGTGAAGCTGTCTGCAGCCTCTGCAGCAGAGTTTAGCCATGGAATGGCCAGGGAACAACCCACATGGTGCAGCAGACCTCTCCTGCTTCGCCCGCTGCTCCCCTCAGCAGTGTATTTCAGCCAGTCTGCCTGTTCTGTTCCCCACTCTGTCTCTGGTAAATCCTGTCACCCTCCGCTCCTCTAGCCTGTACCCCAGCTCATGTATTCAATAAATAAATCTTTTAAAAAAAAATCTCACTGGCTACTGTACAGAGAAAGGATTGTTAGGGTGCAAGAGAGGAAGTGGGAAGACAGAGGAAGCAGTGGTGTAGGCAAGAGATGATGAACGCTGCGACGCCAGGGCTGGAAGTTCAGACAAAAAAAAAAGAAGTACCTCATTCAATCATCACCACATGCAAAAGCTGACAGTTGCTCATCCTCTCTTATACATGCAACCTGAGAACTAGTGCAATGGTCTCTCCACTCTCTACTCTCCAAACACTGCCTAATACAATGCCATGCACATGTTAAAGTATTTCCTCTATGTCAGCTTAACTGAAATTATTCCTGAAAAGATTTAGGCAGATTCCTGAGAAGAACGTCCAAGGAGGGGCAAGAGCAGGTGCTCTGTGAAGTTCTCAATTCCTTTGGGGGCTGGTCCAGGGGAGTCCCATTTGCCTCAAGGATGGACTATGAGAGATGAGCCCTCCCCAGGGGAGAGCCCAATCAGTAACACTTGAACAGAAGGAGATCACTCCCCTGCCCCAAAGGAATAAATCTACCCCTTAACAGACTTCAACAGTTCCCTGTGTATTTTGTGTCTAGGCCCAACTTCCCCAGGGCCAAGAAAGCACACATGTATATTCTGCCAAAATAAAGGAACTGAAAGGTTAGGCGGTTGCCAACAGAGGAAGACAAATTTAGAGCTAATCTAGTCCTTTCCTACAAAGCAATTGCTTTGAGCCCCTGGATGACGTCAGCTCAGATTCCTTCCAGACCAATGGGCTCCAAGGAATCCTGTGGCAAGTGACGCCCCAGAAAGTAATTCCAGTGAGAATGAAGTTTCCACAGATAGCCTCAGTGTTCTTCCTTCCGGACTTTGTGTGTGGATATTTGGGGATGCCTGGGGTTAGGGGCGTAACCGTGCCTCACTCTGCAAAGCTAAAGGGCACCCAAGCAGAATAAAGGACAAACCATCACGGCGGTGGAGGCTGGGGGAACGTGTGGGTGTGTGAGGATGGGGGATGGGAGGAAGCCGATCTTGGTTATAGAGGATGGATTTAGCAGAAATCCTAAATGTAAATCTTAGTCTCCATCCAAAGGTTCTGGGGCAATTTAGGGAGACCCAAGCGCTCTGTGGCCACCGTCGTCTTCTCCGGTCCGTACCCCTCCGGACAACCGAGAAATCCGGGGCCGACCCGTTCTGCTACCGACCCCCAGTGGGGGGTCTGAGCTCTCCAAGTCCCCTCCGCCAACCCACGCCATTTCCCCAGGGCAGTTTACGGGCTCTCTTCTCTCGGGCCCGGGGCCCGCCATCCCTTCTCTTAGGGCATCGGCCGGCCCTGCTCTCACCGTCCGCGGGGCGCCTCTCTTCTTCGCCGGGTTACAAGCCCACACCGTGCCGCCCCTTCGCTGTGGCCGCCGGCCTGCCAGCAGTCCCGGGCTGTGAGCTCACGTCCTCGCCCGTGGACTCCGCCCCAAAGCCCCCGGGTCCCGGAGCCAAACGACGGCGAGTCGGGGCATGCCGAGCACCTAATAAGGGGGGGAGGGCGGAGCCGCCGAAAGTATTCCTTGGGGAGCGCACAGCTACTTCCGGCAGCCTCTCCGGCGCAAAGGTCTCTGGACCTTGTAGGCGCCATCCCGCCACTCGGGGCCTCTGCTTCCCGGCAGGCTCTGCGGGCTGAAGGGGCATAAGTGCTTCCGGTGTCAGGTAGTGACGTCACGGGTAAACAGATTTTTGTAGCCGTGGCAGCGGCCGAGGGTGGCGGGCGGGCTGGGCGCGGGCTGTGCCTGACCGGAGCAAAGCTGTCCGCCGACATCTGCTGTGGCACCGAGAGCTGCGGCTCCGGGGCCGCCAGGTAGGCAGTCCGCTTCGGGGATGGGAGCGCACCTGGGTTGAGATGAGCCTGACAGGTTTGCGCCCCCGAGGAAAGGCAGCCCCAGGCCGAAAGAAACGTGGAGATTCTGCCCGACTTTTTGGGGGCGGGAGCGGTTTTACATCCAGTTTGGGCCTGGAGGTTTATGCGTCGAAGCGCGTAACGATCTTATGAGGAAAACTGTGGCTCAGATTAATTGAGGGAGTTTACATAGTAAAGACAGCTTCATCAACACTGTCTCCCTAACTTTCTGCTTAGTGCTCTTTGCCCTCACCCCATGGATGAAGTCTGCTCATAGTGCCAGGTTGGGATCTGGGAGAGCCAGGGCAGCGGAGGGAGTGGCCCCGCCTTCAGGGAGCTCAGTGGACTCGGCTGTTGTGTCAGTGTGCTGCAGATGCTCAACGCGCTGTGGTGGGAGTTGGAGGAAAATCTTATAGCCCACTGTGAACCTTCCTGCACTCTTTCTCCGGCCTCACCATCCCATTCATTTATCCCCTCCAACTATACACTTGGTTCAGTGCTGGAATCTTGCCTCCTCCCTTGTCCCCAAGCTCCTACATTCAGTCAGTTCTTTACTAAGTCCCATCAGCTCCCCTTATAAAGCACCTCAAATTAGAACACTTCTTCAGCTCCAAGCCTTGGTGACACATAGCTTCCTCTGTTTTCAGTCATTCATTCCACAAACATTTACTGAGTGCCAGTTATGTGCTAGCACCATGCTAGATGCTAGGGTTATAGTGAGGAACAAAGTAGGTGTACTACCCACTTGTTCCCTCCATTCTCCACCTTGAGCCAGTCAACTCTGTAGAAGGCAAATCTGATTATGTCACTCACCTGGGAATCCAGTGGCTGCCCATTATCCTTATGATGAAACTCAAGCTCCCGGCTTTCAGAGCTCTCTGTGATCCAGCTCTAGTTTGCCCATCTAGCCTCATCCACTCCCGTGCTCCGCCTTGATCACTGTTTCAACCACTGAGAGTCTTGGAATGTTAAGTTTCTTATAGCCTCAGAACCTTCACATTTTCCTTCTGCCTGCATTGCCGCTTCCTGCATTCTCTAGGTCTCAACTTAAGTGTCACTTTTTCAGAGGCTTTTGTTGATTCCTCTCCCCCCATGTAAATGATGCCCTGCTGCAGCTTCATATAGCACCATGTGCCTTTCTTCATACTGTTAACACAATTTGTGAGTATTTGTTTACTATCAGAAACCAAAGCATTTCCTTCATTACACTATCTTTGGACCAGGGACAGAGAAGGTGTTTCTGAGTAAATGTGTGCTCTCAGGGAAGGCAATGGAAGATAATGCAGACGTTTGCTCCCTTGGGTTACTTGAAGCTTTTCCAATTAATCACCTGATAAGCATTAAGTGTTATATTTGGTAATATAACAGAACTCATAGGAAGACAGATTTTCTTAAAATGCCCAATTTTTGGGAAGCTCTGAATGATTAAAATGTTGCAAAATAAAGATGCTAGCCTACTTAACATCACTTTATTCCAGTGATGCTGACGGCCGAGGGCCATAGTCATATACAGAGACAGCCTATACACATGTATTGATTGGCCTACGCAGTATTGGATATTTGTTTGTTTGTTTTTCCCTTGAAACCTTCCTTTAAAAATCAGGTTCATATATAAGTCTAGATTTCTCATCCTCTTGAAAATCGGAAGTGCTGGCAAAAATGGGGATTAGTTCTTTTCTAACCATTGCTTCTCCTTTGGAACACCTGCTCTGGCAGTCACTCCCAGAATCACCCAGTTCAGAACAGAACTTCTTTCAGGAAACCAGAAGGGAAAAGGTGACGGGGAGGTGGGAGCGAGGGAAGGGCTGGGGTAGGGTCAGGTGATGGGAACCTGGGAACACTGGGATTTCGGAACTGGTCTGGCAGCTGGGGGGTAGTCCTAAGTAGTATTGCCTCCCTTTTTAGACAGGGCATGTGCTCAGATTGTTTGGTTTTTGTTTTTTAAGCCAGGATGAGGGTGAGTTTTCAGTATTTCTTTCCCAGAAATGAGGTATCCTTTGGACCAGAAATGCACGGTGGCCTGGGGAGGGAGAAGATAGCTCTGCTGGTTCTCTGTTCCTTACAGAAAACAATCCAAACTCCTTAGCTGGGCACACAGGGTCTTCTTGATTGACTCCAACTGATGTTTCCTGCCCTGTCCTCTGTTCTTTCACCTTCCAGGCAGATAGGCTCTGTCAGTGACTTCAGCCTCTAGCCCATGCTGTTTCCTCCGCTTGGAATGCCTTTCCCTGGCCTCCTTACTTGGTATGTTCTTCCTGATAACACCATTCCATTTTTCTGCTAGAAAGGGACTGACTCAACTTGGGTCCCAGATGTGTACAGTATCCTGTGGCATATATTTGGGGTGATGTTCTTACTCCCTCTTATTTTTTTAACTTTAATTTTTAATGCACTCAGATTTCTTCTTTTACTTGCTTTCTGTGTTGTTTCAGTACATGTATTTTGAACAGCTTTTTCATGTCCTTTGGGTACGCAACTGGGGATAAATAAATGTGCTTATGGCTCACAACTTAATTCAACTGTCACTCCTAACCCTCACCCCAAGTTAATTGCTCTGTCTTCCTCTGGTGCTTTAATGATATTTCTGTACAAACGCTTTGGTATAATTTTTCAGTTTACATGTCTGTCTTCCTCCAGCTAAACTCTGTGCTCCTCCAGGGCGTGCACCATGTTGCACTCATCCTTGTACCCCCAGCACCTAGCAGTGCTGGCATGTAGTAGGCACTCCAGAAATGTGTGTTGAATGAACGATGCCTGTGACAAGCAACCGGACTTTATTCTTTCCTGACCCTTGCTCCTATGACACACCTCCTCCTGGCTGCCACTGTCACCCCTTCAGAACAGAACTTCTCTAGGGAAACTGGAAGGGAATCAGGTGAGGCTCAGAGAGGTGGAGGCAGAGGGAAGGGGGAGCCTTTGGATCTTCTTGGTTTTGGGCATTGGCATCCCTGGGGGCAGGAATGGGGTTGGGCTGGAAGCAGGCATTTGCTTGGGTGGCTGGGAAGAGATCAGGGATCAGGGCTGGTTTCTTTGCAGCTATGGCCAAGGACATCCTGGGTGAAGCAGGGCTGCACTTTGATGAGCTGAACAAGCTGCGGGTATTGGACCCAGAGGTTACCCAGCAGACCACAGAGCTCAAGGAAGAATGCAAGGACTTTGTGGACAGTGAGTATCATTTGGGAGCGAAGGTCCATTCAGCTTGAACTGTTCCATTTGTGCCCCCAATCTTGGACCATAGTTCTTGGCCTGCCAGAAGGGAGATGCTGGCTTTGGTGGGGGGTTGGGGGGTTGAGCCTGGCCTTCATGTATTCCTTTGTACTGCCTATCATGTCTGCTTGCCCTCTTCTCATGTCTCCTGTGGTCCCGGCTGAGCACCAGTCAGAACACTGGATGGGGAAAGAAAGGTGTTTTCAGATAATGCCATCTTTCTTTGTTCCCTCTCGGAAATCTTAAACTTAATGGGGCAGAACCATGGCCGAAGGGCAGAAAATAAGAGTCATGTGCTCATGGTTTGATTTCTTGGGAGAAAGTGTTCTCACTGGCAGGCCTGCCATTATTTGGAATGAAAGACTTAATGAAGTCACCATTTTGCTAGCGATCTCTAGGACACCTCCTGTCCCAGTAGCCAGGCAGGCTGGGGCAAGGACTACAGGGCTAATTTAGTCAAGCAGAGATTTCTGAGCCTTCCAGGACTTCATAGGCTGTGGAGAGCGCTTGACTGGTGAAGGGTAGCATGGATTATGTGGCCAGTGTTCTGTGATTGCTGGGTGCGTGGTGTCTCACTGCTGGGGGCCTTTGTTTATGAATCCGTAAAACGGGGTTCCACCACATCCAAGAACATTGACGAGAATGAATGGGAGGTTAGCTATTTAGATACTGTGTGCTGTTTATTAACTCTGGTTACAGTGGGAGCCCCACCCCACCATTAAGTAGTGACTTATCTATGACTAATGAGAGGCACATTCATGTTAAGGCAATACTTTCATGCACGGTCCTTTCAGGAACACAGCCCGTTGCTTCCTGCCACTCCTGAGAGAGCAAGATGGGCCCACCAGGGGTCTGGTGCCTTCACAGCCCGAAGCAGCAGCACTGGCTGGCTCAGTGAGGACTCGGGGTCCCAGTGTGCCCCGGTCCAACTCTGGGTACCTGACCAACCTCCTCTAGGTTCAGACCAAGCATGGGAGGCTAGGCCAGCAGGCACCCCGTTGTGTTGACACAAGTTAGAGGGCAGTAACCCTGCCCTCTCCCTGCAAGGCAATGCTGAGGGAGCGTGATGGTGCTAGAAAATAAAACATTTTTTGTTCTTTCCCCAAAAGAAATTGGCCAGTTCCAGAAAATAGTTGGTGGTCTGATTGAGCTTGTTGACCAACTTGCGAAAGAAGCAGAAAATGAGAAGATGAAGGTAAGATCTGTATGTCTTCTGTCCATATGGTGGTAGGGGCCCTGGCTCACTAACCTTTTTTTTTTTTTTTTTTTCAGGGGGAGGGGAGGGCAGATTCTTTAATTAAAACAAGGTTTGACTCAATTCCTGATCCAGTTAACCTACTATTAAACTCTTACATGCTAGTATACTTTGTCATTATTTTCTTTAATTTTCACATCATCAGTTAGGTGGTTTCTCACTTGATAAATGAAGAAACACAGTATGATGACTGGGCAAAGGACATGAGGCTAAGTGGCCTGTCAGGCCCTGGGGGTGCTCAGAGGTCTGCATTAGTGCTGCTCTGCAGTTCCCATCAGGCAGTTTGCGGTCATGAGGTTTATCCTGCTTCTTGACTTAACTCCTAAAGCTCTAGGGCTTCACTTTCGCCCTGCTGTGCACTGGGATGGCCTCCAGGGGGCCTTCCCCAGTGAGGACTTCATGCTGAAGATGGTTTTAATGAAGCCATGACCTTCTTTGGCACTGCCGTCTCTCTCTAGGCCATCGGCGCGCGGAACTTGCTCAAATCTATAGCAAAGCAGAGAGAAGCCCAACAGCAGCAACTCCAAGCACTAATAGCAGAAAAGAAAATGCAACTCGAGAGGTAAGACACCATCCAGTGAAGTTCTCTACTATGATTCTATTTTTCCTTCTCGGGTACCTCTTGTCCTTACTCATCACTGCTCTCTCAGGAATTGTCTCAGTTGTCATCCTGTTTTAAGACTTTTAGAATAAAATTACATTTGATGGGAAAGAAAAAAGAATTGCTCTTTGTTAATATCCAGGAACCTCTAGTAGCTTAAGAGCATGGAAGTCCAGGTAGCGAGGTACAGAGGGGGAGGCTGTCTGGGAGAAGACCCACTGTGGGCTGGACACTTCTCACGGGTGGCTGTCGCTTTTCTTTCTTGCCCTTACTGATTTCTTCATTCTGAACTGACACTATTTCCTAGAATCATTTAAGCCACCTCTAGTCTTCTTTTAGAAGAGTAAGTTGATAGTTTATTTCACTCATTTTTAGGGCTTCTAACAATTTTGTTTTTCAGGTATCGGGTTGAATATGAAGCTTTGTGTAAAGTAGAAGCAGAACAAAATGAATTTATTGACCAATTTATTTTTCAGAAATGAACTGAAAATTTAATTTTATAGCAGGAGGGAAAAAAAAAAATCAAAGACCAAAAACACCTCTGTACCATTCCAGTGATTTGACTAATGACCCAAGTATGTTGTGTGAGATGATGTGTAAGGAATGCAGCTCTACGAAGGCAATAAAACACATCTGGGGGCGCTTGTTTCAGATGTCAGAGCATCTCCGCTGGTGAATACCCCGTGACCACGGTGATCCAGGTTCTCACCTCTTGTGTTCTTAGTCTGAACTGAGCTATCTGTAAGCTTTTTTTTTTTTTGGTAAATTCACAAAAATTTGAAACAAAAAGCAATAAATTATTGTTTTTCAATGGCTTGATCTACCTTTTTCCTGATGCCCTTGAAGTGTACATTTAACCCCTTGTTAGAGAGTGCTGGATTCTCTAGCCCCTCGTCCACAAAAGAAACCAGGCAGTGGTCAGCAGCTACCTTTATTTGGACCAGACACATGAGTCAGACAACAGTCCCGGCAATCAGACCAGTATGGCTTGTGAGCAAACAGGCAAAGAGAAGGAACTGACTGGGTCCAGTTTCCACAGTTTTCCATGTGCATTCACAAGTCTTTTTTCAAAAGAGTTGGCTTTGTGTTTGGATTTAGAGAAAGCTAATGGAACACCAGATACTAACGTGGAGACCCTAAGTGCACACACTGGACGTTATGCTCAGCCGTCTCCCTCCTAGGACTGAGAACAAGACAGAAGGAATGATTAAACTATTAGGACGAAGTTATCCAGAAGGAAGTACACTTCCAGATCAGGTTGGATATCAGACCTCAGAGAAAAGGTACTTATTATAGATGGTTTGTAAAATGAAGAATAGGTTTGGAAAGAAAATAAACAGACAAAACTTTTCTCCTGGGACAGAAAACATGATAAGAGTTTTTGAACATTAGGGAGACATGATTTCTAACTTTAAAATGGACTCAGGCATCCCCCTACTCACTTTGTTGATTAGTGATATGCTGTAGAGAAACATGAGTGACAGATTTAGTCACGTGTACTGGGGGATGATTCATGAATATGCCAAGCAGGCCATGTTTCTTAGTTTATCCAGATTCTGGTTTGGTCTCATGTTTTAAATCCTGCAGTGGATCCTAGGCCCACACTGAGGTGTTTGGCACCATTTCCCTACACCCTAGCACACACCCTTCTGCCAGTCAGCAGGTGATCGGTCTGTTTGTGCCAGTGCCCTTGGGAGAGTTTAACTTGGCTCCTGCCAGTGTCTTGCTCTTGTGTGTTGCTGCTGGTGTTTCCAATGCTACCAAAGATGTAGGTTGTGAGCAGTTTTCCTTGTACTGGGTCAACAGGAAACTGCCCTGTGGGCATCTCTCCCCTGGCCCAGTGGTTCTTTCATTTTTTCTTTCTTTTTTCCTCATACTTATAGTGGGGACTCCGCAACATGAAAAGCAGAAGCATGAGAGGGATGAGCAAGTAGGGGACATAGACAGACGCGAGGGTTAGTCGTTCTGGGACAGTCTTAGGTCCTTGTCCTTTGAAACTACCGGCTTTGGAGAAATCCTCAAACAGAATCGTGGTGAGAATTGGAATTAGAGTCGTTATGGTATGAACTGAGTAGATGATTGCAGGGGTGCGGATCCACTTGCAGCCTCCTGAGGTCATAAGAGAAAAAAATAACAGGTTAGGTGTGTTCACGACTCCAGGGTTGCTAACGTCCTTCTCTGCCCTGTCTCTGCCAATGATACTCAGTTGAATCATTCCACCTCCTTTTCCAACTGGAAACAGATGGAAAACTAGATGTCTGTACTACTATTCAACTCGAAAAATTATGTGACAGCTGGGGCCTTAGCATACTGGCTGCCAAAGAACCAAGGGTGGGGTCAGATTTTAATTCAGAAAAAACTCTAGGGCAGTAAATGGCCAACACTGGTCAAACCCAGTTGATCTAAAATTCAAGGAGGGTAGGAGCCGTGGCAGTGGCATCTGTTTATTATGCCATACAGGTGAGTGGGTAACAAATTCTGCCAAGAGATGGATTCAGAGAGCCCAGGGGGAATCGCTGCACAAGCCTAGTTACTACATGCACTGGGCTAGCCCCCTTCTTTATGAAGGCATCAGTCATGTGGGGACATAGTCAGAATAATTTTTCAATGAGAAAGTAAGCCCTTCTGGTGAAAGTAAGCTCTAGCTCGGTGCTACTATGTTTACAGTTGGTAGGATACTATCAAAAGCAGAAAATAAACGCCAACAATAAAAGAGAAATTCTGTATGCAGAGGGGAAAAAAAAAACAACAGTAAAAATGGATAAATTCATCATTTAGGCAGCCTCAGGGTTTCCAGGTGACCCAGGCAGTCAGTAACATTACTCTGAATGTCCCTTTCCTAGCGCTATTCTGCCCGTTCCTGTCACATCCTACCTCACCCTCACACCAACCACAGAGGCCCCCCAACCCCTGGAGATCCTTCCCCAAAAGATTTGTTGGGCCTGATTTCAGCGCAAAAAAAGAAAGAAAAAAAGTATTTCCCCACTATTTACCAACCTTTGAAGAAGGCATAAGTTGCGATGGGAAAGAAAGGCAGCTGGAACATAAGCTCACAGAACAGGAAGGACTTAAACCACGATGGGGGATTCTGCAGCAGAGGGTCTTTGAACTCTTTTGCATACCACTTCAGCAGCTTCGTCAACTGGGAAAAGAAAGATCTCAGTGAATATCGCCACCTGCAGCCACGCCAACCCACTGAAGAATCTCTACCCTCAGCAGAATGGCTTGCTCTGCTGGCGTTGGTGATGCAACCTAGATGGTGATTTCACACAAACCCACTGGCTCATTGCACATGCCACCTTCTCTGGGAAGTCTTCAGCTCTGCTGGCCCCTTTGTGCCACCTGGCTTCTGCTCCTGACGCTGCGACACACACCTGGCTGTGCCACCCACAGTCAAGAGCAATAGCATCTGGCACTTAGTAGGGTCTCAGATGTTTCTGAATGAACACACAAATGCGACCTATCCGCCAACAATATTCTTTATAAAGACAGATGTGGAAACATCTGACATTTGTCCTTTCATAACAGCTACTGCATAGCAGCCCTGAAGCGCTGTTTCCTCAAATACAGAAATGAACTGAATTCCTTGTCTTTTTTTTTAAGACGAGGATGGTAGTAGAAATCTAACCTCTTTGAAGATGCAATTTCAGACAATTTAAATAATTCCAAAGTCCCAAGTTCCTCATTATTCTTAACTCCTTACATCTAAAAGTTACTTCTTTTAGGAGACTAGCTGGCTATTTATGGAAGAACAAGCTGCCTTGAACCACAAACTATATAGCTGCTAGGTTACAGCAAAGCCTGAGAAAATGATCTGTGTTGGTTCTAGCTTGGGCCTCATAATTATGCTGTCAAATCAAAAGACGCAGACCCACACTGAATGGCTACAGTCAGAGGACGGGAGGAGCAGACTCTGAGGAGGCTCCTGCCCATTTTGTGCTTTTTTAAGAGCCCAAAGCCTAGGGCTGTCCATGCTACGTGGACTACTGTACAAGGTGGCGCTCACTTCTGGAGGTGGCCATGGGCAAAGGCGTTGTCTTAACACACCTGACTTCAAAGACAAATATATGTCTTGGTAGTGTGATAAAGGCAACTTCCATGGTAAGATACAACGGGAAATTCAAAGAGATTTTTCCTGTTAATTTTTGATCAAAAGCTAAAAGCTTACTACTATGAAATAGATGCCTCATTGCTGTGAGTGAGCTTTAAGCAAAAGCCAGAAACATTCTGTTAGCATAATGTTAATTTCAGGAAGATTCTGGCTAGATAAACAATTTATTGATCAAATGACCTCCGATTTGTACATGATTTGGAATTTGAATTCACAGTGATACCTTTTGCTTCCTACTAAGCACTTTTCAGAATGGTATCATAGAAAATACTATAAAGGTTAAATCACTCTATCCATCCTAGGTTCTATTTCTGCATCTGTAAAACAAGCAACCTGAATTACATGTTTTTTAAGATCCTATTTTGCTTTCTAGGTTAACTTTAAAAAATATTGGCAGGAACTACCTGATTTAAAAGACTGACTGCAGGGGCCTTCCTGATGGCCTAGGGGTTACGTCTCCGCGCTATCACTGCTATGGCCTGAGTTCGATCCCAGCCAGGGAGCTAACCACATGTGGCGCAGCAGACCTCTCCTGTCTTGCCCGCTGCTCCCCTCAGCAGTGTATTTCAGTAAATCTGCATGTTCTGCTCCCCACTCTGTCTCTGGTGAATCCTCTCATACACACCCCCGCGCCACACCTCTGGTCTACACCCCAGTTTGTCTATGCAAAAATAAATTAAAAATTAAATAATAAATAAGATTGACTGCAGAATTTGAAAGGCAATCTGGTTCATTTGAACTTCATTTTCTATTCTATTTTATGTAGTCTCTCAGATTCACCTATTTCATAAATCCTGGCTGATTTGTATAGCACAAGAATTTCTAAGGGTTGCAAGATGAAATTTGCAAAATTTAAACTAATGCCAGCTTTGTAATCATCAATTAGAACCCAACACCTGCCCACAGACATATACCAGCGACCTAAGGATAGGAGGCTGGGACTCAGGGTGAGTGGGACACAAGGCCCAAGCCCTCAGTAGAGTGAAGGGCATGGGACCTTGTGGTAGGGTGCCTCGCTCCGGGCAGAGCCCTTCATCTCACTAAGCTTGTTTCCCATCTATAAAGTAGGGCCAATTATAATATCTACATCATTGCTGGTAACATTTATATTTTACTTTTGATAAAATGAGTTTAGAACAATGGCTAGCATGTTATAAATATTAAGGTTACTTAATTGAATGTAATTAACAGATATTTGGAGAGGTTCAAGTTTACTCCTATTAAAATGTCAGCAACAACTGGTCATTCATGAGAATTCTTATTAGATGGGACCCCAAAAATGCCATGAAACTGTCTCCATTTATACCTGACTCACTTGGTTCAACTTCCATTGTTATTCATTAAAATATTCAGCTGGCCTGAACACATGATTTCTAAACCAGGAGTTGCTGCTGAACTTACACCTCTCTAACTTCGAATGAGGGTACACACCAGGCTTCCCTAGTGTCGCAAGGGGGTTAAGAAGCAACCTATGAGACTGTCCGCAGCTACTGCAGCACAAGTTCGATCCCCGGCCAGGGAGCTACCCACATGGCACAGCAGACTTCTCCTGTCTCACCCACTGCTCCCCTCAGCAGTGGATTTCAGTCAGTCTGCCTGTTCTGTTCCCCACTCTGTCTCTGGTGAATCCTCTCACCCCCCACACTTCTGGCCTGTACCCCAGCTGTAGTATGAACAAATAAATCTTTAAATTAAAAAAAAAAAAGAATGAGGTTACACACCAACTTTAGACCTAGATGTTCATCTGTTTTTCCTTATTTTAACAGAAGCAATGCCACCCAGCTTCAGATACTACAAAACATTTCCCGTCTATGCTCTAATCCAAACAAAACTGTTTCATGAGTTTTTCTAAGTGTTGGTTTGATTCAAACCAAGAGATATTTAATCTGCAAATTTTAGCCCAATTATTACGTGATCTCCCACAAGTTGTTTAATTCTAGGGAAAACTTCTATTTAGCGAGGAAAGACATTAAATTCTGGCATTTTTTCAAAGAGAGAATCTTGAGAATAACTTAGGACTTTATTACTTTCCCCATAAAGAAGCAACAAAAGCATCATCCCTCCCTCCCTTCCCCTCCCCCCCACCCCCCCTCCCCAAGCAACAAAAGTAATAGAAACCAAGGCCTCCCAAGTCAGGTTGCCTCTAAGCTGCTAATGCCTTCAAATAGTCAAAGTCACAGACAGGCACATAGGCCCCAAGTAAATCTCTGGTGAGATCTTGCCTGCATCAAACTTGCACCTTTCCAATAAGTCAACATTAAAAAAAAAAAAAAAAAAGGTGAGAAAACCTTACCAAATCAAATATATAAGTTTAAAGGGGATCTTTATGAAGCTGGGTATATTTCCACTTTGTGAGCAAAGAGCAAGGGCCTGTGGGAAAGGCACACTGACAAGGAACAAAGAAACTAACAAAGAAACTTAACAGCTGTTAAGTCTGGAATGGCTACCAGGAATAACATCATAATTGCCCAGTATTAAAGGGACCCATGACATTAGAGATTGTAAACAGGCTGCGTGCCAATTCCTAATAAGCACACAGGTTTTGAAAACCAGACATAGCTCTCCTTTCTTCAAGGCAATTAACAGCTATCGCAGGGCTGCAGAGACCTGCTTAGAAAGAGTCTGCACTACCTGAGCCCATAATAGGGCTGAATGATGGTCCCCAAGGATAGTCATGGCCTAATTCCTGGAACCTGTGAATGGAAACTTATTTGGCAAGAGACTCTAGGTGTGACTAAGTCAAGGATATTGAGATTGGGGGAGGGGGGAGTTATCCTACTTATCTGGTTGGCCCTCAATGTCATTATAATTGTCCTTATGAAAGTGGGGTAGAGGGAGATTTGAGAATAGAAGGTAGCAGAAGTGATGAGAGAAGCAGAGAGTGATGTGATGTGGCCAAAAGCCAAGGGACACTGGCAGCCACCAGACATCTTAAAAGAGGCAAGGAACAGATTCTCCTCCAGGATGCAGAGAAGGAACCAGCCTTGCTGAAACCCTGATTTCAATTCTAAGATTTATGTCAAACTTCTGAACTGCAAGAAAATAAATTTGTGTTGCCTTAAATAAACCACTATGTTTTTAATAATTTGGTACAGCAGCAATAGGAAGCTAATATATCCTGTATATGTTTGAGCCTGTAATTTAGCCCAACTGTCGCCTGACAGCTGAGGCAACAGAGCCCTCATTTGTCAAGTTTTTAAAAAACTTAGTTTCCAGGCTGCAGTCCAATGCTCTTGCCATATGCTACCTCCATTTTGCCCAAGGAAAGGTAGATCAGAGGATTTCCCAATTATGCTTGGTTCTAGAAGAAAACAAAAGTGGGCCATACAATGTTTAGCAGTGGCTCTTAATCTTCTGGGGAGGCTTAGACTCCTGGAAAAGTTGGTGGAAATTATAAACTCTCTTCCCAGAAAACACAAGACACACGCTGGTTTGCATACCCCATGGGGTTTCCTGGACCCCAGGTTAAGAACCCGCTCTCTGCAGAGAAAAAATACTTTTAAGGAGAAACAGGCAAAACCAAATCTTCAAGTAGACAAGTCAGTCTTGCCCACAGGTCTACAAACAAGTTGGAGAAAACAGAACTGAGGCTACGCATTCCATGGAAGAAAGTTTTAGGGTCCAGATAAAAGAAGACCAGAAAATAAAACTAGCTCTGAAAAAATAAAAAGCAACAAAAAACAAATATTAGTTTGGGTTTTTGGTTTTTTTTTTTTGTAAATTCCCAAAACTTTTAAAAGAAAAGCAATAAATTATTGCTTTCCCCTCCAAAACCAGGAAATGGCGCTTTTGGCCTTTTTCTACTCAGGTGATCATTCTTACTGGACCCCAATTAAAAGGGCCGATTTGAAAAGGCGTTGCTAACTTCAATTTTTGAAGTTTCTGTATCCTGGCCTTGATCTGCGAATGCCCTTTAGGCGGGTCTAACTGTTCTTGGGTTTTGTTTTGTGAGTTTCTCTCTCTCTCTTTTTTTTTTTTTTTGAGATTACATGGCACTTTAAAGTTCTTCCAAGAAACACAACTTTAAATCAAATGCAACATGTGATTTAGACACTGATTCATTCAGACCACTTCCCTCCAACACTGATAACTGACCACAGGTGAGCTGTGGGCGCCTTAAACATACTCAACGAAAAGCAAATAGAGTATCTGCCCCAGCAGTTTGTGGGAAGTCTGGGAAAAACAAAACCCCGACGACGCGGACCAGCTGAAAGGCAAGGAGAGGCCGGAGCACCGGCAGGAACCAAGAGGGGTGCGGGGCGGGCGCCGGGCGGGCGCGAGCGCGGGAGGGGAGGGCAAGTGAGACGCCGGGACAAGCGCCGCGCGGAGGGCCCCAAACTCGGCGACCGCCGCCCTCACCTCGGCCGGGTAGAGCTCGTGCGGCAGCACCGCCTGCAGATCCAAAAGCAGGGTGATGGGGATGTGGGAGAGGAAGTAGAACCCCAGCAGCCACTCCAGGCCGCGCCGGGCGCCCAGAGCCCCCATGGTCCGTTATCTAGGCTAAGCAGAGCCGCCGCCGCGCTCCGGGAGCCCGCAGACGTCGGAAGACAGCCGGAGCCGCGCGACGGCCGGGACCCCGCGCCCGGGCGCCCGCTCCCCCCCCGCCCCCCCCCCCCCCGCTCGCGGACCACGCAGGCCGCTCCCATTGGCTGGTTGCGTCGCCGCGGCGCGGGGCGGGGGCGGGGCTCCCCGCCGGGCGCGTCCATTGGCTCGTCTGAGGGTAGCGTGTCGCGACGGAGCGCCGCGTGAGCGGGGGCGGGGCTCCCTGTCTGCCGCGTCGGCGGGTTGGCGGGCGCCGACAGCTGGCTGGCGAGGGGCGGTGAGGGCCGGCGAGGGGCGGGGCTGGGCTTCGCGCCGTCGGTCTCGTGGCGCGCTAAGCTCCGCGGCTCCTGCCCACCGTGGCGCCTTTCGTGCATCGCTCCATTCATTTAGTCCTTACGGGCGCCGGGCGCCTCCTGGGTGCCGGGCGGTAGCGCACAGGAGGGTGAAGCTCCCAATCCCAGATCAGTGGGGGCGGCTCAGCCTGGGCAGGCCGGGGCCGGACAGTGCTCTGGGACCCGCGCGGGGCTCTGGGACCCGTTGGAGCGGAGAGGCCCCAGAAGCCTTCCGAAGGATGTGTAGGAGGCAAGCAGCCTCAAGAAAGAAGCATGGGGGGGCCTCCCCTGGTGGCGCTGGTGGTTGAGCGCCCCGCTGTGAAGCTGTCTGCAGCCTCTGCAGCGCTTGTTCGATCCCTGCCGGCCGGCGAGGGTCCCACATGGCACGGCAGACCTCTCCTGTCGCGCCCGCTGCTCCCTCAGCAGTGTATTTCGTCAGTCTGTCTGTTCTGCTCCCCGCTCTGGTGAATCCTCTCACCCTCCTGCGCTTCTGGCCTGTACCCCGGTTCTTGTGTAAAAATGAATAAATGAATCTTTAAAAAGAGAGAAAGAAAGAAGCATGGGGATGCATTAGGATGTAAAATTGACAAGTCTGAGCGACTGGCTACAGAGGGTCAGGATTCATTCATTCATTCATCAAATACTGATCTTTCTCTATATGCTGAGCCCAGGTCTGCCCTGGGACCGGATGAATGAGTGCCATTCGCTGAGAAGAGGAGTTGAAGAGAAGGTAATTTGGTTTTGACCATGAGGTCTAGCAGGTAGCTAGATGGATGAACCTGTCCAGAGATGGAGATTTGTGAGCAGCAGCGATTGATGGAAGTTGAAGTTTTGAGGACAGAGGGCCTAGAAGAGATATTAGAGATGCCTCAACTTTTGGGGTCAAGGGAAGAGGGGGGCTGATACAGGTGTACAAGAAAGGGTGTGATGTGACAGAAATACAGAAAAGGAGGGTCAGCTGTGACAGCAGCACTGAACGGAACCCACTGGTGGTAGAAGGAGACAGATGGTGTAAAGAAGCATGGAGTAAAGGAGCAGGGAAATAAATGGAGGCAGGGAGTACAGACATCAGGTTATGAAGGGAAGGAAAAAGATGAGGCAATAGCTTAAGGGAGATGTGCTCAAGAGAGGACTTATTTTCAGATAAGAGAGGAGAGCTTGTGTAGATGTGTTTGAAGTTTCTTGGGTGGAGGAGAATGGAAAGATTAGGGTCACGTCAATAGAGGTATGTGCTTGCCTGGGTGGACCCTATTGGATTAGGACCAACTGAAAATTGCTGGCAGTTGCCCAGCTGAGGCGGGTGGCCATTGATCTGGAGACCCCGATTTCCTAGCCTTGTGCTTTTCTCCAGTGTGGAATCTGCTCAGAAAAAGGCCATTGGACTCGTCCAGGATTGGGGTTCAGAAAGACGATGGTGATTTTTGAGGAGCTGAACAAGACCATGATTGAAGTATCAGTTAAGTCAATTGATAGGTAGCTATGGGGGCCTCCCCTGGTGGCGCAGCAGTTGAGCGCTGGGCTGCGAGGCTGCCCGCAGCCTCTGTAGCTCCGGTTCTATCCCCGGCCGGCCGCTGGCGAGGGTCCCACATGACCGCAGACCTCTCCTGCCACCCTCTGCTCCCCTCAGCAGTGTGTTTCGTCAGTCTGTCTTGTCAGTCTGTCTGTTCTGCTCCCCGCTCTGGCTCTGGTGAATTCTTTCACCTTCCCGCGCTTCTGACTGTACCCAGTGCTTGTATAAATAAATAAATAATTCTTTAAAAAAAAAAAAAAAAAGGCAGCAGAAATTTAAAAAAAAAAAAAAAAGATAGGTAGCTGGATAGAGAGCAACATGAGGCCAAAGGGGCTGGTAGCCTGGGAGAAAGTGGAGGCATGAATGGATATGAGATTTTCCTGAGGAAGAGGTGCCAGCATGATGGGAGTGAGTGAATGAATGGGGGATTATGCCAAGGGATGCAATGTCTGAGTTCCTGGTGTTGGGGGGGATGTTTTGCCTGTGGAGTAGAGGAGATCCTTGGGGTTAAGGTCAAAGGACAGAGAACTCAGGGTGTGGAATGGATCAACCCCCTGGCCACCTAGGATGATGGTGGCAGGTGGTTGGAGAGAAGGCTGTGAGCCCCTTGCTTATATACTTGCTTTGGTATTTAAGCAGACTAGCCAGGAAGAAGGGCATGGGCCGAGGTATGGCATAAACTTGAGAGTGGAGGGGCAACAGTGTGGACCTGGCCTTGGGCACCATGGGGCCTGGTAACCCCACCTCCAGACCCTGAGCTTGTGGAGTGTGAGAAAACAAACAACCTGTGCTGAAGAGGGTGGTGGGGAGGCCGAGTCCTTGACAAGGAACCAGGTGTCAGTTACTGTGGGAGGTGAGGGTGAGGGTACAGAGGGGCTTGCTAGCCCCTGGTAGAGGGGTTTGGCTTCTGGAGGAGTACTGGGTGGGGGTGGTTAAGGAATGGGGAAAATTGGGGACAATCGGCAGGGTGGATGGAGAGCACAAAGGGGAGGGAAATGGTGGTTTCTTCTGGGGTGGTGAGCAAGGGCTGGCCGGCCTGGGTGAGTGGACATTGTCAGAACACAAAGTCCTGGCGTCCCCAGGGCCTCCAGGGCAGGTTGGAGCACTCCCCACACAACCATATGCGCTTTCAGGACAGCGGCCCCTTTTAACCTGCACTCCTTGCTGATTGTAATGGCTTGCTAAGGGGAGGGTGTACGGGGCCCCTAAGCTGGTATTTGCCCAGGGAACATGATAAGTGCACAGCTGTTAATGTGGCTGTTCCTCAAAAAACACCTCACCTAGCCAAGTTTGTTATCTGTCGATAAAGATTTTCAAGGCCAAGCACTTTTACTAAAAGGCCCCTGTCCAAAAACAAATCTTTCCAGCTGCTGTCTTGTTTGAAATTCCTTTAGTAGGGGAACCGCAACTCTTAATTTGATGAGGTCAGATAAGCAGTAGAAGGCAAAAATGGCCCTGGGGAGAGGGACATGACTAATCAGCAGATTTATCACCCAAAAGGAGTGTTTGGTGAAAGATGATGAAAGAAAAAAGGGCCTCCCTGTTGGCACAACAGCCATTGCAGCCTCCGCAGCCATTGCAGCTCGAGTTCGATTCCTGGCCAGGGAGCTAATCCACTGGCACAGCAGACCGCTCCTGTCTTGCCCGCTGCTCCCCTCAACAGTGTATTTCAGTACATCTGCCTGTTCTGCCCCCAACTCTGCCTCTGATGAATCCTCTCACCCCCTGCACCTCTGGCCTATACCCCAGTTCTTGTGTGCATAAATAAATAAATCTTTAAAAAAAAAAAGAAAAAGCCCTGATAGCTTCCCTATCCTGAAGGGGAAGAGGCAAAGTTTGGTGTCTTTTGAAAATTATGTGTATTGTGGTGAGACAAACACCATTAACCCAGCCGTGGTGGTGGAAACAGGATTCTGGCATTGTAACTCCAGCTGAACAATGCTGGAAGGCCCATGACAAACCTGCCACTTCCCTCTTCGGTAGCAACTGTACAAAGCGCTTTCCTCTCCTCTCTACTATTCTCTTTTCTCTCTCCTTAAAATATACCTCTCCTCCCTAGCCCTCCTCCCCCATCCCTATGAATTTTTAGAAGCAGTCACAGGCCCCCTCCCAATTGCCCTATTTGGTGGCATTGCTGCTGTCTCTGACACATTTATTCCTTTCACTCTGAGCGACACTGATCTGAATACTTGTCTCTACATTTTTCCTGCAAGACGGTAGTTTACTAACAATGCCGGGGTCATCATTGAGAGAACTAGCAGTCAGACTCCTCTACCATCAAGAGATTGTCACCTAGTGTGATTGTGAAGGGAACACTGGGTGTAAGAACAGCCAACCAATGGCAAGATGTAGATATATCAAATTTCAAGAGGTTCTGCTGCTAATGGAAAATGATAAGACCTGGAAACTGCTGTGGCTCTAGAATTAGCAGACGCCTCCACACTTCAAAGGCAAACTATATATTCATTAGCAAAAAGCCAAGATTCTGTCGGTGTTGGAGATGTAGGGAGGGGGTGGTGTGGGGATATTCAGAATGATCTCTCCAGTTCTATGGGTGTCACCCAGGCAGAGGGCAGCAGGCCAGCTGTACCAAGTGATCTTCACTCAAAGAACCTATGTACTTGGGAGGGTCTGCAGAATAGATGGAGGTTAATTATGAAACTTTGCTTAAAACTTGCATATTAAGATCTTTTTGCATTATGACTTTTAAAGATACTATATTAAAATACTATTTATCCTGATTCCTGAGTTTTCTGGTGCCCACCTAAATTTTGCACCTGAGTAAAATGTCTCATTCACCTCCTCCTTGTCCCAGTCCTGCTTGTCAGGTAGGAGGGGTATGTTTGATTTGGTGAGGAGAAGTCAGGTTACTGGTTTGGGAAGCTAAGAGTCAACAGATTTGATGTCAGGACAATGGGGAGACAGTGGGAGATCTTGAGCAAGGCAGTTTGGGATTACAGTAGTGCTGTAGGAAAAAGCTGTCCTTTATATACATAAGTATATATATGTATGTGTATATATATGTATTTGTGTATAGAGAAACTAATAGTGCAAATGTAGTGTTTGAAACTAAGTGAAAGGTACATGAGATTTCATTATACTATTTCTTCATGTTGTTCAATAGGTTTGACATCTTTCAAAATAGTTTTCAGCAGGACAGAGATAGCCAAGCCTAACTTCCCTAAAAAATAAAAACAAAAAGCTCCTGTTATTAAATGGCATCACGAATATCTTTTTAAAAATCAGGACAGGGCCTCCCTGGTGGCACAAGGGGTTAAACACCGCACTGTGAAGAAATCTACAGCCTCTGCAGCACAAGTTCCATCCCAGGCCGGCTAGGGAGCAGCCTGTATGGCACAGCAGACCTCTCCTGACTCGCCTGCTGCTCCCCTCAGCAGTGTACTTTGGTCAGTCTGCCTGTTCTGTTCCCCACTCTGTCTCTGGTGAATCCTTTCATCTCCTCGCATCTCTGGCTTGTACCCCAGCTCTTGTATGCATAAATAAATAACTCTTTAAAATAAAAAAAAAAAAACCCAGAACAGAAACTTTTTATTATTCCTTTTTAAAGTTAGGAAAAACAATTTTGGCCTTTTGTTTAGATTACAATGTTTTTTTCAAAGGCCTTTAGACTTCATCATAAAATCCCAAAGAAAACATTTAAAAACTATTAGAACTAATCAACGAGATTAGTCAGGTTACAAGGTAAAAATCAGTATAAAAAAATAAGTTGTATTTTTATATATTAGCAATGAACAATGTAAAAATAAATTCAACCAAAAGGTATAACACACTTGGGAATACATTTAATAAAGTGCAAGATTTGTACACTGAACATGACAATTCATTGAAAGAAGAGCTAAATAAGAGGCAAGAAAGCCCATGTTCGTGGAGCAGAAGATTTAGTATTGTTAAAAAAGGCAGTAATTCCCAAATTGATCTATAGATTTAATGTAACCCCATCAAAATCTCAGTTGGCTTTTTGAAGAAATTAACAAGCTGATCCTAAAATTCATATGGAAAAGCAAGGGACACAGGATAGCCAAAATAATCTTTAAAAAGCAAAGTTAGAGGACTCACAATTCCTACTTTCAAGTTACTGTAAAACTACAGTGATCAAGAGCATACACTTTTGATCAGGGCCTATAGATCAGGGCCTCCCTGGTGGTGCAGGTGTTAAGTCTCAGTGCTATCAAGATATCGCCAGCCACTGCGGCATGAGTTCAATCCCTGGCCAGGGAGCTGACCCACATGGGGCAGCAGATCTCTCCTGTTCTTGTCTGCTGTTCCCCTCAGCAGTGTATTTTAGTAGGTCTGGCTGTTCTGCTCCCCACTCTGTCTCTGGTGAACCCTCTAACTTACCCCGTACCTCTGGCCTATATCCCAGTTCTTGTATGCATAAACAAATCTTTAAAAATAAGTGTATAGATCAATCAAAACTTGTCTTTAAAATGTTTTTCATGGGCCTCCCCGGTGGCACAGTGGTTGAGCGCTGGGTTGTGAAGCTGCCCGCGGCCTCTGCGGCGCTGGTTCGATCCCCGGCTGCTCCCTGGCCACCGGAGGAGGGTCCCACATGGCGCGCAGACCTCTCCTGCCGCCCGCTGCTCCCCTCAGCAGTGTACTTCAGTCCTTCTGCCTGCTCTGCTCCCCGCTCTGGCTCTGGTGAATTCTCTTACCCTACCATGCTTCTGACTGTACCCAGTGCATGTATAAACAAAACAAACTAACAAATAAAATAAATAAATAAAACATGCCTCTATAAAAAAAAAAGCATAAAAAAAGTTTTTCATTATTATCAATCTCCAGAATTTTTGCCTTAAATTGAAATTCCATTTTCATTCAGTAACTCCTCACCCCCCTACCCTCTTGCTAATCACTATACTACTTTCTATCTCTATGGATTTGACTGTTATAGGTACCTGATACAAGTAGAATCATCCAATTTTGGCCTTTTGTGCTTCGCTTATTTCATTTAGCATAATGTCTTCAAGGTTCATCCATGTTGTAGCATGTGTCAGCATTTCCTTCCTTTTTAAACCTGCATAATAACTCTATATACCATGTTTATCCATCTGTCCATATACATGAGTTGCCACCTTATGGCTATTGTGAATAAAATGTATAAACACTGGTTCTTTTTTTTTAAAGAAGAACTCATTTTAAAAATTAACTTATTTATTTATACAAGCACTGGGTACAGTCAGAAGCACGGGAGGGTAAGAGAATTCACCAGAGCCAGAGTGGGGGCAGAACAGGCAGAAGGACTGAAGTACACTGCTGAGGGGAGCAGCGGCCGTGGCAGGAGAGGTCTGTGGCCGGGGATCAAACTGGAGCTGCAGAGGCTGCGGGCAGCTTCACAGCCCAGTGCTCAACCGCTGCGCCACCGGAGAGGCCCTAAACACTGGCTCTTATGTCTGATATATCTGTTCAAGTCCTTGCTTTCAATTCTTTTGTGTCTATGCCCAGTAATGGAAGTGCATGGTAACCTTAAGTTTTTTAAGGAATTGCCAGTTTTCCACAGAGGCCCTTTACATTCCCATCAGCAATGCACAAGGATTACAATTTCTCATATCCTACCCAACAATTGTAATTATCTTTTGAAATGTTAAAAATCCTTAAATATATTTTTGTCTGACTATCCAGCTGCAGATTCCAACTAATTCTTTTTTTTTTTTTTTAAGATTTATTTATTTTATTTTTAGACAAGCACTGGGTACAGTCAGAAGCGCGGGAGGGTGAGAGAATTCACCAGAGCCAGAGCGGGGAGCAGAGCAGGCAGAAGGACCGAAGTACACTGCTGAGGGGAGCATCGGGCGGCAGGAGAGGTCTGTGCGCCATGCGGGACCCTCCTCTGGTGGCCGGGGAGCAGCCAAGGATCGAACCGGCACTGCAGAGGCTGCGGGCCACCTCGCAGCCCAGCGCTCAACTGCTGCGCCACCAGGGGAGGCCCCATAGTTTATGTCTTAACCCCTTGCGCCACCAGGGAGGCCCCATGGCTTTATTTTATATATATTTTCAGTAAAAAAAAAACAAAAAACAAAACAACCCAACACACCAACACCTCATTTCTGAATTTTAAGACAGTTATAACAAGAATCTTTTGCCTAGATGAAGTAAAATGCTGCCATTCTCAATATTCTTGAGAATGTTTTCTTTGCTTTACTTTCAAGGAATTCTCTCCCAGTGTTGCATTATTTGACAGTAGTGAAAAAGGTGAGGTCTTTATAGACAACTGTTTCAAATTGTCTATACTATTGCCCTGTTACTTGACAACCTATAAGTTTTTATAGGGACATTGTGCCACACTAATACTTTAGATGTGTAAGAAGTTTGCTTTTTTGTAAAGTGGGCAAATGGTGATTGTGAAGGGGGAGAATCGGCTGGCAGAAAATGTACTCGAGTTCTCTAGCCTCTGTACCTTTGGAGTCTTCATTTGTCCTTGGGGGGAGATGTACCTAATTTATCTTGTCTCTTTGTGAGACTGTGCTTGCTTAGTTTTCCTCACATGGTCTCTTTGTGAGTCTGTGCTTGCTTAGTTTTCCTCACACGGTCACCATTTTTGCTTTGAAGATCTGCTTTTAGTAATTCGTTTTCATCTTCTGGAAGGGCATTCTTTAGCATTTGGTGAGGGTTTGTTGATAGTAAACCAAATATGATTCCTGAAAATATCTTTGTCTTCGTAAAAGTCAAAAATTTCAAGTTTTTTCTCTGAAAAGTTTGATGGTGTCATTGTCTTCCAGCTTCAATTGTTGCTGTTGCAACTCAAGCCTCAACTTGTATTCTTTTTAGGCAATTCTCCTGTTACATAGAAGACTGCTATTTTTTTAGTGTTAACACTATCTTGCTTATGATGTGCCTCCTAAATGTAATGATTTCTAACTATGATCAAATCTAGGAAATGTCCAGTGATTATTTAATATTCCACTTTCCTGTTATCTTTGGCTGGGACTCCAATTTGATATAGAGTTGACCTTTTTCATTCTGTTCCCAAGTCTATTAATATTTTTTACTTTCCATGCATTTGTGCATTTCTGCTGCATAAAGATAATGTATACTGGGTAATTTTCCACAAATTTTAGTTTACATAATTTCTTTGGCTGGGACCAATCTGCTGTTTAACTTACGCATTCTATTTTTACTTTCAGTGACTTTTGGGAATGTTTAGTTTTTGATTATTTTTCAAATTTGCCTGGTCACATTTTAGTGACTTTTATTCCTTGCTTGTTTGATATGGTCCTTTGTTTCCTAAACATTTTTAAGCAGTCATATTATATTCTGTGTCCAATACTTACATTATTTGAAAAAGCTGGTTTGTGGGGCCTCCCCTGGTGGCGCAGTGGTTGAGAGCTGGGCTACGAGGCTGCCCGCAGCCTCTGCAGCGCCGGCCGGTTCCCCAGCCGCCGCGAGGGTCCCACAGAAAAAAAAAAAAAAAAAGGAAAACCTGGTTTGTGATTATCCCTTACATATAGTGACTTTTTTCCTTGTTTCTTGCAGTATGGATTGTAAATTCATATTTGGATGGGTTTTATAAACGATTGAAATCCTCTGAGGCCCCAGCTGAGGCTGGATGTGTTTTGCTTTTGTCAGGCACCCCAGGGTACAACCGAGTGCCACTTTTAAGTTAATCTCAAGAGTTTTCCCGGCCTTGGTGGGAGTATAAATCTGAACTCCAAAGACAAAGTTTAGAATTCTGGAAAATTTTTGTCCCTACCTAGAGCTAAGGCAATACCACATTTCTTTGTGGCAAGCAGCTTTTCTTCTCCCCTCTACTCCCCTTTCACTAAAGAAATAACCCTTTGAATGTCTCAGCTATATGTGGGAGTCTAAGGTTTTAGCTCAAGGCTATGTCTCCTGTTTCCCATCTAGCTGTTCTAGTCAAGGTTCTAACTTGTTTCTTTGAATCTCAGTGTTTTCCTGAGATGGAGCCAATAATAGTATTTACATGTAGCTTCTTGTAAAGTTAATATTTATAAAGTTACTTACAGCAGAGCTTGACATACAGTACTTAGTCAAAAAAACATTGGCTATAGTATTAACTGTTACTATTCTTACCAGTTGGCCTTAAGGAAGCCATGGCTTCATGATCTTTGATTTTGGTCTCTAAAGAATTCCCTTTCTGGCCGCCCTGGTGGCGCAGGGGGTTAAGCACAGCAATGTGAAGCTATCCGCAGCCTCTGCAGCACGAGTTCGATCCCCAGCTGGCCATAGAGCCACACACATGGCGCAGCAGACCTCGCCTGTCTCACCAGCTGCTCCCCTCACCAGTGTATTTCAGGCAGTCTGCCTGTTCTGTTCCCCACTCTGTCTTTGGTGGATCTTCTCACCCCACTGCACATCTGGCCTATACCCATTCTTATATGCATAAATAAACAAATCTTTAAACAAACAAACAAAAAAAGAACTCCCTCTTTCTGTAAGTTCATCAAAAATTCCTATGTGTTTAATAGGAAGGCTCAAGCATATTTAATCATCTATATTGTTGGAAATGAAAGCTTCAATGTTCTTGTGTACTCTCTCAAGACAAACAAGTGGTTGCAGAACTTTGCTGGATACTTGATAGATGAAAAGCATGGCTATTAATGATTGGGTTATTCTGTTGGTCTTTATTTGTTATATGAATGATGATATATGTGAAGACATGTTAATTTTTAAGGTCCTTGTTTGCAAAATAACTGAAGTAATTGCATGATATGAGTGTTAGCAACAGTATGGAATGATACAAAAATGAGTAGTGAGCACCACACAGGCATCTGGCAAAACTGATTATCCCATTGTTGAATGAGATGGGGAAAATGGCTAGTTCTTTTCAATATTTGGTTTCAATACTTGTCTTTAAACAATTGTAATAAATGATTCAAAATACATGTGCTACTACACACATGCACAATGACTTACCCTGCAGAAAGTTGCTTAGTTCGTTCTACCTTGAATTATTTATCTTCATGGGAAAAAATGGCACATCAAAACAAAAGAGGAAAATGAATTCAAGTTATTCATTGTTTACTTAAAAAAGTGGCTCAAATGAGAAGAATTAGCTCCGTGTGTGGTGATGTGAATCTTCCACATATATCAAGTGGAAAAGCAAAGTGCAGAACAGTGTGCATTACCATTCCTATCAAAGTTTGTAAGCTTGACTGTGCAGAGTATCTGTGCAGCCATTCACTGTAACTGGAAATAGTGGTTTACCTCTAGGGAGCCTACTTCCTTTTCATCACACCTTTATAGGTTGTAGGTATATTATCAATCAAAAAAATGTATCAAATATTTATCAAAAATATTTTATATTTATTTATATTATATAAAGATATTTAAAACGTGTATGTTTTAAAAAGGAACTCACAGTACTGTGTTTACAAGGCCTTTCTTCTCAAAAACTTCAAGGAAAGCTATTCATTTTTAAAAACCACAATATAATGGTTGTAATTAAGAACTGGATGAAGGATCTCCCTGGTGGCACAGGGGTTAAGTCTCAGAGCAATGAAGCTATCACCAGCCACTGTGGCATGAGTTTGATCCCCAGCCAGAGAGCTAACCCACATGGCGCAGCAGACCTTTCCTGTCTCACCCGCTGCTCCCCTCAGCAGTGTGTTTCAGCACATCTGCCTGTTTTGCTCCCCACTCTGTCTCTGGTGAATCCTCTCACCCTCTGCACCTCTGGCCTATACCCCAGTTCTTGCATGCATAAACAAAAATATTAAAAAAAAAGAACTGGATGAAGGTAGTTTTTTGAGGATAAACTGTGAAAATTAGTAATATTATCAAAATAAAAGTTAAAATAAACCCATCTCCCTTTATGTAGAAACCACTGAAATTTGCTACCTAACATAAACCCTGACCTCTTAGCAAGATCCACTTAATAAAGTTCTACCAACTGCAAACATGTAATCTACCTCTTCTTTCCAAATCTCTAGGTATTGTTCACTCACTGATAAAAAAGTCACTAAACAAAAAAGTGTAGGGAAAAATGTTACCATGTGTTTGACTCAAGATATTTCAAATCTGAGAGAGAAACTAGATGTTTGAAATCTGAGTTAAGATTGGAGTGAGGAGAACTCTAATTTCTGACTTATGTAATGTGGTAGATGGTTCAGCCTGTGTCCAGGATTCAGGGGTGGGAAGCAAATGGAGCACTGTCACCCAAGTGATTCTCTTCTATCTCACAAAAAGAGAAACATCTGGTATTGCGTTGTCAGGACTACACCCTCCCCTGTCCCACCTCTCCCACCAGGCATAGGTCCTAACCAGTGTAAAGAGGAGGTGGGGTCTGGGCTGGGTCCCCACTGTGCCCTCTTTCTGTGTATATAGGTAAGAGATCTACCATCCTCCTATATTTAGGAGGCTATGAGAGCAGGTAAGAAAGTCACAAGAAGAGAGTGTCCAGCAGTGGATTCAATCTTGTCTGCACAGTGGATTCAATTGAAGAGCTTAAAAAAAAATCACCACAAAACAACAGGAACAAAACAAAACAACACCAAGTTGATACCTGACCTTGCCTCCAGAGATTGATTTAATTGATCTGGTGGTGTAGCCTTCGCACTGGGTTTTCTCAAAGTCTTCCAGGTGATTCTACCAAGTAGCCAAGTCAAGAACCTGTGGCTTTTACAGTAGGAAGAAAACCTAGGACTGATCACTAGCCTGGGGTGCAAAACATTTGAGGATTAAGCAGAGGACAGAGCCTGTAAAGGGAGAAAGAGTTGTGGTTCAAAACAGGGAGAAAAGCAAGAGAGGTGTTACATACACCAAGGAAAGAACATTTAATGTAGGTGAGGTGGAAAGTCAAAACCGCAGAAGAGACTCTAAAATGTCCATTTACAGTTGTCAGGCTGTCTGGATGTTACTGGAGAATAGTGGGAAACAGCCATGCCAAAGCTATCTTAATTTCAAAATGTATGCAAATCTTGCATTCTATTCTTAACATATTTTAACATAAAAGGAACACGTAAAGATGATATACCGCAGAGGAAAAGCAAATACTTGATTACAGCCCTAACTTTTCGGTCCATACTGACTCCACTGGCTCTAGAAATCCTGTATTTAGTAATTACCAAGGACTCGCTGCTCTCTTAAAAGTGATAAAAATTAGTTTTCTTAAGTTTGTTGAATAAATGATATATGTATTTGTGAGTTAGAACAGTCAACTCTTCTGGTAAAAAAAGTTGATTGATTTTGCTCAATAAAGACAGGGAGAAGTCCATGCCATTTATAAATCCAGTGTCAGGGCAAATATTCTGAAGTAGTAGGCAGTCTGCCGTCAGGTCTCAATCACACCAAGGCCCAGCCAGGACTTACCCCTCAGCTGAAGTCAAGTCGCCTCACAGTCTGCTTCAATGAGAGAAGGCCACTTTTATTTAATGTACTGGACTCTAATATACTTGAGTGTGATTGCACATAAAAATAGGGTCATTTGCTTAAAAAACAAACAAAAAACAGTCTGAAAACCACTGGATTAGACGCTAAGGTCTGGTACGACTATCAAATTTTATGTATTTAAATTAGTCTTTGGTAATTGTTAACTAAGTTTTCATTATGTTTTTGGCAAGTTTCTAGCTAGATTTTTAAAAAACAACAACCAGTTACCTCAAAGATCAAAATGGAAATATAAATAGGAAATGTCTCAAAATTTGGCATACAAGATATGTATGAAGAGAAGACAAAGGAAAGGAATTGAAATAAAACAGATGACACTTCTTTTTCAAATGTCACATTTAATGTTTTCACCACTGTACTTCAAATCTACATTGTACAAAGTGACCAGTAAGTGTGCCACGGTAATTGACCAACCTCTGAGATTGTACCTTTCACACCAGTGTCTTCTTGGGCTCTTTTGATACTAAACACGTTTCTCATTCAAGTGAATTGAAATGCTTCAGTTGGGTTGATTCTCAGGAGCCTCATAAAAAAAAAACAAAGATATTGCACCATCTTTGTTTAGTAATTCAATGTTTGTTTCTTTCACAGCAAATAATTACTTCATTGAAGTTAAAACTTCCAAACATAACTTATTAATAGTCTTCAAATTCAGCTCAGATCACTCAAGATGAAAATACTCTGCTAAATACAGATAACTTACAATAACTTTAACAGTTAATTGTCCATAACACACACCAAGGTTTTTTCCTAGACCAATTTTAAGACGATCCATTAGTATTCCTTGTACAGGTGAAAAATGATCTTCAATTTTCTTGTCTTTTTATTTTTAATATAAAAGTTGGAAGGGACATTCAAGTTTCAAGTCTCCACATTGAACTTAAAAAAAAAAAATAGTCATCATCAGCATGTGGAGGTAAACAAGCCAAGTTGTATAACTCCAGGAGGTAGAGGCCTTCAATTTGTATTCATATATACATATGCACAGAAGAATTCAGTGTTCCAACAGAAAAAGAATTTGTCAAAAAGTAATAAGTTATTTACTACTGTGACATTTCAAGACTCCCACAGCTTTGCCTAAAGACACAAACACATTTGACATAATTCCCTATGTGCCTTTTTTTTTGTGGCTTTAAAACTTTTTTAAATTTGTTTTTGTCTTTTATTTACTTATTTATTTTTTACTGTCCAGTGCAGGAAAAGTCTCACAAAATTTCACAGACCTAAAATGTGCAAGCTAGTTCTCTCTCTATACAGCAATGTTGGGATTCTTTTGAAATTAGCCCAGAAATTAATTATTTACACACATGAAAGATGCATGCTTGGGGGTTCTTTTATGTAAGAAAGAGCAGAAAAACTTCTAATAAAAATAGATTAAATATATATATATATATTTATACTGGGTAAGGAAAACAAAGGTTTAGTCTCTCCTAGTCACAAACTCATTCTCTCTACCCACAACATTGGATTTTAGACAGCACACATCACTGTCACAGCTCTAATGAGAAGCTAGTCATAGGGCTTGATCCTCAGGTGGCATGCCCCACCCCCCACCCCCCAGGTGCAGCCACGATCAGCTCACGTGGCTCCATGATTGGTCGCAGGCAAGGTTTCTAGATTCCTTAGTTTTAGAAAACCCCAAATCTTCAGGAATGGCTCAAATATCAAAATGTATGACTGTCATGTATGTGTCTCTCTGTGTGTGTGTGAGTGTGTATGTGTGTGAACAATCTCACTTCATTTTATAAAAGAAAAACAAAACAAAACAAACAAAAACACAAACCCCCCAACTCCCAAATTTGGTTCAATTCTTTTTTGTTCTGAGGTGAGCCATAACAGCTGCACTAAATTCATAAAACATGTGCAACTCTGGGTAAAATATTTTTCTTCTAAAAGCACAACCACTTTACAAGATTAAAAGTCTAGTAACATTTCTAAATATTATTCATATCATACAAGTAGTGGTTGTTAATTTAAAACTTCATTAGTAAAATTACAGTACAAGCATGATTAACCTCCAGAATTGCAAATCCCAGACTCCAGTGGAAAGCTACATTACATCTTCAGTAGTAATCATCTTCCGCTGTCACTCCCACACAAGAGGAGATGGGGGCATCTCAGATGGCTGAGCAACAGTGGAACTGCAAGGAAATGGAGAGATGGAGAGGTCAGTGCAAAGGGCAATTTCTGTTGCTTGTTTTTGGCTCTTCCTTTAAGAAAACCGTTAAGTCCATTTCTAGATTTTAATGTTTCTTTAAATTTCTTTAAAGGTGCATTTGTTTCAAACTGTTTAAGGATCTGTATCTGTACTCAGACAATATGATATAGTGGCTAATACAATAGCTTGAAAACAACACATCACTGACTTCTTGTGTGACACCAAGAAATTTAATGGAAAAAGGCTTATGCTGGCCACCCCACAGGATATTGTGATGAATAAATGAGAGAATGTAGGGAACATGCTTTCCACAGTGGCTACTTCATAATTTAATGATAGCTATTAAAAATAATGTCTATAATCAATCAGGAAACATAACCCTAAAGGGTGAAAAATTATCTAGTGAGTTTAAATAGGGACCTATTTTTGAATGAGCCTCATAAATATTCTTTTATCAACTATTAATTGAGTAGCATGGACAGTCACTTAGTATTTGTTATCCACAGATCTGTTTTATTAGTTATTTTGTGGGTCTGTATAATGTTGCCAACTTAGATTATAAACTTGAGAGGATGTGTGTGTAACAATTTTGCTTGCCAGGCCCAGGATACTGAATGACTTGCACCTGAAAGGTACTTTCAAAACAAACCTGACTGACAGGGTCACTAACTCCTAGGGAAAAATACAAGAATGTACTTTTAAACCCCAGAGAAGTGAAAATGCAACTTAATTCCTTCCTTCTACAGAAAAAATACATGGAAGAAATGAGTCACCTGGATTTAAAAAATTATAAACAAAACTCTGGACTTTGGTTCAATAAATTCAACCAACTTCAATACCATGTCAAGGCCAGTTAAAAAGGAGTGAAAGGAAGGGAAAGAAGCAGGGAGAAGGCTGAAGAAGGAGTGGGGAAGGCAGGTGGGAAAGAATGGAGGAAGGACGTGTCCTTTCATATCCAAATCTACCCTTTGTCTTGATAGAGTCAGATCCCATCACATTTTCCTTTTTGCCATTTGTTTCAATGTTAGCCTTTGTCAACAGAGGGCGCTAGAAGGACCGCATACAGGGCCATAGCTACCGCATACAGGGCCATAGCTTTAGGAAGCCGTTTCCCTTCCTGGTTCTGGTGTTGCCTTATTTATGTATGTATGTATGTATGTATGTATGTATGTATGTATGTATGTATGTATGTATGTATGTATTTATAAAATGTGGCAGGCCCAGCTTTGGTCTAACCAAATTTTCTGGCTAGTTTCTCTGCAACCTAATAGGGATCTCTTATGAACCAGTTCTGCCCCCACCCTTTGGGCAAATTTCTCCGTCACCCTGACCCTGAGCCATACCCTATCCAACGAGGTCCAAATTTTATTAGTCTCGGGGTGGAGGGGGCTTCTCTAAGCTCTTAATTTCTTCCTGCTCACTCTTCCTCAGTCTTGAGGGAACACCTGTTTTCTGCATTTGCTACTTCAGGGCCTCTCAGAATCTTCTTTTATGCCTTTGAGCATCTTTTCCTAGTAATTAAATTTTCTCTCTTATTATTAAATCTTCCCTGTTCATATTATTGGGTGTGTCTTTCTCCTGACTTGATTGATACAAGAAGTTAAGGAAAAAGAGATTAAAAAAAGAAAGAGAGAGACAAAGAGAATGAGTTTCCGAACTAGGTTTATAGTACTTTAGCCAATAAACCTATTTGGCTTCACAGTGGTTCAATAGATAATTTTCTTGCTTGCAGTTATTATTCATGTGGTGAGGATGTAGCAGGGACCAAGATGACTATGTCTAACTCCAGAACTGTGGCTGCCCGGCTGCCACTGCAGGGGTGTTTCCTTTCTACCTGATCAGGCAGCACATCAGTCGTCTGTGCAAACACTGCCAAAGTGAATTGGCGTCACTGCAGAAAAAAAACTAAGGCTGAAGATTTTAATAGGCTTTTGATGAAAGCCAAAGTTTGTAACAGGAATTTTCTGTTGGACCTTTTATCTATGTTATCTAATCTACATAAAAACAGAAACATGCTGAATAACATATCACAATGACATCCTTTTAGTTCTAATGAGAAAGTTAGAATTACATACATATAGTTACCTAATAAAGCTCTTAAAAGCAGCAGACTGAGGGTTGATGCAGAGAGGCACTCTGTTTCCTTTCTGCTGTTCCAAAATGAACTGGTGAATAATTTCTGTGGAGAAAACAAACATCATACAACCCCTGCCAATTTGCAGGCTTGGGGGCAGTAGATTCTCAGTTACCACTAGCCAGCATCTGAGCATTTCCTACTTGTGTAGTTAAATTACATACACACATAAAATAGCAGGCAGAATCCAGTAAGCATCTTTCTTGAATCCAAAATTAAGGTTACTGCTAAATGTGAGCAAAACCCCTAAAGGTGGCTTTGGATGAGATGGAAACCCCATGAGTAGGAGTAAAACGGTCTTGAAATTTGACTCCACAGGGCTGGTATTACGAGTGAGCCTCTTAAGTGCTCAATATTAAATCACCTTTTGGAAAGTCACTTAAAAAGCTCAATTGATGTTTAGGTGTTGGAACAGTTCCTTTGGGAATTGTTCTCTTCTAAATGTCCTAGAGCAAAATCATTCAGAACTGTGGATGTCATTAATCCCCATCCCCACTCCAATAGGAAATTGGAGAAATTTCCTCTCTTGTCATCATCCAAAGACTGATTACCAAAATGGATGGTTTGTTTTTTTTTTAAAACTCTGTATGTTATATATGAAGAAAGTTCAAGTTTCATTCAATGAAATCATACCGAGTGAATACATACTAAATATATTTTGAGTCACACTCAACTGAATAAGTCAGTTTGGAAAACAAGAACAAAATATTCATTATTTTCCCTCACTGTCCTCTGGATATAATATTAAATCACCTGTTTCTAACACAGCTTTCTTGGCATATGCGCCCTGAGCAAAGAGCTATCTGCAAGGCTGTAAAACATGGAGAAGCGCTTTGTTCACCATCTACATCTCAGCTTTCCATGGAAATACGTTACTAGACATCCTGCTGGCCAAAGTTAAAAAAAAAATGACACTCACCTTTAACCTGTCGAACAGAACTGAGGTTCTTCTCAAAAGTGTCATCAAATTTGGGATTGGTGACGGGCTCAAAGTCACTGGTATAAACTCTTCCAGTAGAGGTGGAAAAGCAACATTTGCACATACATGTGTGATACCGTAGTCGCCCTTCATCTAGGTAGGGGTGGGCTAAGGCATCCTTAGCGGATATTCTTTTGGACTGAAATCAAATTTAGAGACCAGCACATCAACACTAGAGATAAACATGACTGTCCATACAGGATCTTTCACACGACACAGTAACTGCTTTACACAGTCTATATTTAACTTATGGTATATTCCGTGTAAAGAGGAATAACTGAAATTAGTGGGTAATGTAGAGGGAGTATATGACTTAGGATAACAAACTATTGTTAGAAACCACCAGAAAATAAACAAGTCACTTACAAATAACTTTCTGCTAAAATTCTGAAAAGTTCCTACCTTGAAATGGATGTATGCAGTGTCAAAAATGTCAAATACATGACATTTAAAGATGTAAAGCTTTGGAGGGGATATGTTTACATTAAAAAACATATTTTTAAAATATGTCTCAGGCTTTAAAAGAGGTGATCGTGGTAGCAATTTTATAAAGCTGCTTGAAACTTTTCTTCTCTTAGAATATCAAATCAATGTAAGGCAAAAGCCTGTCTGAAAGCTGCTGGAACCAGGCAGTAGATAATGGTCTCAATGCCATGCTTTGATGTCCAGCTCAGTCTGAAGATCAGCTGCCTGTGGTTTTCTGGCACTTCAGATCAGAATACTTAAAACACTAGATTTAGGTTTACATAAACAATCAACTTTTAAACTTGATTCTCTATTAAAAAACTGTCCCTCCTTTTAGCTCAGTGGACATATAAATATTAATGAGAGGAAAGTAAAATTTAAAGAATTTGAGGACAGATTCAATAGAGAGTAGAACAAAAACTGTATATCTGTATACTGTGTAAAGAGGAATAACTGAAATTAGTGGGCAATGTAGAGGGAGTATATGACTTAGGAAAACAAACAATTGTCATAAATCACCAGAAAATAAACTTAAGTCACTTAGAAATAACTTTCTGTTAAAACTCTGAAAAGTTCCTACCTTGAAATAGATGTATGCAGGGCCATACATCTGTCCAGTTTCAATATGAGTGAACATTTCATAGAACACAATTTAACAAAAAGAAAACTATTTTGTACTCAAGTAAATAAAAAAATAACTGGGTCATCCTGAATGGTTCTGGTCCCCCAGAGCCAATAAAATGGTCAATATTTCCATAAACTTGGATTTCCTAAAAATACTTTTTTTTTTTTTTTTAATAGAGGCATGCTTTATTTATTTGTTTGCTGGTTTGTTTGTTTGTTTTGTTTATACATGCACTGGGTACAGTCAGAAGCGCGGGAGGGTGAGAGAATTCACCAGAGCCAGAGCGGGGAGCAGAGCAGGCAGAAGGACCGAAGTACACTGCTGAGGGGAGCAGCGGGCGGCAGGAGAGGTCTGCACGCCATGTGGGACCCTCCTCTGGTGGCCGGGGAGCAGCCGGGGATCGAACTGGCGCCGCAGAGGCCGCGCGCAGTTTCGCAACCCAGCGCTCAATCGCTGCGCCACCGGGGAGGCCCCCTAAAAATACTTTTATCTGATTTTTTTTGCTATGCTATGTTAAAAGGCACATCATGATCTTTCAGGATATGATAATCATGAAAGAAAGCTTCTGTTTATCTACCACAAACAGACACATGTAAATTTGACAACCTTGGTTTTGTTCCTTTCACTATTGTTTACATTTTGTACTTGGTGACTCAATCCTTATGAAGCTGGACTCAATGAATACATTCTTAGCAAATAAGCCGTTTTCTTTCTTTTTTTCCTCAATGAGTTCAGCTATTCCTGGAGGTTCCACTGAGATAAAGGCCTGCCATCAGAACCATAAGAAATGATGGTCTACAGAGCCCCTTGTCCAGTTTTGGCCTCTGTGAGTGCTCAGCTCCCTTTCATTTGGCAACGCTGGTCAGTCCCACTTGTGGGATTGAACTCTTTGGCTTTTGCACATTAAGTCTGGTTCTTGGCCAAGTCTATTTCTGTTCTGATTGAGCATGGTCAATTGTGTCCACATTGGTGGCAGCAGTGACTGAATCTGGGTTTTAATTTTATCATCTGACCATTAAGTCATCTGTTAGGTGGCAGATGTCAGAAATTAAGTCCCTGCCAGCTGTCATCAGCAGCTGGAATCTAGTTTTCCCCCCTTTTGTTTGTTTGTCTGGGGATTCTGATATTTTCTGAAATTTGAGAATGCAGGGTTGAAAAGATTTGGTGTTTTCCCAGCTACTGGTAGTACTCTCTCTGTTTATATGGTCTGTGTGCACCATTATGGGGTCCTCTAAAGTGTCTTACCTAAGAGAGGCCTTAAGCAAAAAATGTCAAAACCTCTATTATGCAATGATCAGCTTTCATTTTCTAAATAAATTCATGTCTTTATAGGGCTTCCAAAAAAAGATTGCCATCATTTTATCAGACAAATCAACAAATCTTTAAATCCTAATAATTAAGATACTTGTCCAAAGAGGAAATGAAAATGGCCAACAGGTATATGAAAAAATGTTCAATATCACTGGTAATCAGGGAAATGCAAATCAAAACCACAATGAGATACCACCTTACACCAGTGAGAACAGCTCATTTAAAAAAACAGGAAACAACAAATGTTGGAGAGGATGTAGAGAAAAAGGAACTGGGAATGCAAACTGGTCCAACCACTATGGAAAACTATGTGGAGGTTCCTTAAACTACTAAAAATGGAGCTTCCATATGACCTAGCAATTTCACTCCTAGAAATCTACCCAAAGGAAACAAAAAGTCATTCAAAAGGATACCTGCACCCCTATGTTTATTACAGCACTATTTACAGATGTGGTATATATACACAATGGACTATTACTCAGCAATCAAAAAAGATAAATTCATGCCATTTGCAGCAACATGGAATGGAGCTGGAAGGGATCATGGTCAGTGGAATAAGCCAGAAAGAAAATGGCTCTTCATTAGGCTCTTCAAAAGTTGCGGCTTAATCCCTCGAGCTACCAGGGAGGCCCAAAAACATACATTATTTTAACCCAAAGGTATCTGTACATCTTTTTTAACTGTTTGTTGATGATTATTCTGTAACGTATTAATGAAGAGCCTAATGAAGAGCCTAATGAAGAGCCTATCGATGGCTTCACTTATAGTTGGAATGTAGGGGAACAAAATAAGGGATCAGGGAAAAAAATAATTATAATAAATTAAATCCAAAATTAACAGGTAACTATAAATCAGAGACACTCTGCAGGGGAGGGGGAGGGAGAGGGATCAAAACAGGGGTGGGAAGAGCACAAGGGACTATGGTGATGGCACACAGGTGAATTGGTGGTGGGAATTTACGGGGACTACACATGAGAGGAGAATGCATACACTGTACAAAAAGCAAGAATGATGTAAAATATATATATAATTAAAAAAAATCCTATAATTATTGTGCTTTAAAAATACTGCTTATAACTATTTATTGCCTTTAGATAAATGAGGGTGTCTGGAGATTTGATTATTATTACCATTTTGAGTAAATAATTAAATTTTTATAAATTGATCATTTATTATTCCTCATCCTCCCTAATATTTTTGCTATTATTATAATGAAAAAGCCAGGGCCATTTGATCTTAACGTTCTCTGGTGGATTCTGCTTTTTCCTTATATTTGCCTAAAGACTTCTGCTTTAAGCAAAAGATCAGGAACTGAGTCTTCTGTAACAAACATCACAAGGACCTTAGCAAAGGATTACTATCAGATCTTCTTGACAATTGTTTTCAGGTATGAACTTATAGGTGTTGCTAATATAATCAGCCATACAATGGCTCCTGTTCTGAGCCTAGTAACTAAGTCAGGATTGTCAGGGTATTCCAATTCAGGAGCAGACATGTGGCAACAGACTTCTTAACCCAAGTTCAATAAAACAAGAATTAGCTCAGACTAAATAAATGGGTTTAATTATGGTTAATGTTCTATTTTTAATGGTGATGAAAAAAAAAAAAAGCACTCATTTGGGGCTTCCCTTGTGGTACAGGGGTTAAAGTCTCAGTGCTTCCAAGCTATTGCCAGCCACTGTAGCATGAGTTCAATCCCTAGCCAGGGAGCTAACCCATGTGGCACAGCAGACCTCCCCTGTCTTGCCCGCTGCTCTCCTCAGTAGTGTATTTCAGTAGATCCACCTGTCCTGCTCCCCACTCTGTCTTTGGTGGATCCGCTCACCCACTCCCCACACCTCTGGCCTACACCCCAGCTTTTATTATTTTTAAAATAGATTTTTTTATTTATACATACAAGAACTGGGGTACAGACCAGAGGTGCGGTGGGTGAGAGGATCCACTAGAGACAGAGTGGGGAACAGAACAGCAGACTGACTGAAATATACTGCTGAGGCGAGCAGTGGGTGTGACAGGAGAGGTCTGCTGTGCCATGTGGGCAGCTCCTTGGCCGGCCGGGAAGGAGGCTGCAGAGGCTGTGGATAGCTTCGCAGTGCTGTGCTTAATCCCTTGTGCCACCAGGGAGGCCCCACCTCAGCTCTTATATGCATAAATAAATAAAATAAATCTTAAAAAAAAAAAAAAACCCAAACACTCATTTCTCTCTTAATGTATCACTAACCTTCAATATTACAGGTTAAAACCACAATGAAAAACTTTCTAACTAAACCCTCAAAGAAGGTGAGAAAAGAATCCTTAATATCAATGATAAACTGATAAAGCAGGTCAACTTAAAATAATATTTCTCTAAAACAACAACAACATATATTCATTGGCTTTGTTCTACAAGAAATGATAGTTAAAATGGTTAAAAGTGTGCTTACATAGTGTGCCTTAACTAAATTAAATTTTTTTCTAATGATCATGTATTTATACAAATTCATTAAGAATCATCCTACTTCTTACGGTAATTTGTACCTTCTTCTTATAGATATATCTAATTTGTAAACTAAGACCATACCAAAGGTTTCATTTAATGAGGGGTGACATACCCATTTTCAAGGAATAAGGACTATATTTCATGTGTGGAATTAATGTCTAAAAAGGCTCCAGGAAAGTGCTTGGTATTTGCTCTATGGGTTAAGAATCAGCCTGAAATCAGCCTCAGGGTTGTAAAGTCTATTGAGTTCCTGGCAGGACAAGATCATTAATAAACACGGGATCTCTAAGAAAGAGGATACTGCAGGTAAAACATGGAACTGATGAATTACACGGTTCTTGGTTCCTAATCTAAATAGCTCATGGAGCAAATTATGTGGTTGAAACTGTCCTTAATGGCAGGAACTAGCCCTCAAGGAGGCTTTGTCTTGCTTCCTATAACAGTAAGCACCTCCCATACCAAAGAAAAGAAAGAAACAAACACAAGAAAATCCACTTTGTACTCTCATGTGTAACAAAAATAACTTGGTCCTGTGATTGGGTCTGGTCCCCCCAAATAAAAGCTTGGCTATTTCTCACAAACCTGGACCAATACAACATTTTAATCCCTAATTGTTGTTATACTCATGTATGAAGATGGTTCTAAACTTTGTGGGCAGCACTCCCACTGCCCACTTGTGACTATATAGGTAATTCTTTTCACCAAATCTTTCCCTTTGCAGGGCAGTAGCCTTCCTGCCTGCCTGTGACCTGTACTGCGCCAGGACTTGTCTTTACTGACCTCCCTCAGGGGAGGCAGCTCTCCTCAATGCTGCCTGCCTGCAACCATGCAGGTCTCTCTTACCAAACCTGTCCCTTTAGGGGCAGCTTGTCCTGCCTGCTTGTGTCCATACAAGTGTTCTTTATTCTTCTGTCCTTTTCCCTAATAAACCTGCCCTTTAAATATAAAAAAATATATATAAACTTTGTGGGTTTGATAATCATGTGAGAAAGTTGTTATTTTCTCCTCATGAACAAAGGAATGCAAACTTATTAAGTGGTAATTCGGTGTCATTTTTTTCCCTACCTGTAAGTACCTATTGTGTTTTGTGTTTGGTGACCTCCTTGTATGCTATTCTGAATGCTTCCATTTTTGAGTCTCCTTTGACAATAGTTATTCTCATAGATGTAAATAATAAATATTCTTTGGATGAATGAGTATATGAAGAGCTGAACTATGACCCCAGAAGAGTGAAGTCTAGAAATGGCATTTGGAAAAGCTACCATCTCAACAACTGAAAGAGTAAATAAAACATTTACTTATATTATATTCCTTATGCAATATAATGGGCAAATTAAAAAAAAAAGTAAAAATTTTTACACGTTTTAAAAAAAATAAAAACAGAGCTTCCCTGGTGGCTCAGGGGTTGAAGTCTCGGTGCTATCAAGCTATCACCATCAGTGTGAGTTTGATCCTCTGCCAGGGAGCTACCCACATGGCGCAGCAGACCTCTCCTGTCTCACCTGCTGCTCCCCTCAGCAGTGTATTTTGGTCAATCTGCCTGTTCTGTTCCCCACTCTCTCTGGTGACTCTTCTCACCCCCGTACCTCTGGCCTGTACCCCAGTTCTTGTATGCATAAATAAATAAAAACAAAATCTTTAAAAAAAACAAAATCTACTTACTGGATCAAAGACCAACATCCTGCAAAGGAGATGAACAGCTTCATGTGTAGCCTGGCTAGACAGCGTATAAAGTACAGGAAGAGATGGCTGTGAAAAATAAAGAATTCAAATATGTAAGCAAGTCTGTATAAGTAGTTATAGAATACAGTCAATTTATGACAAGGCAAGTAACCAGCTCAAAAGATGTGTGCCCCAAAGTCTACACTCTAAGGAAATGAATATCCTCCCCTGTAACAAATAGTATATTTTAAATTGCATGATTACCACTGTAGATCTGAGCAGAAAAGAGCCAACAAAGAAGACTAATCTGTAAACACAGAGCTCTTGTTAGCGTCATACAGCAAATGCTGTGGCAAGAAGTGAAAAGCCAAAGACGTCTAGGGGTGGGAAACAAAAAGATTTAAAACCTTGGCCACATGCAAAGTTAAACATGTAAACTGTGCAGAGTAAGGATATGAACTACATCTTACAGCAACATTACCATAAAGTTGCTAAACCTCTTGTTCTAAAGGAGCTACAGGACCCCCAGGAATTTACAGAAACTTCTAGGAACAGATGCCATTGCTTGGTACCACCATACTCCTTTAGCAAGTTTCTGTTTCACTGGTTGGAGAGTCAGGGACAGAGCAAATGAGTGGCTTCACTGCTCTGTCTCATACAAGTTACACTAAAAAGTCTCCCTGTACTTTGATCACAGCCTCGGAATCCTGCCATAACGACTACCAACAGCAAGTGTTTTATATTTCCACCTCTTTCTAACAAAGTCACATAGGAAAATCCAACAAGAAGAAGAAGACACCTCAGAATAATTAGGAGGTAATAATTCACCCCGTAAGTTTTCCTTAAGATCAAGGAATAATAAAGGTGACAGAGGGATTCTACCTCATGAACTAATTAGATAAAGCATGTCTAAATCTTAACATTCTTAAGTATAAAACAAAGAAATTGGACAAATGACTGCTGAAGCTTACTTGGGCTCTAAAATGTACGAGACTTGATAGGATTACTAAGATAAAAAGCATTGTGTGCATCATCCTACATATAGTTGACATTCAAATATTTGTAGTACCATTCCTTAGTACATGCATTTATATGAGAAGCGTTTCTTGTTAAAAATATGAAAGTCTATGGTAGCTCTGAAATTATTTGTACAAGTCAAGATAAGGGGGTGGCGGAGAGCGTGAGAAGACATTTCAATTTATGGCTTAATTTACATATATTTCCCCTAAGAATACTTTTATTGTATAAAGTGAAGTAATTTAATATTCTTGAAAGATTGAATCTGGTTCTTGGTTTCACTGTGAGTCGCTGTCTTCTTTTACTCTGGCTTGTGCAGTTTGGAAGTCAAATTCCAGCCAACTGTTACCAAAATGTCTCATAATTCTTTCCATTCTCTAAGTGAATCTACTCCTCATCCTGTTTTGTGGTGAAGCATGTTATAGCTTAGGGAAGGGAATACTGGAATGAGTACTAGAAGATATGGGTTCAAATTCCACCTTTGCCATCACATACTCAGTGAAGTCACTTGAGCCTGGGCTTTCTCTTCTAGTAGAGTGGGCTAGTACAGGCCTGATTACCGAGCAATATCATTGCTAATCACTTAACATCCAAATGCCAGACTCTGGACAACAAAAATGAGTAAGACCTCTCTGGTGAGCAGGGAAGATATATAAATAAGCAGTTCCAGAGGTCACTGAATGGAGGATAGAAAACAAATTAGAAAGGGAAATTTATAACATTTGAGGATGACTAGATATGAGAAGGGTAACTTGTGAAATTCAAATGACTGGATGTTAAGGCTATCTGAAATTGACTCCCCCTCATTTATCTTTCTTCACAGATGTACACCCCAACAATTATACTAAAAATAAAGCTAAATTTCATTTCAGCCTAGAACGGTCATTATTATATGCTTTCTCCATTCCTGCTTTTATACTCATGTTAAAAGCAGGCAGGAAAAAGAAGTCAGTTCACTCATGTCAATTCCTCTCCAGAAAATTAACCATTAATAATTTAGTTCTTAGTATTGGCTCTATAAGAAAAATGCATTCCAGATGCCATTTTCTTCCTCTCTCATTCACCAGTCATTGAAACCAGTTGGGTACAAGTGTCAGAACTAGACAAGAAGTTTATATTTGTCATCAAGTATAACAGAATCAATTTGAACTAAGAGAAAAAAAAAAAAACAACAACCAAATGCTTAGAAATATGCTCAAATATCTCATTGGGAAAAAAGTTTTTGTCAACTCCCCCAACATTCACACACATTACTTTATGCTTTAGAATACTGCAGGTCCATTTACTATTTGTTTTGCAAGTTTAGAAGTCACTTATCAATACAGGAGTGAGTGGGTCCCGGCGCTGAATCATGGGGACAGGAGTTAGACAGAGTACACCATTGATGACATGACATCCTTGCTTCATTTCACGGAAGCAAGGATGAGCTTCTGGAGTTGGATGAAGGCCCTCAGTGATAAGTCACAGACATCATAAGCCAATTGCGGTTGTGCTGGTCTCTGCAGTACAGCTGGCCAGGCTGTGCAAGTCTTGTTAGTTTTCATCTAGCAGCAAAATTGCTTTCATCAGGCAGCAATGTTAATTGAGTATGCACACAATGCATGGTGCATTAGAGTAAGTACTCTGGGGTTACATAAAAGGACTTTCACCAGAAAAATAAGTTTGAACTGAATGAACTCTCTAAGATACTTTGATTCTATTAAATGTAAGATATGGTCCCTGTCAGGAGACAGGACTGTTTTCAATTCAGTGAAAATATATCTATTTTTGACACAATTAGCTGGGAGCCATCTGAGGAGAAAAGGAGATCTAAATCTTATAAGAGGTGACCAAAAGGACTAAGGGTTGATAATAGACTTTTCAATTGCATCAAGGGGTCAGTGCCTAACAAGTACTTATCTTCACAGATACTTAGGTCATGGCAGCTAAGATTCCCTTCAAGATTTTGAGTTATAGAGAGGAGGTAACAAATAAAGCTGTACAGTGTTTTACCCACTATTCTCTGATCTATTTTGGGAACAATTCCCTTTTCACTCTCAAATTAAGTGGTTTGGCTGAGCTTTATTTCAATCTCCCAACTCCAAGGTTAGGGATCTGACCTAGGCCTGGCTCATGAAGTGATCTATTTCCCCAAGTACCACGACTGACTCCAGGAGGAACACATGGTCTAAAATAGGTAAGAGCCAGTCAACGGAATGGTTATCCCAACACATACTCACTCCAATCCTCTTCTGGGAAAGCTTTTGCTTCTCTGATAAAAGGGACAGCTACTGCTAATGCTCCCTTTTCCCTCCATAATCTTGCTTTGAATGTGGATGTGATTTCTGGACAAACACCACCATTTTGGGACCATGAGGTGATAAGCAAGAGAATATGAAGTCAACATTCTAAAGATGGCAGAACAGAAGAAAAATTGGATCCCTGACACAACGATTACTATACCAGCTATAGACTACCTACTGCTGGACTTCTTAATAATATGAAGAAAAAATGAATTCCTATTTGTTTAAACCATTGTAAGCAAGACTTTCTACTACTCACAATCAAACACATTCCTAACTGAATCAGAGATCGTCCACATAGTTTTTCTGAATATATTTGGGAACCCTCTTTTTAAAAGATCTATATGATGGTAGAACATAGGTTTGGACTACTGGTTTCATCTTTGCAAATACTTGGGGGTAAGCCTGTCTGAAAATGATAGCCACATATATGAGAAAAACATAACAGATGCAGATCCCTGTTGTTGATATAGTACTTGACAACCTGAATCCTGTGGGGCTTGTAGTCAGTTGTAGCTCAAGATAGTTATAAAAACCAGTAAGTTCCCTTTTTTTGCTTAAGCCAGTTACAACTAAGTTTCACTGCAAAGAATCTTGAGTGATATACCATGTGGAAGTAATGTATTAATTAACAACACACATGAATGAATTTGAGCCCATAATCTGTAACAGCCAAGAAAATATCCAATTAGATTGCCCTTTTGTCTATGCATTTTTTAAAAGGAAACCCCGATAAACAATGGTACATATTTCTGTTTGTACAAAATACGTCTGGAAAGATATTCTCAAAGCAATATACAGAAGATTAGGATTGGGGGTGGAGATTAGCTAAAGATGATTAACTTTCTGTAAAATCATTATTTTACATGTTCTCACATATACACAAATGAAATTCAAAATCTGCTGTGAAGGTATAGATGCCAGGCAGTGTATACTGGCTAAGAACATAGGTTTTAGAATTAGAGAAACTCATTTCTGAGATCTGGTTTATGACCTTAAGCATATTCCTTAACCTCTGTAATCCTCCATTTTCCATCTGCAAAAACAACAAGCAATGGTAACTCACAGTATTAATAAGTTAATGCATAAGACGTGATTAGGACAATGACTAGTATATAGCAAACTTCTAATTATTGTTAGAAATTATTATTATTAGTAGTAAACAACGGTTATTTCCATCTAACATTGAGTAGTTGCTCAAATGGGAACTATCTGAAAGAAGCTTATTTTTTTAATATTCTAAACTTAAAAATTTGTTTAAATATAGTTAATCTAATCCTTATATTAAATAATCTAGAGTAAATACCATAAGATACAGTTTATCTTGGGAAGGCCTCCAATTAGTCTAGGTTCATTTTCTAAAAGATAGAGGCTCTTTCTATGTGTAGTGTACTCTTATTTCATGTAATTATTAATGTGTGTTATAGTTCTTAAGCTTAAAAGGAGTCATCTGAAATTTTTCTATAGGTTTTTGTAAAGAATCTTTATCATGGCAATGAAGTAAAAGGATTAAACCTTATTTAATTCTTTTTCTGCATCAATTGAGATAATCAAGATTTTTCTCAATTAAAATGTCAAAATATATTAATAGATCTTCTGTAGGTGAATCATCTTTGTATTCCTGGGAGACTTCACTGATCATAATGTATTATTTTTCAAAAAATTACAAGCAACAATTTTAGAATGATAACTATAATGGTTACAATTTATTTAGTAATCATTTAGAATAGGCACTAGTTCTGCGTTCTTACATGCACTATCTCTTTATCATTGTAACAATTTAATGAGGTAGGACCCATTTTTATTTCCATTTTACAGATGAGTGAACTGGGCACAGAAAAGGTTAAGCATCTTCCCTAAGGTCACAGAGTGAGTTACTGGTAGAGCCAGGACTGTCTGAAACTGGTAGAGTCAGTCTGTCTGAAAATTGTAGTGCACAATAACTGGGACACCACTGAACATGCTGTATAATGTGGTGAGCTTTATTTATTTATTTAAAGATTTATTTATTTATGCATACAAGAGCTGGGGCACAGGCCAGAGATGCGGGGGGGGGGGGGTGAGAGGATTACAATGTGGTGTGTTTAGACTGACATCATAACCTGGACTCTTCATCACCAGAAACAGAAACAGAACAGATACCTGGTGTGGATCACTGAGTTTAGCATCAATATGTACTGAATTATATATGCTATATATTGGATTGGGGACCAAATTAATCATTAATAGAAAATCCAAATGGCTATAAAAAGAATATATTTGTGTGTTGGTGTGTATCTGTTTTCCAATCTCTGTTCTACAAAGCTAACATGTGAATAGAGATACCTTCAAGCAACTGTTAACAGGCTTACAAGAGGTATACAAGATATGCATTATGTGGAAAGGAAAGGAAGAGGAAGAAAAAGGTAGTATCTGACTGATGGCTTAAGAGCCTCAAAGGGTCTGATAATTCCTTGGAAGCAATGGTAGTAGAAAGACCAACCAGCAAATGTACAGAAAACTGAATTTTCTCATTGGGGGAAAAGTGAAACCAAGTAATAGGATATATATATATATATATATATATATATATATATATATATATCTCTATACATCTATATATATCTATACACACACACACACACATGCAATTATACATGCAAGGTAACACTTATTCCATATGCAAATCTACCCAGGTTAGTGTTCAGAGACCATGAACACCTGCCCAAGGAGACCATTTCTAGGTATTTGAAGACGTTTTTAAAATCTGTGCAAAGTGGGGGCCTTCCTGGTGGCGCAAAAGGTTAAGACTCAACCTATTAAGCTACCGGTGGCCACTGCAGCACCAGTACGATCCCCGGCCAGGGAGCAACCCACATGGTGCAGCAGACCTCTCCTGACTCACCTGCTGCTCCCCTTAGCAGTGTACTTAGGTCAATCTGCCTGTTCTGTTCCCCACTCTGTCTCTGGTGAATCTTCTCACCCCCGACACCTCTGGCCTGTACCCCAGCTCTTGTATGCATAAATAAATAAATCTTTAAAAAAAAAATCTGTGCAAAGTGTATCTAGCCTTTGAGCAGATGTTTCCTAATTAGTTTTTACTCCACTGTCTTCTCTTCAACATCAAAATATTCTGACAACAAGACTAGGGCTATCCTGAACTTTTACCATGATGCTCTAAACTGAGTGAGAAGCAAAATGTTAAACTCTAACATCTATTATTGTTAAGATGCCAACTGATGTAAAAACATATAAGAGGATTCTGTATACCTTAACTTATTAAACTAGTTAAATAAATATGGAATTTTAAATTTTCCTTCCTTTTCTACTTTGTTTTAGGCAATAGTATATTAACTATTTTTAAATAAAATGTTCTAGGCTTTCACATTTAACAGATTTTTAAATTTTCTAGTAAAGACTCACTTGTCAGTAATGCTCAAAGGACCCAAAGAGGTCAATAAAAGAGGAAAATTATTTTGCTACTTCTAAGACCCATTTTACACAAGGTATTGATAAACCAGCTTAATATTCCTGATACTGGCCAATAAATATAAATAATGATATTTTTATTTACTCATAATTTTTTAATTATTAGTAAGTCATTCACTCATTCATTCACCCATTCATTTACTATAATAGATATCTTTAATACCTTTTATACTATAGAATCTTCCTCTATGTTTAGACTTACTGTGTTTATCTAAGGGTGTTAGGCCTCAAATTATTTTAGAGTTGTAAACTAAATGAAAGAAGGATGTAACTGGCTGGGAGCTACTTAAAATACCAGCATATTCATCTCTATTTACTAGGTCAGGCTTGTTTTAGGAGATAATACACTTTATCCACTGCCCTTTATGCCAATAAAAACAGCAGCTCTGGATTACACTGGAAATTACAGAGTAGAAGACAAGGCCTTGACCAAATGTCCAGGTGGTAACTTGAGAGAAGTGTCAAACTTGATTTGTCTTTTGGTCAATCAATAAATCAATTAGAGCATCCACTAAGTGACCAGGAAAATACCTAAATACAATAAAGTCAAAATCAAAATCAACAAGCAACTATAAACCAGAGACACACTGTGGGGGGGTGGGGAGGAGGGAGTAGGATCAAAACAAGAGGGGTGGGAATTGCATGGGGACTATAACCAAGATGAAAATGCATACATTGTGCAAAAATGAAAAATGATGTAAAAAATAAAAATAAATAAAAATAAAAATAAATATATTCTGCCAAAAACAGAAAGAGCTATAGACTTGAATAAATATTTAAAGTATCTTTATTTAAAGAACATAACAAAACAATAAATAAAAATGGGCAAATATCTAAAAAAAAATACACAATTTTAAATAAACCAAAGCTAAGCCCAGGAAAATTAACTGCTGAGTTTTCCTATTCAGTCCTTCTCTCTTCTGTTTGTTGTTCCTAAGAAAAATATTTCCCTTACTGTTTTACATCATTAAGTTCTTTTGTCCAAAGGAGAGTAGCAAAGTGTTTCTAAAAATGCTATTAATCAACAGGGTGGAGATAAATCATCTCCTCTTTCTCAGCAGTGACTGGTTGCAAATAATAGTTCAGTATAAATCTGGTAACCTTTCTTCATACTTCTTTTCTAACAACATTCACACCTGATTCAGTGTTAGTGGTAAGTATGCAATAGAAACAGCTTCATTGTTCTACGTAGAATAAGAGATACCAGATATTTTGGCTTAGTATTTGGACAGTATATCTAATGCACATATACTTGGTAAGAACACAGGCCAAAGCTTCAACCCCAATAACCTTTCTGAGACACAACAAAAATCAACAGGCAAAAATGTCAGAGTTCATTTATTAGCAAAGTTGATAAAAAAATTTTTACTTTCTTCTGTGGCACTGGGAATTACCATATTTTATTTGGTTTGACAACTATTTAACAGTTTCTATGGCCAAGACATGAAAACAACCTACAAGTAATGTTTTTGTTTAAAAATGCTCTATTCATTATTCTGCTGGAAGGGAAATCCTGATCAAACAGATGACTACCAAATATAGCTCCACTTCCTCCCTTTTTACCTGTTTATGAGGACCCCTGAGTATGTGTGCCTTAGCGCCTTCACAAGCTGTCCTCATTGCTTCCAGTGATGGTGTACCCAAGAGATCCGTGATCAAATCCAACTACGAGGAAACATGAAATATATAGATGAATAGTAAGCTTTGGAAACAACTCTGCATTACTCTTAAATCACAGTCTTAGGAAGGAGACCAAATTTGGGAGGAAAAAAACCCAAACAACAATCAATCAAAAAACTTTTTTTTTTAATCGAAAAACTGAAAGCAAGTTCCAGATTACTTTACAGGAGTACCTTATTAGAAAACTAGAAAAAGGTTTATGAGGAATCCATATAATAGAAATATAGAAAATATATTTTGGCAAGTTTGACATTCTAAGACTACAGTAATTTAGGAGTCTGCATCTACCTGCACTATGTTGTGACACTATAGCATCTATGATTCTTGCAGAGATGGGCTGCTCTTTTGTTGATGGCTAATGACTGTTCAACTGTTAATGATGCTTCAAATGGATTCAAGTTCATCAAAGAGCTAATACACAAATAAGGAGGCTATGATTTAGTAATACTCTCAGAATATAAACACTGGAAATGAAAGTGAAGTTAGCAATGTTTGGGTCAGTTCCCACCTTGCACGTGCTGGTTATGCTAGAGATGTCTTACACTGAAAGAAAACTGTGACTCTGCATATGGGCACATTTAGCTAGCTGAGCACAATAAAGCAGACAAATAAAAAAGACCTTTTCACAAGTCTCTGGAGGCAACAAAACTACCTGAACAATCTTCTGTAGTGTTACAGTTCCAACCTCATAACCTAATTAGCAATACCATTTCATTTGGGTTTCTCCATGATGGAAAAATCTTTTTTCTTTTTTTTAAAGATTTATTTATTTATTAATACAAGCTCTGGGTATAGTCAGAAGCACGGGAGGGTGAGAGAATTCACCAGAGCCAGAGTGGGGAACAGAATAGACAGACTGACCTAAGTACACTGCTGAGGGGAGCAGTGGGCAGCAGGAGAGGTCTGCGCGCCATGTGGGACCCTTGCCAGTGGCCGGGGATTGAACCGGTGCTGCAGAGGCTGCGGGCAGCTTAGCAGGCCAGTGCTCAACCGCTGCACCACCAGGGGAGGCTCATGATGGAAAATTTTATCTAGAGAATATTTCTTTTCCTGGTTCTGGGGTTGCCAAGTATAAAGCACTATTTTTTTGCACTTATCTAAATCATGGGGTAGCCATCAGTATTACCTCCCTCCAGGATAATGGAGATACTTGAGAAACTTGTTTGCCATATAAGTAAAGATCTCTATACAAAGCTTTTTGGGAAAAGTGTGTTGATGGATATTTTTGTACTTCCAACAACCACACTAGAGCTTGAAGGAAATGTCTGACTCATGAAAACAAATGGAAACATTCAGAAAGTTGTCTAAAATAGGTCAGACCTGGGGGGTCTCCCTGATGGCGCAAGGGGTTGAGTACTGCACTGTGAGGTGAACCGCAGCCTCTATAGCATGAGTTCAATCCCCAGATGGCCAGGGAGCGGCCCACATGGTAAGGTAGACTTCTCCTGTCTTACCCGCTGCTCCCCTCGACAGTGTGTTTCAGTCAGTCTGCCTGTTCTGTTCCCCACTCTGTCTTTGGTGAATCCTCTCACCTCCAATGTCTCTGGCCTGTAACCCAGCTCTTGTATGCATAAATAAATAAATCTTAAAAAAAAAATAGGTCAGACCTAAAGATTACAAACATTTGCATGAAGTCTGCTGCTACTACATTACCTAGGATATTTATTTCTTAAGGATAGAGAAAATGCTATAGAAAACTACTAATACCATTTAGAAACTAAGATTCTTTTTCCATTTTAGGTCTTGATTTTTCACCCAAAAATACAATGATGATAGACAGAGATGAATTCTCCTTCGGTGGAATGTCAGACTGACAAACTTGAGACCTATGTATTTCTTTAGAAAATGAGATTATCTCAGGGCCTCCTTGGTGGTGAAGGGGTGGTGCAAGTCTCAGCACTATCAAGCTATCACCAGCCACTGCCAGCCACTGCGGCATGAGTTCATCCCCAGTCGGGGAGCTGACCCACATGACGTAGCAGACCTCCCTTCTATCACCTGCTGCTCCCCTCAGCAGTGTATTTCAGCAGATCCTGCTGTTCTGCTCCCCACTCTCTCTGGTGAATCCTCTCACTCCCCTGCACCTCTGGCCTACACCCCAGTTCTTGTATGCATAAATAAATAAAATAATTTTTTTAAAAAAAGAAAATGAATTATCTCAGTATTTGGACAGGACACCTGATATATATGTACCAGGTAACTAGTTGATTATACTTTCTTTATATATTTTCTTCAGCATTAACCCAAGATTGTGTATGTATAAAATTTGAATAACTTAATTTTTACTTAAGTGTTTGTAAATGCAATCTCCTACGTCCAGGTCTGATAGTGTTACAAGTAAGTCTGTTAAATCCTTACAAAATAAGTTGAACAGTAAAGTATTGTCAATACTACACAACATTAGATTATAATTACATGCACCTGATTATTTTTTACCACCGGGACAAATTTTTAAGATATAAATTTAAGAAAAACAGACTTTGAATATATAGCAAAGAAATAAATTTAAATATTGATCATAACATATAGTTTCTAATGTATCAGGTAACAATGAAAAGAGCATAAAAGAAGTGATTCCATTACCGATCAAGCACACAAATTATAAAGACACATAGCAGTCGAGGTGATCTTTTAAATTGTGATCGATCAAATCTTAACACTCCCTTACTCAAAACCTTCATATAGTTTTACATCACACTTTGGACAGAATAAAATCCAAAGGCCTTTTCAGGTTGCCATGGTGAGGCTCTTTCTCTCTGACATGATCTCCTACATGCTCCTCCTGATCATACCATTCCTCCAACATGCCACATCTGCTCCTGCCTCACAAACTTTATTAAACGGTGTTCCTTATTCTAAATCATTCTTTCCCCATGTCTTGACCCCTCATTTCCTTCGGGTCACTCCTCAAATTTGCCCCCTTTAGCACTGCTCTGCTCCATCCTCATCCTCTATCCCTAACCTAGTTTAATTTTTCTTCATAGAATTTACCATTACTTAGGATTGATTACATTTATATTTATTTGTATGCTTATTTTCTGTCTCATGTGAAAGTTTTACAAAAGCAAGAACTAACTTTGCCTTATTTATTGCCATATACTTAGCATCCTGGTGCATTATCATAACTGCCAACATTTATGATGGTACCTTGTTTTGACTTTACTACTCGATTTAATATATACCACAATCCTCAGAAAGTTTTAGACACCAAAGAATTAACAAGCAAATAAAGAGGAACAGAGAGGTTAAGTAACCTGCTTAGGATTTAACGGATAAAGTGGCAGAGCTAGGATTTGATTACACAGGCTGAGAGCACATCATTATTACATTATTCTCATGCAAACAATATTATTAAAGTTTATGAATAAAAGATAGCTAGGAATGATCACATGAAACATGTGTAGTAATGAATTAGCTATAATACCAAAGTATCATGCTTTCCTAAAATTACATTTTAATTAGTTTCTGATGTTCTCTGCCACATTTAAGTATTCTAGCCCAATAATACAGGTTAGAAATATTTCTAAATGTTCAGATTTAAAGAAATTAACAATCAAAATTTATACTCTAAACACAAAGCACAAGTACATTAGTAACCAAATAAATTTTTATATCAGTCTAATTCAGTTAGAAAGAAGAAAGACCCTGTAGCAACTAAAGGTTATAGTGGTGCAAAACACATAGGTACATGCAATCAAGTCAACATGCTCTCCAAAAGGCTTGTTAAGTTACAAAAGGAATCTCTCTGTGATCTTCAACTTCATAACTTTCTGAATGTTAAGTGAACCTCAATTTGCTAAAAGAGAGTACACTATGAATAAGCCTTGGGCATGTGTGCATGATGGAATTTCCTTTAAATCTAAAACTGGGGCTTCCCTGGTGGAGCAGCCGTTGAGCACTGTGTTGCAAGGCTGCCCGCAGCCTCCGCAGTGCCAGTTCGAACCCCGGCCACCGGGTGAGGGTCCCACATGGCGTGCAGACCTCTCCTGCCGCCTGCTGCTTCCCTCCGCAGTGTACTTCATCAGTCTGCCTGTTCTGCTCTCCTCTCTGACTCTGGTGAATTCTCTCACCCTCCCGCGCTTCTACTGTACCCAGTGCTTGTATAAATAAATAAATAAATAAATAAAAATAAATCTTAAAAAAAAAAAAAATCTAAAACTGAATTGGAAACTACTAAAGCCTAAAGTGAAGTCATACCTGCTGAATGGGACTCTGTGCCTGAAACAGTATTCTTCGTCCTAGTAGTTCTGCAAAGATACATCCGACAGACCAGATGTCAATAGCATTGCTGTAATGACGGCTGCCCATCAGGATTTCTGGAGCCCGATAATACTGAGTAACAACTTCCTGAGTCATATGACGGGATTCATCTAATTCTTCCACTCTGGCCAAACCAAAATCACAAATCTAAATAGAAAAGATTATCAAAATATTGTCAAGCAGACAAATATAATTACAAATGGGAAAGTAAAATAAGACAACAAAAAATTAAAGCCTTTATAGAAATTTGAACATTGAAAAGCTTTCAATGCTACAGGAAGAATATATGTGTTAATATATATTTGATTTTATCTGGATTAGCGAGAAAAGCCTCAAACTTCCATAGCTGTATAAAATGATGTATCTTAAAATCATTCTTCTCATCTTTAATCTCTTTTCAGTTGATAACTAAACCAAAACCAAAACCACAACTGGAAGCATATTTCTAAGTTTAATGGACAAACCAAAATATTTTCAAGGTTGGTTTATTGAGGAAGATAATGATAAAAGAGATGTATCTTAAAGACCTCTTGAACTGACTATGTTCACTAACTTTACAGCATATACACAGTAAAATTCTTTTAAAACTATCAGTTTCAAATTGAGTCCTGCTGGATCCATTTCTGTGGAGGTACTTCGGGAGCTCCCTAAAACATTTTATGTAAAATTTACATGTATCTATCTACATACTTAAAATACTAACTCACATTCAAATGTGTGAATATGTCAAAATGTAGCATACTGCAGAATACCAATGCTACTATTAATTCATTTTCATGCCATAAATAACTGAGTGCCTGTATGCTTTAGAAAGCATGCTAGAATCTGGACACATAGAGGTAAATGAGAAAGGCTGGTTAATTTATATGCAGGAGGATTAAATCCTGCTATTTCTGTTTAACTGAAAAGTATCCTCATATTGCAAGGTGAGCTATTAGTACCCAGCAGCAGCAGCACCACGACAACCAGCAACTAAGGTTCTGGTGACTTAAAAAATGTTAGAAAACCACTGCTTTAAAAGAGCAAATTTTACCCCTAATTTTTGGCAATCCTCCCTCTGGGCTGATTCTGCTATGTCTGGTCATATTAGATGAACTTATGTTTGTATGTGGGCATGAATCAGTGTGAAGTCAACATCTTGAAAACTTAAAAATAAAGTAACAACTTTCAGAATACACAGAAAAACCATACTAAAAAGGAACAAAAAGCATAAGTTGTTTATCAAATCCTTCCAAAGGCTAATGTTTAAATAACAATTTTAAAACCCTATTACTTGGCCATGAATTCTTAGGACATCTTTTTTTTTAACCAAAACGAAGCCAAAGGAAAGAACTTAAACTCACTTTCTTGTGTTTCTTTCATTTACAGTATATTGAAAAAGCCAACCACCCAACCAACAACAAAAAAATTGTTATAAACAAGTTCTTTGCTTTTAAAAAATCAGTCTGATCTAGAGTCATTTTTGGCAATTTATCTGGGAGCTAAACACAATGAAATTTATATGTTCAGGTAACCAAAAAGATATTGAGATTCCAGTAAAATTATTCTCTTAATAGAAACAAAATATATGCACAATATGAAAAGATACCAATGTAAAAGAAATGTTTTGATATAATTATTTTTGTTAAATTTAAACATTTGAAGAAAGAAAATTAAGTGTCTTTAGCCAGGTGTCTATGCTGACTTTTAAAAGTAGGCTGCTGCTAAGATAAGTCAAAGAAGCAGAGGGAAATTTAAAAATGTTCTGATCTACATGTTGTTTATTCATAAATACATTCTCTTTTAGTTACTCATTCATGTATCCAGAGGTTAAAAATACCATAACAAACAATTTGGAAAATGGACTTCACGTAGTAATGATATCAATCATAACAGGTTCTACGCAAAATGCTTTGTGATGTCATCCAACCAGAAACCAAAATAAAAGACACTGGCTAAAACTATTCTAAAACTGATTTGGTATGAGCAGAGATAAAAATTCCCAATGGCAAGATTGCTACTTTGTTGAAATTTTTTAAAAGTTAAAATGGGATATGGGGCTAGGTTGCAGTTCTCTTAAAAAGTGAAAAGGTGGCAGGGGAATGAAATCAATGACCTAAAGACGGAATATTTACTTTAGTGGATTTGGGGGACAATTACTTTCTCTGTGGAAACAAAAGACTGAACTACAATGTGTATTGTTTTCAGAGAATATATATATATAAAAAACAGGCTTAAAAATCCTTTTAGAGTCAAAATGGGAATAAAGTTCTTCAAGGCTATAATGAAGGGAGAATCTTTATGCAAAAGCAGTATAACACATCGGCTTTTAAAGAAAATTGGCTCACAGTTTAAGGAAAGCATTTAAAATAAAAAATGAAATCCATTTATACACTTAGTTCTAATGTTAAATGTAACTGCCAATAAGCTAAGAAGTAATGGCAGCCTTGATTACTTTTAAAGTAAGCAACATTAAAAAAAAACAGTTCTTTTCTTTTTCAAATATCTGTTGAAATGTGAAGAATATTTGCTATAGTCTTGAAGCACTGTACAATACTGTAACCACCTATAAAATATGTGAAATTTTAATTTATTTACACAGAGATGACTTGGCATTAGGAGGGCCCTTACTTCTAATTTCAATGATGGGGTAAAATATAGTAGAATTTTCTCTATTAGGGTCGGGGTGGCATGCGCATATGAGGATTTTGCTACTTGTGAGTCACTGTAAGAAAAGACAAGGGGGTATTTAATTGGAGGGAAAGTAAAACTGAAATCAATGCCTTGAGATTTGGGGGCTACTAACTGTAATTAACCCTACAATCAATTTCCCTTTAGAGGAATAATGGAGGATTGGCTACGACATAATACAGGTATAATGGTAATACCTCGGACCATTTTCCCCATTAGTATTTTCACTTTAAAGTGTTTTTACTTCCCTACTTTACTACCTCACTCAAGCAGCATATAAAAGGGTCTATTTTGTAAAAACACAGTCTTCTTAGAAGTCAAGCTTCTGTAAGCACAGAAGCTTACTGGTCTGCTGATATATTTTCTGATGTATACTTTATTTATTTATTTTTTTTTGTTTGTTCTGTTCATACATGCACTGGGTACAGTCAGAAGCGCGGAAGGGTGAGAGAATTCACCAGAGCCAGAGTGGGGAGCAGAGCAGGCAGAAGGACCGAAGTACACTGCTGAGGGGAGCAGCGGGTGGCAGGAGAGGTCTGCGCACCATGTGGGATCCTCCTCCGGTGGCCGGGGAGCAGCCGGGGATCGAACCGGTGCCGCAGAGGCCGCGGGCAGCTTCGCAACCCAGCGCTCAACCGCTGCGCCACCGGGGAGGCCCTGATGTATACTTTAATAATGGAACAATAAGAACACCTTCTCTATATTTTTTCCAGTCATATTATAACTCTGATTTCATTGTTCTCAAAACATATACAAAATATCATGAAATCAAGAGCCAAGGTTACAAATCAGTTACTATGGCCATGACTAGTGATACTGCTAGAGAAAAGTGGTTCATTAATTTTTGGTAGGGTGATGAAAATAAAATACTATTTCTTTCACAAAACACATTGCTCTTAAACCTGCCTTGACATTCTGACTTTTTTCTCAGGTATTTAAATAAACTGAAAAACTACCTTTAGAACACAGTTGCTGTTCACAAGGAGATTCCCTGGCTTAATGTCTCGATGTAAAATGCCAGCTGAATGGAGATACTTCAAACCTGAAATAACAGATTTAATCACAGATATTTAATTCCTTGTGACTTGGGGAAAACCTTAGAAACAGAGTACAGAATTTAAAATTATTCCCCGAATAACTACATAATAAATATAATTAAAAGCTTTACTTAATCCTACCTAAACAATCATTTTTTTAATAGTAAAATAAGTATCATCAAAGATTTGCACAATTAAGAGACAATGCCTACAATTAAAAATATTATTTTGGCTTAAGCTTTCCAGGTACTGGAGTTAAGGGTAACCATACCAATACCACTGAATTGCTTCATAATTGAGGCTACTGCAGCTATGCTACTGATATTCTCAACCTGTGATTCTGAGCCTGCTCCAACAAAATAGTTCCCGTTAACCAACAGGAAGTCTTTCCCAGGTCAGACTTTTCTTGATGAGACAAACTCAAAAAAGATACTCAGGTCTGTCAGTAGCATTCACCACCATTGAGAATCCTAAGGGTAATTCATTAATTTAAAAGTATTTTTGACATATTAAATGATGGGAGGCACTACATCATATTTTGAATAAAATATAGCAAATCATATTTTTTTACAAGCACAAAAAATGATCTGGTATTTTTTCTATCCCCCCCGATCCCTGAATATCAGTAAATATATGAGAGGTGAACTTTCTAGTTTTAACATTGTATATATTTTAATATTTTTGGCAGATATTTTCAATCTTTATAAAGAATATCTTAATTTCCTGAATCCTGTGAGTGTGAGGGGAAAAAGTATTTACTAGGTAAAAAAGCTGTTTCAGCTTTAAATAATTCTCCACTTCAATACCAATATTCTGAAGGATACACCCAATAGCCAGAAGTGCTAACAATGCTGGCCCAAACCACTACTCAATCAAGTCAGTGTTCTCTAATGAGCCAGTTTAAATAATTATTTGACTGGCGATTTTTAATTAGTCTTCTTTCACGCTGTGGCTTTAAGAGTCATTTCGTCTTTCTAGAGGTGGACTCAGGTATGAAAGTCAACACTCTGTCCACGCCCACTTACTGGCTGCTGGCTTGCAGAATGGATGTCATCCATAGGGGACACAGTTACTTTTTAATTTAGTTATCATATCAGCCACATATCATACTAGTTTGTTTAGTGGAAATTTTGTGGCAAATTAACCTGCCTGACCAATTATCCTGCTTATTTGCCTCCCTAGATTAACCCATCCAACTGCCTAATGAATTAGACAAGGCTTTCTCCTCTATCAGTGAAAATAAGACCATTTTGGTCACCCTTAATAGCCTCTTAACATCATGTATCTTACATCAAGTATAGAGATTATAAACTATACCTTGGTCAAAGGTCTTTAAGGGAAAAAGAAAGCCTTGGAAGATCACGTTAAAATTCAAATGAAAAGCAAAACATTTCATTTATACAGTGACACTATGTTTTTCTTCATCTTACCTCGCAAAATCTGATAAAGAAAAACTTTGACATGATCTGAGCTGAGTGGTTGAGGAGAGACGATAATTTTATGTAGGTCACTCTGCATCAATTCTGTGACAACGTATCTTGAGGTTTTAAGTTAAGGAGAGTTCAGAGATTTCAGCCTCCAATCCCCTCAAAGGAGGTACCAGGTCTAAAGAGTAAGTTCGATTCTTAAGGCTGGAAAAAGCTTAGCAAAAGAAAGCTGGACAGCATGATATAGGTGAGAATTCCAGCCCTCACAAAACAAAAACAAAAACAAAACCCCAAGGACAAACAAACCAAAAAAGCAAAAACACAACAATGCCAAAATTAAAGAATTTACATATTTAAAAATTAGCAGAAGTAAACAATAAAGTGACTTCCTTATAACCACCATTATATAAGAGAAAAATAAGGGCAAACATTTGAAATCATTGCCAGGCCAGGAAGACTGTGAAGACCAAGCAATTTCAGGGTGTCCTCAGACTTGTTACTGTGGCATCCTTACAATTCAAGTAAGAGAGGGTTAAACCCTGGCCACCACAGCACCAAGTTAATGAAAAAGAAGACAACCTTGTCGTCAACTCAACGACAGCAACATAAAGCTACTTTACGAAGTATGACACTCCTGAAAATGTGTAAAATGTTTCATTTGAATCCAAGTCTCTGCACAATTCTTAACAACTTACTTCTTTGATTAAATTTTGTATATCTGCTTTGTAGCCTATTATATCCTCCAGGTTTTGCTCAATCAATACATGGCAAATGATCAAAGGCTGGGGCTTGGGAGCAACAGAGAATTCAGATTTCTTGAAAATGTATTGTCTTCTGCTATATCTAGAATAAAACCGCTTTATATCTTATTTCCTGTCTCCGGTTAAGAACTCAACACAAGTTTGGATGAGTTTAATGATTTAAGTATAACCTTCCTTAACACAAGGGTCCTTCATTTAAAGAGGTTCCTCCGGACTTCAAATTCTTTTGATGCTTTGTTAGTTTCACATTCATTCTGTCTGAATAACCTAAGGCCTCCTAAGCCCTGGGTATCTGAAAGCAGGAAAAGGTAGGACAAAAATCGGCAGTGTTTACTGTTGGACTGCAGCTATTTTGCTCTCTAGGCATTTTCCTTAGAGCCTAACTTTTTTCTTTCAGAGAAATATTATGGAACCTTTTGAAAAGACAATCCATTTGACACCCTATAAAACATGTCATGTACTATATAGTTAGTCCTGTACCACAGCTAGCTGTAGAGAGAGGCCATCTCAAGGGCAGCTGTAGTCAAAAGGTACTTAGCACTAGTGATAAATGAACTAAGAGGGTCCTGGGACTCTTGTTTTAGCACTTACATGATCACTGCAAGGGTAAATGTTAGGCACATAAAAACAAAGATGTGAAGGAGTCTGCCTTTAAATCTTACAATAAATTTTTAAAAAGTGCTGTTAGGCTCTGGATATTATTTTTATGAGTTTTAAAGAGTATCTTGCAGTAAGTGATGATTTATAAACATTTCTAAATGTTTTAGCAAAAATAAGTAGGAAAAGGAACAATTTGGGAGCAGGAAGAATAATTAATAGTTGATAGCACTAGACACACAGTTGGAAAGCCCTCCTCCCTGAGAACCCCCTCAACCTCACCCCTGCCCCCGGGCAAGCATCTAGGCCATCCAAGTGTTGACTTTCCTTCTCTATTCTCCTTTGTTGGTTCTCTTTTCTTCTCCAACCACTTAATGCTGAAATGCCAGGGAGAGCTTTATCTTTTCATTCCACACTTACTCTCTTTTGACTGGATCCAGCCCCATGACTTCAAATAAGATCTATGCTATTGACTCCCATCTTTCTCTAGTCCAGTCATGCACATCAAAATATTCATCATTTCCATTGGATGCTAACTGGCATCTTAAACTCACATGCCCAAACTTGTATTTTCCATCTTTCCCCTCACCAAAAGCCTTCTGGCTGCAGGCTTTCCCATAGCAACGCTATTTTGTCCCCAAGTTGCTTATACCACAAACCACACACCTCAGAGTGATCCTTCAGCTTTCTCTTCCACCACACCTCCAACCCACCAGAAAAATCCTATTGGTTCTTTCAGTAATTAGTCATGGAATTAGACCACTTTTATGTCCACCCTGGCTCAAGACCCCATTTTTTGTCTCCATATTGACAACTACTTTATTCTATAGAAAGTATAATTTTTAAGGTTTTTATACTCTTAGGTATGATTTTTTATTTTAGGTTTGACTATTAAGATTCTACTTTAGTGAGGAAATACGATCTGGCACATACGATTTCCTTAAGGGACAGTTCTGAGATGTGTCAGATATGTATTAAGATAATTCTATAAATGACATATTGATTAAATTATAAATCTCAATTGTAAGGGTTAGATTCAAGTTTTCTTCTTAATGGTTTTAAATGTTTTCTCTTAAAAATTCAATGACCACCACTATATATACCCATTACCTAGGTTCTACACTTAACCATATTTGCTTTTAGCATACATTTACCTATGACTATATTAATCAATTTGTTATATTTTCTGGGTTCATTTCAAAGAAAGGTCTTTTAGAAAAACCAGATTATATCACTCTTTTCCAAAAGTTATTTCACTTAGAGTAAAAGTCAAAGTTCTTAAAATGACCTTATAGGGACATAAATGATCTGGCTTAACTTTTTTGACCTCTTCTCCTATAACTTTTCTGCTTGCTATTTTCTTAACATGCTAGACACATTAGGCCTTTACTCCAGTTGTTCCCTCTGCCAGGACTGTGCTTCGCAGACATCTGCTTGGCTATCTCTTTCACCTCCTTTGTGTTTTTGCTTGAGTCTTATCTTTCTATTGAGCCTTACCTTGACCACTCTAAAACTGCCCTTCACAATCCTCAGCTAATCATTAATGTTTTCACACAGCCCTATTTTTCTTTAGTACTTTTCCTACATAATACTTATGTTTTTGTCTGTCACCCCAGGCCTGCTCCATGAGGGCAAGGGATCCACCCCTCCCACAAGTCTATCACAAACTCCCAGAAATAACACATGGACACAGCAAGTCCCCTATAAATGAATGAATGAATGAATGAATGTACACCAAGCACCAGCTGGGTACAAGCTACTCTATGAAGTATTTAAACATATCAGCAAAGAAATCCGACAAAGAGTTACAGATGAGGAAACCGAGGCTACAGATGGTAAGTAACCTGTCTAAGGCTATATAGTAGTAAAACTTGGATTTGACTATAAAGTAATCACCAATTTGACTTTATCTTTTCTAAGTTATATTTAAAAAATGTAATAAAATATACAAATTGCTCATTGTGTGTTCTTTATTGAGTTATAATTGACAAGATTGTATATTTTTATGGTGTACAACATATCAAGTCATATTATGAAATTATTACAAACCAGTTAATTAACCTATTCATACACCTCACGTGATTACTATTTTGTTGTTTAACTGTGTTCTTTTATAGAATTCCAGCTAATAAATACAAAACACACAATGATAGGTTAGTGGAAATATCAGTTTTGAACCTCTATGATATCACGACTCTAGCACTAATTATTAATGGCTATTAAAACCATTTGAAAGGGATAAGATAAGACTAATGTTACCTCAATCCACCACTCAATCTTAGCAGCACAAAACTTAATGTGGGATGAGATATTAGGTCCATGTTATTATAGCACACCACTGTCTACAAGTATTCATCATGTCTAAAGAAAACCTCAATATAACGAATCCTCTAGTTTTAACCAGTGTAGATTAGGGGAATTAAAAAAAAACTAGGGACATGAAGAAACAATCAGCCAAACATACAATGTGATCATTCTTTGGGAAAATTTTTTGCAACAAATCAATGAAAAAAAAAGGCAAGGAAAAAAGGGACATAAAGCCTTGGGATAATAAGGAATAATGACACAATAGTTATATTTTTAAGGTCCTTATCAATAAGAAATGCACATTTCAGTACTTATAGGTGAAATAAGGCAAGGTTTAGGATCCATTTGAAAACACTCCAGTATTCATTTCCCTCCCTCTCAAAAGCAAGGGATAGAGAAAATGAGTTTTGTAAAATGATAGATAATTGTTGATGTGGGATATGATAATTATACTATTGTCCCTACTTTTGTGTATTTTAAATAGCATTCCATTTTATGTAATGTCACGATTGAAAACAACGCTCTACCAGTGGACCTTCAGGTTATTACTGTTTGAATGTAATGGAGCTCTGTAAGAGGGCTCAGAGCTCTACAGCTGTTTCATAAGGAATCTTTTTCTTTTTTTTTAAAGATTGATTTATTTATTTATGCATACAAGAGCTGGGGTGTAGGCCAGATGTGTGTGGGGGTGGTGGTGGGGTGGTGGTGGTGGTGAGAGAATTCACCAGAGATGGAGTGGGGAGCAGAATAGGCAGATGTACTGAGATACACTACTGAGGAGAGCAGCGGGCGAGACAGGAGAGGTCTGCTGCGCCATGTGGGTCATCTCCTTGGTTGGTTGGGGATTCAAACTCATGCTGCAGTGGCTGGCAATAGCTTGATAGCACTGTCTTTAACCCCTGCATCACCAGGGAGGCCCCAGTTTCATGAGGAATCCTTAATTATGTATAGATCCTCTCCCTTGGGTTAATCCATTTCTCCAGAAAATGTCCTTTAAACTTCCATCTTGGAAGACACAGGTCAGGCTGCCAGGGCTCTGTACAAGTGGGGGAAAGGCTCAGTATGTCCATGGAATCAAGCTTTAGTCTTCTATAGAATAAGGAAGATCTGAAATTTTCACTTTTTATACACTTATAAAAATCAATCCTATGTTTGGGTCTACTTGTATCTCTGAGATACCTCTAATTCCTGAGTCTTGTGATGTTCTGTAACAAGGAAAAACAAGCCAACCCCTCAGATGTTTCTGAGTTTTCACTACTTCTAGCATAGGTCTCTCCCTCTTCTAATTTGTGTTAACTCTTTACTGACATTTTAAGGCTACTATAGTAAGAACTGGTAATAAAGATTTGTGTACTACCTCTAGCTGTTTTCAACTTGTTTATTGGTCAGATATGTGTGAGAGAGATAAAGAAACAGAGAAAGAGAGAAGAGAGAGATCCTATTCTTTGCTTATTCTTCTATTATATTAATAGTGTTTATCTGTAAGAGCACTTTGCATTTTAAGGATATTAACCCTCTTGTACATACTGAAGAAAAAATTTCCCACTAGGAAATTCTAGGACAGAGACAGGGAAAAACTTCTACTTGTACCATTAAGCCTTAATCTGAAGTCCCAATATTCTTGAGTTGTATTGGTTCTAGAAATCTCAAGGGACAAAAACAAAGACACACTACACAGGGGGAAAAAATATCAACCAACAAAATGAAACCAGAAAACCTCCACAATTGCCATCTTTATGTTGTCAACTTGAGGTTTGACTCAGGGCAGGGAAAATTCCTTAAGAGAGTATAAAACACTTAACTGCATGGGATGTCAATCAATTTTTTGTTTCTGGTAGGACTGAAAAATTCTGTGTAGAAGTGAAGTAGGATCTATTCCATTCTGCCTCACATATCTCTAAAACTGGCAGCCAACTTGTGATGCCAGAATCTTTACTCTTAGTAGTGACAGTTGGTTATGCATGCAAGCAACAGAGAGAAAACATCTTAATTTTCAAGTTATCAGGTTGAATCCATAGTGCTGGCACTTGAAAAATCTTGCTTTGACTTATAAAAGGAACAAACTGATAGAAAAGCCAAAAACAGAGAATAAGTATGAAATAAAGTCATATGCTTTCTTCTAACAGTAACTACATTTTCAAAGAGAGATGAAAAGGAAAACCAACTGGCTGGAATGGATACTGTTCTAATAAGTTACTTTATAAATAATTATTCATTTCAGAAAAAAAATTCTTACATTGCATTTAGCATTATAAAACATATTGACTGATCATTGTGTGGTCCACCCTAAACCCAACAGATCTGAACTGGTAATACTGGACTATATTTGACCAATGAAATGATTTCACTTAGTTAATCTAACACAGAGCTGTTATAAAAAATTACCAAAAATCAAAAAGGTGTTCATACTATGAATAAAGAGAATGATTTCAAATGGTAAGTCAATTCCTCTATGCTAATAGGACTTAGAAATTTCTTATGAAACATAAACCAGAGGTTTTCTCTCTGCTAACGACAAATAAGACCTGTGAAGTTGAAAAGCCTTTCCTTCAACCTTTTGCTATAATATCTAAGCAAAGAGTTTTTAAAAGAGTGCTACTTTCATACCACTTCTTGAGAAGATGATAGGTTGGGTTAAAAAAAATGGGGCTAAGTTAATAAGCTCTAGCCTTACCAGAATGCCCAGGGCAAAACCACACAGATGTTGCCCAGTCCACCTTTACCATTCTGTTTACCTTTGTGCAGACATATTTTCCCTCCTCTAGTGGTTTCAAACATAAAGGACTGAAAAAATTTAAGTGTATGATTTTTTTAAAAAGTGAATATCTATAGGGAATAAGTTTTTTCAAGCTTTAGTTTAGCAAAGCAAACTTTTTTTGGGGGAAATCCATTTTCCACTCCATGAGTAAAGCAGTTTTTCTTCCTAGAAAACAAGTCAATAACCAGGCCAACCTTTAAACACTTTCTCTGGAAAAATACAATACTTGAATTTGAAGATTTTACAATACAGCTGCAGGAATTTAGAAGCAACATACACCACTTTATGATAAGGTGTCTGCTGTGCTCTAGCAGAAACCCTCTGAAGTCTCAATCCCCAGCATAATGTTTCCCAGATGTCTCAACTAGTTGCCATGCCAACTAAAGCAGCTTAAATTAAATGAGGGTCTGAAAAGGCACCTGCATCACTCCAGGTCTGTTGCACATTAAGTAAAGCTCTCTTGACAGGGACTCAGAGGTGCCATTAACGTGAGCAGCAGCTATCTGATTATTGTTTCTGAGTAATTTAATGAGGGTCTCCAAACAAGAGAGAAAACAAGGTGCTCTTTCCCTGTCTTGGTCCTTTCAAATGGGACTGTTTCTCTAACAGCTGGTGCACCCAAGGGTCAAAGACTTTTCCTTTTAAGTTACCATTGGGTAAGAATAAAATTTAAGACCAAAGTTAGGGCTTTCAGGAGAATATTAATAAATTAACTGTGTTCTCCTATTAAAACTCATTATTAAAAATATGGTTGTAAAAAACACACTGTGCTTGGTATGCCAACCTCAGTGATTTGAACAGCCCTGCTATAAAATAAATTGCTGCTGATTGCAGCAATTAGTTAAGTAGCTCCATGAAATATGGATTTCAAAATGTACTGATTTGCTTCAGAAAAACGAATGATGCAAATTAACAATTATAAATGCAAAGGGGTGGGATATGGTGGTTCGGTTCGGATGTCTCAAGTGCCCAAGAGAAATAACAGTGTTTGTGTGTTGTTTTAGAGTTAATTCTTTGTGTGGGTGTGTGTGTGAGAGAAAGAGAAAGAGAGAGGGAGAGAGTACTGACACTTTAGAAGGATCTTTATAACTGGGTGTAAAATTATCTTTTTGCTGCTTTCTCAAATATTAGTCACTGGGGACTATCACTTAACACAAACACAAACTCAGGCTAGAGGAGGTTATGTGATTTACCAAGGTCACATTCACTGTCTGCAAACTGCCAGAACTACCTTAGGTTTCCTGACTCCTGGTCAAGGGCTCTTTCCATCTTACCAAGTTGCCTTCAAAGGAAGTTTGCCTACTATTACCATTTCTTAATCAAATATTACAGTATGCAGAATACTTTGAAATAAAGAAAAGCTGAATTATTTTTAATTATATGCTATGAGGAGGACAAAGGAAAGCTAAATTTTGTTGAAACTCCGTGCCACTTTATGCATCACTTTATCATATACACCTCATAATACCAAATTTGTAACCATTGCTATTTTGAGAGATGAGCACACCCAGGCTGGGAGAGGTTAAGCAGTTGACACAGGGCTTAGATTTAAACTTGGGTTGTAGTATTTCTGAAGTTTAACCCTTTCTAAGAAATATTGCCTCTCTTTGTTTACTGTTAAGAGAGAAAATGAAATTCATGAGATTGTCACTTCTTACATGTCCCAAAAAACCAGGTTTCAAGCAAAAATCAGAAATTCAATACTGCATTACATGAGGCAGTTTTTATAATTCCTCCCTTGCAGTATGTTTTGAAATGGGAAGTCACTCTTCATTTTTTCAACAAATACTCTCAGTAGTAGTACTGTTCCAGCCATTTAAAATATAACGGTGGAAAAGAGTATATCTGCTCTCATTAAGTGTGTAGACTAACAAGAGAGGTAGGCAATTAAACAAGCAATTATAGTAGAATCACTCAAAGATTACAACAATGGTATAGCTGTTAATCTCATCAAGCTCCTAAAGAACTGCTTTGGAATCGAATATGCCAGAATTGCCATCACATAGCCAACAAAAATAAGAGAACAAAGTAGTATAAACAAGAGATATTCTTCTAAAGATATAGGTCTCTGAATTATTAGTGTTGCTAAATTCTAATAACTACAGAGACTTACACCTTTAGTGAAACATGTGAGAAACCATCAAGAAAAAAAGATTTTTTTTAGTTCCTAATGAGTTTCTAAATCAGATGCACTTGCTAATTGGCAATTTATCTATATCTGTAAAAACACTTGTATACAGACTTAGATTTGGTTTCTTAAATGGTTCATGTTAAAAAAATTTAAATAAAAAACACATGAGAAATAATAAAAGCAAAAACAATGAACATTTATTGAGTTCTCACATTGTGCCAGCACTTTTAAAATACTTTATATGAATTATCTCCATGAATTCTCACAAGTTATTCTGAAGAATGATTATCTTCTTTTTGAGTTTTTCCTTTGAGAGGGAAAAGAATCCAAAGATGGCTGAACTACTGCCCAAATCTAATTCAAGTACTCAATCACTTCTAATACCTAAATTTTGTCTTGGTTCTGTCACTGGTGCAGGTTCACCTTTTTTGTGACTAATCCCATGTAACAGAGACAGACTGGGGGGTGAAAGAAAACCAGGTTGACCAGCCAAATAATAAAACTCCTCTTGCCAACAACAGAAAAATAATACAAAGTTTAAAAAAAACAAAGAGGCAAGTTTTTCTACCTCAATCTCTGCTTGTCTTTTTCCTGCTCTTGAATATTCACGTTGTTCATCTTATTCCTTCTATTCTTCCTTAGTCAAATTACAAATTTAAAATTGACAAATACTTTCCTGTACTATGCATCATAGACTCTTTGTTGTATACCGTCAAATTTTTTAATTGATGAAGAGAACTTAAACATTAGCATTTCTCTGAGTGTGTATCTATCTATCTATATTGAGCAGGGATCAGAACTAACGTTTTGTGTGCAGTAGGATAAAAGTCTGGGCTGGAAGCTTTTGATAATAAAATGGGGGAAAGAGAGGGGTCTGAACTACAGAATGCTAGAAATTAGAAAAGACCTTTAGTGGGAGGGCTAAGTTAAAAATATAAATTTGGGAATAATTAGATAGTTATAATCTCCTTTTTCTTTGCTCAAAGTTTTTTTTTTCCTAATTAAACTTTTGTTCCTATCATATCCTCAAATGTCCAGACATTTGAAGAACATAAAAACACTAATTTGAAGGAATATATGCACTCTATCGTCACTGCAGCACTATTTGCAACAGCCACATTATGGAAACAACTTAAGTGCCCAATGACAGATAACTGGATAAAGATGTATACATACACAAAGGAATACTACTCCCCTATAAAAAAAAAAGATGTAGTCTTATCATGTGAGACAAGATGGATGGAACTGGAGGGGATCATGCTAAGTGAAATAAAGAGAAAAATACTGAATGATTTCACTCATGTGAATATTAAGAAACAAGAAAAAGGAATAGACCAAAAACCAAACCAAACCAAACCCAAAACAAATCCTTGATACCAGACTACAAGAATGAGGGCCGCAGGGGGTTAGGGGGAGCAAAGGGGGAAGGAAGCCAACTGACTGTGATGGAAGGTTACTGGTGCTCTCGTGGTGGTGGGTATGGTATGGTAATATACATTTGAATAGCTGTGAACTTATACCCCTAAAATATATATACAGTGCTGTAAACTGTTAGATCAATTTAAAGTAAATAATTAAGTAAAAATTTGGATATGACAATTATGGAAGCAACTCGCCATTATGGGATGTAAAATTATGGAAGCACATTACCATGATCAGGGTATAAATTCAACCTAAGTGACATACATTTTTTTTAGAATAATGCTAGTCTCCCACAAAGGTTGCTGCAGAAGGGGATGTATTCATGGAGGACAGAGTTTGAAGCCAGGAAAAGCAAAAAAAGTAAGAAATAGTCTGAGGATCAAGGTGGTAAGGAGAGAATATATTAGAGATACCAGAAAAGCAGAGAAAAGAGAGGGCTATTTTTAATTTAAAAACTATTGTATAATTTTCTTTGATTGAAAAAGGAATATGGGCAAGATGGCTAGGAAACTATCGAGAGCCTGGCAGCCAGTTACACCTCAGTGGTAAGCTGCCTCTGACCTCTTGCTCCAATTAAAACAAATCTGTACTATGATCAATATTTGTTTAACCCACCTCTGTGATGCTGCATCTATTTAGGAGTTAATTTAAGAATGCATGATAATCAGCCTCATGCCAGGAAGCCTGAATACTCCAACTGTCAAAGGTAATTCTGTGGAAAAAGCAACACAATCACCACAGAAACAAATGCTGACATCAAATTCTGACCTTCAATTATGAATAAGATGATTGAGTCCTTTTCTGTTTTTACGAAGTCATGATTACTTAAACCATCTTGAGGCTGCTGGACTGGTGCCAACAGCCATCTTTGTTTTACAATCATCATTAGCATCAATACATACTGACTGGGTACCAAGTGGGGTATAGAGAACATGCTAACTCAATGACAACACAGAGAAAAAGATGGCTGAGGGCGAGACAACATTCAAGAGGTTAAAAAAAACAAACAAAACTAAGGTAGTTATATAAAAATCAAGAAAAGAAGCAAAATTGCTATGTACAATTTTATGTAATGACAACAAAAGTTGACTGGAAAATAGCTGAAATTTATTGAGACTTTGTGTTAACCACTGTTTTAAATTTATTTTTCCTCATTTATTCCTAACTACTCTTAAGAGGTCCTATTATGATTCTCATATGCAGCAGAGCTGGTTTCTCCTGATAGATCCTAGCCTCTGTTTACCTTGTGCTGTCTTTCAAAGATGAAGTTAGTTAACTTCAGAAAAAAAGGTGAACAAAATAATTCTACTTCAGAAGAGAGAAAAGGCCAGGAAGTTGATTTTTAAAATGAGGAGTTAAAGGGATGTAGTCAGTAGAAGGCAGTGTAGTGTTAAATATTTCTCTGGGTTGTTTGTGCATTCATAAAATAGGCACAATGGTACCTTACGCAGGCCTGCTGCTAGAGTTCAGATGTTTATGTGAATTACATAAATGCTTGGCACACAGGTAACAGGGATTATGCAGTAGCTATCACCATCATCATCATGATGGGAGGAAGGATATTGTTTATTAAACATCAATATGCCAGGCTCTGTGCCAAATGCCCCACATACATTTATTCATTTATTCTTTGCAACAGTCTTTGAAGGAAAAATATTATCTCCATTTATCACTGAGGAAAACAAGGCTCAGGAAGGAGTACCAAATCAATTTTTTCAGTGTCAAAAAATTAGTAAAAGGTCTGGGGGTGAATCAGGATTTGAACTCAGGATTGTCAACATCAAAGTCCATGACCTTTGCCAAAAAGTATGATTGTGTTCTTATTTCTTACCAACACCCCCTCCCCAACCCATGGGAAAAAAAACCCAAAAGAATTTAAGTAAATAAAGAACACAAAACAGGCAACACATTTAAACAGTTCTTTAAAGCTACTGTGATCTTAAAAGGAACGATGAGGCCATTTCAAAGGGATATCATCACTGAAAAGAAAAATTTTATTCACTTGTTATTAATGGGGTTTCCTGCAGTTTTTTGACACCAAAATCCAGTATGCTCATGATGGTCAAATTCCTTCATATGAGGGGAAAAAATTCTTTGGCCAAGTAGGGCATAGTTTTGAGAAACTTAGGGTTGGTTTTGGACAAAATAGAAACTCAAGGGAGTAATTAAAAGTGCTAATCTCTGTGAGACTCTAAGAACCTTCACACTGGGGACTCCTGGTTTTGCTAAAGGGCTTCTAGTAACCTGAAAGGTTTCTCAGTTATAAGCTCAGAGTGGTAAAAAAATAGCTAACAGATTCGTATCCCATAACATTATATTTTAAATACCTAATACACACCTCTCCACCCTCCCCCCCCCCAAAGTCATTTTGCTTGGTTCATGAAGATCATATTTCCTTTGGAAAAATGCCATTTCTGCCTGATTGTATTTTCTACCATCTGGTTCTTCTGCCATCTCTAGGTGATGTATCAATAGGAGAAAAAGACTGTTAAAAAAAATGTAATTATTAAACTTATCACCAATTGTATAATTCAGTGCTCTTAATACTTAATAATGACATTCATATAATATGCATAAAACCAATCTATATAAGTAGTACACAAATAAATAGTATTCTTGCTAAAATGCAGATTTATGCTTATGTGCTGTAGATTTATTAAGTTCCCTGAAGTATTGCTCTCAAATAAATTGAGTTGGTAGCAGGAGACTCAGCTGGTGTATGAAGTAGCTAAAAGGTCCCACTGCTTCCCCACATCCTCCAATTAAGGAAGGTCATATTTAGTGGCTTCTGAAACTTCTAGGTCTCCATGTAACACATACCTCCTGGTGTCTACCAACCTTATAAAATAGAAATAAAGTCGTAACAGTGGGATATGACAAAAAGATCATATAAATAGTTGTTTGAGCTTCTTTAAACCCTCACATCTGAATTAGATGTGTCAAGAGGCTAATAATCAGAAGGTTAAAGAGCTCAGCAGAATGATAATGGTATTATAAGGCTTTTCAGCAGCTCAAATTAGGTGTGGCTTTGTTGTTATTCAATATTACCCTCTAATAGTTGGGAGGCCTGACAGCATTTCATTCCCACCAGCTGGGAAGTTTTAGAGATATATTTAATTTTTAATGGAAAGGTGAAAAGACTAGAATCAAGCTTTAGATTATTTATTTATTTATTTTTGGCTTCATGAAACACAGGTGTTTCAAAGAGCTGGTGTGAATAAGTTGCTCCAACTATGCGACTCTCTTTCAAGGCAGAGGGGGAAAAAATTCCAACTGTGAATTAAACAGTTCTTTGAAACACCTCAGGATTTGATAGTACACTAAAACTAGGTACTCTTTATGCATACAGGAAGGGACTACTTCTAGGAGATGTGACTACTATTACAGGACATAAAGGAGAGTAGTTCTTGAGCTGGCAGGCTGAAAAAACTAAGTTAATCATTATAATTAGTAATAAAGGTTTGATAAAGGTAATTGGAAAAAGCAGTAAAAAAAGATATAATGTGAATGTAGTATGGATGGAGGGTCTGGAGGTGCTAGCAAGTTGTGTGTTGAATGTATTTTCTGGGAAGAGGAGGTAAGGGATGACGAGGTACTCAGGTTAACAACCCATTCCTCATTAACTGGATGATTTCACTCATGTGAATAAAAAGAAACAAGAAAAAGGAATAGACCAAAAACGAAACCAAATCTTGTATTTTTAAAATCCTCTCTATAAATGCACCAGGTTTCTGACAGACCATTACGAAAGCCCATTTGTCTGTGATGAGTACATGCTAATGCCATCTGTTGGTAAAAGTTGGCTTGACACACTGTTTGCATCTGAAAGTTCACAAGGGTTCTAATATCTTTCAACTACACTAAGTTCTAACTCCTCCATAAGGCCTTCCCTTACTACTTTTACAGCATATAGTGTCAGAGACTGTTCTAATAAGTCAGTCTGTCTGTCTATCCCAACAATTTAATCCTCAAAATAACTCTGTGAGATAGGTACTATTATTTATTTTTTTTAAAAAGATTTATTTATTCATGCATACAAGAGCTGGGGTGTAGGCCAGAGGTGTGGGGGTGAGAGGATCACCAGAGACAGAGTAGGGAGCAGAACAGGAGGATCTACTGAAATACACTGCTGAGGGTAGCAGCGGGCGAGACAGGAGAGGTCTGCTGTGCCATGTGAGTTGGCTCCCTGGCTGGGGATTGAACTCAAGTTGCAGTGACTGCTGAAAGCGTCATAGTGCTGAGACTTAACCCCTTGCACCACCAGGGGGGCCTGAGATAGGTACTATTATTCTTCTCATTTTATTCGCCAGGAAACTGAGGAGAGGTTAGTAACTTGCCCAAGATCACAGAGGCTAAGTTGATTTAAAACTAGGCAGACTTTCAAGTTCTTTGCCACCTCAATAGATTTTCATTTGATTATGTCAGCTAACAGAATGCTGACTATGCAAGCCCTGAACTAATCATAACATAATCATAAGGATTTTGAAATAAAAAGGGATAAGGACCTTGTTTTTGTTTCATGATGTGATAGTAAGTCGCTGAACTCAAGACTTCTACTGCCAGGCAGGAGGTGTAAGGGATGATGAGAGTATGGCTAGCAGGAGGAATGGAGAAGGGGACCGATTTTAGTGTGCTGCTACTTAGGATCCAATACCAAGAACATGTACTGGAGGAGCCACCAAGCTTGGTATGGAGAAGAAAGGGAGCGCTTAAGGGCTCATTTTCTTAATAAAACAATCTAAGAATATGGCACGAGGGTCATTTTTCCACATTCCCATGTTTGGGCCTGTCAACCAGTTTATGAAATAGATCACTTCCCACTCTCAGGCAAAAGTGAAAAAACAAAACTGATTCATTACAGTTTCTGGAGTCAATTAGAACAGAGGGAATTTATACTATTAGGAATAAATGCTTGCTATTTGATGATAAAATATTGTGCAAATATGTCAAAAGGAAGCACCGTTAAGTAAACACTTTAACAATGGAGCACTAATCATACTGGACAGCCCAAACTGTGTATATGTGTAAAAATCTGTGATAAGATTCTATGTGAAAAATACCTATCAGATTCAAAAACTTGCCATCTAGAATTCAGAACTAGTCATGTGAAAAATATTAATGATGTGCTAAAAGTCTTCAGAAAGCAAAATAAGGGTATTTAACTGGTTTAGCTGGAAGAAAATGGAGAACTGGTCATATCAAATTATTTCCTACAGAATAAACATGGGCCAAAAGCTCTGAAAACACAATTTTAATCCCTACACAACCTTTACTGACTTCAGCTAATGCAACTAGATCATTCTTTCTTCCATTTCACACTGGAAAGAAACCGACACAAAACCAGATTTTAAAAAAGGAATCTTTCAGTATTAAATATTTAAGTAGGCACCATATTGGCCAGCAATATATATATTTAATAATCTTCACCTTTGTGTGATACATGTTGAAACAAATAAGAGTCAGATGATTTTTCCAAAATGATTCAGTAAATGTGTGGTTTAATAAACTGTAGCATGGAGATTCCCACTCTGGCTCCCCAAGCCACTGGTTCTCTTACATGAAAAGTCCAAGTTAAAACATAATTCATTGATTCTGAAATCCTGCCATTTCTGTTTGAAAGAAAACCCTAAAACCATAAATATGTGAAGTTAAATACTATCTTTTTCTACAAAAATATGGCCCAAGAGAAGGGAAGTTTCAACCTAGATCTTAGATATGTAACTGCCTCTGAAATAAAAATGAGGGCATTAAATGGCATAGATAATGAAAATCTGGTTTATGGATATTGTTGAATTCAAACAATGCTTTCCATGTGAAAGAAAAACAGCAATGTATCACACAGAAAATTGCTTTCTCTTATAACAAATGGTCAGCCCTAAATCTCATCATCTTCTTTGCAACAAAAAGCATGGGCGCCTTTGCAACTAGAAAAAAATCAGTGTGTGCTTCAATTAGAATCACTGACCTTTTCTGAAGCCTGCCTGTGCTTCTCTATAGAAATCAATGGAAAGGTCACGTTGTTAAAATGTTTGAATACAACAATCTCTTTCCCAGGCAAAGGCAAATTCCTTTTCTTTTTAAGGCAATCAGTTTGTTTTCTGGTATATCAAAAATTAGGAAAATTAAAACTCCCTTTAATTTGCAATTTAAAACTGACTAAAAAAAATCAATTTTATCACAGGGGCAGCAGGGGTTGGGGGTGAAACGGAAGCTGTCATTATCTCTGTTATAGCTCAGAAACTTCTGTTGTCTGAGTCCTAGTAACTAAGGCTATAACCACAGATGCAATAAGTAGAAAAAGCATCCTAGAGAAAATAATGCTATTTCAAACCTCAGCTCTCTTTTTTCCAAAGTGCCCTAGAGAACGCAAAGGCAAGTTGTGTTTCTGTCAAATGCAGATGGTAGAGTCTGGTGTTAACAATCTTCTACCCTCCAAAGAAAATGCACATATCCTGGTATAAGAGCCAAGAAAGAGATGTCAAATGGAAGAATTAGAACAGTCACGATTTTTTCTGCATATGAAAAAGGGTATTTGAAAGAAAAGGCTCTAATTAGATTAGAAACATTTTTCTTTTCCAATTTTTAAAATTCATGATGAAAAGGGCCAAATTCTTCAATTACCTCTTAATTTACTCAGAGGATAAAGGATGTACATATCACTTATGTCAGTTGCATCATCATCTTATTGTCAATATAAAAAATGTTAACAATTTCTCTAAGAGACAATAAGCCCTCAAATGAGACACATAACCCTTAACAGGTCTGAAAAACTTTCTTATATGTCCAGACAATCTGCTTTCAAATGACCTTCTGTCCAACAGAATATTGGAGCAATTTACTCCAGTCTGTAAAGCTACAAGAATTATGTCATTAAAACCCAAGAGCAGACTGATACCAGTTGTATAAAAACCACAAACAGCATTCTAAGGGAGGGCAAGCCTCTCAACATGCCTAGCTATAGATGCTTTTCTACCTACCTACTGTTACCCATTACCACTAAAATTCATTTTTGCTGGAAGATTAAAAAAAAAAAAACTAAGCTATTAAAAGGAATGGTTATGGAGGGCAGAGAGAATTCAAAATATACATAGAACAAGAATCTAGCAAAAGAAAGAACCTAAGAGAGACATAGCTGAGAAGTCTGTTTAAGAGTAATATTTATGGCAGTTACAAAGAGAAAAATTTAAATGGTGCTCATTTAAAGGGATCTGTACTCTACCAAGATATAAATGTCAATATTAGCTCAATAAAACCTGGAAAAAAGGGTATCAGCCTTTTACATTTCTTCACATCGCCCACTTTCTAACACCTAGTACTAGCACTGTTTCATATTGCTATTTAATTAGAGCTACTATGATGGACCCACAAATAGAAATCAGATGCCTAAAATTTTGTAGAAAAATAAGGAAACTAGGCCTCTCTGGTGGAGCAAGGGGTTAAGACACAACCTACAAAGCTATCCGCAGCCACTGCACCACGAGTTCGATCCCCGGCCAGGGAGCTACCCACATGGCACAGCAGCCCTCTCCTGACTCGCCTGCTGCCCCCCTCAGCAGTGTGTTTCAGTCAATCTGCCTGTTCTGTTCCTCACTCTGTCTCTGGTGAATCCTCTCACCGCCCTCCCCACCCCTCCATCTCTGGCCTGTACCCTAGTTCTTGTATGCATAAATAAATAAATCTTTTTTAAAAAAAGGAAAAATAAGGAAACTGGAAATAATGAAAATACATTTATGCTAATATATGTAATTGATCTTATAATAGAGATTGATATAGAAAAGACTAATAAATGTTTCATTTATGAAAATTTAAGTTCCAGATAAGTATTCCAAACTCCCTTTTTTGGGCAGGGCAGAGGAAAGGACAGTTTCTTAAACATAAGAAAATTTGGTTAATATCTCTACTGTAAAAGTGACTACTCAGGTATTATAATTATTTGAAAACTGTTAATCATCTCCACTGAACCACAATTCCTTAAGGATAATAGCAATGCCCATTACATTCTACACTACCTGCTGGTACATCTTTCCTGAGGGTTAAGTTCTAAAGTTAGGGCATAAAATGAACACTGAGTATCTCAAAAAATCATCTGGGAAGATGCCATGCTGGAGAGCAACATATCAAACTCTCATTAAATTCAACAGTATTGTGTTCTCTGGTATTGGAATACAGTGCTGTTTCTTTGATTGAATCCCCTATGAAACAGCTGGCTGTGTTAAGGGTTATGCTACATAAAAGTACCTCTTTCAACACCAACATCACACTCAGTTAGGTGAAATGACCTCACTATGGGAAGCCTATGAGACCTGACACTAAGTGATCAGCACATTCTTTTTTTTTTTTTTAAAGATTTATTTATTTATGCATACAAGAACTGCGGGTACAGATCAGAGAGAGGTATGGGGGAGTGAGAAGATTCACCATAGACAGAGTGGGGAACAGAACAGGCAGACTAATTGAAATACACTGCTGAGGGGAGTAGCAGGTGAGACAGAAGAGGTCTGCTGCATCATGTGGGTTAGCTCCCTGGACAGGGATCGAACTTGTGCTGCAGTGGCTGCGGATAGCTTCATAGTGTTATGACTTAACCCCTTTTGCCACCAGGGAGGTCTGATCAGCACATTTTTGATGCCTATTTTATGCTTTATGCTTACTCTGTAAAATAAGCTACATAAATGAAATTGGGTATAAACTAATTAAAATCTCTCTCTCACACACACACACACACACACATACACACACACAGAGAAAGAGAGAGAGAGAGAGAGAGAGAAACCATATTGCATATGCTTCAGTTTAAATCCATGACTGACAATACTCCTTTTTAAGAGTAATATTCTTCTCACCTAACTTTTGGTTGGTCCCACTGCTATTGCTCAAAGATCTCTTTTAAAAAAAATACATAGCAAGAAATGAATTCTACATTCTCTTATCCTAGTCTAGCAGTTCTTACAATTCTAATCTTAGCATATGACACACAGATGGTTCACACTCGCATAATCAAAGTCCCTTAGGTGGTCACTGGTAACCTCAACATTAATGCTGATAATCATTACAATATTTTCACCTAGTGGATTCCAACCCTAAAGGCACATTGATGCATAGGACCAACTCAAACCAATTACATCAGAATCTCTGGGGTGTATGGCTTGGGTAGTTGTATTTCAAAAAAACCTCTGTGGGTGATACTAATACACAGCCAAAGTAGAGAATGTCTACTCCTTAGTTTCTTAAACTGAACTCTAAGGGCTTTCGTTGTTATTTTATTCCATTCACCTCAAGGCATGGCTCTACTTGAGATCTTGAAGCTACTATAACTTGCTCTAATTACAAATTCATGTCTTAGGATACAATCTCTAAATTTGAACCATACTACTATGCCCACTGAAGTGGCTGTTTGCTTCCATCCCAACCTTTTGTCTTTGGATCTTGACTCTTCCCTTTCTCAGAGCACACCAGGTCCTCTGTTGACTTCAGCTTCTCTACCAATGTGACAGTGGATAAATGAAAGTTTCTGTTAATGCGTATTTTAAGTAACCCAGATTGGAAACTAAAATGGGAGTGAAAACCATTATCACCTATGTTCCTAGGATATGCTGATTCTTTTCTAGCACCATAATTTCCAACATGTTTTATCATTATTATTTGTATGATCATAGCCTCCTCCTCCAAACAAATTACAAAGTTGGATGGCAGACACTGCCTTATTCATTTATCAAAAATCTATTTAGTACCTAATATATTTTAGGCACCATTGTAAGTACTGAGAACACAACAGTGAAGATAAAATAGTAGGAAATGTGTATAGGCATACATAAGTGCTCTCTTTCTGGCAGATAACATTACAAGAAAAGACTGGGATGCAGATTCCCAGTCTTTTCTTGTAATGTTATTGCAGAAAGAGAGCACTTATGTCTGCATATACACATTTCATTTTGTTTATTCTGAGATCTTCACTGACTCCTAAGGTTTCCTGAAGATTATAGGATTATTTTATACATCGGAGAATCATGTATTCTTAAATTATAAAACACTGCTTTAAAATACTGTATACAAATACTACCAATTATACTATTGCATCTGAGTAATCAAAAACTATATTGCTGCCTATCAAGGACTCCATTTGGTTGAAATGGACATGTAGGTCCCCTCACTGTCTTAAGGCAAAAGTTTCCTGTATAAACATTTCCTACATAAAACCAAAACTATCACCCAAATATGGATACTTCTAAAAGTGAAAGTAGGAACTTAACATAAAATAATATCAGGATATAAAGTAAAATCCAGGGCTGTGCTGGGACACACTGCCACTCCATTAGACTTTACATTTCCACTGTTTTTAGATTGTAATATCTTCTAGCACATAAAACCTACAATACCCAAATTATTCTCAAAAAAGTGCTAAAATTTTGTCTCAAGTTAAAAATATACGTTTCTTAAAGCAAGTAAACTTTTATTTCCAATCCAGTAGGCATCAAATGCATTCTGGAAAGTTTATGAAGAGTCCAGAATTCTTACTGAAGGATGATAATGTTTTCCAATCAAACAATTAGAACTAGTTTCTCTTGGATTAAATTTCAGTAAACTCAAAGTAATTAAGTGCCAAATTGTTTTCAGATATATTTCCAAATAGGAACTCAAAGTGCCAAGTGAATAATGCAATCCTTTAATAAGCTAAAAGTTCAGCTCAGAAAAATGCTCTTAGTTATTAAAAAATATACTCTCCAGGTTGCTATATTAGATGAGCTAAATATAAAATTACAAAAACTAGAAGATACAGAGGTCATGGCAGGATTTATTTATTGCTCCTTCTATAACTGTCAGATGCTAATTTTGTTGCACCCTGTAGGTAATTTGTAAACAGTTATAATCTAGATATTCTTTTTAAAGGCTGTGTAAGGAATTATCTAGAGATGCATGGTATTTTAAAACCCATGCCAAAGTTCTGGTGGGCTATGCCGTCTATGCCACTCATGGTTTTAAATCTTAACTATGTTGAGGTATGGGTAGGTGAAATGGTTAAAGAGGGTCAAAAGGTACAAACTTCTAGTCATGATAGAATTAAGTCATGAGGATATAATGTATAGCCTGGTAACTATAACAAGCTATACTACATATTTGAAAGCTGCCAACAGAGAAGATCTTAAATCACCATAAGAAAAAAAAAATTGTAACTACATATGGTGACTGATGTTATATAGACTTATGATCATTTTGTGATATATCAAACCATGTCATACAACCAAAATTAATAGTGTTATATGTCTAATTTATCTTACTAAAAAACAAGACAAAACAAAAGAGTAACTATGCTAGCCTTTCCTCTTGAAATACCCATGAAACAGACTCAAATTATGGTCTAAATAACAGTGACTGAGATTTCCTACCTTAGGATTTTTAAAGAAGTGACAAACTCAAGGACACAAAATTAATATCTAACATAATTCATGCTTAAAACTGTGAGACAAAATGGATATAATGAATTAAGTGTTCAGTGAAGAGAATCTAAACATATTTAGCACTTATTAGATATACCCATATTCACCGATTATCTTACATGAAAACATTCTTTCCTCAGAGATGGCCTATATACAGTAGCCTATATTCAAAAGGGTTAAATCAGTGGCCTGGATCACCCAAACCCAATACATTCCAAAAGTCGCTAGGACAGACCCTGGGAAATAATCTTGGAGTCCATAGAAGTTTGTCTGATGAGCGTGTTTTAGCCTGGGGTTTTGGTCACCGCAGATAGTTCATGCTAATAATGAAATTTAGTGACTACCTGTTTTTGTTCACCTGAGATTTTGTGCTAGCTGTATTAATTTAACAACTGGGTAGGGAGGAAGGAGGGCTGGAGACTATGTAGCTAAGGTTCACGCAGGAGTTCTTTGCATACTTGACTGACCCACAGTGAAAACTCTGAATAGCAAATCTCAGGTGAGCTCTCCTGGTTGACAATATTTTTCTGTGTTGTCACATATCACTGCTAGAACAGTAAGCATGGCCTGTGCAATTTCACTGGGTGAGGGAGGGCAGCTGTAACTGGTTTCTCCTGGAATTGGCCCTATGCTTTGCCGATTTTATTCTGTATCCCTTTACTGTAATAAACTTACTATGAGAAGACCAAGTTTCCTGGGTTCTGTGAGTCCTTTTAGCAAATTATCAAAACTGAGAGTGATTTTGGAGAACCTTACCAGTCTATATCTTACTTAATAAAGGGTGTTTCTTTTCATTTCAAGTTTCAGTGTTAGCAACTACATTTCCAAAGAGGCATAAGTAGTAGTATACAATCACTGGAATATCTTCTAGTATGTGTGGGATCCCTTCCCAACACTAAAAGAAGAAAGAAGGTGGCTCTGGACAGATGTAAGAAATTACTTCTGCTTAATGAAACAAGTACTGTTCTGCTACTACCAGCTTCTGACTTTTCTTTAATGAAGACCTAAGTAATACTCAGGAAATCATTAATCTTTAACATATCAGTTGCTTCTACTGGCCTACAGCTGAGAAGAACTTTCTCAAGTCTTCTTTCCCTTTGTAGAGCAGGTCTTTGAAAAACCAGTAACTGTTGATGACAAAAGAAACAATCCCAGCTGAAAGGACTATTTGAGGACCTGCTTTTGTTACACATTGCTTCACAATTTCCAACAACCTATCAACCGTGTTAAGTGAGGACTTACTAAACTTTTAAAAAAGGGTGTATCAGGACTATTTGGTCTGTCCCAAGAGCGCAGGTATACAAAGACACTTTTGGCCAGTCCTTTCCTTAGCTGGGCAAGGTTGGAGCACCCCAAGTCCAATGAATTAACCCTTCACTGCACAAAGGGATTAGTTAATACCATAAAGTATTCATGGATTAAAATATCACCAAGGAAGACAGTACTGAAGAGCTTTTGGATTATAAGGTCAAAACATCCCAGTAGTGCCGACCATTGATAATTCCATCATCTTACAAGGTTTCCCAATTCTGTAGTAACCTTAGCAGTTTTCTTTCCATTGGGAAGCTCTTAATTATTCTCATTTACTAAGGATATTATCAAAGATAATTGTTGAATATGGAATTACTGGCCACCTGTGTAAGAATGAGATTTTCATTTCTCACAATGCTGAAACAGAAAAAGTATTTTGCTATTAACTGGTTTCCATTCTAAGCCAAAGTCTGAAGTTCATAAAACCCCAGAGTGAATAAACTATGCTATCATAAACTCACAGAATTCAAAGATTTAGGATTCTGTCTTTCACTTAAAACTTTACCAAGTTACATGCAGAATGGCAAATGGTAAACTCTGCTTAGGAATGTCAGACAGGCTAACCTGTGTTACAATTTTTTTTTTTCCCATGCAGTTTCAGGATCTAGTACTGGACATTATTTTATAGTTTATTCCTACCCACAATACCTAAAGTACTTTTTTATACATTAGCAATGCTAATAGGAGAATATTAAGCCCTCTATCCTGAAGGAATCATATAGGTAGAGGTTGAAATCAAGAAAATAGTCAAACTGCGAGTTGAACCTTAATACTAATTAGCTGTATGATCTCTGGTCAATTCTCTCAACTTTTGTGCCTCAATTTCCATTTCAATAAGATAGGAATAATCACATTCCCATTGTTTTAGGGATTAAATAAATTCGTATGTGTAAAGAACTGAGAATTGTGCCTTTACCTAATAAAACTTACATAGGTAATGGCTATTACCATAACCACTGCCACATTATATTCTAAGGGACTCAGGACTTTAACTTACATTATCTTTTTTTTTTTTTTAAAGATTTATTTATTTATTTATACAAGCACTGGTGTACAGTCAGAAGCGCGGGAGGGTGAGAGAATTCACCAGAGTCAGAGCAGGGAGCAGAGCAGGCAGAAGGACCGAAGCACACTGCTGAGGCGAGCAGCGGGCGGCAGGAGAGGTCTGCGCACCATGTGGGACCCTCCTCCGGTGGCCCGGGAGCAGCCGGGAATCGAACCAGCGCTGCAGAGGCTGCGGGCAGCTTCGCAACCCAGTGCTCAACCGCTGCGCCACCGGGGAGGCCCTACATTATCTTTTTAATTTTCACCTGACCCCAAGTGGTAGAAGGAAAGGCAGTATTGTCTGCTTGATAGGCAGTTATTGTGTAGTGACAAGAGCACTTTACTGACATCTATTACAACACAGCTGCCTCACTGGTTTCATTTGCAAAGTGAGAAGGTAATAACTTACTTCCTAAGATTGTATGGTGATTCTGTAAAGTATCTCTCCAGAAGCCCTACTTTGTGGTTATTACCTCTCAGAATATATTGGTAATATTGTGCTGTCAGAAGCTTGGTATTTCAAAATTACCTGGTTCCAGGTACTCAACCATTTCTGCAAGGATGAGATTTAATATACTTCAAGGCATGAACCCCAAAAGATGCTAGAAGCAAATTAATAAAAAATTGTCCCCTTCTTTCATATTCCCTGGTTAGGATACATTTCTTCAAAATAGTCAATGTGTGGAGGTTGGAGTATGTCAAGGGCAGAGAGTACCTAAGAAAAGGAAAAAAAGTCAAATTTAGAGAACTAAAAAAAAGACACAAAACATGACATAAATGCAAGTAAATACGATTAACTCTTTAAAGACTTATGGCTTAGTTAAACTGCCCACTGAGGTCAGCTAAATTTACCACTCAAGACACATAGTCCTAAACACTGATGGGTATATAAACATACTATCTAAAAGACAATTCTAAGCCAAATGAGAGCTAACTAGGTTATACTACATGCTACCAGAACCTGGGCACAAAAGAGAATAATAGAAAGAAATGCATATTTTTAATAATTAGCATTACTCTAAGAGCTTGAGTTCTATCTCCCACTCATTTCTTCAGTTCTCTGTTCAAAAATTGTTTACTTAATGCATTCTACCTGGCAGGCACTGTGGCACGTTCTTGGGCTATCCGGACAAAACTGATATCCTTTCTGCTCTCATGATTAGGGGAGAAGAAGGCATTAAACAAACCCAATAGCTGCACAAATATACAATTATAACATCTATTATTATGAAGTGAAAAAGTATAGAGGAGCGGGTAGAGAATGTTCCTGAAGTAACAGTAAGTGTTAAAGGCCAACAAGGAATTAGTCAGTCAATGAGTAAGCAATGTAAAGGCACTAAGGTAAGAAAGAACCAGGCAGATTCTAGAAACAGAAAAGTCAGTCTTATGGAACATAGTGGGTGGGAGGAAAATATACTGGAATAAAATAGGAGAGGAAGGAACAGAATATACCAGACAGAATCGCTTTTAAATTAAGCATTGTGGATTTTATTCCAAGTACAAAAAAAGAAGTCATTAAGGTGAAAAAAAAAAAAAAACAACTTTATGGCATCGGAAATTCAAGTCCTTTATAAAAGCAGCAAACGACCATGTAACTAACTTCTGCCAGTGATACATAATAAATAGCCTCCTTCCACCATTCACTGTCATTTCTCTTTTAAGACCTATCTATGTTATCACAGCTAAGAATTAGAATTTTTCTTGCTAATGAAAAATACCAGGCTCAAAGGATATGGAAGAAGTTATTTATCAGGAAATAAAAACTGTTGTACAAGTTCAAATTTTCTGATTTTTAGCTTCGTTTTTTATTTTTTAAAGATTTATTTATTTATACAAGCACTGGGTAGTCAGAAGTGCGGGAGGGTGAGAGAATTCACCAGAGCCAGAGGGGAGAGCAGAGCAGGCAGACTGACAAAGTACACTGCTGAGGTGAGCAGCAGGCGGCAGGAGAGGTCTGCGCGCCACGTGGGACCCTCACTTAGTGGCCGGGGATCGAACTGGCACTGCAGAGGCTGCGGGGCAGCTTCCCAACCCAGCGCTCAACCGCTGTGCCATGAGGGAGGCCCAGCTTCCTTTTTTTTGTTTTTTTTTTTAAGATTTATTTTTATTTATTTATGCATATAGAACTGGGGTACAGGCCAGAGGTGCAGGGAGTGAGGGATTCACCAGAGAAAGAGTTGGGAGCAGAACAGGCAGACTGACTGAAATACACTGCTGAGAGGAGCAGTGGGCAAGTCAGGAGAGGTCTGCTGCGCAATGTGGGTCACCTCCCTGTCCGGGAATGGAACTCATATCACAGTGGCTGGCGATAGCTTGGCAGCACTGAGACTTAACGCCTGTGCCACCAGGGAGGCCCCTAGCTTCGTTTGTTAAGAAAAAAAAATTTTTTTTAATACTTTTTTTTTTTTAATTTATAGAGGCATGTTTTTATTTTTATTTATTTATTTGTTTGTTTGTTTTGTTTATACATGCAATGGGTACAGTCAGAAGCGGGGGAGGGTGAGAGAATTCACCAGAGCCAGAGTGGGGAGCAGAGCAGGCAGAAGGACCAAAGTACACTGCTGAGGGGAGCAGCGGGTGGCAGGAGAGGTCTGCGCGCCATGTGGGACCCTCCTCCAGTGGCCAGGGAGCAGCCGGGGATCGAACCGCTGCGCCGCAGAGGTTGCCGGCAGCTTCGCAACCCAGCGCTCAACCGCTGCGCCACCAGGGAGGCCCAAGAAAAAATTTTATGTAGAGTTTCAAACATATGTGGTCAGAACAGAATAAAGAATACTTACGTAATTAGAACTGGCCTTAGTAGTTATCCATATTTGGCCATTCTTATTTCATCTATATCCACTACTGTCTCTACATAATTTTGAAGCAAATACCAGATTTATTTCAATCATACACCAGCATCTCTTAAAGGTAACAACTTAAAAAAAAATCATCTAATCTAAAAATGTAATCTTTTTAAATACTATCAAATATCCAGCACGTGAACTGAGTACATTAAAAGGGGAGGACAGGAGGGTGAGATCCAAGAGGGAGGAGGCTCAATGGACTATGGCGAAAGATTTTTGGTACTTTGATGGCTGGCATGGTGTGAGCGCATGCATTTGCAGAGATGTGAACAAACCATATCCCTGAAACACAGACAGTGCTGTAAGCTATGTTACCTCAATAAACATAATTTTAAAAAAATCCAGTGCTCTATACAAGGAGATATATGTACTCTTATATTCACAGCAGCATTATTCACAATAACCAAGACATGGAATCAACCTATATGCCTGTTGATGGATGACTGAATGAAGAAACTGTGGTACATGTACTCCATGGCATACTGTTCAGCTATTTAAAAAGATGAAATTTGCCTTTTGCTACAGTATGGATGGAATTTTAAGTGATCATGCCATGTGAAATAAGTCAAAAAGCGAGAGAAAAGTGAGAATTATCGGGTGGTTACACTTAATTTGTGGACTATACAAACTAGCAAAACACAACAAAAGTAACTCTTAGGTTCCAAAAAATATGGTGGTTACCAGAGGGGTGAGGGAGGAGGAGAGACGGGAAATAAAAAGATGGTCTAGTGGCACTGGAGCTTTGTTGGTGGGTGACTGAAGCATGAGTACATGTTGAGGCATGAAGCTATACTCCAGAAATTATATAGTGTTGCAGACAAATGGTACAGCAATAAAATATGACTTAAAAACCCAGTGTTTAAATTTCGATACACACACACACACACACACACACACACACACACACACACACACACACACATATATATGGATTTTAAATGTTTCTTAGTCTAAATTAGGAGATAAATAAGATTTACATATCATGATTGATTTACATCTTCAAAGTTTTACCCTATAGATCTCTTCTCCATCTCGTTTTCTTTTCCACTTGCAATTTATGTAAGGAAGAAACCTTGTTCCTTTGAAAGGTTATTCTTTTTTCAGCCAAGCATTTGTCACTTTAAAATTTTAAACTAAAACCTCCAGTGACGAAAAAGTCTTCACTCTAAAAGTATTTAAATATGAAGGTTTAAACTAGTTTGGATGTTTTATTAAAAATACCTTTCAATTTCAATTAAAATGTTTATATTTAGAGTCTGATAAATAGAAAGTAAAAGCTTTTCTAGTTTCTTCCAAGAATAACTATGAAAGATAAATTATTTCATTTCTCTCTCTCTCTTTATATATATATATAAAAAAAAACCCTGTAACTAGCCAGTGTCACAAATTCACATAAATTCATTTCTCATTATGTGATAGAACAATTTTTAAGATGAATATTTGATGCTTGAGGAAGGAGTCAGAAATTAGTGTCATACTTGACATCTCTCAGATTCTAAACTCTGTATCTGTCTTGGGGGAAAACAGAATGCAGTGAATGACAGTGTCCATTAGACAAAGCCATTTTACACTTCAAATCTATCTGCTATAATTAGAGGTTATCTAGTGGAAAGTGACAACCACACATTTTAAACCTTGAAAGAGAAGAATGAGGCTTTCCTTACTCCAAATTTGATGTTTTTTTTTTTTTTGTAGAAAAGCCATAAAAACAGGGTTAGACATTTGAACTAAAGCATTTAGCTGTGATTGTTAGCTTCAAAAGCACAATATTTTAAAACTCTGTCTGTACTTTTAAAAATACCCATTTTTTATATTCCTGTTCTTTCTATCTCAAAATGTTTATCAGAGGACAGTATTCCGGTGTTTCTAGGTAGCAAAAACAGTGCTTAGATTAGTAGAAATGATCCAGAAATCTCAGAAGTGATATAAATGGGTAAGAGGGAAAGGAACAGCAGCAGTGTTTCAAACTCCAGACTTCTTGCCTGGCTTTCTATTTAAATAGCCAAAGTCCCCAACACCAACTACTATTTGTGGGAATGAAGTGTGTAAGATTAGACTTATGATTTAAATAGGGCATTACTTGTAAAGACTGACTTGTTAAAAAGTCAAATATCAAAAACCTACCAATTCTTCAAAGGATTTGAGATACAAAAAAAGGTAAGCAAAACTGTCTAATTAAAAACAAACTAAACTACATCTCTAAATACTGGTTGCTACCAGTGTGTTTCAGTATATTTCTCAAATCTTTTACGAACTGAACAAAAGCTAACATGGTAACTTTTTCAGAATTTTAACCTCCACGATGTTAGAAGATTCACTACAAATTGGCTACATGGTTGAATAAGTGTCTAGTTTGTTTAAATCACACCTTTATCAACAAGTACTGTGAATAATCTCAAATCTAAATATAGACTTGAAACTTAACTGTTCACAGAATCTAGTTAAAGTTCATGCTTAGCAAAGGAGCTACTCTCTTCCCATTTTCTTAACCCTAACATATATAAGTTCTCTAAGGTAGAGGAAAAAAAACTATGATTTTTTTTAATGAATTATAATACAAAATGAAAACATAAATCCTAAATATAGAATTTGAATGATTTCTACACACACAAAATGTGTAATAGGATGAAATCTTACTCTACTGTTAAGATTTAGATAAAGAAATTAAGCATTTCAAAAATCCCAGAAGGGTCCTCTCTTCCCCTACACAGTCAAAACCTACCGGTGTTTAGATATTACCACTATTTTTTATTTCCTCCATTAGATTCATTTTGCCTGTCCTTGACCTTTATTCAAATTCAGTCATAAAAAGTCCTTTGTATATGGCTTCTTTCATTTACTGTTATACCTGTGAAATTCATCCATGTTGATGTGTGGATCAGTGGTTCATCCTTTTTATTGGAATATAACACAATGTATTCATTCAAAGAGCAGAAATGCTGTGTCACTGGGTAGATGTGTTAGTTGAAATCCCCAGTTTTCCTAAGTGGATTAACAAATTTACATCCTTGCCAAAACTGGATATTGTCCATCTTTTTAAATTTGAGCATTTTGATTAGTTTAATAGCAGTATTTCATTATAGTTTTGATTTACATTTCTCTAATGACTAATGACTTTTGAGCACTTTGCCATATGCTTCTAAGTCATTTGGCTATCCTCTTGTGTGAAATTCTTGTTTAAATCTTTTATTGATAAGCAAAAATTCTTGAAAAGTAGTTCTTTGGAAGGTATGTAATATTTGGATATGGAATTTAGTCTGAAAAATGCCAAGTAAATATTTATATCTAATGGTCTTCCCCAAATGCTAAATATTTAAAAAATTGCTCCATCACAAAATTCTTAAGCTAATGGTGCCCAGTTAACAATCTCTTTTTTATTTTTATTTATTTTTTTCTAAAGATTTATTTATTTATGCACACAAGACCTGGGGTACAGGCGAGAAGTGCAGAGGGTGAGAGGATTCACCTGAGACAGAGTGGGGAACAGAACAGGAGGACCGACTGAAATACACTGCTCAGGGGAGCAGCGGGCAAGTCAGGAGAAGTCTGCTGCGCTATGTGAGTAGCTCCTTGGCTGGGGATCGAACTCGTGCTGCAGTGGCTGCGGATTGCTTCATAGGTTGCGTCTTAACCCTTTGCACCACCAGGGATGCCCAACAATCTCTTTTTTAAATGGTGAATGCTTTACTTGTCCAGTTAAGAAATCTTTACTTATATCAAAGTGATGAAAATATTTTCCTATGCTCCATTCTCCAAGTTCTATTTTTTCACCTTTGACATTTAAGTTTATGATCCATTTTTAACTAAGTAACTTATGAAGTAGAGTTTTCTCACATGGATATCTAATTGATTCCTTTTTATTGAAATGGCCAACTACTCCCCACTGAATTGTAGTGGCTCTGCCTTGTAAATCATGGGAACACACAGGTGTATGTCCATTTAGAGGCTCCCGATTCCATCCCATTAATCTATTTTTGTGCTGCCTTGATTTCTGTAGCTTCACATACTTCAATACCTGGTAGAGTGACTCTCCAGCTTTGTTCAATTTCTTTAAGACTGTCTTGAATATGTTAGCTCTTTTTCATTTCTACAAACTTTAGAACACAACCCTCATAACTGGTATCACACTGAATATATAGCTCAACTTAGGGAGAACATGCATCTTGACATCAAGTTTTCTAATTCATGAACGTGGGAGACTATTATTTTAAGTGCATCAAGAAACTACCCAGAACCACAAATCTTAGGCAAAGAAAAGACAAAACCAAATCCACTGAAAAGGAACCTACTCTAAGCAACCTTTGCCTTTTCACACTCCTTAGCAGCAGAGCCATTAGCATTAACAATGTCTGCATCAGAGAAGGGCCCTATTGATCCCAAAGTGGTATGGCTCATCTTATAAATCCAAAGAGGCCTTGTTTGGTTTAGATGAGACTATACAAAGTAAAATGAATGATCCTTCCTTTTGCCTCCTCTACCCCTTTTCAGAGTACTCCAGAAGAAAAGCACTGGGAAAAGGTAATCCAACAGAGTTTACAGAGGTTATCATTTCAAACCCTGACATTTCTTTTTTCTGTCATTTTCATGCACTCACTCTTTAAATAGTCCTGACTGCCTACTGTGCGCTTAGTGCTACTGCCTAAGGATGAAGAAAAAGTTCAAGACTTGTATGAGAGGAGCTTTTAGTAGGAATCACTGAATTTGAAGAGGGCTCTGAATAGGCTGTAAAGGACAAACAAAAGCCTAAAATAACATAAAAATTGTGTCTATGTGCATTTTTCCAAGAAAGAGAATTCACAGCTTTCACCTGATTCTCAAAAGAGCACAAGATCGAAAAAAAGTCAGTCTCCACATTTCCATGCAGATCATATGACAGTTATGTGTGTGAGTGGGATGCATGCACAAATGCAAATTGAGTAGACTGTTTTGGTGGAATTTTTCATGTTCAGTTCTGACTGAGCATGCCTAAATAACTTCAGTTGAAGCCATTTCTGTTTCCCAAAGTTACTATTGACATATTGAGGGGGACTTGTCCTTTAAGACTATGAACATTTTATCCTTTAAAAAAGTTTATGTTTCTGGGTAAATGTGTGTGTGTGTGTGTGTGTGTGTCTATCTCAGTTAGATCAACTGAAATAAATGAATTTGATAACACTGATTTTGAAGGTTCTGTTCAAAAGGACACCCAATATCTCCCAGGATTTTGAACTATTACAACACATAAAAAGCCATCCAAGTTAAAATTCAACCTTCCTACAATGGCCAGATTAATCTCTAAATGCTATTTCCATCATGACATCCCTTTCTTTTCCTTCTATTCAATCACATCTTAATCTCAAAAGGCTTAGCTTAAGGTTTACCTTTTCCTTGTTTAAAGTATCCTTGAGCTTCTAAGTCCACAACAATTTTTCTCTTTTCCTTAATATTATGGAACTTGTCTGCCAACATTTACCCGAAAAACTAAAAAAAAACACAAAACAACATATACCTGGACCTCAACCCCAGAGATTTCAATTTAGTAGATCTGGGATGAGACCCACAAACCTGCATTTTAAAAGGCTCTCCTGGTGATTCTACCTACTATACTGCTACGTTTGGTTACCCAGCCTTTTTCTTTTCTTTTTAAGATTTATTTATTTATTTTTATACAAGAACTGGGGTACAGGCCAGATGTGCGGGAGGGTGAGAGGATTCACCAGAGACAGAGCGGGAACAGAGCAGGCAGACTGACGAAATACATTGCTGAGGGGAGCAGCGGGTGACACAGAAGAGGTCTGCAGCGCCATGTGGGACCCTCGCCGGCCGGCTGGGATCGAGCCCGCGCTGCAAAGGCTGAGGACAGCCTCACAGTGTGGCGCTCAACGGCCTGCGCCACCAGGGGAGGCCCTGCCCAGCCTTTTTCCATGCAAAGAACACAGACTCTCCTGCACTAATGTTTAACCACCCAGCCAGTCCTCCAGAGCACCATTATATTATTTATTACTCTACTAAACTTATTGAAGGTAAACCCGTAGAAGCTAATGTAGTTTAGGGATATAGGATGCCCCTACTAAATGTTTACTGAATGATCCAATATGGATTCTGAAGACATTAGATTTAAACTTCAATCTTATCCCACACCTTGACCTTGGACAAATTACTTAACTAAGTTTTGGCTTCATCGTCTGTAAAGTAGGGTTAACAAGCCCTCTCTGACAGGATTTCTGAGGATTAAAGGAATTAATGTATGTAAAGCATCCAGCACACTTCCTGACACATTGTAACAAGAATTAAACACCTCCACTATGATCCTCAAAAAAGAACCATGTTGTAAACTTGGTTTACACATGACCTAGCACTGCACTCTCTACACAGGATACAATTTTAATAAATATTTGTTGCCTTAAGTACATCAAATACTGGTTGCCTCTTAGACTGGCATTCCACACATACCAGGTATGCTGGCCCTGAGGTGTTTTTGGAGATAGATCTGAGAACATAGCATAAATTCATTATGTATAAAAGAGTGGTGCTACTATTCATCTCCAACTCTCTGCCTCACTTTTCAACATTCCCATAAAAGTCAATCACTCTCTTATCTTAGAGCTCAGGAAGTCCAAACAATGGTTATTGTGTTCTAATATGTATAATTTTCAAAAATTCAGTTTCCTTTCTTACACTACTCCCTCTGATTCTGTCTTTGTAACTTAATTAATGACTACAGGAATGAGTAAGGAGCAGAGATGCCAATATAAGCAAATAGTAGCCTATTACATCTCCCTTACTTTAAAAAAGAAGCTGAGTTCTCAAAATAATTCACCACTGAAATCCTTAGTAAGCAAAATGCTACTTCTGAACTATTTCCTCTCTTTGGATACCTTTATTTGGGTCTATGGCAATGTGTGTAAGTTTGTACTCTTTGATGCTGGGGTAGTATTCAGACAAATTGAAGAAATAATTAAGCAAGTATTAGATATCATTTAAACTCATTCCCATAATTTAGATGGAACCGGTCATAAATAGCAGTGTGAATGGAATTTTGAAAGTTACTAAAGCAAACACATTGCTAGGTAATTCCAAAGAGCTGAAAGACAGCAACAACTTTTACAAAAAGTTTAAGGAAAATGAATTTCAAGTGGGGTAGTAATCAACAAAATGAAATCTGTCAAACCAAGCAGCTTTAAGTAAACATAAATTTGATATTCCTAGATTTACCAAATACTTCAAATTTTTACATATTTCTCCAATAAAGTAAGACCCACACTCTGGCCAGAGCTGCCGAAGTATGCAAGCAAACATTAAGACTCATAAGAAATTATCTTTCTGATAAAGTTTTTATTTCAGTAATTAAAACAGCATAGATTGAATACCAAATGCAGAATGTGAGGCAGGTTATTTTTTCATATGAAATTGGAAACAGAGTCAAATGCTAATATCCTCAGGTAAATTTTACATGTATCAAACTTCTTTCAGAATTAGCTATCTTTCACAAACCACAAATGAGTCTGTTCACCTATGGGTCACGACATCACTAAGCACAGTTATACATAATATAACCCGTGTTACCTAAGATCTGTAATATTTTTCTAGAGGAGAAACTGCTTTCTCACATCTTAACTACTGATTAAAAATATTAGAGAATAAAATAAAGCATTTAAAACCAATTAGTTCCATTTAAATCACTCAAACTACACATTAAACCATTTTTATGTTGAATAGTAGTATTGTTCCATAATTAAATATTAACATTTGCTTTGCATCAAGATATTTATCTGTCAATCAATGAATCCTGGAATACACTTCAATTTGCTCATTGTTCACAAATAAAACCTTAATAAAAACCTTGGTTGTGGTCCTTTCTAACTGATTCCCTCTAGAAATGCATGCTTCTTTTCCAAGGAATTTAAAAATATTTAACATTTTATATTCTTAAAATTAAAAGACATTAAGAATGAAAAAGGAAACTACACACCACAATCAGAAGTCAATCTGAAATGTGACATATTCCTAATTTGTTTCCTAATTTGGTGGTTAGGCCTTATACAGCCATACAATTCAATTCATTGCTTAAAATTTCAAACCACTGAATAGAACTTGGATAAAACAGGTTGTCCAGGTGACTCTAACATGCTGTCAGAATGAAAAACCAGTAATACTGACAGTGAAAATTTAAGACAAAGAATATACATAAAAGGAAAACAGTACTGAAAGAATAGAGTTTAGAAAACCTCTGTGTATCCATTTCAAGAAGAATATATGAATTAAAAAACCTCACTTATATGTTTATTCCTTTTTATAGACTGGCATAAAATTGTAGCTGATTTCCAAGTTCTAATTGCATATGCCCTTTTAAATTCTCTTTTGTTCTTTACTTACACAATTAAGCATATTTAGGAAATAGTATCCCCCAAAACAACTTCACTTACATTATCATGTTTAAAAAAACACAACATCTTCAATTCCCGGAAGACCCTTTTGCAAGAGACCAGATTCTGGAAGACGTTGGGCATCTTTTTGAGGGCTACTCTCTTTCCATCTCTTGGATCTGTTACTGACCTAAAGAAGTGATATTTGGGGGGAGAAGAAAAAAGACAGAGAAGTCAATTCCAAATCTTGTTCTTCAATGATTCAGAGCATGACAAATATCTTTATGTGTATACATATACATATATATATATATATATATATATTTGAGTTTGGGTCTAAATTCCTTTTTCTGAGAGATCACATAGCAACACATCTGAAATGGGAATAGTGATGAGGGATGGGGTAGGGGAGAGTACAGAACATGAATACAACTGAGGGTAATTAGTTTTATGCTTTATTTTCAGAACGAAATTCAAGAAGGAAAAATGTTCATTCAGATGCTACCACATTAAGTTCAGTATAGAGAACACAATTTAAATATTTTGGTTTCTTATATAATTCAACATCTTTTAGTAACACGGACTTTAGTACCAACAGCCGCTGAGCAGTGTCCCCTCGAGCGCCAGCTTAAGGCTGTAGTGTCTAGGTTATGATATCCTCTTCCTTTTGTTTCTCAGTACTTGGTGTGGTAGCTGCCTCCTACAGTTAATATATCTTTAATAGTTCTGAACCCCTTCTTTTCTCTTTTAGTGTCCTAATACTTGTATAGCCAATTCCCTATGCTTGAAACAGTAGAATGGTTTCCATCTTGCAGACTGGACCAAATCAATACATACTAAGTCAAATAGTTAAGAGAAACAAATCAATAAATTTGGTAAATATGGCCATCTGGCATATTGATTTTCCATGAATTAACCTAAGGCTTTTTTCCCTTTCACCCATCATCCATGACTGGTTGACCTTGTAGAATTTATTCTTGTCAAATTAATTTTGCCCTATTTTCATTTATCACTTCTAGCTACCATTATCTGTTGGTTCCAGTTTCAGTCACCCAATGCTTTGGCTATCTCTTCCAAATATGTGCCATTTTAAAATGCAATGGAGTTGTTATCGAAGTCTTTGTCCAAGTTATTAAAGTTCAGAACAAGACTGAGAATAGACCTCTGTAACAGACACAACATTACAAACCATCTATAAGATTGTCATACAATCACTAATCTTGGGTATGGTTATTCAATTTACTAACTACCATCACTCAGTTTATATCTTCATCTCATCCACAAGAAAATCAGGCATTCATTAAACTGCCTTTCTGAAAACAAAGCATTCTCATTATCTACCTATGTGTAAAACCGTATCAATTGTGCATACCATGACTATAAATTCATTTTAGCAGTTACTACTTCCTCCCCTAAATGCTCACAGAACTTTTAAATGGCGCATTTTAGTATTTTTTCAGAGCATGAGGACTTGACTTTCTTCTACTGGTTGAAAATTTGGTGAGGCAATTAAGTGTCAACATTTGAAAATGTTCAATAGCTCAAAACCTAATTCAACCAGGCCAAGAGACCTAATATTCTTGACTGGTGCTTAAAAAATACCAATCAAAAATCCATTAATACACTGCTTATATCCATATAAATGAGAAAAATAAAATAGAAACAATATTTATTCAGTTTATAAAATAAATTTTCTACTTAAATATATCATTTTTCTGTAATTATATACTAAAAAAGAATAATGTCAATGAAATAATAAGGAAGGAAAATTCTGGCTCACAGCTTACATTTAGTTGTCATGTCTCTTGAGTCTTCTTTAATCTACAGTAGCTAGTATTTATTTGTCTTTCATAACAGACATTTTTGAAGAGTATTAATATAAGTAAGTTATCCTATAGACTTCCTCAATTTGGGTTTGTCTAGTGTTTTCTCACGATTAGATTGAGATTATGCATTTCTGATAGTAATAACAAAAAGTGATATCTTCTCAGTGCATCATATTAGGAAAAGAGACACACATTTTTAGTTGTCCCATTGCTGGGATAACTTTGATCACTTGGATGTCTGCCAAGTTACTATTTTTCCCCTTTATAACTATGTAAATATTCTATTCCTCATCAAACTTTGACCCACTGCCTTTTGCATCCATTGATGATTTCAGTCTGAATTTCTTATTACTATAATGGTCACAAGATGGTAGTTCAATAATTTTAATATCTCTGATAGCTAGGCTACACAATAAATATCAGTTTTTAAAAATCAAGAATTTAATACAACACCCATTCCAAAGGTCTCATAGAGCATACTGCCTCCCAACTTCTGACTTCTTACTGGTCTTAATACTACTGTGGGAAGGAAAGCTGCTCTGTTTCAGGCTCAAGGTTAGAACTGTGACTTGTAATGTTTTAAGGTAAAATGCACAAAGCAGCATTTTATTTTATTACTCATGCAAAAGTCAGTCATGCCTATGGCTGGTAACAATATAACTCTAATGAATGTGAATGGCAGTGCAGTAATTTCACGCCATGTTGAGTTTGTTCTCTCTTAACTTGAGGTAGCAGATGTTTTAGTTCAGCACAAACAGTACCACAGAACACAGATAAGTATGGAAGCCTGTTTTACAGGAATTCTTTTATTTTCTTTCTTACTGAAAGGCTTTCTGTTCTTAGTTTCTCTGCTGCTATAATACCCTGGCTAGACCAACTGCATTTGTTAATGAAGCTCCAGCTGTAGAGATAATGAAAACACTTAGGACAACTTTCTTCATTTCAGAAAAAAGAGCCATCCTTCTACCTACATTCACTTACTAGTCAGTTACTTTCTCTACCAAATACTGGATCCCTCAATAAAATAGTGCCATCTGTCACTTCATCTGATTACCTTCACAAACATTCAAGCTAACATAGGTATTTACTTTCTAAAATTTAAGTTAAGGTTTGAATCTGCAAACAGTACATAAAAGATAAAAGTTTTAAGAATTGTAAGAATCCTTTCTAAGATCTGTGAAGAATGTATCATCCTCTACACTTAAAATACAAGTTCGGGGCCTCCCTGGTGGCGCAAGGGGTTAAATGTCAGCACTATGAAGCTATCTGCAACTACTGCAGCAGGAGTTCATTGCAACCCACATGGCGCAGCAGACCTCTCCTGTCTTGCCTGCTGCTCCCCTCAGCAGTGTATTCAGTCAGTCCTCCTGTTCTGATCTCCATTCTGTGTGTGGTGAATCCTCTTACTCCCTGCACCTCTGGCCCGTACCCCAAGTCTTGTATGCATAATTAAATAAAAAAAAATACAAGTTCAACTGTTTTTTGAAGAGCCAGAAAAATCTACAAATCATTCCTCAGAGACATAGAGACAGTCAAAAGAGTACAATACTAAAAACGGGAAGCTTTTTAGACCTAGTATAGTTGTTTTATTGTTGTTTTCTTAATCCCAGGAAGCTGTGACCATGCCACAAATTTGCTTAAGTTACTGACAAGCAGAAGGGTTGAAATGAAACGAGTAAAATTTTATTATTGGGGATATCTTCCCAGGCACTAGAATGTTACATTAGAACATTTTTTAAATTAGTGTAACTAGTCAGCAAGAATCTCCAAGAAATTATGCTACTCATTCATTTTGTGTGAAGAATCTTTTCCCTATGTTTTAGCAGTTTTAAAGTTCATGTTTTTGATATAGGTTTTTAACCATTCAAAGCAAATACCTTATAATGAAAATGTTTTAACTTGGTTGAAGAAAATCAAGTTCCTCTAATTCTTTTCACTAAGCTTATAATCAGCAATCCTCTTTTTTTTTTTTTGCAATACATACTACAATTACTATGTCAACCGTACCAATACAGTACATGTCTCAGTAATAAACTTTCTAAACAGACTCTAAATATTTAGATTACTGCCTTCACATTTATTTTGAAATTCATTTCCTTAGAAGTTATTTTTACTTGTATTTAGATTAAGTCAGTTTGAAAGAACAACAGTAAACTATGAGACAAAAATTTTTTTTAAACAAGTCTAGAAAATATGTTATTTATACCTTGTTCAAGGATACTATAGGCTTATAACTATAGTACATGTTCAAGGATACTATAGGCTTATACTAAGGAATTTATTTTTACATCTCTCTGACCTTTCTAACCAGCATTTTAACAGACTACAGTTCATGTGCACTCTGACATAATTAAGAGAGTTGCATTTTCTTTAGAAGACTAAACCTTCTAGGTTTCCCTGCCACCATCAATACATGTAAAAAGGAATCTCATCTTTCATATTGGGATAATCTGTCTCATCAATTGTGGTTTCTGATTTTACAAAACTTTTACCAAAAGTTGGTATTTACTGAGTTAGCGCTATATACTTTTATTTCAAGATATTTATAAAATGATACCAAATTTATTAATCTGATATTATAAGGTAAAGGGGGCTTATATAATAGCTAAATGAAGGCAGTAAAATAGTTCATTATTTTTCTCACATCCTCCTAACATTACACTATTGTTGAGAATTAAAACATATACATTTAATTGAGTTAAATAAGAATTAAATATCCTCTAACTCTGTGTTTAAGAAATAGAATGAACCCAGAAAGGAGATAGCACTGGGACATTCTGATCTGTATGTCTCATACACCTAAGGGTGCTGAAAACAGGAGGTAGGAGGAATATCTAAGCCATCCAAAAGAGCTGTCATATTTATTTTCAAGTTCTTAGTACTAATGATTAAGATCTAATCTTAATTTCCGGCCAAAATTATTGGTTATGTTAAAATATAGGTACTAATTATTGTTGCTAATATAAATATATATGCTAATTATTGTTGTCTTGGGAATATTTTATTGCTTTTAAGAATATGACCTTTCAGGGGCCACTGCAGCCTGAGTTCGATCCCTGGCCAGGGAGCTGACCCACACGGGGCAGCAGACCTCTCCTGTCTTGCCCGCTGCTCCTCTCAGCAGTGTATTTCAGTCAGTCTGTCTGTTCTGCTCCCCACTCGATCTCAGGTGAATGAATCCTCTCACCCCCTGTACCTCTGGCCTACTCCCCAGTTCTCATATGCATAAATTAAAAAAAAAATCTTAAAAAAAAAGTCTGACCTTCCTGTAGGAAAACTGCCACGCTGTCTTCTCTATGGGGTTTTTCTCATATTAGATGGTGAACATGACACAGCCTAGTCTGCAGTCTAGAGAAGTTTTCATGACCCACTCACTAACTACAGTCCTCTCCCGGAAACAGACCTATGAATACTGTATGGGGAGGAAAACCAGTTGCATTGAAGGAAAGGTTTCTGTACAAAGCCACAGAAAATACTCAAAACTACATCTCCTCGCATTTCAGTAATTCTGGGCAAGAAGTGATATATACTTATGTGTATATAGGTGAAATGACATGAGATCTAAATTTTTAAAAAATATTTCAGTAAAAAGGATTATTGAAACAAGCGAAGCAACTCCTAATAACTACTGAATCTGGGTGGTGGACATAACGGGATCTAATCATTAAAAAGTAAAGAAAATGTAGGAAATTTTCAAAATAATTTATGAAAAAATTTAAATACTATTCATAATAATATATAAAATCCAGTATCTGAGATTAAATCTAACAAAGTTACATATACCTCTATATAAAAAGACTAAAAAAACCAAACATGGAGCGCAATTAAAGAAATAAAGGGCGACTGTAGCAGCAGGAGAGCACAGTGCAGGATCTCTATGATTGGAGCAGACAGTGAAGGAGAGAGGAGTCCTGGAACCCTCAGTAGCTTTTTCAGGTTTTTTTTTTGCGTTTGCCAGGTACACGGCCGGGTCTACATTCTCTCTGGGCTCTCCGGCATTCTCTCCTGGCCTTTGCTTCTCTGCTCCTTTCGCTCTGCTGGCGTCCTCATGACGCTGCCCTTATGAGCCCAGTCTCTCAGCTCAGGTATACCAACCTACGTATGCCCACACCAGGTGCCCGCCATCAGGCATGCATTCAGGACCGCAGGGATCCATCATTAATCCATTAGGACAACCATTTACCCTACAGAGACATACCATATTCATGGGTTAGAAAACAATATTGTAAAAATTTCAATTCTTCTCACATTTATAGATTCAGTGAGATTTCAAACAAGACCCGAAAATGTATTTCGTTGTATGGAACTGGAGAGATTAGTTCTAAAGTTTTTAAGGAAACGCAAATATGCCAAGGACAGCTAAAATACTCTTGAAAAACAAAATGAGTGGTAAAATTTGTTCTATGACACATGAAAACTTACTATAAAGCTATAGTAATCTAGAGAGTGTGATTTTGGATCATCAGAACAAGGAAATAGGTATATAATCCAGAAACAGGTTCGTGTGTGTTTAAAAGTTGTGCCTTAATGTTTCTCAGCTTCAAACCTAACCATCTAAACAATGCTCTGTAATTCTGGGGCTAAGACTGCAGATCACATTTAGGTTTTGCCAACTGGTTCCACATTAGGACCTGCCAATAGGTGGCTTTAGGGGACACTGCAAAGCTGGAGAAGGAAAAAAGGACTTTCTGCTGTTGCTTTGGTTTGAGTCACCCAAGTAATATTTCTTTACTTCCAGCAGTGCTAGTGCCGTCCTAGAATAGCAGCTGCACCCAATTTATAGTTTTTTCAACACTTATAGAATCAACCTTACTGCATCTTCCACCCAGGTACCAGCACCTGTGAGCTAGTATCCTCTCCTGACCTGCCTCAATTTCTGCTGCATGGGATTTTAAGTCTAAATAATTCCAACTTCTTCCTTTATTCCTCCAGCTTTAGGATATTAGCTACTTCCATGACACCTCAGTATTCTCTTATCTTTCTACTATTAATCAACAACATTTTTTTCCATATGAAACTGTTTAACCGGTGTGGTTCCTTCTCCTGATTGGACCCAGGCAGATAATCCTTCTCATGAATGGTACTGAACAACTGGATATCTGCACGGAAAAACATAAACCTTCACTCATACACAAAAATAAATTCCAGACAGTTTGTAGATATAAGTGTGAAAAGCAAAATCTTGTAATTTTAAAAATATAACATAGAAACTATCTTAATGAAATTGGGGCAGGGAAAAAATTTCTTCTAAACAACACAAAGCACTAATCATAATGGAAAAAAAGTGTTGTATTTGGTTACTTTAAAATAAAGAATTGAAAAATGCCCCTTTTTGACAAGTTCTTGTTCAATATAAAACTTCTGTACATTGTAGAGTAAAATTGCAAGACACACAGCAGGAGAAGCTTGCAACACACATCTAAGTAACAGGGATCTTATTCAGATACAAAAGGAACATCTACAAGTCAATTTTTTAAAGGGCTTGAATAGGCATTTTACAGAAAACATTAATTCTAATGGACAATAAATATGAAAAGGAGCTTGATCTCATTAGTCATTTGAGAAATGAAAATTAAAACCACAATGAGAAAGTATTATGTAATCACTAGAATGACTAATATTCAAATGTCTGAAAATACCAAATATTTTCTGAAGATGTGGTATAGACTGCTACTAAGATGGTAAATTGGTATAATCACTTTGTTTTTTTTTTTTTTAAAGATTTATTTATTTATACAGCACTGGGTACAGTCTGAAGCGCGGAAGGGCGAGAGAATTCACCAGAGCCAGAGCGGGGAGCAGAACAGGCAGAAGGACCGAAGTACACTGCTGAGGGGAGCAGCGGGCGGCAGGAGAGGTCTGCGCGCCATGTGAGACCCTCCTCAGGTGGGTGGGGAGAAGCCGGGGATTGAACCGGCGCCGCAGAGGTTGTGGGCAGCTTCACAACCCAGCGCTCAACTGCTGCGCCACCAGGGAGACCCTATAATCACTTTGTTAATAGGTTAGTATCATGTGCTAAAATGAAGTTATGTATATACTGTGACATAGCAATCTGACTCCCAGGTACATATTCAAAAGGAATTGTACAAAACTATGCATTTAAACATATACACAAGTGGGTTCATGGCAACAGTATTTGTTATACCCTTAAAACTAGAAACAACCCAAATATTCATGAGTACTAGAATGGATAAACAAATGGTTGTATATTCATATAATGGAATACTCTACAACAATTAAAATGAATTACCACCACATGCAAGAGCATGGTTGAATATCACAAACATAATTTTGAACAAAAGAAACCAGTCACAAATGAATAGGTATTATAAGAATTCATTTTTATAATATTAAAAATATAAGCAAAGTTAACTCTAATATTTAGGGATGAATATTACAGTGATAAAAGTTATTAAGAAAGGAAGTAGCTACCATAAAATGAGAAGACTGGTTATCCTGGAGAGGAGGAATAATGGTGGGGCAGGGTATAGGGGATTTCTAAATGCTGGTGATGTCCTATTTCTAATAGGGATGATGGGTATAGAGCCATGTACTTTGTGAGAAACTACTGAGCTGTTTATTTAATTTTGTGTACATTTCTGTATATAGCTCATGTAACTAAAAAGGTTTTATTAAGGCAAACTTTCCGATTAAAATTTTAAGCATAAAAAAGTATTTTAGTCTGTAAAATGACTAATTTTTAAGGAGGATGATTCTTTAAAGTTATACATTATAACAGCCCAATGGGTTTTTCTTATCTTTCCTTGTGCCACTGGTTCATTCTGTAGAGTGGAGTATACACAATAACTTTTTTATGTTTTGGTAGAATTCCAAAGGAATTTGCTTGCTTAAAAAAATAAATGTTTTCTTCTCATTACACAAGAATATGCTATTAAGGAACGTTCCACAGGAGAGAGCTGTCAGCAGAATTATAGCAGGACTATAGCCCCACCCCTAATCTAATCACAATCTTCTACTTCTTCCATTGTGAAGCAAAATGCTGAGACAGCTATAATGTATAGACATGCTTTGGGTTTTTAATTAGTTAGCCTTTTAAAAATAACTAAAACCTAAAATATTACAAATATGAAGCAGGAGGCAGGACTTCCAGCTGTGGCAAACTGAAGAGGTCAGCAAATCACATTCCCCCAAAACAACTTGACAAAAGTGTTAAAAGTAACCATTTCAGGAGTCCAGAAAACAACCAATGAAAAACAGCAAATTTAAGTGTTTATGAAAAATTGTGGAAGTTTGGGTAAGAACACTGCTTGGGGCTGCTGCTTATACCCACTCTGCAATCTCCATCCAAGCACAGTTCATGTAATAGCTGTATCTGGGCTGACCACGAAAACCAGAAGCTTCACTCACAGATGTTGCTGATAATGATGTGAAATGGCAGGTGTAAACCCCACACACCCAGTGGCACTGATAGTAGAAGCACTCAAGTCAACTGGAAAAGAACAGAGAAAGCTTAAAGCCCTGCTAGTGCAAGGCTGCTGTCCCAACTGGAAAGAGGGGGAGACTAACAGGAATTTAAACTTTCACAAGGAGATTCTGGAAATGAGAGTTACAGAAGGCTGGCTAAACTCCCCCTGCATCCTAGCTGTAAGTCGCACATGCTCAGAGTTGACCTGGGAGGGCCTAAGCTCCCTACATGTCTGTGGCTGACTAGATGGCTTCCCACATGTTGAAGGGAGGAACCGAGAGGCTCAGCAAAAAAAGATTAGGGCATACTTAGAAACTATAATAGATGATCTCCCCCCCCACACACACAGATGGATCAACTCAAGAACACAACCTTTAGCCATTCATTAGCTGACTACTAAACTATGCAAAAACAGAGGGGACCCCAAGAAGGTCAGGCTAAAAACTGAAATAGCAATTTAAAAAATCTATGTGAGGAGAGATGAGTAGATACACCCGACATAGAAAGATTCCAGTCAAGTTACTTAAGTATTAGCAAGCATATATAATAACAATTATGACAACTGGCAGCAGTCCTTCTGCCCACCTGTGACTATGCAGGTGCTTCTTTTCACCAACTCTTTCCCTCTGCAGGGCAGCAGCCTTCCTGCCTGCCCGTGACCTGTACCATTCTGGGGCTTCTCTTCACTGACCTTCCTTAGCGGATGTAGCTCTCCTCAAGGCCGCCCACCTGCAACCACATAGGCCTCTCTCAGCAAACCTGTCCCTTTTGGGGCAACAGTTCCTGCCTAGTTGTGTCTATGCAAATGTCTTTTACTTTTCTGTCCCATTTCTAATAAACCTATTCTTAAAACAACAAAAACAAAAAATTACGACAACTCTCAGGGGTGGGAGGGGGAGCAGATCCTGAGCTATTATAATACATTATTAAGCATATCCAGTTTTGTTTATCTTTAAATTACAAGACTTATGAAAATGTGGTCTATACTCAGGGTAAAAATGCAGTCAATAAACTGAGAAAGACTTCAAAAGCAACTACAATCATATGACATTTCAGTGAATGATGAATGAAATATATGATGGTGGTTTCAACAGGCTATATCATATAGCCTAGGTGTATAGTAGGTTATACCATTTAGGTTTGTGTAATTGTACTCTATGACATTTGCATATCGATGAAATTGACTGAAGATTCATTCTCAGAATGAATCCCAGTCATTAAATGTGTGACCATACAATGTTCAAAGAATGAAAGGAAACCACATTTAAATAACTAAAGCAAATGAAAATGACTCAACAAAAACAGAATCTACCAAACAAGAACAAATCAAATTCTAGAGTTGAAAAGTACAATATTAGAAATGAATAGCAGATATGAGATAGCAGAAGAAAGAATCAGTGAACTTAAAAGATAGATCAATAGAAATTAAACAATCTCAAGAACAGGGAGGAGAAAGTCTGAAGAAAAATGGACAGTCTCAGAGACCTCTGCAATCACATCAAGTGTAACAACATACATCTAATGTGAGTACAAGGAAAAAAGGAGAAAAAGGTAGAAAAAATATTAAAACTTTCATAATATTGTGATGAAAGTTTCCAGATCCTGAAAGTCTAAAAAAATCCCAAGTAGAACAGACACAAGAGGTCAACACTTAGACACTTCACAGTCAAACACAGATTAATATAAAGCAAAACTTTTGAAAATAATGAGAACAACAGCTGATTTCCAGAAGACAGAGAATGCCATATTTGCAGTTGTGGTGGTGAGGGATGGACAAAAAATTCTACATCCAGCTAAAAAAAAGGTCCTAACCTTCAAAAATAAGGCAAAATGAAAACATTCCAGGTAAGTAATGATTGAAAGAATTTGTCACCAAAAGACTTGCCTTATAGTAATAGAGTTCCTTTAGTGTGTAAGGAAAATACATCAGAGGGTAATTCAAATCCACAGGAAGAAATGAAAAACTAGAAATGGCAAATATGTGAATAAACAGAAAAATATATTACTGGGGGTTTATAAAAATGCAGATGTAATATAAATGCCAATAGCACAAAAGGGGAAGGGAATTAGGCAACACTGGAGCAAAGTTGCCGTATTTTACCAGAATTAAGATAGTATTAATCTGACAGATTGTTTAAAAGTTAAAATGAAAAAAAAAAAGTTAAAATGCATACTGTAACTTCTAAACTAGTAAGAAAATGACTTAAAAAATCCCAAAAGATAAAAATAATCACTAGGTGATTTAAAACAGTAAACTAAAAATATTTTAACACAAAATGAGGAATACATTTTTGCAATACAAATTTGACACACACAAAAAAAGAAAGAACAGGGAATGAAGAAACACAACAGAGAAACAAACAATAAAATGGCAAATGTAAATCCAATCCTATCAATAGGTAGACTAAATGTGAATGGGTTAAACACTTGAACCACAAGATAGAGATCATATGACTTAATTTTGAAAAAGCAATATCCAAGTATAGGCTAACTACAAAGGTCACACTTTAAATTCAAATGTTAAAACATGTCAGAAGTGAAAGGCTGAAAAAAGATATACCAAACAGTGATCACATGAGAGACACTATATCTATACAGAAGAGAATACATTTTAAGACAAGAAATATTACCAGGGGTCTTCCTGCCTGGTGACGCAGGCAGTTGAGCACAACGCTGTGAAGCTGTCTGCAGCCTTTGCATGAGGGTTTGATCCCGACTGGCTGGGAAGATAGCCAGATGGCACAGCAGACCTCTCCTGACTTGCCCGCTGCTCCCCTCAACAGTGTATTTCAATCTGCCTGTTCTGTTCCCCACTCTGTCTCTGGTGAATCCTCTCACCACCCCCCCCCCACCCCCACACCTCTGGCCTGTACCCTGGTTCTTGTATAAATAAATAAATCTTAAAAAAAAAAAAAAAGAAATATTACCAGAGACAATGAAGGGCATTTTACAAAAAAGAAAAATATAACAATTATAAACATATATATACTTAAAAGAGCCCCAAAATACAAAGCAAAACTTGATAGGAAAGAATAGACAATTCAACAATTGTATTTTGGAGTTTTCAATATCCCACTCTCAAAGATAGCAGAAATTAGGCAAGGTGAGAAATGAAATTTAGGAAATCCCCAAACACAAGGACATTAGACAATATATTTCTAAATAATCCACAGGTCAGAGAGACAATCATTTGTGAAATTAGAAAATATTTTGAATAATTAAGACACAATATATCAAAATTTACTGGATACATTCAATGCATAGAGGGGAAATTTATTGCCATTAAAGAGCTGTTGGAAATAAAGGCCTTAAGTCAGAAATATATAAGCTTCTACCTAAGCCAAATTAGAAAAAGAAATTAAACCCAAATAAGAGATATTTTATAAAGATAAAAATGGAAACAAAACAAAAACAAACAGGAAATATGAAATAGAAAGTTGGTTCTTTGAAAGAGTTAGTAAAAAGATAATCCTTTAGCTGTCTGCTCAAGAAAAAAACAAAGATGAATAAAAAAAACAAATGGACAAAATTAAGAATGAAAAATGGGACAACACTACTGACCCTACATGAATTATAAGAAACATAAGGGAATATTAACAGCTTTGTGTTATCAAATAAGGAAACTCAGATGAAGTAGAAAAAGTTTAAAAAAGATAAAAATTACTGAATATCTCACAAAGAAAGAAAATGTAAATTATGTTATAAGAAATTAAGTCACAATTCAAAATATTCCGTCAAGTCCAAATGATATCATTATTCAATTACATGAAATATTTTAAGGAGAAATAGTATAAGTCTTTCAGATATTCTTTCAGAGACTGAGAAGGGACCACCTTCCAACTCATTCTAAGAGGTCAAAGTCAAACAATATTACAAGAGATAAATAGTAATTTAATATCCTGCATGAATATAGATAGAACATTCATAACAAAAAAGTAGAAAATCAAATCCAACAAGATAAAATGTAATGACCTGTTCATGATTAAAATATCTAACAAACTAGAAATAGAAGGAAATTTCTTCAATCTGATAAAGGAAATCCATGAGCTACATACAGCTAACAACTTAATTCACAATAAAAAGTTGGATTCTCTTTCCTAAGGTCATGAACAAAGCAAAGATGTATGCTCCAGTTATGGCTATTCAAATTTTATAGGAAACTAAACAGTGGAATCCAAAATGGGAAGGAAGAAATAAAACTTGTTTTATTTGCAAATGATATGATCCTTTATGCAGAAAATCCTAAAGGAATACAAAAAATGCTACTGGAAATAATAAACAGGTTTATTAAGGCTGCAGGATGTTTAAGATCATTTTACAATAATCTATTGTATTTCTATATACCAGCAATGAACAATCTGAAGATGAAATTAAGAAAACAATTCCATTCACAATAGAATTAAATTGAATAAAATACTTAAGGGAATAAATCTAACAAAAGACATGTAAAATGTTGCACTGCAAGCTACAAAACACTACTGAGATAAATTAGAGAAGATTTCAATAAAAATAAATAACATTTCATATTTGTGAATTGGAAAACTCAATGTTAAGAGGACAATTCTCCTCAATAGTGATTTAGAAATTCAGTGCAATCCCAGATACTTTGGAAAATATGCTTTTTCTTGAAAAGTTAAACTTACCCAAAGGCCCAGCAACTCTTAAGTATCTATACAGGGAAAATGAAAACATGCTCATACTAAGAATTATAGGTGACTGTTCATAGCAGTATTATAATAAAAAACTAGTAAGAGAAACCCATCAACTAGTGAATAAATGGTACATCTACACAACATAATAAAAAGGAACAAATTAGTACTTACTAACATATGGATAATTCTCAAAGGTACAATACTAAGTGAAATAAGTCAGACACAAAAGACCACATAATATATGATGCCATTTATAAAACATCTTTAAAAAGAGAAGCATATTTAGATACAGAAGCATTTCAGTGTTTACTTGATGGGGGACTGGCTTTAAATGGTTGTTTGGGATGATGAAAATATTCTAAAACTGGGTTTTGGTGATGACTGTGCAAAAGTGGAAATTTACCAAAAATCACTGAGCTATATATTCTTAATGGATGAATTTTATGGCATGTAAATTACGCCTCACTAATAGCAAAAACAAATCATCACCTCAGAACATGACTGTTAGAACATCCGGGCCCTATTCTGATTTTATCCTTTAGAATTTCCTCCCTTGACAGTAATACAATTTTCTACTTTTCTACACAGATCACATATTAATCATTTAGTCAAGAAATATAAAAAATTTCTCTTTTTCCTTTTAATATCAGTGTTTTGTTTAACTCTAATCCATTTGGAAATTCTTATAATGCATACAAGGTATTAGTTTATAACAATATAAGCTATGAATCAAATTTTGGAATTGCCTGAGTTCTATGGTTTTTCTGTTTATTTTCCAAACAACACTTATTTGATAATTATCACTTAATGTTTGTCTTACATCATTTCACATGTACTTTATTGCCATTTTCTCAAATCCTTTGAAGTAGCTACCATCAAATTTAGTATAAAAGCATCAACTGGTAGGCTTTAGAATGTCACTTGGAAGACTGCTTAAATTTTTAAAGAGTTTAAAGAGTAATATGTATTTTTCCCCTCCCACTTAAAAAGACAGTTAATTGGAAGAAAGAAATGAAAACCATCCCAGGTATAGATCTAAAGTACACCAGTCTTGGGCCTCCCCGGTGGCGCAGTGGTTGAGCGCTGGGTTGCGAAGCTGCCTGCGGCCTCTGCAGCAACGGTTCAATACCCAGCTGCTCCCCGGCCACTGGAGGAGGGTCCCGCATGGTGCGCAGACCTCTCCTGCCGCCCGCTGCTCCCCTCAGCAGTGTACTTCGGTCCTGCTCCCTGCTCTGGCTCTGGTGAATTCTCTCACCCTCCCACGCTTCTGACTGTACCCAGTGCTTGTATAAACAAAACAAATAAATAAATAAAACAATAAAGTCAATCATTCAATCTACATTTATTAAAAAAAAAAATAAAGTACACCAGTCTTTGGATCAAACATCAATTTTAAAATTTCATATTATCAGATTAAAAAGAGATTAAATAATTACAAACTATAAAATCTCAGGTAAAGAGGGATGTATTTGCTTCAGTCACAGCTCATTAGCCATGATAGAGAAGCCACCTGTTACAGCACAGCTAGAATTTCAGGTGTGCATTACATGGTAGGTGGATTTTCAATCCTCCTCTGGGATATGAATTTGAAGACAGCATTGGGTACCTGTTTCCTTTCCCTCCAATTAAGATAGAAAACCCTGAACCAAGGTGAAGATTGAAGGTAACAATCTGAGACACTAATGCAGAATGTGACTGAATACAGAAAATGACTGGCTGCTGTCATTTTACTGACCTAACAAAACTATCTGTATAGAAGAACGGAAGCCTTAGTAAGTCAAGCAGAACTAAAGTGGGACTCAATGGTGCAATAGTTTTAGAGGTGGGAGTCAGAGAATGTGGCCTTTTGAAAATAATAAAATGGACTTAGAAACTAAAACAGTATCAGTTTGTTCTTATATAGTTTCTTTTTTGTTACTTATATCCATAATGCCATCCCTGAGAAAAGGGTTTTCTCCAACCTACAATGTTCCATGTAAAAAAGATTTCAAGTGTTCCTTAAGTATTGTACTTCCACATGGATCTTGAATCACTTCTTGAGAGCTTGTTCTGCTTGTTATCTTCATTTAAGGAAGACTGAAACCAACCATCAAAGTAAAGAGGATGAGAAATGTCAGATTTGCTTACCCAAAAAGTCTGTCTGAAATTTCACCACCACTAATAACATTTTAACAAACATAACTAAATACTAGCCCCCTGCTTTCCATGGACTGGTCCCACTTTGATGAAATAAAATGAATGTTCATACACAGCAATTACTATCGCACAAATCCTCAGGAGAAAAACTAGAGAAATAAGAAATTAACACGGTCTGAGAGGCTAGGAAAGCATTTTTACATATTTTTATTTTATTACTCAAAATCCCAGCCTACTCTTAGAGAATATAATAGTTTTATAAACAGTGTAATAAAGTCAACATCAGGCATGAAACATATTAATCACTAGACAAAGGGTCAACTGGGAATCCCCTTCAAATTGAAAAGGAATTCTGAAGTGTTTTTAATAAGTATCAACTATAACAAAATTAAACAGTGAGAGTATACAAAATAACTGTATAAGTAAAAAAAGGTACAGTAGTCAGAATACATTTTTCAAAGAGTTAATCAATCTTAAAACTATTTCCCTTAGAACTTTAAACTAAAAACCTGACAATTTTAAGACGATACTGTATTTCTGCCTATTTTCAAGTTTTATTTAGAAGTTTGGTTTTAATAATTCATCACTGACATACTAATTGAAAATAATAAAATGGTGCTAACCAGATACATTAAAAATCTAAGCATATTTCCAATTTCATTATTTCATCTGTAAAGACAATAAAAATTTCCCTTAAATTATATTTTTAGGACTTTAAATATGTAGTAACTATTTGAAGCTTCTTTTTCAAAAATATATGTCTGAATACAAACAACTTTCAAACAAAAAATTACAAGTTACAAAAGTTCTAAAGTTGAGGAAAAGGGTAAAGTACAAGCTGAGATTTTAACTCAGTAAAAAGGCATACGATGCATAATCTGAATGGTAGCTGGATTATTAAATTCTATATACTTCCAGAGAATAATATACAGGACTCATCCTTGTTACTCTATATAATACTTTTTAACACTATACATAAAGTTGTAGGAATCAGAGTAGGAATCATATATTGCAAAGTAAAACTTGCCTCCACTTTACTGTTTTTTTCAAGACAGAGTGGTGAGGATGTTCTAAGTGTTTTTATGGTGGACCACAAACCAGAAATGCTATTTCCTTTTCAAAAGGTTTTTATTAGGTATGTAGCTTAGAAGTCCTTTAAAGAGTTCATGTAGCAAAAATGAAGGCAGAATAAATTTAACATTAGAAATGTTCTACTATTCTGCTTTGTAATGGGCAAATCCCTTTGTCAAAATCATACTAAAGGTGAAAAAAAACTACTAATCTGGGGGAAAAGATCCTCAGTAATTCAAGATAGACAATAATAAATCTAATAGACAGATACACAAATAAAAATGTAAATTTTACTAACATGTGGAAAAGAAACACGTAAATAGATTTTGAATCAGGAGAAGAGTGCGGCAAAATGTATTTTCCCAAATTAGCCATAATAATTCCAGTCTCACAAATTCTTTAAAACCTCACCATTCTTCTCTCAGAGACATGGGTGCTAACTTCTTTCACTTTCCTTGAATCTGGGGGAAGCCTGTGACTAAGTGTTGTTTAAATGGTGAAATTCTCCCAAACATAAATCAAAGTTGAGCTATCCTGCAGCCACCATGTTGAAGTGACCACTGAGTAACAGAGACTTGAGGAGCTCAAGCTGTTCCATTTGGTGTCAGCCTGGACAGCTCCAAAGTCTGGAGAAGACCCAGGTCTATACAGAAGAGAATGCCCATATGATTCCAATGTCTAACTCATTCCCTCTAAAGTTGCCTGACATGTGAGTGAAGTACTGAATCCTTCAAACTAGACAAACTTACAAGTTAATACCACTAAATGACCCTAGTGAATGTCATGTGGGGCAGAAATGCCCAGTTAACTCTGCCTAACTAAATAAGTTACCTGATACACAGACTGTGAACAAATAAAATAATTGCATTTTAAGTCCCAAATTTGGGCAGGCTTATTATACAGCAACTGATAATTGGCACATGTTGTTAAGATTTATCTGAAGAATTAATATTGATGAATATCTAGGAAAATAATAAAATAATATACTTTGCATACATATTTGAAATATAGTAAGCTACAAATTAAACTACAGAAGTTATGGTATGGTATTAGAAGAGATATAAATACCTATTAAAATAGAAAATTTTGAAAGACTTAACTAGATAGGATTTTAGAGAATGATAAATGTATTTCAAATCATATGGAAAAATACATTTTTCAATTAAGATACTAGAACAACTAACTACCTTGGGGTTCATAAGAGATAAGTTGTATATTTATTGCATATTTCATGCTAAAACAAACAAAATTTACAGATAGATTGAATATTTAAAAGTAGAAAATAAAGTCACAGAATTATCTGATGAATGTTTACATATTCTTCAAATGGGCAAGACTTAGTTCTAAGCATGACAAAATGCAAACATCACAAAAGAAAACTGTAAAATTTAACTAAGTAACAATTATAAGCACTCTAAGAAAAGGGAAAACATTTTCCAATGTGCTAAAAAATATTTATCATGTATTGTTTCATACACTAAGAATTTTAACAATAGAAAAAACATAAATAGCCCAATAGAAAAAAATGGGCAAAGAGCATAAACAGGAACTTCACAGAAAAACATAATATGGCCAAAACTAAAAGACAACCATTTATCTAAAAAAAGGGAAACAATACTAATTGCAGGAAATCCATAAAATCCATACTTTGTGCAACATAAGATTCATACTGATTAGCACAAAACCCCAAATTACATGATGTATGAAAAAATAAAGATAATGGAACACATACTTGAAGAGGAAATAAAATCCATCAAGTTTTATTCTCTGGGATGAATCAGATGTCAAAAACAAAACAAACAAAAACCAAACACTAAAGACAAGGATTTTAAAATGGCTATTATGATCCTTAATAAGTACATCAAAACATACTTTTACTGAATAAAAGCCTCATCAGAAAAAGAAGAAATCTAAGTGGAAAAATTAAAAACAAATAGACAAAAGGAAATCTTAGTTTCAGAAATAAAATTATTATTGTGTAAACTTCACATCTATGTGGAAATAGCAAAGGAAAGAGTAAGTGAAAATGAAGATAGGTAAATCAATGGAAATTATTCAAGATGAAGAATGCAAAAAAAATTTAAGAAAAACAGTTTCAGGATGTACAATTAGATTGAACAGTCCGTTGTATTTATAGTTGGAATGTCAGAAGGAGTAGAGAAAGAAAATGGCACAGGAAAATATCTGAAGAAATAATGGTTGTTATTTTCCCAAGTCTGATGAAAGCATCAGAATCAGACTGGTAATATTCAAGCATTAATAGCAAACCATGAAGACATCAAGAGAAAAACAATGTATTTATATACAGGGGGAAATATAAACTGAAGCAACCCATCACCTGTAACTGTGCAAAGCCAAAAAAAAAAAAAAAAAAAGAATGGAATAACATTCTTGAAGTAACTTTCAAAGAAAAAGTTCCACCCCTACTTTACATTTAGCTAAAATACCATTCCAAGAAAAAAAGGCAAAACAGAAATATGTGCAGATTGGGGGGAAAAAGAAAGATAATTAACTGACCTACAGAACAGAGAATTATTTTTAAAAGATTTATTTATTTATGCATGTAAGAACTGGGGTACAGGTCAGAGGTGTGGAGGGTGAGAGGACTCCCCAGAGACAGAGTGGGGAACAGAACAGGCAGACTGACTGAAACACACTGCTGAGGGGAGCAGCAGACGAGGCAGGAGAGGTCTGCTGCGTCACATGGGTCACCTCCCTGGCTGGGGATGAAACTTGTGCTGCAGTGGCTGTGGGGTAGCTTCATAGTGCTGTGTCTTAACCTCCTGCACTACCAGGGAGGCCCCCAGGACAGGGAATTCTAAAGGACATTCTTTAGGCTGAAGTTGTAAATGAACCAGAAAAACCCCTGGATTCTTTTTTTTTTTTAAAGATTTATTTATTTATGCATACAAGAGCTGGGGTACAGGCCAGAGGTGTGGGGGTGAGAGGATTCACCAGAGACAGAGTGGGGAACAGAACAGGCAGACTGACTGAAACACATTGCTGAGGGGAGCAGTGGATGAGACAGGAGAGGTCCGCTGTACCACGTGGGTTGCTCCCTGGCTGGGGATCAAACCCATGCTGCAGTGGCTGTGGATAGCTTTATAGGTTGCGTCTCAACCCCTTGCGCCAACAGGGAGGGCCTAGAGTTGTCATTTTTAACACTTCTCTTAGTAACTGGTAATAGTCAAAACACTAGAAAAGACATACTGACCTTCCCTTAATTGGTATTTATAGAATGTGACACCAAACAACAAAAGAATAGACTTTGTTTTTAAGAGCAGATGCTACGTTTACCAGGACAGACCATATCTTAATTATAAAATAAGTTTCAATAAATTAAAAACCATGTAAAGAATGTTCTTTGGTCACAATGGATTTAAATTAGAAATCTATAAGATTAAAAGAAAAACATTTATTTTGAAAATTAAAGATACACTCCTAAACAAACAGTAAGTCAAAGAAGAAATCACAAGAGAAAGTATTTTGAACAGAAATATAATAATAACATCACACAGCAAAATTTAAGATACAGTTAAAACAACAGTGTTTACAGGGAAATTAATACCCTTGAAGGACTGTATTAGAAAAAGAGACTCAAACTCAATAACCTGAATTCTCACCTTAAGTAACTAGAAAAGGAACAGCATATGAGCCACAAAATAAACAGGGAGTAAATAATGAGCAAAAATCAACTACAGAAAAATAGACAAAAATCAATGAAACTAAACACTAGGTTCATTAAAAAGATGAGAGAAAATTGCTAAGCTTCTAGCTATGTTGATAAAGGAGAAAAAGTAAGAGAGACCACGATTTTAGTATCAGGAATGAAAAATGGACATCATTATAGCTCCTGCAGCTATTAAAAGTATGAGGGAGGGCCACCCTGGTGGCGAAGCAGTTGAGCGCTGGGCTACGAAGTTGCCCGCAGCCTCTGAAGCACCCGTTTGATCCCCGAGGGCTGGCAAGGGTCCCACATGGCGCGAAGACCTCTCCTGCCATGCCCGCTGCTCCCCTCAGCAGTGTACTTCATCAGTCTGCCTGTTCTGCTCCCTGCTCTGGCTCTAGTGAATTCTCTCACTTCTGACTGTACCCAGTGCGTGTATAAATAAATAATCTAAAAAAAAAAAAGTATGAGGGAATACTATAAAAAATCTTTATGCAAATAAATTTGACAACCTAGATGAAGTGAACACATTTCTTAAAAGACATAAATTACCAAATTGACTCAAGAAGAAACAGATAATCTGAATAACTGTGTCCATGCAAAAATTCTTAACAAAATGTCAGAAAATTGGATTCTATGCTATATCCAAAGGAAAATACTCCGCTAAATGGTGTTTAACCTGGGATCACAAAGTTGATTTAAATCAATGCAGTTCCCCATATTAGATATAGATTCACCATATTAGAGCAAAGATTAGAAAGAAGGTGAAAAATTCAATCATTTGAATAAATACAGAAAAAGCACTTGACAAAATATAATATTCTTTCATGATTAAAGCTAGATGATACATTCTTCAAACAGATTAAAACCAACAGCTAAAATCATACTCAATGATGAAATTTTCAATGTTTTGTAAGATCAGAAGCAAGGAAAGATATTCATCCTCATCACTGATCTTTAACAGTATACTGGAGTACCTAGCCAATGCATTAAGGGGGGAAAATAAATAAACACCAGAAACATAGGTAAGACTGAAAGAAGCAAACTCCTTACAACCAACCCTCCAAAAAAAGGTAGACCACCGAAGAGGGAAGATTATAATGAATGATAATTTATTCAAAATACAACAAATAATAATTACAGGAATTAAAAAAATTCTATTGAAAAATTAACATAGCAAAGTTATAGGTTATATGGTTAATATACAAAATTTAACTGTACCTATACCTGCAATGAATAATTGAATATAAAATTAAAAATAAAACACCTCTTATAAAATCTCATGAAAAAATAAAACATACTTAAGAAAAATTTAATGAAAATATGAAAGGTCTCTACACAGAGATCTATAAAACATTGCAAAGGTAAATGAGAAACAACCTAAATAAAGAGAAACATACCATGTTCATTGATTCATGTTCATTGGCTTAAAAACTTAAAATTGGGGCCTCCCTGGTGGTGCAGGGGTTAATGTCTTAGCACTATCAAGCTATCACCAGCCACTGCAGCATGAGTTTGATACCTGGCCAGGTAGCTCACCCACATGGCGCAGCAGACCTCTACTGTGTCATCAGCTGCTCCCCTCAGCAGTGTATTTCAGCAGCTCTGTCTGTTCTGCTCACCACTCTATCTCTGGTGAATCCTCTCACCCCCCTGCACCTCTAGTGTACACCTCAGTCCTTTTATGCATAAATAAATCTTAAAAAAATAAAACCTTAAAATTGTTAAAATAGCAAATTTCCCAAAATTGATATTTTGATTCAATGCAATTCTAATAAAAATCCTGCAGCCCTTTAAAGAAATCAGTAGCTGATTTTATTATAAAATTACATGGGGAAAAAAAGGACTTAGAACAGAAAAAACAATTTGGACAAACAAACTGAAGGACTTAAGACTACCTGATTTTAAGACTTATAAAGGCATACAGACATAAAACAAAGTAGGGTCCAAAAAATAAACTTACTCTTACATCTCAACTGCTTTGGGGTATTGTGATCAAAGAAATTTCAATGGAGTGAGCTTTATCAACCCGTGGTGCTGGAATAATGAGCAAATCATATGGAGAACAATGAACTGTGACCTTACCTTGCATTATATATAAAATTAACTCAAACCTAATAGTAAGGGCTAAAATTATTAAACTTTCAGGAAAAAAAAACCTGGACTAGGCAAAATTTTCTTATACATAAAGAAGCACAAGTGTATTAGAAAGAAGGTGAAATGCACTTCATCAATATTAAAAACTTCCAAAGACACTGTTAAGAAAATGAAGACAAGTCACTAAACATAAGACATGGCAGCTGGGGGGAAATACACATACCACCACTTTCACCTCAAAAGTGAAAAGGCTAACAATCCAATTTAAAATGGACAAAATATCAGCAAATTTTATAAACACGAAAAGACAAAAGTACCTGACAGAAAATAGATCTATTGTTGCTCAGGGTTGCAGGCGAGAGAGTGGACCAACTGCAAAGACTAGGTAAAAACCTTTTAGGGTTGGTCTATTCTTGTTTTGACCATGGTGGTGATTGCACAATATCATTACTAAAACTTCAAACTGTAAAATTAATTAGTGAATGTAATTGTATGTAAATATACCTTAATGAAAAAAAAAAACACCTCATAAGACAAATGAAATGGTCTTCTCTAATAAAAGAAATGATATTGTGGGGGCCTCAGAGATAGTTTGAGTCTGATCCCTGGGGCCAGAGAGCTAACTCACACATGGTGCAGCAGATCTCTCCTGTTTTGCCTGCTACTCCCCTCTGCAGTGTATTTTAGTAGATCTACTTGTTTCGCTCCCCACTGTCTCTGGTGAATCCTCTCACCCCTACCCCCTGCACCTCAGGCCTATACCCTAGTTCTTCTACGCATAAATAAATCTTTAAAAAAAAAAGATACTGAAATCATGATCTTTTTTTCTTTTAATCTAATAGACTTGATAAAAATTACATTAGTAATGAAACGTATTAATTAGTACATTTCTGGAAAATAATTTGGCATTATATACCCAAATTCTTGAAAAATGAATGGACCATATGACCACACAATTCTATTTCTAAGAATTTTTACTACAGGAATAATCAAACAGTAAACAAGATGATGTGTAAGAATTATATTGGAAAGCTTTTCAAATAGTAAAAAATAATTGGGAAGTGTACATGCAACAATAGGTGATGAGTTAAATAATGAATTATCCATCCAGTGAAAATGACATAATCAATAATACATGTGTCCTTCCTGATGTATGAAGACATACTCAATGTTTGTTTTCTTCCCCTGGCCTGCATTATAGGCTGGTAATATTGACAAAAGTGTTTACTCCCCACTGTGGGAGTAATGATACAAATAAGTGACTAATAATGATAAGTGAGATTTCTAATATTAGAAGAAAAATAATAAACCACTCCTGTCATCTTTCACATAACCTTGGGTATATGAGGATATTTTCTGCCTAATTTTTATGAGGATTAACAGGAGTGGAGGCGTGGGGAGACTTAGGACTTTTCTCAGTATTATCACGAATGATCTGACATGAGCAACCATTTTGTTTCAAAAGAGCTCTGACCCACAAACAGAATTAGTTATTTTAAAAATGTACTTAGTTTGCCCTGTGATAAAGAAGTAACAGAAGGTTCTAGTATAGTTTTTTGTTTGTATTATTTGGGTGTCAATTCCTTATCTATAAAAGGAAAATGGTGGGATGCAAAGTTAGGTCATTTCTATTTCTATGGAAGATAAACCTATCAAAAAGCAGTTACACTTTCAAAAACTATAAAGTTGGCAAATGCAAAGTATCAGGAAATATATCTTTGTCAAAAGGCTAGTATACCTTGTAAACATTTACTTAGAGGGGAAAAAGAATAAAATTCTTATTAAATCCTAATAAATTTAAACACCCTGGGAACATTCACTGTAACATATAATGGAAATTTTGCCTGTCAAACAGACTAACAGGTAGAAATCATAATTGAAAGGTGACATATCCTCAATAATTTCCTAGTTGCTAAAATTTAAAGTCAATTATCTTACTTGAAGACAGTGTATAAGCACCTGTCATTGTAACCACATCAGCATCAGGTAATAAGATGTCTAATACTCCCACAACTACAGATAATTTTAAACAGAAAAGAGCAATATATTACTAGCTATTCAAGGTTAATAATTTATTGTGTCTGCTTTAAAATAATGTTTTGCAATCCAGCTAGGTTCAGATATTCAAATCAAGTAAGGATAATTCATTTATAAAATGAAATACAAGCTTGGTTTTAGTCTAACAGTATCACATCTAATAAATCTTTTCTAATTCTTATGAGGATTCACATCTTAATTCAAAGAGAAGAGTAAATAACCTGTTAAATATTTGTAAGTTTGACTTTAAAGAAGATTGAAAAAAATTTAACTTGACTCATCTAATACCAAATTAAAAAAAAGTTATATATATACACTCAAAAGAAATGAAACTCATTTAAGTAATCTGTTAAAGGAAACAATTATATATTTAGAATGGCCAACTGTAAACAACATTAGTATAAATTTATATTTTCCATAATCAATCCAGTAAATATTTTGCTATCTGAACTTTTCTGTGTGTATAGATGCCTACAGAAATTATGCAATAAAATAACTTGTAGTGTGAGTCTTGTACTTTGGTGCCTCATTTTTAAGTTAAATTATATCCCAAACCAAACTGAAATACAAGCAATTGTCTCAAGCAAAATTCTATTAGATGGAAGAATAATAAAAGTACAATTAAGTCTGGCTGGAGATGATGGTGATGGCATGTGCTCCTGCAACATACACAACACAGCAAGACTTAAAAGAGCATGAAAACAGGGAGCAGCTCTGTTCTATCACCATTTAGATTCCATAGGTCTCACTTAGGTATTCTACAAGGGAAATATGCCAGGAGAAGAATGCATCTTTTATTTTCCTTTAAAAAAAAAAGATTTATTTATGCATACAAGAATTGGGATGTAGGCCAGAGGTGAGGGGGTGAGAGGATTTACCAGAGACAGAGTGGGGTGCAGAACAGGTGGATCTACTGAAATACACTGCTGAGGGGAGCAGCGGGCAAGAGCAGTAGGCAAGAGGTCTGCTGTGCCATGTGGGCCAGCTCCCTGGCTGAGGAATGAACTCATGCCACAGTGACAGTGATAGCTTAATAGCTGTGTCCTTAATCAGTGCTACCAGAGAGGTCTCGCATCTCTTATTTTCTAACACAAAAGGAAATGGTTGTTCATCTGTTAATCGTAAGGAGTTTCTTAAGCCATTTACCTAATACTAGTGATTTATAAAGGTAGATTTTTATAAGGGCATCATTTCTTTATTGAGGAAAATAAAGATATTTCAATATTCCCTCTTTCTCCTTTTTTTCTATTGTTTGGAAAGAGTTGGGAGTGTGGAAGTGTCTTCTATAGAAGTGTCTTCAAGATCTACATGGGCTTCTAACTGATGTATATCAACAGCCAACTAAAAGTTTCCTTTTTGATGTCAAAGTGTCAAGATTCCCATACTGTATTAAAGTTCAGGCAAACTCAGTCCAAATGCAAACTGGTGATGGACATTTTCTCCTCCTTCAATATTCCCTTGACAATATCCCTCATGACTAGAGATGTGAAGTTATAGTGTAGGATTTAAAAAATACTTAACATTTCACTTTCAAAAACTCAAGTTACATCAACTGAGTCACAATAATAGATCTGTAAGGTTTTGGTCAGCCTTCTAGACTTAATTATATGAACTGGGCTAAAAGTAAATTACTGTACAATGCCCACATGTATAAAGTTATAGTTTTATATAGTGAATCAAGGACTATGTATTTTGTCAAAAATTAATTACTATTTTCAAAAATTCAAAAATTACTATTTTTAGTGTGTCAGTATGACTTCTAGAATGCCATTTAAATTCTTCTGAAATCAGTTAAGCAGCCACCATTCTTTCTCAACTTTTTCAAAAGCATATGCTTGACCTATAAAAGAATGCATGTACTGACAATTTCTTGAATATCACTATTTAATAAGTAAGACATCATGATGAATGTGCAATTATGCTTCATTCATGAGAGGCTTGGATTAAGAAATACATGGGAAATTTTTGAATAATTAAATTCTCCATTCTGGTTTTATGATTTTAAGATAGGAGCAATAGTTAGCACACAACCAAAAGAAAAATCAGGGACACACTTGGGGAAAAGATGAGATTTCTATTGGAGCCAGTTATTTTAGAAAATCCTAGAATACTTACAGTGAGTGTCAGAATGCCATCTGGCTGTACTATTGATGTAATTTTTAAATGTAACTTTAAGGACTGATGCAATGCGGGGAGGTGGGAGTTGAGAGTGCGTACCTAATGGAACAATCACTTCAACTATATTTACTTTAATTGCAGAAAATTTGGAATTGTGATACTTTACATTCTGACCAAGAAATAAATTTTACTTATGTGCTGCTTTATAATAAAGTCCCTAAAGACTAGAGTATACAATTACACTATAGTCCTGAGCAGTAGGATCTTGGACTCTAGAAGAGAGACTTATGTAGAGAAATGTATCTTTTCCAGAGCTTTAAATTTGAAACTATTTGAGTTATGGTCTGGATTTAAAAAAAAAAGGAAAAAAATTCCATCACAAGTAGACTCTATTAATCTAAGTTAGGAAGGGAATGAATCAGACACATTGTGATATAGAATGGTTAGCAAAACAGCTCTAGGGTCCAAGGTATTGTCCAAGCTGATTACTGTCCTACTTTGAGGGGTATGTTTAGGAGAGAGGGAGATATAAAACAGGAGTGTTAGGAGAGGGAGGCAGCCACAGCAGTATAGTAAAACATTTGACAGAAACATACAACTCACAGTCTTTTCTACCATGAAGACAATCCTTTTCTAGAATGGAGTGCAACAATTTTCACTTGAGGTGGCTGATGGCTAGTATTTCTGCTTCCCCAAAGTTCTAGCTCATCTTATACTGATAAAAAGATTACATCCTCCACCATTCAAAGACTTCTTAGGAAATGTGAAAATCGGAGCTCGGAGAGGTGACCTATCCTTACTGGTTGAAGAAGAGCTCTAAGAATGTGAACTGAGAGATGTCTCTGCTATGTGGGCAAAACAATTCCAGAAAATAAAGAGAATTTGCAGAGAAACAGAGAAAGGAGACAAGAAACAGATAAAAGTAAATCAAAACAAACCAGTGCAGAAATAAGGTTACTAGAAGGGAAGTGTGGGGTGTGAGGAGTAAAGGCAGGAGGGTGTCCAATGAACTATAGTGGAGGATGATGGGTGTTTTGGTGGTGGGTATAGTGTGGTAACATACATCTGAGGCAGTGTGAACCTATACCCCTAAATCATATAGTGTTGTAAACCAACATTATCTCAATAAAAAAATACAATTGAAAAAAAAATGATAAGAAACTCGACAATATTCAAGGCATATGTTTCAGATATATTTAAGGCAAGTTCTACTTCTATGCTGAGGTCTAGTCAATGGCGCTGGAAGGGATCATGCGCAGCGTAATAAGCCAGAAAGAAAAAGAAAAATACCGGATGGTCTCACTCATAGCAGGAATCTAGAAAACTTAAATAAGGGACCAGGAAAATGAATAACTATAAGAAAGTGAAAATCAAAATCAACAAACAACTATAAACCAGAGATACTCTATGGGGGGGTGGGGGGTGGGGAGGGAAGGGATTGGGGTCAAAATAAGGGGGTTGCAATCGTATGGGGAATATAAAAATAAAATTTATTAAAAAAATAAATAAATCTTTTTTGCTAGTTTGAGTTGAACTTTCACTATCCAAGAGATCCAACTCTTACATCCACCTCATTTTTACTTGTATAAAATTATTAGCTTTTGTCTTTCCTTCCCTTCCCATTGTAATTTTCACTTCCAACAAGCCCCTAAAGATGTCACTTTCAAACAATCCTTTCCAGATATTTAATCTTTTTATGGCACAGTATAGAGAACCATGGATGCAAATCAGTAGCTCTGTTATCAAGAACTCCACTAATTTCTCCCAATACTATTTCTCTCTCTGTATACAAGACTTGGGCTCGATAGCAAAGGACAAGTATCTATAGCTGGGTTAGTAATGCACTATCTATAAATATATCCATGACAGTCATCTCAAAGGTGCAAAAGAGAAAGTCAGCCTTATTAAAATGTGTTCTTGCTTTTTTTGGCTTCTAGGGCAGAAACAATATATCAACTTTCAGACTACTTGGGTTTCAAGCTACTTTTGGTTTGGTTTTGATGGTGCTTTTGCACAGAAATCTGAAGCATATATAGCATATATTCCCTATGAAGTTGTGGAAAATTACAGACTTTTTAGAGAGTTTAATTTTGCCTTACATATACGAAACCAAATCATTTTACTTGTTCAGAAGTATTAAGTATCATCTGATGAGAATGTAACCATGACTGGTAAAACAACTGAGTCTATCATATTCTAGTAAAGATACTATAATTTCTTTCTGCTACCTCTGTTATTGAGCAATAGTGATTTTTTGTAGTCTTTCTTGTCACTGTCTTTTTAGAGATGTTGGGTTGAAATTCTAATGTATTATAATGCAGGCCATATACTGACTTAGATGATCTGACCACTGAATAAGGTCTGACATTTGTTCATCAATTATTAACAATAGCAGAAACTACTAAAGAATCTAGCATAATATCAATAAATTAGCTGAACAAATGAAATATATGATCAGTGACAGCCACCGATCTGTAATTTTCATGCAAAAGATTGTTACCTTCATTTTAAAAAGAAAGATTAATGCACAGAGAAGCTAAATTTCTCTTGGATCACAGAGAATAAATGGCAGCAGTGGATGGGACTGGATTAAAAGTGTGCTGGACTCTCTGTTATGTTCTTTTTCCTGTATCAGGTGGCTCTCTCTGAACTCTGAAGTTCTGTGAAGCAGCAATTAAAAAGTTTTCCCTCTAAATTTTCTCAGGGTCCCTTTAATCATAATTACATTTCAGAGAATTCTCCTTTTTATTAAAAATCACTCCTCTTAATATACCTGTGGAGTATGTTAAGGGAAATATGCAGTGAGGACATGGAGGGAGAACTAATGGGATCGCCCACAAAAGTTCTACTTTTGGAAATGCTATTATATATAGATCAGCCTACTTTAGGAGTGTTCAATTTTGGTTTCATTAAGTATGTATGTATTTCAGAGCCAGAATTAAGAAACCCATTGTATATTTTTCCAACATCTGGTCACAAGAATATTTCAAAGAAGCCAAAGTCCCTTATTTCATTAATATATGTCTCTTCCTTCACCTAACTCCCTTCCAAGTCAGTTATTATTCATTAGTTGGGAGAGAAGGTTTCTTAGAAATCTGGTTAGGAAAATTTTAAAAATATAATAAAAATTAAAACATTTAGTTTCTTAGTTGATTCCACCCAAGGCCAGTCTGTTTTGTTTCACCCTTATCTCCCTGTCACATGTCACAGAATAGGTGTTTGTTGAAAGGGAAGGCTTTACTAATGTAAATCTGGTTAGGAAACAAGGACTTTCATAAAATACTATCCCCTGAGCTCAAGAATAAACTAGCCTTAATAAGGGAAAGAAAAATTCTAAAACAGTGTTCCAAAATATTTATGTAGTTAATGGGAACAAGAAAATTCCCTCTGAAACTATGGCTTCCTCCAAAGAGAAAAATAAACACCATTAAAATGGAAGATTTACCACATACTGAGCAAATGTTCTCAATCTGTTTCTGTTGTAAAGAAACATGTACATCCATAAGTTTTCTAAAACTACGAACATGTTAAATGCTAAATTTCAATGGTCTAAGTAATTTTTCAAAGACAAAAATGTTGACTAGCCTTCCCTTTCCCTTATCCTCTATTCTGCCCCTTTCATTTTTATTTTCTAAATAAGCGATGAGGAACATGAGACCAAGGAAAAGTTGGTCCTGACAGAACAACATTTAGCTTTAGAAACAGGAAGAAAAAGCTGCTATTCAGGTGCTATGTGTCACCAATCCAGAGAGATTTTGCCTTTTGGCAGCACATTTAAGAAAACCTATGTGTTGTAAGTTACACTGATTTCTAGGCCTTTCTTGTTCAATGTTGCTCCCTAGCAACATTTCAGAAAATGATAAAATGACATTCAAGATATAGAAGACAGGCTGGTTGTCAAAAGAAAAAAAAATTTGATGTCAGCATGACAAAGGCTTTTTATTTTGGAAGATAGGTAACAAGCACATTACTTAAAAAAAAAAAAAAAAGGCACTAAGAAGAGAATATTCTCCATACAATCTGTTTTACTTGGATTAAATGCCACAAAACTCATAATGTATGTTTTGGGATATGTCAAAGTGAGTATCAAAAAAGGGTCTCCTAACAGGAAAGGTCAAAGTCCCACAGAACAGACGGTTATCATTTTACAGAGTACTATGAAAATTTTGGTGACAACTTTTTAAAGAAAACCATTAGGACATTAAGCTTTGCATCTTTGGGAATTATTTTTATTAGATTTCTTAAATGTCACTAGCCATGTGGATGAAACTTACATGGGAAGTTATTTTATATTTAAAAAAATGAAACAACAGAAACTACTAGGGACTACATTGCCCTTAGTTCAATCAGTGATTATATACTTCAGACACCTATAAAAACAGAGAAATCAGACACTCATGTTCTCACTGCCCAGATAAAGTGTTTGCCACATCAGCTTCAGCTATCTTTTGTTAAGACATTAATGCTACAGAGGCTCCCTGGTGGCGCAAGGGGTTAAGCACTGCTCTATGAAGCAATCCACAGCTTCTGATCCCCTGCCCGCCAGGGAGCAGCCCACATGGCACAGCAGACCTCTCCTGTCTTGCCTGCTGCTCCCCTCAGCAGTGTATTTCAGTCAGTCTGCCTGTTCCCTGCTATATCTCTGGTGAATCCTCTCACCCCCCCATACCTCTGGCCTGTACCCTAGTTCTTGTATGCATAAATAAATCTTAAAAAAAAAAAGGCATAATGCTACAGATGTGTCTAGAATGACTTGTTCCATAATCTTTCCCTCTTCAGAATTAAACATTATCCTACTCTGGTGCGAAGCTCTGATACTTTAAAAATTTGATACACATGACTTCCATAAACACAAGTAATTGCTGTCTTTTAAAATTTTACATAAATGGCATCGTACTGGCCTAAAAAGCTTTTACATGAAACTGGTTTTCTCCCTCAATCAGTCTTGTTTTATGATTTATACAAACTGATCCATCTAGGTCTAGTTCACTCATTTTATATGTAGCTAGTATATGAATAGAGTATAATCCCAAAGATCCAAGAAATTTGATAATCCTCAAGTAGAATAAACATGAAGAAAATTGTACCAATGCATATTGTAACTAAATTGCTGAAAGTCATTGATAAAAAAATATAAAAAACATTATATATCTCAATACAATCTGGAAAACAATGTAGCAATATCTTTAAAGTACTTGAAGGAATAAAAACCTAGAATTCCATATCCAACAAAAATAATTTTCAAAAATGAAGACGAAATAAAGACTTTGGGCCAGACATAAAAAATTAATTCACCACCAGCAGGCTTGCACTGTAAGAAGTGATAAAAGAAGGTCCACAAGCAGAAGGAAAATGATACCAGATGAAAACTGATCTACACAAAAAAGAATGAAAAGCACAGGAAAAAAAATCAATTTATAATTAAAAATAAATTAAGAGATAACCTACTATTTTAAGCTAAATAATAACAATGTAGTGCAGGGTACAATATATATAGAAGCAAATGTATGACGATTTTAGCACAAAAGCCAGAGGGAAGAAATGGAAGTGGACTACTGTGAAGTTACAATGCTATACATAATGTAGTATATTATCAACTGAAGGAACACTATGATGAGTTAAGGATATGTACTATATCATATACCCAAAAGAAACCACTATAATAACAAAGCAAAGAGTTACAGCTAAAAAGCCAATAGAAACAAAATGGCACCATAAAAACACCCATGATTCATATTTTAAAATTGATAGGCGACCAAAATTTAGAATGTTTGCTCTTCAAATGATACTGTCAAGAAAATAGAAAGAGGGCCTCCCCTGGTGGCGCAGCGGTAGAGCGCTGGGCTGCGAAGCTGCCCGCAGCCTCTGCAGGGCAGGTTCGATCCCCGGCCACTGGCGAGGGTCCCACATGGTGCGACAGACCTCTCCTGTCTCGCACGCTGCTCCCCTCAGCAGTGTACTTCGTCGGTCTGCCTGTTCTGTTCTGGTGAATTCTCTCACCCTCCCGCGTTTCTGACTGTACCCAGTACTTGCATAAATAAATAAATAAATAAAATCTTTAAAAAAAAAAAAAAACCCAACAAAATCTGCTCACAACATATCGTCCAAAAAAAAAAAAAAAAAGAAAACAGAGAAAAGTTACCACTGGAAGAACTTATTTCATAGACATATAGTTGATAAAAGATTTATATTGGAATAAAACCTCTGAAAGGTCAAAAAGAAATGAATACAACTAAAAAAAAAATCGTGAGAAGAATAAACACTTCACTGAAAATGATATATAGATGGCAAATCATTAGTCATTAGTGAAATGCAAGTTAAAACCAAGGTAAAAATACCACTACACATCTAATAAAATATTTAAAATTTAAGACTGACCACATCAATAAGGCTGTAGAGGAACTGAAACAGTTGGAGATGTGAAATAGTAAAACCACTTTGGAAAAGTGCTTAACTAAAAGTCCTACGTATACCTACAATATTATCCAGACATGTAACTCCTAGGTGAAATGAAAACATGTCCACGCAAAGAGTTAGACATGAATGTTCAGAGAAACTGTATTCGGAAAAGCCCCAAACTAGAAAAAACCCAGCACTCTGGCACAGCCTCACAACAGATCACTTTTAAGTAACAAAAGGTAATGAACTGTTGATTTGTGCAACTATGTGGATGCATCTCAAATATGCTGAGTAAAAGCAGCCAGATGAAAGTGAGTGCATTCCATCTGACTCCATTTATATAAAACTCTGGAAAATGCAAACAAATCCATAGTGAAAAAAATCTGGAGATGGGTGTTGGGACAAGCTGGGGAGGTAGCAAGACATGGAAGGGAAAGATTATAAAAGATACATTTGTTGTGATGAATATGTTCAGAATCTTGACTGAGGTGATGGTTTCATGGATGTTTTTATATATCTATCAAATTGTACAATTTAAATATTTATAGTTCATTGTAAGCAACTATATTTTAATACAGCTGTTAAAATAATCTTAACCTGGTTTCTAAAAGGGTATAAACTTTCAGTAGAATAAGATGAATAGGGCCTAAGAATCTGAGGTATAACAGGGTGACCATGGTTTTACAAAACTGAAATTGTTATATAAATTGTTATTTTATTAGTGAAGTCACTAATAAAGGTGATGGGCATGTTAATTAACTGGACGGTGTGAGTCCTTTTACAATGTGTGCATATATATATTAAACTATCATGTTGTATACCTTAAACATATTGTAATTTTAAATGTCAATTGACAAATTATACCTCAATAAAGTGGAAAAACTAAACCTGTTTCCATTAACCCATCATTGGTGTGGAATGAAACCAACAAACACTTACACAGTGTTCTACTTCAGAAATTTCTAGTCATTGAAAGTCAGGATTCTCAATATGTGAGAAAGGACACACAAGTGTAAGATCAGAGTTTTAGTAATTTCAATTCAAAGTATCAGTATGGACTCCTGAGGTCATTCTTTCTTAAAAGTATCTCTCCAGGGCCTCCCTGGTGGTGCAGGCAGTTGAGCAAAGCACTGTGAAGCTGTCTGCAGCCTTTGCAGCACGAGTTCGATCCCGGGCCAGCCAAGGAGCAATCCACATGGTGCAGCAGACCTCTCCTGTCTCTCCCACTGCTCCCCTCAGCAGTGTATTTCGTCATTCTGCCTGTTCTGCTCCCCACTATGTCTCTGGTGAATCCTCTCACCCTCCTGCACATCTGGCCTGTATCCCGGTTCTTGTATAAATAAATAAAATCTTTTTAAAAAGTATCTCTCCATAGAAAAAGCCGTATAAACAATAACCAATGCAAAGGGAATTAGTACCTTTATTACCCAGGGGAAGGTGGAGAAATGGCTGATTCCAGCTCTGGGCTAGGAAATGTACAGAATGAGTTTGAAACATTTGTCATATTTAGGCTGTTAAAAAACCAGAATTATATTGAAAGGATTTAGGATCCCAGTAACTAAAACAGTATAATTTGTATACCAATAAAGACAGTAATTGCTATGAAATGAAATCATTTATGTTTCAATCCATAAGTGAATAATAATATCATTAATCACTATTGGGAGGGTGCTAATAAACCAAGCCATTATTTTGAAAATGGAAAAGGTAACAAATCATTTGCTTATCCTACTTTTTCCTATACAATTTATACTGACCAATAAGTAACCAAAGAGAAGATGAAGTATTTCAACAAATAAATGAAAAAAGATTTGGTATTATTAGAATATCACCATTTTGCAAACCTCAACAAACCAATGGATCTAGGCAGCAATTATCAATGTCTACTAATATTACAAAAGGTGAGATAACCCACTATTCTGTGACCACTGACTAAGTAGACATCACTACTAGTGAAGTAGTCATACTCACCACATATAAAACATGAATGTGATCAAGTCTCCAGATCCAATTATCAATGAACAAAAAGAACAGAACAGCATCACATGGGTATAAACAATAAATCTCAGTAAACTCTAAGACAACACTACTACCTGGATTTCTTAAAAATTAAATTCCAAGTGATAAAAGGAAGTATGACAGAAGGGGAACTAATACATAGATGTGGGCATTCTCAAAGTTTTCTAACTTTTTCTACCTGATCACTCGCATCCATTGTCTGAAGCTATAAGCCTTATGACGGAAGACTATCTCTCCAGCGGACATCACAGAGGTAACATGTCTAAAGCCCAACCTTGAGAAGACACCCTGAGGAGCCAGAGGTAAGCTGGGAGGCTCGCCCATGCCAGGCCCCTTCTAGCCTGCAGTCCCAGCCCAGAGGGGAGCGGCACTCACTGCTGGGGCAGACTGGGCGTGCAGGGGAGCACATCACCCGCATCACCATTTTGCAGCAGGGACCTTTCTTTGGTGGAGACTGTGTGAAACCAGCAGAAGTCTCCCAGAGGAGCCAGAGGTGAGCTGGGAAGTTCGCCCAAGATGCTGGTCAGTACCAGCAACACAGTGTCCCAAGGAATACGGCAAATTAGAAAACAGGCAGTAGGGAGTAGAAAAACCACATGCAACCCAGCAACTCCTCAGGAAAAAAGCACACCACAAAAAGAAAACCACCTACCAGATTGCAACGACAGTAACTTGGAAGAACTTCTGAGCCTTCCAGATAGAGAATTTAAAATTGCCGTGATTAAAAAACTGACAGAAGTCATAAAGGAAAACAATGATAAGGGAAAAATAATTAATGACCAGAAGAATGAAATCGAGTCCCTAAAGAGGGAAGTAAAAGAAATGCAGGAGATCAAGGAATTAATGGAGGCACTAAAACTCTGGGAAAAGCAATGAAAGCAGAATAGATGAAATGGAAGAACGAATAAGTACTCTTGAAGACGCAGAAATAAAAAGAACTAAAACAGAAAATCAAGGAGAAGTATGAAGGAAAAAGACCGAAGAAAGACTTCAGGAACTATCTGACTCCATGAGGAAAGGAAATATAAAAGTTATAGGAATCCCAGAAGGAGAGGAGAGAGATGTAGGAACAGAGAAAATATTCAGGGATATAAATGAGGAGAACTTCCCAAACGTGAAGGAGTGAAAATTGATATACAAGAAAAAGAAGAACACCAAACTTCCATGACGAAAGGAAAAATACAGCAAGACACATAATAGTAAAGCTCCCAAGAATCCAAGACAAGGAAAAAATAATGAAACTGACAAGAGGGAAGAAACAGATAATATTCAAAGGAAAACCAATCGGACTGACATCAGACTTCTCCAAAGAAACACTATGGGCAATGAGAGAGTGGAGGGACATAGTCAACAGACTCCAAGAAAACAGATGCCAACCAAGAATACTCTATCCCGCAAAGCTCTCCTTCCTCTATGAAGAAAGAATAAGGACCTTCCCAGACAAACAGAAACTCTGGAATTTCATTACGACTAAACCCCCCACTCCAAAAAATACTACAAGGAGTCCTAAAGCCGGAACCGCAGAGGGACGAATAACAAAAAAAGAAGGTTAAAAAAAAAGTTATTAAAAGAATAAATAAAATCAAAGGAAAGACAAACACAATGGCAAATACAGATGCTAACATATCAATACTAACTCTAAATGTAAATGGACTAAACTCTTCAATAAAAAGACACAGAGTCGCAGGCTGGATTAAGAAACAAAACCCAACCTTTTGCTGTCTCCAGGAAACACATTTAGCTGCAAAAGATAAAAATAGACTCAAAGTTAAAGGATGGAAAACAATTCTACAAGCAAATGGACCAAAAAAGAAGGCAGGAACAGCTATACTCATATCAGATAAAACAGATTTCAAACTCAAAAAGATAAAAAGAGACCCCAGTGGTCATCACATTATGATCAAGGGACAATACTTCAAGAAGAAATAACACTCATTAACATACATTCACCAAACGAAGGAGCACCAAAATATATCAGACAACTATTGGCATCTCTGAAAACAGACATCAGAGAAAACACATACGTAGTGGGAGACTTCAACACACCACTATCAACAATGGATAGATCAACAAGACAAAAAATAAGAAAAGACACTAAAGCTCTAAATAAGGATCTAGAGCACTTGGGCTTAACAGACATCTATAGAACACTAAACCCCAAAAAATCTGAGTATACATTTTTCTCAAGTGCACACGGATCATACTCCAGGATCGATCACATACTGGGGCACAAGACAAACATCAACAGATACACCAAGATTGAAATCATACCAACCATCTCCTCTGACCATGAAGGCATCAAACTAGAAATAAACCATAAAAAGAAGGCAAGGTACTCTCCTACCTCATGGAAATTGAAACCCACACTACTGGAAGTCCACTGGACTAACGAGGAGATCAAAGAAGAAATTAAAAAATTCTTTGAATTGAATGACGAGGACACCAATTTCCTAAATGTATGGGATGCAGCAAAAGCAGTAATAAGAGGAAAATATATAGCAATAGAGGTTCACATCAAGAAACAAGAAAGAACTCAAAGAAACAACCTAATCTTGAAGCTCAAAGATCTAGAAAATGAACAACAAAAAAACCCCAAAACCAGTAGAAGAAAAGAAATAATAAAAACCAAAGCAGAAATAAATGAAATCGAAATTAAAAAAACAATCCAAAAGATCAATGAAACCAAGAGCTGGTTCTTCGAAAAAATGAATAAAATAGACAAACCCCTAGCCAGGCTCACAAGGGAAAAAAGGGAGAAAGCACAAATAAACAGGATCATAAATGAAAGAGGAGAAATCTCAATGGACACAGCAGAAATCAAAAGAATAATCAATAACTACTATGGACAGTTATATGGAAACAAATTCAACAATCTAGAGGAGATGGACAAATTCCTACAACTCTACAATCACCCAAAGCTAGATAAAGAAGAAACAGAACACCTAAACAGACCAATTACAAGTAGCGAAATTGAGATGGTAATCAAAAACCTCCCCAAAAACAAAAGCCCAGGACCTGATGGATTTACAAATGAATTCTACCAAACATTCAGAGACGAATTAGTGCCTATCCTTCACAAACTCTTTCAAAAAATTGAGAAGGAAGGTATAATACCAAACATGTTCTATGAATCCAACATTACACTAACACCAAAACCGAACAAGGACAACACACAAAAAAGAAAACTATAGGCCAATCTCCCTAATGAACACTGATGCAAAAATCCTCAATAAAATTTTAGCTATCAGAATCCAACAGTGTATCCATAAGATAATTCACCACGACTAAGTAGGATTCATTCCAGGGACACAAGGATGGTTCAACATCCAAAAATCAATCAACGTTATCCAACACATCAACAAAAAGAAATATAAAAACCATATGATAATATCAATAGATGCCAAGAAAGCTTTCGACAAAGTGCAACACCCATTCATGATAAAAGCCCTTGAAATTCTTGGGATACAAGGAACATACCTCAACATCATAAAGGCCATATACGACAAGCCAACAGCCAGTATCATTCTCAATGGTGAAAAGCTGAAAGCATTTCCATTAAGATCTGGAACAAGACAAGGATGTCCACTCTCACCAATGCTTTTCAATATAATACTGGAAGTCCTAGCCAGAGCAATAAGACAAGAGAAAGACATACAAGGAATCCAAATAGGAAAAGCAGAAGTCAAACTATCACTATTTGCAGATGATATGATAATCTACTTAGGGAACCCCAAAAACTCCATGGAAAAACTAATTAAATACATCAATCAGTTCAGCAAAGTGGCAGGATACAAAATCAACATGCAAAAGTCAGTAGCCTTCCTATACACAAACAATAAATCTGAAGAAGAAGAAATGAAAAAAATCCCCTTTATTATCGAAACAAAAAAAGTCAAATACTTGGGAATAAATCTAACAAAAGAGGTAAAGGACCTTTACAAAGAAAACTATAAAACACTGTTAAAAGAAATAGAAGAAGATACAAAGAAATGGAAAGACATCCCCTGCTCATGGATTGGAAGAATAAACATTATTAAAATGGCCATCCTACCAAAAGCAATATACCGATTCAATGCTATTCCAATAAAAATTTCAATGTTATTCTTCAAGAAATAGAACAATTATTGATGAAATTCATATGGAATCACCAAAAACCCCCAATAGCCAAAGCTCTCCTGAAAAAAAAAGAAAGGGAATGGAGGCATCACACTCCCAGATTTCAAACTATACTACAAAGCCATAATCATCAAAACTGCATGGTATTGAACAAGAACAGACACACAGACCAATGGAATCGAATAGAAAATCCAGAAATAAACCCACAGTTTTATGGTCAACTAATATTTGACAAAGGAGCAAAGAATATGCATTGGAGCAAAGAAAGTTTGTTCAATAAATGGTGCTGGGAAAACTGGGTCGCTACATGCAAAAGAATGAAGCTTGACTACTACCTCACACCATATACAAAAACCAACTCAAAAGGGATTAAAGAACTAGACATAAGACCTGAAACCATAAAATACATAGAAGGAATTATAGGCAAAACACTACGGGATATGCACATCAAAGACATCTTTACAGACACATCACCCAAAGCAGTGATAGTGAAGGCAAAGATCAACAGCTGGGACTACATCAAATTAAAGAGCTTCTGCACAGCAAAAGAGACAATAACAAAAACTAAGAGAAACCCCACCAACTGGGAGAACATTTTTGCACACAACACTAATGATAAAGGACTGATCACAAAAATCTACAAAGAGCTGATGAGACTCAACAACAACAAAGAAAATAATCCTGTCAAAAAATGGGTAGAAGAGCTAAAAAGAAACTTCTCTGAAGAGGAAATACAAATGGCCAACAGGCATATGAAAAAATGTTCACCATCACTCATAATCAGGGAAATGCAAATCAAAACTACCATGAGATACCATCTAACACCAGTAAGAATGGCACATATTAAAAAAACTAGCAACAACAAATGTTGGCGAGGTTGTGGAGAAAAAGGAACTCTCCTGCACTGTTGGTGGGAGTACAAACCGGTCCAACCACTATGGAGAGCTGTGTGGAGATTTCTTGACCTACTAAAGATAGAGCTTCCATATGATCCAGCAATTCCACTCCTAGGTATTTACCCAAAGGACACAGAAACATCAACTCCAAAGAGCACCTGCACCCCTATGTTTATAGCAGCACTGTTTACAATAGCTAAGCTTTGAAATCAACCCAAATGCCCCAAAATAGATATGCTCAGAGAGATAAGCCAGAAAGAAAAAGAAAAATACCGGATGGTCTCACTCATTGCAGGTATCTAGAAAACTTAAATAAGGGACCAGGAAAATGAATATCTATAAGAAAGTGAAAATCATAATCAACAAACAACTATGAACCAGAGACATTTTATGAGGGTTGGGGGGCGGGGGGGAGGGATTGGGGTCAAAATAAAGGGGTTGCAATTGTTTGGGGAATATAAAAATAAAATTTAAAAAAAAAATAAAGCCCAACCTCATCACAGGTTACAAATTCATCTTTTTTTTGTGGGGGGGGACTGGAACTTATTTATTTTTATTTTTTTAATTTAAATTTTATTTTTATATTCCCCATACAATTACAACCCCCTTACTTTGACCCTAAGCCCTCCTTTCCCTGGCTCCCACCCCCCACAGAGTGTCTCTTGTTCATAGCTATTTGTTGATTTTGATATTTTCTTTCTTATAGTTATTCTTTTTCCTGGTCCCTTATTTAAATTTTCTAGATTCCTGCTATGAGTGAGACAATCCGGTATTTTTCTTTTTCTTTCTGGCTTATTTTGCTGAGCATGATCCCTTCCAGCACCATCCATGTTGCTGTAAATTGCATGTGTTTATTTTTTTGAATGCTGAGTAATATTCCATGGTGTATATGTACCACATCTTTTTGATCCAGTCATCTATTTTTGGGCATTTGGGTTGTTTCCAAAGCTTAGCTATTGTAAACAGTGCTGCTATAAACATAGGGGTGCAGGTGCTCTTTGGAATTGATGTTTCTGTGTCCTTTGGGTAAATACCTAGGAGTGGAATTGCTGGATCATATGGGAGCTCTACCTTTAGTAGGTCAAGAAATCTCCACACAGCTCTCCATAGTGGCTGGACTGGTTTGCACTCCCACCAACAGTGCAGGAGAGTTCCTTTTTCTCCACAACCTTGCCAACATTTGTTGTTGCTAGTTTTTTTAATATGTGCCATTCTCACTGGTGTAAGATGGTATCTCATGGTAGTTTTGATTTGCATTTCCCTGATTACAAGTGATGTTGAACATTTTTTCATATGCCTGTTGGCCATTTGCATTTCCTCTTCAGAGAAGTTTCTTTTTAGCTCTTCTGCCCATTTTTTGACTGGATTATTTTCTTTGTTTTGAATCTCATCAGCTCTTTGTAGATTTTTGTGATCAGTCCTTTATCATTAGTGTTGTGTGCAAAAATGTTCTCCCAGTTGGTGGGGTTTCTCTTTGTTTTGTTATTGTCTCTTTTGCTGTGCAGAAGCTCTTTAATTTGATGTAGTCCCAGCTGTTGATCTTTGCCTTCACTATCACTGCTTTGGGTGATGTGTCTGTAAAGATGTCTTTGATGTGCATATCATGTAGTGTTTCACCTTTATTTCCTGCTAAGTATTTTATGGTTTCAGGTCTTATGTCTAGTTCTTTAATCCATTTACAAATTCATCTTACTAAAAGGAATCTTAAAGATTATCCAATCTAACCATCTACCTAACATTTTTATATAATGCAAAGTCATCTTCTTGTTCAAAAGTGAACAAAATAAAACTGAATAAAACCCAATTTTCTTATCCTCACATTCCAAGCCCAGTCTGCTTCTAGTTTTATCTCTCATCTTTCTCCTCTACATATATTCTACTGCCAAATTAGGCAGTAGTTATTCCTCAAATATGCCTACATGCACTTACCTCATCTGTTTCCCTACCACAATCCCATCTACAATTTCCATTAGCTGAAATATTCCCACTGGTGGGATCAAGAAGGATATTTTTCTGATTTACATTCCTCTACACAACAGTAATGGTGAATGATTAGCATCTCTTATTTGAGGATAGAATATATGTATATACTGAAGATGAAATATAAAACACACAAAAGAACCAAGATAAAAGCAAATCCAATTCCAAGTTTATGCCAAAGACTACTTAACAATGCCCAGATCATGCTAATTCTCATTTGGTACCACATAGACAGCCCACATAATAAATCAGATCATTTTTGAAGTTATAAAATCTAGAAATGCTAGAAATGGGGTAGTAACTTTCACATAAAAGTAGTTTAACTCTTTTGTCTCTAAAAACTTTATTTTGCCTACTTAAGAGCAAAAGATAAACTCATAATCCTTACAAAAATTAGTTTGCTTATATTTATACTCAATATCAAGTTAACTCTCATTTTCAAATGAAATGTAAGTATAACCAGTCACACCTTATGCTGAAATTATATTCAAAGGTTAAAGCAAAATATTCAATCAGACATAGTTGGTAAAAAAAGAACAAAACAAAAATACTATAAAACTGTACTTTCTCATACAGTGTTGGTAAGTATAAATCAGAACAATTTTGGTCAAAGACTTCTAGTTGCTACCAACTAGCACATTTTCCTTCTTTTCCTAAGCAATAGAACTGCAATCTTTTCTTTTTTTTTTTTGTTTTCTTCTCTTCTGCAGCTAGTGTGGCCAGGTGATTCACTTTTGTCCAATGAAATGCAGATAGAGGGCCTCCCTAGTGGCGCAAGGGGTTAAGATGCAATCTATGAAGCTCCCCACAGCCACTGCAGCACAAGTTCCATTCCCAGCCAGGGAGCAACCCACATGGCGCAGCAGACCTCTCCTGACTCATCCACTGCTCTCCTCAGCAGTGTATTTCAGTTAATCTGCCTGTTCTGTTTCCCACTCTGTTTCTGGTTAATCCTCTCACCACCACCCCGCCCCAACCTCTGGAGTGTAGTTCTTATATGCATAAATAAATCTTATAAGAAATATAGATGGAAGTGTTATGATGTGTGATTTCCAGAAAGGACCCTTAAAGGAAACTAGTAATAAGTTTTTCTTTGTCTCTGAGGAGTAAGTGGGTGACTAGAGAGACAGATGAAAGAAGAAAATTTTGTAAACTCTTCTGAATCTTTTGTATATTGAACCATATACTCTTTAAAGAAAAGATAAAACCATGCATTAATTGTAAAAACCTATAGGGAATTTAAAAAAAACTATTTCAGGCTTAGGAAAGAAAAATGGCAATTTCAGTATTTACAAAATGTCAGAAGAGATATTTGCTGTGGATGTCTAGTAAACTATCTCAATTAACCAATTAACACACCCACCCCACAAGAAAGAAGCAGTACTTTTTAATGGCAACACAGTACCCAGGTAAACACTCCAGTACTTTATTTTCATTTTATAAAAACCTATCTGAAATTAGTGCATCTGCGTTCAGAACATGATAAAAAAAGAAAATGCTTTCCCAGAATAACTAATGGAAATAAATAACCCCGACCGTTTATGTTTAATCATTTATTTGTGAAAAATAATATGAAAAATGTCTGGGGATGGGAGAGGAGTGTATTAGAAATTTCCTTTTTGCAAGTTAAACTTTATTTACTCCATGAATATCAGTCAGAAAAACTTGTTAACAGAATAGTGCTAATAAGGGGAAAATATTAAACATGTTTTATGATACTTCATAGTTAAATAGGTAAATTAAAAATCTTGAGTTTTTAAAATAAAGCATTTTTCCCAACAATAGTTTTTCTGATTAATGATACTTTAATGCACTGAAACTAATTTGTGCAGAATGCACAATTATGCAAAAAAATACAAAAGGCAACAACGTACAGAATTTAGAGCCTTGTCGACAAGTCACAGCTCAGACAATTCAGAAGCCCAGAAGACCTTAAATCCATCTCTGGCCCTTTTTGGAATGGCAGTTAAGTAGCTGCATTCTTTCTATTCCTGGCTACACTCAGTGTCTTTCAGACTTTGGGTTAGAAATGTAACCCAAACCCAAATTTAAAACAATATTTTCTGACACAAGAAAGTATTTCTTCATTGCAAACTAGTGAAGGCATGCAGCACAATTTGACTATCTACCATGTTAAACTTTGTTACATATAGTATCTCATTAAATCCTTGATAGTTATGTAAGGTAGGTTCTTTGATGTCCACTTTATAGATAAGAAAACAATACACAGGCAGAGGTAGTAAACAAGGTGCTTAAGTCATACAACTACTAATGCAGAGAACCGAGATGCTAAGCCAGGTCTGTCTCCTTGAGCTAAATCCAACAAACTTAATCCAATGAGCCATAGTTTTCTCAAATACTGGGTTAGTGGACCTTCTACCTAGCCTAACTGTATTATGATATGGTTCATTCCTTCCACATCTGTTTTGTGCTAGGCATTGCACAATGAGCAGTTCACAGGGAAGCTCACTATCAAGTGTGTGTGTGTGAAATCTAAAGACAACTCAATATATTTTACATCTCCCTCTGTTGCTACTTCTGCATATTCTTTTCATACTTATGCATTACTTAATGGTTATCCAAAGAATTTTCATGATTATTAGGTAATATTAAGTTCTAACACTAAAAGAAAAATACCAAATCCATTGAACGGCTAGTAAAATAAAATAATATGCTTAGTACATGTAATTAAACGCCAAATATTTAGAAATCATGTCAGAAAGCAATGATTAATTGCTAGAAAACTACCAGAAAATGTATCCTCAGACAATCACACACATTAAAGCTACTAGAAGAGCTTTTAAAAAATGAAAGCCATGGGGCTCCCCAGTGGCGCAGCGGTTGAGCGAAGCTGCCCGTAGCCTATGCAGCTCCAGTTCAATCCCCGGCTGCAGAGCAAGGGTTCCACATGGCGCGCAGACCTCTCCTGCCACCCGCTGCTCCCCTCAGCAGTGTACTTCGTCAGTCTGCCTGTTCTGATCCCCACTCTGTCTCTGGTGAATTCTCTCACCCTCCCACGCTTCTGACTGTGCCCAGTGCTTATATAAATAAATAAATAAATCTTTAAAAAAAGAAAAAATGAAAGCCTTTACCTCCATATCAGGACTTAGCAGGTTTGCCTTTAAAACTAGATATCTGATGCCCATTTCTGGTTAACGTGCACTACAGAGGCATGTTTTAAATTTATGAAATGATCTAATACAGCAATCTTTTTTTTTTCCTGAATGTGACATAAAGGTAGATTCTTACTGATATCAAGTACAATTGTATTCTCTTCTATTCCAAAAACACATTTGGTTAAAAAGTAATAAAAATCCCCACATACAAATTCATGTGTTAGTCAAAGAGCAATGATATGTTGACTTATCAATTCAACAAATATTTACCAGTCACCTTCAATGTGCTGTGTTAGGCATGTCACATATACAATTAGATCCTAGAAATCAAGTCTCTTTATTAGTGTACGTAATTCTGAAAAAAATGGAATACTTAACCTGAAAAAATTTTCTACATAGCAAGCAGTGCAAGGGATGATACAGAAATGACAGTGTGGGAAAAGGCAGATTTAATATACAACATAAAGATGTTCTCTACTGCTTATTTCTAGACCACAGTTTTGTCATTAGGGACCACAGTGCCCTGCATACAATTTTTAGGAAACAAAACACTTTTTAGAAAGGGTCACAATAAGAGTCCTGATGTTAAACTACATAGTTTAACTTATTCTAATGGTTAAAAATTCCCTTCCAAATGACTATTTGATGTAACTTTTAGGGTAAATGAGAAAATTCTAAGATGTGCACCTGCATATGTTTTGTTACTTAGTCAATATAAACATGCTATTTCCTCATTGTTTACATTTTAAAGCTTTTACAGCCAAAAGCATTCAACTCAATTCAAAAATTGACAAGATCTAGTGAAGACAAATAAACCCTTTTGGACTATCAACTTTAGGGGTCAACATTAAATTCTACTCTTCAATTTCATCTCACAATCCAAACTGAACCTGCAATATCAAGAAGAGCTGCAGGAAATACAGGGGATTGTGTTTCCCTTTTAACCTCACCTACCCTGCCTACCAGCCTCCTATTTACAAGGCAAGGAGGGATCCCAGATTCCGAAAGCAGGAACTGATAAAAGTTGGAGGAACATATTAGCAAGAATTTTGTGATTAGGTATCTGGGACTTGTAAAGATGAATTTTGCCAAAATATTCTCTTAAAATTCAGTTGCCCAGTTGAATTTTATATGCTATTCTAGGAGTAACCCTTCCTCTGTATGTTCCACTTGATTTTGCTGTGAACATAAAATTGCTTTGGAAAGTAAAGTCCATTCATTAATTTTTAAAAATGACAGCATAATATATTTTAATATAACCAAAGATTTTGCAGTCATTTTCAAGTCAATGCTTAAAAAGGGGGCACATTATTTCAGATCTTCTAATATGTAAATTTAAATTTTCTTCTGTTGGTTATACAATGATCTAAACCCAGCCACCTTTACCACAGACAATCATGTACTTTCTAGGAGGAAAATAATGTACAGTGCCTCCTGGATTTAAGGAGTACTCCATTTCATACTTTTAACTGACTAATAAGCAGCTTCATTCAATTCTGCTTTGTTTATTCTTTTCAGTTTCTAAATAACAAATGTACAGTTTAAGGTAAAGTAGCCTTATAAGAACTCTGTTCCATAAATATGAACTATAAAATACTTGAAAAAAGATTGGAACTTCCTGTGAACCTGTATTTTTAAGAAACAATCTTCTTCTAAAACAGGAAAGAACTTAGTAAATGTTTAAAAACATAAAAATCAAGAATTACTTTATCATCTTCAGTATGAATATGAATAATAACACATCACTGATAAGAAGCTGAAGTTTCCAAATATTTTCTTATTAATTCCCTCCATATTAATGAGGTTTAGTGTAATACAATTCTCTGCATCAAATTGATCAGATGTTTGATCTTAATCTCTAGATTAATGTTTTAGATTAATTTACAGTGCCAGCTGCTTAACAGGCTTAGAAATAGTTATAATTTAAGTACTCCAAGACAATTCTCTGGAGTGAATTTTGTCCTCGAGGGCTGGCAAACAGGGGAAGAGAAAGGAGGCTTGTGCTTCATATAAGAAAGAGATGTGTAAAGCAAAGAAGGGTAGAACAGTAGAAATAAGGAAAGTAAATAAAGGTACTGACAAAAGAAAGTACCAAAAAGAAAAAACACACAAAAAAGTTGACATGACACACAACATTAATTAGTATAATCACACACACACACACACACACACACACACACCTGTCTATAATTCTCAATTTTTCATTGTTATATTTTTACTTTAGAGGGAGAAGAAATAGGGAGAAAGAGTGAAATATGTCAATGATTAGAACAATTATCCCCTTGGATTCAATCTGCTTAGAGAAGACAAAAGTTTGAATAAAATTCATGCACTAACGATAGTTAACCCTCTCCATCCCATTTCTTTTTTTTTTAAATATTCATTTATTTATTTATACAAGCACTGGGTACAGTCAGAAGTGCGGGAGGGTGAGAGAATTCACCAGAGCCAGAGCGGGGAACAGAACAGGCAGACTGGCGAAGAACACTGCTGAGGGGAGCAGCGGGCGGCAGGAGAGGTCTGTCATGCCATGTGGGACCCTCCCGGTGGTCAGGGATCGAACAGGTGCTGCAGAGGCTGCAGGCAGCTTCGCAGCCCAGCGCTGCGCCACCAGAGGAGACCCTCCATCCCATTTCTTTTCATCTACTGTTGTACAAACCATTAGTTTTCTGTATTTTATTTACATAATGAACTTGCAATTTACAATATATACATAGGTACACAGAAACGAGGGTACTCTTTTACCTTCTCCATTCTCAAGCAAAATACCAGAAGAAAAGCACCTTTTCTGTTAGTTCATGCGCACATTATTTTAATCAACAATAACTAAGTTTAAATAACATTCTGATTTTTAAGTACCATCATTTTCTTTAAAAATCCAGTGTCTCTAAATCAGAAATAATTGGAAAGAGGCTACAATTCTCTTTTGGTCCCCCAATACTAGAACCATCAAAAATGTCAGCAAAATAAAGTCTCCTTTCCTCAAAATTTAAGACAATTAAGACAAAGATGAAGAAAAGAAAAAGAAAAATGGACTTTTCGTGGGGAACTGCCGCCCCCCAGCCCGGCACGGCTCCACACTCCCCTCCAAAAAAAAAAGAAAAAGAAAAGAAAAATGGACTTTCTACCTCACCTGTTTGAATTTACTGTTTTCACTATATGGGCAAAGTTTTTAAGAGATTTTATTAATAATTTTAGTTTTTATTTCTATCCCACCCCATTCCAAAACAAATGGGAGGTAGTTAACAGAGAAACAAAGTGTCTCAGAGAGGAAATGAGTCTGGGGAAGGGGAAAACTTGGGTAGGAAAGCTATGTAGTGAGGGTGGAGGAGTTGGAAGGAAGTCCATACATCAAACATAAGCTAAAATAGTCTGCATTCCTTAACTGAGGGACTGCACATTTATTTAGCTCCTCTATAACCAGTCAAGGCAAAAGAGGAAAACTTAAGATATTTTTAAGTTGAGGAGTTTTCACTCAACCACCAATTTTGCCCAACACAGGAGGTCAGCTGATGAATTTGTGGGACAAACTGTACAGATATTGTTGTCAAAGCAATGCTAAGAAGCTACCATACAAATTGTTCTTGCCTAATAAATGACAAGTAGGTGCTACAAGGGAACAGTTCCTCAACTGACATGGATGGGGAAAGGTTACTTTGATTTCTACCTAGTGATTACTTACATTCAGAATTTCTGGTAATTCAAACAGGTTATTGGGTGGCATACTTTTTTGCAAAAGTACCTCCTAGTTTTACATAAATCACCTTGGAAAGGTTTCTACTGGAACAACATCAAATCTGCTGTCTTGTTCAGTTAAATGCCAAGAATCTGTTTCTAATTATTTTTTTTTAATTGTCTTGTTTGCCAGATCACATAATGTACACTAACAGGTTGATATTGCCAATATTCCTCCTTATGAAGGATGTAAATTTGTATCATATTTCATTAACTATAAGATGCCACCAATGGCAAATGTATGATTATTTAATCCCAAAAAGGAAAAAGCACATTATTTATTAGTTATGGAACATGACCATTGTAGAAACATCTTGATTATGAAGATGTTATAATGACAACTGGATATGAGAAAAATATATATGAAATGTTCCTTTGACTAACATGAGTCCAACTTCTGGTACTGGCACTTCCTCTTGCCTTCTGTGATGTATGCCTTCTCTATTGTTGTCACCCCAAACTCTGATCTAATTAGTCTTTTCATCAGCTTGTTTCTGCTCTTCATCAAGTATTCTTCCCATTTCTTTTTCATATCCTACTTAACTCTTATCTTCATCTGTACATCTTCAAATATGAGGGAAAAAATGCTAGGCAGTGGGGATATATGCTTATAAAATCAGCTTCTCCAATGGACACCCACTTTTTTCTTATTATCAGGCCATGTATAAAATAGCCACAAAATGATTATGTAATTCACTATAGAAAGAATAATTTAAATTAAGGCAGAAAATAAGTACCATGCCCTTCACAAAGTAATAGATCATTTGGGAAACTTCCCTTTTTAGAACAGAATACCTAGCTATCTCACGATATGGAAACAAATTTAAGAAATTAATTCATTCTGTCTGGAGCTATAGGTGGGTGGGAATTAAGTCATAAAGCGAGAATATTTAGAGAGAATTCCTGAAATGAGGAAAAGTAGGATGTTTCACAACAGAAGTGAAGGAAAGACATTCCAAGCTTGGAGATAGGGCTGAATGTGGACATTATTTCCCCCCCTTATAACATACCCTGTCACACTTCAAAAGCTAGAGGTAATTTCTAAAGATACATTGGATAAAAGGAAAATTAAGTTGAAAGTGTACCTTAAAATGCTTAATAAAAAAAATTTTTAGTATACATATTTTAAAATATATATGGTTAATCTTGAATGGGCAAATGAAGGAATTCCTGGAGGGCAAAAATCAAGAAGAAAGCATAAACTCACAAGAATTAGGAACACTATAGGCAGAGTTTTCCTTTGTAGACCAAAGTATAGGTTTTAATGAGCTACTTGCCAACATGACAGGAGGCCACCTCAGGGGCCCTACCATGGAGGCAGACAGGATTAATGCTTGTAGAAATATGCTAAGACTCACCAAAAGGCTGGACCCTAAGTGGATGAAATAGGAAAAGTTGTCTGCGGAGGGAGACGGGCATGGGCTATTTTTTTTTTTTTAAATGAAACAGCCAATTTTATTCAAATTCTTATTGGTTTTGGTTCATGGTAGAACAGTAGCACAGAAATATGTCTTTGCTGTGCATTCTTAACCACATGTCTATACTCCCACATGGCTAAAATTCAAACTGTTACAGGGCAGGGAGAGGTGCACCCCAGACCCCCCCAAACCTGCCTACTTTAAATGGGTTCTGCCATGCGCTGCATCAACACAAAACATATGAGACTTTAATGGGAAGGAACTTTAACATAATTAGGAAACAATACAGAAAGGCAAAGAATTTAGTTGCTAAATTAAGCACCCAAAGTTACCCGTCCCCTCATGGGTAAAAGTCCACCCAAGCAGGACTGGCCCAGAGCAAGGCCCCAAAGCCTGCCACAAGTCTAAAGCATCTTCCAGTGGGGACCTACAGAAAAGGATTAGAAACCACCAGACAATTTTGGAAGAAAAAGAGCAAAATCAAAATCAAGACAAAAACCGTCACTGTCACCTCCCCATGGGTCTCTCACCCACATATATGTCACCCAGTCTACGACCAAAGGGCAAGTGTAGTTTTTTTATGTGTCTCTTGGCTCCATGTGCTCTTCCAGGTCTCCTTCTGGATTCTCCATCCTGCTTCCTTCCTTCCTCAGTCTCCTCTGCAGCTGCTTCTCTCCCTGCTCAGCTCCACCCTTCTTTTGGGTGGGGCAGGAAACCTGGAACCTCCCCCTTTCCTGGGGACCACCCTGTTACAAAACTAGTTGTGTGGCCTGAAAAAATAAGGTCAAAAATAATTTAAAAGTAAGTGGTACTCCTAGACACTCAAATCATCCTTGGAGGAAAAAAAAATCTAATTCCTACTGTCAAAAAAATGTAACCAATACATCTGCAAACACTGCGAATGCAAACTTTTAAAAATCACCAGAGGAAAAGCACCTCGGATAAGGGTCAATAAATAGCAAGCAATAGAATCAGACCAACAGCAAGTAATAAAAATACAAGATATATAAAATGAAATAAGTATTGTTAATAGGCTTGAAGAAATAAAATAGGAGGAGAAATCTGATCAAAGAATAGATCAGACTTTAATTGACCAGGCAGATTTAAAAATAGATGATATACATATTACCTACAGACTTTAAATATTCATGTTAAAATTTCTAGGGCAACTGAAATAACAGAAGATATGAAACTTACAATTTTGAATAAGAGGATGAGAAATCTCAAGTAATTCAAAAACAAGTAAAGCAAGATATATAGAATATATACGAAATGCAGGATATATAGAAAACATAAAATATGGTGACAGAAATAAATTTTAAAGGCTCAGAACTCATGTTGATGAACTGAATTAAGTGCTTCACTTAGATTATCAGACTAGATTAAAAAAACTTAAGTGTATATTGTTTATCAGAAACACACAAAATATAAAGACAGAAATATTGAAAGTAAAAGGATAATGAAAGAGAAGTTCAATGATTATTCCCACAACACTAGAAAACTAGTAGTGTATTAACCATTTCTAATTAGTATATGGAAATCAACAAGATACTTCTCCCTAACAATGAGAAAAGGTTGACTAAGCAACAGTATCATAGTTTAGCTGTTTGGCTGGCATATATATGGAAGTTGAGAATTCAAAGAAATGCAAATAAACTGAATTCCAGAAAGGGATAAGCCCTTGCTGAGAAAACAACCAAAACCCCTTTCATCCTGAGACAGTGGGAGAAGGAGCCAACCATTAATAGTTACTAAAATGGATAAAGAAAAAACAACAGAGACATTTTGGCAAATTTTTATTTGCTAACTTTTATTTTATTTTAATTTGCCAATTTTTAGTTCAAAATAGACTGATTTGATTTACCTGAGGATCTTCTGACCAAAGTTCTGTACCTTATCTGCCAATTCTTTCTGATGGGATCAGAGCAGAGGACAACTGCCAGAGAAGCCCCTCAAATGCCATGGTGCCTTAACTGACTGTAAAGTTGGGGGCAGGCCAACGTCATTAGACAATGAAACTTAAAATAAAATTACCTTTGAAGAATATTTAATACTTAAGGGCAAATTTGACAAAATACGTGCATGATTTTTATAACAAAAACTCCAAATAAGTGGAGAAAGAAACCATGCTTGTAGATGAGAAGACTTGATTCTGTTAAGGTGCCAATTCATCTCCATTTCTTTTCTATATATTTAACATCTTGATCAAAATCCCAAGAGTGTTTAGTAGAAATTGACAAATTAATTCTATAATGATATGGAAATGCAAAGGTCCTGGAAGAACCAAAATAATTCTGAATGAGACCATCAAATCTGGAGTACTACCTGATTTCCAGATTTACTTTAAAGCAAAGGTTCTCAACTCAGGGTGATTTTGTCCCATAGGGGATGGTAAGCATGGCCTGGACAATTTTTCGGTTGTTACTGGCAGGAGAATGCTACTAGCACCTAGTGGGTAGACTGGGGAATGCTGCTAAACAACCTATAATAGATAGGATAGCCTCCCACCACAAACAACTATCCCATCCAAAAAGTCAACAGTGCTGAAGTTGAGAAATTCTGCCTAAAGCTACAATTATCAAGACAATGTGGTATTAACATAAGAATAGACAAGAGACCAATGAACCAGGATAAATGTCCAGACTAGACTATACTTATACAATCAATTTTTTTCCACAGCAGAACAAGGTAATTTAAAAACAAAAGATATCCTGAGAACAGGTTATCAATATTAAAAACATTAAGAAAAGTTCAAACTTTTACCTTACACTGTATGCAAAAAATTAATTTTTGATGGAAAGGTGACCTAAAGATAAGAAGAAAACTAAAATTTCTAGGAAATTGCAAGGAGCATGGATAAATGTAAAAACATGCAGAATGAAAGACGACTGGTACAAAAGTGCATATTGTATGAGTCCATCTATATAAAATCAAAGAACAAACAAAAATAATGAAAGGTAATAGAAACAAAAAATGTGGCTGCCAAGGGCAAGGGGAGGAGAACACATGGTGGAATTCACTAGAGTGAACTTCCTGGGGTGTTGAATGTTCTGACTCTTGACGGTGCTAGTGCGCTAAACTTATCCAATTATATATTTCAGATCTGTATATTCTGCTGCAAGTAAATTACAATGGTAATTAAAAAATGAAAGAAAGGGAAAACTGGCAGGTATATTACTGAAAGATAAATTTTGTAGGGGAAGAGTGGGCCCATATTTTAGAAGACTCCATATAATAGCAGGATATAAATGCTACATTTGTATGCACCTAGTAGAAATTTCAAAATATTATAAAAGCAAAAATTGAGACAACTCAAAAGTAGAAATACAAATTCACCAAAATAAGAGATTTTAACAATCATGCACAAAATTACATAATCATAAAAAGTATATAATATTTAAAAATACAATTAGCAAACTTGTGGCATATACAAAATACTCTACTAAATAACTGCAGAATAATATAAATTTCGAACAATAGAATATTTGTAAGAAATGATTATATCTAGGCCACAAGGTAAATCTTCAGAAAGCCAAAGAAAATGACATCATGCAGACCACATATTCAAATGACAACAAAATAATGTGACAAGGAGAAAATCTGAAATAAGTAACATTTTGAAAATTTAAAACACACTTATAAATAATCTAAATCTTAAAGAAGAAATGAAATACACACATGTTTTTGAGAAAGGTATAAAATCAAATCAATGGAGAAACGGTAGGCTTTTCAACAAATAGTATTGGAACAACTAGACAATCATATGTAAAAAAAAAAAAAAGAAAGTTCAACCAAAAATTAACACAATATGGAATACAGATCTCAGTATAAGCCATGAAAGTATAAAACTTTTAGAAGAAAACATAGGAGAAATCTTCATGAACTATTAGGCAGACCTTGTAAGTAAGACATCAAAAGCATGATCCATAAAAGAAAAAAATTCATCAACTGAACTTGATCAAAAGTAAAAATATTTGCACTGTGAAAGACAATGCTAAGAGAATTAAAAAAAAATTACAAACTGGAGGGCCTCCCCGGTGGCACAGCAGGTTGAGTGCAGCGCAGTGAAGCTGTCTGCAGCCTCTGCAGTGTGGGTTCAATTCCCAGCCAGCCAAGGAGATACCCACATGGCGCAGCAGACCTCTCCTGTCACACCCGCTGCTCCGCTCAGCAGTGTTTTCGGTCTGTCTGTCTGTTCTGCTCCCCACTCTGTCTCTAATGAATCCACTCACTCTCCCGTACCTCTGGCCTGTACCCCAGCTATTGTATAAATAAAAAATAAATCTTTAAAAAAATTACAAACTGGAAGAAAATAATTGTAAACCACATACTGAAAGAGGATATATATCCAGAATAAACTGCTCAACCTAGTATTAAGAGAACCCATCCAGTTTAAAAATGGACAAAGGCTTGAAAAGGTACTTTACCACAAAGAACAAAGAGATGGTAAATAAGTACATGGAAAGATAAATGCCCAAAATCATAGCCACTGGGGAAATGCAAAACTACAATGAGACAAAACTACCTATCTATTCAAATGGCTAAAAACTGGGGGGTGCGGTGGGGGAGGAAACAATACCAAATGGTAGTGAACATGTGAAGCAAATGAAATTCTCATATATTTCTGGTGTGAATGCATAACTGCAGTTACTTTGAAACAGTCTGGCAGTTTCTTATAAAGTTAATCATATACTTATCATTTTATCCAGTTATTTTACTCCTAGATATTTACTCAAGAGAAATGAAAGCATATGCCTACACAAAAATTTCACATGAATGGATTAAAAAAAGTTGTGATACATATAAATACAATGGAACACTACTAACGTGACAAATTTCAATACATGCAACATAAATGATAAGGACTGAAATTAGATTCAGTACCTGGCTGCCAGTTAATAACAGGTCATTTATATTTGTAGGAAATGAGCAGGCATGGACTGTGGGTACTCTGGTGGTGGGTATAGTAACAACACCTGAAAGGGGGAGATTTTATACTTCTAAAATACAAAGAGCAATGTAAGCCAAAGTTACCTCATTTTTTTTTTTTTCCAAAAAGAAAGAAACAAACAGGGAGTGGATTGGGAGTAAATGAGAAGTGAAGGAGTAGAGACTGAAGATTAACCTTTCAAGATTAGCTATGAAGGGAAGGGAAGTGAGGGTGGTAATCTAGAGGACTGAATTTAGGGGTAAATTTGAGCAAGTTTTATAGGTAGTGAGGTAGAGTCTGAAAACTTGAGAAGAATAAAGATCAAACAATGTCCCTGGAAAAACTGTAAAAGAATGAGACAGAAAAGTGAAGAGAGGCTGAGTGATGTTGACATACATATTTGTCTGTGGGTGGAATAGGAAACTATCCAGTTCTTGAATCCTTTGGCTTTCCTTTCTCTGTGAAAATACAGGATGAAGTTGTCTGTGGAAAGTGAGGAAGAGATGGAAACAGAAACTTGAGGGAGAGAGTGGTAAAGGTGTGAAATAGCTGTTGTGGGTAGTGGAGAAAAGAACGGACTTGAGACATCTGTGAGACTTGCTGAAGTATATTTAAAGTCCAGCAAAGAATAAAGCCATGAAGTATTATCAAATTGCCAAAAATTTCTAAATCTCTAGAGATGCACATCAAGCAAGCTATGGGAAAAGCTTTATCACTGCAGGTCAGTATGAAGAAAGAAATTGACCTAGACTACTGTAGTTGCCACCTTCCAGCAGACCTGTTCCTACTGCAAACCAATCTTGAGTATAGCCTGAGCACCTTGTAAAAATCAATTTGATCATTAAAATCATGACTAACTTATTCAGTCGCTTTCTAGAGTCAGATAAATCTGAAGGTATTAAGATAGCAAAAACATTCATTCTTAATCTCTTAGCAATCATCTCATCTCATCTTCACTTAAGTCATAAATGAACTAATCTCAGGTCCCCAGGAGATATCTCTGAAGTCTCCACTACCTTTATACACAAAACTCCCTGTCTGAAATGTCCCTTCTCCTCATAACTTCAAAATTTAAGTCAGCTATCACTAGTCTGATTTAGCCTACTACAAAAAAATGTACTGCAGAACTGCAGGGGCTACCATTTGCAATATAAAGCTGTAGGAAGTGTCCTTTTGGAACTGTACAGACTGAGGGCTTGGGTATTCTTCATCTGTGTCTTCCAAAGGATTCATGAACTGGATACTTTCCTATTCTACCCCCCACACAGTAATCATCTTGTGTGTATCTGTATGTATATGTTAAATGTAGCCTGTTTACAAAGATTCAAAATCAAGTTTCTTTAAGGTGGGGAAACTTCTTTGGCCTCACAAATTACACTAGGTACCATAATCATTCTTTTTTTCTCCATGAAAACAAATATGATAGGTACTAGTACAGAACAGTAAAACCAGCTAATATGTATTGCTTACTATGGGCATGATTGTACCAAGCATTTTACATCTATTACCTTATTTAATTCTCACAAGAACCTGAAATAGGAATCATTATAATCCCTATTTTATAGAAAAGGAAACTGAGGCACAAGGAACTAAAGCAACTTGTCTAAAGTCACACAGTCAATATAGTAGCAAAATGTGAATCTCAAGAGATCTGTGTCTACCTTACCTACTTATATTAATTTTGTCCCCAATATACCCTCAGTGTTCAAAGTCTAATATTCAGGTCTTCAATAAATGTTTGCTAACTTAAAAATGACCCTAAAGTCAGATATTTATATTCAGCCCACTAAACTTTTGCTTGTCAATTTCTGTCACTTGTTCTTTTTTTTAAAAAGATTTATTTTATTTATACAAGAACCGGGATACGGGCCAGATGTGCAGGAGGGTGAGAGGAGTCACCAGAGATAGAGCAGGGAACAGAACAGGCAGACTGACTGAAATACACTGCTGAGGGGAGCAGCGGGAGAGTCAGGAGAGGTCTGCTGGGCCTTGTGGGTTTCTCCAAGGCTGGTGGGGATTGAACTGGCGCTGCAGAGGCTGTGGACAGCTTCACAGAGCTGTGCTCAACCGCTTGCGCTACCAGGGAGGCCCTCTGTCCCTCATTCTTAAAACAGTGCTCTCTCTGAATACTTACTGTCATCTACTATGTTAGCCATCTTTCCTAGATCTCAGATCCAGAAAATTATTTTTGATACCTTAAATCTGGACATTCACCAAACTACTTAACTGGAATATTTTTTTTAACCATTTCAAAGGCTAAACAATAGACCCATTACTTTGGTAAGGTTTTCCACAAAATATTATTTTGCCTTCAGTTTTCTCAAGCTATGTAGTTTTTCAACAGGTAAATATTTTTTTTTTCTCACTTCATTAAGTTTAATTATTTATTGGCTTCCAAATGCTCTTCACAGGGCACCTCATTTTTTCATGATTCCTTTCGGCTAACCCCTTATCTGACATAAGCGTTCCAGAAGAAATAGTAGGGAATGAGATGTTCCTTATTACTAATTGCACTTTTATGAAGGTGAAGGGATAAATTTTTCACAAGTTTGACTCTACAATGTCTTTGGAGAAAGGAATTAGGAACTTTCTTTATATAGACAAATACTGACAAAAGATAAAAGGTCTTTCAAGCTGTAAAATTATCTTTCCTTTCAGGAGGGCATGAATATATTTTAAGGAACAAAATTCTGAAAGAAAGATATGATAGATAAAATTATTTTTAAAACTCAATTCCTGACAAATGAAATAAGAGAACATGTAGACTGAGGGGAAAAACAATGTTTGTATTTAAATCATCCTCAAGTTTAAATTATTTTTTCTCTTGATGCTATATTAAACTTCTTAAGTGAAATATGCTATCAGAGACACTGATATTACTTATCTGTATTGTTTACTTGGGGGTAAACTGTTCCAGCTGTATTACCAAACTGACATTGTAGAACCAGGAAAAAAATGGTAAGGGGCAACTTGATTATTGCATTAACGACAAAATAACTGTAAATCTGTCATAATTTAATAAATTTTTGCTGAAAGTATCCCATGGTTTATTATGCTAACAATATAACACATGGGGGCCTCCCCTGGTGGCTCAAGGGATTAAGCACCGCACTACGAAGCAATCTGCAGCCTCTGCAGCATGAGTTCGATCCCCGGCTAGCCATAGAGCAACCCACATGGCACAGCAGACTTCTCCTGACTCACCCGCTGCTCCCCTCAGCAGTGTATTTTGGTCACTCTGCTTGTTCTGTTGCCCACTCTGTCTCTGGTGAATCCTCTCACCCTCCCCCATCTCTGGCCTGTACCCCAGCTCTTGTATGCACAAATAAATAAGTCTTTAAAAAAACAACAACAATAATACAACACATGGCTTTAATATTAAAATTCTGTCACTGTCTAAGGATACCACAGTACATTTTAGTAAATTTAAGTATTTGCCTAAAAAAAAATCTGCAATTCTAGGCTTTGATTTTAATAAGGATCAAAAAAAAAATCTATAAACTGACTCTGAGACCCCTTAGTCATCCTCACTTTCTAAGTGTTATAAAAGTTTAATAATGGTGTTTACATTCAGTGAAAGAGAGCTAAAAGAAAGGGGAATGAGTAAAAGGCTAGTATTAGCAGCAACTCCTTTGACCATGAGGGCACAGTAACTCAGCACTAAGTCGCTAAATGTAGACTACAGAATCAGTACTCCAGGAATTATAAGAAAAATGCCAATAACCTGTCCTATCACTATTCCCTCGCTCCATCCCGTGAGCTTCAATACGCTATTCTTTTTTATGCAGTTTCAATAGGAAACACTTGTCAAATCTTCCCCACTAAATTATATGGCACTATTGCCTTAAAAATTAACTTTATAGTAATTTGAGAAATCCAATGTATAGCCTACATATTAAAACTGAAGGTAGGAATCATTAGTTACGAAAGCAAGAATTGAATGTACGGGATGAAATTATCTTTGTGTCTCTCCTACCACAAAATAAGACTTCTCAGGATATAAGCTACATTCTTAATTTTGAGGAAGAATGGATCCTCATTAGATACTTCCATGAAGTAAAGAGGCTCCAACATGCTATGTGATAATATATTACTACTCAAATTCAAGCTAAGAACTCAAGTGATACTGAATATCACACAAATTAGCTGATGCTACTTTTGTCACTTAGCACTGTTGAATCACAACAATAGCAACATCCTTATGATCATTCAAAATCATTTAAAAATGTCTATTTTCAATATTATCCCAACTATAAGAGTATGGACTCCTTTAAAAAAATACCATTACAGAATGGTAAAACACTGAAACTGGAAAAACTAGTACTTGAACTTTCAACAACTTGAATCACCAGGGAAGTGTATATAAATAAAACAGTTCCTACTATCATCTCTATAGAACATCTTCCTACAGCATTCTGCTAAGAATTAGTTATCTGAGGATGCAGATAGCAGGTGCTCAGTATTGAAATTTAGGAGTTATTCCCTGAAATGAAATTCCTCAAAACTCAGATTCAAAAGACAATAGAACCATTACAGTTTTAAAGAGAAATACAATTCATTTATTCAAATACAAATGAATTATTTCTATTTGGTAAAAAATGTGGTGGAACTTATGCAAATATCTTCGAGGCTATCACAGACACCATAAAGTTAGCTAGAGGAAAAAAAAATAAAGTTAGCTAGAGAGAAATTTAAATGCTATGTCTCAGAAGAAAAAAAAAAAGTTACATTTAACCCAGTACAGCATTTCCTCTTATGTGAGGAGCCTGAACAAATGGGATAATCATGCTCTAAAGTATACTGATTCTGTGTAAACCCTTATTCATCTGTTCCCTCAGATTCATTAAAATATTAAAGAATAAAATGAAGTCACCAAAATTCTTTATCATATCTGTTACGTAGAAAAGGAACCAAAATAAATTGTTACTGCATTTTCTATACCTTTCTCTAATGTGCTCCGAGTACTTTAAAGTCCATTTAATCTATACCATTTCTATAATTTCCCCAAATAAGCAAAACAAAACAACATATTATTTAGAGAATTTAGGAGGGAAGATGACAGAAATGTTTTAGAGCTGACTGGTAGTGATGGTTGCCACATTATACAAATTTACCAAATTTCAATTAATTATGTAGTTTATTTTTTTTAATTATGTAGTTTAAATGAAAGAATTTTCTAGCATGTAAATAGAACATCAGTAAAATTGTTATAAAAATAAGGCATCAAGAGAATGAGAAGACAAGCCAAAGAATGGGAGAAAATATCTGTAAACATGTATCTAATAAAAGGTTGTTATGCAAAATATGCAAAGAACCCTTAAAACTCAACAATAACAAAACAAACAACCCAATAAAAAAAGTGAGTCAATGACCTTAACAGTCACCTACCAAAGAAGATATACAGATGGCAAATACGCATATAAAAGATGCTAGGCATCATGTGTCATCAGGGAAATGAAAATTAAAACAAAGAGATACAACTGCATAGTACTCAGAATGACCAGAAAATGATAACAGCAACTGCTGGCTAGGATGTGGAGCAACAGAAACTCCTAGTCATTACTGGTGAGGACACAAAATAGTTGAGCCACTTAGGAAGACAGATGAACAATTTCTTGGAAGACTAAACAAACACACTCTTACCATACAATCCAGTAATTGTGATCCTTAGTATCTAACCAAAAGAGCTGAGAACGTACATTCATACAAGTACCTGCAAACAGATGTTGACAGCAGTTTTATTAATACTGCCAACACTTAGAAGCAACTGAGATGTCCTTCAGTGGGCGATGAGATAAAACTGTTGTATATCGAGAAATGGAGAATAATTCAGCTCAAAAAGGAAATGAGTTATCAAGCCGTGTGAAGACATGGAGGAACCTCAAAATCTGTTACTAGTAGAGAGAAATCAATGTGAAAAGGCTGTATAACTCTAAAGATGCCATGAAAAGCAAAACCATGGAGGTAGTAAAAAGACCAGGGATTTCCAGGGGTTAGGGGGAGGGATAAATGAACATGTAGAGCACAGAGGATTTTCAGACTAGTGAAACTACTACTCTGTCTTACTACAGTGGTGAACAGATGTCATACATTGTCAAAAAACATAGAATGTACAATCCAAGAACAAACTCTATAGTGTGCACCATGGACTTTAGGTGATAGTGATGGCTATGCAGACTCATCATTTTTAACAAATGTATCATTCTGGTTCAGGATGATCATAGCAGGGAAGGCTGTGCTTGTGCAAGATCAGTAGTTACGGGAACTCTGTACTGTTTACTCTTGCTAAGGACATATAAACTGGACTAAAAATTAAAGCCCACTTAAAACAAATAAAATAAAGCAGATTATACATCATGATTAGTGGAATTAATCCAAGAATGAAAGGCTGGTTCAGCATTCAAAAATCAATTGATGCTCAACACTCTCATGATAAAAACACATAACACACTAAAAAGGATCCTTTTCGATCTGATATATCTGTAAAAAACCCAGTTAAAAACATACTTAACAAACTTAACTTAGTGAAAGGCTAAATACCTTCTCCTTAAGATCAGGTACAGAGAAAGATGTTTGCTCTTGTCCCAGAAATTAAGCAAGAAAATGAAATAAAAGGCAGTTAGATTGGAGAAGAAAAAGTAAAACTACTCCTTGCCACAGATGGCATGATATGTATATAGAAAATTGTTTTTTAAAAAAAGCTATTAGAACAAATGAGCTCAGCCAGGTTACAGGGTACAAAGTCAATACATAAAAATTAAATATAAAAAATGGACTACCACATGCAAGAGAATGAAACTAGACTACTATCTCACAGCTACACAAAAACCAACTCTAAATAATAGATGAAAGACCAGAAATGTAAGACCTGACACCATAAAATATATAGAAGAAAATATAGTCAAAACATTCCATGACATACATTTCAGAAATATCTTTAAAGACTCATCCCCCAAAGCAAAGAAAGTGAAGGAAAAGATAAACAGTTGGGTCAAACGAAAAAGCTTCTATACAGCTAAAGAGACAATAACCAAAACAGATACACCCTATTGATGGGAGAAAATATTTGCACTCCATACAAATGATAAGGGACTAATATCAAAGATTACAAAGAGCTTACAGGACTCAACAAAAACGAAGAAACAATCCAGTCAAAAAGTGGGCAAAAGAGCTAAAAAGACACTTCTTCAAAGAGAAAATGCAAATGGGTAACAGGTATATGAAAAAATGTTCACCATCACTTATAATCAGGGAAGATGCAAATCAAAACCACAATGAAATACCACCTCACACCAGTGAGAATAGCACATATTTAAAAAACTGGCAACAACAATGCTTGTGTGGAGACAAAGGTATTCTCCTACACTGCTGGTGGTAATGAAAACTGGTCCAACCACTAGGGAAAGCTGTGTGGAGGTTCCTCAAATTACTAAAAATGGAGCTACAACAAGACCCAGCACTTTCACTCCTAGGAATCTACCCAAAGGATACAAAAACATTAATTTGAAAGGACGCCTGCACTACTATGTTTATTGCAGCACTATGAACAACAGGTAAGATATGGAAACAACCTAAATGACCCAAAACAGATCAAAAAGATGTGGTATATACACACAATGGGATACTAGTCAGCAATCAAAAAAAAAAAAAAAAGAAATTCATGCCATTTGCAGCAACATGGATGGAGCTGGGTGGGATTATGTTTAGTGAAAATAAGTCAGAAGGAAAAAGAAAAATATTGGATGGTTTCACTTATAGAAGGACTATAGGGGAACCAAATAAGAGATAAGAAAAAAAGAAAGACAAAACTAGCAGGCAACTATAAATCAGAAACATTCAGCAGGGGAGGGGGAGAAAAAAGGGGAGGGTGAGAAGAGCTAAAGAGACTATAGTCATGCGTCACTGGTGACTTGGTGGTGGGAATTTTACGGGGACAACACCTGAGAGGAGAAATCAAACATTGTACAAAAATGAACAATGATGTAAAAAATATATATAAATATTTTTAAAAATCAACTGTATACACAGGCAATTTGCAATCTAAAAATAAGATTAAGAGAACAATTTCAATATCATATCATTAAAAACAATAAAATGAATAATTTAACAAGAAGTATAAAATGCATTCTGAAAATAACAAAATTGTTGAAAGAAATTAAAGATCTAAATAAATGGAAAAACATTCCACATTTATGGATTGGAAGACTTAATTAAGATGACAATCCTCCCCAAACTGATGTGCAGCTTCACGGCAATTCCTTCAAAATTCCATCAGACATTTTATTTTTGGAGAAACTGGCAAATTGTCATAAAATGTATATGGAAATACAAGGGACCCAGAAGAGCCAAGACAAAATCTTTAAAAAGAGTAAAGTTTAGAAGATTCATACCTCTCTATTTTGCAACTGAGTAACTTAGGACAAAGTTATATCAACAGAACTGGCATAAGGAGACACAAAACAATAGAATATAATTGAGAATCCAGAAATTAACTCTTATATTTATGGTCAACTAATATTCCACAAGGGTGTAAAGGCCATTCAGTTGGAAAATAATAGTACTTTTAAAAAATTTTTGTTTTTATTCATTTTTTACATCATTGTTCATTTTTAAACAATGTTTGTTCCTCTCCCCGCCAAGTACAGTCCCCATAGAATTTCTTTCACCAATGCACCTGTGCACCATCACCACAGTGCCCTGTGCTTCTCCCTCCCTCCCTCTGATCCCTTCCCTCAGCCTCCCCTGCAGGATGTCTAAGGTTTATAATTGTCTGTTTGTTTTTGTTTTGTTTTGGAAATAATAATACTTTTAACAAATGGTGATGGGGCAAATGAATATTCAAATAATTAGGAGTGAAGTTGGATCTCTCCTTACACCATACGCAAGGATGAACTCAAAATGAATCACAGACCTAAATTAGATAAAATTATAAAACTCTTAGAAAATCTTCATGATCTTCCAAAATACGACACCAAAGCACAATGCATAACACACAACACACACACACACACACACACACACCACAAACTGGACTTCATTATAATTAAAAACTTTTATGGCACAGCAGATCTCTCCTGTCTTGCCTGCTCCTCCCCTCGGCGTGTACTTCAGTAGATCCACCTATTCTACTCCCTTCTCTGTCTCTGGCAAATCCTCTCACACCCCCCACACCTCTGGCTTACACCCCAGGCAGGTTTTGTATGCATAAATAAATAAATCTTAAAAAAAAAAAACAAAAAACTTTTATGCTTCAAAGGATATCACCAAAAAAGCAAAAAACAAGCCAGAGGAGAAGTATGTGTTTGTAAGCTTCCATCTAATAAGGGATGAATATCTAGAATACATAACTTACAACTCAACAACAAAAAAACCCAAACAATTCAGTTTAAACATAGGCAAAGGACTTGACTAGAAATTTCTCCAAAGAAGATACACAAATAAGTAACAAGCACATAAGATGATGTTCAACATCAGTAGTTATTAGGGAAGTCACAATGAGGTATCACTTTATATTTACTAAGATGCCTATAATGAAGAAGACAGGGCCTCCCTGGTGGCGCAAGGGGTTAAGACAACCTATGAAGCTATCTGCAGCCACTGCAGCCCAAGTTCGATCCCCAGCCAGGGAGCTACCCACATGGCACAGCAGACCTCTCCCGACTCTCCTGCTGCGCCCCTCAGCAGTGTATTTCAGGCGATCTGCCTGTTCTGCTCCCTACTCTCTCTCTGGTGAATCCTATCACCCCCACACCTCTGGCCTGTACAGGTAAATATGGAGAAACTGTGACCCTCTTACACTGCCAGGGAAATTGTTAAATGGTTCCGCTACTATGAAAAACAGGTTCCTCAAAAAGTTAACAACACAATTATCAGATGTTAGATGACCCAGCAATTTTACTTCTAGGTAAACAGTCATGTGTCTTTCAACATGTCAGTCAACAGATTGTATATAGGACAGTGGTCCTAATAAGTCATACCATACAGCCGGTGTATAGTTGTCTATATTCTGTGACATTCACACAAATTCACACAATGATGAAATTGCCCAAAGATGTATTTTTTTCCCCCGTTTTCTTTTTTTCTAAAGATTTATTTATTTATGCATACAAGAACTGGGGTACAGGCCAGAGATTCAGGGGTAAGAGGATTCACCAGGGACAGAGTGGGGAACAGAATGAGCAGACTGACTGAAATATACTGTTGAGGGGAGCAGCAGGCAAGACAGGTATGCTGAGCCATGTGGGTTACCTCCCTGGCTGGGGATAGAACTTTCGCTGCAGTGGCTGCTGATAGCTTTACAGTGCTATGTCTTAACCCCTTGCACCACCAGGAAGGCCCTAAAGGTGCATTTCTATAACTGTATCCCCATTGTTAAGCAACCCATGCCTGTATACCCCAAAGAAATGAAAACATGTTCACACAAAACTTACAAATGAATGTAGTGTTATTATTCAAAATAGCCAAAGAAGTGGAAACAGTCCTAATATTGAAATGATAAACAAATGTGGTAAATCCAAACAATGGAATATTATTCAATCATAAAAGGGATGAAGCACTTATATATGCTACAACATAGATGAACCTTGAAAAGATTAAGCTAAGTGAAAGAAGTTAGTTACAAAAGACCACATATTTATGATTCTATTTAAATAAAATGCCCAGAAATAACTCTAGTGAGAGAAAAGGGCAGAGAGAATAGAGAGCACTATTGCTAACAGTTATGAGGTTTCTTTTGGAAGATGAAAATGTTCCAATGTTAAAATTAAATTTTATTCTGAATATACTAAAAAGCATTAAATTGCAATAATTTCTATGATATATGAATTATATCTTAAGAAAGTCTTTTTTAAAAAAAGTAGTAATAAACGAAAAAATTCAAGATAGTAGTTTAGACAGATAAAAGACATCAAGGCAAAAGATAAGGCAGAGAGATGAGCTGACAGTATTGGTTTTATGTTCTATTTGTTAGGTTGGGTTGTGTGTTCATGGATACTCTTTCATTATGCTGTTTAACTTCCATCAATTATCATACATATAGAAAGACATATATATCAAAAATATGCTTGTTTGTTTAAAGCGCACAGGTGTGAGTGAAAGCCCTCTTCTACTTACTAGCTATGCAGCCTTGGGTAAATTAAGACTTCTTTGAGGTGTATCCTTACCTCTAAAATTAGGACATTATCATGTACCTCCTTAGGATTACTCTTTATAACAAACTCTTTAAGTAGAAGGTATTGTTATAAAATCTGAAATGAAAATTCACTATACTTTCACCTTACCAAAATAACCATTATTGGTAAATATCCTTCCAGTCTTTTTACAACATATAATTTCAAAATATGTTAAAATATATGTAATAATCCTTGACATTGCTTTTCATTTAAAAAATTGTAAGCATTTCTCAAAAATAACCACTCCATTATTCATATCATCTAGGTTACATTCAATCTGGCAGAACTGTAAATAATAGTAAACAAATGTCCTTGTAAATATATCTTAGCATCTAAGCACAATTTCTTCGAAGGGTCTGTGCATTTAATTCTGAGCTACTGCTCTCCCATAAAGTCTATCCATCTATTCTATCAAAAGTTTGAGTATTTTATGTAGTGAATTTGCAACAACTGGAGGAATTATCACTTATTTTAAAATGTCAATCTAGCAGATTAAAAGTTCTCTTATTTCTGCATTTTTCTCACTTTCTGTAAAAGTGAGAATCTTTTAATATATTTAAATAAACTTTGTGTTTCTATGAACTGCCCATTTTAGAAGTGATGAAAATGCTCTAAAATTAAAATGAAAAGACCATTCACCTTTATTTTAGGAGCTCTTTAAAGATTAACTTTTGTCTTTCATATGTTGCAAATATTTTCATCCAGTTTATTTAGGGTTTTTTATGGTATATTTTTCCAAACACATCTTAAATTTCTTTAAAAAAAAAAAAGATTTATTTATTTATGCATACGAGAGCTGGGGTATAGGCCAGAGACTCGGTGGGTGAGAGGACTCTCCTGAGACAGAGTGGGGAACAAAACAGGCAGACTGACTGAAATACGCTGCTAAGGGGTGCAGCAAGTGAGACAGGAGAGGTCTGCCGTGCCATGTGGGTTGCTCCCTGGCCGGCTAGAGATTGCACTTGTGCTGCAGAGGCTGCGGATTGCTTCACAATGTGGTGCTTAATCCCTTGCACCAGCAGGGAGGCCCCAAACACATCTTAAATTTCTACACAAACAAATCCAATCTTTTTTTGTTTGACATCCAGGTAAAAAGTTCTTTCCCTTTACCCTGATAAAATTAGTTGTCTGTATATTCAACTTTATTTTTTACATCTAAATCTTTGGCCCACTTGAATTTTATTTTTGTACATTATAAACACAGATTTAACTTCATCTCTCCCCACCACTAGCCAAATATCCCAACAAAGATACAAAATATCTGATACATTGGAGCTGGTTGATACTAGCTACTAAGAAACTTACATTTTCTAGAACTTTGCAAGCTAAATATGAAACATAGCAATTTTTAAAAATTAAATTATACAAACTTATAATGAAAGAAATCATATTTAAAACAAAGGTAACAAATACTTAAAGCAGGGTCTCCCCGGTGGCTCAGCAGTTGAACGCTGGGCTGCTAAGCTTCCTACAGCCTCTACAGTGCCGGTTCTATCCCCGGCCGCCTGTGAGGGTCCCACATGGCACGCAGACCTCTTCTGCCGTGCCCACTGCTCCCCTTAGCAGTGTATTTCATCAATCTGTCTATTCTGCTCCCTGCTCTGGCTCTGGTGAATTCTCTCACCCTCCCGCGCTTGTATAAATAAATAAATAAATCTTAAAAAAAAAAATACTTAGAGCAATTAGACAGCAAGATATAAAAGGAACTCTAATTGGAAAAGACGTGAAACTATCATTATTTGCAGGCACTATGACAATATGTTATTATATAACATATTATTATATGTTATATAATAGAAAACCCTAAAGACACCTCCAAAAGTCTATTAGAAATAAACAAATAGCAAAGTGGCAGGCTACAAATCTAACTATAAAAATTTGTTACACTTTTACATACAAATAAGAAAAGAAATTAAGAAAATAATTCCATTCACAATCACATCAAAAAACCAAATACCTGGGAATTAACTTTACTAATGTGGTGGTGGACTTACATAACAGAACCTATAAGACTCTACGAAAGGACACAGAAAACATAAAGAAATGAAAAGATGGGGGAAATCAATATAGTCAAAATGACTATTCTACCAAAAGTAATATATAGATTTAGTGCATTTCCCATTAAAATCCCTTTCAAGGAAATAGAACAAAAAATATTTTTATATGGAACCATACAAGGTCCTGAATAGCTAAAGCAATGCTGGGGAAAAAAAGAAAAAAGAAGGCATCATGTTACCTGATTTTAAACTATACTGTAAAACAACAATGATGAAAACAATACAGTATTGCAATAAAAAGACACATGGATCATCCAAACAGAACTGAAAGTCCATAAATACATCCATGCATCTATCAATACCTAGTTTATGACAAAGTAGTGACAACCATATAATAGAGAAAAGAAAGTCTCTATAACAAATGGTGTTGGGAAAATTGGATGAATAGATGTTAAAGAACAAAGTTAGGACACTATCTCATACAGAAAAATGAACTCAATATGGATTAAAAACCTAGATAGAGACCCACAATAATAAAATCCAAAGAAGAAAACATTGGCACATGTTCCATGGTAAAGATATTTTTGGAGACTTAGGAAAATAAAATACAAAATAAAACTAGGAAAATAAAAGCAAAAAAATAAACAATCCAGACTACCGCAACTTAAATATCTTTTACATAGAAAATATATTTAAGTAGATTTAAAAAAAAATCACATTGAATGGGAGAAAACATTCACACATTATACAACCAACAAGGGATTAATTTCCAAGATAGAAAATTTGTTTAATTTAGCAAACAACCCAATTAATAAATGGGCAGCAGATCTTAACAGGCAGTTCTCTAAAGAGGATATTCAGAAAGCCAACAGATAAATGGGAAAATGTTCGACATTACTTTTAATAAGTAGTAAGTGAAAATCACAGTGAGATATCACCTCTACCTGTGAGAATGGTGTATATGAAAAAGAACCCCAACTAATGCAGGAGCGGATGTGGAGAAAGAAACCCTAATAGACTGCTGATCAAAAAATAAACCAGTGTAGCCCTTTGGAAAAGTGATACAAACCTACCTTAACAAATTAAAAATAGAAAGACCATGCAATCCAGCAATGCACCGCACTTTAGGGCATCTATCTGAAGAATATGAAACTCAAAGAATTATGTGCGAGATAATGAATATTGCAGCATTATATGTAATAGCTAGATGGGCCTCCCTGGTGGTGCAAGGGGTTAAGATGTAATCTATGAAGCTATCTGCAGCCACTGCAGCACAAATTTGATCCCCGGTGGGGAGCAACCCACATGGCACAGCAGACCTCTCCTGACTCGCCTGTTGCTCCTCTCAGCAGTGTATTTCAGTCAATCCGCCTATTTTGTCACCCACTCTGTCTCTGGTGAATCCTCTCACCCTCCACACCTCTGGCCTGTACCCCAGTTCTTGTATGCATAAATCTTTTAAATCTTTAAAAAAAATGATAAAGACAAATATTGGATGTTTTTATTTATATGAATTTAAAAAGAGTCATAGAAGATGAATTAACAGAGCAAAATAATTAAAAAGCTAGCAGGAATTCATAAGTGAAGTGTGGTTTCTGAGGTTAAGAGAAAAAGGAGAGAGTGAAAGGAGAAAGGATTAAAGGGATATAAGGGACGGGGGGAAAAAAAGATGACAAAAAAGGACAATGTAGGTCACTTGGTTTTATTCTCTGACAACTCTAAGTAAAGGTAGGCTGGCTGGCCCATTTGAGGACTCAGGACAACCCCAGTGGCCCAGAGAAAAAAGAATTAAAAAATATTTAAAAATCATCATGTCTGATTACTTACTATGATCTATCCTCTTAAGGTTATTCAACACCTATATCATCTTGTGTTACTGGGTCTTTTACCAATTCAGTGTTCAGTGACTTCACATAGCTTGAAATTAGCCATTACATAAATGTGGCAACACAGAAATTAGAAAGTCTTACAGCCAAGGGAATCTTAAATTTTTTTATTTTTATAAAGGTAATAATGGTTTACAATACTATTTTTTAGGGGGCAAAGGCTCACAACTTTATAAAAATGGTTTAACACACCATGTCCACCAGCAAAGACCCCAAAATCTTCCACCACAGTCCACTGGGACCTCTGCATCCTCTGTTCACACCCACCCCAAACCCTCCCTTTCTGGTATAGTCTCAGTCCTGCAGTCAGATATCAAGGGTTTGTTCTGGTTTGTTATTGTCTGTTCCTTAACTTTGCTTCTTTTTATTCCATATTTGTGTGAAATCATCTGGTATTTGCCTCTCAATTTATTTTGCTTAACATAATCCCCTCCAGTTCCACCCATGTTGCTGAAACAGCAAGATTTCATCTTGTTTATAGCTAAGTACTAAGCACTTATATTGTTTCCATAGATTGGCTATTGTAAATAGGGCTGCAATGAACACAGGAGTACATATTGTCCTTTGAATTAATGTTTTCCCACCAGTGTACAAGGTTCCTTTCAGCCACATGCTGACAAACACTTGTTTCTGGTCTTTTGACATGGGTCATTCTCATGGGTCTCATGAGGTAGTTTTTCATTGTAGTTCTAATTACCCTAATAAGGGATGATGAACATTTTTTTCATGTGCCTATTTGTTTTTTTTTTTTAAGATTATTTATTGTTTTTCAAGAACTGGGGTACAGGCCAGAGGTGTGGGAGGTGAAAGGACTCACCAGAGACAGAGCAGGGAACAGAACAGGCAGACTGACCAAAAACACTGCTGAGGGGAGCAGTGGGCGCGACAGCAGAGATCTGCTGCGCCATGTGGGACCCTCGCTGGCCAGCTGGCCAGGATCGAACCGGCACTGCAGAGGCTGTGGACAGCTTCACAGCATGGCGCTCAACCGCCTGCGCCACCAGGGGAGACCCTCACGTGCCTATTTGTTATCTCTATCAGATGAGGGCATTTTCATTTTTCAGAGCCCTGGTTGTTAAACATATACCAGCACACCATTGAAACAAGCCATTCTTTTCTTGCCACTTTTAAGGACTCCTAATCTGCCACGTATTAGTAAATTCATAGAACAGAATGAGGAGCACAAAATCAAATGTTATTTTTTTCTGTGCTAACATCACTGACCTCTTAGTATGTTTTGATATTAGATGAGAATTCAGACATGGTTTCTCTATTTTTCTAACATGAGATCATAATACCACACTGAGAATGCATTTTTCCTAGACAATTCAACAGCATTCTTAATCTTCTGTAGACTAAAGAAAGCTGCAACAAATAAAGGGTCATTTTGGGAATAGTTGGTTACCTTTTTTTTTTCCTTTGGTGGTACCCTCGCCGGTGGCCGGGGATCGAACTGGCGCTGCAGAGGCTGCAGGCAGCCTCGCAACCCAGCGCTCAACTGCTGCGCCACCAGGGGAGGCCCACCATATATTATTTTTGACTTACAGTTTTTTTATTCTAAAAATAATTCTACCACAAAAAAATAAAACTCCTACCATGGGGTAGCCTAAATACCACTCTTAAGTATTCCCTCATAAAAATTCCTTTATTGCATGAGAGAGAAGGGATCTACATAATGGCATGACCAAGTGGTAATACTTTTTGACAGTCACTATCACAAGCAAACTTAGCATTAGAAACATCCAATTCTACAATAAGCACTTAATAAGTACTCACTCTGGCACCCGTGTTAGCCTCTGGAGAGGCAAAAGAGACATGGCTCCAGCCTTTGGAGCTCTCATAATTTTGAGTGGATTAGTAGGTAGAGAATGTGTCTTAAGAAAGTGACAGAAACAGTGATGTTGATTTGTCTCCTAAAGATGAATATTTACTTTGAGAGGAAAAAAAAATGTCTAGTTATTTAAGTTTGCCCACATAAGACAATCTGATATGTGTTAGTAACTACATCTTTAGCATCTATATTACACTGTCCCTATTTTAATGTCTTTCATGCTGATATTTTAAGTCAGTGATTTATGAGTAGATAATGGTATCATCTGTATCAAGTAAACCAGTATTATGCCAAGTATTTTCACCTGTCATAAGCCATTAAGATCTGAACTCCAGCTACCTCATCCTAGGTGTTTACTTTATGAAATTTTGCATGACAGTTGGGTGGACACAATAAAACAACCCTTTTAGCATCCAAACCAAAAGACTTCACGTTTAAAGACTTGATGTCAGATGGTTTCTTTTTTTTTTTTTTTTAAAGATTTATTTATTTATTTATACAAGCACTGGGTACAGTCAGGCGCGGGAAGGTGAGAGAATTCACCAGAGCCAGAGCGGAGAGAACAGGCAGAGTGACAAAGTACACTGCTGAGGGGAGCAGCGGGCGGCAGGAGAGGTCTGCACGCCATGTGGGACCCTCGCCAGTGGCCGGGGATCGAACCGGCGCTGCAGAGGCTGTAGGCAGCTTCGCAACCCAGCACTCAACCGCTGTGCCACCAGGGAGGCTATTAAGTATAATATTTCACATTGTAGCCTAAGGACCAAACACTGCAGCTGCCCTTTTCATATACACAGTTGTAGTATGATATACAGAGAGACAATTTCAACCATTTCCAATCACTAACTAATATTTTAGACTTTAAAATCTATTTTTTAAGGATTTGTGCTATCTATAGAAATAGTCATTACCCTTGGGGAAACAATGGCTCATTTACTAAAAATGAGTTTAACAAAGGAATTATTTGGTGCTGAAAAATACAGAACAGTGAATTGGGTGACACAAAATCACAGCATCATCAATTCATGTGACTGCATTAGGGCAATTTATGAGAGAGAGAGAGAGAGAGAGAAAGAGAGAGAGAGAGAGAGAGAGAAAGAGAGACCTGCAGGACTTAAAAATTAGCTTCAACATTGTGACCTGTCACAAAATTGTGAAACCAGATCTTAGGTTTTCTTATTTTGAAAGTGCGCCTAACTGTAATCCTGAGATAAATGACAGAAAAGAAAAACCTTGCAGAATAGTGTCTTTTCTTCCTGAAACCTAGTTTTGACTGATACATGTTTCAGTTACACATTTGATTCACACTGAATTTTGTTTTAAGTATTAAGAGAATAAATAGCATTCCAAAAGTCACAAGCTTGAAAACTTCCAGTTCCTTCTCCAGTTGGAAAGCTTACAAAACTTATTACATGGAACAGTGAGTTGATGCAGTGACCATAAATTTCTTAACACTGTAAGTCTAAATTTAATCGAAACCCAATCTTAGCAAGTTCTGTAGAAATAGCCTGAAAGTAGATAAAGCAAAAGTTGCAAAATGTTAATGTAGGAGAATGGTTTATGGGTACATCACATACAAGTCTTTCCAATTTTTCAAGGTTTAAAATTTTTCAAAATATAAAAAAGGAAGAGGCATGATATCCTCAAAGCAGATACACAACACAATTACCTATAATGTGAAAAGACTGAGCTGTTTTCCACTGAAGTCTTATAGCTCATGGCACTAAATTTTTACCAGAAACCAAATCACTGAGTATCCTAAACATTCTTTTTTTTTTTTCAGGCGCATTGTTCCAGGTTTTGGTTATAGAGTTTTTGTTTTTTATTTGTTTTGTTTTGCTTTATACGAAAACTTCCTCCATTTCAATGGGTATCAAGTTGGACAGGTATTACTGGTACAGCAGCAAAAGAGCAAAAGAGCAAAAAAAGTTCTGGCTTGCCTCTAATCAACTGTGTGACCTTGAACAATCTCTGAGCTTCCTGAGGTCTCAATTTTCCTATTTATAAAATGAGGCAGTTATACTAGATGCATTCTAAAATATCCTTCAACTCCGTAATTCCTTTCAGGCACAGCTCTAGGCTTACGAAAAGGAAAATTAGCTCTCAGGAAAATATGGCTAAACTCTACCTTTATAATGTTAATGAAACAAATAGGACACAAAACAGTAAAAATTCAATGTAATCATAATCCCAACTTTTCTCTTTCTCTCTGCCCACCCTCCATCCTCCCTCCATCCAGGTAAAAAAATTGGGGAGTGAAATGCACCAAAATGTTATTGGCGGCTATCTCTGAGTTGTAGGCGACAAACAGCTTTCCTGTATTTTTCCAGCTCCCTACAATACACATTATTACTTTGGTAATGGGGAGGAGGGAGTTAAAAAGAAAGGAAAATCCCTTCTTCTCTGTGATAAAAGAAACCTTACATGTGGAAGACAGTCTAGAATTTGATTGAATTTTTCAAAAATAGTTGGGAGTTAATGAAGAAAAAACATCTCTGGTAAGGGATTTTCATTATTGTTATTGTTTATTATTGTTATCAGTCACAGGGCTGATAACAGTGAACAATCACACAAAAGCTGTTGGTTATTTTCCCTAAATTACACATTTTAAGGAGGTCTATATTTTTTCACTTACAGTGAAACTGGTAATAATAATTATGTTAGCTAACATTTATCTAGTACAGGCACAGTTGACTTTACATATATTGTACTGATCCATTCAATCCTTACAATCAATCCCATGAGACATATATATTATTACTATCCCCATTTTATACACTATGACCATGAGATAGATGAAGTTAAATTTGCCCACATCAAGTAAGAGGCAGAGTCAAGATTTAAATCCAGGCAGTCTGTCATCAGACTTCAGAGTACAGGCTCTTAACTACTAAACCATACTGTCTCTTTGTACTTAAATGTTGTCCTCTTCAGGTCATTCTTTAACTGCTTTTGTTCTCAAAGTTCTCCTAAATTACATTTCTTTAAACTGAAACGAAATAATATGTTAAGTACCAAGATGAAAAGACTGACCAAACTTTTAACTTGCTTTCTTAAAATTATGATTCATTTCTAAGTCAAAGCTTCAAAGCTACAGGGAGTATAAATTAAGTTCCATATATATATATATCACTAAGTAAATAATAATATAACATCTAAGGAATTAAACAGTATTAATTACTAAGCTTAATAGTCAAATGTTCTAATAAAATACAGCACTTTAATATATGCATTTGTCCTCAGTTCTAGGAAAAGATCCCCTAAAACCAATTGTACTTTTCTAAAATTTCTTTTCCTTTGAGATGTTTTAAACCACGTTGTAATTAGTTGGTTTGTAAAAGTCTATGCATGAATATTTATTTTGAACACTGACTTTGGTACACACCCAGTTAACTTTGCAATAACCCCACTTACTGAAACATGCAGAACCTAGGAAGAGGAACACAGAGGAAGCCAACCAATTAAACATGGTTGAAGGTCTCACCTAATTCTCTTAGCCAATTTAAACCCAAAACAAGTATGCATATGTCTGTTTTGCATTATTTGCTAATTTTTATGGCTTCTGGATTCTTTTCAGTAAAGTTCAAATTCCCCTCATGTATATTACTAAGTTTCTACCCTGTCAAAATATAGAGATCAATAGTTTCCTATTTTTAAAAAATTAAAAAGGGAGGGAAGCAGAGAAAAAAGAAGGAAGGTGGGGGAAACCTTTGCACCAAGCTGCCTGTTAACTTAGATGTGCAATGAGACAAACACCTGATAATTGCACCCTTTGGGTAGTTCTGTACTGTAAGATAATAAAGTAAAATAAAGTCACCTGGTTTATTTCAATTTACAAATCTGCAGTACTCTGTCATGGCAATTATGGAAATTAGCATGTAAGAAAAATCACCTGCTTATGTAAATCGGAGGATGGTCTTTATTCATCCAGACAAAAAACATAGCTTCAATCTGGGTCAAATGACTAATTTTATCTATTTGTTTAAATGTCTCTCTTCACCTTTTCTCTGTAGTCAGAGCAAGAATTTTAGGTCAAGGAACGGATAAACAAAAAGTTTCTGTGTTGTCCATTAACCCTGTAAGGAGTTTGCTGCTGGACACTACTGAGCTCTATACTATTTAAATTGAAAACAAAACTGAGAACTCTATCTAGATAACAAAACCACAACACTGAGAGAGGAAAGAAAAGAAATCAATGGAGGATATCTGATCTAACGGGAAGGAAAGCAAACATGGCAAGGATCAGGTATACCAATTTTACCTTCTGTTACTTCAGGCAAACAAGACTTCAGAAAAGGAAAATACTCCAAATAACTCAAGGCAGACAGGAAAACGTCTCTACAAATAACATTCTATAACACACCCAGTCGAGTTCCTCTATTGTCTGCCATAAGTTAGAGGAATGCATCATCTCCGTCACTAGTGACTGCCTTCCCAGCATCCACTATAGAATTGTCCCTCCAACTGAAAACTGCTCCCAAAGTAATCCTGTCTCCACTGACAGTGACTGGTTCCAAAATGAGTATACAAACTCAATTAAGGAGAAACCTACTCTAGAACTATGTTGGTCAATAAAGTGGGCAGTCAAGTAGTCACATGTAGCAACTGAGCACCTGAAATTTGTCCTTTGTTGTAATCATTAAGAAACACACAGGATCTTGTACACTTATATGAAAAAAAAAAGAAAAAGGAGCTCATTAATAATTTTTATAACACGATGAAATGACAATATTTTTGATATATTGAATAAAATATATATTACTAAAATTAATTTCACCTGTCTTTTTATATTTTTAAAATGTCACTACAAGAAATATTAAAATCACATGTATGGCTTGCAAATATATAGATATCTATAGTGCTGCTCATTTGATGAGGGTTTCTGTGAAAGTGCTCCCTTCCTATTATACACAAGAGCTTTAGGAAGTCATACTCCCTCCCTAGCTCTGGGCACTGCAGGCCCTAAACTACTACAGCCTTAAAGCTGAGACAGCTTTCTCTGGGAGTTTCATCTGTGAATTACTAAACTCCCTACCCATTATTCAGAATTTAAAAGATTTCTAAAAACAAAACATTTTAAAACAATTTTCTAGTTAAGATAAATTAGCATTTGCCCCTAAATCCTGACCTAATTACTCACAAAAAGACAAAATAGTTAACAGTAGACTCTATTAAAAAATTTAAAAATCATGCAAATATTTAGGAAAGCAAGCAAATAAGTCCCAAACACTAAAAATATAAAAGTGCTATCAGGAACTAGCATTAAATTTACATCTAGGAATTAACTAATTGCTCCTTTGCAACAAGCAGGCTCTTCACAAACTGAACCAAACATGCATAATCCTCACTAATAAGTCAGTAATAGGAGAAAGTAAGTCTCTTGGCCAAACTGCACATTTAAAATCTGATCCCAAATTTGAAACTCTATAAATGTCATCATACTGGAACAGGGTTACATTTATCTCTTCTTCCTTTTTAATAACTTTAGAAATGACTCAACATTTGTAGCCCTGAAAAGAGTTGTCTTGTAGTCACTAGCAAACCTTACTTGCCCACAAATAATGCCATTAATGTTTTACAAACATTAATGTTATAATAGAAACTTAAAAAACACAGGATTTTATAAGTAGAAAATCAAGACTCAGAAAAATTTAAATAACTTTACCTAGGTGATAGATAGCGGTGTTGACAGCAAAGCAGGGACCACAAACTTGTCTCCTTATCTTATTTACTTTATTAGCCTATTATACAGTCATTAAAAAAAAAAAAAATCTTACCAAGAAAACAGCACCTTGAACATGATAAGCCAGAAATGAAAACCTGGGATTTGGGAGAATTTTATTAACAATAAAACAATTCTAATACTAAATTTCTACCACGTCAAATGTAGAAATCAATAGTTTCCTTATAATCTTTAGAATCAAACATATATCAGAGGGGAAAAAGATAAAATAATTCTTTCAAATGCTGTCAATAATCTACTTGCCAAATTAAATGGCTTTTTGTCCAGCCTCATTTTCTTTGACATTTTTTTAATCTGTATCAAAGATAATTCTATCCTCCTAACAATTTTCTGCCAATCATTTACTGTCCATCACTATGAACACGTTTTCCTATTTGACTGCCCTTCAGTTCCCCCCTCCAATATAATTCCATCTGTAACTGAGAACATTCCCTGAGGCTCAGACCTCAGCTACCCCATCCTTTCTATTTACATATCTTAAAAATTAAAAAAAAAAAAAAAATCAATGTGACCAAGTTGTTCTCTTACTTAAAAACTTTCACTGGTTGTTATTTCCAGTGTCTCAACCTTTTCATTATCACCTCCCCAAGGGAATTTTAGACCTTTTTTTCCCTTAATCATTCCTCTTCATAAGGCTTCAATACTATAGATATGCTATATATCCATTGATGTAGTCCATGTGTATATGTGCTTTATTCATTTTTTTTTGTTTTTGCCCCTCTCCTAAGTACCAATGGTGTCTCTCAACTCTTGAGCAGGACAACCCAACCTCTTTAGAATCTAGCTCTAGGTTAGGTTTCCACCCTTATCTCCTAACATCCCTTGCACTGCACTTTATATTTCAACAACTCCAGCACCTCAGATCTCTTGCATACAGGCCCACCCACCGAGAAGGCCCTTCCTAACTGATTATCTCATTCTTAAAATTCAGTTGAGATATTATCTCTTCAAGGAACCTTCCACAGAAATCCCAACTTTATGTTCCCATAACACCCAGAAAATGTCTCTATGGATGTATTAATGGCAGTGAATTATAATTATCCATTTATAAATCTCTCTCCCCCACTAAGTCATTATTTTCTTTGACCCTCTGTCATTCAGCACAGTGCCTGGCAAATAGTCAACACATAGTACATTGAGTATTGTAATTAAAAGTGAAAATAATATATCTTTATGTTTTTATTTAATAGTTTCTAATTCAGTTTCAACTGACCACTAAGACTTCTTGAGAGCAGGGATGTGACATTTTTCAAAATATTTACTGTAATCTCCCTTCAGGGCAAGATCATGACTTAAGAATCTCTATATCCCAGTACCAAGCATAGTACATGTAATAATGGAAGCCTGATAGAGGTTTGCAAAATTATTTATAGAACTAAATATCCTCATTAGTGCCTACAATAGCGCCAGTCCCTAACAATTTGCTAATAAAAAGACATTGACTAGTGAGTTCCAATAGTGACAAAACCTTCACTGCCTGACAGTAGATATAATTTAATTAGTTGAACAAATTCAAAACACAGACATAATATTGGGTATAGATAAAGAGCACCAATCATGATCCACAGCAAACATCCCTACATACTCTCCCTCCTCTCACACCATTACGATTATCTGCTACAGTTCAATTCAATATACTTTTCCTTTCAGGTCATTTTCATGCCAGAGTGTAAGTTTTTTCCTAATGTCTCTTGGCTAGGTACCTCAGAACTACAGATTAGGTCTATGATGACCTGTCTACATGCTTACTGACAATACAACTGCTACCTAAGGCTTCTCTGTGCTATCCCCAAAAAGCAACAACAGGATGAAACTATTTTAGTTAGGAAATCATTGCTGATTTATATTAGAAGACCCAATCGACAAATAATTCACTGGAACATTCTGGATGCACAGGATCTGACCGAGTCATTCTCTTAAAAACTTCCACTGGTGGGGCTCCCAGTGTTTCAAACTTTTTTCATTATCACCTCTCAAAGGAATTTTTAGACAATTTTTCTTTAATCATTCCCCATCATGAAATTTTAATACTATAGATATGCTATATATCCATTTATGTAGTCCGTGTATATATGTGCTTTATTCATAAAGTTAAATTAAACCCAAGTATGATCTTATAATGAAAGAACTTCTACCTGAATGGCTTCATTCCTTCAGCTGGATGACAAATGGAAAACTTACTCTGGCTTTGACAGTTCCCAACAATAAAATCAAACCAGCCTATTAAGGAAAGATACACTATATTAACAGTTGATTTCTGAACTGTTAGGACATCAACAAATCTAATAAAAACCACCACGAATAGCTACTGAGTTCTACAACATAGAAGTCAGTGAAAACTGTAATGCTCCAAGTTGTGTAGATAATGAAATACTCCAGTGCTCCATTAGAGGACAGACTTTTATATCAAGGGAGAACATTTCTACAGTCAACTATGCGTTGAGAGTAAAACTCCATCACTTAGATTCAAACAAAAATTCAGTTTGCTAACCTTCTAGCACAGCCTAAGCTGGTATTATAGCATATCTGCCTATTTCCTTTTTGCCCCCCAGGAAATGCACCAGTGGTACTGAAGGAAGGTTAAAAGGGCTCATGTAAGTTTGAGAGATACTGTTGTTCTAGCTTGTTTGAAGAGGCAATTCTTTCTGAAATGTCTTTTTTTAAAAAATAAATTTTTTTCTTCTAAGCTGTTATTCAACAGCTTATAATATAAAACTTCTCCCTGAGAATAAAAGTAGTTACTTCTGTTATGCTGTGGTTTTATTTTTGGTTTTTGAATATAATTTGGATAATCCTGTCAGAAGAGCCTGACAAAATTACTTGCATGGGGAGAGAAGGAGATAGGACATGGCACTGGCGCTCTGGTGGAGGGTGAGTGAAGCAAGTGCACATATAGAGGGGGGAACTACAGAACGCAGAAAATTACAGTGTTATATAAATGACTGACAAAAATTTTTAAAATTTAGTTAAAATAACTTTCCGGGTAGGATATGGAGTTGAACCAAGAAACTGGTACAATATCATTAGAATATATTACTTTAAGTCTTTAGTGCTCTTTACTTTCTCTACTTTATCACCATGAGCCTGCAGTTTCAGAAAGTAAATTCATTTGTAGTTAAAATTAACAATATAGATTTCCACATTTCTGGTTTCACAGGAACGCTTTGTCATGGCTAAAAGAGCTCCTTTCACAAAGCAGACCCCCCCCCCCACCAAAGAATCCAGCTGTGGCTGTTAATCTTGGCCAATAATAGAAACTTCTCATTACTAGTATACTACTCTTTCTGATGCAACTAACTTCAGGATTACCCATCAAACATACCTCCAAAGTAGTCCCCATATTCCCAAAGTATAGTTTGCTATTTGAGCAATAAAAGCACCAGAGAAAACTTGGGGGAGGGGGAGAATTATGCCTCTAATTTTCACAAGAGGAGCAAGCTGGACAATCTCTGCCATGCATAAGGATTTACACTGAATAATTTTTCATTAAATCACACATATTTCCCCCGTCCTACTGGGATCTTCTTTAGCAATTCACACTTTTCATCCGAACACAAGTAAAATGAATTTCCACTAAAGCTGAACTTTGATGATAAGGATATCCTTCATTTGTTACATTCTGAGAAGAAAAAATTAATTTCCTTCCCAGTATATAAATCTATAATACTTTCAAAAACAGCTCAGATAATTGACTAGGATCCCTAAGAAGTCTATAATAACATGTATATAAGCTATACATTTTATGCGCTTGTTTTTAATTAATCGAGAAAATATAACAAAGTATTTTCCACCTGCTTCTAAACTCAACTTATTTTTGGCAAGCAGCACAACTAAGGAGACACTCTATGGTATTTAAAGTCATGCCTGCACGTTGATTTCAACTGGTAAATCTAATCATACATGAATTCATTTAATTGATTTTTTTTTTACCAACAATAAGTACAAGTAAAAACAGCAAACATTATTGAGTGCTTACTGTGTGCTAGACAGTGTACCAATGCTATGAGACAGGCGCGCTTATCCTCATTTTATAGATGAGGAACATGCACGTTAAATAACTATCAAACATCACACAGCGTGTAACTATCACTGCAGTGAAGTCTGAGTTTTGAAAGACTTAAATAAAAGTAATCTGCTGAAGGTATTAGTTCTCCAACTTTGCTTGGAGTAAGGCAACAGACCAAATAAATCCTGGAACTTCTGACCTCTCAATTAATCAAATAAGTAAAAACAAAACACTAATTTGATAAAGAAGCTTTCTCAGACTCACTTTAATCAAGGTACAATATGTACCATTAATTCAATCTATGATATTTTATGTTGCCAATATCAGAACTGCCTGGTTCCTCAAATCTCTCACATGGTGATGTTCCTCCAGCAATTGAAGGTGTACACTTCAGGAGCCTCATGCTAGAATACCCTTGTCCCAAAGTTGTCACACCTCAAAACACAGCAATATATACTTATTTCTGGCAAGTGGGAATCATAAACAAAAAGGAAGAATTATATCATCCTCACCAAATGACTGAGGTTTCTGTTTGTGGGTTGTTTTGTGTTTTGGTTTTGCATTATGAAAATGTCATTATGGGCATTTGTAAGTCTTGACATCAGGCAAAGGTCAAATTACATATGATGCTTTGATAACTCACAAACAATATTCTGTCCTTGGCAATGACCGTATCTCAGGCTACACCATATTACTAGGTAAACTGGAACCCTTACTTTGAGATAAAACGCCATAGCAGACAGTTGTTAATGAAACCTTAATTGAACTGTCAAAGTACCATCTTTACCAGCAAGCTAATAGATAATTCACTACTTTTACACAACTGTCTCATACTGATAAGTTACTCTACTGGTTAAATTCAGCTGAAAGATAAATCAAGTTTGGTTGACTAAATTATTCAGAGGTAAATCTAAATGGTGAAATGCTGCATCACTTCTCTCCTTCCAGGTCTACCTGGAGGAACAATATCCTTCAAAATCATATGCAATTATATGTTTTTAGCCACTGGGTGCATATCCAAAAAAAGAAGAGCAGACATAGTTTCCTTTCATGTATCATGCCAAGAGAAGAATACTTGCAAAAATTCATTACATATATTTGAATTTAAGTGAATCCTATGATGCCCAGTAATAGTAACATGGTCCGTTGAATCAAATGATGTATCACTGGCAGAATAGTTTTATGCTCTATTTTAATCATTTTAGAAAATAATTGTTTCAGACTCATTAAGTGCTTTCTAAATTAAAGAGAAAAAACCTGGTTCACTTAAAAAGTAAAAAGCCTCACTAATATCTTTAGGTTGGGTTTCAGAATATTACTGAAGTTCACTCTGGCTTAGAGTTCAAATCTCTGGCTTTAACAACCTTTCTCAGTCATAAAGCAGTTAATCCCAAATATAATAAGCAATTCAGACAGCAAGTAATCAGTATGTAAATATAAAAATAGAAAAGCATTTGCATACTAAAACACACACCTGGAAATCTTCCCTTTTTTCATACCAAATTGTTTTTCACCTGTAACAGCTGATAAAAACACTTAATGCAGTTAACTAGAAAAACTTGGTTAAAGAACAAAGAAGAACCTGACCAGAAGGTTCAAGTAACCAACAGTAAAGACACCCACAGCACTGTGCTAGGTACTGAGGAGAAAAAGAAGTGCTCTAGTAGACAGCCTTTACTCGCAAAGGTAAGATGATACTCATTTTACAAAGGTAGACGGCGAGAAACAAGGCAAACACAAAACAACTGGTGTACAATAAAAGACAGTGTAGAAAGAGGTACCTGGGACGCACTCCATAATGGTGAGGGGTCAATCAATGAAAGAATGTATAATAGATTCAAATCCAACACATTCGGATTTTTATTATCCGTCATTTAGCATACCTACTAACCAGAGTATTTGCTGTGTGAATGTTTCAGCAGTCCAGTTCCTCATTTCCCTCCCCTTAAATTTTTTTTTTCCTTAGCACCAACTTGAAGTTAAAACTTCTACAGGTCACATGGCCATTTGATATAAATGTACGGTAATAACACTTTTAGAATATAGTCAAAAAAGCAGCAACCTAATTTCCCTTTCAGTATCTCTAGTTCGAAGCATTGTACGCAGAACACTAAGATGAAAGAGCATCCAGGTCTAAGAAAATCCAGGGAAATTCTCCATCAATGACAAATTTTAAAGCAAGATATTCCCTGTCCACACCTTTCCCCACCCCAGCTTTGATATCCACAAGGGTTAGGCAAGAAATGGAAGTTCACAGTATAATCCCTAAGGACAGGTTATGGAAGGGAAGAGAGGAAGGCAGAAATAGGCAAGTCTCTGAGCAGAGCGACTGAAGAGGCACCATTATCGCTACACACTTTCCCACCAGGAATCCCACACACCTTGGAGAAGGCAGCACTGCAGCAGCAACCTCTTTGGAGAGCTAGCTGGGAAAACACTGGACCAGACTAGTTTAAAATAAAAGGATCAAATCACTTAGTAGCCTAGATTATAAAATCTGAAATAACAAGATGGCCAGATAAAATGTAAAAATGATACTCATATCAATTACAGCCTGAAAAACAATGACAAAAGGAGACATTTACTGGGCTGGTGCCAAAGAGATCATTTTCCTGAGGTGATGGGGGCCTTTTCTAGACATTAACAAGAATCTATTTTTGAATTCACTGAGAACATCAATTCATCTATTCACATCAGATTACTTAACCCTTGGAAAAAGAATTCAGTTCACTCTAGTATTGATAGGAACAGAACCCTAGAGTGATATATAAATGTGTATGTGTGTATACATACACATTTATATATCACTCTAGGGTTCTATGTATAAAAAATAAACTAATTATCCTAAGAAGGGCAGAAACAAAATGTTGCACTTCAGAAGTCCTTAGACTTTTAAAATATCCCAGCACTAGCAAAAGTAGAGCAGTTTCATATGTTTAAAAAGTGCACTTCCTACTACAGCAACCAACCAAGGGATTACAGCAATTTAAGAGGTACTAAATGACACTAAAACATTACACTGAATGTGGGCCACTGCATATCTACAGTCTACTGACCTCATTTGTGGTACTCATGTGTGATGCTATATTTAATGCATTCTTATCAAAAGGCTAAAGCTACATACTTCCCAGCTATAGCATTATGGTTTAAAATAAACCACTCAAGTAACAACTTAACTGGTTCAACCACAAACCCTACCTTCCTTGTAGGGATAAGATCACACACTAAGGAATGAAAGACCCAAAGGGTAACAAAGTTACTAGTGAAAGTATATCCCAATGACAAGACTAGGAAAGGAACTTTCGAGTTTGGGTCCACTGGTTCAAACCAAACCAAATGTGAGACATGACCAAGGTCTTTGCAGGAATAAGCATTTCGTACATGCATCCCACATTCAGGGGTTACTTAGTTTCTAAACAAAAACTTTGGTAGACAGTAAACTTCTATGTGTTACTCAGCAGAGGGTGCTCCACCAAAATCTGTCATGACTCCAAGCCCAGACAGCCAAGGCTGTAGGGCCTCTTCACCATGTGCCTGAGGATGGCTTCCTGCAGTTGAGTCGACAAGCTTGTCCGCTTTGGTCAACATGGAGAAAACCGTAAGGGATGATCTGCCCAATCACAGCCATGAGAAGAAACCACAAGAACCTGTGTTTTTCTTTTGATACTCACCAGACAACACCAAAGGCTCCATATCCAATAGGTCTATCAGGCTCAATATCCAGCTGCTGTTGTGGATGATGCGAGTGCTGATGATGGTGCGCCTTAACTGTAGCAGCTGCGGCAGCCTGTACCTGAGCTGGGGCTGCTGCAGCTGGTCCAGGAGCCTGACCCGGTGCCGGTGATGGGAAATATGGCTGTTGTTGCCCAGGGTTTAACATGGCTGCAGCTGCGGCCGCAGCCGCGGCTGCCGCAGCTGCCGAAGAGGTATGCTGCTGGACGGGGTGGACAGCAGCAGCCGACCCCGGATGAAGATGGTGTTGAGGGTGGTGGTGGTGGTGAAGGTGAGGAGGAGGGAGGTGTGGAAGGTGGTGGTGATGGTGGTGGTGGTGACCTGCTGCTGCTGCAGATGCACCGCCATTGTAAGCCGCCATCATTTTTGCGTTGGCTCTAGCGCCACAAAGAGACATTCAAAAAAATGCCCTTTGATTGGAAAGCAAACTGGGTCAAGCTGTCATTTGGCCATTTAAAAATGAAGAAAAACCACTCACTCCACCTCAAAAAACATAGAGCGTGACTGGCTTTATGTCTTCATCAGTCAATTCGGACAAGTTAGACGATCTTGGTGTTTAATTTTGGGTGAGCTTGTGTGGAAGGGTGTGGGTTGCCAAAAAAACAAAAGAAAAGAAAAAAGAAAAAGAAAAGAAAAAGGGAAAGGGACCCCTTCCCCCCAGGATTCCTGCCACAAGTGGGTACTAAAACTCCATCCTTAATTCGGGGGAGGTTCCAACTTTGAATGTGGGAATGAAGGCCGAACCTCCCGACCCCCTGAACTCCACACACGAAAAGGATCAGGTAACACACCACCCTTGGAATCCTGTAAGAGGGTTGACTCATCTACCCCTTCCATTCCCACATCCTTTTCTAAACACCTCCCACCTCCTCAAAAATACAATTAAAAAAATTCCAACCACCCCAAATTTAAAAGATGGGGGGAAATTTTCGGGGAAACCAGTTCCCCCCCCTCGAACTCTCAGGCCTGCCTACATCTCCCCCTGTTCCTACTCAGGTTGATCTGATGGGGACGGGGGGTGGGGTGGGGGGGGCACGAAACTTTCCTGAGCGGAGAAGAGCCAGGGAAGGAGGCTGAGGGACGGGCCAAGCAGAGGCGGCGACAGGGCAGGACAGAGAGGAGAAAGGGAACCGGGGCAAAGTGAAGGTAAGAAGGTGCGGGGACGAATGAAAGAGAGGTGGGCAGCACCCGGGCGCCCAGGCGGAGGGAACCGCCCCGGGATGAGGTTAGGGTTCCGGGGCCAAAGAATGGGAGCCCGGGGAGGCGGGCGGGGTGCAGTCGGAAGCTGGCTGACTCCTGCCCCCGCCGCCGGCTGCTGCTGCTGCTGCTGCTGAGGAGGGTTGGGGGGGAGAGCGGGTGGGTCCCCCCGCGCGACGGCCCCCGCAGGGCTCAAGGCTTCTCCGTCTCCCCCCCTCCCCCCCACCCAGCTTCGGTGCCCGCGGCCGCTTTCTCCTCAGCCGCTCCGGCCGCTTTCTCCTCAGCCGCCGCCTCCTCAGCCGCCGGTGCCGCCGCGGCCGGACTCACCTCCCCTAGCAAAGCCGGATAGAGCGGAGCCAGCGGCGGACACGCGCAACCAGCCGCCGAGGCCCCGCCCCCGCCTCACACTGACCGGCTGCCCTAGCCAATCCACGCCCACCTGTCCGCGTCCGCCTCCAATCCCGGCCCGGGAGCTTCAGACAGGCGCACTGCTCCGCCAGTGGCAACAAGGTGTGGGTCTCCTGGGGAAATCCCGCCCCGATCAGGGATGGGCAGATTGGAAGACCAATCAAAAGGTAGAAGTGGGCCTGATCGACAAGGCCGAAAGCGAATTAAAAACCAAAGATCGCTGACTTTTTTTTTTTTTTCACCTCGCTCCTCTTTTCTTTTTCTTCTTTTATTTTTTTGGCAGAAGCAGGAAGCTGCGTGCTAATCCCGCCTGCAAAAACTGGAAGAGAGGGATGGAATGAAAGAACCAACCATGAGCCGGGGACCAAGAACACAGCAACCAATCCTTGGGTTGAAGATGAAGTGGGCTGGTACTGGGGCCAGATAGACATTTTATTTGACAAATGGAAAAAAAGATTGATCTCGGTCCCACCCTTCAGATTTGCTATAGGTCAGGATTGTGGAGAATTCGCTGTCATATCAGCGACGACCTCTTCAGGGGGCGGGGTGAAGCGAAGGGGGTGTGGTCTAAAGAAAGGGGCGGGACTGGAAGAAAGGAGGCGGGGCCCAAATCATCGCTGGTCAATTGATAGGAGTCGTCTACTATTCCTATTTTAAGGCATAAGTTTTGGAGAAATAGAGGGAGCAAACAAGAGATGCCGAGATTCAGAAACTCAAGGTCCAAGATTACTCAACAAGACAGAGGAAATTCAGGTTAGGCTGACAGTTCCTAGCCTGTGGCTGGTCCTCCATGGCTGATCCTGAGTTCTATCTTCAGCATTCACAACTCCTTATCATCAATAGATGATAAGGTTATCGATACAAATTAAAGCAACAAAAATTAACTTTCCATAAAGATCCTAATATTCTTCCGTATTTTTCTTGGAAGATTGAAATCGCACTAAAATATCATCTTTATTTAACCTAAACTGCTTTGGATTTACTTTTCTTTGAAATATGAAATAACATGCTGCAGAGTCTTGTCTTTACGAAAACTGTGCACTCAGAACCCAGGAGATCATCTTTGATTTCTCCTTCGCCTGCTCACTTCTTTCCTTCTAATCGATCAGAATCGCTTTTGGATACTTCGGAACGCCACCCCCTTCTCCCCAGTCATCACATTATTATCGAAATTTACGTGTACTAGCATCTTCAATGTGTCTCCCTGCCTACAGACTAGCTCTCCTCTAATCCATCCTCCTCTGAGAACATAGCAATCTTTTAAATCTTTTTAAATCTTTTAAATTTTTTAAAATACAAGTCTGACCACACCCCTACTCTTAAATAAAGTCAATAAGTATATATAGCCCAGCTTGATCTGGTTCCTGCCTTCCTCAAATTCTTTATTTCTCACATCCATCCGCTATAGCTCAGACTTTCTGAACTTATTTTAGTCCCCCAAATGCTTTGTTGCCTCCAAGACTCCAAGTACATCTTTGGCCCAAAACTCTCCTCACCCACCCTCCACTCCTCTAACTTATCATTCAAGACTTCACTAAACTTCACTTTTTTTTTTTTTTGTGGAATACTTTCCCTAATGCTATTGTAGAGTATATGTTTGTTATCTATCCCCATGGCACTGTCACCCTAACAGCATTAACTCTAGATTTTAATTGTTTACTGAGTTTGACCAGGACAGAAAGTTTGTCTCTTCCACTCATTGTTATGTACCTGGTTCCTAGGACAGTGTGGAAAAGGTGACTAAGATTTGCATGACTTCATTGAGTTCACAAGTAGGTGCTAAACCAAGCTCTGCCATTTACATCAAGCTTTATGATTTAGGCAATTTAACTTTCTGAGTCTCAATTGCTTCATGTGAAAATGAAAATAACAATGTGTGTCTTATCAGTTGAGGTGAAGATTAAATGATGTGGTACATGTGGGGGGTGTTCTTGGCAAATAGTAAAGAATAGATATATGCTAATTCTCTGTACCTACCTCCTTCCTCACATGGTGGTGCAGTGGGTTGAGCGCCGTGCTTTGAAGCTGTCCACAGCCTCTGCAGTTAGGATTTGATCCAGGCCGGCTGGCAAGAATCCCACATGGCGTGGCAGACCTCTCCTGTCACGCCCGCTGCTCCCCTCAGCAGTGTATTTCTGTCCTCTGTCTGTTCTGCTCCCTGCTCTGTCTCTGGTGAATCCTCTCACCCTCCCATGTCTCTGGATTTTACCCCAGCTCTTGTATAAAAATAAATTTAAAAATCTTTACAAAAAAATATTTAGTGTGCCTTTCCAACTTCCCAATACACATCAGTCTCCTCTAGAATGTAGTTTCCTAGAAACGTCTTAGAAAAGCAGTATCAGATCCCAGCCCAGAATCTACTGAGTCACAATTTCTTGGGAGGAGTTGAAGGTGCAGAAATTTGTTTGATAAACACTCCAGGTGATTCTTACACACTCTGAAGTTTGAGAAGCACTGGCCTAGAGGAAAGGAACTGAGTTGTCTTGAAATTTGAATACTCAGTGTAGTGCCTAGCATATGGAAAGAGCCCACCACATGTGAAATCCATCAATCCACTACACCAGAAAATTATTTCATATTAAGAATTATTTATTCCTTCCACAAACATTGAATACCAACTATATCTAGGCATGATCCTGTGTCGACAGTGGGGGAGGGGATATAACATGAAATAATAAAATCTTTGCCATCTGGAAGCATCGTGTATGGTGCAGGAGTTTCTAAAATGGCGTGTGTGCACTCCAGGTGGTGTACAAGTGAGTCATTAGGCTCCAGGAAGAAATTAGTACAACTTCTATTTCTGCTTATGTTTTATTTCATCTTTGTAAAATGTTTGCTTTGGCACTGTTTTAAGATGTACATAACACACAGAGTGGTGTACATGTATATCATATAGAAATAAATAAAAATACATCAACTGGGGATTTATGCTTAAAATATTATCAAAGATATTGGGAAATCACTGATCTAGTGTGTGTTTAATATTCATGGTTTTGATTAGCCCTGTCCAATACAAATACAACAATAGTCACCTACGAAATTTTAAAAGTTCTAGTAGTCACATTAAAAAGATTAAAAAAAAAACAGAAAAAAAAAAACAACCCAGGTAGAGTTATTATTGTTATTATTTTAAGGATTTATTTATTATGCATACAAGAGCTGGGATGTAGGCCAGAAGTGCGGGGGAGGAAATCTCCTCCTCTCTGGTGAGAGAATTCACCAGAGAGAAACTGGGGAGCAGAACAGGCATATGTACTGAAATACACTGCTAAGGGGAGCAGTGGTGAGACAGGAGAAGTCTGCTGTGCCATGTGGGTTGACTCCCTGGCTGGGGATTGAATGTGTGCTGCAATGGCTGTGGATAGCTTCATAGTGCTGAGACTTAACCCCTTGTACCGCCAGGTAAAATTATTTTTAATATACTTTGTTTTACCCAATATATCCAGAATATTATCATTTTTTGACAAGTATTGGATTCATAGAACATCTCAGTTGAATTAAAATTTCAATTTCCTCAATTACTCTAGTTCCCTTTCAAGTCATCATTAGTTCCATGTGTCTCATGGCTATCATGTTAGATAGCACAGATCTAAAGCATGAGTTTGAGTCCCTGCTCTGCACCTTACTAGCTCTGTGATCCTGGGCACGTTTCTTGATCTGTGTTAGTCTGAATTTTCTTGTCCATAAAGTAGAGAGAGTCCCCTGACTTCGCCAGGTGTTGTGATGATTTAAATATATGATTTAAATACAATCATAGATAGCACAGAGCCTGGGGTCAGTCTGATTCCTCATCACAATGGCAGTAAGCAGGGTGGTTATTGTTAGTATCACAATCCAAGGCAAACTGTCTTAAGTATCAGAAGAAAAGAATACACTTTGAGCATTGCTCAGTTCATGGCCCCAGCATTCCATTCATGTGGAGCCGGCCTGATAGCCACCCATCTCCTCTTAAACACATCACCAGACAGAACAATATCCGGCCCTTTCCATTCTGTTCCATTTTCAGGAGCTGAGTATGATGAACGAGAAGTCGGAAGTGAGTCAGCATGATAGCACTTAGAGCCTAAAAAAGCAAGCAGGACATCAGAATGCATAAGCAGGAATAGAATGTGCAGGAAGTGGGAGGTGATCTTCCCTTTCTTCCAATAACTGGCTGGTCCCTTGAGTTGACTTTGTAGAACTTGGGCCAGGCCCCAGGGGATTAAAGGACTACAAAGGGAGCAACTCACATTCAACAGCTGGGTGCTTAACACGTGTTATCTCATGTGATAAATCATCACTACATTCCATTTTGCAAGTGAAACAGACTCAGGAAGGTGAAATACATTGTTGGACCTCACAACGCTGGGGAGTGACTGGCTTCACAGTGTATAGTCTTTCACACCAACTGAGGATGCTGTGAGTACAGGGAAGAATAGACAGAAAATTCTTCCACTTTCAAGGTGCCATGACACTTTTCAAGCACTGTTTATCCAAACCCTCAGTGGTAGGCAGGTAGGTCTACCTCTGACCTTTCAGCACACACATGCTTCTGGGTCATGCTTCCTTCATGCCCTTACTCCTGTCTGCTGGCCTGGAATATCCTCCACCTCTTCTTCTACCCTAGCTCTACTTCAAAGCTTTATTTCTGGAATCTGAGTGTTGGTTTTTTTTTTTTTTTTTAAAGATTTATTTATTTATTTATACAAGCACTGGGTACAGTCAGAAGCGCGGGAGGGTGAGAGAATTCACCAGAGCCAGAGTGGGGAGCAGAACAGGCAGACTGACGAAGAACACTGCTGAGGGGCGCAGCAGGCACGGCAGGAGGTCTGTCACGCCATGTAGGACCCTTGCCGGTGGCTGGGGATTGAACCAGCGCTGCAGAGGCTGCAGGCAGCTTTGCAACCCAGCGCTCAACCGCTGCGCCACCGGGGAGGCCCTGGAATCTGAGGTTTTTTAATGAATTCATTCACTGATATTCGGCCCTCAGGACTCTTCCTCCCTTAAAGAACTTAGACATTCAATGTCTGCAACATCCTTTTGCTATAAAAAAACTTTCTAGCAAAGTGACTTTGGGCACTTAACCCTCTTAGCTTCAGTTTCTTCATCTGTGAAATGGGGGGTAGTAATGTCTATTTTGAAGTATAAATTAATATCTACATTAAAGGGATTTTGGAGAGTATTAAACAAGGTCATATATTTCATATATTAATATTAACCTGTAAGTACAGTGCCTAACATAGAATACAGTTAGCTTCCTTCCCCATTTCCCTTTATTGTTTGCTGATCAATTTTTTTCCTGGTATCTCCATTTCCAGTGCTCTTCTGTTTGGGAAGTTGGATGAGGGATGAGATGTCATACTGAAATCATAGTAATTATAAACTGCCTCTCCCATTGCCCCGCATCTATTTTCCTGAGCCCCATCAGGCCTCTCTTATCCTTGTGTCAGGGCATAAAGCTTCAGTATTAAAGTAAGAAGGCTTGATCAAGAGACTGTAAGCAAGGCTGCAAACCTTTGAACATTTGGTAGTACTGTGAGACCAAGGGCTTATGCAGGAGAAATTACAGGGAGGCATAACTAGACAAACCAGACAGGATCATGGAAGAATCAGTCTAGAAGGTAATAGAAGGTAATCAGTCTAGAAGGTGTCAGGAGTTAGTAGCACTTAAGATAGAGTTGGGAGCCTCCCTGGTGGCACAGGGGTTAAATTGGTGCAGCGGTTAAAGTCTTGGTGCTATCAAGCCATGGGCAGCGACTGCAGCCTGAGTTTGATCCCCAGCCAGGAAGCTGACCCACATGGCACAGCAGACCTCTTCTGACTCGCCTTCTGCTCCCTTCAGCAGTGTATTTCAGTAGATCTGCCTGTTCTGCTCCCCACCCTGTCTCTGGTGAATCCTTTCACTCCCTGTACCTCTGGCCTACACCTCAGTTCTTTCACACACACAAAAAAAATAAATAAATAAAAGATAGAGCTGGAATATGGTAATAAGTTAACCATGGTAACTTAAATTCCTATGTTATCCAGACCTTCACAGAGGCCCTAGATTTTCTTTACCCACAACTAGCCTCCACCCAACTCAACAACACAGCTCCTGCGCCCCAGAAGAATTCCTTTTGACCCAGAAGAGTTCCAAAGTCCTATTTGAGGACTTTACCTTCATCTTACTGCTCTGTCTTTCAGCTCCAAACCCCAGGGCCAAATTTTAGCCCTGCCCTGTTTGTGGCCCTGCCCTATGTTCGTGTTTGTGAGTCAAGAGATGGCCAATATTTTTCCCCCTTCCCAGATGAATCAGTGTTGAACATTTTATCTTAAGGTTAGGGTTTTCTTTAAAAGGCTTTAAAATATATAATAAAATTGCTACACTTAATATTTGTATGTGCCTTTTATAACTGTGACTCCTTAAGTCAACAAATAAAAGTATAACTCACATACATACAATAAAATAACTGATAGACATACAATAAAATAAGACATGTTTCATTAAGTTACACAGGAAATAACCTGTGGATCCATCTTCAGTCTAAAGTCCAAATGTGACAAGTTATTTTTCACTAAAAAGGTAGGTAATAATGAGCCTTGCACAAAACTTTCATCGATCAACACCCAACACATTAACTGCTCAGCCTCCAGAACAGAATAAAGGTTGCCCTCCCTGAAAGTCCTCAGACAGTGGTTCCAGGAGAGAAAGAGAGCTCTGGCCTTTAAAAGACATTTCTAGAATAAGCTGATGAAATCTTCTCCAAGACTATACTGAGTTCTATGTAGGCAGATAAAGAATGGTTTCCAAATCTTGCTGCACTTTGGAATCAACTGGGGACCTTTAAAAAATACTGATGCCTGACTTTAGAGGTGTGCTGGAAAAAGTTTAAAAATTGGCTCTTTAGGGGCCTCCCTGGTGGCGCAAGGGGTTAAGATGCAACCTATGAAGCTAACTGCAGCCACTGCAGCGTGAGTTCAATCCCCAGCCAAGGAGCTACCCACATGGTGCAGCAGACATCCCCTGACTCACCTGCTGCTCCCCTCAGCAGAGTATTTCAATCTGTCTGTTCTGCTCCCCACTCTGTCTCTGGTGAATCCTCTCACACACCCCTCTCACACCTCTGGCCTGTACCCCAGCTCTTGTATGCATAAATAAATAAATCTTTTTAAAAAAATGGCTCTTTAGGATGATATTTTGGAAGCCCTGATTTGTAGCCCATTCCTGCGGTGTAAAAACTTCCAACATGATTGACTTAAAGCTACCAGTATGACTTCACTGGATATGGAATTGGGGCAAGATATACACCAGAGGGTCTCCAGAGCCAGGTAGCAACTGACAAGTGCCTGGTGCCCACTTCATTTAATGGCCTTGGAGTGTGAGTAACATGGGCATCAGGATTTTTTAGTTTCCCACTTGATTGTAATGTACAGCAAAGCATGGAACCACTGGGCTATATGGCCTCATAATAAAGGCCAAAAGCAAGAAATAGGCCACTTGATTGCATCCAGTGACAAACATAGCCAACTAGATTATAATGCTTGCCTCCTCAGCTTGGTGCATTTCCCCTTTCAGGCAAGCCTCCAAGGAAACCAAATCTTTAGCAGAAAGTTAGTTAGTGGACATGGTCTCAAAGCATGGACTGGAGTCTCAGAGTGGGGGCGTGAATGGGAGGCTGGTGGAATAGCTGAAGAGCCAGAATCATTGTGACAATGTAATTGACTAACTGGGAATTCCTGTTGGTACTGAAAACACTGACAAATTCCTGCTCCAGCATACCCCTCCAGGGATTCTATGACCCTTCTGTTAAAGTTGGGGTCTTTATTCTAACTGGGTGGCAAGCACTTAATTTGCTTAGTTTTTAATTGTTATACCTTCAACTGTGCTGATTGAACCCCAGTCATTTTGCTTGAAGTGTATCTAAATCTCTGCAGTGGGGTTGGAGAAGAAGGGTATTTTGTCCTCTAGAAGGCTGATCAGGCTCCACCACTGGGTTCCCACAGCCCCTTCTGCTTATTTCTGTCATGATGTCCTTTTCCCCCTAACAATGATACATATCATATAGCATTACAGATGTTTACTTGTCCCATGCTCTCAAGCTCCCTGAGGATGGAGACCGGGTTCTCAGTGCCCAATGTTGCCTCTTTTTTTTAAAAAAAAAAAAAGATTTATTTATTTATACATACATACAAGCACTGGGTACAGTCAGAAGTGCAGGAGGGTGAGAGAATTCACCAGAGCCAGAGCAGGGAGCAGAGCAGGCAGAAGGACCGCAGTACACTGCTGAGGGGAGCAGCGGGCGGCAGGAGAGATCTGCGCACCATGTGGGACTCCATAATAATCTATTTATTGATCTGCTTTGTTCGTTCAAAATACTGAATTCAGAAGTAGATCTTGAGATAAGATTTCAAACACAAGTACTTTGTTTGAGAGGTGATTCCAGAAAATACTGGTAGAGAAGTGGGGAAGTGAGACAAGGAAGGAAAGGAAACCAACGAAATTGTTTTGTCAAAAAAATGGGCAGAAGAGCTAAAAAGAAACTTCTCTGAAGAGGAAATGCAAATGGCCAACAGGCATATGAAAAAATGTTCAACATCACTTGCAATCAGGGAAATGCAAATCAAAACTACCATGAGATACCATCTTACACCAGTGAGAATGGCACATATTAAAAAAACTAGCAACAACAAATGTTGGCGAGGGTGTGGAGAAAAAGGAACTCTTCTGCACTGTTGGTGGGAGTGCAAACTGGTCCAACCACTATGGAGAGCTGTGTGGAGATTTCTGGACCTACTAAACATAGAGCTTCCATATGATCCAGCAATTCCACCCCTAGGTATTTACCCAAAGGACACAGAAACATCAATTCCAAAGAACACCTGCACCCCTATGTTTATAGCTGCACTATTTACAATAGCTAAGCTTTGGAAACAGCCCAGATGCCCAAAAATAGATGACTGGATCAAGAAGATGTGGTACATATATACCATGGAATATTACTCAGCATTCAAAAAAGATAAACACATGCCATTTGCAGCAACATGGATGGCACTGGAAGGGATCATGCTCAGCGAAATAAGCCAGAAAGAAAAAGAAAAATACCGGATGGTCTCACTCATAGCAGGAATCTAGAAAACCTAAATAAGGGACCAGGAAAATGAATAACTATAAGAAAGTGAAAATCAAAATCAACAAAAAACTATGAACCAGAGACACTTTTTGGAGGGTGGGGAGTGGGAGGGGAGGGATTGGGGTCAGAATGGGGGGGTTGCAATTGTATGGGGAATATAAAAATAAAATTTATTATTTTTTAAAAAAAGAAAAACAGAATAAACAGGAAAAAAAAAAAAGAAAGAAAGTGTTTTGTCCAGCCAGTCATCACTGATAACCAGCTTGATAACCAGAGTTCAATTTCACCCGGCAACTCTGGGAGTCAATGTACTACACAACAGCAGAATCCCTCTGCTTTAGGAGATCTGGAGTATTTATCCATCAACTCCCATCTATCATTGGCTGAGGACTGCTTCAGAGAAGAACTAATTCCCCAGTGCTTTTGGCCTACCATGCACCTGAGCAGAGAGAACTCTGCTGGCTGGAGACAGCCCTCAGTCAAGTAGATGCAGGTGCCAGCAATTGGAAGTCTGCTGGCACACGCAGACACAGTAAGTTCTTGGTTATGTAGACAGCGCTCTGACAGAGTTGGCTATAGAGTGATTATACCTTATTTATTCAGTCATTTTCCTGTGGAGCAGCCTACATTTTTTAGCTTTCACAAGTAAGACTTCAGCAAGTGTTCCCATCCATGCACTCTTATGCTCACATGCAAAGTTTCTTTAGGGTAGATATCTACAAGTGGGTCTATCCTTAACACAATGTTTCTCTCTAATTTACTCTTCCAGACTGGAAAATGCTTACTGTGATCCACTCTGAACTCCTGGTGTGGTCTTCTGCCTTCTTTAATCCCTCAATCTGCCCTTTCAGGAATTTTTCCAAGAGTGAAGAGATGAGAACACCTAATGACTTTCCTTCTCTGTCGAATAGGATTTCAATGGCTTCATCTCTCTCTACAAGATATCCCAGTTTTCTGCCTTCAAAACCTATTGCTGTGGGTGCATTCAGAATAAAATTAGTCCTCTAACAAAAAAATCAAATGGGATTCTTTTCTTTATTACTGAGTAATATTCCATTGTACAGGTAGAACACTACTTGTTTATCCACCCACCAGTTGACAGACATTGGGGTTATTTCAAGCTTTTTGCAATTACAAACAAAGCTGTTGTAAATATACATGTATAAGTTTTTGTATGGACATGTTTTCATCAAGAGAAATGGAAATATATATCCATACCAAAACCTATACATGTATATGAAACTGATTTGCTGGCTCACAATGTATGTTTACCTTTACAAGACATGGTCAAACAATTTTCAAAAGCACTTGTAACGTTTTACATTCCTACAACAAGGTATGAGAGTTCCTCATCCTCATCAACACTTTGAACTGTAGTCTTTTTAATTTCAGTCTTCCAGTTGATGTGTGCTGGTATTGCCTTGTGGTTTTAATTTGTATTTTCCTCATCACTAATAAGGTGAACATATTTTCAACATATTCTCATTGGTTATTTGTATAGCTTCTTTGTGAAATACACATTCAACTTTTTTGCCTATTTTAAAAATTGAGTACAGGTATTATTTAAATATTTATATACATTCTATATACAAATCCATGGTTGGAGATAGATATGTGTGTGTGTGTGTGTGTGTGTGTCTATAGAACATTTTCTCCCAGTCTGTGGCATACCTTTTAAATTTTCCTTAAAATGCATTTGATTTGCTTGCATGAATCTGACACATAGTAGATACTCAAAAATATTATTACCCTCTCTTCATTCATTACCCTTTCATAGTAATATGCTTTTAACTTTATGCTGACATTTATTAACAAATTTCACAGTAGAGTTTTGGTATTGGTCACAATGGCTAGCAGCTATACAGGAAGGTCAAGATCTCATTGGTGGATGACAACCCCATGGGTTATAGTAATATGGACATCCAGTTAGGTACTTCCCTCTGTTGAAGTATAACAGAGGGATTCTATAATTATTCTTAGGCTAAGACTTCCTGGGTTTCCATAATTATTTCATAATTATTCTTAGGCTAAGACTTCCTGGGATTAACATTTTTTGTCTCAACTACTACAAAAACAAATGCACTGTTCCAAATGATACCTAATTCTATCACATTTACTGCTTATAATAGTATATCTAGAGACAATGATTCACAAGTCTTGGGTCCAATTCAAATGTTCAGAGAAACTTTATTGTTAGCCCATACACATGTCTTCTTAGGCCTGGAATTCTCTAACTTTGAACACAGCATGAGTCAAGGATATCAGGGCAAAAAGTGTAAAAATGATGTTATAACTCCCAAAGCAATGATTCCAAATGCCAGCCCCAGAGTAAGTGCCTGATGAAGTGTTTCACATATACCTCTGCAGAACAAGAAAAATGGGGATGATTTGTGAACTCTTCATAAAGCTAAATGTACTGCCCCTTATTGTGAGATTCTACCTCTCCTGCCTTTTCAGTGTGAAGATGTCTCTATTTTGTTGTTTTATGATGATGACTATTTATTATCCTTATTTGGTAAATTCAATTAGCAAGCTTATCTTTTTTTTTTTAAGATTTATTTATTTATTTATACAAGCACTGGGTACAGTCAGAAGCGCAGGAGGGTGAGAGAATTCACCAGAGCCAGAGCGGAGAGCAGAACAGGCAGAGTGACGAAGTGTACTGCTGAGGGGAGCAGCGGGTGGCAGGAGAGGTCTACTGCGCCATGTGGGACCCTCACCCGGCAGCCGGGGATCAAACCGGGGATCAAACTGGCAGCTTCGCAACCCAGCGCTCAACCGCTGTGCCACCAGGGAGACCCTCGCAAGCTTATCTTAATCTATTGCATACCACCAATTAAAAATAAGTTATTGGCTGAGAAATAGCACAACGTATTTTCCTGGAGAACTTCAATGTGACTAGATTTGTGCCATGGTAACAAATTGTCTATCACCATCATTACTTACGGCAGCCATAAACTTACTTTGAGTCGCTTCAGAATTCTAGGTTCCAACTTTCAACCAGGGAGTTTGGCCCCTGTGACTGCAAGTGACTGGATATCAAGGGCTTGTGATGCACTAGTGGATCGATCCTTACCTGACCTAAAAAAAATATATAATCATCAATTTTGTGACCCTAAATAGAAGGATGTATTGGACAAGTTGGAAAAAACAGAGAGGTGGATAAATACCAAGAGAAAGGGCCCACATCAATATGCTGGATTTTGGGGGCGAACCCAGGATTTGTGGGAAGCTTGGTATAGGGCATAGAAACAGAATCATGAGTGAGAAGAAGCTTAGCCAACTTGGCTGAGGCTTAACCTTATAAGCCTCCGTTTCCACAGCCACTAAGTGGAAATGATCACTCTGCTTTGTCTCTCTGGAGTGTTTGTTTGCGGATTGAATGATAATGGATAAGAGAGTGCTTTGCAAACTAGAGTCCCAGACAAATTTAAGAGATGACTCTCTTTTACTTTGTTGACAACCGAAAAGGCGTTATTTCTAGACACATGACATAGCTCTCGGCAATCTCTTCAGTAGGAAGAGATGATGGAAATGTACATGCTAAATACTGTCAGAACATATTATCACCAAATAAATCTGGACAACTGTATTTTTAATACCATGTTCTCAAGCTGAGTAACTAGGCAGAGGCTCAGCTAGGATGAGATGTTGCATGCAAAGCAGTGTCTAAGGTTGACAGAAGGGCAGTCAGGTTCTGTGTCAGCGCTTATATCTCCATATTCTGGGTAAATTTCTCATATGGTATTTGTGCTACATGGCAAACTGTTGTAACTTCAGAAACTCATCTGAAGACTTATCCTAGTAGTGTGAGCAGATTTTTTAAACAACAAAAATTATTTTAACTCTCCAATGTCCATGTTGTTAGAATATATTCAGATCATAGTCATTTATGTGGGAGGAGGTCTATTTTAAATGTTTTAATATATTATCTCATTACATCCTTCCAAGAACCCTATTAGGAAGATACTGTCATTATTTCCATTTTTAAGATGAAGAAACTGAAGCATAGGGAACTAAGTATTTTAGTCCCCAAGGTCATGCTTTTAACAAATCACAGAAATTGAAGTTGGACAAGACAGTCTTATCCCAGGATTAACCTATACTGTTCCTCTATTTTTATTAATCATATTTTCTACTAAAATTATGAACTCCATGAGGGCAGGGTTTTGTTTTGATCACTGCTATATCCCAGTATCAAGAGGAATGTCTGGCAAATAAATATATTTAGACCTGCCTTCAAGGCACAGGAATAGAAATGGACTAAAACTGGACAAGGTTTGTCACAAAATATCATGATTCTTCTTACATGTTCTGGACTGACAAGATCTTTGTGAAATGGAATGTGCTGAAGAGCTTCAGGGAGAAGAAAAACCATCAGCTAGAACTTAAGCAGTGAAATTGCCTTGCCAATATCTTGGAGTTATTTATTTTATGTACATATACAATCCAGTCCATCCCCCTATCTCTTTACGCCCCTCCAGCCATTAATACATGAATTACATGTACTAATTCATGAAGGTGTTATTTGCCTATCAATTCAAAAAATGCTGGGACAAATTGGTTAAAGGTCTGTGATGAAAATTTCTTATGTCAGACCTGATGCCAAGCATGTTACAAGCAGGATCTAATTATAGTAGCATGACAATTCTATGAGGTAGGTACTATTAATTTTCTTTCTTCTTTCAAATTAGTAAACTGAGGCTTGAAGAATTTAAGTTGATAAAGTTCTTACAGTTAGTAAGAAGGGAGAACTGATACCTAAACCCAGAGCTAGCTAACCCTGTAGCTCTTACTCTTAACCATAATACTATGGTAACACTCATCCAAGAAGTATATACACTTGAACCACAGAAAGAATACAACTGAAAGAAAATATTTGATATATCTTGAATAGGGAAGATCTTTTTAAAAATAGCACAAAAAGGCAGAAACTGGGCCCCAGTTTCCTGACCTGTAAAAATAAGGGAAATATCTAAGGTCCTTGCTAACTGAAACTTCTTAGAAACTAAGCTTGCTCTCCATGTATCAAGTGGCTGGGCTTGAATTAATCTTGATGTCCACTTCCCTCCTAAAGGCTTCTTCTTGGATGGTAATACACCAGCAATTTTTTTCAGAATTATTGTGGAGATCTGAATTCCTAGTACTTTGCTGCGATCTATAATATGTTGGATGTTACTTTTAAGGGATGGATAGATTGGTACACAAACAGATCCAAGCAAGGTACTGAATGGGGATGATAGGGTTGTAATGTGTCATTTCTGCATTAGCTCCAGTCTCTGCTTACTTTTTTATTCATGTTCTTTTAATACTAGAATAAAATATGGAATAAAAATTTGTGAAGATAGTATAGAGTTCCCGTATACTCCTTACTTTTCCCCTGCTATTAACATCTTACATTATTATGGTACCTTTGTCACAATTAAGGAACAAACTTTGGCACATTAATATTAACTGAACTCCATACTCTATCAGATTTCTTTTATTTTTAAAGATTTATTTATTTATGCACACAAGAACTGAGGTACAGGTCAGAGGTGCGGGGGGTGAGAGGACCCACCAGAGACAGAGTGGGGAGCATAACAGGCCTATCGACTGAAATACACCGCTGAGGGGAGCAGTGGGCAAGACAAGAGAGGTCTGCTGCACCATGCGGGTAGCTCCCTGCCAGGGGATCAGACTCATGCTGAAATAGCTGTAGATAGCTTCATAGGTTGCATCCTCACCTCTTGCGCCACCAAGGAGGCCCTATACTCTATCAGATTTCACCATTTTTTTTTTCTGTTTCAGACTTCCATCCAGGATCCCATAATACATTTAGGTGCCATGTCCCCTTAGCCTCCTATGATCTGTATAATTTCTCAGACTTTTTTTTTTAAAAAAGATTTATTTATTTATGCATCCAAGAACTGGGGTATAGGCCAGAGGTGGGGGTGAGGGAGTCGGATGACAGCTTGATAGCGCTGTGTCTTTAACCCCTGCACCACCAGGGAGGCCCCTCTCAGGCTTTTCTTATCTTGATTTGATTTGTTCTTGTTCTTGAGTTGTTCCTGATTCTTGAAAAATGAATGAATACTGGCACAATAATTTGTAGAGTGTCCTTCAATTTGAGTTGTCTGTGTTTTTTGTTTTTTTTTCATGGTTAGACTTGGGCTATATAGATTTTTGGAAGGAAAGTCATAGGAAGTGCCATTCTCATCACATCACACCAAAGGCACATGCTATCAGGATGACTATCACTGTTAAAGTTGGCCTCGATCATTAGGCTGAGGCAGTATTTGCCTAGTTTCTCCATTGTAAAGTTACTACTCAACCAGCTCCTTCCATACTCCATATTCTTCCATATTTCTTTATTCTTTGAGAATAAGCCACCAAGTGCAGCCTGTACTCATGGCAAAAAGGAATTGTGTGTCCTTTTGACATAGCTGGCTGCTTTCTTTGCTAAGGCATTCTCACCTCAGCACAAAATCCACTTTGGAGCCTCCACAATTTAAGACAGATCTTGGTGTATTAGTCATTGAAAGTTTCCAGAAGGATGCTATTTACAAGTCTTTACAAACCATCCTCAGATGCAGAGGGTCTCATGGGACCTCTCTGAGATTAACAATAGGAGAGATAGGTCACCAATGAGCAGATTTTCAAGACTTGATGAAGACCCATCCACTTTCTAGATCTTGCTCTCCTTAACCCCCTGCAGAAGGACTGACTCTAGAAATATTGCTTTTTCACTGCCGTTTAAATTTGGTGAAACATTCAAAAGAGCTAGGGGCCAGGAATGATTAACAGACTTTAATTCATTAGCCAGTTTTAACTGATTGGTAGGGACTGCATGAAATGTGTTCTAGATTGTTTTGGAAACTCTGCTTTGGCCCAGGAAACTTTCAGAACAGACATAGTTAAGATTATGTCATTTCCTTTTCCATGGATCCCTGAATAGATGATTTGCCACTTAACAGAAACACTGTATAGTCTCTTGGTTAAATTACAATCCTCTACCCTTATTTCCACCCCCCCTTCTTCTTCTTTGTCTTGTGGCCATTTAATCTCAGAAGAGCCCTGTTGAAAATTACACTCTTGGCAGCTAAGCCCAAATCCTCTACCTTATGTTTCAACCCACCAATGCTTATATAGTAGGGCTCAGTAAATGGTTATTGCCTAATGGACTTTTTAATGTAAAGGTACTCATTCACCCAATTGCAAGATTCTTCAAGGCTTTATTATGTTGGCATAAATCAGCACATTTAAAAAAAATGATGTTGATATATATTCACTTAAATAAATTAATGTACCCATCTCAACTATTCCTTTTGGCTCCATGGACAACCATACATTCCAAAGCATGTGACGCTGATACTGAAAAACAAAACAAAAAGCAATGTTTCAGGCTTTGTATTGATACATTGTTGTGAACTTTAGATGCGATAATATAAAGCATTTTATATGGTACCTGGCACATAGCACTTAGTAAATATTCACTATTGTTATTGAGAAGTACTAGAGGTTTTTTTTCTTTTATATTTCTTGGAATTTGTTAAGTTCTGCCATTGTGCCAGAGAGTACACAGATGGAAAGGTAAGAAGAGAATAAAGAGATTGGATGAGAGGCATTTTATGACTTATCAAATTACGAATGCAAGAACCTTGCTTCTTACAAAAGCAGAAAAGCTCTAGAAATGTAGTTATGAATAAAGTATAAGAAGGTGAATCTTGAAAAGAGTGTCTTAGCAGACATACAGGAAAGATCAGCTATACCCATCCAGTCTTGACATTTTGATTTATTTATTGAAAAGCTTTTTAAGTAATAATCTGTTCTGTGTCAAACATTGTGTTAGTTATTGGGGATACAGTAGTGAATAAGAAAAGCTTGATTTTTGCCCTCACAAAGTTTATTATATGTCATTTATTGTTAATTGGGACAGAAGTTAATAAAGAAGTAAATAAATGAATATGAAAATACAAATTGTAACTATTACTGATGTCTAATAGGCAACTGAAACTCAACTTTGCCAAACTGAATTCTTTGCTTTTCCCTTACACCTTGTGTGATATTCTCCATCTCTGTAAATGGCACAACCATTCACTAATTACTTAGGTCAAAAATCTTGATGTGGGCCTCCCTGGTGGCGCAAAGGGGTTAAGTCTCAGCACTATGAAGCTACCCGCAGCCACTGCATCAAAGGGAGCTAACCCACATGGTGTAGTAGACCTCTCCTGTTTCTCCCACTGCTGCCCTCAGCAGGGTATCTCAGTTGATGTGCCTGTTCTGCACCCCACTCTGTCTCTGGTGAATCCTCTCACCCCTTGCACCACTGGGCTACACCCCAGCTCTTGTATGCATAAATAAAGTAAATCTTTAAAAAAAAAAAATCTTGACATGATCCTTGACTTAGCTCTCTCTTTTTTTAATCCAAGTGAATCCTGTCTTTTGGCTCTACTTACAAAACGTGCACTCAGTCTAACCTCTTCTTGCCATTTCCAAGATTACCCCAACGTCCAAGTCACTATCATCTTTTATTTTTTTATTTATTTATTTATTTTTATAGAGGCATACTTTTACTTATTTATTTATTTCTTTGTTTGTTTTTGTTTATACATGCACTGGGTACAGTCAGAAGTGCGGGAGGGTGAGAGAATTCACCAGAGCCAGAGCGGGGAGCAGAGCAGGCAGAAGGACCGAAGTACACTGCTGAGGGGAGCAGCGGGCGGCAGGAGAGGTCTGCGCACCATGTGGGACCCTCCTCCGGTGGCCGGGGAGCAGCCGGGGGATCGAACCGGCGCCGCAGACGCTGCGGGCAGCTTCGCAACCCAGCGCTCAACCGCTGCGCCACCGGGGAGGCCCACTATCATCTTTTAGCAGGTATATTCAATATATTTCCCTGCTTTCTTCCTTTCCTCTGTTACGTCTATTCTCGATAGAGCAGTAAGAATGACTTAAATGGTCATTTTAACATCCCTCCCCCAAGTATAATTCCCAAGAATAAATGTAGCCAATGAGATGAAAGACTTACACACTGAAAATTATAGAACATTGTTGGAAAAATATTAAGATTTAAGTGGATGTCCTATGTTCAGGGATTAGAGACTTAATAAATATTAAGATGGTAATAATACTACCTAAAGTAATTTACATATTCAGTGTGTCATACTTTCAATGACCTTTTTTTTTAATTCAGAAATGGAAAATTTGGTGCTCAAATTTATGAGATTGAAAGGAACCTCAAGTATATAAAACAATGTTGAAAAGGAAGAAAAAAGATTGGAAAACATATTTGCCAATTTGAAAACTTATAAAGGTATGATAATCAGAACAATGTGGTGCTGACATACAGATAGACTACAGACCAATTAAAGAAAATCGAGTCTAGAAGTAAGCCCAGATATGTATTAACAGCTGATTTAAAAAAAGAGGTTTTATTTAGTTTTGTGTAGAAGAACTGAGGTGTAGGACAGAGAGAGGGGAGGCGTGGCGGTGAGAGGATTCACCAGAGACAGAGTGGGGAACAGAACAAGCAGATCTACTGAAATACACTGCTGAGGGGAGCAGGGAGTGAGATAAGAGGTCTGCTATGCCATATGTAGTTGAGCTCCCTGGCCAGGGTTTGAACTCAGGCCATCAGGGTGATAGCACTGAGACTTAACCCCTAGGCCACCAGGGAGGCCCAACAGCTGACTTTTTTTGACAAGGGTGTCAAGTTGATCAGATATGGAAAGAACAGTCTCTTTCATAAATGTTTCTGGGACAAGTGGATAACTACATGCAGAAAAATGTATTAATAGTTGTATCTCTCCCTCACACCACAAACAAAAATTAACTCAGAATGTATCAATCATCTAAACATAAGAATAAAAGTCATAAAACTCTTAGAAGAAAATGGGATAAATCTTCATGATCTTGGATTTGGCAAAGAATATGACAACACAAACATGAGTAACAAAAGGAAAATAAAACTTCCTCAAAGTTAAAAATGTTTGTGCATCAAAAGACATTGAGAAAGTACAGAGATAATTTACAGAATGGGTGAAAATATTTGCAAATCATTGCAAAAAACATCAAAATCGTAAGAGATACCACTTCACACCTGTGAGACAGATAACAGTGTTGATGAGAATGTGGAAAGTTGGAACCTTACATTATTGGTGAGAATATAAAATGATTCACTTACTATGGAAAATAGCTTGGTATTTTCTCAACAATTTAAACATAAAATTACCATAAGGCCCAGCAATTCAACTCTTAAGAATATACTCAAATTATTTGAAAACTAGTACTCAAATAAATATATGTATGTGCATATTCATAGAATTACTATTTACATTGAGCAAAAGGCGGAAACATACATCAATGGATGAATGGATAAATGAGCTGTGGTATATACATACAATGTAACAGTATTCAACATAAAAAGGGAGGAAGTACTGATACATGCTATAATGTGAATGAACCTTGAGAACATTATGTAAATGAAAGAAGTCACATGCAGATTGCATGGTTCCATTTATATCAAGCATTCACATAAATCAGTCCAAATAAATCCATAGAGACTGAATGAAGACTGGGGATTGCAAGGGAGAATGGAAAGCAACTGCTTAATGGGCATGGAATCCATTTGGGGTGATAAAAATGTTCTGGAAAATAGAGCTGGTGCTTGCATACAGTGTGATTATCTACTGCATCCTACTGAATTGTTCACTTTAAAATGTTTAATTTTATGTTATACGAATTTTACTTAAAAAAAAAAAAGGGATAGTTCTGGGCCTCCCTGGTGGCTCAGGGGTTAAAGACAGCGCTATCAAGCTATTGCCAGCCACTGTAGCACAAGTGACCTTGATCCCTGGCTGGCCAGGGAGCAACCCACATGGCGTAGTTGACCTCTCCTGCCTCGCCTGCTGCTCCCCTCAGCAGTGTATTTCAGTTGATCTGCCAGTTCTGTTCCCCACTCTCTCTGGTGAGTTCTCTCACCCCCCCCCCCCCGAAACCTCTGGTTTACACCCCAGTTCTTGTATGCATAAATAAATAAATCTTAAGGAAAAAAAGGGATAGTTCTTTTAAAAGAAAGTTAAATTTTGTAAACTTTAGTGGTTTAAGATGAAATCAAAGAGTCAACTGGAGCCACAGACAAGGTCTAGGGATCAAGTTTCATGGAATAACAAATCATGATTGTTCAAAGCTCTTTTGCCACGAAAGACCAGTATTTCAGGGACCAGAAACACAAACCAGCACTTTCTCGCCCTAAAAAAGAGAGAGGGTCAAAATTTGAAGGAGCCAAGAATTAGCACTGGATTGAATGCCTATTAACATCAGCCTTGAGTGGCCTGACTCATTCTTCTTATTTGAAATGGTTTTGCTAATGGTCCATGATGCTCCAGGTCTGATTGTTGAAATTCCCTTGGAGTTGGGCACTACCAAGTCTTGATTTAGCAACTTTCTCTTGTCTATGTTCTCCTGACTCACCGACTTTCTCTTTCCTCTGTCCCACTTGTTCAATAAGTCAACATTTTTCAGTCATATTGAAATCAGTTAATACTTCATGTGGAGGAACCATCCCTGTGTCCTTCAATTAAGTGTATAAAAGCCTTTCCATTATCACATGTATGTGTAATATATGTGTATTATACATGTATATATGTAATGTATATATTACATCATTATTCATTTTTGTACAATATTTGCTTTCTTCTCTCAGGTGTAGTCCCTGTAAAATTCCCACCATCAAGTCATCTGTCAACCATTACCATAGTCTCTTGCACTCTTCCACCCCTGTTTAATCCCTCTCCCTCCCCTTCCCCTCCCCTGTTGAATGTCTCTGATTTCTAGTTGCCTGCTAGTTTTGTCTTTCTTTTCCCTTATTCTTTATTTGGTTCCCCTATATTCCCCCTATAAGTGAAACCATCCAATATTTTTCTTTTTCCTTCTGACTTATTTCCTTGAGCATAATCCTGCCCAGCTCCATCCATGTTGCTGCAAATTGCATGAATTTATATCTTTTTTTTATTGCTGACTAGTATTCCATTGTGTGTATATAACACATCTTCTTGATCCAGTCATCTGTTTTTGGGCATTTAGATTATTTCCATATCTTAGCTATTGTAAATAGTGATGCAATAACTATTATCTTGTTTAAGGTCCAACAGTGTGTGTGTGTGTGTCTCTGTGTGTGTGTTTGTGTGAGTTTTAATGGGCACCTCATTTATTGATTCCATGTAGTCATAGTACTGCCCAAATAACTCAGTGGTGGGGTAATTTTCAACTTCATTCTCAATTAGATTAGAGGGGAGGTATTGTGGGAGTGGAAATGGGAATCATTCAAAATCACATAGAAGAATTTTCTGAAGTTTATATGTTGACACCTTACCTCACTGTTAACTCTGATAGATCAGGGGTTGGGGTGGACAATTATGAATATTTTGGATAAATTACATAGACAGCTCTTAAAATCATCTTGAAATGCACAGACCCTTGTATCAAAGGAATGATGCTTTGAATCTATGAATCCGGAGCCCAGCTGCTTTTGAAGAGACAGAAAGATCCCCAAAAGACTTCCTTGGATACTTCTCCATCAGCCAGGTCCTTGCCACTATTTTTGTTTCAGAACCACCCACCTACTTGAGACTTTCTTTCTTGGGAACCCACCAGAGTTCTCACCCACTAGAGAGTGGGAAAGAAGAGGAATGGTAGAAGTGGGAGTTGCAAGGCAAAAAGAATTATTTGTCCCCTGCTTACTGATTCCCCCCTCCACTACTTTGTTGCAATAGGAAAAACTGAAAAACTAAAGCGTTTCAGAAAGTGAATGAGTTCATGATTACTTTTGTGGTGGTAGAAAGTAAAGATGCAAGTTACAACTTCTTTACAAATCATCAAAAACCCTCACACTTGCAATCTGGGTTGGTGAGATAAGAAGAGAGCAGTATCCTCAAACTTTTCCAATGTAGAGGGTAGTGCCTGTCAATGGAGGTGATCTTTTTCCATGTGTGGTTTGAAATATATATATATATATATATATATATATATATACAATAAAGTAGTGGGGGAGGAATCAGTGGAATCAGTGAGCAGGGGACAAATATTTCTTTTTGATATTTATATATATATATATATATATATATATATATATATATATATGGAAAAGGAACCAGTATTATAGTTGGGATTCTAACAGCACTGAATTGGCCATCCCTTACTGCACTAAAATATGAGTGGTTTTTGCTGTGGAATTTTAAGTCTGTCAGCGTGTCAGGAAGGTGCTTTAGAACAACCTATCAGTGCATATTTGGTGATAGTAAGAACTGGCTCTATTCCAGTTCTTTTCCCTCAATTTCTCCCCCAAAGGTGGCCAAATCAGCATAGCATGGGGTGACTAAGTGGTTTTGAATTGCAGCTTCCAAAAATGGGACTGATTTCTTGGCGGACGTTGTCTGGTATGGCAGCCTGCTCTCAAGCCAACCAAAAATCAGGAAGGGCTTTTTTCTACTGAGTTTGGTTTGTAAACTGGCCAGATGTGGCTTACAGAACTTTTAGTTTGGCCACATGATATTTTTATTTTAATTTGAAACAGAAATCTTTGGCCTTTTGCATATGTGTATGTGGTAGATCAGAAGCTCTGATAATGCTAAGCCTGCATTTGCATGGCAAGGTTTGACTTGCTATGAACTGAGATGCAGAAGCAAGAATCTCCCTTATTCCTCACCACTCACACAACATAGGACTGTTCTTTTTTTTTAAGATTTTATTTATTCATGCATACAAGAACCGGGGTGCAGGCCAGATGTGCGGGAGGGTGAGAGGATTCACCAGAGCAGGGAATAGATAAGGCAGACTGACTGAAACACACTGCTGAGGGGAGCATCGGGTGAGACAGGAGAGGTCTACGGCGCCATGTGGGATTCTCCCTGGCCAGCCGGGATCACACTGGCACTGCAGAGGCTGCGGACAGCTTCACAGCGCTGTGCTCAACCACCTGCACCACCAGAGGAGGCCCGCCTTTTTTTTTTTTTTTAAAGATTTATTTATTTATGTATACAAGAACTGGGGTACAGGCCAGAGGTATGGGGGGGTTAGAGGATCCACCAGAGACAGAGTGGGGAGCAGAACAGGCAGACTGACTGAAATACACTGCTGAGGGGAGCAGCGGGTGAGCCAGGAGAGGTCTGCTGTGCTATGTGGGTAGCTCCCTGGCTGGGGATCAAACTCAAGCTGTAGTGGCTGCGGACAGCCTCATAGACTGCATCTCAACCCCTTGCGCCACCAGGGAGGCCCAGTACTGTGCTTTTATACGAAGAACCATTTGAGCTTAGACTTCTTTTAGTGTTCAGGCAGCAGCCGACATGTCTCAGAACAATAAAAAACTAAAGGAGGAAGCTCAGAATCCAGAAAAGCCCCAAGAGAACCTCCAAATACAAATGCCCTCAAGTTATAATAGGAGAAACAATGGGAAGTTTCCTGGAGATAAATTAGAAGTCTTCTTGGAAGATAGACCAGATAGTGAAGAATGAGCATGATTCCTCTGTAATAATGCAGTAGAGATTAGAATTAATCTGAGGGAGCAATCTCAGAGTCTATTACCCTCAATAAGCTCATTTCTAGGCTCATTGGATACACCGAAGTTCTCAATTGATGTGAGCATGTTGGGGTTAAGAAAGTGTCCCTGTTATTGATGTATGCCTTCTGATTGAGAACCACCATCCTAACCAGTCTCTGAGTACTGTGTGATCTCTTCCATGGGGACTATATTTCCTTCCTTGAAATTGTTCCTGGACTCTGAATCCCTGAGGACTATTTAATAACTAAAACCAGAAGCGGGAAGTCTAAAACTTATAAAGTTTGCCAAGAAGCATGGCTCCAAAATCTGTTTCAGAATCCCCTAGAAATCTGTAAAAATTCATATTTCTGGACTTCATTCTACACCTACCGAATTACAGTTTTGGGAATGGTGTCCCGATATTTGCATTTTTAATATGTCCACCAGCTGACTCTGATGCAGCTGTCCAAGCACTAGCTTATGTTTGTGAGACAGACTTTTGAGCAGCACTGGATCACTGATGTGGTGGATGCTCCTGAACATCCCACATTCATCCTGGAACCAGAAATCCTGTGTCCCCCATTCAATTCCTATTCTTCCATGAGAAACTTTCCCCTTATTGGAGTTCCTAAAGGCACAGCTAGATAACATTGTTAGGTGTTAAGACTGACCTGAATTTCAACCTTTTTTTTTTTTTTAAAGATTTATTAATTTATGCATACAAGAACTGTGGGGTACAGGCCAGATGTGTGTGTGTGAGAGGGTGAGAAGATTCACCAGAGACAGTTGAGAACAGAACAGGTGGATCGACTGAAATACACTGCTGAGGGGAGCAGCTGGTGAGACAGGAGAGGTCTGCTGTGCCATAAGGGACACCTCCCTGGCAGTGGATCAAACTCATGCTGCAGTGGCTGGGGATTGCTTCATAGTGCTGTGTTTTAACCCCTTGTACCAACAGGGATGCCCTGATTTCCAATCTTGCCTCTTCCATTTGCAAACTGAGTGCTCTTAAGTAAAGTACAACCCTTCTTCAAACCTTAACTTTCACATCTGTGAAATGAAAATACTAATACTTAATTCCCAAGGTTACTGTAAAGACTTGTTGAAATAAAATGTGAAAAGCATCTGATTTAGACTTGAGTTCATGGCGGTTATTCAGTAAATTATGGTTCACTTTCCAGGAGGGGAGAATAGCTGAGTATTCTTAGAAAGTCTTAATTGTAATTTTCTGCCAGGTACACTACTACCAGAATATTGATGTCAACCCAGGACTCAGGTAAATTGATGAGAGACTCCAACTTAAGAAGGACTAAAGATAACAAACAACTTTGAATATTTTGGCTTTGTATCTCAAAAGTTAAGGGTCTGCTTTCTTTGCTAACATTTTTACTGTTCAGTTTAGTTTCTTAAACAAAACAAAACAAAACAAAATTATTCCATATGGCAATAGTTACTATTCTCCTTCCCTATTCCATGCCTGTCTCTGGGGGAGAAGAGACAAGAAGAATTATTTAAGCTATATACTCTCATTATAAGTCCAGACCAAGTCCTCTAAAACATGCCCTTAATCCCTTGATAATATATGAAAAGCAGAGGCAGCTGTACAAGCGTTTTCCTAAGACATAGAAAACAAAGCCAGAGAGAATGTAACTATAGAAGACATTAATTTCAACCCAGTAGCGGCTCGTTAAAAAACTTTAAAAAGTTATACTGTTTGCAAAATAAACTTTATGTCAGAATCAGCCTCAGATAACAATGCACAATTTCCTAAAAAGTTGAAAACAGTGATACAGATTTAGAAAGTTTAATTATTTGAACCAGTTTTTTTAAAGGTTGCCTTATCTGGTTTGTCTTGGAATCAGGTACTTTCTGGTATTACTAAACATCAAACCTATAGACTCTAACTTGAGTTCTTTAAAGCTGTATCAAGAAGAGTAAGAAAGTCAGTGAAATCCTAATCAGAACCTTGGGCAGACGCCAGGTTCCAGAATGAGAGTTAAGGAAGTCCTAGGGAAGGAGCTGTCCACGCCCTTGGTGCTAACACCCCCCTGCAGTTTCCCAATGTGATGTTATGGGCAGTAGGAGTGTATGAGACTGTCTTAGAATCCTAGAAGATACTTGGGGAGTTTACAAATCCAAAATGGGATTTAAAATATTCCTAGATTAGGATGGAATGTACCTGGATCAGATAAGGTGATTAAAACCAGATATCCTTGTTTTGCCCAGACATTGAGTGTGACCCACAAAACATCACTACAAAGGTCTGAGGACTTCACATCCCAAGAATCTTAGAGAGGAAGGGGGATGGAACTGATATTTATTGAGTACCTAATGGCTTCTTTTAGGTTCTTTACTTCCAAGCACTCATTTTAATCTTGAGACAAGTATTATTACCTTCATTTTCAAACAGGGAATTCAAGACTCAGAAAGGTTAAGCAATTTATCCAATGTCACACAGCTCATAAATTGTATGTCCCCTTATTTGAGCCTTAGTCTCTGTATATGAAATTTGTCTTAACTGCCAAACATATCCTTTTTCCATGAGAACTTTACTTAGAGCAGAAGACAAGATTTGGGTGGACGACAATGTCTATTAGATGAAATGGAGGGATGGTCCCAGGAAATAAAGCTCAGAACACAGATATTCAGGCAAGATGTTTATCAGTGAGAACAACTCTGCTAATAAATGGAAGTGATCTCAATTCTGATATCCTTCCTCCTAAAGGAAGTCCTGGGATATTTTATATGCCCCAAATGATCTCATTCTTTACCTCTCCCTACCTTTCTTCTTGTCTCATGTCTCAGCTGTTTCATTGACCCAAGCTAGAAATCTGAGATACAGATTTGATGACTTCCTCAGTCTTGTTCTCCTGACCTTACTGAAGTCTGTTTCTCAATGTTATTTCTATGTATATTTGCAACTCTTTCATTTCTCTTATTTCTACTACCTACCCTGATTCTGGTCACCAACATCTCCTGCCTAGACTATTGCAGTAGCTTCCTAACTGCTTTCTTAACCTCCGATTTTGTCTCCCACTAATCTGTCAAAAGTTGGCTATGCTATTACTCTACATTTAGGGCTTCCCTGGTGGCACAAGAGGTTAAGACGCATCCTACAAAGCTATCTGCAACCACTGCAGCCTGAGTTTGATCCCCGGCCAGGGAGCTGACCCACATGGCACAGCAGATTTCTCCTGCCTCACCTGCTGCTCCCCTTAGCAGTGTATTTCAGTCAGTCTGCCTGTTCTGCTCCCCACTCTGTCTCTGGTGAGTCCTCTCACCCACCACACCTCTAGCCTGTACCCCAGGTCTTGTATGCATAAATAAATAAATCTTAAAAAAAATTACCCTGCCTTTAATGTTGTGGGCAGAGAGTGAGAGTTCTGAAGATAGACTATTTGAGTTTGAATCCTAGCTCTGTCATCTACTGAGTATCCCTGCACAAGTCACTTTTCTTTTGTATATCTTAGTTCCCATATCTGTAAAATTGAGCGACAGTAACCAAGCTCCAGACTTGGATGCAACAATCCACTTGATATCTCTACTTCAGAATCTAATTGGCAGGCCTCTCTGGTGGCTCAAGGGGTTAAGCACCACACTATAAAGCAATCCGCAGCCTCGCAGTACGAGTTCGATCCCCGGCCGGCCAGGGAGCAACCCACACGGTGCAGCAGACCTCTCCTGCCTCGCCGGCTGCTCCCCTCAGCAGTGTACTTCAGTCAATCTGCCTGTTCTGTTCCCCACTCTGTTTCTGGTGAATCCTCTTGCCCTCCCCCCCATCTCTGGCCTGTACCCCAGCTCTTGTATGCATAAATAAATAAATCTTAAAAAAAAAAAAACAGAGGAGGGAAATGAGGCACAGAGATATTAAGTAGCTTGCTGTGGCAAACCTATTCAAATTCAAACTTTTTCTATGCTACTACTACTATCTCTTGAGTGTGTTCCAGGTGCCAGGCCCTAAAAAAAAAAAAAAAAAAAAAAAACAACCCAGAATCTAATTGGCATCTCCAACTTAACCTGTCTGAAACATAACTCACAAATTTCTCTCAAAATTAGTTTGATCCACATTTCCCCTTATCTTAGTTAATGGCAACATTCTTCTAATTACTCTGATTTAAATTTTAGGAATAATTCTTGAGTCCATTTTTTTCCATAGTCTGCATTAATTTGTATAGAAACATGTTTAGTTTTCTTTCAAAATATATCCAGGATCAGATCATTTCTCAAGTGCCTTACTGCTATCACTCTGCTCTAAAACACTATCTTCCATCACTGGGATAATTGCCATGGTTTCTGGTTCATGCTGTCTACCCTGTTCTCATCCTCCATGTTCACTTGCATCGCTATCACTAAAAATTTGAGACTCAACTCAACTTAGTCATGACTTCTTCACATAGCTGTCAGAGTGATCTATTTAATATATGCTGGATTATATCATTCTCTCCACAAAGCCTCCAAAGGTTCTATTCCCATTCAAATCCAAAGCCAAAGTCCTTACAATGGAGTGAAGGCCCTATATGATCTGTATCTTTGCTTCTTCTCTGATCTCACTCTTACCAGCCTCTCACCACTTGCTCCATTCTAGCCTTGCTGACCTTCCTGAACAAGTCAAGCATGCTCTTGCTTCAAAGTCTTTACATTTGCTGTTTTGTCTGCTTGGAACAGTCTTCTCCTTCCTATGCTTTTGGCTCACTCTCACTTCCTTCAAATTGTTGCTCAAGTTACCTTCTCAATGAATCTATTCCCAAGCTCCCTTTTAAAAACTGCACCTTTCCTAGAACCATTATACACTCTTCCTGCATCATTTCCCTCTATTGTATTGTCAAACATATCATATACATGCCTCATTTGTTTTGTTGGTTTGCTTCCCCACTGGAATGTGAACTGCAATACAGTGAGATTTTTAATTTGTTTTATCTTGTTCATTGCTATATCCCTGAGTCAAGAATGTGACCTAACAGGGTAATATTCTAGGGATGGTTTCATACGTATGCAACTAATGCAGTCACACAAGGTCAGTTCTCAGATAGGATGGTTGGCATTGTACTCAGGGTTCTTGAAATTCTTAATAGTTTTATCATTGAGCCTGTGTTTTATAAGCAATAGGACAGAAGTGCCCACTGCAGGGAGTTTGGAACCCTAGTTCTCATGTGATCCTGCCCTTGCCTTTCCCCACTTCTTCCAGATGGAATTTTGCCTATCTGCTCTTCCATCCCTCCCCAGCAACTGCTGCCTCCCTAAGTCCTGAGGATCCTTCACTGGGAAGGCTGGGCACAAGGAAGTTCAGAGTCAGGCATATTGTGTGCCCACAGACAAAGTTTCAAGGCAGAACACTGGATTCCTATGATGGTCTACTTGTTCTGCTGGTATCTCTGGGCTCCAAGAATGCAACATTAAATGGTAAGTAAAAAGTACCATGACTGGAGGAAAGACTGCAAAGGAAAGTAAAATTTTCTCTTGCTTTTGAACAAAGGCTCCCCACCCCCAAACTTTCACACTGTACTGAACCTCACACATCATGTATCCATCCTTTTGGATGGATATGGGCAAATGAATGAATGAATAATACTTGTGGAATGGGCAAATGAATGAATGAATAATACATGTAAAAATCTTGAAAGTGGGCCTCCCTGGTGGCACAGCGGTTGAGCGCTGTGTTGTGAAGCTGCCCGCAGCCTCTGCAGCACCAGTTTGATCCCCAGCTGCTCCCTGGCCACCGAAGGAGGGTCCCGCATGGTGCGCAGACCTCTCCTGCCGCCCGCTGCTCCCCTCAGCAGTGTACTTCGGTCCTTCTGCCTGCTCTGGCTCTGGTGAATTCTCTCCCCTCCCCCCCCACCCCCGCGTTTCTGACTGTACCCAGTGCTTGTATAAATAAATAAATAAATAAATCTAAAAAAAAAAATCTTGGAAGTATTTGTTATGTGTTAAGCATTAAATAGAGGCTAGCTGTTATCAGCAGCTGTCTTCTTAGTGGCCACTTCTTGCTTCAAATATAACACTGAAGTTATATCCCACTATAGTTTTCTCCCTAGTTCATGACGTTTCTGGCATTTGTCTGTTTGCTACTCTTATCTCCTTTCCTCACTTTAACTGTCCTTACATGGCTACCACTCAACTCAGTTGTCCCTTTCTCTAGGAAGTCTCTGTTCATCCTGGGTCAGATTCTCTCCTGTGTTAACTCTTCTTCTATCAAGTTTGTTTTTTCCAAGATGGGTCTATGAAACATGACTGTGCTGCCACCCAGTTTAGATACCTACTTTGCCAGGAGTGAGTGCCCTTCCCACTCCTCTGGTCCCTGAGTTGAGCATTTGCTCTTCCTCGGCTCTAGGCCTTATCTGGAGGCAGGTTGTTTGCTCTGCCTTAATGCCCTGGGTGCCTGAACCATGGCTTGTGATTGGGATCTTGACATTCATTTAGTTGCATAAATGGACATTTTTTCTGTGACCACTATGCAGTTCCATTTAGCATCGTTTTTTCATGTTTAGCCTTGTGCATTTTATTTCTTGTGCATGTGTTTTAATATCTCTGAGCCTGTGTCTTTCTCTGTGAAATGTGGATAAGAGTATCTATCTGGCAGGGTTGTTGAGAAGTTTAAATAAAGAATGTTAGCTTACAGTAGGAGCTTCTGCCAGTTGTATTATTAGCTACTGACATGGGCCCACCCCATTGGCATGGGCCTCCTGGTTTCCATGCTATTGTGATCATTTTTAAGCTGCCCCTATCTGCAGTCTGAACATCACGCTGGTCCTGTCTCAGTGTTAGTGACTATCTCCCCAGTAGGTCCTCTTGGCCTCAACAAGGGGAAAAAAAAAATCATTGTTTTGGTTCAAGTGTGATAAACAGTGATTGACAGGCCTGAAAAAGAAGCTGGTGAATAACAAGAAAAAAAGCCTCTAATTATTCCCTTTAACCTGTCTGTTATCCCGTCTCTTCAATTCATTCTTTGACAACTGCCTCCCCCCGCTTGCTTTAACTGTTTAGGAATAAATTATTTTGAAGAAATGTGTTTTCAAATAAATTTGTTAAAGCTAAGATGTTGTCATTTGGAAAACTCCATGAATCTGAGCTCCCCTGCCCTACACTGAGGGACTGGAATCACTCTTGCTGGGGAACCACTGGTGATGGCCACTAACAGGGCTGCCCTGGTCTAAGCAGGGAAGACCAGAATCAGATCCTGGATCTTTGCAATTAGCTGGGAGAACTTCAAGCAATCCTTTACCCACTTGAAGCACAATTTCTTCATTATGAAATGGGCACGCCCTACCTACTTTGTGGAGTAATGGATATAAAAGCACTTTGAAAACCCAAAAGATTATTATTTGTACATGTTGTTCAAAATACTGAACAATTCAGTGAAAGAAAAAGAGTGACTGACTTTGGACTGATATCCCCAGTTTTTGCTCTTGGAACTTAGTCTCTGACCTTGGCCTTTTGGGCAGGGTGATACGTGTGTCTCCACTTTGCTGTAGTGAAGAGAGCCAGTGAGTTCTTCAGCAATTTTCCTGGGACTGGGGCAGGCATGACAGTGGAGGAAGGGAGGAAGACAAAGACTTTTAGGATGAGGGTGAAAGCAGGGGACCCAGGATTTTACTGCGGGAGTTCAGAATCTCAGGCTATGTGGTTATTATTATGGTTATTGTTACCCTCACCACATCACTTGGTAATCCTCCCTACTATTGCTGGACCCTGGGGACTCACAAGTTACCCTGATGGTCATTGTCAGTAACCTGGGCATGGCTCAATTCATGGAGCAAGCTTTCTTGGTAGTGGATCTATTGTGATTTGCATGAAGTTCCAGGGGGTGATGTTAAGGGAAGGGCCTGCATCAGTAGCAGTAGTCCTTACCTAGTTATATAGTTTGCTTTTTGGAGTCAGGTTGATAGCTGAGCAGTAGTCCTTAAGGCATCTGAGAGCACTAGATTAATAAGATTAACAGTGAGCATTTTGAGCACTGTTATACATCAGGCAATTGCAGTGAAATGGACTTCTGTCCCTTTAAAATGTAGATAACACTGGCTGTTTCCTACCCAACTCTGCAGTCTGTGGAAGTCTCAGCTCCCGTAGATTTCCATGACTGCGTGCGCCCAGGACCAAACCTGCCTCCTGGCTCCTCTAACCTCTTGTGTGGGATCCCTCTTGCACCCGACCATTTCGAACATGAAATCAGCACTCTTTTATTATTTGCACAACTAAAACTTCTCACATCAGCATTTTCATGGTTTAGGGTGGGGGGGCACATAGTGTACTTGGAACGACTATTTCCCTCCTCTCTTCTATCTCCCCTTTCTTCTTTCCTTCTCTGTTCCTCATTCCTTTCTCCTCTCTCTTCCTCCCCTCCTGATCCTGGCTTGCTTTGAAACATCCATAATTTTCCTCTCTCTATTTATGGAAAGTAATTTATAAATGCAATGTGGAATCCTGGGTTGAATCCCGGAATAGCACATTACTGGAAACTTGGTCAAATCTAAATGAAATCTATAGTTAATAGTACCATAAGTAGCATGTTAATTTCTTGGTTTTCATAATTGTGTCTTGCAAGATGTTAACATTGGGGGAAACTGGATGACGAGTATACAGGAATGCTAAACTCTCTTTGTAACTTTTCTCTAAATCTGAAATTATACCAAAACACAAAGGCTTTTTTTTTTTTTTTTAAAGAACTTTCCCCTCTCCTTGATGTCTCAGCACTGCCACTCTTCTATTCTCAGCTCTTGATCACGGGTGTTTCCCAGCAAATGCAGTTCATTTTCTTCCTAGGAGAATTTCTGGTGCCAGTAAAGATAACACAGTGTCCTCCATCTTGCTTCACGCACAATCAAGTAGATTATCTTACTTAATCTTCACAATAACCCATATGGCAGGAATTATTACTCTTAATCCTCAAATTTGGATATCAAATTTCAGTTAAATATTAAGTATTAAGGCACAGTGAGCACCAGAAACAGAATTCAAATCCAGATTTTTACTCTAAAACTCCTGTTTCTTGGGCTTCCCCGGTGGCACAGTGGTTGAGCACTGGGTTGCGAAGCTGCTTGCAGCCTCTGCAGTGCCAGTTCAATCCCCGGCTGCTCCCCAGCCACCGGAGGAGGGTCCCACATGGCGCGCAGACCTCTCCTACCGCCCGCTGCTCCCCTCAGCAGTGTACCTTGGTCCTTCTGCCTGCTCTGCTCCCTGCTCTGGCTCTGGTGAATTCTCTCACCCTCCCGCGCTTCTGACTGTACCCAGTGCTTGTATAAATAAATAAATAAATCTTAAAAAAAAAACACTTAAAAAATAAATAAAATAAAAAATAAAACTCCTGTTTCTTAACCACCTTGTTAGACTTCTCTCCTTTTCCTTTGGGAGGAGTCATACTCTGAGATCAGCATTTAACCTTAGTTCACAAATCAAGTTCCTTGATAATCCTATTGAAAATCATTCATTCTATTTATCCATTCATTCAATAAGCATTTGTTGAACATACTCTCCTGTCTAAGCAGTAGGTAATAAGGTTCCGGAGATAGGTAAGACATGATACATGACTACAGGGGGCTTCAGTCCAGTAGAGGAGGCAGGATAAGTTTCAAGGCAATATGATGAGTCAAGCTATAAAAAGGTAGAAGCAAGGGACTTTGGGGAGCAATGCAGGAAGGGGTCACCTATCCCTAGGACTCCAGGATAGGTTTTATGGAGGAAGAAAGATTAAAATTTGAATCTCTAAGGATGAATAAGCATTTTCCAGTAGGGATGGGGCACTGCAAGCCAGGAAATATTAGAAGCAGAGGCATGGACGTGTGAAAGAACATCCAGAGGTGTCAGTATTGTGGCCTGCCGGGTCGACGGGGTGTCTGTTGGGGGGTCATAGGAGGTGAAGTCAGGAAAGGGCAGGAGTCAGATCATGGGAAGACTTGAGGTCCACACTAAGGAGATTCTGCTATAACCTGTAGGTAATGAAGGAGGGGCGAGGAAGTTTTAAGTTTAAGAAAGGAAGTGACATTGTTGGATTTGTTGGCTGCTGTCACAGGAAGGGCAAATCTGGAGGCACGAGATGGATCCGGAGGCTGCAGTAAAGCAGGTGAGAGAGACAGTGCAGCAGCCTCAATTAGGAAAGTGGCAGCGCATTAAAAAAAATTAAGAATGGTAACTCCATTCGGGCGCCGAATTTGGAATTAACCTTTCACTCTTTGCTCTCTTCCTAACTCTTTCTTCAGTCCATCAGTAAATCTTATCGGCTCCACCTTCAACATGTATTTAGAATCTGACCACTACTCACTGTTACTACCCTAGCCCAAACCACCATTGCCTCCCACTTGGATTACTACAATGGCTTCCTAACTCATCTCTCCCCTTCTTGCTCTACTCAGCAGTGGAGAAATCCTTTGGAAGATAAGTCACTTCATATTACCCCTCTGCTCAAAACCACATTTGACTCAGATCTCCTCTCAAGCCCCCACTCTGCAGATCCCCCTATCACATCCCCCCCATGCATCAAATCCAAGCCACACTGGTCTCCCCACCATTACTCCAATACCACATTTGTTTCCACTTCAGGGCTCTAACTCTTGCCCCTCCCTCTGGTTAGAATGTTCTTCCACTAGATACCTGCATGCCCTTCTCCTCACTTTGTCCAGGTCTTTGCTCACATGTCACCATCAAATAGTCCTTCCTTTACTGTTCTATATTAAAAAATCACCTTTGTGACACACTTTCCTTTTCCTTTTTTTTTTTATATAGCTCCTAGCTACCTGACATATTAAATATTTATTTGCTTATTGCCTCTCTTCCCAGGCTTCCACTAAAATATAAGCTCCATGTAAGCAAGAGCTTTATTTGTGCTATTTCCTGCTGGATCCCCAGTGTTGACAACAATCCTTGGAGTATAGTGGATACTCAATAAATATCTACTGAAATCCCTGTTGAAAAGTAGAATTGCCAGGCTTTGATGATCATTTGGATGAGGTGACTAAGGTATAGACTCTGAGGGGTTGAGCATTTCTAAAGCAAGGTTTTATAGAAGAAATTTATGTGATTAAAACCAAGCATTTTTTGTCTTTTGGCTCAACTTCTGTTGGGCACCATTCACTGTCATTACACATTTTTTTTCCATTAAAATCTCACTTATGCAAAAATCCTGATTCTGGAGGAGCAAATTATGACACAGAATCTATGACTGGGCTAGCAGGAAAACTGAACTCACTGAGTATGCAGCCTCCTCATCTACTGACCCTCAAGCATGGGGGGTGGTGGGGGTCATTCAATATTGGGTCAGGTGGATCATGAAGAAAAGTGCTGGGCAGAGGAGCCAGCAGGCCTGCATGTATGCTATGGACACTGGTTTGAGGATCTCTTCTATGACAGGCTTATGGGAACAGAGGTGGCAAGACATAAACAGGAGCTGAAGCATGAAATTCAAGGCAGAGAGGGGCCTCCCCGATGGTGCAGCGGTTGAGCGCTGGGCTGCGAAACTGCCCGCAGTCTCTGCAGTGCCGGTTCAATCCCCGGCTGCCAGGAGTGGGTCCCACATGGTGCGCAGACCTCCCCTGCCGCCCGCTGCTCCCCTCAGCAGTGTATTTCGTCGGTCTACCTGTTCTGTTTTCCGCTCTGGCTCTGGTGAATTCTCTCACCCTCCAGCGCTTCTAACTGTGCCTAGTGCTTGTATAAAAATAAATAAATCCTAAAAAAAAAAAAAAAAAGAAATTCAAGATAAAGAGGCTTTATCTTGTGGTAGGCCTCATCTCCTGTGGGGAGTTAGAGAGGAAGAAAGAACAAGAGTGTGTTTGCTTCCTAGGGTAGCTGTAAGAAAGTACCACAAACCAGGGAGGGGGTTAGGGCTTAAAGTAACATAAATTTATTCTCTCATGGTTCTTGAGGACAGAAGTCCAAAATCAAGGTGTCAGCAGGTCATGGTCCTCCCAGGCTCTGGGTTGAAATTTTCCTTGCTTTTTCTTTTTTACTTTTAGTTATTTTTTTAAAAAAGATTTATCTATTGGGCCTCCCCGGTGGTGCAGCGGGTTGAGTGCAGTGCTGTGAGGCTTTTTTTCAGCCTCTGCAGCGCGAGTTCAATTCCTGCATGGCCAGGGAGATTCCCACATGGTGCGGCAGATCTCTTCTGTCTCACCCGCTGCTCCCCTCAGCAGTGTATTTCGGTTCTTCTGCCTGTTCTGCTCCCTCCTCTGTCTCTGGTGAATTCTGTCACCCTTCTGCGCCTCTGGCTTATACCCCAGTGCTTATATAAATAAATAAATGTTAAAAAAATTATCTATTTATACCTACAAGAGCTGGGGTACAGGTCATAAGTGGGGGTGGGGGTGAGAGGATTCACCAGAGACAGAGTGGGGAGCAGAACAGGTGGATTGACTGAAATAGACTGCTGAGGGGAGCAGCGGGTGGGGATCAAACTCGTGCTGCAATGGCTGCCAATATCTTCATAGTGCTAAGACTTACCCCCTTGCACCACCAGGGAGGTCCCTGTTTTTTCATAGCTTCTGCTGGTGGTTGACAATCTATAGCTGTTACCTCATTACAACCTCTACTTCTGTCATTACAGGGCACTCTCCTCTCCTGAGTCTCTGTAAAGAAAATCCCTTTTTATAAGAACACCAGTCATATTGAATTAAGAGCCCTGTTCACTCCATTATGACTTCATCTTACTAATTATGTCCATAATGATTTTATTTCCAAATAAGGTCACATTCTGTTTTACTGGGGGTTAGGCCTTCACATATCTTTTTCTTTTTTGTGATGCAATCCAATCCATAACCAGGGAGGAAAGGGGACAGTGCACACATGTGTAGAGAGGAGAGTACAGTGAAGAAGAAGGTTAAGAGGAGAAGAGCAAGGTTCAAAATGGAAGGAGAGTGAGAGAAGAGACAGAAAAAAGAAAGAAAAAGAGTGAATGGACGGCACATCCTTCATGATGGCAGGTGGACAACCATCAGTGTCTGCTCTAGTGATACTGTGGGGTGTTATATGCTTGTGCAGACATTCAGGTGGTGTTGTTTCTCAGAATCCTGCAGGGAGAGCAGGTTTGTAGAGCAGAATCCCGACATTCTTGGGTCTCTGGGTACAATGCCATCTTCTCTGTACTACAGTGAACATGGTGTCCACACTTTGTCTCATGCTGTTTGCCTGGGAAACTGATGTGCTTTTGCTTTTCAGCTGCCAGTGGCTGGGCTTGTCTGGATAGGGCTCCTGCAGTGCTCTGGGTCAGCGTCATTATGCTGTGAGGTTGTGCCACTGGTGTGGGCACAATTTCTCCTCACTTTGACCCATGTTCCTCCCTCAAATATTCATTTTTGCTCATGTGTCCTGAAGTAGAGTGGTTTTGGAAATGTTCTGAAACCATTTCCAAGATTTTCATGTGAAAAGTAAGTCTGTTTCTTCCTCTAGGCCCTCACTCCTTGGGACTCAAGTACGAGTCCATGAGGAATATTCTGAAAGCCATTCTCATCACAGATCCTGCGCTGGCACATGCTTTCCCAATAGGGTTTTCCACCCGCTATTATGATAATTAATAACTCTTCTAGAATTCCATATGAAATCCATTGGACTTGGGTTTCACTTTTGCTACACTTTTATTTTTCAAGATTTATTTATATATGCATACAAGAACTGGGGTACAGGCCAGAGGTGTGGGGGTGAGAGTATTCACCAGAGACAGCGTGGGGAGAACAGGCAGATTGACTGAAATACACTGCTGAGGGGAGCAGCAATTGGGACAGGAGAGGTCTGCTATGCCATGTGGGTATACCCTGGCAGGGGATCAAACTCGTGCTGGATCAAACTCATGCTGCAGTAGCTGTGGATTTCTTCATAGTGCTGATGCTTAACCCCTTGCACCACCAGGGAGACCCCAATTTTGCTACACTTTTTTTTAAAAAAAAGATTTATTTATTTATTCAAGATTGATTGATTGATTTATACAAGCAGTGGGTACAGTCAGAAGCGCGGGAGGGTGAGAGAATTCACCAGAGCCAGAGCGGGGAGCAGAGCAGGCAGAAGGACCAAAGTACACTGCTGAGGGGAGCAGCGGGCGGCAGGAGAGGTCTGTGCGCCATGTGGCACCCTCCTCTGGTGGTCGGGGAGCACCTGGGGATCGAACTGGCGCTGCAGAGGCTTCGAGCAGCTTCGCAACCCAGCGCTCAACTGCTGCGCCACCGGGGAGGCCCTAGTTTTGCTACACTTTTTAAAAAGGAAAGATGTTAACATTTTTTGGGTGCCTATTGGATACGAAGCAATGGGTACCACCTCACTGGCACTATATTTCAGTTAATCTTCACAACTGTAAGGTCAGCATTATTACTACCAACTGTGAGGATGGGAAGAAGAAAGAAACTTACATTCAATTGTCACAAACTACTCTCGATCCACTCTCCCTTTTAAGAGAAGGTGCCTGATACAGACTGGCAGTTCAAAGACCATTTATTTTGCCTTACCCCTTCTAGGCCATAGCTGCACAAGGTATGTGTTCCAAGAGCACTCAGTCAGTAAGCTGGCCAGGCTGAAAGAGATCAGATTCTTTCTTTGGGGAATTAACAAACTCAGCAGGAATCATACTTTAACATCCAGGCAAAAACTCGAAGGGTGGTTATGATAGGAGGTAAAGTCAGGAAGCCAGCCAGTAGTGAGAGGAAAATGGAGCCAGTGGACAATGAGGTGTAGTGTTATTATGAGAAAGAGATAATATACCTCATGATAAAAAGTCAGGGTTCACACCTGCTCCCTGAAGCTGTTTCAGTTCCAGAGGGCAAATTCACAGTGTGGTACATCTATCTGTGTTGTATCCTCAACTCAGTGATCCCTTCTTCCCCTGGGAAGAACATGACTCCTGGCAGCCATTTTGTAGAGTGTGACCCCACCCCTGACTACAGTTAATTGGCTAGAGGTTTGTGTCTGACTTCAACTGGACTAATCAAAACACCCTTTCTCTATGATATAGTGGTTGTACCAGGGACAGCATAATCCAATCTTGACCAATCAGCATTCTGTTGGAGCTGGCAGAGAAGATTGACACTTACTCTGGACCTGGCTGCTGCATGTAGGTAAGCCTAGAGTTGCTTGTGGTCAGCTAGAAGCCCAAGTATGGCAGCAAAGAATGAGGCCAGGGCCTCCCTGGTGGTGCAGCGAGTAGAGCGCTGCGCTCTGAAGCTGTCTGCAGCCTCTGCAGCATGAATTCCATCCCCGGCTGGCCAGGGAGCTACACACATGGTGCAACAGACCTCTCCTGTCTCACCAACTGCTCCCCTCAGCAGTGTATTTCAGTCAGTCTGTCTGTTGTACTCCACACTCTGTCTCTGGTGAATCCTCTCACCCCCTCCCTCCACACCTCTGGTCTGTACCCTAGTTCTTGTATGCATAAATAAATAAATCTTAAAAAAAAAAAAAAAAAAGAGAGAGCCCAACACAGAGATGGAAGCACATCGAAGAGTTGGAGAGAATGACAAAGTCCTGCAGAGACATCATTTGAGCCCCTGATTCCAGATGTGCCTGAAGCTACTTTTAACCTCACCCCACTCCATCCTTCTGAATTGTATAAACTAAAACCAATCTCGTTGGATTAAGCCAGTATGAGTTGGATTTCTAGTCTTGCAATCAAATTGTTCTCACTAATACACCAATATAACATAGATCTTTCAATACATTCTTCTTTTCTTGAGGAAACGCAAATGAGTCTGCAATTCATATCCAAAAGGATCTTGCTGAAAGAACCTTGTGAGCAAAAATAGGAATCCAGCTTTTTTCCCCCTCCAGTATAGGTTCTCACATTTGTCCAATTGATTTGACTAATGTTTTTAATTTTTTTTAATAGAGGCATGTTTTATTTATTTATTTGTTTGTTTGTTTTGTTTATACATGCACTGGGTACAGTCAGAAGCGCGGGAGGGTGAGAGAATTCACCAGAGCCAGAGTGGGGAGCAGAGCAGGCAGAAGGACCAAAGTACACTGCTGAGGGGAGCAGCGGGTGGCAGGAGAGGTCTGCGCGCCATGTGGGACCCTCCTCCGGTGGCCAGGGAGCAGCCGGGGATCGAACCAGTGCCGCAGAGGCCGCTGGCAGCTTCGCAACCCAGCGCTCAACCGCTGCGCCACCTGGGAGGCCCTAATTTGACTAATGTTTTTAATACAAGCTATTTATTTCTTTGTTTAAAGATTTTTTTTATTTGTGTGTGGAAGAACTGGGGTAAAGGCCAGAGGTGCAGGGGGTGAGAGGATTCACCAGAGACAGAGTGGAAAGCAGAACAGGCAGATTGACTGAAATACACTGCTGAGGGGAACAGTGGGCGAGACAGGAGAGTTCTGCTGCACCATGTGGGTACCTCCCTGGCCGAGGATCAAACTCATGCTGCAGTGGCTGTGGATAGCTTCATAGTGCTGAGATTTAACCCCAAGTGCAACCAGGAGATTCCAAATTTTTAAGGGTCAATCATTCATATCTTAGCTCCACTTCTCATTTATCTTTTTTACAAATTTATTTTTTAAATTGAAGTAACATTAGAATCTCATCAGGTAGCACCACCAAATCACCCATCGTCCAACACAATAGCACAGCTCATTTATCAAGTAATCGAAACTCTCTGGGCCTCAACCTCCTCCGCAAAATGGGGGTTACAAAATTATTTACTTCATATGACTATAGTGAGAATTACATGACATTTTATAGGTCTAGATATATACATAGTATGGTGTCTGGCACATAGAAAGCACTCAATAAAGGTTAGTTATTATTATACTAATTATCATCATCATCATTATCATTAAACTCCTGGGCTTAAACCCAAAACCATCAATCTGAACCAACTCCCTGTTGCTAGCAGAGGGACAGCTGTACTTGCCATAAGTTTAGTCTCCAAAGACTCAGAATTTGGCAGTTGCTGGTAGAGCATTTTAATGTGGCTCAGTGTTTTCATTTCTGTCATTTTGTTGTACCTGCCCCCTGAGGCTGCTGAAGCAGAGAAATCCCTGGGAAAAAGAAAGAAATAAAATAAGAAGCTGTGATGACGTCCCCTTGTCATTCTCTAAGTTCAAATTGCTTTTCAGGGTACTTTCTGGTAAGCTTCAAAGACTTGGAACCAGGTGGATCAAGTACATGTTGTGGCCCTTGGAGGTGACAGATTGGGTGGGCGGGGGCCAGGTGGCAGGGACAACATGCAAAGGATTGGCAGACAACAGCCAGGGCAACAATGAATTCTGGAAGCAATAGTTTTCAAATTCATATAACAGCATGAAGATCACCCATCAATTAGAGCCACAGAGATTCAGAAGTGAGCTTAGAAAACTCTAAAGATTATTTTTAACTACATATACCAGACAGCCGGGCTGGCTCCTCTGGCAGTTCTGTCAATCTCAGCAAATCTGAGTGAGAGTCACGGGAGGTGACAGCAGGGAAAATGGTGTGCCGGAACAGCATTCCTCTTCCGTGTGCAACAATGGAAGGAAAACGTTTAGACTAGGCACATCTGCCCATGGACCACACCAACGTAGCAAATAAGAAGCTCCTTCCTGTTATCAGTGGCCATCCAGGCTTTCTACTTGCTCCTGCTCTTTACTGATGAAAGACTCTTTTGAGTTCCTGACTCACTGGTTCTGTCTCTAGCTTTCAGCCCCATTCTGTTGAAATTAAAAAAATGAGCTAGTGGGGCCTCCCCTGGTGGCGCAGGTGCTTGAGCACAGCGCTGTGAAGCTATACGCAGCCTCTGCAGTGCTGGTTTGGTCGTGGCCGCCGGGCTGCAGGCGAGGGTCCCACGTGGCGCAGCAGACCTCTCCTGTCTCAGCCGCTGCTCCCCTCAGCAGTGTATTTCGTCAGTCTGCCCGTTCTGTTCCCCGCTCTATCTCTGGTGAAGCCTCTCACCCTCCCGCGCATCTGGCCTGTACCCCGGTTCTTGTATAAATAAATCAATAAATCTTTTTTAAAAAATGAGCTAGTGCATCTCTGTTTAACCTTTAGTGCTCAAGAGCGGGCCTGCATTTCCAGTCAATCTGCTCTGGATAACACCTTACCTGGCTGGCACCTCATTCTAACAGTTCTATCCTGAACTTTTCCCCTACCTACTCGTGAAGGGGGAACCTTCCTCTCTCCCTGAGAGTCTAGATTCAGCGTCTAAATTTTAATGAGTACCTTAGGTGATTCAATGGCAGTAGTTTATGGATCGTGTATTCAGACACCCTGCTTCACAGCTTCCAAGTATGTTCTCTTCCTTATCTCCATTACTTGTACAAGGACACTTTTCTCCTTAAACATGGCCTTTTAGGCCAAGCAAGGAATTAATTCAGCTTGCAGAGACTTGGGAGATTTATTATCATCACAAAGCCAAGTGGCCACACAAGAGGAAGTTATGTGACATCTCAAGTTCACTGATGAAGAGACTTTACAAAGATATTCCAGGACCTCCCCTGGTGGCACAGGCGGTTGAACGCTCCGCTGCGAGGCTGCCCGCAGCCTCCGCAACGCCGGTTCGATCTCGGCAGCCTGCGATTGTCCCACATGGCACGACAGACCTCTCGTGCCCGCGCCTGCTGCTCCCCTCAGCAGTGTATTTCGTCGGTCTGCCTGTTCTGTTCCCCGCTCTGGCTCTGGTGAATTCTCTCACCCTCCTGCACTTCTGACTGTACCCAGTGCTTGCATAAATAAATAAATCTTTTTTTAAAAAAAAAAGATATTCCAAATAAGGTTTTGCTACTATTGTATTTGCTACCATTCCATATTCAGTCTCCTCTATCCCATGAAGAGGAGTAAAACAAAAGCATCCAATGGTTGTCTTACTGGTCCTGTCCTTATGTTTTTTGGGATTCCTTATAATAAATAGCACTGCTAATCTTGCCTCAGTTCCAGAGGTTTTCACCACTCTTATCCCCACCATGTGCTTTGGAAATCCTCAAGTTACCTACATTCCCTATGTTAAGACAACTTGGGTTCTAATCAGGAAGCCAGACATAAAGCACCTGAGAGGAAGAAAAGTGAAGTTGCAGTAGACTCAGTATGAAACAAGATATCAGAAAAGCCATCATGGGAACAGGGCTGTCTCATTTTGAGGAAGGAAAGTGAGATTGCTTCAGACACACACAGAGAGGAGAATGACAGTTTTCTGCCTATTAGCATGATTTGGTCCATTTCTGTTTGATGATCAGACCTCTATGTGGTTAAGATTCTGTGGCATTAGGTCTCTGTGACTTATAACACTCAATTATCTTATTTGATCCTCACAACCTGTCAACATAGTATAATTAATTCAGCAAATATTCATTAAACTCTCACTGTCTGTGAAACATTCCATTAGATCTTTGATATACAGAGAAAGACATCAGACAGGATCCTTGTCCCCATGGAGCCTACAATCTAAGGGCTCATTCCTCGCAGAGAAACCAAGAATCAGATAACCCAGGTGACCTGTCCAGAGTTGCAAAATAAGTAGTGGAGAACCTTACCTGCATAGAAGAACTGGGGTGTAGGCCAGAGGTGCAGGGGTTGAGAGGATTCACCAGAGACAGAGTGGGGATCAGAACAGTGGATTGACTGAAATACACTGCTGAGGGGAGCAGTGGGAGAGACAGGAGAGGTCTGCTGTGCCATATGTGGGTTAGCTCCCTGGCTGGGAATAGAACTTAGGTCATAGCGGTGATAGTGCTTAGACTTATTCCGTAGGTCACCAGGTAGGTGCAAGCCTTAGATTCTTGAGTTCTCAGCAAAACAAGCTTTTTTTTCTTTACCCTCCCCTTAGTTTTCTTTATTTTCCTTTCCTTTCTCTTCTATCTTCCCCCTGCAAACTCCACCATACTAGTTCTAGTCTGCTGAATGAGCTCCTTCCTGGTGACCTGCAGAGGACTCTCATTCTCTGTAGGACCTCAAGCACTGCCCTAACTCCAGCTTATTTGATTGGGTGCCTAGCACCCTACTTAATTCTTGGCAACTTTTTCTGGGATGGAGAAAAATGATGCTAGTTCAATTGAGTTCAAATTTTTTGGTGAAAAGACAGATTATCTAAATCCAGGAAGCCTGAGACCACTTGGATTCCTTCTGCCATACCCCAACCTACAGATTGGGAACTCCTAGTGCCTGGGCCAGCAAAACCACAGGTGAGCATGAGCTGATTATTTTGCATCCAGTCATGTGGCTGTTCTGGAGGACACCCCAGGGATTCATCTTCCCTGGCTTGGCCCTCCCTGTCCATACTTCTGCTTGGTCCTCATCGGTTGTGTAGCTGCAGTCCCAGCACACTGTATGGCTGAGCTTGCTTGAATGAAGTCCAAGATAGGTTTTTCCTGACCCATTCATCCTTTTCGCTCTGTGATCACGTGCATGTGTGTTCCCTGGAGGAGAAGAATGAAACCCTCTGTCTCATATTGGACCCTCTTCTGGATCCATATTGACCTGGTGACAGCCATCATTCCCAGTTGAGCCACTCATGGAGCTTTATGTACAATGACAGTGTAGCAATTAAATGTAGGTAAAGTTTTTTACATGGTATCTGAGATAGAGGGAGAAGTCAAACAGAAATTCTTTAAGCATTGGCCTTGGGATCTCAAATGGATCTAGCCAATGCTAGATAGCACAGAACCTGGGAAATGAATAAGCCTGACTACATCTGACTAAGAAGGAATGAATGAGGAAGGAATTCCAATACACCATTTTCTTTTCCATCTTCAATTTATTATTATCTTTATAACTTCTGTGGGCTTTCCTGCTAGTCTAAGCAACCACTTATCTGGTTCCCCAGGAATCACTCCCCTCCCCTTTTCATGGGCCTGTTGGGAAGGTCCCTAAAATGAAATATATCTTCCTTTTGCCTAAAACATCCTCTCTTGAATCACTGGAGTCACAGGCACTGCAAAGTTGGACCCAGAAGACACCAAATATTGGATGTACATCAATCATCATGGTAAGGAGAACAAGTTTCTGGGGGCAGATGGTTTTGGCATTGACTATCTGCTGGGGCCTGGGTAAGTGGCAAGGACCTGCTCTCTACCAACTATACATCTTAAACAAGTTATTTTATCTTTCTAAACCACAGTTTCTGCATATTTCAAGATTGTGAAGTATCTAGAAGGGGTTAAGCAAATGACAGATCAACTGTTATTATTTCCCGTTGGCAGGAGATGCCAAATGTCAAGCAGGATGAATGGTAAAAGCTATTATCTAGAGAAGAACAAAGTTAGCATGTATGGTTTGGGGGGACCGGTGGTGAGAAATAATTAATCCCACTCCAAGATGGCCCCCAAAGTTCCCCATCTCCTGCTATGCATGCCCTTGTGTAATCACTTTTTCTTGAGTGACTAGTTACTCACTGCCAGTAAACAGAAGTGACAGAATGGTATGAGATTAGGTTAAAAAAAGCACTTGCCTTTTGGGGTGCACCCTCTTTTGGAACATTTGTACTGGGGGACACAATCTACAATGTTGTGAACAGCCCTATGGAGAGGCCTGTGTGGCATGGCAAGGAACTAAGATCCCTAGTCCAAAGCCACGTAAGAAAGCTTGGAATTGGATCCCTCTGCTTTAGTGGAGTGTTCAGATGAGACGGCATCCCTGGGCAAGAGCTTGATTGCTTTTGAACCAAAGGCACCTGGGTAAACCACATCCAGATTCCTGACACTTAAAAATGGTGAAATAATAAATGCTTTTGTTTTACAATGTTTGCTACCTGGGCTTTTAATTTAGTTTTCTTCTGCCTTGGGGCTTCTTCCCACCACAACTGGTGACAAGAACTAGGAGACTGGAGTGTGTTGAGGCCACTGGAGTTGCAAGAGAGTGCCTAGAGTAACAGAAAGTAATTTCATGATGATCTCATCCCTCCTGCACTGTGTGGAGGAACACAGAGGCTGGAGAATAAAGCCTCTCTGTGGTGCCAGTCCAGCTGGGCTGGGCAAGGTCTTAGTGCCAAGCTTGGACTGAAAGTGTTAAAGACTGTAGGCTTCCCCTTGGCAAGAATTGGGGCTCCAACAGGTCACAAGGGACAGGGTGAAAAGTGAGAAGGAATTGGGGCAGCAACACACAGATTGGAAGCACAATTGTTAGGATCCAAAGGACCAAGTTCTGTTATTTACTAGCTGTATGACCTTGAACAAATTATTTAGCCTTTCTGAACCAAACATTAAAAATAGAATCACAGTAATATCCAATTTGAAGCCTTATTTTGAAGATTAAATGAGACAATGTGAACAAAACCGTTAGCAGAATGTCGGTGAGTAGTTGCTATTACTGATATTCCTGGAAGGGCCCAAATTAGAGGGTTTATCTAGATTGTTTTTGCTGGGATTTGGGTAGGTGGTTAGGACAAGAAGGGCCTTCCAGGACCTCCCTGGTGGTGCAGGTGGTTGAGCACAGCGCTGTGAAGCTGTCCGCAGTCTCTGCAGTGCTGGTTCAATCCCCGCGGGCCATGGAGCAACCCACATGGCGCGGCAACCTCTCCTGGCTCGCCCGCTGTTGCCCTCAGCAGTGTGTTTCGGTCATTCTGCCTGTTCTGTTCCCTACTCTGTCTCTGGTGAATCCTCTCACCCCCCCCCACACACTTCTGGCCTGTACCCTAGTTCTTGTATGCATAAATAAATAAATCTTTTAAAAAAAAAAAAAAGACGGGCTTTCCAAAGCAGGCTTGTGGAGGGCAATTGGGTGAGCCTCTCTCTCAAAGATAAATACATGAATAAAAGGCAATGGAAATACCAGAGGATACCTCAAAAGGGAATCAGACATAAGAGAATTTGTATGAAAAAGCCCGAGAGTCTACTGAACATGGACTAAACCTTCAGATATAGCTCAACCCTCATTTGACATAAAGGAACTCTTACAGACAGCTTATTCTAAATAGTCCATGAACAAAAATGGGCAAAGATTCTCATCTAGAAGTCATGACTCATGGCTCTTCAGAGAAAACATAAAGGAGCAAAACCCTGGGTGGGGGTGTGGGGGTGAATTCACACCTCATTGATGTCAGTAATTTTACACTGAACAGAAAGCATCAGTCTAACGAGTTGGAAAACCAGATAATATTAGAATAGAAGTGACGATTTAGAAATAATGCCCAAGTTTTTGTGGAAAAGATTACAGAAAATCCATAATCATAAGGGATAGACATGATTGATCACAGTTGGGCGTAAAGATTTAAAAGGATAAATAAATTGAGTATAAGATCATATATGACCACTTCCCAAGGTTTGCAAAGGTTGTTTTTGAGTTTCCTACATTTAAGAAATTATGCAGGGCCTTCCCTGGTGGTGCAGCGGTTGAGCACTGGGCTGCGAAGCTGCCAGCAGCCTCTGCAGCACCAGTTCAATCCCCGGCCACCAGTGAGGATCCCACATGGCGCACGGACCTCTCCTGCTGCCCGCTGCTCCCCTCAGCAGTGTAATTAGGTCTTTCTGCCTGTTCTGTTCCTCGCTCTGGCTCTGGTGAATTCTCTCATCCTCTGGTGCTTCTGACTGTACCCAGTGCTTGTATAAATAAATAAGTAAATCTTAAAAAAAAAAAAAAGTCCACATTTCTAAAAAAAAAAAAAGAAATTATGCATATGTTGAATTTGAATATGTGAATTTAACAAAATGCTGGAGATCGAGTATTGTATACAGGGCCCAACCTCTGAGTACACCTGACATGATAAGATTTCCTGTGTTTGTTCAGATCCAAAAGTTTTTGAAGACAGACAGAAGCAGGAAAAGGGCTCATTTATAATTTACAGATCATCGTTTTCTGCATCTAGATTAAGAGACCTTATATCACCTTTGGGGGAGACTGCTGCTTTAAGAAAAAAATCTCAGACTGGCCCTTTAATTATTGAGATGTAAAACACTGTTCATTCATTGTTCTTGAAGGAAGGATGACATCATCGTTAAACTGACTGTAGATATTGATAATATAAATTACAACTCTATAAAAGCTACCATATATTGAGCACTTACCATGAGGTCATAAGAACCACTTGGGATGCTCATTAGCTATGCAGATTCTGAGCCCCTCCCTGGAGATCTGATTCACTAGACCTACAGAAAAGTCCTGGAACCTATGGTCAAGCTGAATTGTCCTCCAATGATTCTGTGGCTTCAGGATTTTCATTCATTAAACCAAAACCCCATTCCAGAGGACCCTGACTCTCAGAAAAGGCAGGTAAATTGCCCAAGCTCACATAGCTAATACGTGATGAAGTAGGAGGTAGAAGCCAGCTCTGTCTGATTCTCACTGTACTCTGGATGAAAATCTCTGCATAGTAGAAATATAGTGGAGTGTCCTACTGGATTGAAAGTACAGGAGCAACATGTCCTTCTAGAGGGACCAAGCTTATCAACCAACCTGCATGGGGAGTGGAGTGGGAGGGGTGGGATGTCACAGGCATCTGTCTTGAAGACTAGGGCATAAATTGTCCCAGTGAATACCTAAGCACAAGTTTGGTCCATGGAAGACAAGTAATTCATGCTTGTGTCCTCATTACTCTACTGCAGGTTCCAGAAACTACTGACTGAACTATTATTGCTGCTGTTACACAGAGGCTACCATCCCAGACCAGCAGGGAGAATCTGTATTCCCATCTCTCTTTCTCTTGCTTCCGAAAAAGGAGTCAATGCAAGATGCTGCATTGACTGACTTGGTTTCTAGTTCTTCCTCTGGCCAATGACTTGCCAGTCTTAGTGACTAGTTTTGGCCTTAGCTTCCTTCTATTTTCTTTTTTTAAAAAAAGATTTACTTATTTATTTGTTTGTTTGTTTGTTTATACAAGCACTGGGTACAGTCAGAAGTGCAGGAGGGTGAGAGAATTCACCAGAGCCAGAGTGGGGAACAGAACAGGCAGACTGACGAAGTATACTGCTGAGGGAAGCAGTGGGTGCGGCAGGAGAGGTCTGAGTGGCAGGAGAGGTCTGCGTGTCATTTGGGACCCTCGCTGGTGGCCAGGGATCGAACTGGTGCTGCAGAGGCTGTGGGCAGCTTCGCAGCCCAGCGCTCAACTGCTGCGCCACCAGGGGAGGCCCTCCTCCTATTTTCTTAATGTGATCAGCAAGGATGCCCCTCAAATTAATGTGACTTAAACTTTTTAACATGTTTTTATTTCCATATCCCTAGGTCTTAGCATATTGCCTTGATCATGGTAAGCACTCTATGAAAGTTTGTTGACTGCATGAGTGAATGAACCGAAGACCTCTGTAGCTCTACCCTCTTGGGCAGCCCCCTTCTCTGGTCTTAGAAAGGTCCCTTATTCTGCACTTGATGTCTTCAATCAAGACAAAGGAGGTAACTTTGGCACATATATCTTCTGCTTAAGAAAAGTCCATTGCTGGGCTTCCCTGGTGGTACAGGGGTTAAAGACAGTGCTTGTCAAGCTATCGCCAGCCATTGCAGCTCATTTGACCTCTGGCTGGCCTGGGAGCTTAACCCACGTGGCGCAGCAGACCTCTCCTGCCTCGCCTGCTGCTCTCTTCAGCAGTGTATTTCAGTAGGTCTGCCTGTTCTGCTCCCCTCTCTCTCTGGTGAGTCCTCTCACCCCCTGCACCTCTGGCTTACACCTCAGTTCTTGTATGCATAAATAAATAAATCTTTAAAAAAAAAAAGAAAAGAAAAGCCCATTGTGTGAAAACGTGCAGTAATGGGAATAGTAAATTATAATGATGGTGGTTCTTTTAAACAGACATCTGTGAGGAAAGATAAGCAAGAGCTCACAGTGAAGGCCTTACAATTGTGGGCAGGGTCTGGGAAAGGCTGTTAAGAATACAAACAATGAAGAGCTGTAGCAAAAGACAGAATTGTTTCTGACAGCCATAATTATTCTTTAAAAAAAAAAACAATGATCATTTTGGTGTATTTCCTTCCAGTTGTCTTTCTTTGCTTATTTTTTATAGCAATTTTAATGGATATATATTTTTGAATCTTACTTTTTTTTAAAATTCCACATAACAAGTATTTTCCTGTTATTTTCCATTCTTTATAAATGCCATTTTTAGTGGTTGAATAATACTCCATTTTATGGATGTACCATAATTTATTAGACTGTTCTATTGTTGACCATTTGGTATCTAATTTCCCCCCTCTTATAGCTAAGTAATTTTGCAAAGATTATTGTACATTAAACTTATTCCATATTCATGATGATTTCTTAAAGGTAAGTGATCAGGAGTTGAATGCTGGATCCTACAGAGGAATATTCTTGAAAAAATACTAGTGCTAATTTGGGAGAATTTCTTATTGTTCTTGGGAATCCAGACTCTGGATTTAGACAGATTGAGTGCAAGTCCTTGCTCTGGCTTTTACCTGTGTGAACTTGGACAGTTTGGATGACCTTTCTGAGCCTCAGTTCCTGAGGCATAAAATAGGGATGATTGCATGCTCCTCACCGGTTTGTTGTGAAAATGAACAATATATATAAAACTCAGCACTTGGCATGGAGAGTTAGTTACATAAATGTTAGTTACAATTAACTTGCGAAGAGAGCAAGGCCTCTGGAGAGCTAACCTTGGCTGGCTCCCTGGTTAGCACCCACAGAGTGCTAACCATAAATGTTAGTTACAATTAACTTGTCAGTCTTTGATTATCAACAGGATGGTCCTTTTCACTTATACTTATTGTCTGTATATATTTCTGTGTGTTTGTGTGTATGAATTAGGGTATATTATTTTCGAGTGAAAAAAAACTAAATCAGAAGGAAATCTAAAACGGAATCATTATCAGGCAACCTATTGGACATATAACTCCTCTTCAGGGCTCATCAAACCCCAAAGAAAGGCAGGTCCTGGTGCCCTATAGTTTCTCTAGAGCATTTCTTCTTTTTGCTAGTTTTAAGATCTATCATTTTCTGTCATTTTCCTCTTTAAATGCTTCCTTTAAGACTATACTCTTAAGTATGATTTTTATTATGTCAAGGGATCCTGTGGGAACATATCTCCAATCATGGAGCAAATTCAGAGTGAAAAGTGGATTTGATTTTAGAAATCGGTGGTACTGCGGTTCTCACTAGGAGCACATTTTTCTATAAATTGAGAACTCCCAGAGCAAGAAACAAGTCAGCTCTGGGCAGCTTTTAGCCCTGCAGGAGCACAGAGCTGCCCAAGCAGCACTACAGCTTCCCCTCCCACTGACAGTGTCTATAAATCCATTTCCTGTCTTGTAATTATGTTTCATGTAGTAATTAGCCCCTTCATATCAATGAAGCCAAATTTCCATGTGTAATGGAGTGAAGCCTGAACGTAGGAGACGAATGCAGTTTTGGCAGGCAGGGGCCTTACAGATCATCTTGGAGGCAGGGAGGATAGTTTGGTTTACAGAGCCCTACTGTGTGTGCTGGGTGCATGTAACCTTCACTCTGATCTTCCTTTCCAGCTCTTTCACCTTTGTTTTCATTGTCAGAGAGCAGCTTCTGCATTCTTCCTCAAGTGGAAAATCAAGCCCGTCATTGGCTCAATGAAACCAAAGGCTCTGTGGGTGCTAACCGGGGAGCCAGCCAAGGTTAGCTCTCCAGAGGCTCTCTTCTGGAATATCACCTGGACCACCGACCCTCACAGCCCCGAGGCAGGCAGGCAAAGCAAGGAGACTTCACTGGGGTGGCTAGACACCTGAGCAGTCACTTCAGGATCCCCAGAACTTAGTCTTCATAGAGACCTCACTACTGGGGCTGGGGGCTTTGCAGCTCTTGGAAGGACAAGGCAGGGAGGAGGTGTGGGCAGAGACAAGGCTGGGGGGGTGGGGTAGACAGAGTGGGTGGGTGTAGCTCATGGCCTCAGGAGGGAATTCAGACTCAGTAACAAGAGCACATGTGCCTTTATCTCACCCTCCTCCAGCCTCTTCCTCTTTCTTTTTTCCTCTCTTCTCAAATATCTCCTTCCCATAATTCTTTAGCTTGACAGAGAATTTGTGTGAGATGGGGAGGGCAGGCACAAATTGACAGGAAGGCTAAGAAAAGAGTAGGAAGGACTTTGGATTAGCCTTGAATCCTTGAGCAAGCTACTTAGGTACTAAGTCCCTTAGATTCCCGATCTCTAAAATGGGAATGCTGGGGCCTCCCTGGTGGCACAAGGGGTTAAGACCTAACCTATGAAGCTATCCGCAGCCACTGCAGCACGAGTTCGATCCCCAGCCAGGGAGGAGACCCAAATGGCGTAGCAGACCTCTCCTGACTCGCCCACTGCTCCCCTTATTATAGGGCAGCCCTGATACAAAACGGGGTGCCTGACTGTGGGTCCTCACCCGCGCACTTAAAAGGACTTATCAATACTCTACTGCAGGCACAGGCGAAAGGTTAATAAAAGGTTTATTTACAAGGGAAGGACACATGAGAAAATATACAACTCAGGGAAAAAAGTGAGAGACAAAGTTTTAAATGCGTCCTGCCCGATCCGCCGATCTGGAATCCCAAATGGCACTCTGAGAGCTGGCCGCCAGCCAGGAGCCGTGAAGCCAGGAGGTGAGAGAGCAACCCCAAGGCCCACATGTTTGGTTTTTATACCACACCTGGCTGCTTAACTCCACCCTCAGGTCCCTGCCACCTTCCTTTTGGTGGTGACGGGATTTGTCTTTCCCAATGTCCTAATGGCTTTGGTCTGGAGTGGGAGTGGAGTCCACAAAGCCTGTATGGAATTACTCAAAATATCTTTTCCCCCTAACACCCTCAGCAGCATATTTCAGTCAATCTACCTGTTCTGTTCCCCACTCTGTCTCTGGTGAGTCCTCTCACCCTCCACACCTCTGGCCTGTACCCCAGTTCTTGCATGCATAAATAAATAAATCTTAAAATTAAAATTAAAATAAAACGGGAATGCTAATCGCTCTCTTGCGCAACTCACTCTCCTGGGGAGAAGGTGGAATATGTACCATTTTGACTCAAATATGTGCTGGTTTTTCAGTGACACATCTGGGAAATATGTATAAATGTGGTATATTTGTATGTATATTTGTACACATCTCCAATTGCACATACACATAACCAACTGAATGTATGTGTTTCTGTCTTTTAGAAACTTGAAATCACCACATATTGAAATAAATAGTTACTTCTTAATAGTCATTCTATGCCAGAACCTATCCAGGCTGCGTACATATATTCTTACGGAATCCTCAAAACTTTATGTGAGGTAGGTATTATTAATCCCATTTTATAGATAAGAAAAGACCCCAGATTAAGACAATGGCCCAGGATCATGGACCTATTGGTTTTGTTTGTTTTTTGGTTGGAATCTTTTAAAATATTTAAATATAAAAACTGAATACTGACTTTTTGTCTTTAGACATACACAGGTCTAAGTGCCAAAATGTGTAGAGGAGATGAACTCCTGCTCTGCCCTTACAGCTACCCCATCATGTGGTTGAAGCTGCTGCTGGTTCTTTTTCTTTTCTGATACACATAGAAATTCACAGAGACTGCTTTACATATCAGCTGTAATGCCTTTTTGTGTTTCATATTGTGTGCGTGTCCCTCCCCCATGTCTCCATTCTTAAAAACAAGACAAAGCAGTCATTAATGGTCAGGGGCACACCCTTCCCACTGGCACAGTTCCTACCCACAATGGGTTAGTCCCAAGTAGTGAAAGGGGCGGAGTATCAGAGCTGGAGTACCCTCTCCATCACTGCACTCCGGTATCGGATTAAGGACGGAAGTAAGCCAAGGCAGCTGGCAGGGCACAGTTGCAAGCTGAGAGTCTCTCCTTGAGACATTGTGGGGAGAATTTTCTCCATCATGTTTAGACAGATCGATGTGCCAAAGTTTAAAAAAAAAATCCAAATAATCATCATTTCGAACACGACTTTTCAAACTTCTCCCACCAAGATAGGCCAAAGACTGCTGTAACAATCCAGATCTTTCCAGGAAGTAGAACCCTGGCACTCCTCTTGACAGTCCTGTGTTAGGCCCTAGAAATATCTGCTCCTGCTCCACTTGCCTCTTCTCAGCCTCAGTGATCACAGGGAGCGTGAAGGAAGTAGACCCAACCCTCAAGGCTGCCCTGGAAAACCTGTGCATTGTGACCCACAAAGGCAGAGAGATCAAAAGCCTGACCTAATCCAGGAACATCACCAGACCCCAGAGTCTCTCCAATAGTCTCTTCCAGTATCTCATCATCTTTTTCTTACAATTACCGTCAGTCTCTTTTGTGCTTCAAATGAGAAAGACTTTGGGAATGTGCTATGAGTTTCTTTAGGAACCAGCTTGTCTGGGCACAGGGGTGCCCCAGGGCCAGCACTGGTGGCAGTAGCCACTGCTGTAAGGATAGACTAGAAACCCTTCATGGACTTATTATTAGAGAGGGAATTTGAAACAGACCTGAGTTCTGAGTCTTTAATCATAATTGTAACACTGCCTCTAATAATCTGAGCTTTTCTTTGCATCCATATTCAGACATTTTTGGGTTCAGAGAGAGAATAATTCCCAGAATAATTATTACCATTTCCATGGGGCTGACTCCCACCTTCCAGTCCCTTTGTGGCTCTGGTTCAATAGAATCTAGTGCTTCAAATGAGAAAGACTTAGAGAATGTGCTTTGACTTTCCTTCTGAAGAGACCTGAGCTGTTTTTCCAGTCTCCTCCTCAATACCCAGGAGAGAGAGAGAGAGAGAGAGAGAGAGCTTTAGCCAAGGTTTCAGGCTCAGAATGGTGGTGCCAGGATCTTCACTAGATCATGGCCCCTCTATGATAAAAAGTGGCTCCTGGGTGGTTTCCTAAGGATGGGACCTGCTGGCTCTCCATACTGAAAAGGCACTGCCTCTTCCTTCTTGACCTGGTGCCTTATTTTTCTCATTATACAGCCTGGCTTCTGTGCCACTACTCAATCTTTGCCAGTTCAAGAAATGAGCTGGGCTCTAGAGTTATGGGTTCAAATCTTAGCTCACCTTCTGGGATCTTGTTTCCTTTTTCTTTTTTTTTTTTTTAAAGAAGAGGCTAATAACATCTATGCTATTGATATATGGCTGTTGCTAGTATAAAATTAATTCATATACAGAAAGTACTTGGAACAGTGCTGGATATTTATTAAGTAGCCCATAACACTCATTTTCCCCCCACGTTAGACACCTTGCTTAGTGCTTTACATATATGATTCTCATTTAGATCATACCTCAACTATAAGAGGTAGATCTCATTATTATTCCCATTTCACAGATGAGAAAACTGAGGCTAGTGGAAATTCGGGTGTCATGGTAAGTGAGAGAGTTAGGATTCAATCAGGACTGCCTGACTTCAAAGCTCATGTTCTTCACTTCCTTGCTTCTCTGTCTCTCTTCCTTGTAAAGAAAGTCCCCAATGCCTTCCTCATCCCTTTTTAGGGCATCCTAAAGGAAACCCCTGCAGTCTGAGGATGACTTCAGCTGGCTTATGATGAGAGGTGGGGGCAATGTGGTGCTGGGATCTTGTAGTGAGCCAGATCTTGTGAGTACCACCTAGCACTAATGCTGGGGCTACTGTCACCAAACTCACTGGAAAGGGGTTGGGGGTATCTGGAAGAGTAAAGATGTGAAGGATCTTAAAGGGTGAAAGCAGACAGGGTAAAAATAAACTTTTGCATTAATCCATTATCCTAATAATCATCCTAAAGATAAGCTTGATCAGATATGAGCATTGCTGAGATTGATTTGCCTAAAATAAGAATCTCATTTGCATTTTTCTGATTTTCCCCTACTTCATTTAGCCACATTAAGACAGCTGCAGCTCTCACCAAGGACAAACATTTGAAATAGACAGATATTGCCCACATGTTTTTATGAGGGGTAGGATCTTTCCCACCCACCGATGTGCATGTTGACATAGGAGAGGAGGGCAGGTCAGGGACTTCCAAGTGGCAGCTCTGGCTTGCTAATGTGGGGTCAGCCTTTTAACCTCCCTTTGATCACATGCTTAACTTATACAAGAAATATATATCTAGAGAGACAAAGAATATGCCTAGGTAAACTAGGCTGAAGAAGAATTTAGTAGTGTAGAGTCTGGATTAGAAGATAAAAGTTGACTTATCTCTCTTCATTAACAATTCACATCAACTCTGAGAGGTAGCTAGGGTAGATAATCCCTCCACCCCACCCCCACCCCCCCACATTTGAAAGATGAGCCGCATGAGGTTAAAGTACATGATTTAGGTTATATGCTTTGTCAGTAATATCCAAGACTTCTCAACTCCTAGCCATGGGTCTCAACTCTCCTGACTTGAGGTCACGGCTCTCTGCTATTTGACCCAGATGTTCTTTGAGCTGTTTCAGGAAGGGTCATTTCTTTTGAAGGGAAGAAGTGGTTCTGATCATAAAAAAACAAGACCTCCCTTTTCATGTGGTCAGTGACCCCTCACGGGGGACACTAGGCTAGTGAAAACATCTGAGAGCTGGCGATTAGCATGTGTGTGTACTTCCTAGCAGGGCTGATGGTTGTTGATAAAGACCCATGAGGCCAGAACATCTAGCTTTGGAGGGACCCCACCGACCCAATCTTTCCTGTCTTCAACCTGGGGACCAGTCTCCTCTTCCACTTGGTTTGGTGATTAACTTTTGGAGCACAAAGTACATAGACTGTGGAATCAGAGACTCCTGTTTGAGTCCTGACCTTGCCATTAATATCAACTGGTGTTCCTATGGGTGCCCTTTGTGTGGAATTTAATTTATTACATTATTTGATGCATTATTTCACTTAATTCCACAACATAGCTATAAGGCAGATACTAATGTTATTGTCTCTGTTGGGTGTACAGGAAAGCAGATTCATAGAGGTAAAGTCTAAATAACTTCCCCACGCTAGACAGGCTCACTCTCTGATTCCATATAGACAACATTTTAAAAATAGATAATGTGTTCACCTTACTCAAAATCCAAAAGATACAAGAAGAAAATTGGCCCTGCCCTCAAACAAGTGAATCCCCTTTTTGGAGGTGATCACTTTTCCCAGTGGCTGTGTCTTCTTCCAGAGATTTGTTATACATATACCAACAGAGGCAAGTCTATTGTTTCTGGGGTTTTGTGTGTGTGTGTTTGTGTGGGGGCATAAATCTTTTTTTTTTTTTAATTGAAAAGCTATTGTTAAAATTCTGTAGGCAAGACAACAAAACAGTATTAATTTTGGTAATATTAGTACAAAAGTAGTACTTTTAGTTAAACATGCTATATTCTTTCCACTTTCCTGCCTTGACTCTTTATTTTCCCTCACTGCAAAATGCATAACTCTTCATTCACACTCCTCTAGCAAGCTCCTGGGCATCTCTCAGGATGTGGCACAGATGTGATCTCTTTTTGAGAAATCTTCCTAGTCCACCTCCTCTTCTTTTTTTTTTTTTTTAAGTTTTATTTATTTATGCATACAAGAACTGGGGTGCAGGTCAGAGGTGTGGGGGTGGTAGTGAGAGGATTCACCAGAGACAGAGTGGGGAACAGAACAGGCAGACTGATTGAAATGTACTGCTGAGGGGAGCAGTGGAGAAGACAGGAGAGGTCTGCTGCGCCATGTGGGTCGCCTCCCTGGCCAGGGACAGAACTCGTGCTGCAGAGGCTGCAGATAATTTCACAGTGCTGTGCTTAACCCTTGGTGCCACCAGGGAGGCCCCACCTCCTCTTCTTTATTTCTTATACTTTTTGCTTTTTGTATATTATTTTTTAAATTAATTGCATTCTGGGACTCCTTGATGGTACAAGGGGTTAGGTCTCAGAACTATGAGGCTGTCCGCAGCCACTGCAGCATGAGTTCCATCCCCTGCCAGGGAGGTGACCCACATGACTCAGTGACCTCTCCTGGCTCACCCACTGCTCCCCACACCAGTATATTTCAGTCAATCAGCCTGTTCTGTTCCCCCTTCTGTTGGATCCTCTCAACCCCTCTGCTCCCTGCCCATGGCTTTGGCCTGTACCCCAATTCTTGTATGGATAAATAAATAAATCTTAAATTAATTAATTAATTAATTGCATTCTACAGTAGCCTGACAGATCCTAGGAGGACATGTGTGTATATAAAAATATTACATATGTACATTATATACACACATATAGACATTATGCATTATGTGTAGCATATATATATAAGGTGCCTCCACCTTAAGTCCTTCTGTTCCTCTATGAACCAACTTATTATACGGAGGCCACCTACTGTGTGCTTCAGTGTACACACTCAAAGACCTCATAACCAGTAAAGGAAAGGGGTAAGTCAACAAAGAAGACCCAATATGAAGTATAATGTGTGCTAAAATATTTTATAATATTAAAATAATATTTAATGGCTCATGTAACATATTCTACTGTATACGCACATATATACAATTTGGGACGAGGGTTATGCCCTTTTTACTTTAAGTGGCAGCATATTAAATACACTATCCTGCATTTTTGCCTTCTAAAAAATTATATTATAGAAAAATTCACACATATACAAGAGTAGAGAAAATAGTGTGAGCACTATATAACCATTAGCCCACTTTAACAATTATCCACACATGGCCAGTCTCATTTCATCTACACCCCCGGCCCTGCCCCCTGCCTCTGATTATTTTAAAGCAAATACCAGACATCATTTCATCTATAAATACTTCAGTATATATTGCTAAAAGAAAGTGACTTTTAAAAAATAACCACAACATCTATCATATGTAAAATAAAATGTCATGAAGTATCCAGTTAGCATTTAGATTTCCCTAATGGTCTCTCTCTCTTTTTCAACAGATGCTGCTTTATTCAAATAAAAATTCAAGCCAGGTCCACACCTTTTATTTGGTGGATCCCCAGCTTTTTATCACCTAACAATACTCTTGGAGATCATTTCATACTGCTCCATTCTTTTTTTCCATTGCAGAATCTTCTTTATATGGATGGACCAGCATTCATTTAACTAGTCTCTCGTTGGTGGCCATTTCGGTCATGACCAGCCTCTGCTATTCCAGATAGTGCAGCACTGAATAAATAACCTCCCAAGTACGTCACTCAGCACATGTGGGAGTGTATTTGCAAGATCAATTCTTGAAAGTGGAATCTCTGAATGAAGGATATATGTGTTTGTAATTTCAAAAATGATTGCTGATCGTTCCTCATGGAGGAACACAACCCATTCTACCTGTATGTGGGTGCAAACCACTTTCCCTGGATCCTCCGCAGAAGCACCATCTCCTGTTGGAACTCTGTGGATGCAATTTCCTTTCCCCAGATGTTCTATTTCACCTTGTCCATATGGTGAACTCCCATTCTTTAAGGTTCCGTTCAACCCCCACCCAGCCTGGGTTTAGGGTTGGTGCCATTTCTGTGTACTCAGAGACCCCTTTAATAGCAAAAATCATACTTCATATTGGGTCTTCTTTGTTGATTCATCCCTCTGCTCCACTGGTTCTGAGGTCTTTGAGTGTGTAGACTGGGGCACACAGTATGTGGCCTATGTAAGTTAGTCCACAGAGATGCTGAAGGACTTAAGGTGGAAGGCATAGCCTGTAAGTCTTGTGCAGGGACTTGTGCTATTTCCTTCAGTGGCGCAAATCCAGAGCTGTGGGTGCATCATGCACTCTTGTAACTCTATGGTGCCCAAGTATTGGAGCCCAGAAAAAACAGAAGCTCCACAATGCCCAGCCCCACGAGCCTGCAGCAGATGGCATTGCGTCACTGAGGCAGGGAGGCCTGCTTATCCTAGACCTACAAATTGTTTATGAATTCTGACCTTTCAAATTGTTTTCTATTTAATCCGGGCTGGAAGACCTTGATTTTTGTTGTTTTAGAATCTAGGCTCTCTTCCCACCCCACAAATGAAACTGTCATCCTCCACATTATTATTATCTGGATGGGCAAGAGCAGAATTAGGCCCTACAAAAGCAAGTTAGGCGGGGCAGGTGGGAGTAATCCCATGTGCCTGAGATGGGGGAGGGTGCAGCAGATGGTTCCCCAGGCAAGCCTTGAAAGCCAGGATTAAAAAGTAATTTTCAGCAAGCTGAAAATGGGACTGCAGATTTGGGTCACCACAGTTAACTCTTTCCTGGGTGTAGGCTGGGGTCCTGGAAACTAAGGGTAAGTGTCCAGCCTAAAGGAGATGCTACATGAGAACCCCTTGCTTTCTCCTCCCTGGGCCTCATTTGAGGAAGGAGCCCAAGCCTTTAGGGTCAGTCTCTTGTGGAAGAAAACACTCCTACTTCCCCTCTGAATGTGGAGTCTGTTAGGGCAGTCCCTGCAGAGACAGTCAGAGGCGTAGTGCCTCAAAGACTTGAGTTCTTATCAGTGGCTCCTTATCCTGTTATCAAAAGCACCTCAGGTATTTGCCCCACTGAAGATGAAGTGCCAGGCCAACAGCTTTCTAGGCTAGGGATGCTACAGTTCTTTCTCTAAACAGGATCTCTCGGTATCTGTCCCTGTTATCCTACCTCTAACAAAAATTCCTTTATCTCAAAAGTCCAGGCATTACATTCTTTTCCTTGAGGAATGATTTTTTTTTTCCAGTTCTACTGGATTGTTGAACTATTAATGAGATTTTCCTTTTCTTTTCGGTTACCAGGTAGCTCAGAGCCAAATTCACATTCAACTGGGTCTCCATGAATTCCTTTTCTTTTTCTTTTTCTTTTTTTAAAGATTTTTTTATTTATGCATACAAGAAGCAGGGTATAGGCCAGAGGTGTGAGAGGTGAGAGGATTCACCAGAGACAGAGTGGGGAACAGAATAGGCAGATGTACTGAGATACACTACTATGTATTTCAGCAGACGAGTCAGGAGAGGTCTGCTGTTCCATGTGGGTATCTCCTTGGCCAGGGATTGAACTCGTGGTGCAGTGGCTACAGATCGCTTCACAGTTTGCGTCTTAACTCCTTGCACCACCAGGGAGGCCCCCTTTTATTTTTCCACCTAACTTACTATTCTATTCTAAATTTTATATTCCTTTGGTCCTGATTTTGTCTGTTTATGCTTCGCTATTTTACTGAATGTATACCCTGTATGTTATATCAAATCCTTTGTGCAACTAGGAAGAATAAAAATAATTAAATGCAGAAATACTTCATACATTCATTCATTAATTTCACTTTTAGAATACATACATGTTAGATGCTTAATACTATAGTAAATAAATGACTGATACAAATAAAATATATTTAAACATTTATCACCTATTATATACTAGGGATTGTGCCTATGACCTTTTATGTCATCTATTTTAATTTATGTCCAACAGTAATCTTATGCTATAAATAATTAAATGAGTTGGAATACATAAAGCACTTAGCCGGGTGCCTGCTACACTAAGTACTAAATAAGTGGTAGCTGTTCTTATTAGCTGTCATTATTCTCATTTTAAAAAGAGGAAACTTGACTTCTGAAAGATCGAGTTATATTGTTGTGAGAGTTTAACAATAATAATGAACCAAGGACTTAGCAGAGAGTAGGTATAGTAGGCATTTATTATCTTTTTGGCTTCCCAGAATCCATTGCCCTTTTTCTGAGTAATGTCCTTTAATTTCTCCTTGGGAAACTCTATTCCCTATTGTACTTTTAGTTCATGTGCTCTGGCCAGGCTACATCTCCTCTAGACCTCCACTTCAGTGGAGGAGCTTATTGCTTCACATGGCCAATCAGTGCTCTGAATTTGTATAACCACTGCTATTGGTTCAGGGGTAAAACATGTGACCCAGGTTGGCCCAATCAAGTGAATTCAAGGGTTTGTGAGGCCTCTAATTAAGAAGAGACTTGTTCTCCTGGCTGCAAAACATGAACTTGACTATATGTATGATTGGGGCTTGGGCAACCCTCTATCTACTCTGAGCAGAGTCCTTTTCATAGTGGAGAAAAGAAAAGCACGTGGAGAGAATAAAAATGGGTCCTGAGGATATCATCCCTCTGGATCAAGCCATACCTGAAGCCAACAAGATCCGCTCTAAGATCCGCTCAACAATTCTCCTTTTTGCTTAATCCTGTTTTGGTTACTTATAACTAAAAAGAGCCTAACTTATTCAAGGCATTCAATAAATTTTTGTTTCTTTTTTCCATTTAATGGACTGTCTGATGCCATAGTAAGTGGCAGAATCAATATTTGAACTTGTTCTGGTTCAAAAGTCCAAGTTCCCTGCTTGGTACTATAGCTGGGGTGCCAGACGGAGACAAATGAAACAGGTGGATGATGAGCAAAGGTGCAGACAGCCGGACAGCCTGGCCATTGTGTAAAAGCCATGGGCATAGTGCTTCTGAAGCACTCTCACCCTTTTCTTCTCTGCCCCAGAATCTGTAAATGGTCTGGGAGAAGCACAAATGCTGATTCACAGACGTGCCAGCTGGCTCTGTGTGTTTCTATGCAAAGAGCTGAGGCTTTCTCTGCTCATTTAAAGGGGAAAGCTTGCCCAGAGCAGAGGCTGGATGAAACACTCACCGCCTTCACTCCCACTGGCCAAGTGACCTCTTTGGTTGAGTCATCTCCCTCCTGAGGTGTCCTTTCTCATCTGCAAAGTGAAGGTGAGCTTGACAAATGAAGTACAAATGGGATCCCATCAGTCATTAACCGGAAGGTTTGCTTCTGCATGGCCCTATCTGAGTGACTGCAGGACTGAGACTCTCCTCTCTGGCATTTCTGGGAATCCCCAGGGTATTTGTGAACAAGACCAGGCTTATACCATCTCCACTGCTCTGGAAAGACCCTCTGCTCAAATCCCCATTTTGCCCGACACAGTTACTAAGGCCAGCCCAGAGCGGTCTAGGTAGCACTGTCTGCCTCTGGAATGTTCCTTAGTGTGCTGTCTCACTGCCTTGAACCTCTGACAGGAAGGGAGTTCCCGTCCCCCCTTCCCTGGTCCTGTTCTCATAGAGACTCTCTGGGGAGTTGACTGCTGGCTTTCTTTGTGTCATGGTAAACTTGTAGGAAAACAGAGTCCAGCTGTGAGCTATTGAAAGGCTGGGTGTGGTCTGGCTCTGCAAGTTTTGCTACTTTCAGGGCATCTCCTGGCCTAGGGAAGTGCATCAAGCAGCACACAGGATGACAAGCAGCTCACAGGGGGACGAAAGAGCCAGTCTTCCCTCTCAGGGACAATTTCAACAAGTGTAAAAGATACTATTGTTATAGACGGTGCATTCCAAAGAAATAAGCCTGGTAAGCCAAGATTCCGCAAGGGAGATGCTTATTCTGAGCAACAGAATCATAGCACTAATAATCAGCCAGGGCCTACCCTACATTCAGGATGTAAAGATGATTAAAAGATGGTGCTGATAAACATTAAAAAACTGATTTCCTGGCCTCCCTGGTGGTGCAGGGGTTAAAGACAGCGCTATCAAAGGATCACCAGCCACTGCAGCACGAGTTTGATTTCCTTCCGGCTAGCCAGGGTGCAACCCACATGGCACAGCAGACCTCTCCTGTCTTCACACGCTGCTCCCCTCAGAATTGTATTTCAGTCTATCTGCCTGTTCTACGCCCCACTCTGTCTCTGGTGAATCCTCTCACAGCCCCCCCCACCCCGCATCTCTGGCCTGCACCCCAGCTCTTGTATGCATAAATAAATAAATCTTTAAAAAAAAAACTAATTTCCAAAAAAAGTTTATTATCAATTTTATATCATTTAAATATAAGTTTAGTAATAAAAAAAGGTATGCATTTTTAGAGAATGTAGCTCACCATTTAGAAATGATAAAGTAACAATGCTTTATTATATTTATATACACCATATTATATATAATAATATGCATGTTATTATTATTATAAGTTCCATATAACCAATTGATTCTTACAATACTTTTATTAGCCTTCATTGGACTCTCGTGCCCTATGAACCGTGGTTGCAATTCAACCATGACTTGGCAAGGCAAGAGTATGAATAAATGTTTGATTACTGCCCAATTCAGCAAAAACAGCCTTCTGTTACTAAACTAATTGTTATAGGGCAGCCCCGATATTGAACGGGGGTGCCTGGCTGTGGGTCCTCACCCGCGCGCTTACAAGGGACTTATTAATACTCCATTACAGGCATACACAAAAGGTTAATAAAAAGTTTATTTACAAGGGAAAAGGAAATAAGGAAAATGTACAACTCAGGGAGAAAATAGGGAAATAAAGTCTTTAATGCGTCCTACCCGATCTGCCCACCCGGAAACCCAAAGGCACTCTCAGAGCTGGCCTGACGCTGCGAGCTGGCGGAGAGTCAAAATGGGGGACCCCTCCAAAGCCCACGTGTCTGCCTTTATACCAACCTGGCTGCTTAACCCCACCCTCAGGTCCCAGCCACCCTCCCTTTGGTGGTGATGGGATTTGGAGTTCCCAGTGTCTTTGGCTTTGGCCTGGGGTGGGGGTGGAGTCCACAAAGCCTGTATGGAATTAGCTTTAGGACATCCTTTCCCCCTAACATAATGAGTATAATTCCAGCACATATATTGGTTGATATTTCATTTATGTTAAAAATGAAAAGAGAGACAACAGAGATGTACCTCAGAACTTCATTGGTCTGTCCTTGACACAGTGACTTTGCTGAATTGGGTAGTAGTTTTTGAACACTGGAAGAATATTTTCTCATTTTTCTTGTGCTAGTCACAGTTTAAAAGTTTGAGACACAACAGTTTGAGACACAATTGAATCTGCATTATTAATATTCGCTAGCATTTTCTTAAGTCCCTTCAATCATCAATTTCCATGGTATAAATATTCCTGCATTGGTGAAGTCCCTGGACATGGAGTTGGGGGAGATGCATTACGGCATAACATTACACACAGTATTTCCACCATCTGACACAATAGATATAAATAACATCAGAAGCATAGATGATAATAAAATATAGGAAATAATTAAAAAGTGATGAGTTTTAAGCATTTATTGCCTTTGTCTTTAATGCAATTTATTTCATTCTAAGTATGTATCATTTAATTTTTTAATAATGGCTGTGTTTAATAACCAGCTTTCAAAATTCTTGAAAATATAACCTTTGGCTCTAGTGAGCCAGTACAAGCTGGCTCCAGCACGTCACTGCTGGGTAGTGGCAAACCACACTCCATGCTCAAACTGCCAGGTAAGGAGAACTGGATCAACTGCTCAGCACACTAATACCTGGTGAACTTTTTTTTTTTTAAAGATTTATTTATTTATGCATACAAGAGCTAGGGCACAGGTCAGAGATGCAGGGGGATGAGAGGATCCACCAGAGACAGAGTGGGGAACAGAACAGGCAGATTGACCGAAACCCACTGCTGAGGGGAGCATCGGGCGAGATAGGAAAGGTCTGCCTCGCCATGTGGGTTGCTCCCTGGCCGGCCGGGGATCGAACTTGTGCTTCAGAGGCTGCAGACTGCTTCATAGTGTGTTGCTTAACCCCTTGTGCCAGCAGGGAGGCCCTACCTGGTGAACTTAGTTATATGACTAAGGAAGTAATTCTGGGCCACCCTGGATCCTCCAGGTCAGTGCTTTTCAAAGCATGGTCCCTGGACCACCAGCCTCACCATAGCCCCAAATACTCCAGAAATACAAATTTTAGGCCCCATTGGCAACCTACTGTATAAGAACCTAGGGATACGGCCTGGCAATTTGTTTCTGATGCACGCTCGAGTTTGATGTACTTTTCTGAGGACTCTAATTTGAACGGTACTGCTCTTCAGTGTATCCTACATTGTTCTTGCCCCACGTTGTGAGCAATGGAGTGTCAGCTCTTAAATTCAGAACTCTTTTTATTTCTTCCAGGTATGTGCAAAGTGCTATGGTTAGGAAGAGTTCTCACTGACTGGTCTTTGTTCAAGGCTTCACCTCCATCCAATATGCCCTACAAAAGGGTGCTATCGGACAGATGCCCCTCAAGCCTGTCTGTCCAGGGCTTAGTGCTCGCATGATCTCTGGGATCAGTATTCTCGGCACTGTGAACACAGCAGGGACAGTGTAAATTGCTTTCAGTCAGGAAAGCTGCTTCCTGCTTCGATTAGTTCGATGTATATACCTCATCTGTTCTGTCCTGTGTCCTGACTCTGATATAAAGTTAAGCATTCTTCTTTCCCTGTAAATTAACTGAGGTGACAGTAATTCTGGGTCAAAGGGGCTTAAACAACAAGCAAGTTTATTACTCTTCATATTTAACATCCAAGGGCTTTGGGGTTGGTTGGTTTAGAGGCTCAGCACCAGCATTAATGACCCAGGTTCTTTTCATCTCTTTGCTATACCAACCTCCACAATAGTTCAGCCTCAGGCTTCAGCAAGTTAGCTGCAGTGGGCTCAGTCATCACAGACAGAGGACACAAAGTCTAGAGCAGTGGTTCTTACCTCAGCCCCATGGACAAACTCAGGGAGCCACGAACATGAGAAGGAAAAAGAATTATATCACCAACCTCCAACCTACGTATCAATTATACTTGATTCCACTTTGAAGTTATAGTACATATTAGACCTGTCACTAGAGCTTGATATTGAATGTGTAAGGTCTCCAATGTATTATTTTATCATATATTTATTATTTTAATAGCTTTACCATAATTGTTTGCATGTAATTTGTTTTATGCATTTACAAATATTATTCTGAGGAGGGTCCATAGAATTCACCCGACTGCCAAAGGGATCCTGATACCAACAAAACAAAACAAAACACAGGGTTAGGGATTTCTGATGTGGAGAAAGAAGAGAGTCCATCTCTTCCCATCTTTCTTGTGCTTGTCTCAAGAAACATATTTGATCGGTTGGAATTGGGTCACATGACATTCTTGAGCCAGTCATTGTGATAGGAAATGGAATTACCCTTGGACCAATCAGATCCAACCCTCTGGTGAGGGTGTTGAGTGGTCAGCTTTCCCTGAAATGTGGAGCTGCTTGGGGTAGAGAGGATCTCAAACTAGGGGGTTGTTGGAAAAGAGGACACAGAGAATGGATGCTGGGCAGGCAACCCTTCAGGTGCTGTGGGTCAGGAGTTGCATCACTTTCTCCCCATATCAGTAGGGAAAGCCCAAGATCAAAAGAAAAATCCTGTTTTCATGTGAACACTTGGGGAGAGTAGGGAGGAAAGAGGTTTTTTTATGTCTCCAGAAAGTTTTCTAAAAGAAGTTAAACTTATGGGCCTCCTCTGGTGGTGCAGCAGTTGAGCGCTGGGCTGCGAAGCTGCCCGCAGCCTCTGCAGCAGCAGTTTGATCCCCAGCTGCTCCCCGGCCACCGGAGGAGAGTCCCGCATGGCGCGCAGACCTCTCCTGCCGCCCGCTGCTCCCCTCAGCAGTGTACTTCGGTCCTTCTGCCTGCTCTGCTCCCCGCTCTGGCTCTGGTGAATTCTCTCACCCTCCCACGCTTCTGACTGTACCCACTGCTTGTATAAATAAACAAATAAATAAATCTTAAAAAAAAAAAAAAAGGTTAAACATACATCTTGAAGAATGAATAAGACCTGGCAAAGAGTAAGGTAGAAAATGATTTCAAAATGTGGAAACAGTATGTGCACAGGCTAGAGGCATGAAAGGGCATGGTGTGTTCTGGGAACTGCAACGAGTTTACTATTTTCTAAGAGCGGGATGGCCAGAAAAGTAACTGGAGGGGCACCCTGGGGCAGTGACATGAAGGATAATGGATACCAAGTTTGGGGTTAGAATTCTAGAATTCTGTCTTAATGAACACAGGTAGTTTGTGAGGAATTTTAAACAGAGCAGTGACATCATTCTTTCTGTTTTTCTGAAAGGTCGTGCTGGCTGTAGTATGGGGGAATAACGAGAAGGAGCAAGGTTGGAGGCGGGAGAACACGTAACCTGTTACATCAAGGGAGAGGTGATGCCCCGAACAAAGGTGGCAGTGGTGGGCTGGAGAAGAAAGAACGTCCCGATAGAACTTGGGGTTGCTGATTGAATATGGCATCGGGGTAGTGGTGAGGGAAACAGATAAATCCCAGATGACTGTTGTGTTTGTGACTTAAAGCGGGGTGGATGGTGGAACCATTCACAGAAAGCAAAGAGGAGGCGAGGAGTGGTCAGAGTGTAACAGGGTGGTCCCCAGGAAAGGGGAGGTTCCCTGCCCCACCCAAGGGAGGGTGGAGCTGAGCAGGAAGAGGAGAAGCTGCAGAAGAGACTGAGGAAGGAAGCAGGATGGAGCCAGGAGACCTGGAGGAGGCGCATGGAGCCTAGAGACACGTAAAGAAACTGTGCTTGTCTTTTGGTCGTGGACTGGGTGACACAGATGTGGGTGAGACCTGTGGGGAGGTGACAATGGCAGCTTTTATCTTGATGTTCATTTTGCTCTTTTCCTTCCGGGATTGTCCAGTTGTTTGTGATCCTTTTCTGTGGGTCCCCACTGGAAGATGCTTTAGACTTGTGGCAGGCTTTGGGGCCTTGTTCTGGGCCGATCCCATATGGATGGAGTTTTACCCACGAGGGGACGGGTAACTTTGGGTGCTTCACTTAGAAACTAGACTCTTTGCCTTACCTGTATTGTTTCCTAGTTTTATTAAAGTTCCTTCCCATTAAAGTCTCCTATGTTTTGTGTTGATGCGGCGGATGGCAGAACCCATTTAGAATAGGCAGGTTTGCGGGGGTTTGGGCTGCCCCTCTCCCTGCCCTATAACAAGAGCAGATGATGAGATCATAGGTTCAGAATGCGGCAGATTATGATATAATTTTGGCGCCTTTGGCTGTTGGCATTCCCATTTCTCATACTTTCCCTGACAGCTAGGAACCTCCACGGGTTTTCAATAAGAAGCATGAGACTAGATCTGTGAGCTCCAAAATCTCTGGAAATAGGAAGACGTGGTGTTGAAGGGATGACTCCCAGTGATATAATTTTTGGTCCACTGTGCCAAAGACTCACTAAAACAATAAAACTACTAATTCAGTCTCCTCTTAAACCAGGAAATGGAAGCTTTGCAGGAAAACCATGTTGTATTATAATTATAGGCTTTTAAATACGTATCCTGGGTGATATTTAGCACCAAACAATGAGGTGTTGAAGACCTTATTGTTTTTTGTCCTGTTCATAGTGGGAAATCAGACTCAGCAGATTTCAGGGACTTTTAAATAGATTTGAAAAGTGACTCTGAGCCAAGGTGCCTGCCACTTTACTGAGTAAATTATCAAGGCAATAAGAGGCTGGAACTTCAGCCTGGGGAAATGGTTAATTGCTTTGTCCTCTAGTTATTGTTTTGGTCCTTTGCTTACTGTGGACTATAGCATTCCAAGAGAGGGGCCGTAAATTTCATTGTGGGGGGCTGAAGGGGGGGTATGCAGGGGTTGGGTAGAGGAGGGAAAGGCAAAGAGTTACTGATGCCAAGGTTAATTGCCAATCGAGGGAAATATGTACCTTTGAGGAAGTGCTGTCAAACAGAACCCTTCCATTTTGGCTTCCTCCTGTGTTCTTGACTCCCCTCCCCTTTTTACACACACGTATATCCAGCAACAAAGCATGCATCCATCTGGACCCATTCAGCAAAGCCTTGGGCTAGTCATTGTTTTGGTCGCCTGTATGCACACAGGGTCCTTAGTCACAGACAATGTTAATGAGGTTCTTTCAAAATGAGAATGACTGACTTGCAGAACCAAATTTCGTGGGGTGTAGATAACCACATGAATTTCACACACACCACACCACACCCCACTCTGTCCTGGGCCCTTTGCAGTCTCTACTATTTCTTGATCTCTTGTCCTGGGTTTGAAGCTGGACAGAATGTACCAGTGATGCTGACCCAGCCTTTAGGAGCTGACAAGCAAAGCCTGGGAGCATTCACATGACTTTGACTGTTGGGGGCGGAGGCGGCTGTGGCTGCTGCTGCTGTTGCTGCTGCGGGTGTTACCTAGTGGGTGGAGTGGTGGAAAGACAGGTGGGTTCTTTCACACGCCATACATTTGTGAAGGCGTTTTGTGCTTGGGAGCTGTTTATGTCTTCTCCTTGCAAGCTGGTGGAAGCCTCCGCTCAGAGGCAGATTCCCCAGTAAATGGCCTTGCTTGAGTGTTGCCTTAGGAAGTGCTTCCCTTCCAGCCCGGCTTGGAAACTTTGGGAAGCCTTCCTTCCTGGCATGCTGAGTTTATGTGACCAGGCTGTGTGCTCAGAACCTGCTCCCATGATGGTGGATTTTGAATCCAGCTACTGCCGGGGCTACTCTGGGCCTTTAACTTTGAGATTTCTTACAAAAGAGTCAATGAATATGTCTCTCCTAAAAAGCTGTCTAGAAACTCAGACACTTTTTTTGAAACTCAGACTCCTTTTTAAAAACAAGGCTGAGGGCCTCCCTGGTGGCACAAGGGGTTAAGTCTCAGCACTATGAGGCTATCATCAGCCACTGCAACAGGAGTTCCATCCTCTGCCAGGGAGTTGACACACATGGTGCAGCAGACCTCTCCTGTCTTGCCTGCTGCTCCCCTTAGCAGTATTTCTCAGTCAATCCACCTGTTCTGCTCCCCACTCTGTCTCTTATGAATCCTCTCACCCTCCCCATACCCCACACCTTTGGCCTATACCCCAGCTCTTGTATGCATAAGTAAATAAAACAAATCTTTTTAAAAAAAACCCCACAAGACTGAGGATCTTAAGCAGCTTGCTCAGAATTATACAAATATTGGGCCTCCCCGGTGGTGCAGCAGTTGAGCACTGGGTTGCGAAGCTGCCCACAGCCTCTGCAGCACCGGTTCGAACCCCAGTTGCTCCCCGGCCCCTGGAGGAGGGTCCCACATGCTGCGCAGACCTCTCCTGCCACCCGCTGCTCCCCTCAGCAGTGTACTTTGGTCCTTCTGCCTGCTCTGCTCCCCGCTCTGGCTCTGCTGAATTCTCTCACCCTCCTGCGCGTCTGACTGTACCCAGTGCTTGTATAAATAAATAAAAATATATCTTTAAAAAAAAAGAATTATGCAAATATCTTGGAGATGACTATCTGGAGTAGTGGGGGATGCAAGTGGTAAATAGCTTCAACCTTGAACAACAGAGGGAGGAAAACTAGTGTGAAGAACTGCAGGGAGAGTAAGGTAACACTGCATCTGAGTGAAAGGGAACCTTGGTACAGTAGTGACAAGCTGGGTTCTGTAGTTAGATAGATCTCGTTAATATTTTGGCTCAACTGCTCACTGCATGTGGAAAACAGGCAACTTTCTTAGTCATTTTGAGCTGATGGCTCTTGGTGTAGCGTATCGTATGCATTGGCCTCCAACCTATTCCCCTCCTTCCAAATTTCCACTCTTTAAATAAAATTAAAAAGGGGAGACATGTGGGTCTGCTAAATGTAGCATACGAGACCCTACAAGACTCCTTTCAAGTTAAACAAGAACAGAATGCTTGATTGCCCTGGGACAATGTGTGTACATCATGAGGTATGGCCGTGAATGCCTGGGTGGCCATGGACTGACATACTTTGCATCCCAGAGACTGATCAGTGGAATGCCTTGTTAATGAGATTGGAATCATGGATGGGGGTCTGGAGTATGATTTACCTGATCAGCAGATTCACCCTCCCTAAAACCCTAAATAACATAATCATATTTCAGTTTGATAGTTCTGTTACAGGGCAGGTAGAGGGACACCCCAGACCCCACAAACCTGCCTGCTCTAAATAGTTTCTGCCACCCGCTGCATCAACACAAAACATATGAGACTTTAATGTAAAAGAACTTTAATACACTTAGTAAACAATACAGGAAAGGCAAAGAATGTAGTTTCTAAATCAAGCACCCAAAGTTACCTGTGCCCTTGTGAGTAAAAGACCACCCAAACATGATTGGCCCAGAGCAAGGCCCCAATGCCTGTCACAAGTCTAAAGCATCTTCCAGTGGGGACCCACAGAAAAGGATCAGAAACAACCAGACAAGTCTGGGAGGAAAAGAGCAAAATCAAAATCAAGACAAAAACTGCCATTGTCACCTCCCCATGGGTCTCACCCACATCTGTGTCACCCAGTCCAAGACAAAAAAGCAAGCGCAGTTTCTTCACATGTCTCTCAGCTCCATGTGCCTCCTCCAGATCTCCTTCTGGCTCTCCATCCTGCTTCCTTCCTTCCCCAGTCTCCTCTGCAGCTTCTCTCCCTTCTCAGCTCCACCCTTCTTTTGGGTAGGGCAGGGAACCTGGAACCTCCCCCTTTCCTGGGGACCCCCCTGTTACACTTTCATATTTCCTTTTCCTCTTTGTTCTCCTATCAATAAAAAGGCCAGGACCTTGCTCTTTGAGCAGCATCCTGCATCTTACAGTCTGCTTTACTCTCTTGTTTCTTTTCTTTGTAGTGCAGTATTGCTGATGCAACACCGAGCCTTGGTTTCTACATCTATAAAATAAGGTTAATAATAGTACCTACCACTCAGAGTATCTGTGAGGAATAAACGAGACAATCCCTGCAATCACTTCGCACATGACCTGCTACAAATCAAGGGTTCAATGAATGTCTTTTTAAAAAGTTCTGATGCAGAAACAAAGCATATCGGGTAGAGAAGGAACCAAGGAATACATGCGCACTCCTGTCATAGAAGACAGATGGACAGGGACTGGATGGATGGATGGCGTGCTGGAGTCCCCTGGCACATGCAGGCAGGGTAAGTTGAAGGAAAGAGAGAGATGTGACATGGAATTAGTTTTCTGCTTTTGCAATTTGGTCCAACCTGGCTTCGCTATCACTGTGGGAGAAAACCGCTAAGGTGCAGGAAACTAACCTGGCCACTAGCGTCTAGGAGCCCTTGAACTTACTGAGGTGGTTCTGTGACTGGATTGGAGGTCCAATCCAGGAGGGCTCCCTGCCACTGAAGGCTTGGCATCAACTCCTCAGAGGGAAAGGAAAGGTCATTGACATTTTGGGATGCCTGGAACTTAGTGAGCCAAGCCATGAGGTCATGACTACACCTTCGGGCTGCAGAGTCCCTGGCATAGGAGGTGATTCATATCCTGACGGTGAGGAGGAGCCAGACAATGAGCATCCACCTCTGCCCTCTCACTCCCCACATGCATGCTGCCAAGCCAGGCAGAGGCAATTTGAGGAAATGATCTGAGGGCTCAAGGTGAGGCCTGAACGGGGGAAAACAGTTCGTGCTACATGAAGGGAAACGGGAGCAGCTGCCTTGGGAGTCATTAAGGCCTCTCCCAGTCAGTTTCAAAGGGCATCCTCCTTGATATGTAAAAACTTCCTGAACAGTCCCTAACTGGTCCTGGAGGGGTGATAAGTGAGGTGAGGGGTCTGGCAGGACTATAAAGTGTTGTCTCCAGAATGGCAAGCCACAGGCCTTGGAAAGGGTTCTGAGTGTGGAGGATGTGGACACAGGCAGCGTTTAGATCACACCAAAAATTGAGCAAAGTTAATGTGTTATGAGCCTTATGTGGTGAGTTTTCTCCTTAATTTCATTTTGTAAATGGAAAAACTGAGTCACTCAATAACTTGCTAGGGGTCATATTAGTCTTAAGAACCAGGATTTGAATCCAGGCAATAATACTCCAGAGCCTAGGCTCTGTCCCACTGTGCTATCATGGGCCTGGGTAGAAATGGGAGCCAGTGGTGAGATGAATGGAAAGAGCAGGAACTCCTCGTTTGACTGGCTCTGAGCTCCAGGAAGCAGGTTCATGATACACAGCAGTCTCAGGAATGAGTTCTGACCAGAACCAAATATCTGAAGCTCAATTTTCTGTGTACAGAAGCAAAGAACCACAGAGGCAACTCAGATGCATTTCACTGAGTATGTTGTTTGTTGTCTTTGCCAGTGTCTATTGCTCTATCTCCATGTGTGATATTTGGGTGATGGGATAGGTTATCTCCTGGCCCAGATATGGTTCACAGATGCTTCAGAGATAAGAGGATTCTGATTCTCAGGTAGGAGGAAAAGAACACTGACTTTAGAGCTATCCAGGCTTGGCAGGGCTTGGAAGCCAACTCCAAATCTCATTAGCTGTGTGACTTTGGGAAAATATTTAACCTCTTTGAGACTCAGTTTCCTCACCTGTAAAATAAGGATAATTTGTACATCACAGCAACACTATGAGAGGCAACTGAGATGATAAGTGAGCATTATGCGCAGAGCACGGTAGGGGCTAAATCAGTGTAAGTTCCTCCCTGGGCTTGCTTTCTTCTCCCTCTTTCCTGGAAAAATGTAATTCTCTAGGATGAAAAATAAAAAAGCAGGAGAAATGTGATGCAATTGTGGGACCCACTGCCCTCCTCTAATGCCTGTGGCAAAGGAAAAAGTGATTTGATTTCATTGTGCTTAGAAGACAAAGGTGCAGAGAGAAATCCTCTGGCCCCACCTGGATGCTTCTCTGTGGTTACCATCACCGGGGCTTTGATTCTGCCCCACAAGCTGCCACTAGAAATTGCACACACAGGATAACTGGCAGCCCTGGGCAAGAGCTGCACCTTGGAAAGGACTGGGACCTGAGGTAGCCCTGGGGCCTGACTGAGAGGGTGGATAGGCTGCTGACTCGTACCAGGCAGGAAGGGCAGCCTGTCTCCAGGAGACAAGCCACAGTGAGGTGCTAGCGTAGGCCATAGGCTTCCCTATCTTCTCTTGCCCTTTGTAGGAAAGGCAAATCCAGTAGGTTATCCCACGGGTTGCTTAACTTGATGTCTAAGCCACTGGAAAAGGAAATGGCTACAGAAGAAGGCAGGTGTAATGCATTCATTCATTCATTCTTTATTAAACTGATATTTATTGTTATAAATATATAAAAATGTCTATTTACTCCACATTTGTCTTAGGTCATAGGCACCTAACATAGGCCTCACTTTACAAACAGCTCATTTCTACTAACAGTGTGGCCTGAGCTTGGACATCAATTTCTTCAGCTGTGTTGTGGGTGAGGACACCTGCTTGGTAGATGGGGAGCCCTCAACAAATATTGTTTCTCTTTCTTCCCCATTTTCTCCTCCTTTCCAAATGTCTGTTGAGGGCGGGAGGACCCATGCCTGCCAACGCTCATTTGCATGTCATTCTGTATAAGTGTGAGGTGTCATTTAAGCTGGGGAGGTGGAAAAGCTGCCAGAGGCCCACTTTTGTCTTCACTTGCTTTGCTAATCATGCCTGGTTCATGCTGCGAAGTGAATCAGGCCTGATGTAGTCACTTAAAACAACAACCTTTTTAAACATCTCTACTGCTTCTATCAGCTAACTGGACTTGGCTAGGTGGTGCTTGCTCAGGATACTTTGGGCAGTTAGATGGTAGCTGGTGCAGGCATCATTTAAAAGGTGTTCCTCACATGGATGCTGCCAGTGGGGTAGAGCCTCAGTGGGGAATGTCGCCCAAACATCACCTCTCCTGCAGTCTGGATTTCTTCACAAGCTGGAAGCTGGGTTCCAAGAGAATCAGGTGGCAGCAAAATGTTATTTCTCTCATAGTTAAAGTCTGCCAAGATACAAATGGACAAAATGGTGACCACATCTCTCCATGGGAGAATCATCAGGGTCATATAAGGACATGTAGGATGGGAGATCTTGTTGCAACCACTTTGGACAATACATCCTGCCCCTTACCCAACCAAGAAGAACTTCCAAAGAAAGGCTGTGGCTTGATGCCCAGGGGTGAAGTTGCTGGTTCACACTGGGGCAGGGGGCTCTTGAGAGGAGGCTTAGGTGTTAGGTGGGGGATGGTGGTGTTCATTCAATGCGCAAGTAGTCCTTGAAACTCTGGCATTCTAGAACTGGATTAGATTCTCCCAGATGGGAGGATGGGGCAGAAAAATGGAGAAAGGCAAGAACAACATCTCTGGCATTAGGGACTTCGTTAGATTTAAGGAAAAAGCATCTAGTTTTCTCTGATGTTCTAGTCTTCTTCAGGAAGATCAACTTAAGCTACCTGAGGGGACCTCTGAGAACTCCAGGGATGGGGAACTCTGCTTGGTCAGAGGTCAGTGGCACTGACCCTGGCACCAGCTAAGGGTGGCCTCAGCCTTTTCTAGGCATCCCTATTCCACCCCCAAAGTGAACAGCCACACCTGAAGCACCAGGAGCACCTGACAACCTCTTTACTGGGCTTGAGACAAGCTCATCTACATAAACAAAAATCATCACATGTCCTCATTTCCACTTATTTCTAAAAACTAAGAAATATGAGAGTATGTATGAAATTAGTCTCCAGGCAGAAGCAGAATGAAATCTGTGGAAATATACGTGATCATTCCCCGTGTAAAAGAAAAGAAGGCTCTTCCCCTGCTCCACCCCTTCGTGAATGAAGCAGAGATTAATCTATTGAAATCAAAAGTATAAATTATACATAGATGGGAACTGGCTCAGGCATAAGGTGTCTGATAGGGTGCTGATGGAAATGAAAATGAGGCTTGAAAGATCAATTCTGCTTTTGAATCAGCGCCAGTCCTGCTGATGCCACTGGGCCTGCTGGCAGAAATACCCCGACTTTTCAAATTAAAAAATAGCCATCCCTAAACCTTCAGAACACACACCTTCAAAGTAATTGTTAATGTTTTGGCTGATATTTCTGTGTGAAGTCCCATTTTTGCCACCTGATCATTGATGTAAATCAACCATCCCTCTTCAAAAGGATAGGCAGGAAGCTTTATGGTGTGGCTGTTGCCTGCCAAGGGAAAATGGGTGGGTCTAAGACTGAGGACAGGTGTTACCTCCAGTCCACAACCTGTGACCTTCAGCCTGTTATGGCACCACTCAGGAAAAATTGCTTTTCCATCCATCTACCCAATTATAAACTCATCTATCTATTCAATTAACTTTGTGAGCACTGCCATGTGCCAGACGCTGTGCCATGCCCTCACCTGGCACTCAATAACTATAATCAATACAAAGATGAACACAGCAGATCCCTGTATTCAAAAGTTCTGGGTCAGAGAAACATAAACAGATAATTGTTAGCGGTAAACCAAGGTGCTTTTGTCAGGGTCTTTGCAGATGGACAGGTTTATAAAAGAATAGAGATTGTTAAAAAAAAAAAAAAAAAGAATAGAGATTGTTTTGCCTGACAAAGAGGATTATTCCCAATGAATGATCATCTGGAGGGAGCTTCGAGATATGCCCTCAGAGAGTCTTTAAGATGACCTCTGCTGAGAAGGTACAGGGGGAAATGAGCTTCGATTGCAGCAGGAGCCATCTAGGTGACATGGAACAGAACTTGACCGTGTGCTGTCAGTGGGAGTGAGACAGCGCTGCTTGATGTGGCTCATGAGGTCAGGGACTTTCTCTATCTCAGTGCCCTGCTCCGGCTCTGGTTTAAAGAAGGTGCTGGTTTTTTGACACATGAACAAACATGTGCTATTGCCTAGCATCATTTCAAGATAGAACAGATCCTGCCCTGCTTGTACAAGCAAGGTATATACTTAACTAACAGCCTGGCAGGGGAAAGATGTGACCCTTCCCTGCCTTTGATGCTATTATTTGCATCCATTTTAATTGATGGCTTATTTCCTTTTAAAAGGGTGTGATTCGGGCTGTGATATACATACAGCAAAGTGAATAAATTTTAAGTGGACCACTGAGTCCATTTTTACATATGTCCACAACTGTGTGATGACCAGCACATCAAATAGAGAACATTTCCTACCCCCCACAAGGTTCCTCTATGTCCTTTCCAGCCCCACAGAGGAAAACCACTCTCTGACTTCTCTGCTAACTCCTGCTGTAGACACAACCTCCATGCTCCCATCCTGTATGAAAGGGAAAATAATAATAATAAAGGTAACTTCATCTTTATTCCAGAAAAAATATATAACAGATTGATTTTTTCCTCTTCTCATGTTAGAAAACAGAATCTCTAAATGTCAGCTCAGGCAGCTTGGGGATTTCACACATCTAGGTCAAGAGCGCCTCATGGTTTCACGAAGTAGGACTCCTTCCCGATGTCAGTTTATTCCACAGACCCCACATGAGAAGAGTTGTTGCCTTTTCATTGTCTTTTGATAAAGAAAATAATAACCCGTGGTTACCAGGGGCCGGGGAGAGGTAGTCAGTGGTTAAAGGGCACAGAGTTTCACTGTGGGAAGATGAGAAAGTTCTGGAGACGGATGGTGGTGATGGCTGCACAACAGTGTGACTGTACTTGCCGCCAGTGAACTGTACACCTAGGAATAGTTCAGAGGGTCGATTTAGGTTATGTATACTTTGTCACAATATAAAAACAAAAAGATAAAGTATCATGAAAAAAAAAGAATATAATAACCGAAATTCTTATGAATTCAGTAACAGCCTTAAAATAAAATTTTATTTTATTAATAACCCCGAGTTTGATGTTCATTTAAAAAATAATAGTACATGCCAGTAAGAGGGCTTTTTTTCCCCCACCTCCCTAAGCAGACACTATAAGGTTCCTTCCAAGATTTCTAGTGCTTAGCAATGCTTAGCAATGCCTGCAAGACCCCTGCCTCCCCCAGAGTCTGAGACCCACAAGTTGAGAGCAACTATTCATCCGAGCACCCCCGAGTTGAAGACATCGGTCTCAGAGAGAGGAGCAGCTTGTCTAGGGTCTCACAGCCCTTTGGTTAGCAGACCCGGAATAAGCCCTCTGGGCTTGAGTCCCTCTAGCAGGTGCTCTGTCTCTGTACCACTTTGGGTTGGCACCCACTAAAGACCACATGTGCTATTCTGAGCCTCTGTCTTCTGTTTTCCTGCAAATACTTAACTCGATGTGATTACCAGCTTGGGGACGCCTCACTAGTCTGTCCCATCAAGGCAGGAAGTAGGATGCACAGCCAAGAGACCTGGCCTCCTGATTCCTTTGTAATTTGATCCTGAAGCTCAGTGGGAGTGGGGGCTGGTGCAGGCTCATTCTTATCATCTAAGCTGTGTTATGGCTCCTTTGAAGGAAGAGGGATGCACCTGGAGGCACAATGTTCAAAGCTGAAGCCTGGGAGTCCACTTTCAGAATAGAGGTACTGTCAGAGGCGAGAGTGGGTGCCTTGGCTATTTCGGCAAGAGCTGACAATAAGGAATTCTTCTCTCGCACAAGCTGTGCAGAGCATTTTGTATTGTGGGCTGTCCTGCCTCCGCCTTTCCCTTTCCCAGGCTTGGTGGATCCTGCTCTCCCCAACCCCCTCCCTGACACTGCTAACGACATCCAATTAATTCAGCATAATTTGCTTCATTACAAGCTCTTAGATTGGCAACAGTGTTTTCTCAGAGTGTGGAGCAGTTTTCCTGGACTTTCTCAAAGGGGCAAGGCTCTGGGTCTGGGAGGAGAGAGAGGACAGTGTCCTGCTAAATCTGCCCAGTTGGGTACCAAGGAGATGGTGGGCGCCTGAGACAGCCAGGTTGTGCTCACTCTAGCAGAACACATCCTTGCTGGTGCCCCCACAGTCCTGGGTAAAAATAAGATGGAGATGGGGATGTGGTGAGACACTCCAACAGGAACACGAGGCCACCCTTGGGGCCTGCCAACGGGCACCAGCCTTGTGAGGCTAGAGATGTCAGTTCTGCAGTGAGGGGGCCCGACTTGATGACTGTGGCCTCCCTGCAGGGGCCTGTGGGGAGGAAGAACCCAGCCAGGCTAAGCTGACAGCCAGCAGGGTCTGCTTTGTGGGACTGGTCTTCATGTGGGGTGGGGGTGGGGGGCGAGAAGGCAGAGATGCTTAAGAGGGACAAGACCTGCCCGAACAGGGAGGGGCTGTGGAAGGAGTACTGGGCCCTGGGAGCAGGCAAGGGGCAAAGGACCAGGAAGGGTGGCAGAATCAGGCAGGCTGGGGCCCGACTCACAGCCCATCCCTTACTTATGATGTGGCCGCGGCCCTTCTGATCTCTTTTGTCTTTGATTAAGAGCAAGATAATGATAGCTCATTTGTTGGACTGTGAGAATGAAATGGGGTGCTGGGGGGGGGGGGCGGTGGATGCTGTGGTTAAGAGAGGCGGCTCAGCAGCCAGGCAGCCTGCGTTGCAATCCTGGCTTCCCCACTTTGTGACTTGGGGCAAGTCCATCTACTTTTCTGCTCCTTTCCCTCACAGGAGAGTTGGGTGGATTGAATGGGCACTTGGAAGAGTCCCGCCACCCCAAAGGTGCTCTGGGCTGTGAGCTAGTATTGCTTTAGTAAAGCTGTGTGCAGAGTGCCCACCCACCTCCCTGGAAGGAACGTCTTGAAGACTCGGAAATTGTTTATTCCACCCCTCTTCCCTGAAGACTTGAATTCCTCCTTGTTAAACAGAGATGTTAATCCTGACCTGTCTCAGAGGGTTTCTGTCAGTGTCTTCCAGAAACACCTTTCCTAAACACTCTGCTTCCACCCCGGGAGGAAATGATCTTCTCCTATGCTCCACCGTCAAGACCTGGACTTCCATCTGGATCCTGGAAAGTGTGGGTGTTGATAGCTGTTCTCCTCCCTGGAGCAGGGGTGGTGAGGACTGCAGCCTCCCTGTGCCTTTGCAACTCACCTGGCGCCCGACCTGTGGGACCCTAAGCCTTCCTGGGCTAGGGGCGGGGGGGGGGTTGATAGTGGGATTCAGGGTGAATACCTGTCAGAATGATCAAGAGGGTGTCTCTGTCTCTGGGTGGTTGCTCTCTGAGTGGGAAGCAGCAGGGCTCATGCCCACCAATGCCCCAAGCCTGCCTCTTTCCTAGACAAAGGAGTCTCTGGAACGCGCAGGACACCAGATTAGCAACAGAGTGGGTATTATGCCATTATCTTGGCTCTGTTCAGTCCCACCCTCCACCGATTAATCACCAAGTCTGTAACATTAAAATCTCCAAGGGAGCAGTTCCAAATCCAGAATGCCCATACCTCACCCCAGACCAATTAAATCAGAAATCCCTCGGGGTGGGGCCCAGGCGTGTGTATTTTCTATCAAGTCCTCAGGTGATTCCAATGTGCAGCCAAGGTTAAAAATATCAGATTGTCTAGGGAAAGGTGCTGTTACAGAGTCTCAGGAAGTGCAAGATTGAGGGCTACCTCTCAGCAGCCCCTTAGAGTCAGGTTTCCAGGATTGCTGTCTTAAGGAGAGACAATTACTGACGCTTACTGGGCATTCCCCTATGCACAAGACCCCAGTGGGTGCTAAAGAGAATCTGGTGGAAACCTACAACTAAGATTATGATAATAACATTTATTAAGTGCTTATGTGTACCAGATACTTCGTAGACATTTGCTCATTGTCACAAATTGTTTCACTCTCATTTTAGAGATGAAGGAGCTAGATAGGCTGTCAACACCTTGTCCATAGTCACTCGCTTACTCCCCAGACTGCTTACTACAAACATCTGTGAGTTTGGCCTGTTTTTTTTTTTCTAGAAAAGGGACTTGAGGATTTTCCTTTTTCTGGCCAAGGGAGTGTGCTAGGACCATTCACAGAAGAAGCTGGATTTTTTTCACCTTTCAACTGCATCGGCTCTGAGATGTGATCTCAAGCTTTGCTGCGTATTTGATCACCTGGGGAAAATAAATTTTTTTGGATGCTTTGGACACATCCTAGGCCAATTAAATCTGAATCTCTGTGGATGGGACTCCAGCACCTATATTTTAAAGTTCCCAGGTGATTACAATGTCCAATTGTCTACCTACATACATAGTCTTACATTGTCCTCCCAGAGTTGCCCAGCAGAATTAAAATCCAGTTGCCCACTGTGGGAACTTGCTTAATAAGGCCCCCCCTATTTGGAGTTTGCCTCCTTTTCCTGTCTTACTTCCCATTTGCCTCCTGGTGCTAGCTAGAATCAACTCCCAATCAAATTCTGATAGTAAATCCTGACTTTAGAGTCTGCTTCTGTGGGAATCAAAGGAAACAGATCTGGAAAAGTTAAATGTTATGCCAAAAGCCTCATGGCCAAGCCAACATTTAAATTCCAGCTTTTCATAGACTTTGTGGTATGATGAAAAAGAAGGGTACAATACAAGAGAAAAGGAAGTGAAAGTTCAAATAGGACTTCAAACAAAGGCTAGAGGAACATCAAAAACACAATTCGGTCCAGTAACTAGATGTAATTGGGAGTTAGGAAAGGCTTCCTGGAGTTGGAATTATTACTGTAAAGCAAGTGAGAGGAATTCTCATTAGTGGAGATGCAGGGCAAGGTCACTGCCAGTGCTGGATCAGCAGGAGCAGCGGCCCATTGACCAAACCTACTACAGATTTGGATGAGTGGGTGATCAACTGGGATGTAATGGGAGCTGGGGCTAGAGGAGTTGCTAGGGGGCTTGGATCGTCCCTGCAGGTCAGGAAGCTCCTCTGGTCTCCCCTTCCCCAGAATCCTTCCTTAGCTTCCCATATTGGCTCTCACTCTGGCATGGCTGGGCAAGAGTGTCTCTACAATATTTTACCCATACTGTGAGGACAAGGGGCTGACACAAAGCCACCTCAGGGGACACAGATGGGAGAGAGAGAGAGAGAGAGAGGTCCATCAATGTCAAGTCCTGACTGTGAACCTGATCTGCTTATGAAGGTAAGGCATCCCACAGGGAACAAAGCAGTAGGGGTTAGGGTCCATCTGACCCTGGCCTTCTTCCTTCTTCCCCACTTGACAACAACTTTTTTTTTTAAAGATTTATTTATTTATTTATACAAGCACTGGGTACAGTCAGAAGAGCGTGAGCGTGAGAGAATTCACCAGAGCCAGAGTGGGGAGCAGAGCAGGCAGAAGGACCGAAGTACACTGCTGAGGGGCGCAGCGGGCGGAGGAGAGGTCTGCGCGCCCTGTGGGACCCTCTCCCGGCAGCCGGGGATCGAACAGGTGCTGCAGAGGCTGCAGGCAGCTTTTCAACCCAATGCTCAACCACTGTGCCACCGGGAAGGCCCTTTTTTTTTTTTTTTTAAGATTTATTTATTTATGCATACAAGAGCTGGAGTGCAGGCTAGAGGTGTGGGCAGTGAGAGGATCCACCAGAGACAGAGCGGGGAACAGAACAGGCAGATTGACTGAAATACACTGCTGAGGGCAGCAGCAGGTGAGACAGGAGAGGTCTGCTGCACCATGTGGGTAGCTCCCTGGCCGGGGATTGAACTCGTGCTGCAGAAGCTGCGGACAGCTTCATAGGTTGTGTCTTAACCACCTGTGCCATCAGGGAGGCCCGACAACACCTTTCTGACTGCACAGCACTAGCCTTGTTGTGGTCTAAAGGCCAAGTCTGCCCCTGCTGCAGGGTCCTTGCCTCTGTTGTTCCTCCTGCCTTGAGAACTCTTTCTTCATTCCCTTTTCCCCATCAAGTAGAATTCAGTTCAAACGTCACTTCCTTGGAGACCCATTTGGGGTAACTTCCCCACACCCTTCCTCCCTCCCCACATATCTTTCTCACATCACCTCATTTTATTTTCTTTATTGCACACAACACATCTGAAATTCATCTCAGGTCTATTTCTGTCTCCTTCCTTAGTCTATCCGTCTGCCCTTCCAGGCTGCATGAGAGTAGGTTGGACCATCTCCACCTGTGTGTCTGTCCTCTCAGCTCCTGGAAGAGTGAATGATTGAACTGGGCAGACCCCCAGGGCCTGGTAACAAAAGGGAGTCTGGGTGAATTCCGGGTGGGAGGGAAAGTGAAATTTGCACTTCCACACTGCATTGTGATGATGAGCTCTGTTCAAGCAGCCACTCTGGTCTAAAAGAGCAGTTCCTAACAGTGACAATCAATACGGATAGAGTAGCTAAATCAGGTTAAGACCTAGCTCTCCCGGGGTTGTTGTCATGCCATAAATGGCTTCCCAGCAGCCCAAGGTCAAGGGCACAATTCTCACCCATTCCCATCCCCCACTGTCTACAAGGCCGCTGACAACCCCCCTTCTCAGGATGCCTGTGTGTGCTCCAGGCTGTTGCTCTTCTTCTGCCCTGCCTCCTTCTCATCCCACGCAGTAGAGTGCCCTTTCCTTCTGCATTTTATTTCTGTGCCCAAGGTCTGGGGTGGTCACGCACACACTGACATTTAAAGACCCAGCAGAGAAATCAATCTATGTGGTCTGTCCTTCAGCGCCTCGGGAACCTATGTGGGTGAGCCAGGCCTCATCTGGCTCACACCCTATCGATTTGTGATGGTGTCTGTGGGCTGCTGAAATTACATGTGGAATCTGCTTTGTAAAAATGGGATGCAGTGTAGCAGAATGATCTGGAACCTTAGGAGCAGACTGGCCCAACTTGAATTGCAGTCTTTTGCTGTGTGATCTGGGCCACTTGTTCAACCTCTCTGAGTCTCAGGAAAGGGAGTTGACTGTAGTTTTTACACAATAGGGTTGCAGTGATGATAGAATAATTCAGTGAATCTAAAGCCCGGAGAATGATGCCTGATACATAGTGTGATATAAATGTTAGTTATTGTTATTGTCTTTGGACTGGGGATAGAAATATCTTCCTCTCTAGATCGAGGATGAAATGAGATAATGTGTGTGGTATCCATTTAGCATGTTGTAGACACTCGGTAGATATAATGCTGCTCTGCAACTTAAGGAGACATAATTTGGTGAATATAAGCCAATGAGAAGGTTCCCTGAAATAATGATAATCCAGAGAAAAAGAAGCTTTAATTTACAAATTCATGTACTGCCCAACTTTTCAGGAAGATGGCTCGAAGCAAAGCCAAATAAGCGGGCTATAGGGCTGATAGGGAGTCAGGCAGTGAGAAGCGCTTTATCCCAAGGAGCTTGTCCAGTCTGCAATGAGGTGGGAGGCCATCTGGGCCAGGGGGTCATGGGTCTCCATGTGACTCTCGGAGCCTGATTAGCAAGCTGTGGGAGGTAGAAATCCACCCCCAAGGGGCTCTGGACTCCCGGTCACAGATACAATGTCCTTTTTATATTTGCTCTGTGGCTGGGCCAGGACCTGATCATGTCTGCTTGTATTGAGGACAAAGGGGAGAGAGGATTAAGAATTACCCAAGTCCCATAAACTTGACCAGAGACAGCCCTCAGGACTGGAATGTAACAAAAGAGAAGAGGCTGGAGAAATGCTATATATGCAGCTTGGAAAGGGGAACCAGCCAGAACTGGGCTCTGAGCTATGAGTCTTACATACATTTACTATGCATGAAAACCCCTGGGAGGATGGGGCAGAAGGGGTAGGTCTGAAGTCACAAAGCTGATAAATGGAGGAGCAAGCATTTGAAGTAGGTTTGTGGATTCCGGAGCCTGTTTCTGTACTGACTGTGGTGGTCAGTACCTTGCAGGAGCAAAGGCAAAATAGAAATCTTCCATATTTTACCTGACATTCTGCAAGGGGAGGGTTCACTGTGTTGGGAGAGGCCAATGTTCAGGTCAACAGAGAGGAGAGTTCAAGGTTAGTATTGCTGTGGCTTTGTGGACAGCACCTCCAGATGCGCTGGCATCAATGTTGTACAACCAGCACCTCTATCTAGTTCTGTTATAGGGCAGGGAGAAGGGCACCTCAGAACCCCCAAACTGCATGCATTTCTGCCATCCACTGCATCAGGACAAAACATATAGACCTTTAATGGAAAGGAACTTTAATGCAATTTGTGTGCAATACAGAAAAAACAAAGAATATAGTTTCCAAATCAAGCACCCAAAGTTACCCTTCTCCTCATGGGTAAATGTCCAGCCAAACAGGGTGCGCCCAAAGCAAGGCCCGAGAGCCTGCCACAGGTCTAAAGAAGATAACATATATGATTCCATTTATATGACATAGTCTAAAGCACCTTCCGGTGGGGACCAATAAAAAAGGGTCAGAAACAGTCAGAGAAGTCTGGGAGGAAAAGAGCAAAATCAAAATCAAGATAAAAGCTGCCATTGTTAGCCTCCCCATGGGTCTCTTACCCACATCTGTTTCAACCAGTCCAGGACCAACAAGCAAGTGCAGCTTCTTCACATGTCTCTCTGCTCCTTCACATGTCTCTCTGCTCCACGTGCCTTCTCCAGGTCTCCTTCTGGCTCTCCTTCCTGCTTCCTTCCATCCCCAGTCTCCTCTCCAGCTTCCTCTCTCCCTGCCCAGCTCCACCCTCCCTTGGGTGGGGCAGAGAACCTGGAACCTCCCTTTTTCCTGGGGACCACCCTGTTACAGTTCCACTCCAAAGTAAAATGTTTTCCACATTAATCATTTACTCCCTGTTTCCTCCTCCCCTAGTCCCTGGCAACTACCAATAACTGTCTGGTTTTTCTGGATTTGCCTATTTTGGATATTTCATATAAATGGAATCATATAATATGTTATCTTCTGTGTCTGACATCTTTCATTTAGCATATGTTTTGGAGGTTCACACTTTGTTACTTTTTATGGCTGAATAATATTTCACACAGATATACCACATTAGTTTATTCATTCATCTGTTGATGGACATGGATTGTTTCTACCTTTTGGTTGTTGTGAATACTGCTGCTGTGAACATGCGTGTACATGTACTTGAACCTTTAAAACCTTTATGCCTCCTTCCATAGAGCCCCAAATGCTCTGGCTTCAAAGATGTGATTAACAAATCTTATCCTGCCCCTCTCCTCTCTTTGAGTAGCTGTTTTCAATTATTTCAACTATTTGAGTACCTGTTTTCAATATATACCTAGGAAAGAAATTACTGAGTCATTTTTGAAGAACCCTTCTACACTGTTTTCCACAGTGGCTGAAACATTTTGCATTCTAATAATATAGGTTTTTTTTTTATTTTTATAATATATTTTTAAAGGTTCCAAAGGTATAGTGTGCAGAAGAAGAAAAAAAGTAATCTATTGAACTTTTCTTTTCTAAAATGAAAACTTAAAGTCACTTGCCTACAGTCTAAACATACTCCTGATGTACCCCTGACTGGACACAATTCCACAGCAGGCAGAAAGAGTGGGGTCAACTCGGGAGCCTCCCCCTGCCCACTTCTCAATTGCCTTGTACACACGGTCACTTTGTAACTTGTTACTAACTCTGAAGAAGCTTGCAGTTGTTCCATTCTTCTCTTTTCATTGAAAGGCTCTTGATGGCATCCAAATTACAACCCTAGCTGCTGTTATCTCTGTTGTCTGACTAGCTGGTACTTTACTAGCTGCACCGCCTAGGGAATTAATGCCCTTAATGTAGATGGTAAATGATGAAGAACTGGCACATAAATAAGAAGGCAGGTAGCACTCCACTGATGCACCTGGAAGTGACCAGCTTGGCCTGGTACACCATACACAACCCAAGGTCATTATCCACAGGGAAACAAGCGAAACTTTCTCCTTTCCTTCTCCCCTCCCTCCCTCCCTTTCTTCCCAGAATAGAGTGCCTAATCTGTGTCAGGTACTGTTCTAGATCTTTTATTTGAGTTATATTGTGCAAAAATCACAATGGGAAGATATTATTGTTATTTTATTGTATATCAGCGCAAAGCAAGAAAATATAGATTCAGAGAAATTAAGAAATTTTTCTAAAGTCACAAGTAAGTAGTAGAATCAGAACTTGAAGCTGGGTGCTCTATGGCCAAGAGAATTTAGATCTCCTTTTCTGTTCCTCTTCATTCTTCCCTTCTTTCCTTTCTGTCTCCCCTCCTTTTGCATTCTCTCTGGCATGTTCTGTGTGCCAAGCACCTAGGACTTCACAGTAAACAAGATAGACAGGTACAAACTTTTTCCCATTGCTCTTTCATTGAGTACTGTGACCCCTGGGTGCTGCCTCAAACCTATTCAGTTTCTTCTCAAATGTTTTCTTTCAACATAATGAACAAATGTAGCAGATCATGAAAGAGTTGTGACCTTGAAGATGAGTTAAATTCAGGCTCTGGGTGTATGCCTCCTTCCATATAGCCCCAAAAGCTCAGGCTTCAAAGATGTGATTAACAAATCTGATCATGCTCCTCCCCTCTCTAAAGCCTCCCACTACTCTACAGGGCCCTGCAGTATTTCTGTGACATGAAAAATGATAAAGACCCAAGAGGGGCTCTTCATGGGAGTGAAACCACATGGAAAGGTTGAGGAGAGCATTTTAAGAAGTGCTTTTCTGTGCATAATGTGAAATTCATGGATGGAATGGCATCGCTGGGCATCAGCCTGTGGAAGCACTTCTCCAAACCAAGAAACAAGGCAAGGACTTCAAGGCTGGAAAACCACCATTCCTTGGAAGCAGGTGCCCTTAAGATAGGCACGCACCTAGTTCATTTGTGTACAGCGCCCATCCTGGCCTCTAACTTTGCATATTCAGGTTTTGCATATTCAGCTAAGTTTGTGCTTATGTTATGCAAGTAAACATATGCTGAGGGGCAGCAATGTTTATTTTAGTGGAAGCATTTATTCTAATAGCTTTATAAATCACACCAGGATTGCATTTATAGCATCATTAAGAATCTGAAGGGGTCACTTAAATGTTTAAGTTAGACTGCTGCTGCAGTTTATGGGAGATATTATATGCTATCAAAGGTCTATTGTAATTCTGAGCAAAGCAGAAGCATAATAAACTTGATCCTACCCACTGCCCTCCCCTACCCCATGACCCCTGACAATTTAAAGTGAGGGGTTATAGCCAGTGAACAGGGAGACTCTGCTAGGGTTCTTGTGTTCCTGTCAGTCTTCTCTTGCCAGCTAGAGTCCAGGATTTGGAATCCAGAGACCTGAATTCCAGGCTCTCTGCTGTCCAGTTGGAAAGCCTCAGACAAATCCCTTAAACTTCCTGGAGCTTTTTTCTCAGCTGTATAAAAAAAAAACCAAAAACAAAATGTGGGTCTCCCCAGTAGTGCAGCGGTTAAGCACTGGCCTGCAAAGCTTCTCCCAGCCTCTGCAGCGCCGGTTCGATCCCCGGCTGCTGGGCGAGGGTCCCACATGCGTGCAGACCTCTCCTGTGGCGCCCACTGCTCCCCTCAGCAATGTACTTCGTCAGTCTGCCTGTTCTGTTCCCCACCCTGGCTCTGATGAATTCTCTCACCCTCCCGCGCTTCTGACTGTACCCAGTGCTTGTATAAATAAATAAATCTTTAAAAAACAAACAAACAAAAAACATGTAACAAAGGAATGGTTATAACAGCATTTTTTCCCCACTAAACAAGGTAGCATGCAAGGTTGGGGCTAGACCCAAGTGAGAAAAAGGAGTGTTTAGTAAACTAGATGGTTTTTATAATTCTCCATACCCACTCTGCTGCCAAGGTTTGGGGATGAGATAAACCAGGGGTGTCTCAAGAGAGATTTATCTGTTTCCTGTGGCTGCCATAACAAAATGAACACAAATTGAAGTGTATAACAACAACTTATTCTTTCATAGATTTGGAGGCCAGCCATCCACAATGAAGCTGTTGCAGAGCTGATTCCTTCAGGATGTTTGAAGGGAGAATCTGGTCCATGCCTCCTCCTAATTTCTGCAGTTCAGGCTGTCTAGTGTTCGCCTTGATTTATAGACATGTTACTCCAATCTCTGTCTGTCTCCACATGACTTTCCCCCTGTGTCTCTGTGTCAAATCTCTTTCTCCTTTCTTTTAGAAGGGCACCATTATTGGATTTATGTCCCACCTAAATCCAGGATGATCTTATTTTGAGATCTTTACCTTAATCACATTTGCAAAGACCCTCTTTCCAAACACAGTCATGTGTCACTTAACATCAGAGGTATGTTCTGAGGAGTGTGTTGTTAGGCCATCTCATCATTGTGCTAACATCATAGGGTGTACTTACACACCCCAGATGGGACAGCCTGCTAGGTCCTGTACTATATGGCCGAGCCTATGGGGATCACTGTGGTGCATGAAGCCCATTGTTGATTGAAACTTCATTGAATGACTCATGACTGTGGGTCTCAATCACAGGTGGCAGGTATTAGAACTTGGACATGTCTTGTTATCAGGACAACCCATGACAGAAAGGAAAATTTGCATTCTTTTCAAGGGAGGAGGCTGGAACTCTTACCTCACTGGTAAGGGTGAGGATGTGGGGTGAATTGGTAAGGCTAAGAGGTGAGGGATGGAGACTGTGGAGAGCGACCAGGAGGGCTGGCTTTTATGTGTTGTCTGTGAAGGATGTGGGCAGGAAGGTCTCGCACCTCCAGAAAACCAAAGTGAACCAGACTGCACTGTCTCAGGCCAGAATAAGAGTCTAGAATTTGGTACCTACTGGTAGTTGCTCTATAAGTGTGATTGACAAAAACACGGATTTTGGAGTCAGTCTGCCTGGGCTGACTGACAATTTGCCTTTGGACAAATTTTAATGTCCAACTCAGGTTGGATCCCTCAAAACAGAGCATGGGACAGGATTCCAATGTGCTTGATCTATTGAGAGGGTGAGAACTAGCAAGAGAAAAGGGGTGAGGGATGTAGGTGAAGGGTAGCAGATGGATCTGAGTGTTGCTTTTGCTTGACCCTGTAGGGAGCTCTGGAGGATGAATTGTACCCCAAACTTGGTCCTGCAGGAGTGCTGCCACCATGCAGGGAGAGGCAGTGTGTAACTCCCCTAGGCGAGACTGAGACCACTTCCATTCAGGCAAGGGCAAGTCTCTGGAGAGGGTGCAACTGTAAATCATTAGCAGTCAATGCAATAGTGGGGGGATGGGCATACCTACACAGTAAAGGGGGCTAACCCGCATACACTACACTTCACTTTGAAAACTTTTTATTTGCTCATCTATACAATGAGACTAATAAAGTAACTATGTCATTAGATTGTGATGAGGTTCAAATAGGTACATATATGTAGAATCTGTCACATATGTACATTCAGTTAGCTATGATTATTGTAGCTTTTTGTTGCTGAGTAACAAATTTACCAGCTTAAAACAAAAAATAGATAATAGATAATTTAGTTCCTGAAGCTTAGTAAGAGCCTAGGAGTGGCTTGACTGGCTAGTTCTGGTTCAAAATTTCTCATGAGATTGTAGTCAAATGCCAGCTGGAGCTGCATTATCTGAATGCTTGCTGGGGCTGAGGGTCTACTTCCAAGATGGTACCCTCACATGGCTGTTGGGCTGGAGGCCCTAGTTCCTTACCAATGAACATCTTCATAGGCTGCTTGAGTGTCCTCATGATGTGGCAACTGGTTTCCTCCAGAGTGAAGAACCCGAATGAGAACAAGAGGGAAGCTGCAAGGTGCTTTGTTACCTGGTCTTGGCAGCCACACACCATTGCTTCTACTATATTGTGTTTGTTAGAAGTGAGTCACCAAGCCCAACCCTGACTCAAGAAGAGGGGAATTTAGTTCCACTTCTTGAAAGGGGAAGTACCAAATAATTTCTGGAATTTAAAATCTACCACAATCAGCTATTATTAATTTCCACAGCAAGTTTGGGAATGATTGTGTTTTCTTCCAAGGGAAATTGGTGTTTGACAAATGAACACACAACTGGGCATTGAATGGCTCCAGTGGTAGATCATTTAGGCATTTAAGTAAAGTGGCTGTCTTTGGAAAGGGGAGACTGCCAGAGCCCTCTGAATAATTTCATACCATCCATCAATTGGCCAAGTTTTTTCCATCCGACCAAAAGGGAGGGAGGGAGCAATTATTTGGGTAATTCATATAATTCAGCAGGCCACCTCTATCCCAGGAAATTACACTTATTTTGTCAGCCGGGGAGGCCAAAAATCTGCATTTAGAAGGTCAACAGGTGAATGTGATGTGCAGCCTGGTTTAGGAACCCCGGGGGTATGGCAGTTGTTTTATCTTTCTTAAGTGCACCTGTGCATGCACGAACACACACGATCCCTGATCCCTGATTCTGTTTTGCTTCATCTTCCAGTTTCTTAGCTTCACACAACAGATCCAATTCTTCAGGCTGCATCTGGCTTGTTGAACCTTGGTTTTCAGCTCTGCTTCCTTTCTTGCCACCAGGTCCAAAGAATCCCGGCCCCTAACTGGACCCATCTCTGCTCACCATTCCTTGGGAAGCCAGGGTGGCATACAGCCTTCCTTCCTCTTTCTTTGCTACTGGATCTACTGGCCAAGTGTTTACCACCAGACCAAAAGGGAGGGAGGGAACAATTTCTCAGATAATTCAGATACTCATTCAAGCAAAAATGATGACTTTCCCCCTCTCCTGAATGGTCCTGATAATTGTTTTAATTCTCAGCTTCAGTTTGTCTCTGGAGCCCTGGCTTCTTCAGTCTGTGACTCTAGTTAAAATTTGGTCCCAGTGATAAATATTTCTGATCTAATTGTTTCCTCCACTCATGTTCCACAGGGGGTATTTTCAGGGAAAAGGATCTATAGGTAAATGAGAATTAACTTCAGTCCTGAGCAATATTAGAATCAAAATGAAGCTGTCACTGCAGACCTGCTATCTACATTTCACTTTCTGGAAGGGCCCCAGTCTATTTCATCCCTCCCCAACCCCTGGCACACTCAGCAGCAAGGAGCAAATTACCATTTATTAAACTCTAATTATCTTTGCTGTTTTTCAATACCATTCTCTGTGTATGTGTGCAGCACATAAGCCTGTTCTCTACTGCCATTAAATTAGTGGTAAGTCTTGTTAGCATAGCATCCATATTTATAGACAGAGTTGAGTGATGCTGAAGTGACATGGTGCAAAGTTGAATGCCCTTAATAGAAGGTTAGGGGCATGTCCTCATCTTGGAGGGATCCAGGCACATGACAGATGTAGGGGATTTGAGAGGACTTAACAAAGACTTAGGCTGTTTTGAGACAGTTTCAAGCCTTTTGTGAGATTCTATAAAAAGTTCAAGCAGAGACTTCGGGAGAAAAGCCCATGATTCTTTATTTTGGTGTAACAGAGACCGGGAGGCTGATGGGAAATGACAGTGTCCTGATCCGTTGCCTGCAGAACAACACTGGGAAAGTGCATTGTAGGTCTTGTTTGAACTGCTGGGGTTTGCCCCGGTCCTCCTGACCCAGGTTGGGTGTCTGCCTGAGCAACAAAATTTTTCATAAGATTCTTCTGTAACTGCCTTCTAAGCTGGGCAGCTGTTACTGGATTCTGGGTTCTTGAGTTTTCTGAGAAATAGAAATAATGGAGACTCTAATCCTGTAGGTACCGTGCAAGAATTTATTAAAGCATATGAAATTCAGTATAAGGGATTCAGCATCGGGGACAAGGTCTATATGCTGCTCCCCCCAAAACAGGTGGCAACTCTATTTCAGAAGGTTTTTTTCTTAAAGATTTATTTTTTTATTTATTTATGCATACAAGAGCTGGGGTGTAGGCCAGAGGTGTGGGGGATGAAAGGATTCACCAGAGACAGATTGAGGAGCATAACAGGTGGATCACCATGTGAGTTAGCTCCTGGCTGGGGATTGAACTCTTGCTCAGTGGCTGCTGATAGCTTCATAGTGCTGAGACTTAACCCCTTGCGCCACCAGGAAGGCCCCTATTTCAGCAGTTTTAACCTAGCAGAATTAGAGGGATGGGATCCTTTCTCTGCTCTTCTTTCCATGAGGTCATTCCATTTCTTGAACTCAGGATCTCCCAGTATCTGTGACTACTTCATGATGGATTCCATATCATTAGCTTAGAGAGTTTAACCTAAAGTGTTTATTAGGGGTGAAAACTTAATTTCATTGCAAGTACTGGGGAAAGTCTCCTTCTTAGAGGTTGGGATATCATATCCAGAGTGTGGGTGGGTGACCTTGCCTCCCTCTCCAGTGGAGAAAATGCTGCTTTCTATTTTATGACTTGGTTGGTTTCAGCCTGATCATGTCCCATATTATGGAGCCTCCAGAGAGTCACCTTACTCATATCCTGTCTAATACACTACCCTCAAGTTGTTGTCAGGATGGTAATATATGACAGACCAAGTTCTATATCTTATGGAGGACAGGTTCTTGGATAAAACATCAGATGTCCTAGCTCAACAAACCCAGGTCTGTACAATTCCAAAGTTCACACCCTTTTCAACAATACCCCCTAGAAATCCAAAGCAGGCTCTCATTTCCTGTTTCCCATTGCAAACCCTTACTTTGTCTTCTGAAAAGTAGACAGATTTCCGATCGCTAGCTTTCAACCAAATGCTCCCCAAAGAGGCACAAAAGTGACCTGCACTTCCACAAGTTTCTACAGCTGCTCCAATTCCATTGCACTTGCCAAGTGGTCCTGCTCATCTGAGGAGGCTGCCCATCCATCCCGCTCCTGGTCCAGTTTAGTAGCCTCTGGGCAGTTCCCTAAGGAGACCCAGGTGACCCACCACCTTTCATCTTAACTCACTAGATTTAGAATCTGGGAACTAGAAGGAACATAAGGAAGAATTTGACCCAACATTTTCATTTTTTAGAAAGGTCTGTGGCACTGAAGCAGGGGCAGGATGGTGGGGGGCTGCTGTGCTCAGAGTAATCCAGCCCACCCCCCCTTTGCAGACACCTGGCGTCCCTTCACCTATTGTTCAGCCCGGGCTGGCAGCTCCCCGCAGTGTAATCACCCTCGGCTCATTAACAAGCTGTGCTCATTTGCATATCTAAATATCCCTGTAGAAATAGAAAACAGAGACGATTACATCTTCTTCTTATGTATATACAGGAAAAGGGCACAGAGGATGCAGACAGGAAGGTCAGATCACACCCACCTTCCTCTGTCTCTCACACTCACCTGTTGGGCAGTTTTGTGTTTTTAAAAACCATCTCATTCTCTCTTTGCAGACAGAGCATTGATCAACTTTATCTTGTACTTACTCCCTCTCGTGACACCTCCCTATTTTTACTTCCCTTATTTTTACCTCTTCTTTTCTGCCTCCACTTCCGGTAGAATATTCTCTTCCCTCTTTAAAAAACAAAACAAAACAAAACATCATCGCCTTCTACATCCATCAGCTTTATGCAAATGTATAAACACACCCACCCTCATTCAGCAAGCTCAGAAACAGGAACTGTCTATCTATAGATCAGCCTGATTACAGTTCATTTTTATACAGCTTGAGAAGCGTGAAAAGTCACAGGCTGGGGATAAACCAGCCCTAAATCATCATACAGATGATCATGACACATGTACATCATTTATTCCAGAAGCCTTGATGGGCCCTCTGGATCCACCCTATGGACTTCTTGTCAGTGTGTAGTAAAGGATGCAGCTCTAACGATGCCTTCTAGAGCAGTGCCATCTTAATCATGGGTGGTGTAGTGCTGGGGCGGGGGTTGGGGGTGGGAGGGCACTCCTCTCTGCCCAGCAGACAGCTTCCTGGGAAAGCAACTCTAAAACAATGGACTCCAGGGTAGGAGGATAACTCTGAGGGGTGAAATGGCTGGGGTGGGGACTGGCAGTGGGGAGTCCCCACAGTTGTGGGACTTGCTCTTGGTTTTGTCACTCAAGCTGCAAGCATTCATTAGACCCTCTGCTATGTGCACAACCTCCACTAGTTCTGAGCACATTTATTTAACAAATGCTTGTAGGCACTTACTATGTGCCAATCACTGTTCCTACAAATACTCATTTAATTCTTATCACAAGCTTATGAAGCAGGTACTATTGTTATCCTCTCTTTATAGATGAGGAAACTGAGGCACAGAGAGGTTAAGTAACCTGCTCAAGGTCACACAGTTCATAAGCTTGATGCCAGGTTTCTAACCCAGGGACCCTGGCTCTAGTCTCTGCTCTGAACCACTGAGTGGAACCTTCCATGCAGTGGTGCAATGAATGCATGGAATGCACCCAGTAGTGACTATTTGCTGCTTACTTACCCCCCATTCATCTCCTGCTGCCAGCAGCATCCCTATTCTCTCTTGGGGAATCATCTCACCCCAGTGTTTGGGGTGGGTGTGGCCCTATTCAGCATATCCCATTCCCAACCACCCTGACTGGTCAGAGACAGGTACGAGGCCATAGGGAATGAGTTTGGGGGATTTTGCGTGCGATATTTGGGGAGACTGTCTCTTTTACAAGCTGTGTAATGTGAGGTGCTGGGAGAGGGGAAATGAGATTGGAAGAGAGCTTAAGGATGCACATGTAGACAACGAAGCAGAGAGACAGAGACAAACCTATTCCTTGGTGAAATTCAAGCTGCTGGAATAGGCTTTGCCTGAAGCTAATGTTGCCTTCAAACTTTTTAGTTGCCTGACACAACTTTTCTTTATGAAATATTTATTTACTAAATAAGTAAACAAAATTCCTGTATTGTTTAAGTCAGTTTAAATAGGGTTTTCCATCAATGGCAGCTGAAAGATTTCTAACACACACATACACACATTCACACACGCCAGTGGCAAAAATAAAAATATAAAAATGTACACGTATGGAAAATAGCACACCCTGACAGAAAATAGTTTCATTAAAACAATATCCTGTAAGACAGGAGAATAGGGCTTTGCCCTCTTTAATTGGCATTATCTTGATTTATTAAATAGACATGGTTCTTTGGGTCTGGTGCCTATTTATTTATTTATTTAAAGATTTATTTATTTATGCATACAAGAACTGGGGTACAGCCCAGAGGTGTGGAGGGTGAGAAGATTCACCAGAGACAGAGTGGGGAACAGAACAGGCAGATTGACTGAAACACACTGCTAAGGGGAGCAGTGGGCGAGTCAGGAGAGGTCTGCTGTGCCATGTGGGCCACCTCCCTGGCTGGTGATTGAATTCATGCTGCAGTGGCTGCAGATAGCTCATAAGTTGTGTCTTAACCCCTTGTGCCACCAGGGAGGCCCCTTATTCATTTTAAAAAAATTATTTATTTATGCATACAAGAACTGGGGTACAGGCCAGAGGTGTGGGGGTCGAGAAGATTTACCAGAGACAGAGCGGGGGAACAGAACAGGCAGATCCATTGAAATACACTGCTGAGGGGAGCAGTGGGCCAGCCAGACAGGAGAGGTCAGCTGTGCCGTGTGGGTTAGCTTCCTGGCTGGGGATCCAACTTGTGCTGCAGTGGCTGAGGATAGCTTCATACTGTTGTGCCTTAACCCCTTGCACCACCAGGGAGGCCCCTGGTGCCTATTTATAATATTAATAGGTTTCCTTAATTTGGGACTTTTGAAAGTTGACAGAGGGATTTGTTAAGGATAAGAGAGCCCACACTCTTGAGTGGAGATGTAGATGTAGAGTGTGATACATATTTATAGGCTATAAATAATCAAGCTTTACAGTGGTTCTGGCATCAGGCCCCCCTCCAGAAGGGGCAGTCAGCCACGTGGGCTAGGATGGCTGCAGGAACAGTTCCTGGTCAACCGGGGTCTTCTTCCTGGGCTTGCCCTGTGCTCTCTGAGCTGGGCCCCAGCCTGCCCAACCTCCTGGATCTTTGTTATTAAAACCAAGGATTTGGGTCTTCACTTGATCAATTCTTGGACTAAGAACTGGGTTGCTATCAGTTCAGTCTTGGGAAGGGTGATTCTCTCTCTGCAATGCCCCCACCCCCAGCTGGGGCTGTGACTTTGCAGGGCTCTGCCCCTAAGTGATGGGCTCCATGTTTGTCTTCATCTGCATTATAGTCACGGGGTGTAGGGGTGGGGGAGACACCATATTTTATACCACTATCCCTACCAGAAAACACTCTCTGCAGGGTGCAACCTGGAAACAGACCCTTGGTTGTGCAGAATCACTGAAGGTGGTGAACAAATCAAGCTCTCCAAAATCAGAAGAGTTTCATGTCACATACTCAGTTAAAAACTAAACCAACAGAAATGATCCTTAATGCTTTATTCCTCTGACCCATCATAACCACTTTACAGACGTTCACAGACTCTCCTGCCCTTGTTTTCATGTCTGTATCTGTCCTGTTTGCAAACGCAAATTGCCGTTTTTCTTTTTTGGAGTTCTTTGTGAGTTTATTTGGGCTAGCACTGGCCACTCTCCCCTGTGGACCACAAAGCAGTTCCTGGAAGGTTGTGTGTATCAGGGTGGGTCTTGGGTCTACCCAGGGACCTAAGAAAATCTGTGTGCAAATGGTGAGCTGGTGCCTGAGCCCTGGCTGGCAAGCACTCTCTTCCTTCTGCCTGGTAATGCAGGTCTTAAAAACAGAAAGTCTTGTTTTAAAATTTAGAGTCTGTGCGATTTTTTTCCCATATCATAGCATCGGAACTCGCTCTCCCCAACACTTCTTGCTCTTCATCTACCTGGAATGCAGTCTCAGGTAGTACTGATGTTGCTTCCCTCACTCCGTGACCAAGATACCATTGAGCACCATTGGAGCAAATCACAGAATGACCAAGAAGGGTCTATCATGGCCTCTAGGCTCAGCCCAGGCCTCCCAGAGCACCATTCTCTCTCATTTCCTTCATTAACCAAGGAAGAAAGTTTCCCTGCTTGCCTAGAGATCTTCCTCAGTCTTGCCCTTCTCCATTTTACCTGTGGATTCTACCTTTCTTCATGAGAAAATCGAGGCCACCAAAGGCAAGAGACCCCAAATTTGCCTACTCTGGCCCATCCTTACTTCCTTACCTCCTTTCCTTTCCTACACTCACTCTTTAACCTTAATTCCACCCCAATTAGGGCCTCACCTAATTAGGCATCCAATTAGGGCCAATTAGGGCCTCACCTCAATTTTTGCACCCCCTACTCTCCCATGTCTCCTACTGCCTCTGCTTTACCTATAAATATGCTCAAGAATTTTGCCTTTTAATAAAGCTCTCCTTAAATTCTCCTTAAGCCAAGTCCCCCCCTCCAGTCACCCTCCAAATTTCCTCATTTTTTTTACAATTCTTCAGAAATCTCTGTACTCATGGCTTCTTGTTTACCCTAAAACTGACTGAAATCTGACTCCTGCCCCAATTCTACTACAATAGATTGCTCTCATAATGGTGACCATTTGAACCAGCAAATCTATCCAACACTGTCTAGTCTATAACCAACTGGATGCTTCTACTCCCCTGCTACTGTTGATTATTCTTTTTTAAATTTTATAATTTTTTAATTTTTTATAGAAGAACTGGGTTATAGGCCAGTGCTACAGGAGGTGAGAGGACCCACCAGAAACAGAGTAGAGAGCAGAAAAGGCAGATCTACTGAACCAGATCTGCTGAGGGGAGCAGCAAGGTGAGACAGGAAAGGTCTGCTGCACCATGTGGGATTCTCCCTGGCTGGGGATCGAACTCAGGTTGTAGCAGTGGTAGCTCTGAACTTAACCCCTGGGCCACCAGGGAAGCCCCCTACTGTTGATTATTCTTCAATGCCTTCTTCCATATCAGAATACTTTCTTGGTACTCATGGCTCCCTGAAGCATCACTTGAGATTCATTTGGTCACAGGTGACAGAAAACCAACTAGAAAAGGCTTAGGTAAGAGTGGGGATGAATTAGCACATGTTGGGAGCTCTGGGAAGGACAGACACGGATGGGACTCAGGAGTGACTGAAGCAACTACCATGGTGAGGACTCCAGGTCTTATGAGGACTCTCTTTTCTCTGTGATGGCTTCATCTCTTTGACCAGGCCTCTCCATGTGATAAGAGACATGGTCAGCAGTGGCTCCTGGCCTCATACATCAGAGGACTTGAGTATTGCTTTCTCTGATCTCAAGATAAAAAATGTCAAGGAAGGGGCTCTGTTTAGTCTATCTTGGGCCAAGTGTCCACCCTTGGATCACTTACTGTGATTGGCTAGTCACTGTAGTCAGGAAGGCGAGACCTATTAAAACATGGCAGTTCCCATTTGAACCACCTGATTAGACGAATTATTTTCAAAAGAGTGATGATTTTATGGGCAAGTAGAGCAATAAAGAGCTGTTATCTTGACCTTTCCTTTTTGATCTCTTTCTTTTCTTTCTGTGCATACCTCCTAGCTCTCAGGGCTCATGGAGTATCTTAGTTGGCATTAGGTATAGCAAGATTAAAAATAAAAAACAAAATTTACTTGACCAAGACAGTAGTTTAATTCTCATTAAAATGTCCAGATATTTTCAGTCCAGCATTGGTATGGCATTTCTATTTCAGGAAGCCCTCAGATCAGAGGCCTCTTTCAGTTAACTGCCCTATAATTACTTGGGAATGATCTTCATCCTCCTGATTGAAGGCAACACACAAGTCCCATGGAGCAGGAGGAGAAAAGACAGGAGAGTAAATGAAGAGCTTGAACTCTGTCTCTAAAGGGTATTTTCAGGAAGCTGACCTTTGACTTCCCATTAGCCAGAATATGGCCACACATAGATGCAAAGAAGACTGGGGAATGAGTCTATTCTGGAAGAACATGTCTCAGCTAAGGTTTCTATTACTATGGGGGGGAAGGAAGAATGGATCTAGGTGGGAGCTATAAATAGAAGTCACTGCTGTACCAGCCTTCCATCTTCAGCCCACTAGTTTTTATCCAGTGTGCTCTTCCTGTCTGATCTCATTCACACAGTTTTAGTTTCCACCTATATGTGAATAACTTCTAGAGGTTTCTCTTGATCCTGGATATCTCCTTGAACTTCAGATTCATATCTCAAACTCCTTTGTTGTTTGTTAATTTTTTTTCTGGCTGCAGGTTTATTTTTTAAAGATTTTTATTTCATTTATTTATTATTTATTTGTGTAGAAGAAGTGGGGTGCAGGCCTGAGGTTAGAGGGCGAGAGGATTCACCAGAGACAGACTGGGGAGCAGAACAGGTGGATTTTACTGAAATGCACTGCTGAAGGGAGCAGTGGGTGAGACAGGAGAGGTCTGCTGTGCCATGTGGGTTAGCTCCCTGGCCAGGGATTGAACTCAGGCCATACGGGTAATTTAAGCCCTAGGCCACCAGGGAGGCCCCTGCTACAAATTTATTTAATACGAAACAAGTTCCAGCTTTACTAGGGTGGCTATCTATGTCCACGATCGAATCTACCCCTAAGCTTGTTGCTGACCCAGGCCAGCCAACGCAGCCCAGTGCTCAACTGCTGCGGCACCAGGGGAGGCCCAGCCTTTGGCTTTCTTATCCACAGCAGGGGCACAGCACCTCACCTGCAGTTATCTCTGTCACTTCCCCTCGTGTGAATCATGCAGGTTGCTCACCTTCCAGTCCTCAAGTTTGTGTCCAGCCTGTGGTGCAAGGTGGCAGGCAGCAGGTGGAGGCAATCAGAGAATCCGGCTACCCTCACTGGGGAGGTACCAATAGCATTGTCTCCAGGCAAACTGTCCCTTCCAACAGACTCATGATTTGAGAGACTGCACTGTCTCTGTGACATGTAGATCGGCACATTCTCATCTGCCAGCTCAGGATGTTTAGACACGTGAACATCCTTTTTCGCCACCATCACTCCCTCCTTAATGAGGAGTTCATGAATGGCAACCCGCTTCTTCTTGGGCATCAACATTGCAATGGCTAGTGCCATATTGGTAATGTTTTACTGGATGTCTGTGTATCCTCAGACCTCTCAAACTCAGCAGGACCCAAACTGACTATTTAGGTCCTTTAGCTTGAAGTATTTGGTCACCATTAAGTCTAGGTTACAGTGATCCCAGAATTTTCTATAGAGAGGAATGTTATATATAGTTACAGTGAAGAAAACTGTAACGTTGAAACTGGCCAGACCCAGGTTCCAACCTGACTCTGCTTCTCAGTGGTTATGAGAATCTGGGTGAATGAAAGTGTTTGTTTCCCAAGGCTTCTGGAACAAGGTACCACAAATTGGGAGACTTAAACAACAGAAGTTAGAAGCCTGAGATCAAGGTGTTGGCAATCTGGTTCTCCTGAGAGCTGTGAAGAAAGATCTGTTCCACACCTCTCCGCTAGCAGGTGGTAGTTTGCTGGTAATCTTTGGTGTCCCTTGGCATATACAAGCATCACCCCAGTCTATGCCATCATCTTCCCAGGGCATTCTTCCTATATGCATATGTGTCCAAATTTCTCCCTTCCCCTCTTATAAAAGCACCCTTTTGACGCCCACCCTGATGATATCATTTTAGCTTCATTACTTCTCTAAAGACCCTATCTCCAAATAAGGGCATATTCTGAGATACTGGAAGTTAGGATTTTTGGGGTGGAGGAGACATAATGACAATTACCTAATGTATCAGTGGAGGAAAATAAAACACTTCATAATAAGGATACTGATAAAGAGGCCCATGTTGATAGCGGTCCTAAGGATTAAGTTATTGTAAGTGAATCATTGGAGCCCAAAGTTGATGTTCAATGCATGCCAATTACCTTCTATCTGACTGTATACTACATTACAACTGAGGCTTCTGGAGGGAAAAAATGTTTCAGAGATAGCACGAAAACCAGAGGATTGTTCTCTTTGGCCTTCCAGGTCCCGAAACCCTTTCTGATGGTAAAGACTTTTGGAAGAAGTAAAGTCTGTTACCTACCCCCCAGGAAGCTAAAAAATACCAGTTCCCTGGTCATCTCAGATATGTTTCAAGTGTGCTTATAGTCTCCAAACATCTCCAGAGATTTGGTGAGCTACCAACATCCTTTAATAAACTCAGATTCTGCTTAAATCACTCTGAATTGGTTTCTGATACAACTAAGAACATGGATCGATGGGAGGTTCAAGACATACAATTGTAAGCACTAAAAACTGCTCTATTGCGAGCATACCTGGCTAGGACATCAGTCTGTTTGGTTGAGGTTCTCCCTTATGCTCAGAAGATGGGCCTGTTAGTATCCAATTAAATTGACCACTTATACTTGGAAACAAAGAAGAACGATCGGCACAGACATGGAGATACCAGTCCCCCTTATCAAAGTCACAGGTGGGTGGGCGGTGCTAGATGGCCTGGCAAAGTTGATGAAGGGTCTGTTCTGGAAAGTATCATCCACTAAGTGTATAGAAACAACCTCAAATTAAGGGGTGAATCCCATCTCACCTGCTTATAAGTTTGCCAAATGAGAATGAGCAGCAGTTACAGGTGAAATGGGGTGGAAATGAATGAAATGAATGAATATTCCTGCCAGGAGGGAAGAGATTACTCATCTGTGTGAGGCACTCTGAAGAAAAATTCTAGCATTTGGACAGATTTCTTAGATTATAAACATCACCTTCTTTGTTTCTTGAACTTTTATAATTGACACTGTTGTTTCTTCAAATCTTTAATGACTCCACAGGACTCTATAAAGTTCATGGGAAAATTTAGAAAGGGGATGTGAATTGTAGAAACCCAAGAATCCATGTGAGGTTAAATAAGACCTTAGTTTCTAGAAAGGTCTGACGAGGAGAAACAGATGTTGAATTTCAGACATGGATTGTATCTTCTCAATCATGTAATAGGTCCTTTCACGTTATATATCAGTACATTAAAGCCCAGAAAAATTAATAGCCCATGGTCCCAGGACCCACTTGGGACCTGTGCCTTACTCCTGACTTATATTCTTTATTATAACACTGTTTCAAAAACCAACCAAACAATAAAGCCAAACAACCAGAAGACAATTTACAGAAGAGGGGAAATGCGGATGTGCAGGCAGATTTTCTTTATTTGACGAAATGGTAGGAGTCAGTATAATTGAGATTCAAAGTATGAGATTTATCCATGAGACTCCCTTTCAGGCCTAGCATGTCCCCAGACAGTAAGGACATTTCTCATTCAAGGCTGTTTGCAAAGATCTAAATGAAAAAAAAATGAAGACTATTATTAGACAAACAAACCTTAAACCTTTTGCTAATGTAAGAAACAAGAGTAAATTGCTTAGTTACTGTCTATGGTATGTCTAGCATAATGTGAGTGTTAAAATTCTTCTTTGAAGTGGAAGCTATAATCAATCCTCCCGTCTTTTTAGCTTAGGCTTAAAAACATGCAGTCCTCTTACTAAGCAGTAATATCCTATCTCTGCTGCCACTTTCCCTGGGAAGGTCCAACCTGACAGATTTCTCCCCTTCTGTGATGGAGTTGCTGGAAGTAATGTTAATATGTCCACTGGTGTCCTTTGTTCTGGTCCTCTTGACTCACACCCCTCAATTCCATATCCCTGCTCCAAGACCAGCTCATCACTGCTGTTTTCTGCTCATACCAATTGAAGATGTGTGACTTCTGATGCACACCAGCATCTGTGCTGAGGCTACCAGTGTCCTTAGTTGAGAACTGATGTATCTGTGCCAAGAGTACTATTTGCTGCAGCTGTCGGACCTATGTCTGAATCATTGGTGGTTGTGATCTAAGTTTCTAGAACCTAGGCTGAAGTGTAAGCCATCACTTTTGTTGGCTTCCTTCAAAGGTCATTGTAGCTCCCTTCACCTTGGAACTCACTTGATCCCCATCCAAAAGGTCGGGACTTTTCAGGCAACCAGCTAAAGGACAACCTCAGAGTCAATGCTTGCTGCCTTTGTCTTTGAACCAAACTGGGTTGCTTTAACACTATACAGCTGGGTGACTTGCAGCAAACAGCTTACCACTCTAGGTCTAATATTCTCATTTGTTAAATGGGAGTAGGACTTATGTCATTGGGTGATTGTAAAAATTAAATGAGGTCAAGCAGTCCATGTGCCAGGCGTGGAGTAAATATTCCACAAACATTATGATAAGTTATCCTTTGGTGGGCCTCCCCGGTGGCGCAGCGGTTGAGCGCTCGGTTGCGAAGCTGCCCGCAACCTCTGCGGTGCCGGTTCGATTCCCGGCTGCTCCCCAGCCTCCGGAGGAGGGTCCCACATGGCGCGCAGACCTCTCCTGCGGCCCGCTGCTCCCCTCAGCAGTGTCCTTCGGTCCTTCTGCCTGCTCTGCTCCCCGCTCTGGCTCTGGTGAATTCTCTCACCCTCCCGCGCTTCTGACTGTACCCAGTGCATGTATAAACAAAAAGCAACAAACAAAATAAATAAATAAATAAAGCATGCCTCTATTAAAAAAAAAAAAAAAATTAGTCTTTAAAAAAAAAAAAAAAAAAAAGTTATCCTTTGGAAACTCTTCTGCCCCCAACCAGTTTTCTGAACACATCTGACTCCTAAGACTTTTTTTTTTTTTTAACACTTTTTGTTTCCATTTTTGGAGTACATTCTCTTTTGTTGTTGAGGTGACATTGCTTTATAACATCATACAAGTTTCAGGTGTGCATCCTGAGTGCTTTCTATATGCTTGGTGCAATGCCAGGCACTTGGCATTCATTATCTCATCTATTTCTCACAACAGTCCTGGAAGACAGGTACTCATGAAAGTCTTATTTTAAGGCCCATAGAGACCATATGGACTTGCCTAAGTTGTCTGGTAAGTGGTAGAGTCAGGGTTTGAAGCTAGAATAAACAAATACCAAGTTGTGTGATCTTAGCTGCTCTGATGTGTCACTTCAGGATAAACAGGATAATCTCTTGCACAGGGTTTTGTTTGTTACTTTACTATTGTTACTGAAGAAAATTCTGTAATGTCATATTAGGCTTAGCAGAAATCCCCAAGCTGGGATCACGGTCCTTTACTCTCCAGTGTGTTCTGCTTGTTTGTCCAGATATGCCGGCACAAAAGTGCCTCTCACCCCCTGGCCTCACAGGGAAGCCATGTTATCCTGAGTAGAAAGGGTGTTTCTTAGTCTTTCACAAAACTGGCCTTGGCCCTCTGCTTCCATGGCAAAGGTATAAGGAAAGGCCAGGAAACTTCACACTCCTTTTATTTAAAAAAAAAAAAGAATCTTTAGGGGGCTTTCCTGGTGGCCTAGGTGTTAAGTCTCAGCGCTACTACCTCTATGGCCTGAGTTCAGTCCCTGGCCAGGGAGCTGACCCACATGGCATAGCAGACCTCTCCTGTCTAGCCCGCTGCTCCCCTCACCAGTGTATTCCTGTAAATGTGCCTGTTCTGCTCCCCACTCTGTCTCTGGTAAATCCTCTCACACACACACCTGTCCTGTACCTCTGGCCTACCCCCCAGTTCTATGCAAAAATAAATAAATCTTTAAAAAATTCATGTAGACGGAATGTTGGTTTTGCTTATTAAATGGTCATGCCTTGCTTTAGATTTTTAAAATAAATTTTTGTTTTGCTGTCATTTCAAACTTACAGAAGTGTTGCAAGAAGAGTGTGACCTTCACTCAGATTCACTAATTGTTCACATTTGTCCCATTTGTTTTCTTTCTCTCAGGCTCTCTTTCTTTCTTCATTTTCCCCTAAATCTTTAAAAAGTGAGAGACATCATGTCTCTTTTTATTCTAAATAATGTAGTGTATGTTTTCTAAGGCCAACCGCAGAGCCACAGTTGCAATCAAAGTCAAGCACTTTTACATTGATACAAGACAATAACCTAATCTATAATTCATATTTGAATTCCCCCCAATGTTCTCAATAATGTCCTTTAGAGATATCTTCTTCAGGTCTCTATATAATCCATTTCAGGATTATACACTGAATTAAATCAAAATTTCTCTTTCATCTCCTTTTATGTGGAACAGTTACCTTGACATTCGAAGATTAAAGACCATTTACGAGGCACAGTGTACTCACATGTGTGCCTGTCTGGTGTTTCCTCTAGATTCAGATTATACATCTTTGGCAGAAATGCCACTGTCCTTGGTGCATCCTATCAGTAGACACGTGGTGTCAGTTTGTTCCAGTAGTGGTGATATTACCTTTGGCTATTTCATTAATAAATAATTTGTGGTAGCCTTTTAGCATGTCTCCCCTCCGCCCCCGCCCGCCATTCATGTATTGAAAACCTAATGCCCAAGGTGATAGGAAGTAGAGACTTCTGGAAGTGTTATAAGTCTGTGAGTGTGTTATGACAGATTTTCATTAGGGAACCTGGCAGCACTCAGAGAGGCAGAGGGAAGATCTTTACGCAGGCGGACTTTACACCGGCAGGCCCAGAGGAGCTCTCTCTCCAAAGTCTGAACCCCAAGCAACTAGGTTACAGGGTATTTATTGACTAAAGCAAGGGGTACAGTCAACTGGGAATGCATGAGTCAGGGTGTGTGTGGCCTTGAGGGCGCTTACCAGTTGTTCCCTAAAACTTTCAGTCTACAGGCTATGTCCCAACTTCAGCTAATCAACAGGTCAGCCTGACATTTTCTACTTCAAGAGAGGCACCCTCAGGAATGGAATTAAAGAGAGAGGCCTGAGAAAATTCCCTTGCTCCTTCCATCAGAGGAGGTCTGGCCAGAAGACACCATCTAAGAACCAGAAAGTGGGCCTTTACCAGAATGCTGACTCTTTATCTTGGACTTGCCAGCCTCTGGAATTGTGAGAAATAAATGTTGGCACGTTTATGAGTCACCCCCACCCCAGTTGTGGTGTTTTGTTATAGCAACAACCCAAATGGACTACACATGGTCTAAGTAAAGATTTGTACTTCTATTCTAAACATAATGGGGTGCCATTAAGAAGTTCTGAGCAGGCCAGTGATGTTTTCAAAGGTCACTCAGGCTGCTTTGGGAAGAGTCAACAGTAAGAGGACAGGGAGACAGGCTTGCAAGTGTCTTAGGTTCTTGGTTTCACCCACAGCACAGAGTCAAATATTTAAAGTGCAAGGACTTTATTTGAAAGGAGATTCCAGAATATTGGTGGAGATGTGGGGAACTGGGACAGAGAAGGGAAAATAGTCAATAAAAGATGCAGCGACAAACTGGAACTTAATTCTCCTGAGGAACTCTGGGGGCCAGTGTGTAACAAGCCTCTTTGATTACCTTGTCCTAGAGATGAAGAATGTGGGGTTGTTAGGGGGAAAGGATGTCCTGAACAAACTCCATACAGGCTTTGTGGACTCCACCCTCACAACACTGGGAATTACAAATCCCATCATCACCAAAGGGAAGGTTGTGAGGACCTGAGGGCAGAGCTAAGCAACTAACTCTTGGTTTGAGTATTTAACTGGCCGTGTGGCTGGGGGTCACCCTCTTGGCCACATGGCTTGCTGGGTTTTTTCGCCACCTAGGTGGGTCATTGGGATTCCAGGTGAGCGGAACAGGTAGGATGCATTTACAAACTTCTCTCCCTCTTTTTCTCCCTGAGTTATTCATTTCCCCTTCCCTTGTAAATCAACCTTTTATCAACCTTTTGTGTATGTCTGCAGTTTAGCATTAATAAATCCCCTTTAAGCATGCAGATGAGGACCCACAGTCAGGCAACCTGTTTTATATCGGGGTTACTCTGTAACAGGGTGTCAACACTAACTCCATTCTGTCAGTGGTTGAGGGCAGTTGCCATCCTGTGCTGTGGAGAGCAGGCTTCTTCCATCCTAGAAAGCCCTCGGCCAAGGAGGTGCAGTGATGCAGGTGTGGCCTGCAGCGGGGAGGTCTGGGGGGCACGAGTGCAGCATTATTCATCCAGGGGCAGCAGGCCCCCAAGTGGAGGCTGATGCTGTGGAAGCACATGCTCACTGCTATGAGGGCAGAGGAGGTTGCAACAGTGACTTTTGCAAAAACGGAACCTGGAGAGGGAAAGCTAAGACCTCATGGTCGCCATGGCATTTATTTGAGAGGTCATAACTTGAGAATTCTTCTGGATTCCTGAAAATAACTGGACCATCAGCTGGATAGGAATGTTTTTGCAAGGGACTTTGTGGCTCTAAGAGAACTGACCCGGATGTGAACCAGAAAAATATGCTCTGTTACTATGACATGCCCCATTTCTTCTCCCCCCCCCAGGGGGTGCACTTTGAATCTGTTTCTCTCTGTGACTGGCCTGGATCTCATGCTCAAAACACAACTTTCCTGCCCAGTTTGGATTTCTGAACATCCACTCCAATTTACCTCCCCAACCTCTGACCTAAACTTGGTGCTCTGAACTCTGTCCCTGCACACACCTTTTTCTCTGTCATCTGACCTGGTCATGACCCTCTGCCAGCACATTGCCTCATCTTGCCAGCCTGGCATAACTCCCAGAAAGGCTGCCCTTGGCTTGTCCTATTTTATTTCTCTCCCTAATTTGACACTGACATCGACAGATAACAACAAGGGAGATCCCAAGCCCTAGGGCATAACCAGTGTCATTCAAGCACCACCAAGTTAATCTGCAGCATCTAGGATCATGCCAGCCTGGAATATGAATCTCCACTGCTTGGCATGAAAGTATAGAACAGCTTTTGGAATCGACAGATAGAGAAGCCATTTGTCCAACCAGACAATCCTAATCTCTAGACAGGGTGCTCCCAGACTTCAGTTTCTGGGGAGGATAGAAAAAAACCTGATGTCAGAGAGGAACAAAAACACCTATAGATCATTTTCCTGTGTACTTGCCTAACTCACAGCTGCCCCGTGCAACTGTCTTCTGCCCAAATCAAAGGCACGGTTAAGAATGCCTTAGCCCTTGATTTTAAACATCTTTATCATGGCACTCGATTTTACTGAATGTGAAATATCCAGCAAAAAAAATACGTGTTATGCGAGAGAAATCCAGTTAACTACAAATTAATAGGGGAGATGCTTGTATGCCCTTAATGACCACAGTAAAATTTGGAGACCCCTGAGAGACCTTGTGGGCACTCAGGGGCATTCCTAAGTCCTGGATTTGACCAGAAGTTAGTGACTTTAGGCTAACTGGCTGCCTGCCTTTTCAGTAACACTGGCCTTGGGAAAAGCCTTCTTTTATTCTCATCTCTTTTCTAACAAGCCTTTATCTAAATGCAAATGCAATTCCAACCTTTTGATTAGGATATTATATAGTCATCCATTCCAGAAAAACCACTTTTAATGAGTGATTTTATTTCTGACTCGACATTTCTTTGAGTGGAAAGTTCACTTGTGTGCTGCTCCTGATGGAAGTGAGCAGAAGGAGTCAGTCTTTATGTGGAGGGGAATTTCTGCCAAGTTTTCTTAGATGGAAAGGTGTTGGTTTTTATCATCGCGGATAGGGGGTGATAGTGGAGGGGGGAAGTGCGGTGGAGGTGCGACATTCTGCCCTAAAATATTTTTCTAAAACATGTTGGCAGCTAAATCTGGCCATGTTTGTGGGATTGGGTGGGGTTTTTACTTAAAATGACAAAAGCAGGGCATACTTCATCTTAGGATTTTAACTGGAGCTGGGATATATATATACATGCTGTGAAGACCCCTCAGTGGCAACCTGATTCAGTGGGGCCCTTGTTTACGTCCTGGCTTATCACATGACAGCTGTGTGATCTTGAGCAAATTACTTCACCTCTCTGGACCTTCAGTTCCTTATTTGAAATAATTCTATGTAACTCATCAGGTTGTTAGGGGATTAAATTAAATGAATTCATTTTTGTAAAGTGTTTAGAATAGAGCCTGGTATACAAGACATTGCATAAATGATACTATCTTTTCTTGCTTTTCTTTCTCTAATAATATATTCTACCATTTATTGAATACCTTTTAAATGTCAGGCATTGTGCTAAGTCTATTCAGTACTTTATATGCTTTAATCTTTAATCCTCAAGGATACAAAGCAGCATTAAGATCCCTATAATAGTTTGAAGTGTCATCTTGGTTAGGCTATAGTATCTGGTAATTTAATCAAACACTAATCTAGGTGTTGCCATGAAAGTATTTTGTAGATGCGATTAACATCTACAATCAGTTGGCCTTAAATAAAGATTACCCTCTACAGTGTGGGTGGGCCTCATCCAATCATTGACAGTCTGAGAGCAAACCCAGAGGTTTCCCAGAGAAATCCTGCTTCACAAAAGCAGAATGAACCTTGCCTGAGTTTCCAGTGTCCCCTACAGATTTCATAATTACAGATTTCATAATTACAGTCGTGTGTGTGTGTGTGTGTGTGTGTGTGTGTATGTGAGGGAGAGAGAGAGAGAGAGAGTGTATGTGTGTGTGTGTGTATAAGGAAACTGAAGAACAGAGAAATCAAATCATTGCACAAGGTCAGGTAACCTGGAAGCGGCAGGATTTGAATCCACGTCCCTCTGACAAAACTAACTTTCCACTATAGGATGTTGTCTCTCATTCATAACATTTCAGTTGTAGGTGAGGGTACTTGGGATTTCAGGCTATTTATGGAGCATGGACTGCTCTCTTACCCTAGAACTTGAAAAAGAATGCAATTCCTCTGATCATCTGTCTCTGCTCTCTGCTGCACCCCCCCCCTGCAGTGACCCTCAGGGCTAATGGCTGTTGCCATGGTCCCTGAGGTCCGGCGTGGGCAAGGAACCATGCGCGCAGGGGGAGAACAGCAAACTCCCTAAGATGCAGAGAAGCCGAATGCCTGCCAATAAATAATGACCACCAGAAGCTGCCACAAAGATGATTAAAAGAAATGCTGACCACCTGGAACCTTATCTCGCTTTCTCAAGGCCCACAAACTTTATTCTGCTACAACTGTCTTTCTAAAATCTTTCCTTTTTCTGGTCATTGATTGCTAATTAAAAAACATACATAATTTAATAATTAGGCTAATGCAAATGAAACATTACTAAACACTGTGTTATAATAGAATTGTTAGTTTAATAATCTTTCTATTATGTGCTTAACTTTAGTACCTTTGATATTAACTGCATTATAAAATAAATTCACCCATGACAATTAATTATGAGTAAAAATGATAGTTAGTGCAACTAGAAAATAATTATATAAAACAGTAGAAAGAATTTATAGCCTGTCCAATTAGGAATGAGGCTAGGTCCAGATGTAACTTCGGACATAAATCACTGCCCTGTCAATTAAGCTAAGCCTATGAGCAAACTGATCTCTTTGATGTTCACTGTTCCTATGCTTTTAGAAAAACATATATATACTGACCACTAGCTTAATAAAGACACACTCAGATTTTCATTCTCTTGAAGTGTGTCTGTGTGTCATTTATTCATCGAATCCCTGACCACCCTGCGCAGTCTCTCAACCCTGAGACGGCCTCATCGTCCATCGCTGTGCTGGTCCGCGGCAGCTCTCTATTTTGGTAGCATTTGGAGGAAAGACTAGAGAAAGCAGCAGGGAGAATGGAAAGGGAGAAACAAGGATTTTATCCATGGAGCTTTTGATTGCAAGCAGTGGAAATCAGCTATCACCAAGGTACACAAAAGGAAAGCATTTGAATGTTATAGAGGTGCTTTGGGGGCTGGACCATGGAGTTCAAGCAAGGGACTCACTACAGGGACAGCCTGACGAGCTCCCAACTGTCACAGAGACTGACCTGGAACTGGCTCCTTCTCCTTTGGGTGAAGTGCTCAAAGGGGTGTCTGTCCATCTTAGCAGCTTTGGTCTCATTCTTTTTTTTTTTTTTTAGAATTTTTTTTTAATTTAAAGATTTATTTTATTTATACAAGAGCTGGGGTACAGGCCAGAGGTGTGGAGGGTGAGAGGATTCACCAGAGACAGAGCGGGAAGCAGAACAGGCAGAAGGACCAAAAGCACTGCTGAGAGGAGCAGCGGGCAAGAAAGGAGAGGTCTGCCATGCCATGCGGGATTCTCACCGGCTCGCCGGGATCAAACCGGCAATGCAGAGGCTGTGAACAGCTCCACAGTGTGGTGCTCAACCACCTACACCACCAGGGAGGCCCTTGGGTCTCATTCTTGTCCCAGTTTGTGTGTGCGCACACACACACACACACAGGAACAGTCTGATGGCAGGAGGTATACTAGGAATTGTTTCAGGGCAGACTGAGGGACACCCCAGAACCCTCCAACCTGCCCGCTCTACATAAATTCTGTCATCTGCCATATCAAGACAAAACATACTCTAGTGCACAAAATCTTTAATAGAAAGGGGAACTTTAATACAATTAGTGTGCAATAAAGAGATGAGAAGGGAAAGATGACGTTTCTAAATCAAGTACCCCAAGTTACCCATCCCCTTGTGGGTAAATGCCCAGCCAAACAGGGGTGGCCCAAAGCAGGGCCACTGAGGCCCTAACGCTTGCCACAAATACAAGGCACCTCCTGGTGGGGACCCCTAGAAAAGGGCAGAAGGGCCCAGGTTATCAGGGATGAAAGGAGCAAAATCAAAATCAAGATAAAAAGCTGCGATTGTTACCCCCCCCCCCCCCCCCCGCAACCATGGGTCTCTCACCCACGTCTGTTTCAACCAGTTCAGGACCAAGAAGCAAGTGCAGCTTCTTCACATGTCTCTCTGCTCCACGTGTCTCTTCCTTCTGGCTCTCCATCCTGCTGCCTTCCTACCCCAGTCTCCTCTCCAGCTTTCCCCCTCCCTGTTCAGCTCCACCCTTCCCTGGGTGGGGCAGGGAATCCGGAAACTCCCCTTTTCCTGGGGACTACCCCGTTACAGAATTTCTTTCCACAGAAAAGGAGGGAAGCTTTATTTCCCCAAAGAAAATTGGGGCTCTTAATGAAGGACATGGAAGCTTGACAACTAATATAAATGACCAGCAAAATATTCTTAGATTGAATCCCTTTTGACAAAATGTTTCAGGAAGATTCTATCACTAGTCTCCAGAAATGACTTTTAGGTTTGTGGGCTTATAAGGAACACATCTCTAGGTTTTAGCTTAAGATTTTGAATGAAGTTTCTGTGTATGTAAATTTCCACATTAAAGACAAATAGCAATAATAATAACAACTAATCTTCATCCAGCAGTGCAGGCATTGTTCTAAGTGTTTCACTTGCAACCCTGTGAGGTGAGTATAATTATTATTACCATGTCACACAGGAGAAAACTGAGGAATGTGGAGGTTAACTAACTTGCCCAGATGGCTAATGAATGGCAAGCGGTACACAATAATGTCTTTTTATAATTCTAATCTTAGAATATTAAACAGGATAGGAGACTGTCATAAAATCACAAGCTGAGAAGGTCCTAGAGGCAAACCTTTCTCCTGGCTGGGGAACTGACAGGGTCTGATGCTGGTTTGATAAAGACTCTGCCTTGATGTCTGATCTGAGATGTTCAATTCCATTTTCTTAATGGCTGTCAATCAGTTCCCCACTGTTTCCCCTGAGGCCGGGCCCAGCAGGGGTGTCGTCAGCATTTAGGAGTAGCATTAAGAACAAAGCTTGATGGGGCTGTTTGTTTTTCCCCAGTGAGATTGCCCATCCTTCAACACAGTCGGGAATAAGCTCAGATGTCGCTCAGAGCTGAATGAATTGCTTCCCAAATCACTGGGCTCCCCAGAGGCACCCACTATGACCAGAGCAAACCAGAAACGGGATGAGAGTTCATAGGGTGCCTGCTATCCCTTCTGGTTCCAGGTACTTTGCTCTTAGACCAGAGACATCCATAGAATATAATGTGAGCCACCTATGCCGTTTCAAATTCTCTAGTAGCCATATTTTACAGGTGGAATTTTAAAAACATTTTAACACAATAATCCAAATCTTTAAACAATCATTTATTGTGTAATCAATATAAAAATGTGCTGATGAGGTGTTTCACGTTCTTTTTTTTAAAAGATTTATTTTTTATACATATAAGAGCTGGGGTACAGGCCAGAGTTGTGGGGGGTGAGAGGATTCACCAGAGACAGAGTGGGGAACAGAACAGGCAGATTGACTGAAATATACTGCTGAGGGAAGCAGCGGATGAGTCAGGAGAGGTCTGCTGCGCCATATGGGTAGCTCCCTGGCTGGGGATTGAACTCATGCTGCAGTGGCTGGGGTGAGCTTCATAGGTTGTGTCTTAAGCCCTTGCACTACCAGGGAGGCCCCCATTTCACATTTTTTTATTCATATTGAGTATTTGGAATCCAAGTATGGATTTTGCCCTGGGCACATCGCTCAATCTGGACTAGCCACATATCAACAGCTGGAAGGAAGGCCCTAGGTAGCTAGTGTCTGCCTCAGGGGACAGCAAAGCTCCAGATCATAACCCTTTCAATACCTTCCTCTTCAAGTATGAGCACCTGTGAGGTGCCCGCATGGCCAGGACCATAGAATTGATATTCTGGAGAGGTTGACAGATAGTGAACAAGTAAATATGCAAATTAACAAAACAAGATTATGGGCCTCCGGTTAAATCTCAGTGCTAAGGGTTAAATCTAAGACCTAAGGGTTAAATCTCAGTGCTATCACCTCCAAGGTCTGAGTTTGATTCCTGGCCAGGGAGCTAACCCCCATCGCGCAGCAGACCTCTTACTGCTCCCCTTAGCAATGTATTTCCGTAGATCTGCCTGCTCTGCATCCTCTTCTGTCTCTGGTAAATCCTCTCAGCCTCCACACCTTTGGCCTACACCCCAGTTCTTCTATGCAAAAATAAATAAAATAAAATAAATAAAACAATCTTTAAAACAACACCACCACTGGGCCTCCCCTGGTGGCGCAGCGGTTGAGCGCTGGGCTGCGAAGCTGCCAGCAGCCTCTGCAGGGCCGCTTCAAACCCTGGCCACAGGCGAGGGTCCCACATGGCACTCAAACCTCTCCTGCCCCGCACGCTGCTCCCCTCAGCAGTGTATTTTGTTGCTCTGCCTGTTCTGTTCCCTGCTCTGGCTCTGGTGAATTCTCTCACCCTCCTGCGCTTCTGACTGTACCCAGTGCTTGCATAAATAAATAAATAAATCTTTAAAAACAAAACAAACAAACAAACAAAAAAACCCCACCACCACAAGACTGTGAAGGGCAGCTGTCTCAGAGTGACTGTGGGTGGGCGCTGGAGTGTGGTGGGCAGAGTGGGTGGGGTGCTTTCTCTCAGGAAGGGATGTCTGAGCTAGAAACTGAAAGATAGAAGGAACCAGCTGTGTGGAGAGGGAGGCACAGTCTTCCAGGTAGAGGTCAGAGGCTGTGTAAAGGCCCTGGGGCTGGAATATCTTTGGCCTGGAAGATGCAGAGAGGGTGACTGCATGTTTGGGTACAAACATGGCTAAAGAGCTGAGTACACAAAGGATCAGATTGCTTGTTCAGGGTATTCAGGATTTTGGATTTTGTCTGCAACATGAAGAGAACCTACTGACCCATTTTGAAAAGGAAAGTGGCAGAATATGATATCAAATTTTTAAAAAATGGTTATGGCTAGTAACAGAGTTTGGGCCAATAGGGGCCCCTTTCTCTCACTCCCTCCCAAGCACACAGATATGCCTTTTGCTAAAGAAAAAGAAATTAAACAAAACAAAACTGAACTATGTCATTTGCTAGAAAGGTAAATAATCTTGGGCCAGGGACTAAGACAGAGTAGGAATAGTCCAAGGGGATTCTGGTTGCTTGGGGGTGGGAATAGGGCTGGGAGGAGGTTCCAGAATATAATCCTTAATGGCCAGGGGCAGGGGTTTTCATGCTGTGCTGAGACAGGAGACAAGACTTGGGCTCATTTGAAAAGGACTCTTAGAACTGAAACCCCTTCATACGTGCAGGACTCTGAAAGAGGTCCTTCATCTCCCACTGAAATGGCTTCCTTCCCTCACCGGCTCAGGGAGGAAACAAGTCTTGTCTTTGTCTTATGGAAAATAAGAATCTGTAAGAAATTAGAACCTCAATCCTGTGCCATGTGGAGGGGTGGAGTAAAAAATTATGCTATATGAGTGGTGTGGGAATTGGCAAATTGGTCCCAGACCAAAGGGTTAGGCGAGGACTAGGAGAGGGAGACCAGTTAGGAGGCTCCTGCAGTATTCTTGTTGTTTCTGAACTTCAGTGTGCAAATGAACTGCCTGGGGATCTTATTAAAATGCAGATTCTGATTGCCTCGGTCTACGCTGGGACCTGAGACTCTGCATTTCTAACAAGCTCCCAAGTGATGCCAGTGGCCCATGTTGCTGGTCCCCAAGCTATACTTTGAGTAGCAAGACTCCAAGGAACAGACACATGGTGGCTTGGACCAAATTGGTGATGAATTGGAGAGAAAAGGATGTATTCAAGAGATAGGTTAGGGAGAGCATTGACAGGACTTACTGCACGGCAGATAAGGAATAAGGGGAAAGGAGAGCCCCTTGATTTCTGGGTTTCTGACTTTGGTAACTGCGTGATGGTAATGTCATTTATTGACATAGGGAAGACCACGGCAAGAGCAGGCTTTGTTTTTTGTTTTGTTTTGTTTTTTTTTTTTTGGTGGGGGGGTGTAGAGGAGAGAGATGGAAGATGGGAGGATTGTGTGTGGGAGGGATCAAAAACTCAAGGCCGGGCCTCCCCTGGTGGCGCAGCCGTTGAGTGCTGGGCTGCGAGGCTGCCCGCAGCCTCTGCAGTGCCTGTTCGTTCCCCAGCCGCCAGCAAGGGTCCCACAAAAACAACAACAACAAAAAAAAACCCTCAAGGCCAAGGGGCCTCCCTGGTGGCACAAGGGGTTAAGATGCAACCTATGAAGCAATCTGCAGCCACTGCAGCTTGAGTTCGATCCCCAGCCAGGGAGCTACCCACATGGTGCAGCAGACCTCTTCTGTCTCGCCCGCTGCTCCCCTCAGCAGTGTATTTCAGTAGATCCACCTGTTCTGTTTCCCACTCTGTCTCTGCTGAATCCTCTCACCCCCCATACCTCTGGCCTGTACCCCAGTTCTTATATGCATAAATAAATAAATCTTTAAAAACACCCCACAAAACTCAAGGCCAAGCAGTTGCAAATATTATGCCTTATGTCCTTTCTCTGCAAAATGTTACTAGGAGGCATCCAGGATAAGGATTATCTATTTTTCCAGTGTGGGTTACTGACAACAATCTTTGCTTTGCAGGTCCAATCTGACAAGTCATAAAGGCTTAATAAATAGCTAATTTTGTAAGTGAGGTTCAGAAATGACCAGCAAATTCCGCAACTGCCTCTCACATACTCAATACATACCTCCCATGATTAGCACAAGTGATCTCAACACAAAAATCATTTGAATTTAGGATCTATCATTAGAATCTTTCAGACTCCTAGTCATGTAGTCAATGTGAACAAGCAGAGTGCTTATGAATTGCAGTATCCAATAAGTGATATAATGTACATAGTTACATTTTTTAAAAAAGATTTATTTATTTATACAAGAACTGGGATACAGGTCAGAGGCACAGGAGGGTGAGAGAATTCACCAGAGACAGAGCAGGGAACAGAACGCGCAGATGGACCAAGGACACTGCTGAGGGGAGCAGTGGGTGAGGCAGGAGAGGTCTGCCCCACCATGTGGGTTTCTCCCTGGCTGGCTGGGAATCGAACCCATGCTGCAGAGGCTGCGACTAGCTTCACAGTGCTGTGCTCAACCCTCTGCGCAACCAGGGAGGCCCAGTTACATTTTTTGACAAATATTTATTTCAAAAAGGAAAAGAAATGATCCTTGTGTGTGGTGGGGGGCTCTGCTAGATACTATTACAAAGAGTTTCATATTCAGTAGCTAGCTACAATGATTCTTCCAGATAGGTTCATTCTTCCTGTTCTCACACAGAAGGAAAGTGAGGCTCAGAGGGGGATGAGTAACACGCTCAAGTTCCCCTGCAGCCTGTGGATGGAAGGGCTGTCTTGAACCTTTGTCTGCCTTAGTCCAAGTGCTTCGTGTGGGGCTCCCAATTCTAGGCTCTGTGCCATGTGCCAATAAGGATGCACAGAACTTCAGAAAACATCACTCCAGAGATGTTTAATCTAAGCAGAGAGGGAAGACAACCTTGCAAATGTACTTGACATGAGGCCTTGTTTTGGTAGTTAAATGCCAGTGTCACCAGAGATAATTCATTCAGAGTCAGGTTGAGGAAGGCTCAGCAGAGTCTTCCAGATAAGGTGTGCATGCAAAGTGGTCAGAACGCAGAGAGACCCCACTAGGCAGCTATTCCTGGCAGTGACTAATGCAAGCCAGCAAGAAGGTAGCCTCTGCTAACTAACAGGGTTTCTTTCACTCTTTTCAACCTCCCATTTTCATCACTAAAATCCAACTTGGCTTTTCCAGGTCCCAGTTAAATGCTTGACTTCTTTAGGTTGAGACAGTGTCCACTTTCCATTCGCTCCTGACACCCTGTGATTACTTCTATCATTGCTGTTTCCACAGTAAGTGATTGCTTTGTGTTTCCTTCTGAGGCCAGGGACTTGGCTTGGTTAACCTTTTTTTTTTTTTAAATAGAGGCATGTTTATTTATTTATTTATTTGTTTGTTTGTTTGTTTATACATGCACTGGGTACAGTCAGAAGTGCGGGAGGGTGAGAGAATTCACCAGAGCCAGAGCAGGGAGCAGAGCAGGCAGAAGGACCGAAGTACACTGCTGAGGGGAGCAGCGGGCGGCAGGAGAGGTCTGCGTGCCATGTGGGACCCTCCTCTGGTGGCCGGGGAGCAGCCGGGGATCGAACCGGCACTGCGGGCAGCTTCGCAACCCAGCGCTCAACCGCTGCGCCACTGGGGAGGCCCTGGCTTGGTGAACTTTTGAACCCCCAGAGACAAAAGAGTCCTTGGCACAATAATTCCTGGCATATCGAAATCTGGGGGGAAGCAATAAGTAAATATTTTTCATAATGATTTCTCTCTCCTCTGTACCCCCCTGTAACTTTGTGTGTAAAACTGCATTAGTTGGTTTATATCTGAAACTGTAAGAGTCGCTATATCAGCAATTTAAATAAGATAGTATATTGCTTCTATGTAAGAGCAAAAGTAGAAACTGTCCAAACTGACCTGGTGCCATCATGGTGTGAGGCACCCAGGATCCTGCTAGCTAGTTGCTCTATCATCCCTAGTATGTTGTCTTCATTTGCATGGTTGATGGTGTCTCTGTATTCTAGCTAGTGGGAAGGAGTAAAGAGGAAAAGGAAGTCAGGTTGCTTCCTTTTTAAACAGCACACATCACATCTATTCACACCCCATTTTCAGGACCTAGTCATGGGGCCAGATCTGGTGACAAGGGAGACAGGGAAAAGTAGTTTTTATCTGGGTAACCCTCTGAGGCTAAAATGTCTATTACTAAGAAAGGTGATAACAGATATGGGGGAAAGGCAGGGACAAGCAGCAGTGTCTGCTGCACTTTCTTGTCATGTACTGCCTTCGTGTAGATGTCCACATGGTTCCATATGATATGGTTGACCTATTTTATTTTTTTTACTTGCAAGGAACATTTGTTATTGAACTACTGCAACTGTTGAATCATGTGTGGTCCTCTTGTCTGTCCTCTGAGGGCAAGATTTCTTTCCTGACAGAGGTTGTATCTTGTACAGTCTTGATCTTATAGCATGCCTTGTAGCTAAATGCTCAATCATTAGTTGCTGAATAATGGACGAAGAAGAGAAAAGCGTTTTCCTTATGCCAGTACCTTGCCTCTCTGGGGTGGGATCTGTCAGTTACATTGAGTCACAATGCAAGTAAATCAGCATCATCCAGAACAGTGAGGGACATAACACTCTCTTTCCTGCCTGCTGGTGATGCACTGAGTCAGGAAGAGTCAGGTCTGGGACAGGTGACTCTCCTCCTAGGACACATGTCACAGTGTCAAATCCACCACCATCTTTTTTTTTTTTTTTAAAGATTTATTTATTTTATACAAGAACTGGGGTACAGGTCTGAGACGCGGGTGGGTGAGAGGATTCACCAGAGAAAGAGCGGGGAGTAGAGCAGGCAGATGGACCGAAAACACTGCTAAAGAGAGCAGCGGGCATGACAGGAGAGGTCTGCCGTGCCATGTGGATATCTCCCTGGCTGGCCAGGAATCGGACCCGCACTGCAGAGGCTGCAGACAGCTTCACAGTGCTGTGCTCAACCCACTGTGCCACCAGGGAGGCCCACTACCACTATCTTCTCCCCCTTTTCTCTGGCTCTCCATCAGCAGGAGCACCCATTCTTCACTTTGTAATTTCAGGAACACTTATTTTGAGTTCGAATGCAAATATTTGGGGGAAGAGGGAGAAAAATCATCCTGAGGATCAGCATTTTCTAAGGATTCCTGAAACTGCCCTTCCCTATGCATTTTGGTCATCTGGTTTGGATGGAGAGGTAGAAATTGCTCATTCACTCAGTGAATCTGGGATACATTTTGACACTGGCAGGCCAGCATTCCCCTGAGAGGTCTGTTACCATGGCAAATAGTAAGGTCATCTTGTGATTACCCACTTGATCTGAGCTTGTTGTGTCTAGACACTCATGCCCAGGACATCACCCAAGAAATCAAAGACCCCTAGGCCCACCCTAGTTTCTAGTTTGTCACATCTTCTCCAGCCGCTTGGACCATGACAGGGTTTCCAGCTCCTTTCATATTCAGGCCTGGCATTTCCTTGCTCTCTTCTCTCCAGGGGCAGGGCTGCTTTCAGCATTTGTTGCCTCTTCCTCCCCCACCCCCTCCCTCGCCCAATCCAGGAAGGACCTGGCCTCTAGGACAGCAAATCCATTGCACCACTTAGGTTTAATTAGAGCACAATGACAGATGATTAGTTTACACATCAAAGCACTGAAACAACTCAACAAATTGGCCCCATCCCAAAGGCCAGCACAGGAGCTGGCCTTGAACTCAGAGACTGCCTACAGGAGGGCTGAGGAGCCAGTGATGAAAGCTTGGGTGCCCCATGCAGAGGTGCACTGAAGGAGTTCTGTTTCTCAGTGAAGAAATGGATCCCAGCTGTTTCCAACCTAATGGTGCCTCTGCTTCTCCCTCCCACTTTAACTTTCCCACTCCACGTCCTGCCTTGGCTGCTGCTTAAAGTTCATATACAGTCAACTCACAGAGATACAGGGGCTGATTACTAATCTGTAAGTTATGCGGTCCTGTTGGTTCTCTTTTCTACACTGTTACCCTCCCAAGTAGGATTTTGAGCATTCATTAGGACACCTACCAAGGAATGATTGAGAAAACAGATACGTTCATCTTCAAACTAGGCCATTTCGGTGATTTTTTTTTTTTTTTTTTTTGAGTTTTGATGGGAAAGGAGATAGAAAGTAGGTTGTAATGAGGTCAATAAATTATTTCTGAGCATCCTTCACAGAGACTCTTCCCATTCGTTATGGATGACCAAGAGCCAGGTGAACACATGAGAACATTCTAATTAGATGGTCTTGGCCTTTTATTATACATTTCAGATCCTTTATTGTCATGCTGGAGTCCCAGAGAGACTGATGACATGTTTGGAGACATAGCTGTTTGGTTCTTCTAGCTCAAAAGATTAGTCTGCTTGTTAGGGTTCAGTGTGGGGTGGGGGTAGGGGTGGGGGAAGGTCATTGTTTCCCTCTGAGAATGAATTTGGCAGTCTCCTGTCCAGCAGCACATGGCAAGTTTATTAAGGAAAAAAGAGACACCTGTATAGACTCAGGTGGGCAAAGAGCTACAAGGCACAGAGCAAGGGACGTCCCTCTAGATTGCTCTCTGATGGAATTATTCTATGAAATTTATCACTTTGGGGTTTGGTGGGGTTGGTTTTCTGTAACAACTGATGATCCTTTCTGCCCCCACCTCCGGATCCTGAAAACATCCATAGCCAGTTTTAATAACTTTTGTTAATCATCCCCATCTCCACCCCAGATAACTTCCACCTTATTCCATCATGCTCATACTGATATGAGCATAAGAAAAAACCCTTAAAGTCCACTCTGTGGTTGAATCAAATTGACCCTTTTACTTGGTCTACAGATATGCTCATCAAAGCAATTGGCATGTCATGCTTCAAGGTCATGCACTAAATCAACAGCAGAGTGGAGAATAGACTCTAGTCTTCATAGCCCTTATCTCTCAGGATGATGTGATCTTTTTAATTATTGGGGGAAACAGGACTGTGGCAGTTCAAATATCTCACAGAACACAAAGACTCAGGCTCTCTTCTGAACAATCAATGGAGACCCAGTTCCTGGTGGATACTTGTCCTGACTGTGGGCCTTGGGGGTAATTGGACATCAGCCTCACCAGTGTGATGTGGGCAGACAGATGAATACTGGCCGCCTCTTGCACAGGACAGTGGCCAGGAGCGAATCTGGGCTCAGACTGCTGTAAGCAAAGCACTTCAGAGGGAGGATGACACTGCATTATTAGCATAAACCAGGAGCCTATTGATCTGGCTGATTAGAAAACCTTCCAAGGCACTGGGGTAATTAGCACAATTTACAGAGCAGCAGTTATCAGCTTCATTGCTTAATTAACAATGTAAATATCTTTCTAAATGACATTTTATAATCATGATCAGACCCTCTAGCATTTGCCCCATAAACTGCTAATTTCTTCCCAGATGTACGGATAGTTGCCTTCTTTCCATGCCGAACATCCCATTTCTGCATCACATCCCATCAAGCATTGTAGATGCCCCACATTGCCTCTTTTGTATCTTACTAGGGGTCTGTTCAGACTTTCTCTCTCCAGCCTGAAATATACAGTCTGCCAATTGAACTGGCAATTAAAAGTACTTAATTAGACGTGAAAGGGGAGTTCTGTCATGTTCTGGATTCTGAACTATTTTTTATTTATGTGCTTAGCAGGATAAGTCATCTTAAATTAGCATCACATTTTTTCCTCTGAAGAGCATGTGAGAAATGAGGCTATTAGGAGGAGAGGTTTAACACAATATTTGTGTACACTAGTCATGGGTGCAGGGAATCATCCCAAACGCATATGTTGCCTTGGCAAACAGGGTTATTCTTCATATTTATTTTATTTCCTTATCATTTCTCATTGAATTAATGTTTGTGATAGAATCTTTGGCCTACTAATCAAACATATGGGCCGGGAACTTAGGCGTTTTATTTATTTATTTTACTTTAAATTCACTCATTCTTTTGAGTACCAGGCCCATACTAAAAGATTATCATTTCATGTCTATTTCCAAATGGCATACACACAAATTCGAAATTTTACGGAGTCGTGGGGCTGAAAAGTCAGAGACTTGTAACCCTCACTGGAAAGAATGCCCTGAAGGTTTTCCTTTACTGGAGGGGTGATGATTTCAGCTGGTGGATTATTCACTTCTGATCTTTTTGCTCCCACTAATTACACAGTGGCCTGCAGTTAAACTACACAGTTAACGGCAGTTAAACATCTCTGAAGTGTGTGGAAAGAGAATTTAATAAAAACCGGTGCATATAACACTGGTAAAATGGGAGGGAAGGAAAAAATGAATTTTGGAGGAATTTGCTGTGAGTTTTAATGAACCATCTTGCCCTTGTTCCCCATTATCATTGATTTGTGTGATAAGTGCCAATTATATGTGTCATAAGTATACTCCTTTTTGTTGAAGACAAGAGATCTTATGTGTGATGCAAATAAGGGTTCTCAGAATGCTAATTTTGTAATGAGCCAATGCATTCTTCAAGGAGTTTATAGTCTAGAGAGGGGAATAAAACATGTGCATAAATAATTATAATGCAAAGTAGGAAACTGGTGTGTCATGAGACAGCACAGAAAGAATTGCGGCCAAAAAAGAAGGGTGGAGAAATAAATTATAGTTGAGAGTTTCTGGTCTGCTTGAAGGTTGAGGGAAATTGGCATAAAAGCAAATTGAGCTATTGGGTGTGGTTTCCAGATGAGGGGAACAGCTAGAAGAAAACATAGAGGTGAGGCAGCTTGAAATTTCAATGAGCAACAAATGTTTACCACTGCCATTCCGGGAGGAAGGTGAAGGAAAGCAGTATAGATATTGCTGGGTGGTGGTTGAGGGCTTTCTCACTCAGAACTTAGAGTCCAAGGCTCCGAACCATTAGCACCACTTTCGGAAGACCAAGGATTGGCAAACACTTTGTAAATAACCAGGCAGTAAATATTTTAGGCTTTGTAGAACACACAGTTTCTATCACAACTACTCAACTTACTACTGTAGCACAAAAGCAGTCACAGACAAGACGTTAATAAATGGGAATTGCTGTGTTCCAATAGAATTTTACTTAAAGACATTGAAATATGAATTTCATGTAATTGTTACATGTTACAAAATAGTCTTTCAATTTTATTACTGGCCTCTGCTATTGGGATAGGCAGAGACATGAAGCTGTAACCATCTCTGAGATTTTCTTGGTCTTTAGCCATATCCTCATAACTGCAGAGCCAAGGTCCGACATGCTTCCATACAACCCCACAGGGAGCTGCGGGGTCAAGGCAGCGATTATAACGGCGCATGCGTGCATCAGCAGTTGCGGTTCTGTTCAGGCCGTGGGCTTGGCCCAAGCATCAGCGCGTAGCACCAGGGCAACATGGGAGCTGTGTGCTCCCGATGGGTTTAACAGTAGATGGTATTTAGGAAGAAATACCTAGATCGGGAGTTTTGGCAATCCTCGTACAGTGAATGGGACACGCTGTCCTCTGTTGCCTTGAATCTACACTTTGGTACACTGTACCTGGCAGCTCTAAGCCACATTTGCTGTGCCCGCGTAGGTCTTTCTGTAGATCACAGATTAATAATAACTTGCATTTATTTCCTGCTAAAATGGGAGGGAAGGAAAAATGAATTTTGGAGGAATTTGCTGTGAGTTTTAATGAACCATCTTGCCCTTGTGCCCCATTATCATTGAGGTTGTGTAGTTTCTAGCAAGTGATTTTTTTCCCTCCCACCCCTCATCCCGATCACTGCACCAAATTGCCCTAGGACTGAGACTGGAGTTTAGACTGGTGGCCCTGTGGGGAGCCTCCTAGCACCTTCCAGCTATTCTCCCTGGCCAGCTTCCCTGACAGCTAGTGAGGGGCACGAGGACAAAGGTCCAGAAGGAGCAGTGAGGCAGCTTTTCCTGGTGAGTTCCATCAAAGCCGTCATCTATCTCATTTCTAGATACACCCAACATAACAAAGAGTTTTTAAAAGACATAAAATAATATTTTTTTTGGATTTGGAATTACAGTTTGTGTTTGAATAAGATTGATCCTATGTATTCCCTTCCCCTCATATTCCTTATCTTCTCTTCTGCTCACCTGGAAATGTCTTCATTTTTCTTTACAAACAAGAGCTTACACTGAATGATATATGGCAAGGAAAAGGTTAATTCGGTGACTAGCTTAATTTTACATTTCAAGAAAAGGGGTGTGGTCGATGGACCCAAAGGCCGCCTAGGAGCTGAAGCTAAGGACCAGAAAGAGCCCTTATACTTTTGACAGCATGGAAAACATTGAAACTTAAGAGCAGTTTTGGTGTCGTGAAGATGGACACCAGTTGTATCTGTTGAAGCGTGAGTGAGTGGAGACAGACAGCTCAGACAACTTGAACGGTGGCTTCTTTTCACTTTAAATAACCCCTCTTTGGAGTGATCTCAAGTAGTCATAGGGTGAATATCGTAGGGCCACATTTTATTTCTCTGACCTGATCACATCTACTTTCTTTCCTTGTTTTCTGCCACCAGAACATCGCATATGCACAATGGTTTTGTTTTCTTTTTCTATATCCCCAGAACTCCAAAGATGGCTTGAAATCTGATGGGTGTTCCATAAACAACTGTTGAACAAATGGATGAACTTTAGCTATGATGGAGAATGGAGAAATAGAGTGGAGACAGTCCAGTGTGTCTCAAACTTAAGTATACTGAGGAATCCTCTAGAGATCTTGTTAAAATGCAGATTCTGATTCTGGGGTGGGAGATTGTGTATTTCTAATAAGCTCCCAAGTAAGAACAAAGCTGCTGGTCCATGAGTCACATTTTGAGTAATAAGACCTCTAGAGCACTTTGGTATGTTACTTAGAATGAACAGGTAGAGGAGAGTAAAGAAGCAGGAAAGAGGCTATATCTGTAGGAAGAAAGATTTTGGGAAGACAGGATAAGAATATAGAGACCTCGCAGAGGGATTGGCTTTTCAAAGGCAGAAGAAAATTTCCCTCAGTGTAACAGGAAAGAAGGAAAAGGGGTAAGTAAAGGAGGACATTCTTCAACTAACAGTTTCTGACCTATCACTGAGGTCATTAGCTGAGAGCGAGGGTGGGAGCAGGCTGTGGGAGTTCTGAGAAACTCCCCCCTCCCAGGAAGTACCCAGTATGCATTTAAGTTTGGATCATAAATTTAAAGAAAATCCTATGAGCTCTGTTGTGTCATTTTCTCAATATTAATCTCCTTGGGACCAGGTTGAGTAGTGTGGCAGAAGGTGAGAGGAACCAAGGAGTTAAGGGTATTGGTTAGGGAGAGTGATTTTAATGGTGGGCCACAAGAAGTGAGGCACTGGTACAGGGCAAGGCACTGTTTCTCAGTTCCTGCTTTTATGGGTCTTACAGGATGCGTGTTTAGCATATCTACGTGGAGAACTCTGAGAAACCTTCAGGGGGCTAAAGCAGGACAGTGGCAAGATCACTGGGTCCCCAATGAAGAGTAGAGAAGGCAGGGAGACTGGGAGTGAGAGAGATGAGTTCAGGGTCTGGGCTATGACCCAGGGCGTAGCATGGCGGTTTGTACGTGGAAGTCTCAACAAATGTTTGTTGAAGTGGAACTACACATTTCATTGAGCAGAACACCCGATTTCCTGTCCAAAATGAATACTGGTTCCCCTTAATTAATGATCCCCCTTTTTTCCTGGGATTCACTTCACTTTATCAGGCCTTTTTCTTTGGGAGAGCATCAAAGGACAACTCCCTTCTTCCCCTCATTCTCCAGTCCCCTCCTTTTTTTCTTCTTTCTCCTTTTATATAACCACCTCTCTCTCTTCCTCGAAGTAATCCTATTTAATAAAGTTGATTGTTTGGCACAGCCTCCATTTCTATTAATTGTGACATTTACGTCTTATCTGTAGCCATCTGAAGACTGCAGATGTAGTCAGTGGAAACAGAAATACATTTTGAATAGGTAATTTTAAAGTGGGTCTTCAGTGAAATGCCATCAAAATGCAAAAAAGAAAAATCTTTCCAAGCACGTTTACTCTTTTGATAGTATCTCCACGTACACGTTCAGCATGCATCTATACTTTTTATGGGGAAAATTCCATTCCAAATGTGATTTATACAAAAAATTGTGCGCATGTGTGTGCACATTATTTATAATCTGAAATCATGAGACACTGAGCATATTTTCAAGAGATGAAGTGGAGACTCTGATTCAGAGATGACATACGTCTGATCATCAATGTCTTCTCACGTGTGGCCACTGTAAATATATTGCTGGAGAACACACCTAGTGATATAGAGTGATATATACTAGTCAGCAAGTTTAGATTTATGGAGCTGCAGAAAGTAACACAAGACAGAGGTCCAGGAAGGCTAACACCCTGGCCGTAAATTACTCTGCAAGTGCATGTTGTAAACAGTCACGATTGCATCTTTTTCCCTCTTGTGCTCCTTTTTACAAAAATCTTGAAATTTTTGCTCATCCCCCTTTACAACCCAGTAATAAAAAAAAAAGTGACTAGATGTCTGAGATTTCACATAGCCTTTTATACCCAATATTTTCACTGTCTGAAAACCAAATCTTGAGTAACTGGGGAGGCTTATGTTTCACAACACCCTGGAGTGGAGAAGATTGGCTGGTTGGGTTTTCCATCTTTGACATGGTGTCCCCTTTTGACACATTCACCAGTCACCCCATGCCCCTCACCCTGTGTTCTGGCAGGATTTGAGACATGCAAATTGCAAACTGGTAAATAGCAACTTTGCATATTTTGAATAGAAGAGAACAACGTGTTACCACTCATTCAGTTCACAGGGAAATCTGAGATAATGGGGAGTGAGAGGAAGGACTGAGTGAGGGTCCTAAGTGTTTTCTTCCAAGTGTTTATTATGCTTATTAAATCCATTGTATGATGATGAATTAATTTGAATTATTTACATGGTCAACCTTTGAGACAATAACCTGATTTGATCAGAAGATGCAAATGTATCATTTCTCTTTGAAACCCAAAAAACAGGCTTCAACTGGAAGAAGCATCAGGACTTGTATCTTTTCTTACAGATCCTGGTTACAAACCTACGGTTGTCAAGTTAAATGACATGATGTCAGAAATCAAGAGAATGTGGAGATGTATTTCTAAGGACAGTCAAGAAACTCCCCTGTGAGGACATGTCCCCTGGATAGCCAACTCGTAGATGACAAATTTCTCAAGTAAAAAGCCTTTCAATCTTATTTATCTGAAAATATCCATGCACTCTGACTCAAGGGTGCTGACCTGCTCAAGTTCCAGTATAAAGGAAAATGACATGATAACATTGGCTGGGTTTTCATTACATGATGGGTCTAGTGTCATTTCGGTGAATGTTTGGACTGGAAAGAATTCTTCGGTTTTACTACTAAAGTGGGAAGAACTGAGGGTTGCTGTCAGGTTCAAAGTATTATAACCCAATTATTTAAAACCTAGGTTCCCCATTGTGACTTGGGAAAAAAATCGGGAATGTTGTTCAAGCTTATCTTCTTTTTTTCCCCCTTGTGTTGGGATACATAGAAGGAATTTTGGCCAAAAGTAAAATTTCATGTATTGAAAAGACAGAAGAGGCCCAAGTGATTCTGAAGGTGGAGACTCTCCGAGGTAAAGCGAACAGCTTGCATCTTGAATATTTTATGAGATCCAGGTTTTAGAACAATGTTTCTGATGCAGGAACACAGCGATCTAGGAACAAAAGGGAGATGGGTCCAGGGAACGACTGTGAAATTTCTTCAAAATATTAAGTGATCCTCAGGCTGAAAACCGGAATGGATGATGATACTGCAGATTTTTCCTAAATAAAGGCTTCAAAAGCTTAATGATTTATTGATTGGCTCTGCGCTAATAATGTGCCCCTCACTATGCACTTGTAAATAAGGGTGTTACAAGGGTGCAATTGTGCCTTTCAGATATATTTGGTCCAAGTCTACATTTTGAAATTAAATTGAGGGAGTGAAGCAATAATCTGAATATTTCAGGGGAAGAAACCCCGCGTGATCTGGAGGAAGGTTTGTGCATTGGGTGACCAGGGAAATAGGAGAGAAAGGAGCTAGTAAAAAACAGAAGAGAGAAAAGCCTTGAAAAACCCACTTGTGTTAAGAAATATCCTGTGCATATCCTAAAAAAGAAGATAAGTTTCCAGGTGTTACCACAGAATGATATTTTGCTTAAAAGAAGGAAAAGGAAGAGGAGGGAAAAAATAAAAAATAAAAGAAAGTTGTCCTGTTAAATCAGCTACACATGGAGTCTGTCTGTGTAAGGAAATCAGCCTTTTCATTACAAATACGTTTAAAAAGCCCCGGAGAAGAGAGACGTGAACAGAAGCAATATTATCCACTAACAACCTAACTCCCTTTTAGACATCAGCTGAGAGATCAGCAGCAGCATTGAACAGGGGGTTTGTCTTAAGATAAAGACTCATCTTTATTTCTTTTAGGATATAAAACTTGTATTTAAATCAATTCAGAGGAGCACTTTAGCTTTAAACATTAGAGAGCGGGGAGAGCCTATTTAATAAAACAGTATTATTTCATTTTCAAAGAATGATACTGGCAGTAGCTCGGAGTTTAAATTCTGTATTCTTTTCCTCAATTATAATTATAGATGGGCCTGAAAGGAAGCAAGCCTATTACTGTCATATTTATTCTTTTGACAGGTGTTATGGGACTGTAATTTGATGAAATGACTCAAAACGCAGATTCCCATCCAAATATAATTCCTGTCATCAACACGAGTGTTTTAGGAAAAGTCCTCCAGCAGCAATCCATATTCAGGAATATGGGGGAGAGCCTGCCTTCAGGGCTTATCTCCGAGGTAGCAACAGCCAGAAGGAAGAGTGGGTGTTTAAGGTAAAGAAGGCTGTTAGGGAGACAGCTTTCTTTTTCATCTGGGTGGGGTTAGATCAGGGAAGGGGCACCCGGCCGAGTGCACGTTGGATTCCCTTATTAGCAGACGCTGAGTACCGCGACCGGCCGGCAGAGGGCGCTCGGTGCAAGTCTCCAGGCGGGGGTGGTGCTGCGCCGGTGCGGGGCGGGGGGGTGGAGGCGGCGCAGGCGCACTCGAGGCCGCGCGTCCGGGGCTGACGTTCCCCTGTGGAGGCGGGTGAGCGGCGCGGCGCGGCGCAGGCCCGGGGCGGGGGCGCGGAGGGCGCCCAGGGGAGGGGGTCGTGTCGGGGGCGGGCTGGGCCAAATGGAGCCTCGGCGAGACCGAGCGGCGACCTTTCCCAGCAGAAAGCCGGGCGCACCAGGGCGACCTGGAGGAGGGGAGAAGGGAAGGCCGCAGGGCTCGCGGAGGGCGTGAGGGAGCCCAGGGACTCTGCGGAGACCCGCCGCCGAGTTCTTGGTCTGGCGCGCATCTCGGCGATTAGCCTGGGCTTGCCGGGTTTCAAGAGCCCGCAGAGCCGCTCTAGGCGTATTCGGCTGGAGCACCGTGGAAAGGCTTACGTGGAGTGGCTCCCGCGTTTTGGTCTATGCTTCTGCAGAACAGATCACGTCACTCCCAGGCCAAAACCCCTTAGCCGTGTGCACTGATCTTTTGTTTGCTTTTAGGTAACACAGGATTCACCCAGTTGACAGTTGAAGGTCTTTTCCTGTATTTGCAGAGTTGTGCATCCTTCACCATAATCAATATTAGAGCATTTTCATTACCTCCAAAAGAAACCCCTCCTTTGCCTGTCACCTGAACAATCTCCCATTGGCCTCAGCTCTGGGCAGCCATTTATCTCAATATCTATAGATTTGCCTATCTTGGACATTCCGTGTAAGTAGAATGGAACAGTATTTGGTCCTTATGACTGGCTTTTCACAGTGTGCTGGAGGCTCACCCGTGGTGTAGCATGTATCACTGCCTCATTTCTTTTTGTTACATAGTAATATTCCATTGTATGAATGTACCATATTTTATTTATCCATTCATTTATTGATAAGCCGTAGCGCTACTTTAAGTCCTCACTGCTTCCTAGGCCTTTCTGGATCTGACCCCACCTTCCTGGCCAGTATCCTCTTTTCTTATGTCCTCCCTTCTTCCTGGCCTCCTGGCTTGGAGGGTGGGGAGCTGGCACTTCCTTCCTCCCTTAGACTTGCATGTAGGCTGCTTTCTGTTTTTTACCGCTTCTCCATCTTTACCTTCACTTGGCAGAATCCAACTCCTCCTTCAAGTATCAGATTTCCAGTTCCTTTCTCTAGAAACTTTCTCTGGCCCTTAAGTGGACGAGAGACCCAGATTCCACTTTGTAGTAATTTAGCAATACTTGAATAATTGGTGTTTCTTGTTCAGATATAGTTCCATTGGAACAGTGGCTCCTTGTTTGTTTCTCTGGCACTAGTTATAGTACGTACTATTTCAACACAGGTGTGCACACACATGCACCTACTGGGTGTCAGACATAGCCCTTTGTGTATGAGGGATACAGCCACAAATCAAACAAATTCCCTGTTTTTATGGAGCTCACATACCAGTGAGGAAATACAAACAGAAACAACTGGATATACATTGTGTGGTGAAGAGTACCTTGAAGAAAAATAGAAGGGCTACTTGAGTTCTACCTGGATACCTGGAAACTGGAGGGGGTGAGCCATGTGGGCCTCATGGAATGGTTGGGTATGTGAGGGCCAGCAAGGAAGGCAGAAGAAGGGGGAGAGAGGACAAGGAAAATCCAGGAGCATTTAACTCTAGTCCTCCAGCCCAGGGTATGTGTAGAAAGAGCTTGAGTTGGGAAAACAGAGGCCTAGGTACAAAGCCCAGCTGTAGCTCTCACCTAGTTCTGTGTGACCTTGGGCCTCAGTTTCCCTCCTTTGTATAGCAGGAGTAACAGCCTTGTAGATTAGGTGGTCCTATAAAGTACCTGCCCCCTCCCTCTCTACCCCCCCGCCCCCATCCTCATCTCCCTGCCCAGTGTCTGATATCTGGTAGGCGTACACTACATTGATTTCTTCTTTTTTCTTCACACCACTGTGATGTGTTGGAGGCCACTGGCACAAAGCAGTATGACGTTACAACAGTTTGATTTAGATTGCTGGTTGCTTAGCCTAAGACCAAGACCATCATGCTTGCATTTTATATGGCTTTCCTGGCTTTTTTTTTTTTTTTTTTCCTTTGGCTGGGAAGGTTCACCAGAGTTTAAAGAAGAGTGGTTTTGCTCTCACCACTTTACTTTATTATTTTTTTTTGTGTGTGTGTTTATTTTATTTATTTTTTTTATAATAAATTTTATTTTTATATTCCCCATACAATTGCAACCCCCCCATTCTGACCCCAATCCCTCCCCTCCCGCCCCCCACCCCCCCAAAAAGTGTCTCTGGTTCATAGTTTTTTGTTGATTTTGATTTTCACTTTCTTATAGTTATTCATTTTCCTGGTCCCTTATTTAAGTTTTCTAGATTCCTGCTATGAGTGAGACCATCTTGTATTTTTCTTTTTCTTTTTGGCTTATTTCACTGAGCATGATCCCTTCCAGTGCCATCCATGTTGCTGCAAATTGCATGTGTTTATCTTTTTTGAATGCTGAGTAATATTCCATGGTATATATGTACCACATCTTCTTGATCCAGTCATCTATTTTTGGGCATTTGGGCTGTTTCCAAAGCTTAGCTATTGTAAACAGTGCTGCTATAAACATAGGGGTGCAGGTGCTCTTTGGAATTGATGTTTCTGTGTCCTTTGGGTAAATACCTAGGAGTGGAATTGCTGGATCATATGGAAGCTCTATGTTTAGTAGGTCAAGAAATCTCCACACAGCTCTCCATAGTTCACCACTTTACTTTAAACTGATAAAAGCTCAGGCTTCTTGGGCTGACAATATGAAGTTCAGGTTGGCTCCTGAAACTTTGAGACAGCAGGTGTGGTATAAGCAGGCCAGGATTCAAATCCAAAGGACTTGACTTTGAGACCTGGCTCTGCCCTCTGCTGGATTTATGACTCCAGGACAGTCACTTTCCTCCTGGCTTTAGTTTTCTTTTTGATAAATGAGAATTACTCACTTCCATTACTTTCTGGCACTGATAACTCTGGAGGGGTGATGAATACAAGATAGTCTCTGTTCTCTAGAAGCTTCCACTCAGCAAGGACCACAGAGAGCCAGGGAGAGCAGGAAAAGTTAAGGTATATACTCGCTAGCACCAGTACTAGGTACTTTACATGTTAGCCTGCTTTGTCTTCACTCCCCCTGAGGGGGCAAATTCTGTTCTCCAGTTACAGAGGAGGAAGCAGAAGTCCAGAGAAGTAAACAAGTTACCCAGGATCACCCAACTGGTAAATGGCAAAGACTGGCTCCTAAATTAGGGTTGTTTGTCTCCAAAACCTGCCCTGTGTGCTTCCATCACATTGTTACTGGCTGATCACAGAGCAGTGTGGTGACCCTGTCATAGGTGTGTGGACAGCACTGGCTGGGCACCTCCAGGAGGTGACATGGGAGCTGCATCTTTAAGGCTAAAAAGGAATTCTTGAGACTGGTAAAGAAAGCAAGGTAAAAGAAAGATGTTGACCACAGCGTGTTTCAGAGATGCTATTAACAATGACAGTGATTGATAGTAAAACATAACCTGTGCTGGGCATGGTGTTACGTGGTTCAGGAGCACTGTTTACACCTCACAGTGATTCTATATAAGAAATAGTATTAGGGCCTCCCTGGTGGCGCAGGCAGTTGAGCATAGCGCTGTGAAGCTGTCCGCAACCTCTGCAGCCCTGGTTCAATCCCGGATGGCTGGCGAGAATCCCACATGGCGCGGCAGACCTCTCCTGTCAACGCCCGCTGTGTCCCTCGGCGGTGTATTTTGTCAGTCTGTTCTGTTCCCCGCTCTGTCTCTGGTGAATCCTCTCACCCTCCTGCACATCTGGCCTGTACCCCGGTTCTTATATAAATAAATAAAAATAAATCTTTTTTTTAAAAAAAAAAGAAAATCGTATTAGTTGCCCCATGGACAGATGTGCAACACACTCTGAGATAGAGGTTAAGATACTTGCCCAGGGTTTCACAACTGGTGAGCTATGGAGCCAGGATTTGAACTCAGACTATCTGATCCCAAATTCCATGACCTTAACCTTCAAGTTCAGAATGTGGCTAAAATGCAGGAAGTGTGGGAAGAAGGCTAAGGAGAGGAATTTGATGAAAGAAGTTAGAGGCAGATTTCAGAAGGTCATGATAGGGAATGCTCCACAGAGGTTTTGGAGAAGGGGCTTTATTTGGTGTGGTTTTTTTAGGATGTGTCCTTGATGGACCTGTGGGGGTTGTACTGGAAAGAGGGGATGACTAGGAGGTGTTTGGGGAGACAGTCTTACCAAGCCGGGAACTAAGATAATGCCAAAGGGCTTGAAGGCTATACGGAGAGGGATTGGAAGAACTGAGATTGCTGCCCCTTTTCTAGCTTGGGAGAAGGGGCACATGCAAAATGGAATGCTGGAGCTGGGGAGAGCAAAACCACTCTTCTTGCAACGTTCCCCACCCAGAAGAGTGATTGCATATTTAAACAATGGGCCAGTTCTGGAGGCTTAATTCAGCTTCTATTATTGCTCAGAGGGTATCATTTCTGGTTATTTTCTGTAGTTCTTTCATTAAAAAAAAATGGCTTTGCTCACTCATATTTAGGTGCCCTATGTCAGGGTTTAAAGTGGGGTTGTAGGTCTGTTTCTCAGCATCTATGCTGGTGATACCAGTTGGCTCCTAAGAAATTTCCTTTGTGGCTTCGTTTTCACTCTTTTATTAGTCATATTCTCCTTTGGATTTCCTGAGAAATTTTAAAGCATTTCCTTAGTCCTCCTTTTCTTTGTGTAATTAACATCAACCTGTGCCTTCCCCCCACCCCCCACACACCTATATTCAGGGGTAAACTGTAGGTGATGTTCTTGGGTTTCTGAAAAGTGTGGAGCAAGGTTTTGTGGAGAAGGTTGGGAATTAGGTCCTGGGTAACAGTACAGTTGTGTGCTTTTATGAGTACTTAGACCTGGCCCTGAACAAGCCCCAGGGAGAGTCCTCTGAGGGGTCCTTAGCCCTGATCTGGGTGGCATTTGTGGAAAGCTCAGATATGCACATACCTGCAGCAGGTAGTATTAGAAGCAGGTAAGGGCATGGGCTTTGGCATCAAATCAAGTGTAGGTTTGCTTCCACCCTTACTATGTATCAGCCTTGTGGCCTCTGGCAAGCTATTTAACCCGTCAGAGCCTCAGTGTCTTCAGCTATAAAATGGTGTATAATGATACCAACCCCATAAGATTGTTGTGAGGACAAATGAGTGCTTAATGCTTACCTGGCATCTATTAACCACTCTCTGAATTGTAGATCATAAGACAAATCATCAACAGTGTGGAAGGTTCCTGGTAGAAGAGTGAGGAAACGTGTCAGGCTCTTCCTCCCTGTGGCCCTGGGGCTGAGTCCAGGACCAGAGTCCAGGGCCACACATGCTAGGTGCTGAGTGGGGTTGCATGGGTGACTGACATTGCTTGCAGGGGTTAATCTCTCTCTCATTGTACCCCATTTGTACCTGGTATGGGATTGTCTCTGTGCTTTTGTTGTGCTGAATTGAGTTGAGTTGGATAACAGACAGGATCAGGCACCCAGGAGATTGTGGTAGATTGTGACTCTGGATTGAACTAATAAAATACAAGATGGGGAAACAGTTTTTGGGAAAGAGGTGCCTTTGAGCCAAATGCCAGAGCTACATGAGGGCCCTGCTCAGAACACAAGAACGCTGCGGTTTTTCTACTGGACAGTATGTTTAAGAGTGAAATTGATAAAGAGGGTGTGTGTGTTCAGAGGAGGGTGAGTAAGATGGGGACAGTGGAGATGATAGCACCTTCAGGATCGCTGACTTGGGAAAGAAACAACCTAGAGGCTGGGGTAATTGCCTTTGAATAATCAAAGACTGGACTTGGGAGGTAGATTAGGGGAGACCTTACCCCAGAAGGGCAGTGCTCAGAACAAATGGGTAGAATTTTACAGAGCAGATTTAGCTTGTGATCAGAAGGACTTTCTGACAGCTTGGGATGAATGAAAATGAAGTGCTCAGCCTCTAGAGGTCATGAGCTCCCTGCACGAGGGTCATGGTAGGGGAGAAAAGCTGATGACTTCCTGCCAGGGATGGAGAGGAGAGAGTGCTTTGATGCTGGATAGGAGAAGGTCGATTGCAGCACTTGGTTTTTGAATGACAGCCTACTTTGGATTGTTTTTTATTCACTGAGCGAACACCTTTCACTGGCAGCCTACTAGGAGTTAAGCCACGCTACCTGCAGTGTTTTTTTCCCCCTCCATAACTTTATAATTCATTAAAGACTGCAGGATGAATAGCCAGAACTCAGTTCTGATTCAGGGAAAGGTTAATAAATTGTACTTAATCTTTAGTTTAAGAGAAAAAGGGTGCATTTTTTCTCTTTAATGTACACAGAGCCAACTGAATCAATGAAATCCATAAACCTCCCCAGTCTCAGTTTATATCAGGGACTTCTTCTAGTAGGCCATTCTTATTTTTTTAAAATATTTTATTTATGCATATAAGAACTGGGGTACAGGCCAGAGGTGTGGGGGAGGGAAGAGGATTCACCAGAGACAGGGTGGGGAACAGAACAGGCAGACTGACTGAAATACACTGCTGAGGGGAGCAGCGGGCGACTCAGGAGAGGTCTGCTGCGCCATGTGGGTAGCTCCCTGACTGGGGATCGAACTCGTGCTGCAGTGGCTGCAGATTGCTTCATAGGTTGCGTCTTAACCCCTTGTGCCACCAGGGAGGCCCCATTCTTACTTTTGATAGAAGTATTAAATAGCTGCAGAACATACTGTTTTCCTACTTTTCCTGGCGTGGGAAAAGGGTGGGTGTGTTCTCTCATTTAACCCTCCCATCAGTCTTGCCATGACTTGGACCTTTGTACTTTCACTATCGTACTACTTAGTCTTCAAGGCAAAGGAAAGTGGCCTGAAAGTTGTTGGTGAGGGGATGGGGTTCAATTGGACACTCCTCTGTTGCGTGACCCCTGTGTGCCAGGCACTGTAGGAGTAACACAGTGACAAAGGAGCATGTAGCCCAGTAGCAGAGGAGAGGGAGCCAGGAAAAGTATAGCATGAATGGGGGGATTTGGTCGAAGTTCACTTGGAGAATGGCTAGTACTCTAGGCAACGCCCACCACGGGCTCTGGAGCCAGACTTCCTGGGCTCGAAATCGTGGCTTCTACACTCAGCTCTGTGACCTTGGACAAGTTTCCTGCCTTCTTTTTGGTCTCTGTTTCTTTATCTGTAAAAGGCAAGTATAATGGTACTTTCTTAGAGTCATTATTATTATTATGAGAGTTAAAATTAGTTGATTCACATACACTATTTACAGTAGTGCCTAGCATATGATACATATTCCATTGGGCAACAGTAGTAATAATTGTAAGTAATGATGGTGATTGTTATTAAAGGAACAATAGGTGGTGTGTGAGAAGGCTTGGCAGGTAGAGGAGTGATGAGGGAGGAATCTGGGCTTGTAAGAAAGCTGTAGGTATTGTCAACCGAGAGTGTTTAAGACTCTATACACTAGTGATAGGGAAGCTGTGGAGGATTTTTCCAAAATAACTTTTGTTTTGAGAATTTTCAAAATATAGAGAAATTGAAATAACAGCACAATAGCCACACTTACACTTACTATCTAAACACAATATTAACATTTTGCCACATTTGCTTTATCATTTCCTCTACCTTTCCTCTTTCTGTGTTTTTTTTTTCCCCCTGAATCATTTGAAAGTAAGCTGCAGATGTGATGATATGTCACCTATAAATCCTTCCACTTGCATCAGCTAAGAATAAGAAAATTCTCCCATATAGCTATACTGTTGTGATGCCTAAGAAAGAGAATAATTTATAATCATTGGAACTATCATGTAATGTCTAGCTGTGGAAATATTTTAAGTTAGGAGATTAGGTATTGTGACCAGGTGTGGAAGATGACTGGAAGGGCAGGTAGATATCATTACTGTAATCCAGGTAAGAGATGATGAAGCCTAAAAATAAGAATAGGAGAGCAATTTGAAGTGTCTACAGTCTTCCCACTGAGTATGGGGGCAGAGTGCTAGGTCAATTAGCACCTGGAAGCCTAAGGACTTCCAGGAAGAAGCACCAGACCTCTGAGAAGTGCTGAAGGCTCAGATCTGCAGGAAGCAGATAGGGGTATTGTAGGTAGGAGTAGGAGTGTTCTTTCTTCATGGGGATATTGGTTATCTACTGTGATAGGTAAGTTTATGGGTCAACTTGACTGGTCTATGGGGTGCCCAGATATTTTGTTAAACATTATTCTGGATGTGTCTGCAGGGTGTTTTTTTTTTTTTTTTAAATTATTTATTTATCAATAGAAGAACTGGGGTGTAGGCCAGAGATGCGGGAAGTGAGAGGATTCACTAGAGACAGACTGGGGAGCAGAACAGGCAGACCTACAGAAATACACTGCTGATGTGACTAGTGGGTGAGACAGAAGTCTGCTGCACCATGTGGGTTAGCTCCCTGGCTGGGGATTGAAATCAGGCGGTAGCAGTGATAGCACTGAGACTTGACCCCTAGGCCACTAGGGAGGCCCCTGTAGGGTGTTTTTGAATGAGATAAACATTTGAACCAGGACCAAGTTCCCTAGTGTGGGTAGAACTCATCCAATCACTTGAAGACCTGAATAGAACAATAAACTGACCCTCCCTGGCGTAAGAATTCACTTGCTTAATGGCCTTTTAACTGGGACATTGACTCCTTGTCTCTACAGCAGCTTCCGGCCTTCAGCCTCAAACTGGGACATTGGCTCTGGAGACATGGGACTTGCCAGCCTCCATAACCAAAGGGGCCAATTCCTTATGAGAACTCTCCTTATGTACATGTATATCTCCTATTGTTTCTGTCTCTCTGAAAAACCCTAATACACTACGTCAGGATTCTCTCACAGTGCTGAGGCCATGACAGGTAAATGCCCTAGGCTGTCATGGAGCCTGCCACTGAGGGCTCAGTCTACCTGGACTCTGCCGCAAATGGTGGAGATGTGACAAGGATGGGCAGGGGTCAGATTACAAGGGGCTTGAAGCCCAGGGAAAAGAGTATGGATTTTATTCTGTAGGTCAGTGCTTTCCAAACTTTACTGCCACTTACATGATTTTTTGTCATATCCACATTTCAGTTATACTATCTGTTTGATACATTTAAAAAAATCAAGTGTCTGCCCATTCACTTTTGAAACTGTCTTAAGCCATAACACATAGGAAATTTTAGGATTTCCCCCCCTCATTACACGTGAAAATAATAAAAAAAATTACAGTAAAACAATGTTGGTTTATATGCTGCTTAAAATAATTTCAGGAATTTGTTTCACATGAATGATAGGGAGTAGGGGTGGATGTTAGGGGTAATAGGCAGGGTCATGACAGGCTGAGGTTTATTTTGGAAAGACTCACTGTGGCTGCTGAGTGGAGGTTAGATAGGAAGGCAGGGAGACCTGCTGGGGACTCTTGCAGTGGCCTGCATGAGCTATGATAAGGGTCTGAACTGAGGATGTGCGGTGAGAATAGAGAGGGACAGAATTGAGGGTGATTAGGGTAGAATTTGATAGGATATAGAGACAAGTGGCATGGAGATTGAGGGAGCAGGAGTCTGGGTTGATGGTTTGGGTTTGGTTGCCTGGGAAGATGGAGCTGCCTTTAAAAAGGGCAAGAAGACTGGGTGGGGAGGCTAAGGTCACTCCAAAGAGCAGGATATGCAAAACAAGCACTCCCAGGGCCATAGGGTTTGACTAGGCTTTAGTGATGATGCTGTGAGGTTCATTGTCCCTTAAATAATAGCAAGCCCACACTTTAAATTAAATTAAAACATTTTTAGTTTAGCTCTTTTGAGTGGACCCACACATGCATTCTCTGCCAGTTATTGCTGAGAATGACTAAGTATTATAATTGAGCTGAAAATAATCTCCCGCCCATACTTGCTGGGTTGGTTTCTAAGTATTGCTTGGGTTTTTAAGTAATGAAACAAAGTTGTGCTCTTTCCAAATGTTAATTTTGAAGACTGCAGATGGTAGCCATCTGTTACGCGACTAGGATTTTACAATATTTGATTAGCACTTTATATAGTTTGGGGAAACCTGCCAGTGGAGTCTGCCCATCAGGTTGGGGTGGTATGTCCTCTATGGCAACCCTTGAAGGTCTTTGTCCCAATTGTATCGGACTCCCCACTGCTTGTTGGGCCAAAGTGTGGCCAGTGGATTGGCAGGTTGGTATTTATTGCAGAAGGACCTTGAGAAGCCCTGCCCTATTTGCATTCTTCCATGGAGCTGGAGCTCATCAGAGTTTATTGTAGAAGAAATCGAGAGGTGAGCCTCTGTCTATCAGTTAGGATTTTTTTTGGTTGCAGAAACAAAATAGCATCTCCAACCTGCTTTGGTGGAGGGGATTCATTAGCTCAGATCACTGGCGGTCTAAGGGTGGGGCTGTTTTCAGGTGGATAGTTTTAGGCACCAAATGAATGCCTCAGATGGTTTTGCTCAGGGTCTCAGCACTGCCGCCAGCTGTGTGGCTTCAGTCTGAGGCTTCAAGAGGAGGCACAATGGCTTCCCTGAAAGAGGATCAAGTGCCTTCAGCTGAGTCAAGTCTAGAGGGAAAAAGCGGAGTCCTTTCTGGTCCCTCAGCGTAGGTGTTGAGAGTCACTGTGATTGGACCAGCCTCCACCGCGTGCCCATCTGTGAACCAATCCCTGCCACCGCTTGGATGAAGGCCCCTGATTGGTCAAGCCTGCAGTGAAGCCCCTCCCAGGCCTGTGGGCTGAGATCCGCTGTGCAGCCCTGAATCCTTAGTTGCACTTCCCCGCCTGTTACCGGAAGGAGGAAGGACGGTGGGGGTGGGCGTCCACCTGCCCACTGCAGTGTCAGAGCGAGAGCTCAGGGTACCAGGAGGCACTGGCAAATTTAGCTGTGGAGACAGACATTTTTTGTTGCCAGGAAGATAACATGTTGGAAATGGAATGAAGGGGCCTCTGAAACCAGCAGTTAATAAGTTTCCTTTCTTAGTTTTAGGGCCTCTGATAGATTTAGTATGCTGGTTCTCCTTATTTATTTATTTTTTTGAGGGGGAGGGCGTTGTCTTTCTTCTTTTATGTTATTTTAAAACTAAGGCCAGTCGCTTAATCTTGGTCTTTTAGCTCCTTCATTTGGAACATAGTGCATTTCCCTCTCATACAGGGGAAATCTGCACAGAGGAGATAACAGATTCCATTCAGGCCAGTATAATAAACAGGGCATGAAGCGCTGGGGCCTGGGCCAGGCTCCACAGGCCTGGCAGCAGATGAATCCCTGGCAGTGTGGGAAGCACTGTGGTAGCTCCATGAACAGGGCACTGTCACTCCCTGGGGAAGGACAGTCAGGAAGGGCTTCGCAGAAGAAGTGACACTGAGCTGGACTTGGAAGGCTGAATGCAAGTTGCCTGCACGCAGGACATGGGGATGGGAGCTCTATGCTAAGTGGTGGCTTGTGCAAAAGGCACCGAGAGGTGACATACTTGCTGGTTTGGACGGTCTGGGAGAAGGTCCCTTGGATCACCATGGAATGAGCCCAGGGTGTTGGTTCGGAGGTTGATTTGAGCAAGAGTGTGAAGGAGACGGAGAGTGATGGAATGGAGGCAGGGAAACCAGGAGGGATGTATGGTGCAGGTCCAGGCAGGAGTCTCTGGGGCATCTTGTTAAAATGCAGGTTCTTTTCTAATAGGTCTGCAGGGAGTGGCTGCATTTCTAATGAGCTCGTGGGTGAAGTCGATGCTGCTGGTCCAGACCACACTTTTAGTAGGGAGGCTCAGACCTCTGGGCATCCCCAGGATTGCTGCCCAGCCCTCCCCTGCCCCAGTTATCTAAAGTCAGCTGCTTTCTCCATGACTTCAAGGCAGGGCCTTACTGCTTGTCTGCCCTGTCAGTGATACCTCCTCACTCACAGGCTGAAGTTGGTCTCCAGAAAGAAGATGCCAGGATGAACCTGCTCGTTTTACCTTTGGTCCTTGCAGGCCTGCTCTGACCTGTGATTTCTGCACAACTGAATGCCCAGACTGAGCTCAGGTCAGGGTGTGCAGGGCACCTGGTCTCAACGCTGCTGAAGCCTACTTCACTGTGTGCTGGAACCTGGGGTCTGGAGCCAATTATTGTTGCCATATAGAAGGATGTTCTGTTTTCCAGGCACAGTTCTGCAGATGGCCCCACTGCCAGGGGCAGAGCTGGTCCAGAGGCCGGTACAGCTCTACCGGTACCTGCTGCGCTGCTGCCGGCAGCTGCCAACCAAGGGCATCCAGGAGCATTACAGACATGCTGTCAGGCAGGTGGGAACAGATCCCCTGGGACTGGGCTGGGGTGGGCACTTCCTCTAACAGGGGACCTGTCACCGGGTTGGGGGCAGGGGCAGGGATGTGTTTCAGGTGGTGGAGCCGCAGTGTGATCAGAGCCACCAGAAGCTGGGTAGCCAGTGCCTCTGTCTGGTGCTGCTTCAGGAGACAGAGGTGGCATCACCCAGCGCACCAGCCCTGTGTCAGGGCTTGACTAAGGCAGCTAATGGGATAATGAAGAGAGCACGTGGGACACGTTTTGTCAGGAATCGTGGCCAACAATGCACACCTGCATTTAATCATAAGAAAATGCCAAGCAAACCCAAATTGAGGGGGCATCTACCACATGACCGGCCCAGACTCATCAAACATGTTAATGTCATGAAACATGGAGAAGGGCGGGAGAACTGTGGTGTGGAGGAAGGCAAAGGAGATGTGTTACTGTAATGAGTGATCTCAGATTGGATCCTGGATTAGAAAAAACGGTGTTACAAACAGCAGCATTGGGGAAATACTGGAATAAGGGCTGTAGATCAGCTAATAGTGTGGTATTGAAATTATATTTTCTGAGTTTGGTTGCTGTAGTTATGTAAAATGAAGCCCTTTTTGTTAGGAAATTCACACTGAAGTGCTTAAGGGGCCAGGCACAATGCCTGCAACTTTAAAATGCTCCCAACATCTTTTATACAAACACATAAGAAGAGAACAACAATAAAGCAAGTGTGGCAAGATGCTAACCATTGGCACCTCTGGCAGGGAATTCTTTCATGTTATTCCTGAAGCTTTTCTGTAGATTGGAAATTCTTTCCAAATAAAAAGTGAAAAAGTAAAGTCAATACAAATATAATGTGGAAAGTTAAAAAAAAAAAAAAAGCAACAGAATTGTGGAAACATGGAGTAGGAAGCATTTAGCTGTTTGAAGGTATCAGGGAGGATCCCCAAGGTGAGCATCTGAGGCACTTGGTGGACGTGTGGGGTTGATAGTGATGGAAGAGGAGGCACCAGTTCTTCTGAGGGACACTGAGGGCCATTCCAGTGAGCCTGCGTCTCACTTCTCAGTTACTTCTCAAGGGTGAACATCTGGTCAAAGCAGATGACAGCCCTGCATTGCTCTGCGTGGGGCCTGGCTGGATTTTCTGAAGTCCCCTGCTCCATGGCGCCTCCTTTCCCTGCTTGGCTTTCCAGCAGGGGCCAGGAGAAGCCCTGTTCCTCCCTGTTGTGAGAACAGGCAGAGCTCTCTCTTTGGTAAAAGCAGGGTTCTGGCAGGAGCAAATGAAAAAGAGATGTTTCCCTTAAGCTCCCACTGCCTGGTAACCTTTGGGCCCCGTTTGATTTGGAGGTAGCTTGGGGGCCAGTCTTTCTTTCCACAACTGCCCCTCTGGCAGGAATGTGGAAATACTGGTGTTGCTAAATGGCAAGCAAGCTGGGGTTTCTAAAACCCTTTCCTCATCTCTGGAGGGGGACTGCTGTCACTGTGTTAGGGAGAGTGATGTTGAGCATGAAACAGTCAGCCTGGCTCATCAGGGCTCCTCTGGAGCTGCTGGTTCTGTGAATTTTGCTTAGTCATCTTTTATGCTTAAATTTCCAGAGTTTCCGGGTTCATTCGGATGAAGACAATCCTGAGAGAATCCAGCAGATTATTAAAAGAGCCATTGAAGATGCTGACTGGATCATGAACAAAGTAAGTACTTGGCTTCTTTCTCCATAGGCCTGTGGCGAACTTGATGGCTATACTCTCAGTAACCACCAGAGGTCACTCCTGCCCCACAGTTGGGAAGGATCCGCTGCTCCTGCTGCAGAAGCTCAACATTTCTGGTGATCACAGATGCCCTGGTGGTTGCATTTGTTTTCTGCAAGGAGTGGGGAGTGAGGGGAACCCTCAATCCCTAAAGTCCAGTTTCTGTCTAACAGTGCTGAATTAGCTGATGGGGAGGGGAGGAGAAAGAAGAAAGAACTGCCTTCCTGAAAGTTAGTGTCAAAGCTGGCACAGCCTGAGCAGAAGGCTGGCTTGGTGGTAGCGAGCTCCTCATCTTGGCAGGTAGTCAGCCCGAGGCCAGGAAGTAGAGGAAACCATCAAGTTTGCTGGGGGAAGGGAGGAAGGCAGGAAGGCAGGAATAGAGACTGGTTGGCTATTTCTTACATGTTGGCATTAGAACTACCTAGATTGGTTTAATAGGAGGCCCCTCCTCCTGGCCTTCTAAATCAGGGTCTTCAGATGCAGGGTCCCTTCACTTGTTAAACTCGGTGATTGGACTGAGATATTTTTTCTTTCAACAAGACTCATCTCAGGGCCTCTGTGGTGGCACAAGGGTTAAGTCTCAGCACTATCAAGCTATCAGCAGCCACTGCAGCATGAGTTCAGTCCCTGGCCAGGGAGCAACCCACATGGCACAGCAGACCTCTCCTGTCTCACCCTCTGCTCCTCTCAGCAGTGTATTTCAGTTGATCTGCCTGTTCTGCTCCGCAGTCCGTCTCTAGTGAATTCTCACCCCCGTACCTCTGGCTTACACCCCAGTTCTTCTGTGCGTAAATAAAATAAATCTTTAAAAAAAAGACAGCTCAAAGTAAAGGATCGACATGCCACAACTTTCAATTCTACTTCTCCAGTTTCTTTCTTCTGACCTCCTCTTTCCTCTGACCCTATCAGCTTCTCTTTCCACTAAAGAAGAAAGGGAGTTGAGGCACCAGCCAGAGATCGCACCACCTACAAGGCTGCTGGCTGGGTCACCTCACCCTCAAACCCCAGTGAGCCCCTTAGGAGGCTCCTGCAGCCTCGCTGAGCCGGCTCTCAGGCTTTCCTGGGTCCTCCCTCCCCCATTCATTTCCTCACCATCTTCTAATGATCTCTCTGTCTTGCAGTATAAAAAACAAAACTGAGCCCCCATGGCCAGGAGAATGAAGCTGTCTAAGACACTGAAGTTGACAGGCCTCTCTTCTGGAACTAACCAGCAGCAGCAGTTTGGGATCATCCATTGGCCCTGCAGGCCAAGGCAGAAAGGCAGGTGAGGGAGAAGCTCAGACAGCTCCTCTTACCTTGTCTGTGACCCCAGCATCCTGTGTTTGCCCTCCCAGCCGGTTATGATGTAAGGTTGGGGAATGTGCTTTTACATTACTCTGAACGTGATTTATTTTGGGCGTCCTTCTCTGAGCCTGCAGCAGGCAGCACCTTGGACGGCAGCCTGTGTGGAGGCGAGCAGGCATGGGTTTTGGAGCCAGGCAGATCTGGGTTTGAATCTCAGCTCAGCACCTTTTCAAGCATGTTTCCTGGAGTCCACCTTCCTCTGTGAGGATTAAGTAAGATGAAGTTGAAGAACCTAGCCTGGGACTTGGTGCGTGGTGGTGCTAGTAAAGGTCCCTCTGAGGAGGTGTACCTCCCTCTGCCCCCCATTGCTCTGCCTGGCTCTCTCCAGCCCCCTCCATTTCCAATGTCAGTTGTTTGTGTGGGGCTTGTCCTGTCCCTGCCTGTCACCATCAAGCCCTCAGAGCTACGCCAAGCCCAGCAGTCCGCCAAGCAATTGGGCACCATCCTGCCTAGGGAAGCAGAGCCCTGGCCCTTGCCTTTACCGTGTTCCTGAGTGGTGGATGTGCCTTGCGTAAAATACAGAAGGACGCTGAAGGAGCTATAGTAGATACCGCCCTGTTGGGTCTGGACTGGCCCTTCCTGCTTTGCTGCCAATCGGAAGGCAAGAAGGAAGGTGATGGAGAGAATGAAGCCGGTGGAGAAAGAGACTTGAATCACACCCAATTCCATACAAGTTGCTCTTGGGTTACTTACCTCACCTCTGCCCTCCTGACGAGGCCGTGGTGAGGAGTCATGAGCTCTAATGCTTGTCAAATGCTTCACGTGGAACCGGGCCCCAGAGCCGGCTACCTGCCTGTGGCTGGCTGCACTCGTCGGGAGCTCTGCTTTGCAGAAAGAGATGGAAATTCAGAGCTCGAGCCCCTTTTCAAGGTCACAAAGCTAGTAAATCTACCAGGGTTGGGAAGAAAAAGAGAGCAACAGAGAAGGAGGGGGAGAAAAGGGGGGAGGGGAAGGAGGAAGAGAGGAAGGAAAGGGAGTGGCGGGGAAGGTCCAGAGGGAACTGGCCAGAGCAGGAGCAGCAGGAGGATGCAGAGGGAGGCCACGCTGGTCCTTAAGCTCCCCAAGGACTCTCAGCGGGAAGGAAGAGCTAGCGTGTTTGTGTTCTTGTGCTTACACAACTTGAAGTGATGCAGACATGTCTGCAGGCACCCACTCGACGGGCCGGTAACGAAGCACATCGATTTGTGGGCGCCCTGGTGTCTTGTTGAACACCTGCTCGTTCCTTCTCCAAATGGGTGTTCTCCACTGTGCGCTGTCACAGTAGGTGTTGAGGACTTAGCCTGGGAGGGCTGCCCTCTCTGCCAGACTTCTCTGCCCTCACCAGGGTGGGGGCAGCTGAGGGGTTTCAGGCCAGTCCCACAGCTGAACCTACCTTCCTCCCCCATGCTTGGTTTTAGCCCTCTGAAATCGGGGCCCTCTCCTGCATCACAGGAGGGGGTGGTTGCATCCCAGGCCTTTCACCAGCAGGAGAGGTATGAGTGAAGACTGGCCAGGGTTTGGAAGGGTGAGGATACTTTTCCCTTGAGTTGCCCCTGGAGGGAGTGAAGGAGAGAGGCAGAGAGGCCGCCACCTCCAGAGGGAGCCCTGGAGCTCTGCCTTCCTCAGCAGCCTTCTTGTGCTCTTTTTCTCAGACTTCCACAGCCCTGCATGAACATGCGGGTGGGTGGGTCTTAAATCAGCTGGAGTCTTGGCTTTTAAATGCACACAGCTGAAGTTTACAGAGTAGCCCCCGAGAATCAGGAGATGAAGGCTTGCTGACCGAATCAGGTAGTATGAACTCCAGAGCCAGGTGGATCCGAGTTTAGATCCCAGCCCTGTCACTCAGTGGTGGTGTGATTTTGAAGCTGGTGTGTGTGCTGTTAATTTAGCCCTTGAACCACCATAGGTTCTTGTTGCACGAAGTCGTGAAAAGGAACTCACAGACTTTTTAGATAAGTAAGCAGAGAGAAGCAAACTATTCAAGAAAGGAAATTTAGAGGAAAAAGAACACAAGCAAAAACTCCAAGGCAGCAATGCCAAGGAGGGCCAAAAGACTCAAATATGGGCCCTTGTCTAAGGGAGATTTAAACCTTTTATCCTCTATTCCAAAATCTCACCATCCTATTTTGTGATTGCCTTCTCCTAGTCTCTGTACTGCTCCGAACAGATGTGCCCTTTTCCCAGCTCTTACTTTAGAGTTTCCCTCTCTTTTTAAAGATTTATTTTTATTTATATATGCATACAAGAACTGGGGTGTAGGCCAGAGGTGCGGGGGCAGGGGTGAGGTTTCACCAGACAGATTGGGGAGCAGAACAGGTGGATCCACTGAAATACACTGCTGAGGGGAGCAGCGGGCAAGCCAGGAGAGGGCTGCTGTGCCAGGTGGGTTAGCTCCCTGGACGGGGATAGAACTCATGCTGCAGTGGCTGCAGATAGCTTGTTAGTGCTGAGACTTTTACCCCTGGGCAACCAGGGAGGCCCCTACAGTTTCTGTTTTTACCTCCCCTGTCCAAGGTCTGTTAAAATTTACTATCCCAATTAACCATAAATTTTAGTCTTAAAAATTACTGCCCTGATTAGCTCTCCTGAATTTCTCTGCCCTTACTTCAGAAGCCTCTTTAACTCTTCTGAAGTCCCTGCCTGTACTGACCCTGAAGCTGCCTCATTAACCCTAACTTGCCCTGGAACTCAATTTGGGACTGGGTCCTTAACCAGCAGGGTGCATAATCACACGATGGAAGATCAAGGCAATCCAAACTGACAGGCAGGCAGCCGTGACCTGCATCTCGCATCTTGCTGGTCTCAGGTTCACCCGGGCATGACCCTTCTCTTTAGTGAGGTCTCTCCTCACCTAGTGTCCAGGTTACAAGCACAATGCCAGCAGAAAGCACCTGAGATTTACAGTCTACACCTTGGCTCGTGTATCTTCACTCACTTTGCCTCACTGGCATTTGCATAATGAAGCTTTCAGGTCTGTCTGTACAATGAAAGGCAGTGGCTGTTGGAGACCCCAGGCCTCCTCCAGAGATTGTGGCACGGCTGGAGAATGATCCTGGGCCACTTTAGTCTTGAGTACTGCCACCTGCCCAGGTTTTCCCCTTCCTCCGGTTGAAATGTGTTGAAGATGGGAAACCTGCTGTCAGAGAAGGGCTGTGGGTAGTCCTGGCCAGCTTGGAGGTGGGGGTGGACAGAGGGACAGAGGGGCTTTCCTGGCAGAAAGGGGCTTAAGCACAGGCACGAGCAGCACTCCTTGCTCAGGAACTCCCATGCTGTTCAGTGTGGGTGAGATATCATGGACCCAAGCGATGGTTTTGTCATCCTTTCTTTAAGCAAATTGTCCCCTTGATTTGAGAGGGCTTTTGAAAAGCAGGGGCCACGCGCTAGTCCTTGTCGAATCTTTAGGGCCAGCTATGTGCCTGTTACCCAGGTGGTGAGCTATACATGTTTGTTGAATGAAGGAGTGATAATACCAAGCAAATCAATATCTCTCTTGTTGGGGGTTTTACTGCCTTTGATGGGGAGCAGAATAGCTGACCCCAAAATAGGCCACTTGAAATGTGGCATATTAAGTGGACAATGTGGATTGTCTTAAACTTCAGCTTTTAGGACCCAAAATATGGGGAGAGCTCATGATCTCCCTTTTAAAATGCCTAATGAATTCACCTGTCCCGGGAAAGAAGCTATCTCCAAAGATTACTCAGCTACTGTAAAGTAGGTGTAGCAGATAGGAAGGAATTTAGCAAAATTTGTTTGTTAAAATACCTGTCATTGGGCCTCCCTGGTGGCTTAGGGTTTAAGTCTTAGCACTATCACTGCTATGGATCGGGAGTTCAATCCCCAGCCAGGGAGCTGACCCACATGGTGCAGCAGACCTCTCCAGTCTTAAGCAGTGTATTTCAGTAGATCTGCCTGTTCTGCTTCCCATTCTGACTCTGGTGAATCCACTCACCCCCACCCCATACCTCTGGCCTACACCCTAGTTCTTCTACACAATAAAAATAAATAAATATTTAAAAACAAAAATTCCTGTCATTGTCTTCTGCATGGCCCAGCAACATGTTATTTTTTTTTTTTTTCAATCTCCCTGTGAATTGCCTGCCTTCCGTTTCTCTTTAGTCCAGAATGACATGTATACACCTATTTTGCCTAATTATCTTCAGATTCTTTGTGTGGATTCCCAGACTTATGTAATTAAATTGCTTTTATTTTTCTCTTGTGAATCTATCTGATGTTTGATTATTCAAGCAGCTGAGAAGAACCAAGAGTGGAAAGGGAATTTCCCCTCCCCCACAGTTTCTAGTCACAGGGGAGGCTTATTTCTTAGCTAAGTACTGGAGGGTGTATATGTGTGGGAGGCTTCTCTTATCCTTGGAACTCAGGCGCTGATTTGGAGGTAGGAATACTTGCCCTCCTGCATGATTGATCAGCATAGGTGCCTCCTATAGATTTTCTCCAGGAAGTTTGTCTTGAGATAGAGAGAGGATTTCCCCCAAAGCAGAGGTTATCAAGTGTTGATATCCAAACTTCCTCCCAACTTTCTAAATGAGCTCTTTTTCCCCATCCTCCTTCCCTAGCTTTTCTATGGGCTGGAGATTAACACTGGCAACTAGAATGAACGGAACAAACCACCTTTGTTTTAGGTGAAACTTGGCAGGTTTGATGTGAGGGACTAACCTCTAACAAGGGAGGAATAGTTATAGTTCAAGGAAAAGATAAGAAGTTACCTTAAGAGGTTAAGAGCACTGCTATGAAGAGGGTACAAGATGACCCCCAAAAGTCACAAGGTTTCAACAATTAATATAAAAGGTAATGGGGTTGGAACAAGTTAAAGGCTTCTGGTAATGCACTGCTTAATCACTTTTGAGCCTCTCTGAAGAAAGGAAAAGTTGCTTCTTTTTTTTTTTTTTTTTTTTTTTTTTTTTTTTAATAGAGGCATGCTTTATTTATTTGTTTGCTGGTTTTGTTTGTTTGTTTTTTGTTTATACATGCACTGGGTACAGTCAGAAGTGCGGGAGGGAGGGTGAGAGAATTCACCAGAGCCAGAGCGGGGAGCAGAGCAGGCAGAAGGACCGAAGTACACTGCTGAGGGGAGCAGCGGGCGGCAGGAGAGGTCTGCGCGCCATGTGGGACCCTCCTCCGGTGGCCTGGGAGCAGCCGGGGATCGAACCGGCGCCGCAGAGGCCGCGCGCAGTTTCGCAACCCAGCGCTCAACCGCTGCGCCACCGGGGAGGCCCAGGAAAAGTTGCTTCTGAGTGGACCAACTTTGACTCTTTCTTTTAAAGAGCTTGTAAGGGAAGGGGAAACAATACTCACCAGTTACCTACTATATGCTTGGGTTGAGCAGGTGATGGGGACACGAAGATGAATTAGTGCTACCTGGTCCTGGTCTCATTTACTACTCTTGCCCTACCACTTCCCAGCACAGTGCCTGGCACACAGTAGGAATGTCACAGCATTTGCTTAATGAATGGAGACCATGGTTCTTGCCTCTATAACTTGCTATCTGGTAGAATAGACAAACCTTTGTATGGAACAAAAAATAGTTTTCCTTCTACCCTTCTGAATTTGTGGCTGAGACCTCTTGTGTCTTGTGTATAATAAAAGACAGATTAACAGGAGAAAAAAGTTTAATAACATGTACTTTCTGTATAGATAGGTGAGATTCAGAAAAACCGAGCAACTCACTAAATGGCCTAAGCCACTTCCTTGAAGTAACAGCTAAAGACAAAAGATGTTGGGGGTGGGAGAGGAAGACACAGTAAACAGGGTATGGGTTGTTGTGCAGATTTGAGTTGCTGCCTACTCCATGGATAACAAGAAATACCAAGATTCATTTCCCCTTTTGGTATCATTCCACTATAACTTTATTTCCATAAATGATACTCTGAGAAGTGCTAGGACTCTATTTAGATAGCAGTGAGGTTAGAAAGGAGGTATGTGCTCATGAACAGGCACTTGGATAGCTGAAAACAGGGCCAAGTTGTTCCAAAATACCAGACTATCTCTATTCCCACTTACCAACCCCTATAGGCTATGGCCAATCCTGAGGAGACATGGACATCTCTGGAGATAGGGAATCTTCCCACCAACATCCGGGGAGGTACCTCATTTTCTTTAGATGTCTGAAACTGGGGGCTCGTAACCTTGAAGTTGACTAAGCCCCTATGTCTGAATTTCAACCACTGGCTCAAAGCAGCCTCCCATTCCCAAACTGATGCGGGTTTTTTTTACCCCCATTGCTGGCCTCCCTCCTGCCCTGCCCTTGATGTTTCCTGGCACCCACATTGCTTGTAAGTAGATTCCTTACTCTCCCTGTGCCCAACCTGTTTGTTCCATGTATATTTGCTCATATTGCTCCTGTCTGGAATTACTGACCTGAAAAACACTATTTTCGCTATCTTAGGCATTACCTCGTCTATGAAGATGTTCTTTGCTTCCCTTAAAATCCCATTTCCCCTTTTCATGCCCTCTTTAGGTTAGGGTGAGAGTGACTGACTCTTTTGCCTCATTGTATTGGTCAACACAAGTCACAGTGCTAGTCCAGATTTAAGGAAAATGAAATAGTCTCTACCTCTTGATGAAAGGAGTGTTTGCATATAATGAGAAGAGGCACTGCTTTCCTGCAGCCCCTATTCTGCTCAGCAGGAGGAGCTTCCTGCACTCTGAAAGCTAGTGCTAACCTCCCTGATCCTTTATTCTTCTGCCTTCCAATGGGTTTCTAGAACTTAATTTCCTTGAGTGAGCCCCTTCTTGAAATGCCTGGATTGGTTTCTCATTACCAAACACTTACTGATACAGAGCCTCGGGCACTGTCCTCTCAGGAAAAATCCCTTTAAAAGATTTATTTCTTATAAAACTATTCTTGAAAACTGAGGAGATGAATTGGGACGGAGACCCTGGTATGTGATTCTGGAGGTCCCTCCTTGTAATCCATCGTTGGCTGAATCCTTTTATCTGCCCAGCATTGACTGGGGGGCCTGACCTGGAGGAGGAGAAGAAATTGTCCAGGACTTCCCAGTGGTTCCATTCCAACCACATTTTCCTTCTTTCTGGTTGTTAACTGCTCATCCCAGCATGAAGGAAGCAGTGGGATTATTGTCTCCAATGTATAATGATGAGGGAAACTGAGGCTCAGAGAGGCTTGAAATGGGTGTGTGTGGCAAATCCAGAAGAGCAGCTCTGTGCTCTGTCTGTAAGTTCATGATCTCGTCCCCAAAAAACCAGAAAAATTCTGGGGGAGATGTGGAGGGAAGATTCATTAAGCACCTTTATTATGTTCACACTGATTTTCATGTAATAGTTCATTTGGCTGAATCTACACCAAGACCTGTTTCATGATTCCCATTGATGAGAAAAACAAGGCTCATGGAGCTTTGATGAGTTGCCCAGAGTCACACAGTGGTAGATGTGAGATTCCAACCCAGGCTGTCTAGTCCCAAAACCTGTGTTCTCCCTGCTATACCACCAGCCCCAGAAAAGTTGCTGAGGGGGGAGAGAGGGGCTGGTACTGTTGGTCATTTTCAGGGCCCTTTCTGCAAAAGTGCCTGTGTGTGCCTGTCTGTGCCATGACAGGCTCTCCATGTAGTTGCTCAGATGTTGGTTCAAGCTCTGGGATCTTCCAGTTGAAGGTTGAGCACCACTCATTTCTAGACTCTAACCTGCTGTGTTTAGTGCTTTAAACGCGTTAGCTCCCCTTCTCAAAAACCATGCCAAGTGGTTATGATTATCTCCATTTTATGGACGACAAATCTGAGCTTGGAAACATTAGGTAACTTGTCCCAAATCACGAAGTAAGTGTCAGGATGGGATTTGACAAGGACCTGAATCCACCTGACTCTAAGTCTGTGCCCCCTGCTGGACTTCACTCAGCTTAGAGCAATGAGGAGCGTGACCAAGTGGACTCAAGGTCAGTGTCATGAGTCTCTTTAAAAGGATCATTATTATAAAGAAATTTTAATGAAAATAAAAATGCTTGTGATATGATGCTCCTGAAAAAAGTAGTACATAAAATTCCATGCGCATTGTTCACATATAACCAATAAACCATTAATCAAACTTGCCTATGTAGAAGAAAATAAAACTAGAGAGAACCATCAAAATGTGAACAGTGGTAGTGAAGTTCTGGGTGATTTTTCCTTCTGTTTTTCTAAGTTTGTCAAATTTTCCTCAATGCAAAAAAAGGCCTTTTTAAAACAACAACAACAACAACAACAAAAGGGCCACCCAGGAACAGGTCAGTTAAAGAAAAGATTGACAGAGGGGAACCCTTCAGGCATCAGGAGGGTAGAAAGGAGGAAAGGGAGGCTGGGAGCCAAGTTCCTCCCCTCCTCCAAGAGGAAACCATCTTGGTTTTTGAGGGCCCTGCCTCAGTTGGTCTCTGAGCATTCACTGTGGACACCAGTCTGGGCTGGGTGCTGAGGCTGGCCTGGCCCACCAAAGGCCCGGTGCTCTCCTGACTGTACTGTTTATCTTTGTGTCTTTAAGGACAGGAATGAACACAGTGCAGGTTTTCTGATCCAGCAGACAGGGTGAAGGAGGAGTCAGAGTCCTCAGTGGGATTTACCCGGTACACGGCAGGCAGGGGTGCTGGGGGGCCGGGAGGCTGGCAGTCCTCCCAGCCCCCAGCAAATCTGCACTGTCTCTGGGCTCTCTGGCGTTTTCTGCTTTTGCTTCTTTGCTTCTCTCTCGGCTTCTGCTGCTGCTGGCGTCCCCGTGACGCTGCCCTTAAAAGCCCAGTCTCAGCCCAGGTGAATCCCACCTACCTATGCCCACACCCTGTTCCAGGTGCCCGCCATCAGGCATGCATTCAGGACTGCAAGGATCCATCATCTATCTTGATGGCGGGAAGGCAGAAAAGCCTGACATTTTTCCTTACCCTACAGTGTCCCAAGGCCAAAAGCAATGGCCTGTGCTTGGTGAGAGCACAATAAAGGTTGAATAGTGAGCATCTGCAAGGTCATTTTTTAGGACTGGTGACTTGTCTTTGAGACCTGACTTATCAGCCAAGCCTCTAGGATGAGATAGGAACTGAATTTCACCGTGTTATTAGTGTACCGATGCAAGAAGAGAATCCAGAGGACTCAGCTCTCCTAAATCAGTTTCTCTTTTGTTCCTCTTAGGGCTGCCATCTTCTCTGATGAGGAAACCTCTTCTCAGGTGTGCAGAGGTCTCCATCAGCTCAGGGACTCTTAAATTGTGGGGTTTGAATACATGATATTTAATTTTTCACTATCTAGCTGCTATTAGAATCAGTTGGCTACTTTATAGGCCAAACCATTACAGCTTCATGATGGCCCTGCAAGGCGGTTTCTATCCAGCTTCATCCCGGATCAGCCACCAATCCCAAGGCTCCCTTCTCCCAATCTGCTCCAGCTAAATCATGTCACCTGCTCTCACAGGCCCAATGCTTCAGCCTCTAGTCCTAGCTGTTTGTTTTGCTCTCCTGCCTACTGTGCTCACCCCCTCAGTCCATCTGCCACACACCTCACTTCTCGTTCAAGACTCCTTTACAAAGTCTTTCTTGACTTGTGTTTATCAGTGGAGATGGAGTTCTACCATCTCTAGAACACTGCAAACACTTACTCGATACTTACTTTCTACACTTGGTTGGGAGCTAGGAACCTGGTATATGTTATCTTGAATTCTGACAGCAACTATGTGAGGAAGGACTGTTGTTTCCTTCTCAAAGAAGTGAAGACTATCCCTGGCTCTCTCAGGAATTGATGGTGGAGCAGGATCGACACTATCTGTGAACAGTCAGTGTAAGGTCAGGAATGGACACAGTGCAGGTTTTCTGATCCAGCAGACCGGGTAAAGGAGGAGTCAGAGTCCTCAGTGGCTTTTCAGGTTTTTATTGGGATTTAGCAGGCACACGGCAGGCAGGGGTGCTGGGGGGCCAGAAGGCAGGCAGGTCTCCCAGCCCCCAGTAAGTCTTCACTCTATCTGGGCTCTCTCTGGCATTCTCTTGGCTTCTGCTCGTTCTTGGCTTCTCTCTCGGCTTCTGCTGGCGTCTCTGTGACACCACCCTTAAAAGCCCAGTCTCAGCCCAGGTGAATCCCATCTACCTCTGCCCACACCCTATTCCAGGTGCCCGCCATCAGGCATGCATTCAGGACCGCAAGGATCCATCATTTATCCTGATGGCATAAGCACAGAATAGCCTGACATTTTCCCTTACCCTACAGTCAGGTTTTGCCAGATCAAATTGGATTACTAAGCCAGGTGCTGGCTCCTGTAGCAGTGGCGACTGTGCATTCCCAATAGTCCTCAAGTGACATCACTGATGGTGCCAGGGAATATCCTTGTGCCTTGTTCAGCATCCTCTGGGTTCTAAATAATTTGCTTGCTGACATTTGACCCTGATTGGGGTGACGGGGCATAGAGTAGCAGTCTGGTTGGAGGGGGAGCAGCTAAGAAGGGTCTGAAGCTGCTCTTGGGCAAAAATCATACTGCTTATATGGACTGAGTATTTATATGAGACAGATTTAGAATGGCTTCATGGTGATTATGGGGGACTAAATCCCTTACACAACAATTGTGGAGGGAGTGAGGAAAATTTGGGGATAGAGTGCTGGATTAGGGAAGCAGAAGGTAGAAATGTGATTGTAGGACGCTGTAGGGTAAGGAAAAATGTCAGGCTTTTCTGCCTTCCCGCCATCAGGATAGATGATGGATCCTTGCGGTCCTGAATGCATGCCTGATGGCGGGCACCTGGAATAGGGTGTGGGCAGAGGCAGATGGGATTCACCTGGGGTAAGACTGGGCTTTTTAAGGGCGGCATCATGGGGACGCCAGTAGAAGCTGAAAGAGAAGCTGAGAAGCAGCAGAATGAACGCCAGAGAGAGCCCAGATAGAGTGGGGATTTGCTGGGGGCTGGGAGGACTGCCAGCCTCCCGGCCCCCCAGCACCCTGCCTGCTGTGTACCGGGTAAATCCCAATAAAAGTCTGAAAAGCTACTGAGGACTCTAGGACTCTGACTCCTCCTTTACCCGGTTGCTGGATCATAGAAAACCTGCACTGTGTCCATTCCTACCCACTACAGAAGCCATGTGTCCAGATAAGTCGCCCAACCTCAATACCCAGAGTCAGACGCCAGGTGGTCTGCTTTCATAGAGGGCACAAAATGTCATCTGTTCTTGGAGGAGCCTTCAGTCCAAAACATGTGTGAAAGAAGAACTTCTGTGAACATTAATAATAAATAGTCATTAAAATAGCTCTGAAATGATGAAAACTAGTAGGACTGTTTAGGACCAGATGGATCTTGTGGGGCAAGCTCTCCAGTGCTCACCATTGAAATTAATTGCTCATAAATTGTTTTGGGCAGAGAGAGGGATTTGTTAGGTCCTTGTTGCCTGGAAGGGTATTGAAACCCAGGTCCTACTAGACAGAATCCAGCCTGTGTGAAAGTGGTGCACTGTTCCCTTTACTTTCCTTGTTGATCATTTCACCTTTTTTGGGTTGGTGAAGACATTATTAAACATCCTTAAATGACATCACTAATGGTGCCAGGGAATATCTGATGCCAGGGCAGAGTCCAGCACCCTCTGTGTTGGCCAGTCAGGGCTGAGCAACTAGCTTGTTGGGGGGTGACCCTTATCTCTTTCCATTTTAATGAATGCCTCTTTTTAGGGTAGCAGTAGACATCCAAGCTGTTGCACAGGAGGTGTTGTTCTAGCATCTGTTTCCTCCTTTTATTATTGATTGGATTCTAGGTTCTGGTTCTGAGTGGTAAAGATAATAAAGAAAGAATAGCACATATGAAGCTATTTCATCATTTTCATTGGCATCCTTGTCATCCTCATTTTCTGATCCATCTTGATTCCCTGAATCAAGCTCAGTATGTTTTTGAACTCATGCTCATTCCGAGTATTGTGGTAGGTATTATGAAGGGCTACAGCAATGACTCTTCAAGTATGACTCCTATGAGTTCAGGAAGCTTACAGTTTAGTGGGAAGACAGACACTAAAGAAGTAAATCTATGCTGTGACATTGTGACTAATAATTATTCGGGTCATACTTCTCATATGCTATTTGGTTTTCATTCTCCAGTTCCTGGCTCAGCGCTCCTGAAACCCTTGGCATTTCCTAAGTGATGAGAGCAACAGCAGTGTTTTGTTATATCAATGAGTTAACTTTTGGACTGTACCTAAGCATGGAGGCTGGTGCCTGGAGAACCAACCAAGTAATTAGAGGGTTGCAACTTTCAGTCCTACCACCCAGAGCTCTAAGAAGGGCTGGAAGTTGAATCAGTTGCCAATGACCGATGAGTTAATCAATCATGGCTATGTAAGGAAGCCTCCATAACAACCTAAAAGGAGAGGGTTCTGAGAGCTTCCAGATTGGCAAACCCATGGGGATTTGGGGAGAATGATGATCCCACAGAGGGCATGGATGCTTGGGGTCCTTTCCCTATTTGTTGCCCTATGCATCTCTTTCATCTGGTTGTTCCTAAGTCATATCCTTTTGCAATAAATTGGCAATGCAGTATGTAAAAAGTCCCTTTGAGTTCTGTGAGCCATTCTGTGCATACTTCTAGTGGCTCTAGCAAACTCAAGTTGGGGATCCTGCTAACTTCTGATGTATAGCCAGTTAGGCAGAAGCACAGGTGACAAATGGACTTGTGACTGGATTCTGAAGGAGGAGGGGCAGTCTTGTAGGACTGAGCCCTTAACCTGTAGGATCAGACACTATCCAGGTCCAGGTAGATGATGTCAGAATTGAGTTGACTTGTAGAACAAAACTGGTGTCCAGAGAATTGCTCACAGGTGTGGGGTAACTCCTCCCCCTGATTTAGCATAATTGCCAAAGAGTGGTATAGGAAGCACAGCAGGAAGACCCAGCCTAATCTCCATGGATTGGATGGGGAATGCACACAGGGAGGACCTCCCAGGGGAAGTAAGATCCCAGTTGATAATTGGTGAATTGGCTTTTTGGTTTTGTTTTGTTTGGGTTAGGGGGTGGGGGATAATGAGGGCAGGAAACAAAGAGCATTTCAATGGATAAAAGGATAGCAGAGCAAGGGTCTAGAGAACTTGACATGTTCATGGGCTTCCAGGAAACATTTTGCATTTTGGGAGCACGAGAAGCACCGCTGGAGATGACTAGGATTGCTTAGCCAGTGTGAGGCTGTGGATTTGGGATTTTATACCAAGCAGTTCAGAAGGCTGCATGGTGTTTCAAATGTATATACTAGCAGGTAGCAGATCACAGTAATGGGAGTAAAGATGATAATAATAGCAAACACATGCTATGTGCCAGCCATTGTCCTAAGCAGTTTATAAATATTCACTAATTTACATAAAGATCCATTATAATCCACCTCTGTCTTCTGATACCAGGAAGTGAGACCAAGCCAAAGTCTTACGGGAAAGACTTTGTTGGGGAGAACAGAGAACAGAGGCAGACCTCCGCAGAGTGGTCTGGAGCCAAGTTCTCAAGTCTGACAGAGCTGGGCTTGAAGGAGGACAGGCTGGGAATAATCCAAGAGAGCTAGGTGACGACCACAGGTGGCTTTGGGATTTCTCAGTTCAGCATCAATGGTAGAATGTGTACCATACCCTGAGCCTGGGGGTGGAGGCGGGTGGGTGCTGGCTGGTTTAGCTTCTGCCTTTGCTGTGAACTGCTGGTAATAATGAGGTGCCCTGGATGCTCCTGTATGGGGTCCTTGGACAATGGAATACACAAAATGGACCAAGATATGGCCAAGTAAAAGTATTTCTATGTTATGATCAAAGGCTGAATTTTAACAGTTTTATAATATCGACTGGCTGGTCATCTGTCAATTAACAATATGAGTAATGAAGGCTTTTGTGTCCTTCTTAGTGGTCTGTGTGTGGGGTGGGTTTAGGGATAGGTAGTTTTCAGACCACGCATAGTTTAATGAAAAGAACTCTGGCCATATCTGGAATGCTGGCCTCTAGTGCTAATTTGCTATTTTCTAGTTCTCTGAGCTGGTGCAAACCACTCACCCTGCCCAAATCTCAGGTTCCTCATCTATGGCCTTCATGGAATTGTTAAGAAGATAAAAATGTGTGAAAGCGCTTTGTAGATGGTAACACCTCACTGTATACGAGGTGATGAGATGCTGAGGAAACTGGATGTGCACCAAACCAACATAAAGCTGGCATGTTCCTGAGTGCCAACGTCATGATTTGGTATCATGTGGGAAATGTAGCCGGCAGAGGGCTTGGTGGCCTTTCACGACATTCTCTTCCTAGGAGAGGAGCCAGCGAGCACAAAGCAGGTTCAAAGAGTTGTGTGTCCCAGTGTAGGGGCAGGACCTGGACACAGAGCAGGTTTTCTATGACCCAGCAGACCCGGTAAAGGAGGAGTCAGAGTCCTCAGTGGCTTTTTGCAGGTCTTTTATTGGGATTTACCCGGTACACAGCAGGCAGGGGGGCTGGGGGGCTGGGAGGCTGGCAGTCCTCCCAGCCCCCAGCAAGTCTTCACTCTATCTGGTCTCTCTCCTCTCTCTCCTCTCTCCTTCTGCTTCTTCTTTCTTAGCTTCTCTTTCGGCTTCTGCTGGTGTCCCCGTGACGCCTCCCTTAAAAGCTCAGTCTCAGCCCAGGTGAATCCCGTCTACCTATGCCCACACCCTACTCCAGGTGCCCGCCACAAGACATGCATTCAGGACCACAAGGATCCATCATCTATCCTGATGGCGGGAGGGCAGAAAAACCTGACATTTTTCCTTACCCTACACCTGGACTCCACAGTGCACAGTTGTCATGTGCTTTATGGACTTGGGATAGCTGGGGAGGGAAGGCCTTTCAGATGGCGGTAGTAGCAAGCATGAAGGCACAGAGAGATAAATAAATGCGGGGCTATGAGGAATGTCAGACACGGTGCAGGGTGTTTGCAGGAGATGGTGAGATAACCACAATCCACTGGGGCTGGATGATATGGATGAATGCTACTGTACTGACCAAATTATCGCAAGCATGTCTACTCTTGCTCACCCATTTTGTGATCCAACATCGTGGTCAGAAAGTTCTCATGTCTAATCTAAGTCCACACTGCTAATGGATGGTTGTTTCCCCTGATTTGTCTTCAGAATGATGGAATCCTAGAGTAGAAAAGTTTAGGATGGAAGGTGTAGGGTAAGGAAAAAGTATCAGGCTTTTCTGCCCTCCCACCATTAGGATAGATGAGGGAACCCTGCGGTCCTGAATGCATGCCTGATGGCAGGCACCTGAAGTGGGCACATCTGGGCTGAGAGACTGAGTTTATAGGGAGGCGTCACGGGGACGCCAGCAGAAGCAGAACGAGAAGCAGAGAATGCCAGAGAGCCCAGGTAGAGTGAGGATTTGCTGGGGGCTGGGAGGACTGCCAGCCTCCTGGCCCCCCAGCACCCCTGCCTGCCATATGCCTGGTAAATCTAAATAAAAGACCTGCAAAAAACCACTGAGGACTCTGACTCCTCCTCTACCGGTCTGCTGGATCAGAAAACCTGCACTGTGGCCTGTCCTGTCCGTACAGAAGGTCTCACAAGGACAGACACCAGAGGCAGGGGCAGGGATAATTAGTGAATCTTGGGCTAAACCTGGCTATGGAAGTCTCCAGAAATTGAAGGTGAGGCAGAAAGATTATCAGCCAGAGGTGGGGCAGAGAGGACTATGAGTCTTAGAAGACTGACCCAATCTGACCCCAAAGGGATACTTTCCAAAATAATTCCATCAAAGAACACTCCTTGCCTTGGCAAAACACTGCTTGTGCCTTAAGACTGCCCGTCTGCCCGCAGGCATCTCTTTCCTTGTTCTTTCTTCAGTAAACTTGCCATGTGCTGACCAGTGGGAATGTCTGAAGAATTCTTCTCAGAGGGGCCCAGGATTCCCACGCACTGAGCTCCATCATCTGAACACCATCAAGAAGAGGCAAAAACTCCCCAGTGGCGCAGCGGTTGAGCGCTGGGTTGCGAACCTGCCTGCGGCCTCTACGACGCCGGTTCGATCCCCGGCTGCTCCCCGGCCACCGGAGGAGGGTCCCACATGGCGCGCAGACCTCTCCTGCCGCCCGCTGCTCCCCTCAGCTATGTACTTCGGTCCTTCTGCCTGCTCTGCTCCCCGCTCTGGCTCTGGTGAATTCTCTCACCCTCCCGTGCTTCTGGCTGTACCCAATGCATGTGTAAACAAAACAAAAAACAAACAAACAAATAAATAAACATGCCTCTATAAAATAAAAAATAAAAAAAAAGAAGAAGAGGCAAAAACCACACTTTATAGAGAGCCCCATCTTGATAAATGTGCTGGTCTGGATTCCAAAGCTTGTCCCTGAGGAAAGATTTTGGCATCTAGAATGACCCGAGTAACCAACCAGACAGCTTTATCCTGTCCAGGGGGAGAAGCTCTGGCTGCTCTTGGGTTCCTAGGGAGATCTTCTTTGTCTTTCTGATGGATGAAAGGACTTGTGATTCCCCCATTCAGTTCATATGGATGAACCCAAGGTAAGAAGCAAGAAAAAGAGGTAGGCTTCATCTTCTTTGTCTTTGTAATAGAATAATTTACCAATGCCAAACAGCATGTTGAGAAGCAACATTCAAAAGAAAAGTGACACAGGTTTTTAAAGGTAAATGTTTATTTCTGACTTAAAAAATGGGTACTTCTGGTTATATTACAATTGTTCCCAAAGCAAGAAAGTGATCTCTGCATCAGAGGGCCCCGTGTTCATATTCTGACCTGGATATTTATTACAGTAATGAAACATTTGTCTCTCCCTTATTGCCCCATCCCATAAACTCCTTTATTTACCCTCTAGGCTTAACAACTTTGTTTTTACATTTCAAGGAAAAGAATACACTGAGAAAATAGCACCAGCACTGCTGACCACCAGGTGACAGCAACAGCAAACAGGCACCAACCTCAATCACCCCACCCCAAATCCCCAAACTCCTGTGTCACCAGGATGAGATGCTGACCCTTGTCTATTGCCCTCCCCGCCACTACTCTCTTGTAACTCTGGATAAATACCCCAGCACTCTGTCAGAAAGCAGGACGGTGGTCTTTCAGACAGGAGTCTGCTGCCCTTCTCAATTTGCCCACAAATTACTTTCCCCTCCTCAAACTTTACTTTTATTGGACGAGCAAACTGAGACCAGCGTTCGGTAACACTATTTCGGAAATCCTGGGCAAGTTACTGCCCTCTTCTGAGCCTGTTTCTTGTCTGTAGGACAGGTGGGGTAGCGTGGTAATCCTTTCTCTACAGGGTTGTTATAAAAATGGGCACCTTAAGCACAGAGTCCTGGAGTTGATGAGCCCCACCCCTTGCCTGTTATTCGTTTCTCTTGCTCCTCTCATTTTTTTTTTTTTTTAATTCTTTCCCAGACCCTCTTGCCTGGACCAAGCGTTGGGCCTGCCAGAGGGACTTCAGGGCAGAGCTCACAGCTGTTTTCCTTCATTAGCACCTGGGGCTTAAGCAGCTCCCCCCCACCCCCACTCCGGGCCCCCCACCTGGAGGATCAGGGAATTCCTTCTGGAGGTAAGCCATTGTTGCTCTCCTTTTCATCCCTTTCATCCTCCTTATCAAACCTGGTGATGAAACCCAGTGGCCTCTGACACATAGCTGTGCTGTCAACTGCCCTTTCCTCTGGAATTTAATCAGAATTTACAGGCCAGCTCTTGGGGCGGCTACAGTTGGGAAGCTCAGTATATTCTGGGCTTCTTAGGCGGTGTTGCTTTTCCCATTATTGCAAATACTGAATGTTCTGATGTTCATTTTTTTATATAGGAAGGCATGGAATATCAGACATTTTATTTTATTTTATTTTAAAGATTTATTTATTTATTTATACAAGCACTGGGTACAGTCAGAGGCGCGGGAGGGTGAGAGAATTCACCAGAGCCAGAGCGGGGAGCAGAGCAGGCAGAAGGACCGAAGTACACTGCTGAGGGGAGCAGCGGGCGGCAGGAGAGGTCTGCGCGCCATGTGGGACCCTCCTCCGGTGGCCGGGGAGCAGCCGGGGATCGAACCGGCACTGCAGAGGCTGCGGGCAGCTTCTCAACCCAACGCTCAACCACTGCACCACCGGGGAGGCCCAATATCAGACATTTTAATAAGAATTCCCCATGGAGAGGAGACTGCCTCTCTGGGGGTCAGTTGCCACTTCAGAGACCAGCGATGCAGCTTTATAGCAAGAATTATAATTAAACAGACTCCAGAAAGTACCTAAAATGATGTGTCCCTGTGACCAGGAGGCTAGTCTAGATTCAAGGCGAAAGAGGGAGACTCTTTCTTGAAAATAATGCCAATTGGCCAGAGCAAGATGTTCCTACCCCCCAATTTTTTCCTCTGAATAGTCGGGAGGAGTATTGGCTGGAAGCCATTTTCTTAATTAACTTCGGGCTCATCAGTTCATTGAACCTATGAATACTTATTGTGTAAATTTATTCAGCTCTATTAGAACAGGAAAGATGTTTACATGGTTCAGAATTCAGAAGGTACACTGTAAGTCTCCCTCTAACCCAGTCCTCAGTCACCTGATTTCCCTCTCCAGAGGCAAGCAACATTATAATTTTTTCCCCTATCTTCTTTGTTGTTGTTTTTTTTTTAAGATTTATTTATTTATGCGTACAAGAGCTGGGGTGTAGGCCAGAGGCGTGGGAGGGCGGTGAGAGGATTCATCAGAGACAGTGGGAAACAGAACAGGTAGATCAGACATCCTTTTCCCCCTAATAGATCTACTTGAAATACACTGCTGAGGGGAGCAGTGGGCGAGGCAGGAGAGGTCTGCTGTGCCATGTGGTTAGCTCCCTGGCCAGGGATTGAACTCATGATGCAGTGGCTGCTTCTAGCTTCATAGTGCTGAGACTTAACCCCTCGTACCACCAGGGAGGCCCCCTCTATTTCTCTGAAGCTATCTTATGCACAGAAAACCTGTATGTACTCTTACTTCCCTTGGCATTTTTTTCCCTCATAAATGGTAGTCAACTATAAACTCTGTTCTGAACGTTGATTGGTTTTAATTTAATAAATGTTGAAATTCTTTCCCTAAAATGCATCAAAAACATTTTTATGATTTGTTTTGGTTTATTGAATGATGGAATCACAACTTTTTTACAATGGTTTGTTTCCACTCTTTTTATAAATGATACTGCAGTATGTAACTCTGCACAGATGTTATTTTATACACTGGCAAGTTTATCTGTAGGACAAGTTCCTAGGAGGGAATAGCTGCATAAAAAGGTATATTTATAATTTTGAATGATATGGTAAAATTATTCAGTTTAGAAGTTGGACTGACATCCCTGTCAGCCACATGCAAGAGTGTTTTCAACATGCAAGTATGTGTTATTGAGTGTTTATTATGTTCCACTTACATTGGAGGTTAAAGAGGTGGAAGTAACCTTCAGTGGCTTAAGGTAAAGAGGTAAAGAAAGCAAAAAATACAATTTTAAAAGGGCAAAAGACTTGCACAGATACTTCACCAAAGGTATATGGATGGAAAGATAAGTGAACAAGCACATGAAAAAATGCTGAGCATCACAGTAACAAATGAAAAATACATAATAATATACCATTAAACATCATTTAGAATGCCTAAAATAAAACATTGACAATTTCAAATGCTAATTAAGATGCAGAATAACAGGAACTCCTATACCTTGCTGGAAATGCAAAAATGGTAGAGGGACTTTAAAAAGCACTTTGGTTGTTTCTTTTTTTTTTTTTAAATTTATTTATTTTTGTTTTATGTATACAAGCACTGGGTACAGTCAGAAGCACGGGAGGGTGAGAGAATTCACCAGAGCCAGAGCGGGGAACAGAACAGGCAGAAGGACCGAAATACACTGCTAAGGGGAGCAGCGGGAGCGGCAGGAGAGGTCTGTCGTGCCATGTGGGACCCTCACTCATTGGCCGGGGATCGAACCGGCACTGCTGAGGCTGTGGGCAGCTTCTCAGTCCAGCGCTCAACCGCTGCTCCACCAGGGGAGGCCCTATTTCTTATAGTTAATACACATCTACCATATGACCCAGAAACCTTACTCTTAGAGAAATGCAAATTTATGTCTGTTTATAGCAGTTATTTGTAATTGCTAAAAACTGGAAACAACCCAATGTTCCTTAATTAAGGAACTTGTAGACAACTGTGGCATATCCATTCAATGAACTACTACTTTGCAATTAAAAGGACTACTGATACAACACTGAATGAATACCAAGCGTCTTAGGCTAAGTGAAAGAAGCCTGATTCAAAAAGGTACATTCTACATGATTCTATTTATCTGACACTCTGGAGAAAACAAAAATAGAGGGACAGAAAATAGATCAGTGGTTTCTAAACATCTTTGAGCTCAAAATCTGAGCTACATGATCTCTCAGCAACTAGGGAGTGCCTCTTATCAGTGGACACAGCTTTAGAATAATTGTAGTATAATACATTTGATCTCACACAAGATGCTATGGTAGTAGACCCTAGGTTTGGGGGCTGCTTGCTAATCCACTTACTTAAAACTCTTTCTATCCCTGGCTACACATTAGCCCCTCCCAGGAGGAGGGGCTAAAACTGATGTCTGGTCCCAATAAGACCAATTCATCCAGAATCTGTAGTTGGAGGGCTGGTATTTATAATTTTTAAAAGCTCCAGATGATATTTTTTCCTACGTCATGTTTTTACTACCTTTCCAAATCATTAAGACAATAAACAAGGCACAAGCAGAAGCAAATTGAAAAACGTTCAACATTTTTTTTTTTTAACGTTCAACATTTTTAATAAAATTTCAGAGATGGGACTCTCATTTTGTTATACTATATATTTTTTAATAGCATACTGCTTTCAACTCTATTTTTTTTCCCTTTCAATATAAAATTCTATACTAGAGGGCCTCCCTGGTGGCGCAGCGGTAGAGCGCTGGGTTGCGAAGCTGCCCGCGGCCTCTGCGGCGCCGGTTCAATCCCCGGCTGCTCCCCGGCCACCGGAGGAGGATCCCACATGGCGCGGAGACCTCTCCTGCCGCCCGCTGCTCCCCTCAGCAGTGTACTTGGGTCCTTCTGCCTGCTCTGCTCCCCGCTCTGGCTCTGGTGAATTCTCTCACCCTCCCGCGCTTCTGACTGTACCCAGTGCATGTATAAACAAAACAAACAAACAAGCAAACAAATAATAAAGAAAAACATGCCTCTATTAAAAAAAAAATTCTATACTAGAACTACATCACAAACATTTTATAAATATGCAGGGAGAAATTTTTAAGATTAGATCTATACAATGTTAAAATACTTACATTCAATTTATCCTACTATCTTATCTATGAGGTTACAAGAAGGTTACCCTGAGATCATTTTTTGGTATTTTTTTATTGAGGTAACATTGGTTTACAACACGGTATATGATTTAGGGATACAGAGTCATGCCTCTTCAGATGTTTGTTAACACACCACACCTACCGCCAAAATACCCATAGTCCTCAACCAAAGTCCACAGGGTTCCGTCTTACCCTCCCCCTCAAGTAGCCTCAGTTTGTTCAGATTTCTAGGGTTTCATTTGATTTTGTCCATTCTTTAGTTGTTGTGTTTTTATATGTTCCACAGCGAAACCATCCAGTATTTGTCTTTCTCTTTCTGACTTACTTTGCTTAGCATACGCTCTTCCAGTTCCAACCATGTTGTCACAAATTGCAAGAGTTCACCTTATTTTATCTATAATCTGAGAAGTGCGCCATTGTGTATAAATGCTCCACTTAATCCACTCCTCTGTCACTGGGCACATGGGTTGTTTCCATAACTTGGCTATTGTAAACAGTGCTGCAATGAACTTAGGAGTGCAAATATCCCTTTGAAATCGTGTTTTTACATTCCTTGGGTACCTAGGAGTAGAACTGCTGGATTTGAGATAATTTAAGATTGGGGAAAAAAAGAATTTGACAATGAAATAATACTTTAGCCTGAGACAATAGACAAGAAATAAAACACTGATCTTCTTTCTAAAATCGCCCTACCCTTTATGTAATTAGGGCCAGCCACCACACCTTACAATAATATAAATCACTTCACTGAAGCTACTTTAAGCCAACAAGGTAATACAGTGAAAATTCTTCTCAGCAATAAATAGAAAATTAGAACAAAGAAAATCTCCTGAATAATCATTTAAATGACTCCAAAATGGTTTTTATTAAATATTTACATTACTTTTATATATATGTATTACATGTCATTATTTTTGAGAGATTATCAATGAAGTTACTCTTCGCAGTATGGGCCCGAGATTCACATTCAAATGGTGTCTCCAGGGCCTCCCCGGTGGCGCAGCAGTTGAGCGCTGGGCTGCAAAGCTGCCCACAGCCTCTGCAGTGCCGGATTGATCCCTGGCCGCAGGTGAGGGTCCCACATGGCGTGCAGACCTCTCCTGCAGCGCCCACTGCTCCCCTCAGCAGTGTACTTTGTCAGTCTGCCTGCTGTGCTCTCCACTCTGACTCTGGTGATTCTTTCACCCTCTAGTGCTTCTGACCATACCCAGTGCTTGTATAAAATAAATAAATAAATCTTTAAAAAAAAAAGAAAAAGGTGTCTCCAGTGGATAACTTTGTGATCCTACCAAGCTACCTGCCTATTGGCGTTTCCTCTACTGCTCCATGGCCGCCTGGGAGGATGGTGAAGGAGAGCAGAGGGCGCGAGATCTGAGTGCACCTGGAGGGCTCCTGGAAACAGGGAGTTGAGCTCCAGCCCCAGAGGTTCCCCATGAGGTAGGTCTGGTGGGGGCCCAAGAATCTGCATTCCTACCAAGGTCCCACAAGTTAACACTGCCAGGAGAAGACACAACTTTGAGAGCCACCGAAATAAAGCAGAGACATAATATCAATTGCATAAATCTTTGTCTCCCCCGCCCCCGCCCCCGTCTTGACTGACAGGTTAAGAGGGGAGAAAAGGCTTTATAATTATGTGAGTCAGCTCATTTTATTTAGTACACATCTTCAAGGTGATTATATTATCTCATTTTATAGAGGAGAAAATTGAAATTCCCCCAAATGAAATGACTTGCCCAGAGCTTTACAATGAGGAATCGGTGAATCTGGGGTTCACACTCAATCTATCCAGTTCAGCCACAGCAATTACATCAGTGGAGGGCTTTTCATTTCCTTTTGTCTTCCTATGTGATAGTCTGTTTTCTATTTCAACTCTATTTTTTTTTTTCCTGTGGGTGTTCTGATGTACCTTCGGAGTTCAGTCCATCAGTCTGGAACAAGTTATTTTGGCTCTTTCAGCCTCGCTTTCCTGATGTGTAAAATGGGGGGGGGGGAGTATATTACTCACCTTGTGGTGGAATCACAAACACATGTAAACCACCTGGCAAACGCAAGGTACACAACACTTGGCACTTGCTACCATCACCCAATAACCTCTTTTTCTACTACTCTCTCGCGTTAGCCATCTTAGTCACAACTTCCTCCGATCATGTGTTTGAATTGTCATCAGTATGTCTCCTTATAGCACCTATTATATAACAGGGTGTTATGAATATTAAATGAGATAGCAAGATGCATAGCAACCAGCCACTCAACAAGCAAATATTTATTAAGTATCTACACTGTGCCAAGCATGGGGTACAGCTATGAAGTGGAACATCCCTGCCCAAAGGAACTTAGATGATTATTCTTGTCAGTTCATTGTGGAGGTAGCAGAGATTAGATCTCTGACATTTTCATAAAACCACTGCTGCCACCTCTCCGATACTGTTTTGCTTTGCTTCTGAGCTTCTTTGCTTTGTTGGTTGGTGGGTCTCAGCATGCCCTGGAGTACTTCGAATCCTACTTTTGAACTCCGAACAGTTCCCTTAAACAAATGGAGCTGATCTCATACAGCTGAGACACCTTCTAGTCACACTATCAACGGTGTAGCAGGTGTGACCTGCTGCTGTGATTCTCAAGACAGCTACAAAAGCTGGAGTCAAGAACTTGCTTTTCCTTCCAGCATCTGCCACATCTGAGAATCTAAATTTCCATAATTGGTGCAGATCCTGAGAACTTGTCAAGGTCACCAGTGTCTTTCATGTTGCTAAATCCAATGCTCAGTTCTCAGTCCCCACCTCAGCAGACCCATCTGCAGCCTCTGGCAGAGTTCATCCCACACACTCTTCTCCCTGGAACACTTTCTTCCCTTGGCTTTGAGAAGACCACAGTCTCCTGGTCTATAGTTTCCTCCTAACCTCTAAGGAGTTGTCCAAAACTGACCTCATTGCTCCACCTGACTGGCTTGATCTCTTTACCTTCCCAGCTAAAAATACTCCCATCCCTTCCAGTTGCTCAGGTCAAAATTCCTAGAATCACCTTTTATGCCACACTTTCACTTACACTCCACATATATTCCACTAGCAGATTTTGTTAGTTCTACCTTTAAAATATAGGGAGAATCCAATCCCTCCTCCTTATCTCAGCTGCTACCAGCTTGGTCCCAGATACCATCATCTCTTGCCTGAATTCTTTTAATAGCATCCTCACTTCTATCCTTGTTCTCCCAGCTGATTTATTTTTGACCCCAGAGACCAGGTTGACCCAGATGGCATCACACCACTGTTCAAAGCCCTCCCCATGGCTCCCTGTGTCTCTCAGAGAAAAGCCAATGTTCTTAAAATGGCCCTAAGCCCCGCGTGATCTGGCCCCTAGGATCTCTTCCACTGTCTCTGCTCCTCTCTGCTCCAACCACACTGGTCTCCTTGTTACATTGCCAGGCTCAGCCCACATAGGGCCTTTGCACTTGCTAATCCTTCTTTCTGGCATGATGCTTCCCCATGCCCGCCTCCCCCCCCACCCCCAGCACACACAGATAGTGGCATGAATTGCTCCCTAACCTTCTTTAATTCCTCGTTACCTGCTCAGTGAAAATTCCTCTTTACCTGCTTCTTGACTTCTCTGACCACCCTGTTTAAAACCTCCACACTCAGGAGATTCCTGGACCTACTAAACATAGAGCTTCCATATGATCCAGCAATTCCACTCCTAGGTATTTACCCAAAAGACACAGAAACATCAACTCCAAAGAGCACCTGCACCCCTATGTTTATAGCAGCACTGTTTACAATAGCTAAGCTTTGGAAACAACCCAAATGCCCAAAAATCGATGACTGGATCAAGAAGATGTGGTACATATACACCATGGAATGTTACTCAGCATTCAAAAAAGATAAACACATGCAATTTGCAGCAACATGGATGGCGCTGGAAGGGATCATGCTCAGCGAAATAAGCCAAAAAGAAAAAGAAAAATACAAGATGGTCTCACTCATAGCAGGAATCTAGAAAACTTAAATAAGGGACCAGGAAAATGAATAACTATAAGAAAGTGAAAATCAAAATCAACAAAAAACTATGAACCAGAGACACTTTTTGGGGGGTGGGGGGCGGGAGGGGAGGGATTGGGGTCAGAATGGGGGGGTTGCACAATGGATAGATCAACAAGACAAAAAATAAGTAAAGAAACCAAAGCTCTAAATAAAGACCTAGAGCAATTGGGCTTAACAGACATCTATAGAACACTAAACCCCAAAAAAATGGAGTACACATTTTTCTCAAGCGCACACGGATCATTCTCCAGGATCGATCACATACTGGGGCACAAGACAAACATCAACAGATACACCAAGATTGAAATCATATCAACCATCTTTTCTGACCATGAAGGCATCAAACTAGAAATAAACCATAAAAAGAAGGCAAGGAACTTTCCTACCTCATGGAGATTAAAAACCACACTACTGGAAGACCATTGGACTAATGAGGAGATCAAAGAAGAAATTAAAAAATTTTTTGAATTGAACGACAAGGAGGACACCAATATCCTAAATGTATGGGATGCAGCAAAAGCAGTAATAAGAGGAAAATATATAGCAATAGAAGCTCACATCAAGAAACAAGAAAGAACGCAAAGAAACAACCTAATCTCGAAGCTCAAAGATCTAGAAAAAGAACAACAAAAAAACCCCAAAACCAGTAGAAGAAAAGAAATAATAAAAACCAAAGCAGAAATAAATGAAATTGAAACTAAAAAAACAATCCAAAAGATCAATGAAACCAAGAGCTGGTTCTTTGAAAAAATCAATAAAATAGACAAACCCCTAGCCAGGCTCACAAAGGAAAAAAGGGAGAAAGCACAAATAAACAGGATCATCAATGAAAGAGGAGAAATCACAACGGACACAGCAGAAATCAAAAGAATAATCAGTAACTACTATGAACAGTTATATGGAAACAAGTTTAACAATCTAGAGGAGATGGACAAATTCCTACAACTCTACAATCACCCAAAGCTAGATAAAGAAGAAATAGAACACCTAAACAGACCAATTACAATTAGCGAAATTGAAATGGTAATCAAAAACCTCCCCAAAAACAAAAGCCCAGGACCTGATGGATTTACAAATGAATTCTACCAAACATTCAGAGACGAATTAGTGCCTATCCTTCACAAACTCTTCCAAAAAATTGAGAAGGAAGGGACAATACCAAACACGTTCTATGAAGCCAACATTACACTAATACCAAAACCGAACAAGGACAACACAAAAAAGGAAAACTACAGGCCAATCTCCCTAATGAACACTGATGCAAAAATCCTCAATAAAATTTTAGCTATCAGAATCCAACAATGTATCCATAGGATAATTCACCACGACCAAGTTGGATTCATTCCAGGGGCACAAGGATGGTTTAACATCCGAAAATCAATCAACGTTATCCAACACATCAACAAAAAGAAATATAAAAACCATATGATAATATCAATAGATGCTGAGAAAGCTTTCGACAAAGTGCAACACCCATTCATGATAAAAGCCCTTGAAATTCTTGGGATACAAGGAACATACCTCAACATCATAAAGGCCATCTATGACAAGCCAACAGCCAGTATCATTCTCAATGGTGAAAAGCTGAAAGCAATTCCATTAAGATCTGGAACAAGACAAGGATGTCCACTCTCACCATTGCTTTTCAATATAATACTGGAAGTCCTAGCCAGGGCAATAAGACAAGAGAAAGATATCCAAGGAATCCAAATAGGAAAAGAAGAAGTCAAACTATCACTATTTGCAGACGATATGATATTATACATAGAGAACCCCAAAAACTCCACAGAAAAGCTAATTCAACTCATCAATCAGTTCAGTAAAGTGGCAGGATACAAAATCAACACGCAAAAGTCAGTAGCCTTCCTATACACAAACAATAAATCTGAAGAAGAAGAAATCAAAAAGACCATCCCTTTTGTTATTGAAACAAAAAAAATCAAATATTTGGGAATAAATCTAACAAAAGAGGTAAAGGACCTATACAAAGAAAACTATAAAACACTGTTAAAAGAAATAGAAGAAGACACAAAGAAATGGAGAGACATCCCCTGCTCATGGATTGGAAGAATAAACATTATTAAAATGGCCATCCTTCCAAAAGCAATATACAGATTCAATGCTATTCCAATCAAAATTTCAATGTCATTCTTCAAAGAAATAGAACAATTATTGATGAAATTCATATGGAATCACAAAAAACCCCGAATAGCCAAAGCTCTCCTGAAAAAAAAAGAAGGGAATGGAGGCATCAGACTCCCAGACTTCAAACTATACTACAAAGCCATAATCATCAAAACCGCATGGTATTGGAACAAGAACAGACATACAGACCAATGGAATCGAATAGAAAATCCAGAAATAAACCCACAGGTTTATGGTCAACTAATCTTTGACAAAGGAGCAAAGACTATGCATTGGAGCAAAGAAAGTTTGTTCAATAAATGGTGCTGGGAAAACTGGGTCGCTACATGCAAAAGAATGAAGCTTGACCACCACCTCACACCATACACAAAAATCAACTCAAAATGGATTAAAGAACTAGACATAAGACCTGAAACCATAAAATATATAGAAGGAAATATAGGCGAAACACTACGTGATTTGCACATCAAAGACATCTTTACAGACACATCACCCAAAGCTGTGATAGTGAAGGCAAAGATAAACAGCTGGGACTATATCAAATTAAAGAGCTTTTGCACAGCAAAAGAGACAATAACAAAAACAAAGAGAAACCCCACCAACTGGGAGAACATTTTTGCACCCAACACTAATGATAAAGGACTGATCACAAAAATCTGCAAAGAGCTGATGAGTCTCAACAACAACAAAGAAAATAATCCAGTCAAAAAATGGGCAGAAGAGCTTAAAAGAAACTTCTCTGAAGAGGAAATGCAAATGGCCAACAGGCATATGAAAAAATGTTCAACATCACTTGTCATCAGGGAAATGCAAATCAAAACTACCATGAGATACCATCTTACACCAGTGAGAATGGCACATATTAAAAAAACTAGCAACAACAAATGTTGGCGAGGGTGTGGAGAAAAAGGAACTCTTCTGCACTGTTGGTGGGAGTGCAAACTGGTCCAACCACTGTGGAAAGCTGTGTGGAGATTTCTGGACCTACTAAACATAGAGCTTCCATATGACCCAGCAATTCCACTCCTAGGTATTTACCAAAAGGACACAGAAACATCAATTCCAAAGAACACCTGCACCCCTATGTTTATAGCAGCACTGTTTACAATAGCTAAGCTTTGGAAACAACCCAAATGCCCAAAAATAGATGACTGGATCAAGAAGATGTGGTACATATATACCATGGAATATTACTCAGCATTCAAAAAAGATAAACACATGCAATTTGCTGCAACATGGATGGCGCTGGAAGGGATCATGCTCAGCGAAATAAGCCAAAAAGAAAAAGAAAAATACCGGATGGTCTCACTCATAGCAGGAATCTAGAAAACTTAAATAAGGGACCAGGAAAATGAATAACTATAAGAAAGTGAAAATCAAAATCAACAAAAACTATGAACCAGAGACACTTTTAGGGGGGCGGGGGCGGAAGGGGAGGGATTGGGGTCAGAATGGGGGGCTGCAATTGTATGGGGAATATAACAATAAAATTTATAAAAAAAAAAAAAAAAAAAAAAAAAAAAAAAAAAAAGAATGGGGGGGTTGCAATTGTATGGGGAATATAAAAATAAAATTTTAAAAATAAATAAATAAATCTTAAAAAAAAAAAATAAAACCTCCATACTCAACCATCCTTACCCCCTTCCCTGCTTTGTGTTCCTTCACAGACTTACTGTTTTCTAAAAGACTAAGTGGTTCTGATGGGGTTCAGAGGATGGAGTGTCATTTGAACCCCGTCAGTTCCATATTTGTGTCATCTTTCACCTGACTGCTTCACCTGAGGATGGTAAGGACTTTTGTGTGTTTTGCCCACCCTTCTATACCAAGCACCCAGCATGGTGGCTGGCACACAGTAAGCCCTTAATAAATATTTGTCAAGTGCACAAGTGTCTGACATTTGGCAAGTTCTTACTATGTGCCAGGCACTGTGCTAAAAACCTTCATGGAGTCTATAATTTCATTCTCTAGCAACACTGTGAGGTGGACCCTATTATTATTTTATAGATCAGGAAATGAAAACTTAGGTTAAGTAACTTGCCTGAGGTTACATGGTTAGAAAGTGTTAGAATTTGGATTTGAATGCCCCTTGCCTGCCAGAACCTAGGTCCCTAACTTCTTTGCTGTGGTGGTGCATTCCGTCTGGAGCCTCTGCCTCCAGGAAGTCTTCCTGAACCCACACTGTTGAGGTTTACACAGCACAAGGCACCATCTCGGTCACAGCAATTTCCTGTTACTATAGGAGTCCATTTTTAGGTCTCACTCCCTGTGGACTGTTTTCTACGATGGTGCCTTTTTGTGTTTACTTTCCCAGCCTGGCACGTTGCTGTAGGAGGTTGTGTCTTCCAGGCATCTGGGTTGATAGTTGTCAGGCGCTGTGTCAGAGCCCACGACCATCGCATCTGACTTACAAAAGGTGGGGAGCAGGGTGGCCTTGGGACTTGTCTGCCTTCACCCAAGCGCCAGGTAGAAACTCAGTAACTTCTTGTTGACTCAAAAGACCCAATTCCTTTAAGAAATTGACTTGAGGGCCTCCCCGTTGGCGCAGTGGGTTGAGCGCTGTGCTGTGAAGCTGTCCGCAGCCTCTGCAGTGCGGGTTTGGTTCCCGGCTGGCCAGGGAGAAACCCACATGGCGACGCAGACCTCTCCTGCCTCGCCGGCTGCTCCCCTCAGCAGTGTCTTCTGTCCGTCTGCCTGAAGTTCTGCTCCCCACTCTCTCTGGTGAATCCTCTCACCCTCTGGTGCCTCTGACCTGTACCCCTGTTCTTGTATAAATAAATAAATCTTTTAAAAAAAAAAAGAAATTGACTTGAGTCCTTCAGGCCACAAAGGAGTGGATTTTTTTTAATGCCTCAAGGAGGATTCTTTGGAAGGGAGATATTTTGGCAAAGCTTGCTTTGCCAGGGTGCTCTTGGAGGAGATTGCTATGGTATCTTGCCCTTTCTGGGTTAGCTGAATAGCAACTCGTTCTCTCTTGATAGACACACAGTTGTGTCCTTGTTAAAAATTTTTTTAAATTTATTTTTATTTTATATATTTTTTACATCATTTTTCATTTTTGCACAATGTATGCATTTTCATTTTGGTTATATTCCCCATACAATTGCACCCCCCTTATTTTGACCCTAATCCTTCCTCCCCCTCTTCCAGAGTATCTCTGGTTTATAGTTGCTTGTTGATTTTGATTTTTACTTTATTATAATTAGTTTTTTTCCTGGTCCCTTATTTAGGTCTTCTAACTTCCTGCTATGAGTGAGGTGAAATAAGCCAGAAAGAAAAAGAATAAAAATTGATTTGAAAGAAGATGCTTTTGCCTCAGTTACTGAGGGTAGGTTCAGCACAGCAGTACTTCTTGCAACTTGGGTATGGATGGTTAATTAGAATTTAGGCAAAGTTCAGCACATTCCCTGGATATTGGTACTTTTGTTTCCTCTTAGCCATAATGTAACTTCTTGTAATTTGTCTCTGTGTTAAAAGCAGAGCACCTACATTTAGGAATGAGATGGATAGATAAGATTCAATTATGAGGGTTCTCACTTAATTACAGCTGATTGATTTTGCAAATAATGGGACCCTAAGACAACTTTGTGAACATGTATCATGTTTTCTTATTTATTTATTTATTATTTTTAAAATTTATTTTTTACATCATGTTCATTTGTTTTAAATATTTATTTATTTATACAAGAATTGGGGTACAAGCCAGATGCGTGGGAGGGTGAGAGGATTCACCAGAGACAGAGTGGGGAACAACAGGCAGACTGACGAAATACACTGCTGAGGGGAGCAGCAGGCGCAACAGGAGAGGTCTGCTTCGCCATGTGGGACCCTCACTGGCAGGCCGGGATCCAACCTGTGCTGCAGAGGCTGCAGACAGCGTCACAGCGTGGCGTTCAACCACCTGCACCACCAGAGGAGGCCCTCATTGTTCATTTTTAAACAATATTTGCTTCCCTCTCCCACTACCAGGTGTAGTCCCCATAGAATTTCCTTCACCAATGTACCCGTGCACCATCACCTCAGTGCCCTGTGCTCCTCCCTTCCACCCTCTGATCCCTCTCCCTCCTCCTCCCCTGCAGGATGTCTCTGATTTATAATTGTCTGTTTTTGTTTTGTACTGTTACTATTTTTTTTACACTGATGTCTTATTTGGTTCCCCTATATTCCTCCTATAAGTGAAACCATCGATATTTTTCTTTTTCCTTCTGGCTTATTTCACTAAGCATAATTCCTTCTAGCTCCATCCACATTGCTCGAATGGCATGAGTTTATCTTTTTTGATTGCGGAGTAATATTCCATTTTGTATATATTCCACATCTTCATGATCCAGTCATCTGATTTGGGGAAGTCTCATGTTTTCTGATCCTATAAATTTACCAAGTCACACCTTATTATAACCAGCCCTGAGCTCAGTTGGAATATTGTGGCTGCTCAGTTACTTTGTTAGCTGACAATTGTTTTAATAAGTGAACTTCTGTTGATCTCCCTGGCTTAGGAATCGTTTGTTCTATACATATTTGTGCAGGGCTGATACTGGTGTAGCTAGGTTTGTCTGAAAGATCAGATTGTGGATGTGTGTTGCTGTGAGAAGTGCTTTGCCTAAAGCAGAAAAGGTGATCCGCTACAACTACCTGTGTCCTTCGGTTGTGATGCAAGACATGATCCTTTCAAACAATTCAAATCACCTCCAAGAAAACAGATCTACAGCAGTAATCCAAACTCCACCTAAAGACAATTCTTTCTGGGCAACAGTTGTAACCAACATCTCAGTGAATATCAGGTGCTCAATTCTAAGTAGCACAAGTGCTTAACCCTAAAGTCGGGTGTAATTAAGTGATAATCTTATTCTACCTTTTTATAAAGAAAAAGACATGAGAGTTAAAAAAATAACTTTAAATATAGTGAAAACTGAGAATTTTAAAAGAGAGACTAGAAGCTGGTTATGGCAAAATAGGAGATATTCTATCAGGAATATGTATAAAATAGTTTGAGTATGAAATTTAGTTCTGAGTTTCCAAGCCCCCACAGTAAAAATAGAAACGGTGGACTATGTGGGCTTTATTAGCATCATCTGAAGAAAGAGCTGGGGGAAGAAATAGATTTGGTTTTGTTTGGAGGAGAGAATATTCATCTGGTATGACATTATTAAAAATTAGGTTTTGTAGCTCCTCATGTGAGGCATTTGAATAACTTGCCCACAGATGTCTTCAACTGTGGTTTTGCAGGAACATAAATGGTCCAGGTCTTATCATGAAATTATGAAAACCCAATGACGGTTCTTCCAAGAAAAGCAGTCAATTCATAATTAAATCAATCTTGCCTGATCCCATGTCATATTTACTTTTAGCTTTGGTTCAGGGATGTGAGGTGTTGCCTTGTAATTGGTTAACTTACAGAAAGATGAATTTTAGGGACAGTTGATGCAGCAACACAAGCCAGTCTGAGTAAACTACCAGAAAACCAAGTTACCCTCTTTTTCCACTGGTTGCTCAATGCTGTATTTATGCCCTAAGTGGTGCTGTCAGTAGAGAAAATAACCGGGAGAGTCTTGGCCAAAGGAGACACGAAGAACAGAGTGGACTGAGCAGGCACTTCAACTGTTGGGAATTCCCAGTACTCACATTTGGCATTTGCATAAGGAGTGTGGATTTCCTGGGATGGTGGAAGAAAGGTAGACCTGGCAACTATTCTAGGAGTGACTCCTGCCCAGCGGTAAATGTCCTGGCCCTGGGATTTTCCCTCCTGACCCAGCAGGCAAACTGGCCCAGTTCCAATATATGACTGATTCTGAAGGCAACTTTTCTGATATGCATTTATAGGTGTTCAGTTAATTGTTTTATTGTGCCTTCTTTCAGCTCATTCTTGGCAATCAGCTGCCAACACTTGTATTGCAAGGACAGGTGTTTAGTGCCAGAATGATCCGTTACTCCTTTAGGGCATTCCTGGAGGACTTTCATCTTCTTTAGACAGACAACCAACTGCCTCACAAGGTGGGTACAGAATGAAATGCAGACATTGCGACCCCACCTCCAGAACTCTTAATGGCACAGTTTCTATTTGGGGCTCAGTTTGGTGATGGATTCTTTACAGCGGTGGGCCATTTGGAAGGCACAGGGTCTTTCCAGGATGCTAAGTGAAGGGCAGGGGTGGTGAGTAGTGTCTCCCTAGGATAGTGAGCTGTTTCATGCTCAGCAGAGGGCATGAGTTGGCATTGGGAGGCAGGGGGCTGGAGCTCTCCCCTTACTGAAGGGCTATTAAGCCAATGTCAAGCTAAAGGACGGGAAGAGAGCTCCCAGTTACCCCCATTTATTATTTCACTGGTGTACTGTGGAACTTGAATCAGTTCTGAGCATTGCAGTGTGGGGTTTTCCCTCTCTGGGGTGGCACAAGTGATTCAGCACTTGGGCTAATTTCCAGTCTCTATTCTTGGCTCTAAGTATGGACTTTGTCCTAGGGGAAAAAAAGCACTTCTCAGAAATGGTCATCACTTAGTTGAGCTACTTACAAGGGAGTCAGAGATCCATGCAGGCATTCTTTAGGCTCCTCCAAAGGTCCAGGAAGAAACATTCATTTATATATGTATATATATAATATATAATTACATATATTACATTATATATAATTATATATGTGTATATATACATATATAACATTTTAAAAGGACAGATTTATTAAGAAAAGGACAAAGAAAAAGAGAGATACTTGCATCATCACAGGCTGGCAGGAGAGCTGCCATTAATAAAAATCTCAATAATAACAGCTGTCCCTTAGACAGCACTTCCTGTGTACTGTTTCTGTGCTAAGCACTTCCCATACGACTCCTCACTTGACGCTCCTAAGAGCCCTAGGAGGTGGGTGATATTGCTCTGGTCATTTACAGATGAGGAACAGGGGTGTTAAATAACTTGTCCAAGTCACCCAGTAGCTGAAAGATGTCTGTTCAACACAGAATACTAAGAAAGTGTCACTGGAAAAAAGTGGTTTGAGCTAATGGCCTAATAGGTGGCCAAGAACCAGCCTGGTGAGGCCTCTGTGCTCCTGAATCTTCTTTGGGTCCAGGAGCTCTTTGAGAATAAATTGAAAGCATATACCATCTCCCCAGAAAATACAGAAGAAAGCAATCCTACCAAAAGCAATCTACAGATTCAATGCCATTCCAATTAAAATTTCAATGTCATTCTTCAAAGAAATAGAAAAAATATTAATGAAATTCGTATGGAGCCACCAAAAACCCCAAATAGTAAAAAAACCCTCCTGAAAAAAAAGAAGGGAATGGAGGCATCACTCTCCCAGATTTCAAACTATACTACAAAGCCACAATAATCAAAACTGCATGGTATTGGAACCAGAACAGACACATGGACCAATGGAACCGAATAGAAAACCCAGAAATAAACCCACAGATTTACGGTCAACTAATCTTTGACAAAGGAGCAAAGAATATGCATTGTAGCAAAGAAAGTTTGTTCAATAAATGGTGCTGGGAAAACTGGGTCTCTACATGCAAAAGAATGAAACTTGACTACTACCTCACACAATGCACAAAAACTAACTCAAAATGGGTTAAAGAAGTAGACATAAGACCTGAAACCATAAAATATATAGAAGGAAATACGGGCGAAACACTACATGACATGCATCTCAAAGACATCTTTACAGACACATCACCCAAAGCAGTGATAGTGAAGGCAAAGATAAACAGCTGGGACTACATCAAATTGAAGAGCTTCTGCATAGCAAAAGAGACAATAACCAAAACAAAGAGAAACCCACTGACTGGGAGAAAATTTTTGCACACAACACTAATGATAAAGGACTGATTGCAAAAATCCACAAAGAGCTGATGAGACTTAACAAAAACAAAGAAAATAATCCAGTCAAAAAATGGGCAGAAGAGCTAAAAAGAAACTTCTCCAAAGAGGAAATACAAATGGCCAGCAGGCATATGAAAAAATTTTCAACATCACTTGCAATCAGGGAAATGCAAATCAAAACTACAATGAGGTACCATCTCACACCAGTGAGAATGGCACATATTAAAAAAAATAGCAACAACAAATTTTGGCGAGGATGTGGAGAAAAAGGAACTCTCCTGCATTGCTGGTGGGAGTGCAAACTGGTCCAACCACTATGGAGAGCTGTGTGGAGATTCCTCAACCTACTAAAGATAGAACTTCCATATGATCCAGCAATTCCACTCCTAGGTATTTACCCAAAGGACACAGAAACATTCCAAAGAGCACCTGCACCCCTATGTTTATAGCAGCACTATTTACAATAGCTAAGCTTTGGAAACAGCCCAAATGCCCAAAAATAGATGACTGGATCAAGAAGATGTGGTACATATACTCAATGGAATATTACTCAACCTTCAAAAGAGATAAACACATGCAATTTGCAGCAACATGGATGGAGCTGGAAGGGTCATGCTCAGTGTAATAAATCAGAAAGAAAAAGAAAAATACCAGATGGTCTCACTCATAGTAGGAATCTAGAAAACCTAAATAAGGGACCAGGAAAAAGAATAACTATAAGAAAGAAAAAATCAAAATCAACAAACAACTATGAGCCAGAGACACACAATGGGGGCGGGCAGGGAAAGGGGGGATTGGGGTCAAAATAAGGGGGTTGCAATTGTATGGGGAATATAAAAATAAAATTTAAAAACAAAAAACCAAAAAACCAAAATGTACTATTTTAACCAATATTAAGGATACAAATCAATGGCATGAAGTACACACACATTGTTTACAACCATCACCACCATTCCTCTCCTGAACTTTTGTTTTCTCAGACTGAGCCTGCTTCTCAAGTTTCATCCATGTTGTAGCATGTGTCAGAATTTCCTTCCTTTGAAAGTTTGCATAATATTCCACTGAAGCACCGAACATTTTGTTTTCCTTCCTATGTCAATAGATACTTATACGTAATGCTCTTGCTATCAAAATGGGTGTATATATCTGAGACCCTGCTTTCAATTTTTTTGGGGGGGGTATATATCCAGAATTAGAATTACTGAATCATTGGTAATTTCATGTCTTTTAAGGAACTGCCATATTCTTTCTACAATGGCTGCATCATTTTATATACTACCATTATATACTATCATACCGGTAATATATAAGGGTTCTAATTCTGTACATCTCATCAAAACACTTATTTTTTGTTTATTGTTATTAAGTAATTACCATCATTCTAGTGGGTGTGAGGGGGTATTTCATTGTGGTTTTGATTTCATTTATTTTTTTTTTTAAGATTTATTTATTTATTTATACAAGCACTGGGTACAGTCAGAAGCATGGGCGGGTGAGAGAATTCACCAGAGTCAGAGCGGAGAGCAGAGCAGGCAGACTGATGAAGTACACTGCAGAGGGGAGCAGCGGGTGGCAGGAGAGTTCTGCACGCCATGTGGGACCCTCACCCGTGGCCAGCTCTGCAACCCAGCGCTCAACCGCTACGCCACCGGGGAGGCCCTGATTTGCATTTCTTAGTGATTAGTTACACTGAGCATCTTTTCATGTGCTTATTGGCCACTATATATATTCTTTGATGAAATAAATATTCAAGTTCTTTGTCCATATTTTAATGGAGTTGTGTTTTTTGTTGTTGTTGAATTATAGGGGGTCTTCATATAGTCTAAATATTGATTCCTTACTAGATATAAGGATTTGCAAATATTTTCTCCCATTCTCTGTGTTGCCTTTTACCCTGTTGGTAGTATCCTTTGATGAACAAAAGTTTAACGTTTTGATAAATTCCAATTTAGTTTTTTCTTCTATTACTTTTTTTGCTGTCATATTCAAGAAAACACGCCAAACCCAATGTCATGAATTTCCTGAGAATTTTATAGTTTTAGCAGTTACAATTAGATCTTTGATCCATTTTGAGTTATTTTTAAACATGGTGTTTAAAAATAGATAAGGTAAAGGTGTTAAAAAAAAAAAGCTAAGGGGGTCCTCCCTGGTGGCGCAGGCGACTGAGCGCAGCGCTGTGAAGCTGTCTGCAGCCTCTGCAGTACCAGTTCGATCCCCGCTGGCCTTGGAGCAACCCACATGGCGCAGCAGACCTCTCCTGCCTCACCCACTGCTCCCCTCAGCATTGTATTTCATCAGTCTGCCTGTTCTGTTCCCCACTCTGTCTCTGGTGAATCCTCTCACCCTCCCGTGCATCTGGCCTGTACCCTGGTTCTTGTATGAATAAAAAATAAATCTTTAAAAAAAAAAAGCCAACTGTAGGGTAAAGAAAACATCAGGCTTTTCTGCCCTTCCGCCATCAGGATAGATGATGGATCCTTGTCCTGAATGCATGCCTGATGGCGGGCACCTGGAATAGGGTGTGGGCACAGGTAGATGGGATTCAGCTGAGCTAAGACTGTGCTTTTAAGGGCGGCGTCACGGGGACGCCAGCAGCAGCAGAAGCCGAAAGAGAAGCTGAGAAGCAGCAGAACAAACGCTAGAGAGCCCAGATAGAGTGAAGACTTGCTGGGGGCTGGGAGGCCTGCCAGCCCCCCAGCCAGCATCCCTGCCTGCCATATGCCTGGTGAACCCCAATAAAAAACCTGCAAAACTACTGAGGACTCTGACTCCTCCTTTACCCGGTCTGCATGGGATCAGAAAACCTGCACAGTGGCCAGTCCTGCCCTTACAATTGGCGTAAGTCGGCAAGATCCATGCAGATGGGTATTGGAGCCCTCCGAAGACCTGGAGGGACTAAGGGGAACAGACTGTTTGCCTGTGATGACGCTGGAGGCGCCATGGCGGCACAGAAGGTGGATTCAGTCCAGGAGCTGCGGGACGAGACCTCACATGGAGGAGACGCCCGAGAGGACCAGCCAACGACACCGGAAAGGACCAGCCAATGACCCCTGAGGCAGCAGGCCATTGCTGAAGCAGGGAGAGGCCAATGGGCTTGAACTGATGGACTGACAATCCCGCCAGAAGGCGGAGGACCTTGCAGGTTGATATGTTTTGGGACCCTGGGGGTGGAACAGTTTTGTTTGTAAACCCCAGGAGATGGGAATCTGGGGGTTGCCAGTGGGCCTAGATGGCCAAGGGCAGCCTGTTATGCCCACCAGCCAGGTGGAGGAGAAAAGCCAACTGAGAAGGCAAAAGCTGGTACTGATGCTAAGTTGAGAAGCCCTAAGCGGCTGTTAAGCAGCCTGGGTATGCTGAAGCCCTGTGAGTCTCGTAAAATCACCTGTGGGTGATGCCCTGCTCATTCTTGAGTGAGGGTGAGGAGCTGAGGAACCTGTCCTTGGGGGACGGGTGGGGAATGTGGCTTGGGGTGGAGCCCAAGCCGAATGCAGAGTTTGGATCCCTGACCCATTGATTGTGCAGTGGGTTGGCTTGAGTGCAGGGGTCTGTGAGTCGCATGGGTGGCTGTGAAGGCCGAGTGTTGGAGCGACTGCAGACAGAAACCCTGAGGGATGGCGATTACCCCCAACAGAATAAAATTGCCAATCCCAGAGCTAGTCCATCCTGGGGGTGGATGCTGTGTGTGGCTTGTAGCCGAGACTACAGCCAAAGGCCAGGAAGCCTGACGGCTCCTGGTATGTTATAGCAGATGTCGTGTGTGATTTCCCCTCCCTTGTATGAGCAGTGCCTTCGGCAGCAGATTTGGTGGCTCATCTGCTGGTACCAATAATTGTCTTTTGCACTAGGTTGGGGCCCTGCCTGGACTTATTTGTGTTCTGTTGTATTTTGTTGTTATATTGTGATGTATTTGCTTTTGTGGGCCATGGCTGCATTGTTTGTTTGCTAAGAAAATTGTATATATGAAGACTACATGGCAGAAAACCCTGAGGGGGTGGACTGTAGGGTAAGGAAAAATGTCAGGCTTTTCTGCCCTCCCGCCATCAGGATAGATGATGGATCCTGCGGTCCTGAATGCATGCCTGATGGCGGGCACCTGGAGTAGGGTGTGGGCACAGGTAGATGGGATTCAGCTGAGCTAAGACTGTGCTTTTAAGGGCGGCGTCATGGGGACGCCAGCAGCAGCAGCAGTAGCAGCAGCAGCAGCAGTAGAAGCCGAAGCCGAAGCCGAAAGAGAAGCCGAGAAGCAGCAGAACAAACGCTAGAGAGCCCAGATAGAGTGAAGACTTGCTGGGGGCTGGGAGGTCTGCCAGCCTCCCAGCCCCCCAGCCAGCACCCCTGCCTGCCATATGCCTGGTGAACCCCAATAAAAAACCTGCAAAACTACTGAGGACTCTGACTCCTCCTTTACCCGGTCTGCATGGGATCAGAAAACCTGCACAGTGGCCAGTCCTGCCCTTACACCAACGACCCCCCTTCATTCTTTCCTTTCTACTTCTGCAAAAGTGATAGTATTGTCCCCTCTTTCATTTCTGATTTCAGTTATCTGAGTGAGTCTTCTCTCTTTCTTTTCTCCTAAGTCCCTCTAATTTTTTTTCTGTAAACTGACCATTCTGGTACCTTATCTAAATGGAATCATAATACTTGTCCTTTTGAACAAGAATCATAACTCTTGTCCTTTTGGGTCTAGTTTATTTCACATAGCACAGTATTTTCAAGGTCTATCCATCTTGTGATATTACTTTACAATTTTTTCATTTATTTGAAACTTAGGTGTGTAGAAGAAATCTTAAGCATCATCTAGTCATTTTCAAAGATGATGAAACTGAGAAGCAGGATGGTAAGGTAAGGTCTCAGAGCTTAGGTCTCCGAGTCCTCTGGGTGTCAACTAAGTCCCCTGTGGATCTGCAAATGGGCAAAAATGCACAAATGTTCAACAGGACCAAAATGATTAGCCTTTAGTGACATTTAATTGGAGAATCTGTACTGCTCCTAATTTTTAGGTAAGAAAGAGTAGTGTATATCATTATATCATTCCACTGACATGAAGTTCAAGGACAGAACAATCATAATGGTCCTGAAACAGTGGGTTGAAAGGGGGCATGAAGGAGCTTTCCGGGGAGCTAGAAATGTGTTATATCCTCATCTTAGTGGTGTGTGGATGTCTATAGCCAAATCTGCATCTGTATCTATGTTTATGTTTATCTCTCTCTCTACGCCACTAAGACACACACAGAAATTTACTGAGTGGTTTACACACAACCAGTGCACTTTAATAAAGAAAAACTAAAGATTTTATGTATTTCACCTGAAACTATCCTGTTTCTATCAGTCACACCTGTTCTTATGAGCCAGCTCACATTCCTCCAGCTATCATGAAGTGCTCACAGAGGTTTAGTCATCTGGCATTCGGTAATATTACATTGATAATAGTGCTTCTCAAACTTTTTTTTTTATTTTCCCTATGTCCTGTGCAATGATTATTATTCCAGTCAAGGAGATTTGGTGGACTTTATTTTCAGTAGTTTCTATTAATAAAACTATAGACCTTTGAATGAGGCTTATGTAAACATCCTCTGGAAATTCTGGTAGCTTTCGGAGGTGTCTGCCCACACAAATTGAGAATCACTGATGTGATTCTCTCAATCCTTTATTTATGCATACAAGAACTGGGGTGCAGGCCAGAGGTGCAGGGGATGATAGGATTCACCAGAGACAGAGTGGGAAGCAGAATAGGCAGATCTATTGAAATACTATGCTGAGGGGAGCAGCAGGTGAGACAGGAGGGGTCTGCTGTGCCATGTGGGTTAGCTCCCTGGCTGGGGGATTGAACTAATGCTGCTGTTGTTGACAGCTTCATAGTGCTGAGACTTAACCCTTGTGCCACCGAGGAGACCCCCTCAATCCTTTTGAAAAAGAATAAAAGATGATTTCCAAATGACTTATTCTTGGTGACTTTATGTTGGTCCATAGAACTCAAGACACTCATGGATCTTCTATTCAATAAGGAGCCTAGAATTTTTCCTGGGTTGGGAAAAACTATCTGGTGTTAAGAATGAGTACTTGCAAACTGGTAATGTTAATGTTAATGACATCACAAACTGGTAATGTGATGTTTTACCACAAACGGTAAAACCCCATTTGGATGTTTTATTATTTTGGTAAATTCCCCTTCCCTTCATTTTTTATTGAACCCATTTAAGCCTATCATTTCCAACTGAAAACATTCTGATACAGAGAGGGCAGCTCTTTAAGCTGCTGACATTTAAATCTTGAAACACCCAAATGGAATAGATGCCACTCTGTTATCTTAGAGATGAGGAAATGGCGGTTCTAAGGGAGAAATTGACCTGCTGTAGCAGGGGATTGGGATTTGAATTCACACCCCAGTCTTACCTCAATCCTCATCTTTCCACAGTTTGTCTCTTCTAGACCATCACGCCCATATATCCTACATTTTCTGATTTGAAGCCATTGTCTTTGATGGAGATTGGCATGGAAACAGATGTTGAATAGTTCTGCTTTCTTCTAGGCATGCCTGTCCTGAGATGGCACAGCTTCTTGAGAGCTATTGCCCTTTTCCATGGTGTTTACAGGTGTGCCATGAAAAAAATGTTTAATAGTCAAATGACTTGGGAAATGCTACAGGAGCATTAGAGTCACAGGAGCATTAAGCCTTTCAAGGTTCTGATAAATGCTGCCCCAAATAACCTTCTTAATTTTACTTAGCCAAGCATTTCCTAAACTTATTGGTTACAAAAACATTTATTATACTTTCAGTGAGACAGTAAGTGTTTGTTGGAAGAGAGTTAAGGAATTGTTGATGTAATGGATCAAATGCTAGGCTTAGAAGGATCAGGGACTCCGATTGTCTAATGTGATAAAGTCTACTTAGCAGAACTTTGGTGTATCAAAGTAAAACAGGACAATAATCTCTTCTTGTTTACAGTACACTGATGGAATTCAAATGAGACACAGAAGCCATAATAGTTGACTCCTGTTCTGTGTTTGTTTTGTGTTAGGCTTTGCATACATGCAAATGCTTAAACTATACAACGTAGTAGCCTCCTCATAGCCACAGCTCTGTTTTCTGCAATTTCAATTACCCGTGGTCAGCTGAGGTCTGGAAATTTTATGTATAGTAAGATATTTTGAGAAAGAGAGACTACACTCACCTAACTTTTATTATAGCATACTGTTCTAATTGCTTCAGTTTATTATTAGTTATTGTTGTTAACCTCTTATTGTGCCTAACTTACAAATTAAACTTCATCATATGTATGCATGTAAAGGAAAGAAACAGTGCATGTAGGGTTTGGTACTATCCACGGTAGAAGGCATCTGCTGGGGCTCTTGGAATGCATCCCCTGCTATAACTCATTTAATTCTATTCCACTCTATGTGATAGTCTGTCGTTGTATGAGGGAGAAATGTATTCCTGAGGGTCTTGATCTCTCAGTGGAAAAATCTGGGTTGGATTCCCGATAGTCTGGGCCTGGCGCCTAAGCCACTGCCGCATTCTTCCTCTCACTGCTTCTGCTCTGATGGTGACTAGGAGGTCCTTGGGTGTGTTTTCCAAGCTTCTGCCCCTTCTGCATTTCAGCCTTCTTGCTTCTGCCTCTGCCACGTTATCCCAAACTTAATCTCTGATCTCCTACACTGTGCAACAGGAGCTGCTGGAAATTCCATGCTGGCACGACATGGTGTCCCTTCCCAGGATGTAGGCATGACTTCAAGACAATCTGCTCTTACCGCAGCCTGTGGGGGAAGCAAGGGAGCGGGGTGTCCCATGGCTGGAACAGACTTGGCTTGCTGCCTGGGGGCACTGTGGTGATTGGCAGGACCCTCCATATATGTCAACCTGATAATACTCAGGTCCCTCTTTGTTCCTGGCCCTTTTCCTTTTTACCTTCTTAATTTTTTGATAAATAAAATTTATGCAGGATAAAAGCTATATCAAGAAGTACTAACGAGTATAAAACAAAAATTAATCTTACTTGTAACCTGAAATCTCTCTCAGATCATTTCTCTTCCCAGAGGCAACTGCTCTGCCAGTTTCCTATATTTCTTCCCTAGATATTTACTACATAAGAGTATATCCAGATGTGTTGGTTTTTACTCCCTGTTGGTTTTTACCAGTCATATGATCCTATTACATTTTGCTTTTTTACTTAAAAATCTACTGTGGAAATTTACCCACTAGCATGAAGAATTGTTTTGATCTTTGTAACAACCAGAAGACTCCCTCATTTACTTAACATAACCTGTTTAATGCAGACTCTTCTGGTCACTTCACGCGGCTTATTCTGTCTTGCCCATCATTGTCACGTATGAGTCCTCACATGTGTCTAAGCACATACCTCCACATTTACCTACCTGAATGGGGGCTTTACACCTGGACTTTATGGAAGAAATCAAGGGTTTGAAGGGAATGACTGACCCCAAGTACTGAAGGAAGATGTTTTCCATTTTTTGTATGGTCATCAAATCTCTATGTGGCCTGATCTTTGTCGACAGTCTCTTTTCTCATCCTCTAAAGCTGGGCCCAGTACTTCAACATTCCTTGGAGGTGGCCACTTGAATTCATGGCACAGTAATGAGAAATGGCTACTTTACAAGACTGGTGGAGAGACGGGGAGAGGCATTACACACCGCACGGCTGGACTTAGAAAGATCCCTGACACTCATCACCTTCTCCCCCTGCCTCCCCAACCTCACTCACCTTCTCTTGCCCTGCAACTTCCTCCCAGCACTCTCCTCCCCTGTGTCACCTAGGAAAATGGTGCTCTTTTGCCTTCTGCCCTTTGCACCCTCATGCCCTGAGACTGTGCAGCAGCTTTTCTCAAAGTGTGGCTTCTGGATTTTCTGCACCAGAATCGCCTGCAGCTCCGTTGTTACTCCCACAAAGGACTTGAAAGAACTAGAAGTTGGGGAAGGAGGAGAGGCCAGGAATCAGCATTGCTAGCAAGCTCCCAGGTGCTCTGTAGGCATTCTAAAATTTGAGGAACAATGTGGAAGCTTGCCTTTGGCACCATCACTTGGATCCAGGTATTTGGAGCTAGGTTGATAGAATCGAGTAGAACTAAGTGTGTGGCTCATATGTAAAAAAGGTCACTATCTTGGCCCACCTCATACAGAAAGGGGCCACGTGTGGCTGCACTAATGGCGAGTCCAGTCTCTGGGGGAAGGAGGAAATTCCCCCACTGTGTTTTGCATGTGGCAGACGCTGTTTGGAATTGAGCAGTTTTTACCTTTTAAAAAAATGAGGTACAATTTATACGCAATATAGTGTACAAAATCTAACTGTGCACCTTGATGGGTTTTTGTGTGAGTATGCACCTGTGGAACGATCACCAGTCAAGAGATAGAAGAATGGGCCTCCCCGGTGGTGCAGAGGATTGAGTGCAGGCTGTGGAGTTGTCTGTAGTTTCTGCAGCACAGGTTCGATTCCCAGCCGGCCAGGGAGATACTCACATGGCGTGGCAGACCTCTCCTGTCTCGTCCGCTGCTCCCCTCAGCAGTGTATTTCAGTCAGTCTGCCTGTTCTGTTCCCCACTCTGTCTCCGGTGAATTCTCTCACCCTCCTGCACCTCTGGCCTATACCCCAGTTCTTGTATAAATAAATAAATCTTTTAAAAGAGAGAGAGATAGAAGAATGTAGGCTCCCTCATGGCCCTTCAAAACCCTCTGCCCGGAGAAAACCACTATTTTTGACCTCCATCACCATAGATTAATGTTGTCAGTTTTGAACTTTAAATAGGACCATACAGGGTGCAGTCTGCTGTGTTTGGCTTTTTTCATTCAACATTTTTCCTATGAGATTTATTCAGGTTTTTGCAGTTGGTAGAGATTCAGTCATTTTCACTGTTGTATGCCAAGGGACGGTAAACTATTTCTGCAAAGGACCAGATAGTAAATATTTTTGACGATGCAGATCCTACAGTCTATGCTGAACTACTTGACTCCTTCCATGGGCATTTGGATAATTTCCACTATGGTGTACGATGCTCAGTACTCCTGTGTTGAATGTATGTGTTCATTTGTGGAGTGCAGGAAATGGAATTGTGAGGCCCTAAGATAGACGGATGTGTAGGTTCAGTAGATGCTGCCAAACAGTATTCCAGTGTGGTCAGATCAAGTCATGATTACGTGTAAAACTTATATGTATACCGTCAATCCTACTTGGTATCATTTGGGTATTTTTAGTTATAACACTTTGGGTAGGTGAGTAGTAGAACCTGCTTGTGGATTTTAATTTGCATTTTCCTCATTACTAATGATGTTGAGCACCTTTTGAAATGTTGGGCGACCATTTAGATAGTCTTTTTTGTGAAGGAAAAATATTCTATTTCCCCAGATTGACTTTTTTCCTTATTGGCTTATAGAAGTTTGTTATGTATTTTATTTTATTTATTTATTTGTTTATTATTTTTTTAAATTAAAAAAAAGTTTTTTTTAAATTTTTATTTATTTATACAAGCACTGGGTACAGTCAGAAGCGTGGGAGGGTGAGAGAATTCACCAGAGCCAGAGCGGGAAGCAAGAGCAGGCAGACTGAAGTACACTGCTGAGGGGCGCAGCGGGCGGCAGGAGAGGTCTGCGCGCCATGTGGGACCCTCCTCCGGTGGCCGGGGAGCAGCCGGGGATTGAACCAGCGCTGCAGAGGCTGCGGGCAGCTTCACAACCCAGCGCTCAACCGCTGTGCCACCGAGGAGGCCCTGTTATGTATTCTAGATACAAATTGTTGTTAGAAGTATGGCAGATAAAAGTTGACATAAATATTTCTGTCTCAGGCTTGCCTTTTTACTCTTAATAATACCTGTTGATGAACAAAAGGTTTTCATTTTAATGAGGTCCAATTTATTTTCTTTTGCTTTTATAGTTATTGGTTTTTTGGTTCTGTGTAAGAATTCTTCACCTGCCTCAGGATCATGAAGATATTCTCTCAAGTTTTCTTCTAGAAGCTTTATGGCTTTATCTTTCACATCTAGGTGTCTGATCCATTTTGAATTAATTTTTGTGTTTGATTTTTGCAGTAACGGGGGAAAGTCCTGAATATTTTGAAACCCAAAATGTTTGTTTCTGTAAGTTAAAGAGAAAGAGAAAGAGTGTCCTGGATTGAGGCCTGCAGGGGTTGAAGTTTGTTATATTCCATATGGAAATCCAACTGTTCTAACAGCATCTGGTGAAAGACAGTCCTTTCCATCTGTGACAGGGGCCTGCATTTAATGTGGAGTTGTAGTCATTTTTTAAATTTTTTTTATTTTTAAATGTTTTCGTTACTCTTTACATTGCCAGTCCAAATTTTTGCTTCCGGAGGGAAACAGGCTGTAAACCACAGCAGACTAAGAAAGCTGGTCCTGGCAGCTGTAGTAATGGGGGAAAGTCCTGAATATTTTGAAGCACAAACTGTTTGTTTCTGTAAGTTAAAGAGAAAGAGAAAGAGTGTCCTGGATTGAGGCCTGCAGACATCAGACTGGAATAATGTTTTCCAGACTAGGGTGTAGGCCAGAGGTGCAGGGTGTGCATGTCAGGATTCACCAGAGACAGAGTGGGGAGCAGAACGGGCAGATCTACTGAAATACACTGCTGAGGGGAGCAGCGGGTGAGGTAGAAGCTGTCTGCTGTGTCATGTGTGTTAGCTCCCCAGACTTGTGCCAGAGAGCTTGACAGCGCAGAGACTTTAACCCCTTCTCCACCAGGGAGGCCCAGTTCTAGTCATTAAAAAGATTATGGACACCTTTGGTGTTCAGAGCTGGGGGGTCTCTGGACTGCGCCCCCTAGAGGCCTGGACGAAGGGAGGGGGGCTGGAGCAGTGTGGTGTCATCAACTCATAGAGCCCCTACACACAGTCTATATGGAGATTGGAGGTGGGTTCTTTCCACCTGTGACAATCTCCGGCCTCCTAGCACTTTAGAAGGATGTCACAGCAAGCCAAGATTTTTCATCTGTTGCTGGAAAAAATGGAGATTTCCAAGAAACCACCCTTGGAAAAAAGAAGCCCACTTTGTATTTTTTAATGTTTTCATTACTCTTCACATTGCCAGTCCAAATTTTTACTTCCGGAGGGAAACAGGTTGTAAACCACAGCAGACTAAGAAAGCTGGTCCTGGCAGCTGCAGTAGCGGGGGAAAGTCCTGAATATTTTGAAACCCAAACTGTTTGTTTCTGTAAGTTAAAGAGAAAGAGAAAGAGAAAGAAAAAGAGTGTCCTGGATTGAGGTCTGCAGACATCAGACTGGAATAATGTTTTCCAGACTGATGACTACAGTTCAAGGCCTTCCTGGACCCCTCCCAGTGCCTTCTCTCTGGCTACATGAGCCCCGGCAGCCACTCTGAGGAAGGGGTAGAGGGTGTCTGTTATTTCTCACATGTCTGGAGTATGTGAGCTTTGGCCTTGGCTGGTAGGCACTGAGTCTGAGAGAAGACAAGGGATGAGGGCCTTGCCCTTGAGTTGATGCTAAAAGAATATTTCATCCCCTGACTCAGGGCTTACTCCTGAGCATCCAGAGTGCAGGGGGAGTGGAGCCTGGGTACTGTGGGCTCTGTGGGCTCCACTAACCCAGGATCATTCTTGGGGCACACTTTCCTCGGAAGATGAACCATTTATTCTCTGACATATTAATCAATGCACTCAGCCAACACATCTATCGAGGCAGGCACTATGCTATGCACGGCATATATATAATTAACAAAACTGATAGAAATTCCTCCTCTCATGGGGCTTTTGTTCTAACAGAGAGGAGCAGGTAAATATCCAAATTATATAGGATGTGAAGCTAAATTCTGGGGAGATAAAGCAGGATAAGGGGGATCAGGAGGGTCATGGAGAAGGACTCTAATTTTAAACAGGGGTGGTCTCAATGGGAAGGTGACAGATGAACAGAGACTTGAAGGAGGAGAGGAAGCGAGTCATGGGTTATCTGGAAAAAGAGTTGTTCCTGCAATGTTTTGTCTCATCCACACAGTAGGCCAATCTGAATACTAAGTTAGCTCCCTCCCTCCCTCCTGCCTGTCTTCCATATTTCCTTCTTTCTTCTTACTCTCTGCTTCTTCCCTACCTTCCTCCCTCTTCAGTCTTGCCTCTCTCCTCCCTCCTCCCCCCCCCCCTCTCCTTCCCTCTTCCCTTCCACACATATTAATTGAACGCCTGCCCTGTGCCAGACACGCTCTCACCCCTGCAGTTCTCTCACTGAGAAACAAAGGACAGATGAGCTCAGTTACTGAGAGTCTCAGCCGCTCAAAACAGGACTTGGATATCTTCAGAAATGCACCCAATCTGGCAGGACAGTGAAGGATTGTCTCTTTAATATTAGAACCTCCTAGGTGCCCCCAGAATAAAATTAAATTGTAATGTGTTCACTCCAACTATTTTTATTTCATCCCAACTAACTCGTTTTCTGAGGCCTTTGATGGGCATTTTAATTAAATCATGAAGAGCCCTTTGTTTCGTGAGAAGGAGGATTGAAACCTCCCACCTCTTGTCTCCGCTCCTACCCTGATCCTGAGGAATGTGCCTTGTCCCCTGCAGGGTGTTGTGATGGCAGGACCCTGCTCTGGACACAGTCTTCACCCCAGTTCCATCCCCAGGTTCAGAACGAGTCCTCCCAGCAGATGGACAGAGCAGTGGCCAGCTCCTGGGGACTTGCCAAATATTGTTGAAAAAACCTGTCCCCGAATTGTGTCTGTAAGCAGCTGTGAGCCTTCCGATGCTGCACTTCAGTGTTACGGCCTCCCCGGTAGGGACTGGCCACAGCTGTCTGGGGCTGTGTGTGAACATCCTTGCCTGGGGCTGGTCATTCTTACACTTTTTCAGTCTTCTTTCATCCATTCATTTCCACTTTCATGTCCCGTAGGCATTTCAACCTCAAAGCATCCAACTTTGAGTTCTTCATCTTACCCTATCCCTAAATCTGCTCCTCTTCTTGTCTTGCCCTGCTCGTCAAGTGGCATCTCTGCCCCTCCAGTGCAGCAGCCAGAAACCTGGGTGTCACCCTCCACCTCTGCCTCCTTCATCCTCTGGGTCCACCCAACAGCGAGTACTGGTGGTTCTGTCTCCCAGAGTTTCAGTTCGACCCACTCACCTCTTGTGTGATTTTGGTAAGCTCATTAACCTCTCTGTGTCTTTCCTCATAATGATGTAGTGATAACAATATGACTACTTTAGAGGATTGTTTGGAGGAGATAAGAGTCAACACATATAAAGAACAGTGTCTAGGGACTCCCTGGTGGCGCAGCCACTGCACCACAAGTTCAATCCTCGGCCAGGGAGCTACCCATATGGCGCAGCAGACCTCTCCTGACTCACCCGCTGCTCCCCTCAGCAGTGTATTTCAGTCAGTCTGCCTGTTCTGTAAAAAAAAAAGAACAGTGTCTAGAAAGAACTAAGGAAATGTTAGGTAAGAGACCAGGGTATTGTATCCTGATATTTTAGCCAGATGGGTGGGTCATAATATTCTTATGTTTTTAATGTTTTAATTTGAATACATATGTTACAGTAAAAAAAAAAAGGAAGAAGTTTATCTTAACCAAAAAAATTAACATAATACAAAAATGATATGGAAAATTTTCACATGTGTTATTACTAAGCAAAATCAAAATGCATGTTCCAAAACAGAATGTATGGCTTGAGCTTATTTTTGTGAAAAAATTATGTGTGGGGTAGGTGTGTGCATATAGAAGAACCAGCCCAAATTTAATAGTGTAACTGATTGTCCTCTAGGTAGTTAGGACACATAGGATTTTAAGTGCCTTTTTGTTGCTCTATATTTTTCTACAATACATTACAGCTAAGTCTTTTTTTTTGTTAAAGATTTATTTATTTTTATACAAGAACTGGGGTACAGGTCAGAGGTGTGGGGGTGTGAGAGGATTCACCAGAGACAGAGCGGGGAACAGAACAGGCAGATGAACTGAAAACACTGCTGAGGGGAGCAGTGGGTGCAATAGGAGAGGTCTGCTGTGCCATGTGGGTATCTCCTTGGCCAGCCGGGAATTGAATTTGCGCTGTAGAGGCTGTGGACAGTTTCACAGTGCTGCACTCAACCTGCTGTGCCACCGGGAAGGCCCACATTATAGCTAACTCTTATAATAAAAAAAATGACCAAGGTAAAGCTAAGCAATTGTTACATCCTTCGGTAGTTCCCTTGATGACAGGAAAGGGGCCCATGCTCCTGGGCATAGCATCCGAGAACCCTGTGCCCTGGCCCCCTCTGTGATCCCGTCACCCTCTCTCTTCCCTGCCCCACACATGCTCTTCTTGCCCATACTGACCTGCTTGGAGTTGCCTGCTGCAGCCTGCTTCAGCACATCACGGGGAAATGCACAGCCACGACAAGACACTAGATACACAGCTACTAGGGTGTCATTCCACAGCTAAGCTAACAAAAACCTGACAACACTGAGTGCTGGTGAGTGTGTGGGGCAACGGAGAGCACTCTCAGGGCTGGTGGGAATGTATGGTCACCATGACAATAGGTCGACTCTTTCCCATACACTGTGCTCATGACTCAGCAATCCCACTCTGGTCCTCAACCCAGAGACACAATGTAGTACACGATGCTTATACACACGTGTTTATAACAGCTCTCACCTGTCAAAAACTGGAAGCCACCCAGATGTCTTTCAGCAGTTGAATGTTCAACATGGGTCATCCATCAGTGGATTAGTCTTCAGCAATAAATGGAACAACCTGTCTTCAATACTCTAATGATCCTCAGAAGGCCTTCCTGGGCGGAAGATTCAGTCTCAAATGTTACACACTCTGGGATTCCGTTTATACGACAGTCTCAAGAAGGCCACCCCACAGGCATTGAGAACCTGTCAGTGGCCACCAGAGATTAGGGGTTGAGGGTAGCATGAGAGGTTGTAGAGGCTGACGGAACTGCACATGAGTGTAGTAGTGATTACAGGGATCTACATGAGTATTCAAACTCAAAGACCTGTACACTCGAAGAAAAGAAATCCATGCTAATTAGAAAACAGAACAAAACCCTGTGCAGGAATGACGTCCCCGAGCATCCTCCCATCTCCTGCCATTTTAGGAAAGCGTTTAGGAAAGCGTGTCAGGCAGACTGCTGGTCCAGGGTATGGGACATGGAGTGGCAGCTCCCGGAAGCTTCCAGTGGGTTGGTTAGTAAATGCTCGGTAACTTCGTTCTAGCGTTTGGCCGTTCTAACATCATGGTGAGAAGACTCAAGTCTCCACATTACCTGGGGGACAGATGGTTTCACCAAATGAGCATAAAACTGGTTTGCTAAAGTCATTTTAAGGCAGTGAACAGCCGATTGTTTTCACTATCTCACGAAGCTCTCCTCTTCCTCAACACCCCAGTAAATGTGACAGGGTACTTTCCAGGTTGTGCCTTATCAGAGTGGACCCTCTCTCTTTCCTCAATAAAACAATAATAGTACCTGAGGTAAGCTGTGTTTGGGCGCTGCTAAAATGCAAATGCAAATCACCCAGCCTTCCTTCTGGGAAGAAGAGTTCATTGCAGGATACTCTGGGCAATAAGGAAGCTGGGGAGCTGGACTGCACAGCCCGGGCTGACTTTGGGACCTCGGATGCAGTTCTGTCCAGAGCCGGGGCTGGCTCCACAGCCTGGCAGGGTGTCCTGGTCTGAACTCAACCACTGACCTGCTCCTCCCACACCAACCTGCCCTGCCTTCCCACATCAGGGTGCGTGCTCGCTCTCACCCTCTGCTCCTCTGCTGTCTCCAGTTCAAACCCTTTGAATAGAGGCCCTCCAGGCTGCCTTCCCACACCACTGGCTGACCCCAGTGACGTGTCCAGTCAACTGGGAGGGGTCACCCAATACACGGCAGGGAGACTGAGGCCCAGGAAACTCTTCAGTAGTGACTGGGCCAGGACAGGTGTCCTGAACACTTCAAGGCATCTCTTTTTCAGTAGGAGTTAAGTATTAGTGATAAAATCATTAACAGTTGTCACAGACCAAACAAGGCCTGGAACAGCGTTGCAATCACAAAGCTGTTGATTCAGTAAGGTTCCCTCTTTGCCCAACCCACTGTGTTCTTCCCTTCTAGTAAAACTGAGCATAGATACTCTTACCCCCACCCTCCAACCCCCTAAATCCTGTCTTTTTCTCCTCTTGATCTGGGTCCATGAAATCTTTTCATAATCAAACAGCCTTGTGAGGTGTGTGTCACAACTAGCCCCTCATTACACGGAACTAGGGCCCAGCTGGAGACAAACAAGCCAGGAATGTCCCCAGAGTGGACCCGGCTGTAAAGACACTTCTGGCCTCTCTGAACATTCATGACAGTCACAGTCCACGTCCTCCATAGACCAGACATTCAGTTCGAGTACATCCCAGAGGGCATCTTGAGCCATGAATGAGGGGTCGTTGCTACAACCACCCCAATCGTTCGAGCAATTTGTTTCAACCCTCTCTTCCTCCTCTCCTGATCTTCAAACTGCTTCAAATAACAAATGGCTTAGGTAATATGGAAACTACTCAACAGAGAGCTGGCTTTGTACTGGACTAGAGAGTTATACAGGCCTTTGCTCTGACAGCCCCAGCTCCTGTCCCCCACACAGATGCAGATGTTTTTCCTGTGGAGCCTTAAATACAGAACCTTTAAATTTTTGCTCATTACAAGGTCCTTCTTTTTTTTTTTTAAAGATTTATTTATTTATGAATACAAGAGCTGGGGTACAGGCCAGAGAGTGGGTGGAAGGGGAGTGTGAGAGGATTCACCAGAGATAGATTGGGGAATAGAACAGGCAGATCAACTGAAACACACTGCTGAGGGGAGCATTGGGCAAGACAGGAGAGATCTGCCTCGCCATGTGAGTTTCTCCCTGGTCGGCCGGGGATCAAACTCGTGCTGCAGAGGCTGCGGATTGCTTCATAGTGTGGTGCTTAATCCCTTGCGCCACCAGGGAGGCCTCATTGCAAGATTCTAAGCTGCCAGTTCAAGCTGAGTCCATTTATTCAGTTGAATGTTTCTTATTTTACAGATTTGATGGCAGCAACGAGGTCCCAAGAGAACTCTGACAGCATCTAGGCACCAGGAGAAATACAGGAATGGTACCTGAGAACCCCCTTTGAGTTCCCGGTCTTCCTTGCCATTTCTGAGGACGTAGGGAAGCTCCTCTCAGTTCTGAATTCCCTTCTCTTTCCACTGAGCTCCTGATCTAACTGGTTTTCCAGTTCAGGTAGGTCAGCTTGAGGGGGCAGCTGTTCTGCTCAGGTCCAAGTGCTTGCCTTTCAGACCACAGTGCTCAGAGGTAGACAGAAGTTGGCCAAGTTAGTGAGACACCTCCAGACCTGCCTTCAGAGGAGGACCCCCTTTCGAGAATTGACAAAACTCCAAGAGATTCTCTGGTAAACTTCTACTAGTGAGTAGCAGTGCACAAAGGAAAACTAAAACCTGTATTCAGGTAGAAGGTGCAAAGTTAACACAATCTTCTTTAAACCTCATTTGGAGAGTTAGGATGGGACCCTAGAAAAAATTAGAAAGGTGACTTCCCTGATCTGTCTGTCTGTAGTACCCAACAGAGACAGAAGAGGCCTATCTAAATCTAGGCCTTTAGATCTTAATCTTGGGCATGGCTCCAGACTTGACCCGTGGCGCCAGAAATATTTGCTGTTTATCCCAGTGATACCTGACAAGACATTTGAAAGAATTAAAACAAAATAACTCTATGGTCAAAAATCTGGCCAAACAGGAAACTGTTATTCAGAACCTGATAGGATTTCCCCTAGACTAAAGTGCTGAGAGTAAAAAGAAAACTTTTTCACTTTGCAAAGCTGTTCATCTCAGGTATCATAAAATCTGCCTTAGGAAACAATTCAAAGTCTTTCTGGGAAAAAAAATCAAGTCATCATACTAAAATGCAAACTTCAGGGAGATAAGTAATAGAAGACAAAAATAAGGGGCCTGTTTAAAATCCAAGCACCTGACTGAGGTTCCTTGGCAGTGACTCCTTGAGGGCAGTACAGAAATGGGAGGGAGTGCGCCAATTCTCCTTAAATACTAAGTCAAGCCACGAGCAGATAAATGGAACTTTTCCAACTGCCAGAAACAAAATTTGAATCCAATTGTTCTATTATAAACTAGTGAATCTTATATTGCATTTGGTTCATGACATTTTTTTTAATTTTTCATTATTTTTTCTTATATCATTGTTCATTTTTGTTCAGTATTTGATTTCTCCCCTATTTAAACCCGTTCCCCTTCCCCCTCCACTGCTGTATGCCTCAAATCTATGGTCAGCTTGCTAGTTTTGCCTTTTTCTTGACCTTTCGTTTGGTTTCTCTATATTCTACATGTAAGGGAAACCATCTGATATTTATCTTTTTCCTTCTGACTTATTTTGGCTAGCACAGTCCCTTCCAGCTCCATCTATGTTGCTGCAAATGGCAAGAGTATTTCATGACAAAAATTTTATTTATTTATTTTTAAAGATTTATTTACACATATAAGAACTGGGGTACAGGCCAGAGGTGTGGGGGGTGAGAGGATTCACCGGAAACAGAGTGGGGAGCAGAACAGGCAGACTGACTGAATACACTGCTGAGGGGAGCAGCGGGCCATGTGGGTCACCTCCCTGGCAGGCTGGGAATCCAACTTGTGCTGCAGAGTCTGAGGATAGCTTCACAGTGCTGTGCTTAACCCCTTGTGCCACCAGGGAGGGCCAATAACAAAAATTTTTTAAATGAGAACTAAGATCTCTGTAACCACTTATGTGTTGTTAATGTGTCTGCTTACAATTAAACTGTATTTTTTACAGCTGAATGCTATAACCAAAATTAATTTGTTAGGGAGTTTAATTTATAAGTGATTATAAAAATTATTTCTAAAATAATGGAAAGTAACTCAAATGCTTTTTTCTGCCAACTTAATGTAACCTGGGATAACTTTTGGCAAATAAAAAATAGCTTAAAATTTTATGATTTAATTTAAAACAGACATGTCTTTAGAGTTTTCAACATTAAATATAATACTGAGCTTTCAGTCAAAATAACTGTGCTATTTAACTGAAAGAAAAACTTAAAATAATGGCTGACATATCTAATAATAAATTTTATGGGAAAGTTAAACATAACTAATGGAAGTAAATTAAGTAGATACAAATGGAAAGAATTTCTAGGAGAACATTTCAGCACCAGTTTTGTTAGTCTCGCAAAGATTTTTGGTACTTGAAACTTCAGTTTTACTAAGTTAAATTAAATAATGGAAATCCATTCACTATCTAGATTATTTTTTAAAAAGATTTATTTATTTATTCATTTTTATACAAGCATTGGGTATAGTCAGAAGCGTGGAAGGGTGAGAGAATTCACCAGAGCCAGAGGGGAGAGTAGAGCAGACAGACTGACGAAGTACTCTGCCGAGGGGAGCAGCGGGTGGTAGGAGAGTTCTGTGCACGCTATGGGACCCTCGCAGGTGGCTGGGAATCGAACCGGCGCTGCAGAGGCTGCGGGCAGCTTTGCAACCCAGCGCTCAACCGCTGCGCCACCGGGGAGGCCCTAGATTATTTTCAAACAAAATAAAGTACTAAAACATTAATTACTGAACATAAGCCTACCTACTTTTGACTCCTCATTACCAAGAAACTTAAGATACTGAAGTGTACAGGTAAATAGGCTTTATGCCACATTAGAAAGCTTACTATGAGGAAGAATATACTTCTTTTTTATTTTATTAATTATTTTATTAAATTTTTACATCATTGTTCATTTTTAAACAATATTTGCTTCCCTCTACCCCCTCAGGTGTAGTCCCCATAGTTTCCTTCACCAATGCAACTGTGCACCATCTCTTCAGTCCCCTGTGCTCCTCCCTCCCTGCCTCCGATCCCTCTCCTGCCTCCTCCCTTACAGTATGTCTCTGATTTATAGTTGTCCATTTTTGTTTTGTTGTGTTTTGTACTGTTACTTTTTTTACACTGATGTCTTATTTGGTTCTCCTATATTCCTGCTATAAGTGAAACCGTGTGATATTTTTCTTTTTCCTTCTGGCTTATTTCACTGAGCATAATTCCTTCTAGCTCCATCCACGTTGCTGTGAATGGCATGAGTTTATCTTTTTTGATTGCTGAATAGTATTCCATTGTGTATATATACCACATCTGAGGAAGAATATACTTCTAAAAAATTATAAAGTTGTTTATAAATCTGCCAATCCATAGAATATGATTATAACAAACAATACACAACTGTTTCTTTTCACTAGAAATTGGCTTTTAAGGGTTGAGTCCTAATTAAAATGAGTAACTAAAACTAATGGAAACAGTAAGGAAAATATTTCTGTAGGGTCTCCCTGGTGGCACAGGGGGTTAAATCTCAGCACTATGAAGCTATCCTTAGCCACTGCAGCCTGCCAGGGAACTAACTCACATGGCACAGCAGACCTCTCCTGTCTCACCTGCTGCTCCCCTCAGCAGTGTATTTCAGTAGATCCACCTGTTCTGCTCCCCACTCTGTCTCTGGTGACACTGTCTCTCAGAAACACTCTGTCTCTGGTGTCTCTGTCTCACTCTCTCACCCCTCGCACCTCTGGCCTGCACCTCAGCTCTTGCATGCATAAATAAATAGATCTCTAAAAAAATACTTCTGTATACAAAGAAAGTAAGATTTGAGTTGCAGTAGCAGAGGTATAAGGGATGGAGATGCATTTGCCTGAGGAAAACAGGCCTCCCTCAAAAGAAAAACTGTTTATTTAAAGACACAGGACAAAATATGAATGTGAGAAAGGAACGTTATGGAAGACTTGTGGAAGAGAAATCTCAGGAAAGAAATTTTATGTGTGGTCAGCACTGGCTAGGATGGAAATGAATTTTAATTTCAAGAGTGCACTGCTACAAAATTAGAATTTGGTTTCTCTCTGTTAAAAGGACAAATTTTCGGGCCTCCCTGGTGGTGCAGCAATTGAGCAGTGGGCTGCGAAGCTGCCCACAGCCTCTGCAGCGCTTGTTCAATCCCCGGCAGCCGGCGAGGCTCCCATCTTGCCGTGCCTGCCGGTCCCCTCAGCAGTGTACTTCATCAGTCTGCCTGTTCTGCTCCCCACTCTGGCTCTGGTGAATTCTCTCCCCCTCCTGCACTTCTGGCTGTACCCAGTGCTCGTATAAATAAATAAATAAATCTTTAAAAAAAAAAAAGGACAAATTTTCTTGGATTATTGGTCTGTTCAATGACAGATTGTGAATGGTTTTTCTTTTTAAATAGTCTGTATAGAAAGCAAAGATCTTGCATTGTAACAAAATTATTTTCAGTACTTCATTTTATTTTATTATTAGTTCTTCCATTACTTCAGTAAATCTAGTTTTCCAAGCTAAGTTTTGTTCATAAAATCTCTTGTTGCCTTGAATAAATGAATAATTAGGTATTGTTTCACAGTGATCTATGATCCAATTTGATCAAGTATCGTAAGTAGGGGTTTTGGGGTTTTTTTTTGGTGTTGTGACAAATATTCCCCCCACCACATCAAATTCTAAGCGAAGTATTTTGACCTTGAACTAACCTTGAGACATAGCAAAATGCATCTAGTATATTGTAAAGGATTTATTCTCTCTTTTTATAAAAAGAGAGAAATTAAATTAACTAGGTTTATTAGCATGTTAAATTGCATGGAAAGCATTGTCAAATAAGAAGTGATGCTAATATATACACAATAGAATGATTCTCAGCTATAAAAGAGATGGAATTTTACCATTGTGTTAACATGGATGGAATTGGAGGGGATTACACTAAGTGAAATAAATCAGAAAAAGACAAATATCACATGATTTCTCTCCTATGTGGAATACAGAGAGGAAAAAACAAAGGAACAGCAAAACTAAACCAAAATAAACTTTAGAAATATAACTGCAGGTGGAGGATGGGGTGGGCGATAAAGTGGGGAGGGAGCCCAATAGTCTGTGGTGAAGGAATGTAGGTGCTTTGGGGTGGGTGTGGTGACGAACATCTGAGGAGGTGTGAAACTGTTCCCCTATATCATACACATTTTTAACATTGGTTTTGTACCAATGTTACCTCAATTTGAAAAAAAATAAGAAATGATGCTAAACCTTCTTGGTTTGCTGTCCTAGTATAATGCTAATAGTTATAATTCTAATTACCTTAAGATGTATGTCACAGAAATAACTAAATTTCCTTGTGGATAATAAGTTCTGATAGATCTTTAACCATGACATGTAAAACCTTTTGCCATTCCTGGACAGTCATTGTTTCACTCTGTTGCTTTTGCTAATGTGTTTCATCTTCAGAGAGATTTGTGGAAAGGGCTTTGACTCTAGAATAAAGGTGCCTGTTAAATTTTAAGATCATAGAACTGAACTAGATTGAAGGAGGTCTTTTCTCTAAAGGCATCTTTGGCTTTATAAACAAAGACAGGGGCTTCCATGGTGGCGCAGGGGTTAAGTCTCAGCATTATGAAGCAATCCGCAGCCACTGCCAGTGAGATTGATCCCCTGCCAGGGAGGTGATCCACATGGCACAGCAGACCTCTCCTGTCTCACCTGATGCTCCCGTCAACAGTGTATTTCAGTAGATCCACCTGTTTTGCTCCCCACTCTGTCTCTGGTGAATCCTCTCACAGCAGTCCCCAGCCCCCAAACGCCCCCACACCTCTGGCCTACACCCTAGCTCTTGTATACATATAAATAAATCTTTAAAAAAACAAATATAAACAAAGACAAAACATTCACTCATGTTTTCGACCATTCCCTCCAGAACTTGGAAACCCTTTGTAAGTATTCTTATTTTCACGACAGTATTTATTTGCATCAATTCAATAAGAATCCTTTTTCCCAGTAATAGGACGCTTTCAGAAACATGGCTATTATCCAGTCTTTGACTAGGATGTCTTATCTGAGAGAGAAATTCACCCAAACTATCGGTATGCAGGTAAAATCTAGTGGGGGATCCTTGGCTCAGCCTCCTGGCCTTAAAGCCTTTGAAAATTTGTAGTAAAGAGGTATTAAAAGGGGCTTCATGTATAAAAATAATCAGGCCAAGTTTTAGGCAAAGAAAATTAGTTTCACTGTGAAAAAAATATAAAGATAATTGTAAAGAGAAAAATTATGTTTGTAACCTTGGTAGGTATTAGTCTCTAACCCTATTAATTATCTTTAAGGTTTTGTCATCTTCCTACAAGCTGGACTGGAGGCCGGATTCTTCTAGTTTCCAAATATCTGGCTACAACTCCTCACACTAGAGTTTCCTTTTCCCTCCCACCCTTCTGACCTGGAATCACTGAGAACAAAATCTGCCTTATACCCCTGGGGAAGAACTCTCACAGGCCCTTCTCATTACCTAGTGGGCAGTCAGGTTTCAGGTACATGAACCTTGGGTCCTACAGAGTCTAGGAACTATGGACCAGCTGGAAAGCGAAAAATGAATTGACTTGGGAGGTTCATCCCAGAAGCAGATGACCTCTTGTGATGGACAATTCTCCCAAGACACCTGGTCAAGACTTATACTTGAACTCCCTTTCTTTTTTACTTTCTTTCCTTTACTCTGTCATTGGCCTGGAAAGATAACTCCATCAATGTCATTTCCCAAGCCATTGCCGGGGATAGGGTGGGGAGAACTTTCAGACTGCTGGATTTGTCATCAAAAACTCCCTTCTGTCCATGATGTTAGAGACTCCTGGTCTTTTCTTGAATTTACATCATTGAGTTAGAAATGCCCTGCAGGAAGTAATTGTGATTCAAGATTTTCCTACTTTGGTAGATCCTTACTTCTTTGGTTAGGAGTCAATGTAAATAAAAGTAGGATCAGAAACCTCTCCTTAATTCTTGAAGATATCATAGATTCCAATCAAGATGTCCAAAAAAGATACTCAGGTTCTGACAACATTGTTCTTGGTGATAGGATAGCTTTTGATTGACTTTTAACAGAGCAAGGAGACTGCACCGTGGCCCACACCACTGGCAACATCTGGATTAACACTTCTGGAGAAATTTAAATTCAATTACCTAACATCACTGAACAGGTCACTTGGCTTCAAAAAATGGCTCCCGCATCAGGGTCTTTCTTTGGCTTATTCGATTTGGGTTAGTTTGGATTTGGGAGACTATGGCTCCAAAGTGCAGTCCAAACATTGGGAATTATCCTGCTTTTCATAATCATTATAACTCCCCTGGTGCACACTATTCTCACAAGAGCTTTAAATGCATGTTTGCAGCCACTAACCACCAAGAAATGATCTCCCCAAGACTGGAATATCAGAAAGAAGCATAGGAAACAACCAGCTTAAAGATTATGAACAGGGGGCTGTGACCTGTGAATGTCATAAGAGCTGAGCAAACAAACAAATAAAACGTAAAAGCCCGTCATGAACTGTGGGTTCCCCATAAAGAAACAAGAACTAAGAAATTCAAAGTCCTAGCTGAGAGTGGTGCTAATGCCTTAACTTTTAGCACATCTTTCAGTTGAGCTGAGAGTTAAATCAAAGGTGGGGAATTGTTAAAAGGAAAGGATGGGCCCCAGATGGAGGAGGTTGGGCTAAACCCACCAAAACTTAGTACCTAACCTAACTGATTTTGACCTCTCTTCAGTTTCAACCTTTCCAGGGAATGGAGTGAGTCTTAACTGGTCAGCACCTATTAATTAACTTTTCCGTTCCCCAAAGAGAGATGAGAATCTGCCACAAGATCTTATCCATCCCCAGGGATGGGCTACCTAACCCTAAGCATGAGAATTGCTTGTTCCCTTACCCCTTCTTTCTAACTATAAAATCCTTTCATTTTGTACTGCTCTTTGGGCCACCTTTCTTTTTTTTTTTCTTTTTTTAAATATGCACCTCCATGTTTGCATATCATCATTTTCAATAACAGCCAATAATAGCTAGAAACAACCCAAGTACCTACTGACAGATGAATAAGGAAGGAAGATGTGGAACACCATTGAGCTACAAAAAAAGTTGAAAACCTCTGCAATAGGGCCTCCCCCGTGGCACAGTGGTTGAGTGCTGGGCTGCGAAGCTTCCTGCAGCCTCTGCAGTGCTGGTTCGATCCCAGGTTGCTGGTGAGAGTCCCACATGGTGGGCAGACCTCTCCTGCTGCACCCGCTGCTCCCCTCAGCAGTGTACTTTGTCAGTCTGCCTGTTCTGCTCCCCGCTCTGGCTCTGGTGAATTCTCTCACCCTCCTGTGCTTCTGACTGTATCCAGTGCTTGTGTAAATAAATAAATAAATCTTAAAAGAAAAGAAAAGAAAACCTCTGCAATAACATGGAGGAGGGCATGACACTAAGTGCAATAAGTCAGACAGAGAGAGAGAAACACTGTATAATTTCATTCATGTGGAAGATAAAAAAAATGACTAAACAAAACAAAAGACAACAAACTCTCAGATTATAAGAACAAGATGGTGATTACCAGACGGGAAAAAAATGGGGGGTGGACAACTGGGCAAAGGGTCAATTGTAGGGTGATGGATGGAAACTAGACTTTTGGTGGCAATCATAATGTTGCATATGTATGCCAAATTATAATGTTGTGTAGCTGAAACCTATACAATGTTCCAAAACATACACAAAAACTCACCCATTGTGTGATTCCATTGATATGATATGTTTAGAATAGGCAAATCCATAAAGATAAAGGGCAGATTAATGGTTGCCTAGGGCTGGAAGAAATAGGAAATGGCAGTGATTTTTAAGGGGTCTGGTTTTCTTTTGGAGGTGATGAAAATGTTCTGCAATTAGACAGTGGTGATGGTTGCACAACCCTGTGAATATATTAAGAGCCACTCAATTTTACACTTTAAAAGGATCATTTTATGATATGTGGATTCTAATTTAATTAACTGATATTTATTGAGCACTTACTATGTTCCAGGCACTGTGCTGATGCTTGGCGATGTGTGAGATGTGGCTTTTGGGTGCGTGTTTCCACTACAGGACACAGGTGAGTGAGTCCACAATTAAAAACAGTGAGATCAGGGGCCTCCCTGGTAGCACAAGGGGTTAAGATGCAGCCCATGAAGCTATCCATAGCCAGTGAAGCACAAGTTCGATCCCTGGCCAGGGAGGTGACCCACATGGTGCAGCAGACCTCTCCTGTCTCAACCCCCACCCTCCTGCTGCTCCCCTCAGCAGTGTATTTCAGTCAATCTGCCTGTTCTGTTTCCCACTCTGTCTCTGGTGAATCCTCTCACCCTCCGCACCTCTGGCCTGTACCCCAGTTCTTGTATGCATAAATAAAAGAATCTTTAAAAAACAAACAAAACAAAAAACAGTGCGATCAGCATTGAGCTAGAGGAGGATCTCAGGGAGCTGGGCAAGGAGGGTCAGGGAACATTCTAGAGATGGCAGTACCATGAAGTGGAGCAGAGTCTGAGGGGGATTAAAGTTAGCTAGAAGGGTGGGGGCAGGCACTCTCAAGAAAGGGTATTGCAAGCAGAGGAAACGACTCATTGAAAAGCAGTCTTGCTAGGGAGCTCCTGAAATTTGGGAAGAGTCCAGAGATGGTGGGGGCGGGAGGGGGGAGTCAGGAAACGTGCAACCGTCAGATGCTGAACGCCAAGATTTTCTCCTACAGGAACACAGGTGCCCAGTAGCCAAGGGTGGAAAGACACAATGCAACTCTTCAGTGGGGACTGTCAACCTGCTCTGAGGGCATCCCTGCAGGTTTTGACTTATATACCCAGCAAAAACCTGCCTGCTCCAGTCATATAACTGCCTGGCCTCTTGGGGTCTCTCAAGAGCTCTTGGGAAACTCTCCCACTGGCTTTTGTTCCTTCCTCTAGATGCTTGCCAAGGTCATAGGGCATTTTCTTTTATTTTCCTGCCTCTTTCCCCGGACTGGTTTCTACCCTAAAAATGATTCAGGCAGGAGTGTGATCTTGGACGAGAGAGGACTGCCTTGACCCCTAGTCCTGCACCCCGTGGAGCACCTCACAAATGCTTTTGGAATCAAATGAACCTGAATTGTGGCTTGTTTGCAATTTCACTAGCTGTGTGACCTTGGAGAAATTTCTTAAGCCTCAGTTTTGTCATTGGTAAAGTTGTGGTGGGCACTCAATGAGATCACCTATGAAAAGTGCCTGAATCAATCAGCCAGGCATTATGTTTTGAGTGTGTGCCAGACACTGGCAGAAGAGTAACAGACAAAGCAGAAGGTGAGCTGCTCCCGTTCAGAGAAAGCCACACTCAGTCAAAATAAGAGCATGCTGGAGCTTAATACCCATCTCATTAAACCCTCACAAAGACCCAGGATGGGGGATCAATATTACACACCCATTTTAAGAGGAGACTACTGAAAGCAAGAGCATCCTCTTTGAGGTCTACAGATGAGTGTAGGTGTCAGGCCCAAAACTTGGCCTGAGGTTTGCCCTGACAGTGGCCCCAAGTAGAGAGAGACCCAACTGGTCTCGCTGCACGCCAGGGATCCCCAGCTCCCAGGTTGGCAGATGCACTAATGATGCTCAAAAGGTGTGTTGAATGCATGCAGGACAGGCAGGAACCAGGGCCTCTGCCCTCTCTCACGTCCTGTAACTAAAATATGAACCAGAGGTCTTCTTTCAGGAAAGGTGATCCCCTAGCACTGCCACATATCCAAAAGAGCATTTTCAAAAAGTAAAGATTTACTTTTTTCTGATGATAAAACTAACATAAGCCCACATGGAAAATACAGAGAAGGGTAAAATAGAAAAGGACCATCACCCATAATTCTACCATTGTTTATCATAAAGATTAATAGTCCTGCAGTCAGTGCTCCACTCACAGACCTCATTCCATGTACCCTGTAAATTCCAGCTGCCAGTATCTTCATCTCTGGGTTTGAGGGCTTTTCTAGAACCAAGAAAGGTCACTCTTCCCACAGCAGGCCTTTGGAAATTAGCCCTCCGAAGCCCCTAAACCAGCGATGCTTTGGAATTTCTGGGCAAACAGCCCACAGCTGCAGATGGGACCACTGCGAGGTCCAGCTTCTATATTGCTCCCTCAGTTTCCCCATAGAGTTAAATTTCAGCAGCCTGTTGTGGCAGCTGGCTTACCAGCACACCTCTGATGGCTGGCTACCCTTCCCATGCCCCTACCACGTCCCCTGCATGTTGCAAGTACATTACTTGCACCTGAATCCTTGACCCTTGCACAACCACACCTCAGGACACACAGATGACACTGTGCTATCCTTAACCCAGGAAGTAGAATGGAAGGGTGAAAGGAATATGATGCATCAACAAGTAATTGGGCCCTTAAAGAAAATGAATGGCTGGGACACCCCCATGTATGGGTCAGTCCTTAGCCCCTTGCTGACCATGCTGGTGTGGCCAGGCCTGCACCAGCCTACCCCACACTCCACAGACTCAGTGGCCAAAGCCGCCCATCTCCTGGCCCAACCTAGGCCTTTCCACCACAGGTGGTCACTTGGGCATTTCCAAAAAAAATCCCTCTGCTTCTGTCATTTCCAAATCATCCCAAATGACTCAACTAGGGAGACAGTATCCACAGAGCTGCTGGAATTTGTGTGATTCACGCCCTCTAGTGGTCAGACAATAAATGACGTGGGGCTCAGGGTCTGGAGACCTCTGGCCTGAGTCTAGCAGAACCGGGAGGATTCTTAGAAAATGTCTTCTCAAGGTCTCCCTTTGACAGGCCAGTGGAGTGATCACACACACACACACACACACACACACACACACACGAATTTCGAGAAGGCAGAGCCATGTGTCCTCTAGTACCCTTTCCTTGTAATTATTTGTGTCCCACCTTCATTCTCATTGTTTTTGTCACACTTCCATACCACCGCTAGTACTCGCTTAAATATTTTTCCTAAAATAAGCTCTTTTTTTAACTTAAAAGTGTTTTTTTTAAAGATAGATCTATTTATTTATTTATTTATTTATTTATTTTTTTAGATAAGCACTGGGTACAGTCAGAAGCGCGGGAGGGTGAGAGGATTCACCAGAGCCAGAGCGGGGAGCAGAACAGGCAGACCAATGAAATACACTGCTGAGGGGAGCAGCGGGCGTGGCAGGAGAGGTCTGTCGCGCCATGTGGGACCCTTGCCGGCGGCCGGGGATCGAACCGGTGCTGCAGAGGCTGCGTGCAGCTTCGCAGCCCAGCGCTCAACCACTGCGCCACCAGGGGAGGCCCTTAAAAGTGTTTTTTTAAAATAATTTTGTTTTCATACTCTACAAGTGGAAAACCAGTAAATTGCCATCTATAGTAATACCATCAATAAAAACCTCAGCTATTCCACTCTTAGGTATTTACCCAGAGGACACAGAAACATCAATTTCAAAGAGCACCTGCATGCCTATATTTATAGCAGCACTGTTTACAATAGCTAAGCTTTGGAAGCAACCCAAATGCCCAAAAATAGATGACTGGATCAAGAAGATGTGGTACATATACACCATGGAATATTACTCAGCATTCAAAAAGATAAACACATGCAATTTGCAGCAACATGGATGGAGCTGGAAGGGATCATGCTCAGCGAAATAAGCCAGAAAGAAAAAGAAAAATACCGGATAGTCTCACTCATAGCAGGAATCTAGAAAGCTTAAATAAGGGACTAGGAAAAAGAATAACTATAAGAAAGAAAATATCAAAATCAACAAATAACTATGAACAAGAGACACTCTATGGGGGGTGGGGGTGGGGAAAGGAGGGCTTGGGGTAAAAATAAGGGGGTTGTAATTGTATGGGGAATATAAAAATAAAATTTAAATTAAAAAAAAACCCTCAGCTATTAACATTTTTAAACGGCATTCCATTTTTCTTTTATTCCAGCGGGCAAATCTCCCGTGGATTGCCTTAGGTATACTGATCTCGCCTTAGGGACATTCATCATTTGACGAAAACCAGGTCCAAGCTCACACAGGTATGGAATTTGCCTTTAGCATCAACAGTAGAATATCTACGGAGCACCTACTGTTTTCTGAGTGCTGAGGTATAGGACATTTGAGCAGACCACATAAATAATCAATAATGTCACAATCCAGAAAGAGGGTGGAGGGTTCCAGGGAGCCCAGGGAAGGGAGGGACAGGCCTAGATGAATGCATGGGAATTTGGGAGTGGGGGAATTGGGCTCTTCGGAACCAGAAGAAGCCAAGATGAATTTCTGTGAGGCTTGGGACTGAGATACTTTGGGTCTCAGTTTTCCCATCCACCAGGAGCTAATAGTAACTATTGAATGCCTGGCACTTGGAAGACAGGATCTCATTTTATCCTCAGGAAAATCTATAAAGAGGCTCCTTCTGAACTCTTTGCCGTCAAACAAACTGAGGTTGGGTATGGACAGGAGAGTTGGCCAAGTTCACTTGGCTGAGCTGGGATCGGAAGACAATCCAGTTTGGCCTCACAGCCCTGAGTGTACACAGTGAAGATAAGCCCAGTGGAGCTGGCCTTGCAGAAATGCCATCTTGCAATCAGCTGCCTGACCCAGCTTAAGCTGGGGGTGGGGGGTACTCCAAATCCTCCTGGCCACCCTGAGGGCACTACCTCCCTGTGCCTTGTAAGCTCACTTGTGATGCCTTGTTACTTTCCTAAGATACCACGTGGCGGGAAGGATGAGCTGGAGTTTTTGGGATGACAATGGGAATTCCTTGAGTGTCAAGAGACACAAAATCTCCACCGGGGAGATGGGAAATTAATGTTCTAATTTAGCAATGATGGAGAGTGAGGCTTTATCTTTGGCCTGAGATGCCCTCCTCTGTGTCCTCACCCCCTCTAAGTGCTTCTATTCTGCAAGTCCCCCCTTGCCCCCGAAGGCAGCTGGGCAGCTTTGCAGAGTAGAGGAGCCAGCACAGCATCCCTGTGGGAGGGGCAGGGGAGAGTTCCTCGACTTTGGAGTTAGGAGGACAGAGGTCTGCATTTCTGGCTATCCAGTTTCCATTCATGGGTCCTTGAAGCAGCGAGTCACCTCCCTGAGCCTCAGTGTCCTGCTTATAAAGTGGGAGCAGTGACACTTACCTGACAGAGTTGGCACGAATTTGGGGAAGCACCATGCACACACAGAGTAAGTGCACAAATTTTGCATGTAATCAACGTTTGGGGACCTACTGTGTATCGTGGAGACATAGCAACAGGTATGACAGAGCCTTCTTGTCCTCATTGAGTTCAAGGTGTAGCAGAGTACATCACTGTTATGCATGTTCTAGATGAACAAGAGCTGTATATTTGGGGTCACCTATTTGCCCACCATTGTGCTAAGTGTTACCTAACTATACACGCAGCAAAGCAAGAACCTATCAGTTGGAGTCTGACAGTTTTGGGTTCAAATCCTGATTCTGCCTCAGGTGAGGGGCATATCACTGTGGAACGGCACATTCCTCCTCTGTAAATCAGAGATAATGGTACTCCCTTTAAAGAGCTGGTAAGAACATTCCACTGGGACCTCTGTGAAGCGCGGACATCCGGCAGGGACTCCTTCCCCCTCCCTTTCTGCCCCTGGCACCCCGCACCTGCTTTGCCTTGCACAGTGCTGGGTACCAGACGCTGGTGAGGATGGGGATGGGAAGGATGGGTGGGGGGAACATTCACCCCCGGTAGTCCTCAGATCTTACTTTGACCTCAGTTTCCCACCGGCTTCCTGCTACTTGGCCTTGCAGCAGAGGTGTGCCCACATGCAGTGAAATGGGCCTGCGCACAGGGGCAGCCAGGTGGCAAGTGGGAGAGCCCAGAGAGGACCAGGGTTTCAGACGGGACCTGAGCCTCAGCTCTGCCTTTTGAGAGCTGTGTTATTTGATGGTTTCTCAAACTTTCTTCTTCTGTTTCCTTATTTGTGAAATCGGCATAACAATAGTGCCTTCAGAGGTCTGCTGGAGGAGACTGAGATAAGGAATGGCAAGTCCAGGATCTCATTACAGATATTGAGCAAGGACTCCATACATAGTAGTTGCAATTATTTTTGTCATGGGGATATTTTATCATGGGGAATTATTCCAGGATGGTGGGGGAAGAAAAGAAAGGTGGTGGGTGTGGCACTGGAACCTTGGTCCCCTGGGGCTGAGACCTGGGGACCAAGGGGTATAGAGCAGAGGGGATGGGGCAAGTGACTCCAGCTGGAAGTTGGCACTCTACCACCACCTCACTGTGTGCTTTGGATAAGTCGTTTAACTTCACTGAATGAGCCTCAATTTCCCCATCTGTAAAATGGGCTTGGTAAAAAAAACCATTTTATGGATGAAATGGTTGATGAATATAAGTGCCTTGTTTTTGTAAAAAGAGCTTCAAAGTTGCTAACTCCTGAGAGTCAAGTGGAGCTGACTCTCCCCATCTGGGGACAGATCATCTTTGTTTGATAGAAAATCAGTCCCAGGATGATGAGCTGAGAAATTCAAGGGTTGGTTGCTATTACCATGATGTGCTGGTAATGGAGGGAGGGGAGCTTTTCTCCAAGCACCCTCAGACTTTCCATCCCCACCCTCCAGGGCCCATCTGTCCCCCTTTGATTTTCTTTGGCAGAATTCGCCCTCCTCATCCATCAGCAGAAGAGGCTCAGGAATATGACTTCTGGATGAGTAGGGACAAGGGCTAAGGGAGAGGGAGCCACACAGGCCCAGGAAGCCACAGGACAGGCAGAGGGGATTCCAAGACAGCCTCCAGGGTGGGGCCAGCCCTGGCTCCTGCAGACGAGAGTTCCGGGTGGGCGACAGGGTCCTCCCTCCGTCCTGGCTGGGAGGCTGTCTGCTGAGGAATGTGCTCAATCTCTCAGCCTGTGTTCATGATCCTTACTGCTCTTTTCACTTCTTGCTGTTGGCCAATTATGAGAGTACTGGGATGATCATGATGGTGACACACAGCACTGTGAATATATACCTACGTGTACGTTTTAAAAATCATTAAAGCTGCCTCCCTGGTGGCGCAAAGGGTTAAGCGCAGCACTGTGAAGCCATCTGCAGCCTCTGCAGCATGAGTTCGATCCCTGGCCCGCCAGGGGGCAACCCACATTGTGCAGCAGACCTCTCCTGACTCGCCCGCTGCTCCCCTCAGCAGTGTACCTAGGTCAATCTGCCTGTTCTGTTCCCCACTCTGTCTCTGGTGAATCCTCTCACCACCCCCTACCCCGCCCCGCACCTCTGTCCTATACCCCAGTTCTTGAATGCCTAAATAAATAAATCTTTAAAATAAATAAATGAAAAACAATTAAAAATTATTAAAATGGTGGATTTTATGTTGCATGAGTTGTATCCCAATGAAAATAAATAAATAAATTTAATGTCGGTGGGGGTGGGAAATTAAAAACCAGTTTTTATGTTGAAGCGCTGAGCCATTTGGGGAAGGGTATGTTGGCTGCAGTACATACCACCTATATATTTTTGTCAAAAGGTAAATTGTTATTCTCTGACCTACCTCAGGGACTGAAAATTCTTGCTCAGTCACAAAAATACCAATTTGAAAGGAAACCTGCACGCCTATGTTTATTGCAGCGCCACTTGCAATAGCCAAGACATGGAAACAACCTAAATGTCCCAAGATAGATGAGTGGGTCAAGATGTGTTATCTATACGCAATGGAATACTACTCAGCAATCAACAAAGATAAACTCATGCCATTTGTGGCAATATGGATGGAACTGGATGGGATTATTCTAAGCGAAGTGAGCCAGAAGGAGAAAGAAGTACAGGATGGTATTGCTTATATGTGTAATCTAGAGAAACCAGACAAAGGATCTGATAAAGACAAACTGTAAGACTGATCCTTGAAAGCTGATCATAGATCTGAGATACTGGAGATGTGGGAGAGAGGAGGTGGGGAAGGGGGAGAATAGAGAACGTGGAGGGAGGAGCATGAGGTGGACTGTGGTGGTGACTGTGGGAACCTGGGTAGTGAGAAAACTGTGGTAACCCCACCTGATGGGAGAAATCTTATATTGTGGAAAAAATGACAAGGATGTTTAAAAAATAAGGTTTGAGCATAATTTTATTAGATGCTTTCCCTGATAGTTTCTTCTATACCTTGACATTAGTTACTAGCATTCTTTCAGTAACTATTAATTTTTAAGTGAAAAATGTACTTCTAATCTGCATAGACAAATGATAATGCACCTGCAGTATAATACTCTTAATGTCAAGAAGTTTTCATTCATTGCAATGATGTATCTTTTCACCAATAAACTGCTTTGAATGAAAAAAAAAAAAAAAACCCTGCTCAGATGCCTTTTTGCTGTATAGATCAAAGCATTTCCTTGTATCTCATTTCCTCCCTTTTTGTTGGCCATTGATTGTCGGGAAAAGTTGGGTCCAGAGGGGAGAAGTCACACAGCCGCTCCTTGGAGTAGCTGTCCCTGGAATCTAGGTCCTTCTGTGCTAATTGCGGCCACATCTTCAAAGGCTGGGGCACAGGTTAATCAGTAACTACTGGCCCAAGCTGTCCATGGACCAAGACCCTCACAATTGGCAGGTGCTGAGCTTGGCAGTGACAGGGCTGCTTTGAAGGTCTCCGGCTGGTAACATGAGCAGAACACACTGGAACAGGGAAGGAAGTAGTTGTGGAGCACTAACTTCATGCCAGACACTCCAGAAGCCTTTTGCTTGGCTAATCATCATTCATTCACCATTCCACTCAGCTAATGCTTCCTGGATGCCCATTCTAAGTCAATAAGTAGGTGTAGAGCTATTGGGTGGGGAGGACAGCAGAGTCTCTACCCTCCAGGGTTCTTGAATTAGTCGGGAGGTCTGGGGTCCTTCTCAGGCCTACTGAAGGTTCAGCTGAGACTCCAGGTGCCGTGATTTCCACACCTGTTCAGAGGCAGGAGAGTCAAAAGAAGACATGGACACACAGGCAGCTTTGTGGTTATGAGCACCACACGCTTTTGGGGGGTCATTTGAAGGGAGGACCCCGGTGGAGACAAGCTGATAGGAACATAGAGACACCCTGGGGACTGCATGTGGGAGCAGCCATCTCCACCAGGGATGGAAGCATCGGAGAGGACAAGCCAGGTTTCCAGCCTAAAGTGAAGGGCGAAGCACACTGTCCTGGGATCTCATTGCCCATGCTCCCCAAGTCCAGCTAGAAGATCAAACAGCTGAATAATTGTATTTTCTGAAGAAAATCCAACCAGATGACTCGATGCCAAGTAGGTGGGAAGACAGGGACTTCTGTGAATGGCAAGTGATCATACCTACTTCATAGGGCTGTTGGAGGGTGGAGAGGGTTAATACATGTGTCTTTGGCAGGTGCATAGCCAGAACATATGGAGGCAGTCAAAGGGAAGTCGGGGACAGAGTAAGGTAAACTCCTAATCATCCCTCAAATCCTACCCCAGGGTCCTCTCCCGGTGAACCTTCCCCAAGCAATGCAGAGTCAGGCACTGTGGTGCTATCCTTGCCCCGTTGCATGTCACACTCTCTCGATTTTGCATTTCCTGAGTCTAGGGACTTTGAGTCTTTCCTCAGGCAGTATTGGGTTCCCTGAGCTGAACTGGCCAAAGCCTGGGAGAAGGAATGTTGTAGGTACATTGAACCCCATTGCAATCTGCTACTGTTTTTCCTTCATTCACTCCATGGAGAGCTGTGAGCTTTGATCTTTTGTGTCTTTTTGGTGACTCAGTTGATCTATCTTAGGCAAATTCTGCATTTAATTTGGGAAAGAAAGAAGAAAACAAGTGGTTGGTGACCACAAAGCATGAGGATGATATCAAGGGTGGTTATTTTCCCTCTTTTTTTTTTCAACTCTCTAGTTGTTGCTTTTACGTGTATAATGGAATAATTCATACCATATAGGAACACTGTATTGGAAGCCCATAATAAATGGAATTATAACAGATTATAATTTTCCACATACCATAATTGTTGTTCTAAGAAAAAGACTATTTTCCCTATAGAAAATAATCCCACCTGCTGTCCTGTCATCGTTTACTTAGAGTTGACGTGTGAGACATTGGTGACATCAACATCTCTGGACCATCAACTTTCTTTCCTTTCCTTTCCAAAAACCTCAACTTGGATATTTCAGGAACTTATTTGGAAAACTGACATCACCCAGCATCACTGGGCTTCCATCATCTGGGCATTTTCCAGTTTTCCATACTGTCAATCTTCCCCAGCTTCCTGGACTTTTGCTACAAACTGGAAAACAGAAAGGAGAGACAGGAATTACCCAGTCTGCTCCCTGTTGGGGATAATAAATCCCCAGATGCTAAAATGTGGCTTGGCTAACAGCAACCGGACTCTATGACGGCTCTTTATCAGGGTGCCACCCAGCTAATGAACTATTTGCTGCCCTGGACCTGGGACCAGGAAAGGTGGTTTGACTGAGGATACCCCACACGAGTGATGAAACAGCAAGATGAACTCACCCACAGCCAGAGGCTCAGTCATATATTAGCTAACTGTACACCCAACCTGGGACACACCCTTTAGAAATCCACTTCCCGGATGGCATGGGGCGAGTATAAATACTTTCTAATGCCAGTGTGAAGCTAACTTTGCAGCAAGTTGAAGACTGAGTTTCTCTGGCCCCAGAGAACTCAGAATCACTGGTTTGCAATTTCTCAACCACCCCTGGTGAGAGAACTGAGCAGGTATAGAAGATCCCGAAGGTGTCAAGGTGCAGATCTCCCCACATCTGGCTCATACCCTGCAGGGGCAGCACAACCCGTTGTGAGGTGAGTTGTCTTCATTTCTAGGGAAGCCTCTGTTTTGAGAGGGGTTTGATTCTTCCCATTTGGGGAGCTTCAAAAAATGGTGGGGATTTTCTGCCTTGACGAATAAGCTGGTGGCAAGTTTAAGCATTGTTAACATCCAAACAAGGCATCTTGTTCAGTTTTCTTTCCTACACATATTTGTTGTGGTTGCTACATTTCAAGGAAAAACTTCTAAGAAAATTCGTAATGGAAAGTAGGAGTTATCTCAGAATTGTTTTTATATAGATTATTATTCTATCCAGTCCTTATAACATGCAACTTTCCTCTTCCAAACAAATTCTGTTAAGGTGAATATCATTAAGTGCATTTTATGAATGAAGAAATGAATCTCAGTGAAATCGCTTGATCCAGGGTTGGAACCTGTGTTTGAGGGGTTAAATTCTTCCATGGGGCACATCACCACACTGATCCCAGACCAGACATGGGCCTCCCCTTAGCTCTCTTTTTTTGGTCTTTTTTTTTTTTTTTTAAAAAAAAAGGAGAGGGTCTCAAATATTGAGAGCTGAATGTGCCTTTTCATACAATTTTTCTCCCTGAGCAGGTGGTAGCACTGGTAGTTGCAAAATCTTAAAAAGAAAGACAGCTACAACTCCAGCACTTTCCTCAAGGATGTGCATATGATAACAGTTGCTAGTTAGAGCTGCTGGAAAAGACCTTTCAGGTCAGGCAAAGGCACCCACATTTCAGGGACCACCTGGCTCCCCCAACCCTGCCTCAGACCAGTGGTGAAGCTTACCTGGATCAGGTAGCCAGCAAGTCCCATTAAGGAGGCTTTATAGGGTGAGTGCCCTGTCTTCGCTGAGCAGCAGGTCCAGGGTTTTTCCTTTAGATTGTTATGTGCCTTTGTGGAATTAAAGCCTATGTCCACGTTTCTGTTATGTCCCCCACTCCAACCCCAAAATAGGAACAGAGGTTGCAAAGCATTTATGAAGTAGCTGTTCAAGACTTACCATTGTGTCTATTTTCAACATGTTTTAAATTGAATTAGCATAGCATGGTAACATCATAAAAGTGTCTGTTGTGCATCATTGAGAATCAACATGTGGTTAAGTTGACCACTAAAATCCAAATCTATCCTTCACCATACAGCTGTCCCTTCTTCCCTGATATACCCATTCCTTGTTCCTCTTCCCTCTGATAACCATTCATTGGTCTTTAGTTCAAAAGTAGTTTCTTTAGTCAGCTAACCATATTGAGTCCAGTTCTGTAGACTCTTCCTCAACCTTCCCTCACAGTCTCCTTCCCTTTTACCACCCCACAGTGAAGAACACTCGAGTTTAAATCCAGAGAAGTGACCTGATTTGCAAAGCCGCAGAGATGGCTTGTCCCTGGAGGTTTCTGTTCAAGGCCAAGTCCAACCAATATGATTTGTCTGGCGGAGCAGACATCAACAATAATTTGGGGAAATCCTTCCAGACTCTCTCCAGGTAAGCTCTTCCCTGCTGCTTGTCTGCTCTTGGCTTCCATTCCTTCCTTGGCGCCACCGACTCAGAATTCCTCTCTCTGCTTCTGGCTCTGAGATCTGAGGTCCGATCTCTCCAGTTGCTTCTTGGATGTCTTTTTGGAATTTTATGCAGCCACTGCTTATTGTACCTGACACCATATGGAGAAGGAAGGGACGTGGCACAGTCCTGGTCCTCAAAGAATGTGAACTGAGGGCAGAGACTGAATACCTGGCTTGAGAATGGGGGGCAGTAGGGCCCAGCGGTTGGAGCCAAGGCTGCCTCCCGGCTGATGTCTGTTCTGCATACAGAGCAGGTACCTCACTGCTTGTTAGGTATTTTAAATACCTTCACCTGCCTGGTGAAGAGTACTAGGAAGTCAGACAAACTGCATCCAGCCTTGAGCTACCCTGACTGACCCTGCACTGTCCTAGGTCACTGTCTGGGAGACATGGGGCAAGTGAGCCTCTCTGAACCAGTATGAGAACACTAACAGGACCCGCCTCCTAGCAATTAAGGATGACATGAGAGAGTGTGGGTAAAACACTGGCTGAATGGGCTTATCTAATTTACTGAGCATTGGCCCTGTGCTAGGGTTATGCAGGACTTCACTTGTATGACATAACTGATCTCTACAGTGGCTCTGTAAAGCACACGTTATCTTATTCTACAGAATGAGAAAACGGAAGCTCTAAGACAAGAATGATTTCCCCAGGTCACACAACTTATAATCACAGAGTTGGAATTTGAGCTTCCATTTGGGTTCTATATGGTCCCCAACCCTTGCATGTAGAAGGAGTAAGGCTGGGGCAGAACTGAGAGAATTAGTAAGCCAACCAACCAGGCTTCTAGACAGGTTTCTAGAGTGTGCCAGAAGAGTTTATAGCCGTGCACAGGGCGGTAGAGGCTTGCTCAAGAGCAAAGACAAGGGCATCTGAGGTAACATCAAAGCATGAATCAAATCACAGCCTGGTCTACACTGGACTGCCTGCATCACAGGCCCACGGCCCCATAGGGAGCCTCTTCCGAGGACTACTCTGGGCAGGGCGCTCCCTAGAGGTGGGGGGCATGGCAACTCTGGACCTGTCAGGTGGTAGAAAAGCACATTTAACCAGGGGCATGGTTACATAAGAGCATGGGTATGGGAATAAGCAGTTAACATTGCCACTTTGCCTCTGTGACCTTTGGCATTAGAGGATCCTAATTAGAGGATCATAACAAAATCAAGCCTCAGTTTCCTTATTACATTACCTACATATCTGTAATAAGGAAACTGAGGCTGTTTCCTTATCTGTAAAAAGATAAGAACCACTAAAAGTCCAAATCTATCCTTCACCATACAGCTGTCCCCTCTTCGCTGATATTCCCATCCCTTGTTTCCCTTCCCTCTGATAACCATTCATTGGTCTTTTGTTCAAAAGTAGTTTCTTTAGTCAGCTAACCATATTGAGTCCAGTTCTGTAGACTCTTCCTCAACCTTCCTTCACAGTCTCCTTCCCCTTCACCACCCCCATAATGAAGAACCCTTGAGTTTAAATCCAGAGTAGTGACCTGATTTGCCTATCTCCTGGAGTTGTGGTAAGTGTTAAATGAGTTTTCACATGTGAGGAACTTCGCACCTTGTGTGGCAGAGAACAAGAGCTCAATAAATGACGTTTGTAGTAGCTGCCATTGATGCTGTTGCTGTTGGTAGCTAGGATGGGGCTCAGTAGTATTGTACAGAGTCTCCTCTATGAACTTCACAGGAGTTAGTGGACTTGGTGGACTTGGAAAAGTGGGGAGTAAGTGAGGAGGTGAAGAGAAGAAGTGAGGACCTTCCAGAGTGGGCAGACTCAGGGACAGAAGCAAGCAGGACTTGCTGCCTGGGGCTGCGGGTGGAAAGCCAATGTCAGAGAACAGAGGGACTGAACAGAGGAAGAGTCTGGGACTTGCTCTACTTGGCAGCTGGGAGCCACTGTTGATTCTTGAGTAGGACATTTCAGGTGTGGTATGTGGGTTGGACTGAAGGGGAGGACATTTGAAACCAGTCAACCTACAGTGTGTAGGTGTATCCCCAGATCCCACACCTTCTAAGGCATTGACAGTTATTCCTGACTTGGGTTTTGGGATCATTCAGGAGGCCTGAACTCAGACTCCAGGCTGTAGGTTGACTTGAGGCAAGCCTGCTAAGTGAACCCATCTTTTTAAGCCAAGGTAGGTTGGTGGAAGTGCTCAAATCATATATTAGGAGGAGAGGAATTATCACATGATGAATTCATCTAACTCTCACAATAATCCAAAAGTTCCAGGAAGGGGCTTTTGTTATCCTCCTGTTACAGGGCAAGGAGAGGGGCAGTCCAGACCCCGCAAACCTGCCTACTCTAAATGGGTTCTGCCATCCGCCGCATCAACACAAAACATATGAGACTTTAATGGGAAGGAACTTTAATACAATTAGTAAACAATACAGGAAAGGCAAAGCATCTAGTTTCTAAATCAAGCACCCAAAGTTACCCGTCCCCTCGTGGGTAAAACTCCACCCAAATGGGATTGGCCCAGAACAAGGTCCCAAAGCTTGCCACAAGTCTAAAGCGTCTTCCAGTGGGGACCCACAAAAAAGGATCAGAAATAACCAGTGGAACCACTGATGCTGGAGGGAAAAGAGCAAAATCAAAATCAAGATAAAAGCTGCCATTGTCACCTCCCCATGGGTCTCTCACCCACATCTGTGTCACCCAGTCCACGACCAAAAGGCAAACGTAGTTTCTTCACGTGTCTCTCGGCTCCAGGTGCCTCCTCCAGGTCTCCTTCTGGATCTCCATCCTGCGTCCTTCCTTCCTCAGTCTCCTCTGCAGCTTCTTCTCTCTCTGCTCAGCTCCACCCCTCTTTTGGGTGGGGCAGGAAACCTGGAACCTCCCCCTTTCCTGGGGACCACCCTGTTACACTCCCACTGTGGTGCTGAGGACACAGAAGTTTAGAAAGTTTCAGTGATTTTTAAGATGTCACAGTTGGTAAATGATAGCCAAACCAGGCGGTCTGGCTCCAAATTACTAAATCAGGCTGCATTCTTCTGATCCCAGGCATATTTCAGTCCATTAACAATTATTTGCTGGCATTGTGCTGGAGAGTCATGGAGATATCCCTGAAATCTTTCTGTTTATCAGCTAAATAAATAATAAATAAAGTCATTTATTGATTGCATAGGAAGCTGCCAAAAAGAACAGATAACATTCAGAAAATCCTTATTACTGTGTTAGTAGTGAGTCAGAAAGTATTATTACCCTTATTTTAGAAGTTCAACAATTTACTCAAGGTCTTTATCTGGAAAGTGAGAGAGCTGAGGTTTGAACCAAGTCCAAGTTCCTAACCTGTGCATTATATGGGCTCTCCCTGAAGGCCTACTATGTGTTGGATTAAGAAAAGGACAGAGGGGAAAAAAGACCCAGTTCTGGGAGTCAAGAAGGGAATAGGGAAATTTGATGCTCTCCTCACTGATTCGGGGAGGAGCACACAATGATGGGTTATTAAAGAGCTTCATAAACTAGGGAGAGGCAGGAGAGGTAGAAGGTTACAGGAAAATTTGGAAGGCATCTGGTCTGGGGATGTTTCAGGACCTGGCCTGGCTGTAGTGCAGGAAGGACTGAGGTGGGAGGTTTTCTGGAGGAGGTGGGACCAGCTGGACTGCAAGCTGCGGGTGAGAGGGGCAGGCAGCGATGCTGCTGGAAGTGGAACCATTGATGCTAAGGATTTTCACCTGAAAGCAATGAGAGCCAATTCATATATTTTGATGTTAAAAAGTAATTTTTAAAACCCCCGGGGTCATAAGACCAAGAACTTAGTATATGTGGTTGATGATTCTATATTTTGTCTGAACAATTAGGACGTGAGGATGGTGTGTGTCTGGGAGGTGGAGTTTACAGACTAAAGCTAGTGCAGAACATTTAGTGAAGATATACAGAATTTGGAACAAAGTTGAGTTGGGCTGTGGTTGGCTCAGAATACTCTCTTTCAGTCACTTAAACTTGGGTTTGGGATTAAATATGTTGGTATATATCCAGGTGGGCTCCCTGTACTCTGAGCTGGAGGTCTACTGCCCTGCCCTTGGCTGGTGCTTAGAAGTTATCCTGCTCCCAGTGTGCAGAGCAGCGTAAGATGGCGCAGAGTCAGCAGCTCCTTAAGGACTAGGAGCATGGCAGGAATTGGACGGGGCTTTTGGTCCCACTAAAAGTCATGCCAACCCTGCACTTTCTTTGGCTTCCTTTCGGGGATTACCCAGAAAACACCGAAAAATTAACACTTCGTGGGCCACCCCTGTGAAATGAGAGAGCTTGGACGGTGACCCTGAGGCCGCTGTGTGGCCTCGGACAAAATCCTTAACCTCTCTGAGCCCTTAATTTCCTTCTCAAGAAGTGACCCTAACAGTACAAAATTTCTTTCTTGACTGAATTTGGTAAGATGTAGACGAAATAAAAAACAGTAAAGTTTGCTATTTAACCTATAAAGCACCTTACAATGGGAGTTATTATTATCATCAGAATCGCTTTTTAGTGTGGAATAAACAAACCCGAGGTCTGCTATACCTGTCCCAGTCTAAACGTCCAGCGACATCCAGAAGGCTGACGTCCCTGCGGATGCCGCCACTGGGTGTGGGTCCCAGGAGGGCCGAGGTGGGGCCTCGCGGCCCCCGCCCCCGGACACAACACCCCGGCCCCCAGCCCCCAGCCCCGCGCGCTGAAAGTAACTCCCAGAGGCTACACCGGCTCGCCCCGCCCCGGGGCGGGGGTGGCGAGTCGGCCTTGATAAAAGGGCGGGCGCTGCAGGGATGGGGCGTCCAGAGAGCTGCGCCCGGCCGGGGCCATGCGCGACGGGCTGAGCACCGCGTGCGAGGCCGCCCGGCCCCGCCTCTGCCGGCTGCTCCGCAGGATCCTCCGGTCGAAGCCCGCCCGCGGCCCCTGCGGAGCCAGGTACTCCCTCAGGGCCCGAGCTCGCGGGGAGGGAAGCGGGTGGCGCCCGCGGGGACCCGACTCCAGCCCTTGCGGCACTGAGCCTCGCTTTTCTGTGCACTTATGGGTTGGCGCATCCACGCTGTAGGCGTCCAGTGAGATTTTTGCTTAAAGCGTTTTCTTCCTTTACAATGCACGCGAGACTGCGATTCAGTAGCCCCAGACAGCCCAGCGACGCCCATGTGCACCCTGCAGAGCCGTCGGTGCCGCCTGGAGTAGGAGCTGTGGGTGTTTCGACACTTGGAAGCTTTCGACATGTTTCATCCTGGATCCACTACGCTCTTTAGGATAGATGCGGCTGAGACAGCGAAGGAGGGCCTCCCCTGGTGGCGCAGCGGTTGAGCGCTGGGCTGCGAAGCTGCCCGCAGCCTCTGCAGCGCCGGTTCGTTCCCGGCCACCGGCGCCGGTTCCCCCCCCCCCACACACACACGCAAAGAAGGTCTTGTTTTGCAAATAAGATTCATTTCCCAGAGCTCCTCTTGGCCCCTTACCCCTTCTCTTGGTGTTTGCAGAGATGGGCTGAGGAGGAAGAAAGGGAACCACTGGGGAATGCGGACCCCTGTTGACTCAGATAAACCACAGACGCGTCTCCCACCTCAGCCTCCTCAGCTCAGGGCTGGTGGATAGTTCTGGGGCTAAGCAAGCACCGCACTCCAGCACTCCTGGGGGCCTGTGGGTAAGGGTCGGCCCTTCCCATGTAGGGCAGGCAGAACCCAGCACAGCTGTGGATTTAACCAAAACTGCACCAGTGTTTGGACAGACTCTGCAATAATTCGCTTCTAAGTATCCAGATCCTTAATATGCCTACCTGGTTTCTGGTCACCCTAGCTCCCAGCAGCTACCCCAAAGAAATCTGCTCACTGTGGAAGAAGGGGGACTGTGCGTAGCTTTGTTCATTTATTTTTCAAGGTATTTTCCCCCAAACTATGAAAGGAATTCATGGTCAAAGTAAAAAGTTGGAAAATGCAGAAAAGCATAGAGAAAAACTCATCTCCTGTGTCTCTCACCTCATGCCCATCACTGTTAGCATTCCCCGGCATGCCCCTGGCTGCTTTCCTGTGCTTGTGTACACACACAGCCAGCATCTGACTGTATATACATTCTGGGGCATTATTTATAATAGTGGAGAAGCTGGGCATAACCAAAAATATCCAACCAGAGGCGATGAGGTCAAATTAACTATGGTCCTTCTAGGTAGTGGATTATCAAAGAGCTTTTTAATATTTGGGGGACAATAACTATGTTAAGTGGACAAAATCATTGTATCTCAATGTAAATGTTAACACGAACCTGTACGCTTCTCATATTCTCCAGTTCTATGGCCAGAAGTGGGAGGAAACAAGAACCAGTAGGATGAGGTTGGGGTACCGGGGCGATGGGATAAAATTGTGAAAAGTAGTAAGGCATCCTTCCCCGAGGCCCCGGTCATCTTCCTATTAAGCAGCCCCATTATGACTTCTCAGCCATGGCTTTGTTGTTGTTCCGGATGTCTGCACTACCCTGTATTGGCTTTTTTTTTTTTTTTGACGGTACACACCAGTTCAGGCCGAAGGAGTGATGAAAGCCAGTCACATGGAGGGTACTTTATAGGGCTGCTGGATCACTTGATTGAGCTAGAAATTGCTTTCTGATACATATCTATGTTCTCTTAATGGAACATTATCTCTTTAGAATTCAAAATCTCATAATGTTATATATAATATATGTAGTTGGTTGTATAATACTATTATAAATATATGCTCAATAATTTTTCCAATAATGAAAGCAGTGCGTAGCCCAAGATCACAGACATGTATGAAGTGGGAAATGAGAGCGCCCCTGCCCCCCATTTCCCTTGTGTGTGGATACACATGCTCCCACACAAGACAATGAGCTTGCAAACTCAGATGCCAGTGTGACTGGCCCCAGGAGCAGGCATGTGTGGGGTGTTCAGCATTTGCAGCTGAGAAGGGTCACCTGTCTTCCATCCCCTAAAGCATTTGCCAGCAGAGCGAACCTGAAATCCCGAACAAGAGCCAAAAGTTTCTGAATGATTTCAGACTAGTGTATCTTTTTTCTTTTCAAAAGAGAGTCTAATGTCTTTAAAATCTATTCTTTTAAAATAAATGCAATTAATATTGTTTTTAAAGAGTTCTTATTTTCCAGAAATACTTAGAGAGACATTTCCAGATGACATGATGTCTCAGACTTGCTTTAAAATGGTAGCAGGGGGGCCTCCCTAGTTGCGCAAAGGCTTAAGTCTCAGTACTATGAAGCTACCAGCAGCCACTGCAGCACCAGTTTGATCCCCAGCCCGGGAGCAACCTCATGGTGCAGCAGACCTCCCTGTTTCACCCGCTGCTCCCCTCAGCAGTGTATTTCAGTAGATCGGCCTGTTCTGTTCCCCACTCTGTCTCTGGTGAATCCTCTCACACCCACTGCCCCCCAAACCCCCGGCACCTCTGGCCCAGACCCCAGTTCTTATATGTGTAAATAAATAAATCTTTTTTAAAAAATTAAAAATAAAATGGTGGCAGGGGCCGGGAGAGAAGAGTTGAAATGGTTTTGAAGGTGAACCTGCGTGAAGGGCCCCGGGGCTCATTACACTATTCTTTCTACTTCTGTATATTTAGTACTTTCCATAGTAAAACATTTTAGAATAAATAAATACACCAAGATAAATCAAGTCCTTTAAACAAAAAAGCTTAAGTTCCCTAAAAGTGAGTGGGTGGTAGTTAGTGCCCCTGGCCTGGAAGGGCAGGGTTGAGGGAGCCAGTCTCTGCCCAACAGACTCTGTGCCATGCTTGTACTCCACTTTGGGGGAGTTTCTGTGGGTCATCACTAGGACCACTGGCTTTGGCTCAGCTCCCCAGTGTCTTTTGGCTTTGAGAGGGAAGGCGAGAAGGAGAGACGCAGCGGAGGGCAGGAGGTATGATGTGGAGAGCAGGTCTGACCAGCTGCCTCTAGCCACATGCACACGTCCCCCTTGACTGGAAACCATGAGAAGTTACCCCCACCCTCTACCCCGGAGGTCCCCCATCCAACAAACAAGGGTTTGGCAGAGGGGACTCCAAGATCCCTCTGTGTCCTCAGATATTCCAACTCATAATGGCTGTTTCCTTTCACAGTCCAGTGACACAGGATGACCCCAAGTGTCACAGCTCCAGCAAGCATGGAGATGAGCCTCCCCACCCCATCCCACAGATGGCAAAGGTCAGTGAGTCACTTGGGTGTGGGAAGCCCCTTCCTTCATTGCCCAGAGAGGCAGGCTGAGCAGCCTAGTGGAAGCTGGGGTCTGGCAGTGAGTAAAGACGGGAGGACACAGATGGTGGTGAGGAAGAACTTTGGGGAAGCAGGATGACCATGGTGATCAGCAGTGGTGCCTAAGGTGTGTTGGCTCCTGGATGATGTGCCTGTGTGGGCTGGCAGGCTTGGGCGGGAGACCATTCTTGGAGCTGGGGTAGGACATTGCAAAGTAATCCCAGACTCAGTAGCTGAGCCTTCAGGCTCAGCTCCTGCCCTGTCCTATGGATTCCATCTTCCCTAAGTGCTTTGGACCACAGTGTTTCAGAGAGGTGGGCAGAAAAATGGGTGAGAGGTGGGAGAGAAGGTAATTATGGTATTCTTCAGTGCCTCTGTGGGAGCAGTACTGACAGTGACAGTAGTCTCCCTGGAGACTAACCTTACACTCTCCTGTTGCAATTCCTATGAGAAAGCATTTGGCAAGGTGCTGGGTGAGAAGAGAAGCCTGGCCTGTAGCCCAGGCACCTGGGACTCTCAGCAGGCCCTGGCCCAGGTGACCAAGCTGCCAGGAAGGAGGGAGGGACATGGATGAACACTCTGACCTATATACCCACCCAGAGCTCCCCACCCTGCCAAGGTCAAGCAGGGCCCAGGGGCCTGGGAGAGACCTGTGGGGTCCTGGGATTGAAGGCATTTGAAAATCTGTGTTTTTCTTCCCTCTTAGAAGTCTCCAGAACCCCTGGATAAACCAAAGATGACCCCATCATCCTGCCAACAGCATATGAAGATCAAAAACTGGGGCAATGGGACCAGTTTCCAAGATACACTTTACCACAAGGCCAAAGGGGTGAGAAGTCTGGGGTATCATGGAGAACCATTTTTGTCCCAAGCCAGAGAAACCATTTGGGCCCTTTGTGGGTCATACAGATGTCCCCTTGGGCAGACCAGACAGCCATCTGCTTGGGCAAAGGGAGTATTACTTATTGGGAGTACCATGTTTCATGAATTATGATAAGAAGGTGATACCACCTCTCTGTTGAGTCCCCCTCCAGTAGATAGTGGATAACCCAGAAAGTGTGATGGAACAAATCAATTCTTTCTGGGATGTAGTGCAGCATAGTATCAGAGAGACTTTCTAACTCAATCAACTGGTCTGAGGTAGTGATCTCCCTGTCCCTCGAAGGACACAAGTGCTAGTTGACAAGGAGCTGGGTGGGGTTTGAGCATCCAGTGAGTAGTTGGACTAGGTATCCTTTAATACTTCTTCTTATCTTCTAAGTTTCTTAATCCAACTTTAGAAGACATTCTGTGATTATAAAGTGGTAAAGAATTGGAAAATTCAAGACCCTGAAAGTAGAATGATTTTCTATACCTTGCAGAAATCACCTCCTTTAACATTTGGGGGTACTTCCAGTATTTTTTCCATGCTTTCCTCTGACTTTGGGATTTTCACCCTCTCATTTCAATTCATGACAGCCGAAAACCAAATGGTGTGTCCCCTAGAGCCACATCCATCTCTTTATTTATTTATTTGTTTGTTTGTTTGTTTATTTATTTATACAAGCACTGGGTACAGTCAGAAGCACAGGAGGGTGAGAGAATTCACCAGAGCCAGAGCGGGGAGCAGAGCAGGCAGAAGGACCGAAGTACACTGCTGAGGGGAGCAGTGGGTATGGCAGGAGAGGTCTGCGCGCCATGTGGGACCCTCGCCGGCGGCTGGTCGGGATCGACTGGTGCTACAGAGGCTGCAGGCAGCTTCGCAGCCCAGCGCTCAACCACTGCACCACCGGGGGAGGCCCCACATCCATCTCTTTAAATGAGAATGAGGTTGAGATGTTCTCAAGGATCAAGCTTTGCTTAGCTCTGAGTCTAGGACTAGGGAGCAGACCAGAGACTGAACCCTAGGGTGGGGGTGGGGGTAAGAAACCCCTGCTCACACCCTTCAGAGTCCAGTCAATAGAGGAAAGAAGAACTGGATGGGGAGTAATCTGGGTGGACCCCAAGGAAGAGGTGCTACAGGAGTGGAGCGGTATGGCAGGGAGCTGGAGTGGAGTGGAAGGAGGGGGCCGGGAAAGCTGGCCCTGGAGGAGGATGGCCCTCACTCCTGTGCTGAGAGACCCACCGGCCTACCTCACCATCTGCCTCTCTCTTTCCAGGATCTCGCTTGCAAGTCTAAGTCTTGCTTGGGGGCCATCATGAACCCCAAAAGTTTGGTCAGCAGACCCAGGGACAAGCCTACCTCCCCAGACGAGCTTCTACCTCAAGCTATCGAATTTGTCAACCAGTATTACGGCTCCTTCAAAGAGTAAGGCTTGCTTCCTGTAGGGTTGCTTCTTCCCCCCTTCTCCTAAGTTCCCCCCCACGGTCATTGCTCTCTGACCCCAGACCCCTTTCCTTCCCAGACTCCTAATGGATCTAGGCATAAAGTATAGTTTTCTAAGGGGAAATACTCCAGAGTAGGTTCTCATAGCTTTCTCATAAGACGAAAATATATAACAATAGAGGTTAAAGTGGGATTTGGGAGTATAACTCTGATTGTCCTATATCCTTGGAAAATCTATTACCCTCTCTGTGCCTCAACTTCCTAGTCTGTAAAATGGGAGTGATATTAGACCCTGGCTCATAAGATTGTCGTGAGGATTAAATAAGTTTAGGAAAGTGTCCTGGTATATAGCATCCTTGATTATAGTTAATATGAACCTTTTGATTATGAAATGCTTGAGATAGAGAGGGCCTTGAGGCCACCTAGCAGAGCCCCTTCTCCTACAGGTATGAATCAGGAAGTCCAGTGACATACCAGGGGTCACCCAGTGCACCTTGGATTCAGTCTGCCTGACTTGGAGAGGACTGGCCAGTGCTCTTTGCTCTATACTCTGTGGGGTTCTACATTCCCAGGCTTCGTGACATGTATGGCTGTGAACTTAGGACCCTTTCAAACTTTAAAATAAAAATTCATGAAGGGATTGTAAGACACATTGGCTGAGGGCTTGGATTTGCTGCTTATGGACTGGCGGGGAGTGTGGCTTTTGTCCTGCAGCCTCTTGGGGCCCTTCCCTGCCTGAAGTGAGCAACAGCTATGCAGCTGGGGGACCCAGCTAAGCAGGTGGGGCAGAAACAGTGACTCCTGTGACACCAGATGCCTCTACTACGACCGTACGTCTGAGCTAGGAGGGACCTTGAATCTGAGAAAGAGACTCTTATCTTCCGGGCCACTGACCCCCAATCCTGGCTGTGCAGTAGAGTTGTCTGAGAACTTGGCAAGACGCTGAGGCCTGAGTTCTCTGGGGCAAGGGTGTCAGAATCTTGAAGTGGTGAGGTGGCAGACGTCTTAAATGCATGTCCTGAGAACCCTGCGAGGGGCTTGGGGGGCAACCTGTGTGTGCTGTGTAACTGAAACCTTTGCAGAAGTGCTCTGTGACTGGGAGGTTCAAGATTCTTGAACTTTCAGCTCTGTTGTTGACTAATGAGTCTTTTGGGGTCCAGGAACTTTCTGGATGGGCTTCAGTGGGCCACTCTCAATGCTAACATTGGCTGATACTAAGTATGTTTTGGGCCCTGTGTGAGTGCCTTGCACATACTGCTCGTTCCAGCTCTGTGAGATTGGTGCCATCGCTATCCTCCCCTCCTTTCTCTTTAATGACTTTAATTTCAAATATTTATAATATTTGGACACCCCCATGAGGTATCATCACTGTAGCCAAAGCACCCGCAGTCTACCACCATTGCCTCCATAGTCCACCATGCTACCTTCCCGCTCTTCGGGCTCCTCCCCATCTTCTTTTGTCTTTGGATGCTTCTGTTCTGTAGTCAGCTTTCAGGGGTTGTTTTTTAAGCTTGTCTTTATCTGATCTTTAACTTAGTTACTCTGTATTCCACATATTAGCAACAAGGAATATAGACAAGGAGACATGCCAGCGGGGGATGTCTCATGTAGTGATGTAACTTGCTCCAGGTCATACATTCTGAAGTCCCAGAGCTGGGATTTCAACCCAGACATCTTAGTAGAGAGCCCCAGTTTTTTAGTTCATGTTCAAGCATCCAGCTCTTTGACCCCCAACGATTCCAATTCCATTCTAGACCTGGAAGTTCTTGCTGGCATTTGGAAGGCAGTTGGATGGGTGTTTGCCCCAGAAGCTAGAGAATGGCTCTTGGTGGCTTGTTCAAACCCAATTGCTTCTTACAGAAGGCTGTCCTGTTTTCATGGTCACAATACCTGGGATATAATCTCATACCTGGGGCTCCCCAAGAGGTCCTAGGGGTGTGAATAGCAAGTAGCAATTCACCCCCACAATTCTGCTAGTGGCCAAAGACATGAAAGCAGGTGGGTTCCATCGTCTTGTGAATGAAGGATCTATAGTTAGAAATTGTAAATTGCTGAATGTTAAGTTCAAATCTAGTTTGCTGACGCCAAGAGCTGTTCTCTTTTCAGAACTAGTTCTTTTTTTCAGAACTAATAGGCATTTTAGCATTTTTAGTGCCTCAGAAATGTGACTAACAGAAAAGAGTGGTAAAATAAAAAACTCAACAGGAATTGAGGGAAGATGTAAAAATAATCCTTTCTTATAATAGACGTGTGTTAGGACCAAGTGTGTTTGAGGCATCGGTGTTTTGGTGATGGCTACTGTTTTCACATTTGGATGGGGGATGTTGTAGGGTATGGCTATAAGCTTTGTTAGGGAAAGAGGGCAGGGGTCTGGTGGGGGGGGGGCGCAACAGCAACCATCACCCAGCAATTCCTTGTGCCAGGAGTGTCCTTGAAGATAGTGCCAAGTGTTTTGTCTTTGTGCCTTTTTTTCTTTAATCTAGGAAGAGTTTGGAGGCACTCTTCACCCACAGAAAGGCATTTGTTCTGAGTTGTCCACTCTCCTTAATCAGTTCATTCCTTAAATAGTTTTGTTTGTTGCCATTTCAAATGTCTTTGGTGCTGATTGGAAATCTCAAGGTTGCAGTGTGTGTGTGTGTGTGTGTGTGTGTGTGTGTGTGTTTCAAAGCTTTTCTGACTGAATCCTTCACTGCGGGATAATTTTGAAGTCTGAGAGGGAGGGGAGAAGATGGCTTAGAGATACCATATGGGCTGAGCGGAGGTTGAGAAACAGTGCGATGTAGAAATCCCATAATGCCGGCCCCGGATGTGTGGGGCTCTTCCCAAGCAGGCCCCAGGGCCCTGCAGGTTGAGGCATGAGAAACTGACCCTGTCCAGGCCTGACCAGGGAAGTATGGGCAGGCCCTCGACAGCCCCAGGCTTGTATTCCCCTGTAGGGTAAGGTGGATGGCAGAGAGCCTGGCTCTGGCACCAGGGCGGTCCGAGTCTGAGTCCTGACCTCGCTGTTCATTACATCATGTCCCGTGCCTGATACTTAACCGCCTATAGCCTTGCTACCTGGCCTATAACCTGGTCACAGAAATGCTTTCCTCACAGACTGAGTTAGGCCCTGACTGAGAGTAGCTGTTGTCCAGTACCTGGCTCATAGTGGCACATGGAACTGCCATGGCAGGGATTGGCTCATCTGTTTCCCATAAGAAGGTGTATAGGTGCCCCTGGCCGGGAGGCAGATTGTGGCTGTGGCTCAGTAGGTAGAGGCTCCTCTGGGTCTAGGAAGTATCTGAGAGAGGTTGCCCCCTGGCGTGTGCCTGCCAGCAGAGATGACTATGAATAGCGAAAAAGCCCCTGGTAACACAGGGCTCAGGACCAGCCACGTGACTGCTGCAGGTCCCTAAAGATGAGAGGCAGGCTGTTCAAAAAACGATTGGGCAGTTCAAGACAGCGATGGTGGAGTGTTGAGCTCTGGGGGGCCATGTCACACAGCGGTGAAGCTGCTCTAGAGGGGAGAGCCTCTGCAGAGACCTCATGCCCGCCTGGTGTCCTATTTCAGTTCCTGCTTCTGTGGATTGAATCAATCCCCATTTAAGACCTTCTCATTGTTGATCTTCCTGATGTCTTCCTGTCCTCCAGGGCAAAAATAGAGGAACATCTGGCCAGGGTGGAAGCGGTAACAAAGGAGATAGAAACAACAGGAACCTACCAGCTGACGGGAGATGAGCTCATCTACGCCACCAAGCAAGCCTGGCGCAATGCCCCCCGCTGCATCGGGAGGATCCAGTGGTCCAACCTACAGGTGGGCTTCGTCAGACCCGGGTGGAAGCTGGAGGTGACAGCCCCGGGGTCAGGTGGCCCGAACAGCCAGCAGAGTTGTGCCCGGGGGTCCCCAGCCTGAAGCCAGACCCCCAGGCTCTCTCTTCACATTCCTGAACACAAGATGGGGCCTCAAAACTCCCACCCCCCCCTCCCCCAGGCCTGGAACCTGATTTCAGCACCAGGATTTCTAGCTGACCTTTCTCTCTTGTGTTAAGTTTGGGAGACTAAACAGCAACTTTAGACCAAAACAATCTTCTTATTGTCACTGCGACCCTGGTGCTGCAGGGAGGTTATTTCCTTCGTGTTAAATAACAAGAGTGCAACTGAGTTAATTTTAAAAATCTCATGATCTAATTGGCTTTGTTAAATGATTCATGAAACAGGCAGCACCTTCCCTAGCAATTAGAAAGGCAGTCCAAAGAAGGAAAGGTTTTTATAGAGGGAAAGATAAAAGAGGGGGGAATCATTTCAGGTTAAGATAACCCACCTGTGGGAATAGATAAAGGTCTTGTGGCACATTATCTCGTCTTTTGGGGAATGGGAAAAATTACTTCATACGTGCTGCCCAGAAAATTCCATCCTGATCAGTTAAGATGACATTCCTGGGAGAGGTGGAAATGCAGTTAGGTTAAGTGTTCAGTCTTGGTGGGCTTAGCATAAGCACCTCCATTTTGGGCCTGTCATTTTCTTTTTCACACTAACATATTTAAACTCTTAGCTCTTTGAATATATTTTCTTTGTCCGAGCAGCTTAGGTCATCTTTACATTGGGGTATTACTTATTGTTGGATAATAGTGAAAGCACTTGCACAGACAAATCCACGAGCCATATGCCGATGAAACCAACTCTAATTACAATACAGTACTGGAAACGCTGTGTGAAATGTGCTTGTGTTGTAAAGGAGTGAGGCTGGGGCTATGGGAATCTTGACTTATGGTGCTTGAAAATCAGGTTTTCTTAGGATTTTGGATTTGCTAGGGTCTCCTCAGGGCACTGCTGGGGCTCTGGGAGAGCACAAGGATGGGTGAGATGGTCCAGGTCCGTGCAGCAAGGAGGTTGCACTCCTCTACCTGGGGCTTTGGGGACGAGGATTTGGTCTGCTCCTTCTGTCCCCTGTGGCTTTAACGTTGAATCAATGCAAGGCCTCTGTCCTGGTGGTCCCTGACCCATGTCTGTATGCAGGTCTTCGATGCCCGGAACTGTTCCACTGCCAAGGAAATGTTCGAGCACATCTGCAGACACATTCGTTATTCCACCAACAATGGCAACATCAGGTGGGTGCACCTTCCTCTGAGGCCACAGTAGGGGTGGTGGCCCACCCTGTCCCCAGTCTCAGCCAAAAGATACAGCTGGGAAGGCATCTCTGCATCGAGGAGAAAGCAGGGAGAAAGTCTCAGGTTTCGTTGGAAAGCCTCCAAGGGCTTAGCCTGCTCACTAGCCCATCTCCTTGGGTTCCTTCTAGTTGATATCACCTGGAAGGGATGGTGTAACTTTAAGAAGTAACTTTTTTTTTTTTAAAGATTTATTTTATTTATACAAGAACCAGGGTACAGGCCAGATGCGCGGGAGGGTGAGAGGATTCACCAGAGACAGAGTGGGGAGCAGAACAGGCAGACTGATGAAATACACTGCCGAGGGGAGCAGCGGGTGAGACAGGAGAGGTCTGCTCTTATGTGGGTTGCTCCGAGGCCAGCTGGGATCGAACTGGCGCTGCAGAGGCTGTGGACAGCTTCACAGCGCTGCGCTCAACCGCCTGTGCCACCAGGGAGGCCCTAAGAAGTAACGTCTTAAAGGAGTTACTTTAGGACCCCCTAAAGTAGTTTTCTTTGAGGGGCAAGAGGCTGATTTTCCAGAAGATGACCCCACCATGGTGTTTTCTTGGAGATAAGAGAATCACTTCTCTTGAGCACCCATCCCTTGCCTCACCTTCTCCTACCCCGGCCATGGAGGTCAAGGCTGATAGGACTGAACAGCTCATTCAGTTATTCATTCATTTTTTTTGTTCAACAGACATTCATGGGGATCTATCTACTGCAGACCAGGCATGGGAGGGGGGTGGAGGGATACAGAGGTGAATAAAACACAAAGATGTTTCTAGCCTTCTTGAACCTATGTTGTGAACTAGATCAGCATCCAACTAACTTGACTGCAGGGAAAGAAATATGATGCAGCAAGAGGAAGGGCTATGGAGGGTCTGCTAACCCTGCCTGAGGGATGGGGAGGCCCTCGCAGAGGGGAACAGTCCCTGTGCTGGCCCTAAGGGAAGGAAGGAGCTGGAGGGAAATGAAGAAGGGAGAACATATGTCACCAAGGGCAGCAGGTTATGCAAAGGCCAGTGGGAGCTTGGCATGTTGGGATGCTGCTGCAGGAGCTGAATGGGGGAGGCCCACAGGGGATGGCTGGGAGCCCCCACTGGATCAGGTGGTGAACAACACTGTCCTTGATTTGGGGCAGGTCAGCCATCACGGTGTTCCCCCAGCGGAGCGATGGGAAGCACGACTTTCGGGTCTGGAATGCTCAGCTCATACGGTACGCCGGCTACCACATGCCTGATGGCACCATCAGAGGGGACCCTGCCAGCTTGGAGTTCACCCAGGTACCGGATCCACCCTCTGGGGGTGACAGAGTGGAGCCCAGAAGGGTCAAGGTGCCTGGCTCTGTGAACTCACTGGGCGTCTCCTACCCGCAGCTGTGCATCGACCTAGGTTGGAAGCCCAAGTATGGGCGCTTCGATGTGGTGCCACTGGTCCTGCAGGCTAATGGTCAAGACCCTGAGCTCTTTGAAATCCCACCTGACCTTGTGCTTGAGGTGTCCATGGAGCATCCTAAGTAAGTTGGTTGAGGGTGTCAGGGGTGTGTGTTAACATGCATGGCCCCCTCCTTTCTTAAGTGAGACCAATCCTCAGGCGCCTGCCAGGACCACCTCTTCCAAAGCCCAGCTGATATCAAATGATGTCCAGAAGGGCTGGCTGCAAGGCCTGCCTAGTGACCTGGTACAGCAACTCTGCATTGCATCTCGGGCCCCAGCTTTATGGGGAAATGATGATTCTGAGGAAGAACTAGATTTCTTTACTGCTGTGTTGGAGTCTCAACATTTAACTCAGGGTCTGTCGTGTACATGAGGCTTAATAAATGTTTGCATAAGTGAACGAGGCTTAATAAATGTTTTCATAAGTGAATGCATAATGAATGAACGTGCCCAGTTCACCTCTCCAGATGGGATGACCTTAGAGATCAAACCTTGGAAGGGAGTTTTCTTTCTCGACTCTTTCTCTGAAGCTTTTTGTTGGGGGGCTTGACGGTAGGCAAAAGTGAAAACTCTTACTGCAGCTGGCTCTCTCTCCCTGCCAGGTATGAGTGGTTCCAGGAGCTGGAGCTAAAATGGTATGCCCTGCCTGCAGTGGCCAACATGCTGCTGGAAGTGGGTGGCCTCGAGTTCCCGGCGTGCCCCTTCAATGGCTGGTACATGGGCACAGAGATCGGGGTCCGGGACTTCTGTGATGTTCAGCGCTACAATATCCTGGAGGTAACTGGGACCATTCAGCTGAGCCAGCTAGAGGGATAGGCATCCTAAAGCCCACCTCACCCCCATTTCTCTGGTTCTGCAGGAAGTGGGCAGGAGGATGGGCCTGGAAACACACAAGCTGGCCTCACTCTGGAAAGACAAGGCTGTCATCGAGATCAATGTTGCCGTGCTCCACAGTTTCCAGGTGTGTCTGGCGTATTGTGAGTCTGAAGGCTTTCCATTAGGTCATCTGGTGCAACCTCTCATCTCATGCTTGATTTTCCCCTTACAGCATTGTTCATTTATTCATGCATCAAATAGGTATTGAACACCCAGTCACAGTGCTAGGGGTTAGGGATACATCAGCCCACTCACTCACTCTAGGTCAACTTGAATGCTTCTAGCAACAGGCCACCCCTTGTCTCCCATGATTGCTGGAATTCTTGCTGCTTTTCAACCTCACCAAGATGGTTCCCACCTCAGGGCCTTTGCATATGCTTTCCCCTCTGAACACTCTTCGCACAAATCATCCCATGCTTGGCTCCTTCCCTCACCCCGTTCTCAATTTGTCACCTCCTCGGAGTCCCATTCCTTACCACTGCATGTAAAAGGGTGCCCTCGCCCCACCTCCATCCTGTCTCTCATTCCTTTAACTCTGTCCTTATTTTTATTCATAATACTTATTAATTCCTGACAGTATATAGTACGTCTTTCTTGCTTCATTGTGGTGTTTCTCCACCAGAATGTGAGCTCCATGGGGTGGGAGCCCTGTCTCTCATTCACTGCTCTCCCTCCAAGTCTAGAAGTGTGTCTGGCCATACTAGCCTTCCCCCGAAATTTATTGGATGAATAAATGAGCACCCCAGCATACAGCAGGGGTTGCCTTTGCTTCCCTGTCTGATTGATAAGCCTCCTACCCCCCAGCTTTGCACACACCCGCAGTTCCTGTGTGGGATTGAGCCCTCTCAGATTCATCTGCTGCTCTTATTCATATAAATACTTCCTTTCCCTTTGGGAACAAGACATGAGATGTGTGAAGACATTGCTTTAGAAACTGGGACCATCTCCACAAAGCTGGCAGATGCCCTGGAGGCCGGAACATGGGCCAGAGTCATTCATTCCCTCAGCAGTTTTATCGCACATTTTCTATGTGTCAGGCACGTGCCCAAGATCTGAGCGGTGAAGAGACAAAGTCCCTTTCCTTGTGGAGTGATACGGGGAGTGGACATTAGACAATCACCCAGTAAACACGTTCACACACTGCTCTCCAGGGCTGGTCACCCCATAGGCAGGTCACGTTGTGTTGGGTGGGGTGGGGTTCTGAGATGAGACGGAAGAGCTCAGAGGCCCTGGACCACAACCTCCTGACTCCGGGGGCTCTGCGCAGCCCCCACACTGGCAGGATGTGGATGTGTTCCAAGAGGCTGCTAATCCTCACCGCCCACCCTGCCCCTCCATTGCGCGAGTCTCCAGGACTTCCTTGTCAACCTCCTTCAGGATAAACTTCAAAAGACTTGGCCTTCTTTCCTTGTCTGTAAAACAGGATAATGACATTATCTCCCTCGCAGTGTTCTAAGAATGAAATGAAAATGTAGGCAAATGTTTAGCTGTGCCGCCTGCCCCGCTGTGAGCACTCAGTAAACTTCAGTGTTGCTTTCATTGCTTATCACTGTTACTATCTTTATCACCTTAGCCTCGGCTCCTGAGCGTAGATCTAGGCTGGCATCCGGGAGTGGCGGTGTGTGTATCCATAAAATTTGAGAAGGTGTGACTGGGCCTTCTGTCAGCTGTCTCTGTCAGCTGGCTCTTCATGTGCTTCCGGCCTTGACTCATGCCGTGTCCTCCTTCGGGATGCCCATCCCTGCCTAACTTGGACCTGTTTCTCAAGACAGCTCCTCTTAAAAGCCATCTCTGCCAGTCCCATCTTTCCTGCAGGCCTCTGTCTGCGCTAAGCCCCGTCTTCTGCCCTCACCTCTCTATATCTCTATATCACCCCACATGAACATGACTGGGTTTCCTCTGCTGCCCCAAGTGACAACATCATTTTATGAAAAGAAGAGCCCATTTCTTTCACTTCCATCGTGCCTGTGCTTCAGTGCCTGGCAGATAGAAGTGATAATAGCAGTGGACTTTTATTGAGCATGGCCTGCTTTACTCGTATTAACTCATTGCAGTCTTTCAACAGCCTCAGGATATAGGACCTGTTACCATCCCATTTTACAGATGAGGAAACTAAGGCTTAGGGAAGTTAATAGTGCAAGGTCACATGGCTAATAAGAGGCCAAGGTTTGAACTACTCACATTAAACAGGGAGGTCTCTTGACCTAAGGAGTTGCCCCAGACATTGAGGGGTGTGGCTGCCATTGCTGGGTCATTGCAGGAAGGCTCAGACCCGCTGGCTTCTAATTTTAGGCCATGGGATATGGTGTTGATTTGTCTTCTGTGAATTGTGGTTTCCCTGGGGCATCAATCCTCCTCACAAGTGTCTAGTTTCTTCTTGGCAGAGAAAGCCTCAACCTTGGAGAAGACTCCTGGAACTCTCTCTCAATAAGTGGCCAAAAGACGCTGAGCTTTGGTTTATCAACTTCCAGAGAGCCACTTGTTGGGAGTTCAGGGAGGCTTGTAGTCCTGGCCAGAGAGCCAAGGGGAGGCCACCATGTGACCAGTGGGTTGGCCGTGACTGCTGTGACTTTTGGCCTCCTTCAAGATGCTCTGAAAGTGCCTTTCACTTAGGTGTTTTCAATGAGAAGGCAGCCAGGAGGAGTTGGTCTCTCACCTTATAGATTGCCAGGCCTTCCCACAGTCCATCCAGAATCTTGCAGGCCACAGGCCACCCTCCTGATTTCCTCGCCCCTTACCGTCAAGTGCTCCTTCTTATTTAGAAGCAAAACGTGACCATCATGGACCACCACTCAGCCGCAGAGTCCTTCATGAAGTACATGCAGAACGAGTACCGGACCCGGGGAGGCTGCCCGGCTGACTGGGTTTGGCTGGTCCCCCCGATCTCTGGGAGCATCACCCCTGTGTTCCACCAGGAAATGATTAACTACGTCCTGTCCCCTTTCTACTACTACCAGGTAAGAGAGGGGCTTCCTCTCTTCTGTCTCGGGGGCTCAGTGGTGGAAAATGTATCGTGCACGTGTTGGGGGGTTTGCATGTGTGTGACGTGCTGGTGTGTGTACCTGTGCACACTCACTCCTACAGGACATGTGGGGGAGGATCAGGATCACCATACATTTATTTTTTAAAGATTTATTTATTTATTATTTATACAAGCACTGGGTACAGTCAGAAGAGCAGGAGGGGGAGAGAATTCACCAGAGCCAGAGCGGGGAGCAGAGCAGGCAGAAGAACTGAAGTACACTGCTGAGGGGAGCAGCGGCTGGCAGGAGAGGTCTGCGCGCCATGTGGGACCCTCCTTTGGTGGCCGGGGAGCAGCCGGGGATCGAACCGGTGCTGCAGAGGCTGCGGGCAGCTTCGCAACCCAGCGCTCGACTGCTGTGCCACCGGGGAGGCCCTCACCATACATTTTTAATGTTTTTTAGGTTTCATTCAGGCTGCTGAGCAGCTTTTGTCCATTTCCATTAGAGAGAGAGTTCCTTAGAGAATAAGGAAATGTCTCTTATTCTTTGCATGGCCTGTTTCTCTGATGGGGTTGATATTTGAGGGTGGCCACCTACGTGCCTACCTTTCCAGAAGGCCATAAACAATGACAGGGACACACCTGAGAGTGATTCTGCCACTTCTTTGCTGTGTGATCTTGGGTGGGTCATTTTACTCTCTGACCCCTAATTCATCTCCCAGCCCTAAAAGGATGGGCATTGAGTCCATGACAGGATAAGGGGTTGTGAGGCTCACGTGAGCTATATATGTAATGGCTGAGCTGGTGCCCAACCCAGAATGTATTTAGTAACCATTATCTATCAAAATAAGTTCATTTTTTTTTTTTATCAGAAAGGATTTTGGTTTGGTTTGGAGATAAATTTTCTTGCTCTAAAGGTGTTGGCCCTGGTCAGCTTGTGCCTGTTGTCATAGCTCCTTTTACTCCCAAAGGTATCTCAGTTCTGACTACACATTATATAGTTTTCCTTGTGGTAAGCCATCTAAAACAAGAGAGAAGGGGGGCCTCTTTGCTCCAGGGGGGACATTAATGAGAATATAACCAATCACCTATCAGGTACAGACTCTGTGCTGGACACTGGAGCTGCAAATCTGGGGAGACAGACACTGCTCCCCACCCCATCCCCACATGAAGTTCTCCCAGAGACTTCTGTGAGGTGGGGGTGGGGACATTCCCCAATTTGGGAACACACAAATGGTTCGCTTGCTTCTGCATAGCCCATGCTGAGCCAGGCCCCACCTTGCCTCACATCTGCCTTCTTTTCTGAAGGTGGACGCCTGGAAAACCCATGTGTGGAAGGACAAGAAGCGGAGACCCCGGAAAAGAGAGATTCAGTTCAAAGTCTTGGTTAAGTAAGTGGGAGTGGCCAGTGTTGACACCTGACCTGCAGCCCTTCCTCTGGTCAGCCTCCTCTTCAAGGACTTGAGTGCAGGGAACAAAGAGAAAGGTGTTGGCTGTGGATTCTGGCTCCCACCAATCTGGAGGATCCCCTTTGCCATGGGCCCGAGTGTGGGTTGAGTGGGTGAGTGGAGGAGAAGGGTCATTAGTCACTGCTGACAGCTGGTGAGACACAGGGTTACTTTCCCCTCAACTTGCCTCATTTTAAACGCTGTCCACTTCCATTCTCCTGGACCACCATTTTCCTCTGGAAGATTGCCTCAGCCCACAGTATCTCTCTGTCTCTCCCTACAGAGCTGTGTTCTTTGCCTCAATCCTGATGCGCAAGTCTATGGCGTCCAGAGTCAGAGCCACAATCCTCTTTGCAACTGAGACGGGGAAGTCAGAGACACTGGCGAGGGACCTGGGGGCTTTGTTTAGCTGTGCCTTCAACCCCAAGGTAGTCCACTCAGCTGGTGCCTGCCATTTTTCTCTGCCTGTGTGCAGAGATGTCTGGGAAAGTGAAAATGGCTGCTCTACTTCTGGAGGCCTCAGAGCCTTGGATTAGTGCTGATGAACATTGTATATATGTGCTTAAAGGGTAGACTTGTGTCCAGGAATTCCTAAACTCACACAGCAAGTAAGTTCCTCAGTGTTCCAGGGAACATGGTTTGAGAAGCACTTTCCTAAAGAATCCAAGCCTCAACATATATGAGCTGTGTTAGATGAATGTTATTCACCTTCCTGAACCCTGCACCTTGAACGCCCCCGGTACAGGGTGCAGTGCTAATGTGAGGGGGAGCAAAGGATCAATAAGACAAACAACACAAAACCTCAAGGGTGACTGACTCCTCCCATCAGTGTAGGACTCTATTCCCCGCCCCCGCAAGTCAGGTCAGCCTGGGTAGAACAGCGGCCTGGGTAGAAAAGCGAGGAAGCAACGCATTTCACTGGCATTTGCTTCAGGCAAAGTGTTTGGGTTCTGAGGGGCCAAAGGCATTGTTAGTTTGCGCTGTTGTGCGGTTGATGCCATTTTTTATGGAAAATATATCCACACACTCAGAATTCCAAAGGGTGTGTGTGACAGCGTCTGCAGTATTTGGGAGGAAGCATCCCCAGGGCTGGCTGATGTGTTTGCTGTGGGGCTTGAGGGGAGAGGAACATCAAGAGGATGTGCTGGTTTGACAGGTTAAGTGCTCCCCTCTCAGTGCTGGTTGGAAGAAGGGGGTATAGAGATGAAGGAGGGGGCTCTCAACCTGGGTGGGGTGGGGAGGGAAGCCCAGGGAGTCTGGGGCAGGCAAGCAGTCCCAGGTGGGAAGCCGAGGGCTGATGTCCACCCTGGGCACCTGTAGGTTCTCTGCATGGACGAGTACCAGCTGGACAGCCTGGAGAAGGAGCAGCTGCTGCTGGTGGTGACAAGTACATTTGGGAACGGAGACTCCCCTGGCAACGGAGAGGTGGGTGGCCAAGGTCCCAGAGGTCTGGGGGCTCCAAGAAAGGATTTGGGGGATTTAGCACATTCTAAGGAAGACACTGGGGGCGAGTGCTCAGAGTACGCCAGGCCCTCTTATCTGCCATCACCTCCCTCATAGTCATCACCATGTGCCAGTGCCATCTCTCCTACCACATTCTTAGTATGCTTCAGTAACTTGATCTACCTTTTTGAATTTAAACATTTTTTATCACTCTCACAAATGGAAAGCCAGCAAAAAGTAGAACTAAGAAAAGCCAAAAACAAAGTGAATTTTAGGTAGATACTGTTGCCTATCCTGGCTTTCTCTTTGTTTTTTTAAAAAGGCAATAGGCAAGTACTTAGAGGTGTGTAGTCTCAGAATGAGTCTGAGACTTTCTTCCTAACATTCTGAAGGATACCCTCCTCCCCAGATGACTGCGACAGGAATAACCTAAAAAATTACAGAGAAGAGAATACTTTACTGACGTGAGATTTGATACTATTTCTGCTGCGTCATGTACCACCTACAATTACCTTGACTTCCTGGAAAAGCAGCTTATTTCAGAAAACATGGGACCAGATGTCACTCTCACCAGGTTCCAAACAAGAAGAGACACTTGTGTCCCACCAAGAGACCCTCTGCAGATGCTCTGCATAAGGCAGGCCCCCCCCACCTCTGCCAGGGCTAGATGGCCCCCCTCAAGGGGCAGACTCACATGAATTACTAAGACTGAACTCGTCCCTGAGTCCCAAGCCAGGCCCCACCCATAAACCAATTTCCATTTGTGGATCTAGAACCTTCTCCTGGCAGATGAGGTCAATTTATAAATAGGCCACCAGAAGAACAGAAAAAGCAATGCTGTCAATCCTGTCCTGAGAACTCTGGCTCTTTCTTTTTCTAGAAGCTGAAGAAATCCCTCTTCATGTTGAAAAAGCTCACCAACAAGTTCAGGTAAGGCTTTCCCCCTCCCCACTGTCTGAGCACTGCCTTGTGGGCCCAGACTCTGAATCACTGGGGGTTTATGAGGAACTCTAATCGGAGATGTCCAGGACAGAGGGAGCCTGTCTTCAGATTGTGTCAAGGGTCAAGCCAAGGGCCTTTTTCAGGTGTGTAGGCCAAGCATGGGGCTGGTCAGCAGAGTTGGTGATAAGGCTAGAAGCTAGGGAGAACCAGAAAGGGGTGTGCGTGGGCCCAGCTGGAGGGGGCTGCCTTGGCCCGCCTCAGGAGGTGTGGGCGCTGGGTGGCACTTGCAGGGTTTGGCTCTCCAGCGTCTGGGTGTCCTCCTCGGGCAGGTATGCTGTGTTTGGCCTTGGCTCCAGTATGTACCCTCAGTTCTGCGCCTTTGCTCATGACATCGACCAGAAGTTGTCTCAACTGGGAGCCTCTCAACTCACCCTGACAGGGGAAGGGGACGAGCTGAGTGGGCAGGAGGAGCCCTTCCGCAGCTGGGCCGTGCAAACCTTCAAGGTCAGTTCACAGCCAGCCCTATCGCACAGACAGGGATGCTGTGGTGCATGGTTGCCCAGGACCCCGTGCCTGGCATCCTGTGTAGCACAACCCCCGCAGGTCCTGTAGGCATGGCCCGAGGTGTGGATCAGGCTACGGGCCTGGGCTCAGGCTCTGCTGCTCTCCCTCAGGCCCCAGAAGAGTTTCGTTTTTCAGCAGGTGTCCCCTTGAGTGGGAGAAGGTGGCCAGGACACCTCCCTGCCTTCAGGGAGCGTCTGATTTAAGATCTTTCTTCCTCTGACAATCCAGGTCACCTCTTGATGACCTAGTCTCATTTCCCAGGCACAGAGAGTCTGGGGACAGGGACCACATGGTTCCTTGTACCTAACTCTGTGGGTCTTGATCACCCCGTGACTGGACCCCACTGAGTTAGAGATTTCCCCATTTAAGCAAAGCATCCCACTTCTCAGTGGCCCTGGGACAGACATGTTCCCAAGCCTAGGCCTCCCCCACATGATTCCATATCAGGAAGATGGAAGTGATCCAACCTACCTGATGGTGTGGACATGCAGATAAAATGAGACTCTGCTCATATCCACATTCACAATAATAGCAATAGCTATGGTGGGCCGAGCCTGGAAACTTCACATCAGCTCTGTCAGATAAGTGTGCTTAGTAATTATTTGACACACTAGTTCAATGATGAGGATGTAAAAATGGTAGCCCTGGTGGTGGTGGTGTGGTGACCACGACAATGATGATGATCAGTCTGCTCTCTCTTCTTCCAGGCAGCCTGTGAGACATTTGATGTCCCAGGCAAAAACCACATTCAGATCCCCAAGCTCTACACCTCCAATGAGAACTGGGACCCGCGCCACTACAGGCTGATGCAGGACTCGCAGCCCTTGGACCTCAGCAAAGGTGCCTGCTTCTCTGCACCACCCGGGGCTTGTTTGCCCTTCCTGCCTGGGTGGAACTCTGTGAGCCCTGAGCTGCGGTCAAGGAGACCCCGCTGGCAGATGCTGCTCTGAGGCTGCAGGCATCTCTCTTGTTGCATTCAAGAGCCTGTTGGGGTGTAAGACTCACGGGCTTGCTTTGTGTCTGGAGGCTGTTTCAGAGGAACCTTGGGAGGATAGTGGAAAGAAAAAAGGTAGCTAATGCCAACTGAGGTATGCCAGGGTGCTGGGCTCTTTGCCCATCCGGTCTAAGTGAGCCCTGACACTCATCCTTTGAGAAAGCACAGAGCTAAAGTGCAGGGAGGTGAGGCAAATCACTAGCATCTGGCCAGGTTGGGATTTGAGCTCCAGCCTTCCAGATCTGGTGGCAGCCAAGCATGCACCGTAAAGGACCCTTCGCGGAGGTAGTTCCAGCCACAGTCCATGAACTTTCAGCTCCATGCCCTCCGGATGCCATGACTCGGCGATTCTGCTTTCCTTGAGCACAAGTACAGGGGTCCTGCAGGTTTCCGCATGGATAGCACATCCCCAACTTCATCTGTGCTCTACTGTGCTCCCCAGTCATGGGGTCGTCCTACATATCACCATATTTGGGCATCTAAATTGCATTTCCCAATACCAGCAGCATCACAAGCACCCTCTGTAAGACTAAGGGTCTTTGTTTGTGATACAGAAACACGGGGGAAAGGAAAGAAAAGCTCAGAATCACCACAGAGGGACACCCCAAGGGTAGTGTCTGGGTATAATCACCTCAGACACGTAGAGGCTGCCTCCACCACCGTTTTAGGGTTACTTTGCCACCTCACCGTTTCTCTGTCCCCCACAGCCCTCAGCAGCATGCACGCCAAGAATGTCTTCACTATGAAACTCAAGTCGAAGCAGAATCTGCAGAGTCCAAAATCCAGGTAGGAGAGAGCACAGGGCTTCATGGATGATTTTCTGCAGGGTTTATTTTCAGGAAGGACAGACTGGAGCAAGTGGGTCTTTGAAAGGAGAGGAAAGAACTGTCCACTTTGATGAGGCTATTGGTAGGACCAGCCTGGCTGAACCCTGTGGTCAGGGTGCCTTTACCTGGTCTCCACTAAGCACGGGCCAGCCTTCCAGCTTGGGAAGTAGGCACTCGCTTCCCTGCCTCTCCTTCATCACTTGACTCTTTCACCGAAAGGGCAGGCCAAGCGAAACTCAAACCATTTGGCTCTTTCTTAAGATCTTTCATGAAAAGTTTTGGCAGGAAAGGACATTTTCCCACCAGGGAAAGTGAGTATTGAAGGTTTTGTTTATCTGCTCTCCTCCACTATGCTTTAGGAAAGCTGGTCTTTGTTCCAGTGACAACAGGGTTTGTGCTGGGGACAAGGAAAATCTGTCCCAGCGCCCACATGTCTCTGAGTGGGATGCCTTATTTAGGCAGAGTCTGTGGTTAAGTCCTCAGGGGGAGGGCCCAGGAGGGGTGCAACCTCCCTTTCCCCATGGTTAGGCCACAGAGCCTGGCCAGCCTCCAGTCCTCTCCAGCACCCCAGCCCCAGGGGCTGCCTTGGCCCACGCCCTAGTCCAAGACCCACCCTCATGGGCCAAAGCAGGAAAATGGAAGGAGGGTGCATTTCCTGGGGAAATGGGCCCATCCGTCAGGGAGCCCTGAAGGAAATCCTGGTATCGTCACCAGAGGCTTCTCTTCCCTCCTCCAGCCGCACCATCCTCCTGGTGGAGCTCTCCTGTGACAGCAGCCAAGGTCTGAGTTACCTGCCCGGAGAACACCTTGGAGTTTTCCCAGGCAACCAGCCAGCGCTGGTCCAGGGCATCTTGGACCGAGTAGTGGATGGCCCTGCACCCCACCAACCTGTGCGCCTGGAGACCCTCGACGAGAGTGGTGAGCCCTCTGCACTACAGCCTCCCCCAGGCCCCAGCATCCAGCCCCACTCATAGGCCAGCTCTGAGCTGTGCTGAGAAGAGCTAGCTGCGTCCTCTGAGTGGGTGACTTCCTCCTGCACTAGAGCCACCTTGCAAGTAAATAGTCCTCGATATGCCGGCAGGCCAGCAAGGAGGATGCTTCTTTGGAGCAGTCTGGCCAATGCCAGAGGCTGAGAAGTCTTTCCCGTTCAGTCTTTTGCTCATTTTGGCACTTTTTTTTGTTGTTGATTGGCTCAATATTTTTCAGTTGAAATTTTAACTTGTTAAACTATATGCCAGGCAGGGCACAGACTGCAAAACTGAATGAGACTCTGTCCTGAGGGAGCTACTACCTAGTAGGGGAGGCAGGTATGTGATAACATTTGCAAACATGTTTATAAAGAGAACAATACTTGCAGCTAGCATTGCTGGGCAGTTGCACACATGTGTCCCCACAACAGACGTGTGTGCAGCTTGCTTGGTGACTGGCAGAGAACTGGTGGCAGCCGTGTGAAATGGTGAGCTCTGAGACTCGAGGCCCGGACCCATCACTTACTAGATGTGCAACCTCGGACATCACAGCCAAACCTCTCAAGCTTGGTTTCATCATCTCTAAAATAGAGACAGCTGAACTTGGCGTGGAGGGGTGTGGTGAGGAGCAAATGTGTAGGTACATGGCAGCTTTCACCGTAATTCCTGGCACCATATAAATGCCAGAATGGGGAAATGTCCATTTCCCACAAGCTAGTGATGATTTGTCCAGGTGAGAGAAGGAGCCTCCTAGATCCCAGTTGTATGACTTCACATTTCATAGCATTCTACTTTCTTTTTTTTTTTAAGTTTTATTTATTCATGCATACAAGAACTGGGGTACAGGGCAGATGCGTGGGAGGGTGAGAGGATTCACCAGAGACAGAGCGGGGAGCAGAACAGGCAGATCAACTGAAATGCACTGCTGAGGGCAGCAGCGGGCGAGACAGGAGAGGTCTGCCGCACCATATGGGATTCTCGCCAGCCAGCCAGAATCGAACAGGCACTGCAGAGGCTGCGGACAGCTTCACAGTGCGGCACTCAACCACCTACACCACCAGGGAGGTCCGCATTCTACTTTCTTGATGCTTCCCCGCCAAAGGTCTCCTCTAGCCTCATCTTCCTGGGGCGATAGGGGGTCAGATTTGAGTGGCCAGGAGAGTGAGCCTGCTCCTGGCCATCCCAAATGGGGAGGCCAAGCACCCACTTCCTGTGTTCAGGTGGGGAGCACAGTGCAGTGACAAACACAAGGATAGCTGAACTCAGGAAATAACAGTCATGGCCGCCTGTGGGAGTAGCTCCCCACCTTGGCTTCCTCAGTGACGATGACACCTCCAGAGATTGTGTCCCCCTAGAGAGAGCTGCCAAAAAAGGAAGGTGGGGGTCAGAGAAGCAGAGTCTACCTGGCTGTCCAGGAGAATGTGAGAAAACCTGAATCTCGGGGACCAGCAGACAGAGATGTCCCCTGACTATAGGGAGACAAACATGGCTCATGGGGCCTCAGGTCTGGACAAAATAATGTAATATTGCTATTTCTACCACATATCTATTGAGTACCGTTACCAGGCATTTTACCAGTTATTTTACATGCACCATTTCATTCAATGCTCAGACAAACCCAGAGAGGCTGGTTTTGTTATGACATCCACATCAGAGATGCAACCCAAGGCTCACCCAGCTAGTAAGCTGGGAGCAGTTTTGAATACATATTTACTGGCTCCTGGCTCTCTGCTGTGACTGCCCTGCATACTGCCTCTTGGGACTCCTGGAGATTTGCCACTGATTGGGCTCCCCCAGCACCTCTTTGTCCATCACCCCAGAGAACTGCAGACGTGGACTTCTCTCTAAAGGAACAACTGGGGCATCCATTAGTTTTGGATGGATTTAGCTGCTGTGAGTCTGTTGTTCAACTGTGGGTGTCCTGTGAAATTCAGACCAGGGCCAAAGGGAGACTGGACTCCAGTGTGTGGTTAGTTTTGTATGATTGTGTCCACTTGGGTGCCCCTTGGAGGGCTGTTGGTCAGCCTTCCCTGGCAGCCCTGTCTCTGGGCATTGTCTTCTTCCTGCCTTTGCTGTTCTTCGTGCCCAGCCTCGGTGTCTTTGCTCCCTTACCATTGGAGGGTGGGAGGGTTCTGCCCCCAATGTCTCACCACCCTTTGGGAAGCCTAGATGGGGCCTTTCTTATACCCAGACTCCTTCTCTATTCAGGCAGCTACTGGGTCAAGGACAAGCGACTACCCCCCTGCTCACTTGGCCAGGCCCTCACCTATTTCCTGGACATCACCACGCCCCCGAGCCAGCTGCTGCTCCGAAAGCTGTCACAACTGGCCACGGAAGAGGCCGAGAGGCAGAGGCTGGAGAAGCTGTGCCAGGTAAAGGCCGGGGCTGGTGGGAGAGGCAGGGACAGGGACTCAATGGGGGAGCTGAAGCCGAGAACTCTGTTTCAGCTTCCCGGGGGGGAGAGTCCACCCTGCTGCCCAAAGTGAGACTTGACACAGACTGATGGGACTGGTCCCATTTCTAGGACACATTGGTGTTGCATGAACTGAATATCTGTGCATGTCTGCGGGATGCATCTAAAGTGCACTTCAGAAATTAGCTAGGGAACAGCCCCTATATCTTGTCTGTTTATATGTTCCCAAAATATGGAACAAGCTTGGAACATAGGAAGAGTTGGCAGTGGATGGTGTCGATTAAAGGATAAATGAGCACAGTGACAGATGGGTAGTTGCACCAATTAGTCCATTCATTTATTAATGATTACTTACTCATAATAAATCATAATTGATTTAATTCATTATAATGACTTTATCATGAAGTGTAATAAATTAATTCACTACTTTATTTAAAACAATGCATTAATTGACCTTTCTAGGCCCAAATCTTTGCAAAGGGCACGGGACATCATTTTTACCTTCATCATTATCACTAATTACTTTGATTCCAGCCACCTCCTCTACATCATCCTTTGGCTGCACTGTACTAATTTGGCACATGTTTTCTCATTTAATTCTCACAACATTCCCATGAGGTAGGTGATGCTATCCTCATTTTACAAAGGTTAGTAATTGGGACAAAACCTCACAGTTAGTTAGGGCATGCAATTAAGATTTGAACCCAGATCTGTGTGATTCCAAAGACTTGCCCCAAAATAAAGGGTGAATTTAACTCCTGACCATGAGTTGCTGACAATGAAGTACTAAGCACATAAGTTAGACAAATGCTACTCACTGGATTGAGTTCCTCCAGCAAAGGAACTATTTCCCCTCCAAGCTTGTCCAGTTTCAGCACCCTGGACAGTGCCTGGTACAGGACGTGTTTGTTGAGGGAATGAATGAATGAATGAATGAATGAATGAATGAGTAAGGACTGGGTTGTGTCAGCCTCTCCCCTCAGTGTGGGGTAGGTGCACTGAGTCCCTGACACTGCCCTTGACTCTCAGCCCTCAGAGTTCAACAAGTGGAAGTTCACCAACAGCCCCACCTTCCTCGAGGTGCTGGAGGAGTTTCCATCCTTGAGGGTGTCTGCTGACTTCCTGCTCTCCCAGCTCCCTCTTCTGAAACCCCGATACTACTCCATCAGCTCCTCCAGGGACTGCACCCCCACGGAGGTCCACCTCACTGTGGCTGTGCTCACATACCACACCCAAGGTGAGGTGGGGCAGACTTCACAGTAGTCCAACTCTGTGACTTATGGGTAACTGTTCAGCACCCCTGACCTCTGGTCTTCTCACCAGTTAAGTGGGGGTGGTAGCACCTGCCTTACAGAGCTGTGGATAGCCAGAGGGAGTAATTATGAACCAGGCACTGAGCTAACCCTTTGGTATATGTACTACCTGTTGGTAACCATGTGAGATGGGGACTGTGTGGATTTTACAGGTGAGGAAACTGAGGCATAGTGAATTGAAGCCACTTGTTCAAAGTCATACTCTTAGTAGGTGGAGAACTGAGGTTCAAACCTAGGTAGTATGGCTGCTGAGACCATGTTCTTAACCACCTTCCTCCACTCTGTTGTCCTACTATTGGGACAATTTAATGAAATCAAATGTGAAAAGCACACAGTCCTTCCTGGAGCCCCGTGACTCCAAGCCTTCCTGACAGTCCAGCCAGAACACAGGGGCGGAGCTGTGCTGACAGTGCATTCCTTCACTCACTCATTCAGTGACCACTTATTTCATACCTCCCTGTACTTGGCAACTTCATGAATATAGAAATACAGCATACATAGCCACTGCTCTCGTGGAGTTTCGCATCTAGAGGAACACTGGAGAGAGTCTCAAAAAATAGGTAAACAGTTATCATTATTTGGATGTTAAGAGAAAAAGTACAGGGTGCTCTGAAGGCAGATGCTGGGGGTGGGCTGACAGACTGGGAGGCCCAAAACCTGTTCAGTTGCCCTTGGCTACTTCATGGCATGGCAAGGGCCCTGCCTTGTCCCGGTAACTGAGCATTGCCTTGGTTGACAATCTCGGGGGCTGGCCCAACATTAGAACCCTCTGTGCTCTGTGAAGCACAGTCCCACAGTTTTTAAAAACTGGGCAGAGGGACTTCTCAAGTAGTGGAGGGCTCCTTTAGAGGTGGGCCTCCAAGAAAGGAGTGTAATCCAGAGAAGCTGAGGTTTTCCCAAGCCAGGAGTGGCCACTGCAGAGACGGTGAGGTGTCAGTACAGATGGGAACACTCAGCAGCTTTCCTCACGTGGGGTTCCTACCAGCAAAGGTTGGACTTGTGAAGACACTTTATGCAGTGAGTGAGGTCACCCTGACAGGCCCCTTGTGCCGCTGTCAGCGGAGCTGCGTAGGGACTGGCTTGGTCTCTGAAGAAACTGTTGTAAGGAGCGTCGGAGCTGGAGTCAGGGAAGCTTTGCCGAAACCTGCCTTTATCACCTCTTGGGTGACCTTGTACAAGTCACTTTCCTTCTCGAGACTCAGTTTCTGCAATGGCAAAAAGAGAGGCTTGCCCACTCTATAAGTCCCTTTCAGCTTTACCAGCCCTGGGTGAATAGTGGGTAGATCTCAGAACCAGGAAGAAAAAGAGTCCCCTCGTTACAGCCAGCAGAGTGTCTGGGCAGGCATTTGGAGGGGATGTGTGGTGTCGGTTGAGCCACTGGGATGCTTCGAGCGTGGGCAACAGGAATGGGGGGCATTGTGGGTCAGGTTTGTGCTGTCCTTGCAGATGGCCAGGGTCCCCTGCACCATGGTGTCTGCAGCACATGGCTCAACAGCCTGAAGCCCCAAGACTCAGTGCCCTGCTTTGTGCGAAGGTAAACACCCCCACACTTTGTGTGACTACCAGTCCCCAGGATTCTTGGGTGAAATGGAGGGATCTGGGGCTTGGTGTCACTCTGGGTCCTTTGTCCCATAAAGAAGGCACTAGTTCCCTTTGGAGCCTCTCCGGTCTATCACCTGGCAGTAGAGCCTGGTTGAGTCCCCAGCAGGGATAGAGGGGACAGCAGTGATGGGGTCCAAAGTAGGAGGCTTGGTCCTTTCTCAAAAACCCCAGGGTGAGGCGATGGTGTGGCTGGCCGGGGAAATGAAACAGTCTACAAGATGTGGAAGATCAAGTTTGAGCTTCATTCCTTCTCTACCCTCAACACCCTCCCTGACCCCAGACATACCCCCACCCACCCAGCTCTGTCCTGCACAGTCTCCCAGCCTGGGGTGTCTGCAGACGGGCCTCTCTCCTTCCATCCCCTGCAGTGGCAGCGGCTTCCAGCTCCCCGAGGATCCCTCCCGTCCTTGCATCCTCATCGGGCCTGGCACTGGGATTGCCCCTTTCCGCAGCTTCTGGCAGCAACGGCTCCATGAAGCTGAGCACAAAGGTAGGGTTGGGTGCCCAGGGGGTACGGGTGGCCAGCGCCTGGCTGGGGTAGAACTGGAGCCTCGGGAGAGCTGGGCCACGGCCCCAGTTTATCTGGTTCTTCTCCCAGTTTGCCTCAGTCAGGGGCCCCTGTGGGGCTGGAGTCATCTCTTCCTCCCGCCCACGCTGGAGATGTCCCCAGACCTTTGGATCTGTGAGACACTGGATGAAATCCTGTCTCTACACGCTTTAATTGTGTGACTCTGGGGACCTGACATCTTGGGGCTTCGTCCCTCATCTGCAAGATGAGGGCAGTTCCTAGATAATGACTTATGGGGGCTGGAATGAAAATTCAATTTGGGCGCCAGCTTGTCAGAGTTGAGTCCTGGCGCGCCCTCTAGCGGCCCTCCTGGTAACTGCAGCCTGCCGGGTCTTTACAGGGCTCCGTGGAGGCCGCATGACCCTGGTGTTCGGGTGCCGGCGCCCAGACGAGGACCACCTCTATCGGGAGGAGGCGCTGGAGATGAAAAAGAAGGGGGTGCTGTTTGAGGTCCACACAGCCTATTCTCGCCTGCCTGGTCAGCCCAAGGTGACTGAGACAGCTGCTGGCGCAGTGGGCAGGGCAGTGGGGGGAGCTCTCTACCACCCCTCCCTTCTGAGTGGGCCTCTGCTTAGGGCGACAATGGATGCGGTGTGCATTGTTGTCGGCTGCTCACTTTCACTCTTCCAGAAGAGCCATGCTCGGCAAGGTTCAGGGCTAAGGTAAAACACTGGGTTTATCCCCAGAGCCTAGCCTGCTGAAAGTCCCAGGCAGCCCTACCCCAGTCACCAAAGCCTGCTGAGAGATGGTCCAGGCCGCTTATGATCAAGCACAGCAAAGCTGGAAGACTGCAGCTCCAACCACAGCCCACTGATGCCCCCCCAACCCCAGGGAGCACTGTGCCCCATGAACCCTGGGAGACGGAACAGACTCTTGGGCCACCCCTGGTGAACTTGTCCCCAAAAGGCTCATCTCATACTCTGCTCTAAGCCCAGCTCTGGGGTCACTGTGTGGAAGGAGAGCAGAGTCCCCACTGACTCCTGGATTTATGAAATTGAGGAGCCCGGACTCTGTGCCTGGCTCTGAGTTATAGTGGGGATCCCACAGAGGGTCTGTATTGAGAAGTTCCCTTTTCTGGGGCGGAGGCAGGTAGTGTCAGAGCCCTGAGCAGAGGAAGTGGCTTGATTGATGCCTTACTGAATCATGGTGACTTCAGAGATGATGTGGGAGCCCCACTGAACGATTTCTGTCTCTAGCCCTAATCCAGCCCTGGGCCGGCCATGTGCCCCTGTGCCTCCTCATTCTGAGCCTGGGCCCATGTAAGGACCTGGCTTGGAGGGGGCTCCCTCTCAGGCACTGTGCCCCCTACTGCCTCACAAGGACTCCCAGCGCAGGGCCTGGATCTACCCTCTTCTCTGTCTTCAGGTTTATGTTCAAGACATCCTGCGGCAGAAGTTGGCCGGAGAGGTGCTCCGTGTGATCCATGAAGATCAAGGCCACATCTACATCTGCGGGGACGTGCGCATGGCCCGGGATGTGGCCTGCACCTTGAAGCAGCTGGTGGCTGCCAAGCTGAGCCTGAATGAAGAGCAGGTGGAGGACTATTTCTTCCAGCTTAAGGTATGGCAGCTGGTATGTGGTGAGGGATGCAGGTCAAGGCATAGGCTGAGAGTCAGGCTTATCATCCTGGACCCCAAAGGAGTCCTTCTGATGGCTGGAGGTCCGAGCTTGGTGGGCCCTAGGTCCCACTATACATCTCTCGGGTTGCCACCAGAAACTCTTTCTGTTGTTTCCATCTGAAGAACAGAAGCAAAGAATCCTGGTCTCCCCTCAAGTTTCCTTGCTCAGAAAGTATCTGTAGCCAAAGGCTTCAAAGCAGCAGGGATATGAACACCAGAGACAGCTGAATATTTATTGAGCATCTGCTGTGTGCTGGGAGATAAAAGAGTAGCAAAACAGGCCAAAAATTCCTGCCTGGAAAGCGCTTACATGCTTGTAGGACTGACAAAACAAAACAAATAAAATGTGTAGTGCTTTGGAGAAAAATTAACCCGGGAAACCGAACGGAGTTGGAGGGGTGTCACTTAAATGGGGTGGTCAAGGAAGGCATCATCGAGAATGTGACATTTGAGAAAAGATCTGAAGGAGGTGAGAAGTGAGCCCTGTGGGTAGTGAAGAGAGTGAGAAGACAGAGTGCTGGACTGTTCTGGAGGGAGCAGCATGTACAAAGGCCCTGGGGTGAGGCTTAGTCTGTTGTGTTTGAAGAATAACCAGGCGATCACAGGCATTTCCCAAAATGTGCTCAGTGGGTTGGTAGATATTTGCCATGAGAAATGTTTCAAGGAAGGTCAAAGACATTTGGGACACGTGCAGCTGAGCATAGACAAAGCTGTTGCTTAACACCAGACTTCCATCCTCTGCTCTGCTGTGTGCATCCCAGATCTTCAAGACTGGCAGAAAATGTGCAATAAATGTTTCCCAAACTTAGACCCCACTTTTTTTTTTTTAACATCAGAGCCCACATCTCTTGGAGCATCTGGCAGGACAAACCCTAGACAGGCTTTACCAGGTTTTATTACCCAAGATAAAGCTTGAGGAGATGGTGGTCTGCACCACAGCAGGTGCTGACAGAAATGGAAGCAATTCCAAGTGAGATCCAAGCATAACAAAGCATGACAGTTGGGAAGGCAAATTCCCTTGAGTGTGGGTATGATGGGGGAGCTGGGGCCACCCCGGGGCCTCTTCCTAGCCCAGACCTGATGAGTGGAAGGTGGTTGGACCAACAGTGCTGATGCATCTTCTCTATTTTCTCTTAAAGAGCCAGAAGCGCTATCATGAAGACATCTTTGGTGCTTTATTTCCCTATGAGAAGAAAAAGGGTGCGGCAGCAGAGCAGCCCAGTGACATCAGATCTCCCGCAGCCCACATAAGAAGTTGAAGTGCAAGCACGGAATTGAAGGATGGCCACAGCCCTTGATAATCTGCGGTCACAGGAGTGGAGGGAAATTATGTCTCCAAGTCTCACCTCTTACATCCTCTTACTCACCTAAAATGCTTTACTTGACCTGCTACCAAGTAGCAGCCTGGACTGAGTGGAGCCTCCCCGTTTCCATGGAGACCAAATCTGCTGTGTCAGGCCTGGCAAGTGGGTGTGAACTGTCTGAGCGCACCACCTCGAGTGACCGCCAGGAGGCGATGTCGCGCCACTCTGTATATAGCTGCCCCGTGTACAGTTATTTATGCCTCGTATTAAAACCAAAAATCAGAACCCAGTCTCTCCCAAAAACCCTTGGGGGTCCCCTGTCTCATTCCCGATGGAGGTTATTATATGAAAGGCATTTTACTTTAACCACATTGATGTCTTAGGGGTGGGGTGTTACATAGAGTGGGGGGCTAGTGGTCCTACAACCTGGTTAAATGGGGGTTCCCACCAGGCCACGCTTCTCCCCACATCTGAATACCCTTGTGGGGCCAGGAGCTGCAGGTCGCCCGTGGGGCGTGGCCGCACAGGAAGCCCGACCTAAGACGCCAACATCTCTCCCTGGGCCAATCATGAGAGTTTGGCCAAAATGGTTTGGCGCCCGGTGAGGCCAGGCTGCCTTTCAGAGACTGGGCAGCAGGGAGGGAAATCTTCCTGAGGGCGGAGCCGCGTCTCCTCCAGAGAGAGCAGGGAGGACTCAGCAGGGCTGGGGTGCTGGTCAGCTCAGTCTGGTCCCAGCTTGGGGTGGCCCCTGCTCCCCTGGCTTCCTGGCCCTTTCTCCCCTTCTCTGCCTCTGCCTCCCTCCTCTCCTGCCTCTCCCTCCTCCCTCCCTCATCTCAGTCCCTCCCCTGCTCCTCACAGGCCCCTTCTCTCTTCTCCCCTCCCTCTCCCTGCCTTCCCTCCCCCCTCCCTTCCTCCCCTCCCCTTCCTGCGACCTCCCCTTCTCCCCCTTCCACTCCTGGCCACAGTGCTCCCCTGGAGCAGGGGGGAGTGAGAAAGGAGTTTGTCAGTTTCCCCTGTCCTGGCAAAGCATCTGAGCACCATTGCCAAGAACAGCCACCAGGGCCTGTGCCCTCCCATGGTCACAGGCGCACAGATGCCAGGATCTGGGATCTTGCTACCCCGCAGGATGGTGCAGGGGGCTGCGGCAGGGCTGGGACTCTGCATTGCTAGTGAGCTGCCAGGACTGGGCTTTGCGCCCCCAACTCCCCTGGCACTGGACTCTTGCTGGCATGGCAGGATGACTTGGCATCATCTGGACATAGAGCCAGGCCACTTGATGGCGCAGTGACTGGCAGGATGCCCCACACTGAGCCACTCCCACCACTCCTGGTAGCCAATGCAGGAACCCTCTAAGGAACAATACAGCCAGGCCTCTTCTGAGTTAGCCTCTCCCAACCCTACCTGCTGCCTCCTCCCACTGAGACACAGGGAGGGCGGGCGGGAGGAAGGTGGGTTCCTCAGGGGTGGGGGAACCTTCAGTCCCATCTCAGAAGCAGGGGTGTTTCCTCTGTTCGCCTGTCACCAAGCCTCCCTGACAGAGCTCCCTGCCCCAATGGAGCTGGCCTGTCTCTTCACACCTTGGGGGATTTGTGGGGGATCCATGGGAGCAGGTGGGGCTATCTGGACACTCCTGCTCAAAGTGAAGCAAGGAGCAAACTTTCCCTCCATGGCCCTTGGCCAGGACACCCTCCCCCTAATTCCAGAGATGCCAAAATGTCCCCTCACATTGAATAAGCCACACCATCCCAGGCCTGTGCCAAGCGTTTTCTTTATTTGAGGGACATGGGATGGCGGGGGAGGGGAGGGGGGATCTGGGGGCACTGGGACAGAGGAGGTGCTGGTGAGCAGACCGAGACAGCAGCACCCCAGCTTTCACCCCCAGGGTCAGGGATCCTGCCTATGTCTGCACCTGGGTCAGCTGGATGTCACCCCCCACTTCTAGGGTGTCGATGGCCCGCAGGTCATTCACACGGTGCTTGTATTCACACAGGGGCTGACGGTTCACTGCCACCTTCAAGCAGCTGCTTTCACACAAGATCCGCACCTGGGCGGAGAGGCCGTCGTTGGCGCCCCGCTTGGGAAGTCCTCAGCGCTAAGCGCAGGCTCCTGTGTCCCCAGCCCTCCTTCCCGCCTCCTCAAGCCTCCCTTCAGCCCCAACCTGCTTTCTAGCCTCACACAAGGATTCGCTCCTCACTGAACACTTGGCCTCAACTTCCCAGGCCTCATCACGCTGTGTCCCTCGCCAAGGTCGCCCTTCCTGCCCTGCACACATGGGGGCGCTGCTAAACCCCCGGGGGATTCAAGTCCTTCCAGGCAAGCCTTCCCTGCCTTTCCTGCCTCCTCACTGCCTCCCAGTCCAGCCGTGCTCCTCCCAGGCCTGTCCTGCCCTCCTCCCTCTCCTGCTAGACCTTGACCCAGCGGGGCTCAAGCCACCCAGTCCTCAGCGCCCAGCACACTCGAGTGCTCAGAGCCGGCGCTGCCCTGTCCGGAGGTACCAGGTCCACCCCAACACTCCCTCAAGGTGGCTGGGCCCCGCTGCGGGGCAGGGCTCAGTCTGTCACAAGCGCCACCTCATTTCACCCTAATAACGGGCTCTATGGCCAGCGGCCCCAGGTCGTTTTTTCGAGGAGGAAATTGAGCCCAGAGCAGTGAAGCCACCTGCTCAAGGTCACACAGCTCCCTAGACTCAAGCTGGGGCTCTCTGTCTTGAAACACCCCAACAGACTGTGTGAACATCCAAGCTCCTTCCCTGGTCCTCGAGGCCCACACAGTCCTTTTCAAGGCTGGGGCAGAAAACTAGGGCATATTTTCAAACACAGATGCCCAGACCCTTCCTTCTTTGTCCAGGACCAGGTCAGGCATTGATTTTTCTTTTTTAAACTCTGCAGGTATTTGAGTGTGTGGTCAGGGCTGAGACAGCAGGCCTGTGTGAGGGGCCTCCAGTGACACCCCCATACCCCTCACCCTCTCCCCTGCAGCCCTGCCTCCCTGATCCCAGAGAGCCCAGGCTCCGGGCTCTGCACATGGGACCTGCCGCTTCCACCCACTGAGAAGGCGCCCTCAGGCCTTTGCTTGGCTCACTCCTTCTGCCATTGAGGTCTCAACTGAACTGTGGTGCCCCTGCCAGCCGGTGGTCCCCAGGCCAGGCACGGCCACGGGCTGCGCACCCCCTGCTTCTGTGCTGCTCTCTGCATGGCGCCTGTTGTACCTGCAGGGAGCTGCCCCCGCCCGTCCAGTTGCCTAGTTCTTCCTCCACCTGAACTGTAACCTCAGCAGGGGCAGGGCCGCCTGAGCTTCCTGCTGTGCCCCAGCCCCTGGCAACTCTGCGCAGAGGGGCCCTCAGTCACAGAGCAGATGAGGGATTGTTGGGTGAGGAAAAGCATGACGCCTCCTTCTGGATGTGTTTGGTCACTTTGGGGCTCCATGAGCGGAGGTAAGTAACCTGCACTTGTGAGTTTATTTCCTCACCTGTGAAGGGAGCTAGCACTGCCCACTGTCTGTGGGAAATACTTAGAAAAGAATCTGTTGCAACTTTCCCTTCAGGGTCCAGACCTCACCTCAGAGGCATCAGCTCCCAACCCATCCAAAGTCCCCCCCATGTCTTCCTTCACTGGCCCCAAGGGAGCTCCTCTGAGTCTAGGCTTTGGGACCTTACCTGGAAGCTTTGGCCTGGGGTGAAGGGCATTTTGGGGGGCAGGTTTCTCTCTTCAGACCCCCAAGAGCTGTTGATCTGGGTGTTTCTGACCATGGCATTTTCATTAAATTGGGGGTTCGGGTGGAAGGCGATGTCACTCCCAGAGCACAGGTTGATGTAGAAACTGGGGTGAGGTGGGGAACTCACATGGACCTCCTCTGCCTACTGGGCCTCCCCAGCCAACCCAGAGCATAGGGGATAGCCAGAATAGTGGGGCTGCCTTCTCTGGGATAGGCCTGGCTTACCTCTGAGCCCTGGGCAGGATGGTGCCTGACACGACGAGATTCTTAAAAGGGTAAAACACCTGCCCCCCCAACCTCCTCCTGGAGATGGAGGCAAAGAAAGGCAGGATCTAGACAGGGGGAGGGGCCGGGCAGGTCACCAGGGGCAGCCAGAGCCCAGCCCTGCTGCATGGGGCCCTTGGTACCAAGTCCCAAGAATGCAGAGTGTCAGCTGAGCTGACTACCACGCCTAGAGTAGTGTGTTTTTGTGGAAGAGTCCATGGTCACTTTATCTGATTCACTAAATGCTCAAGGAAGTTTGTTCAGCCTTCCTCAGGGCAGGGGGCTTAAACTGTCACCAGAGGCACTTTGGCCAGACGCAGAGGGTAGCTGACTGAAGGGGACCCTCCCTTCACGGTCAGGGGGCATTACAGTTGACAGCACCTGTCAACACTCTCCTTACTTACTGGCTGTTTGAAGAACGTCAGCTGACTGAAGCGCTGCCTTTAATTTTGTGAGCTGCCCTTCACCCCCACGCTGCCCAATGCAAACCAAACCTCCACTCCTCCCAGGGCAACCACTTACGTAAGTTGGGTTGGGGTACACCATAGGGGGATGATAGCGTTCTGTTGAAAGAGACCAGGAAATCCAGTGTGGGCATGTGTGCCCATGGCCCCCACACAGTCTAGGGGTGCTCCAGTGTGAGCCTGGGGTCCTGAGACTTCAGCCCTTGAATTCTCCCAACCCCTCCCTCTCATGTCAGCCATGATAGTACTTCCTGCCCTGTCCCCCAGCCCCACTGTGGTCCTCGGCCTCCCCAGCACATCCACCAGGTAGCCCCACTATCCCCAGGCTTCCCACAGAAGAAGGAGAAGCAACTTCAGCCTGTGACCAGCAGTGACATCTTGGGGACTTATTCTCAGAAGGCAGGGCCATGAACCTCACTTCCAAGGGCCACTGCACCCCCTTTTACGTACCAGAAGGACAGGTTTTCCTGCTGGTCCCAAGGAGACCCACCTTTTGGGCTGCTGGGTAAACCCAGACTGTCTGCTGTCCCAAGGAAAGTTGCCGCTGAGTCCTTGATACTGAATTCCTGCCTCAGTTTCCCTCAGCCAATATAAGGAAACAGAGTATAACGAAAAGGAAAGAGGTTTAATTGGTCGACAAATGAGGAGGGCAGCAGACTCGTGTCTACAAGATCACCATCCTGCTCTTTGGCAGGCTACAGGGGTATTTATACAAAGTGGAAAAAAGGGGGAGATGGGCTAGGATCTGAAAAGGGGAGGGGGAAGGAGTCGGCACGGACACAGGTGGGCGCCAGCTTGCTTTCTTCAACAGCTGATGTTTAACTCATTTTTCCTTGGCTATAAAGACAAATCTGTCAAACAAGGGGGTAATTGAAAGAAATAGGGAAAAGACAAACTTGTTAAACTTGTGGATGCTTATCTGAGAGTCCAGTATTCACAACTGCCTCCCTGAGCAGACACCTGACCCGGATGTCCTCACCCTCCTGCTACACTCCCTCTTCCTAACTCTGAGACTAGAAAACCCAGTTCTTACTGAAGCGGTAATGATGGGGCTGTGAGCTGCCCAGAGATTTCAGACTTTCAGGAAACATCTGTCCAGAAGTGCCCTGCACAGTGTGGACGACTGGTTAAAACCCTGCTTTAACCAGGCTCGCCAGCACCAACAGCAATACCACTGACTGCCACCAGAGGGAACATGCTGAGGGGGCGAGTGCACCCTGGGCCTGTAACCAACACCATTACCAGGACCAGACCCTAGAACTCCAAAGGGGACTATTTCTTCCCTCAAGAGAGCAAGGTCTGGACAAAGATTTCTTCTGGAGAAGAAATACGGCTGTGCTTGTGGCCCCGGCCCATCTTTCCTCTCAGGGCACTTTCCCAGCATGGCCAAGCTTTGTAGGAGGAAGCAAATACGGGCCCTCGGTTTTCTGTGACTGGCGGCAGGACGGCAGTGGCTTGAGCAAAAAAGTGTCAATTCAGGCTGTTCTCCAATGCACCTTGGCCAGCCATCCCTGTCCCGATTCCCGTCCACCACTCCCACCCCCACCTTGGCCAGGCAGGTGGTCAAGGGGTCTTACCTCACTGCCCACTCCCCCTGCCTTGGGGGAGGCCTAATGCCTGGTCACATGTCCTCCTGCTAATCCACAGGAAGACCCAAAACAAAGAGGTTCAAAGAGAGAGGAAGAGACTTACGGAATTCTGACTTTTGTCCGGCAAAAAACCTGTAGACTGAGGGGATGAGAAAGGCAAAATGGTGGTTAATGTTGGAGCCACATGGCAGTTTGATGATGCAGAAATCGTGGACACAATCCCAGACTATTGCTCATCTTCCTCTTGCTCCCAAGCAATCCTTCCTGGGCCTGTGCCATAGAGAATCTTATTCACCCTGGCAGGTTCAATATGGTTATGAAACGGGGTGGGGGTGTCAGGGTTGGAGGAGAGGGCCATCCCCATTGGCTGCTGCAGAGAGGACAATGAGTCTGATGTAGACCATGTCGCTTGCTCAGCTCCCAGAGGCAAGCACATGGCCCCCAGTGCCTTTTTCATAGTTGAAGGCTGGTATTTACTGAAGACCTTGTATGTGCCAGGCTCTGGCTTCAGTGCTTTCTGAGGGAGGAATCCTCAGCTCCTGTTTCACTGGCAAGGCAAACAGACTCAGAAAGGCTAAGCAAGTTGCCCAAGCTCACCCAAGCAGCAAGTGATAAAATCCAAAATGGCATCTTGTCCTGTCTGACAATCTCCACCACACCCTGCCCTGCCCTGGCCAGAGGCAAAGCCAGGCTGCCTGCAGAGATTCCTGGAGGTCCAGCTGTACCTGACAGACCACAGGAAGGCTAGGGAGAGAGACAGCCCTGCCCCTAGCTCCCACTGCTCCGGAACCTGTCCCTATCCAGAGACTATTCTGGACTTCTTTCTCCTGGCTGTGCAAACTACACTCCACATTTATTTCTCACTGACGCCGCTATTACTGCGTAATGAACAGCCCCAGTCCCAGCCACGAGGCTCCTGGGTGTGGGGAGGAGGAGGTGGTGTGGGGGGACAGACACACAGGCACAGGCACAACGGGACGGGTGATGGCACAGCACAGAGATGTACAAAGTCCCGCCTGATGGAGGGAGGGGGCATCCAGCCAACTGCCTGGCGGGAGATGCCAGGAATGACATTTAAATAAAACACCTAAGTAGAACATTTGAAATAGAGCACTGAAGGGCCATTAGGGGCTTGCTTGTGGGGGGTGGGGGTAAGGCAGGTAAAGGGGGCTTTCAGCATGTGCAGAAGTGAAAGGACCAGAGAGCTTCAGGGGAGCAGGGGAGGCTGCTGGGGGGGCCTTTAAGATTTTTAAGCAGGGAGAAGTGTGATGTGTCTGGCAGTGGGTGGGTCTGAGGGAGGGGAACTAGACCAAGGTCCTCCTGGGGTGGCACCACATGCCCTGGAGCCAGGCAGAGGCTCCAGGAGGGAGAGTGCTGGCCATGGAGAGCCATGGAGGAGGGGAGGGGAGACTCAAGGATGACTCCTCGGTCTCCAGCTCTGGGCTGGGTGGTGTGGCTGAGACAGGGCACCCTTGTGTGGACATGCTGGGGTCTCTAGGACTTTTAGGACCCTCTGCCGACTGCCCCCCGGGGCCTCCGGGAATCACTCACTCGTTGTTTGTTCCCCCTGGGCTTAGATGAGAAATGAGAAGGCTTTGAGAATCACACCATGAAGGCAGCTCTGACAGGGTCAGTGGGTGTTGTGTTAAAACAAAAGGCAGGCATCAGGGGGAGAGGGAAGGGGTGTTAGGGGAGCCAAGGAAGAGAGAAAAGGCAGGAGCAGGGGTAAGAGGGAGAGAGCCCGGCAGGCAGAGAGAGCAGACCGCCACACAGGCAGGACAGGACGGGGAGGTGTGTCCCTAGAGTCACCTGGCTGGAGATTGGCCGGTACCTTCAGCACCGCACCCCCAGCCTGTGCTAGGAGGACGGTATTACCTGGACTGTGATGTCGGACAGCAGCACACAGCCATTGACAGAGAGTGTCTGCACGGTGGTAGGGCACGCGGTGTGAGTATCGCAAAAAGAAGCTCCCATTCACTGTCACCTGCAGAGAAGAGTCACTTGCACAGGAAAGGGGTCCCACCCCAGGGCGGGGGCACACCCAGCCTCCAACACACCCCCTGCCTCTAGACATGAGCACCTGCCTCTGGTTATCTCATCTGTCTCCCTTAGGGGAGGGCCCCAACCTGCACAGTGTGTCAGGGACATACCCGTGAGCCCAGGTGCATGGAGACTGCTTGGCTCTAGTTGTTGGCTTTTAGTTCTGTGGTGTTTGTTTATTGCAGGGTTTGTCTTTCTAGTAGTAGCTCACCTGGGGGTTATTCAACATGCGCATTTACGTGTGCATGCAAGTACTCTCAGGGAACAAAGGAGAGGCGACCTTGGGTTGCACATTGAGGGATTGGGAACTTCCATGTTTCCACAGACAGATAAACTCGCCCAACTCCCCGCACACAAGGCACATCTCTGTTTGCAACCTCTGGCAAAAGTGATTTGCAACCTCTGGCAAAACAGCCATTAGTAGAACCTGAGCAAAGGTTATAATAACGTGGCTGAACAATATGTGTTCCCAGGGACCTGGAGTGAAAGAGTGACTGCATCAAGGAATGGAATTAACAGGGACCTTAAAGACCCTGGAGGTGAAAAAGTAACAAGGTGACTTAACTAGGTGGGTTTTCTTTAAGATTTTTTTAAAATTTATGTATACAAGAACTGGGGTGTAGGTCAGATATGCTGGGAGTGAGAGGATTCACCAGAGACAAAGTGGGGAGCAGAACAGGCAGACTGACTGAAATACACTGCTGATGGGAGCAGCGGGTGAGACAGGAGAGGTCTGCTGCGCCATGTGGGCCAGCTCCAGGGATCGAACTCCTGCCGCAGTACTTGCCAATATCTTGATAGCACTGAAACTTAACCACTTTGCCACCAGGGAGCCCCAACTGGTTCTTTCTGGCTAAAAGAACCGACAGGTGCACCAGCAGAGTGCAGCCATCACTAACACCCTTAAAAGGAAACAATCTTGTTGCTACATATTATTGTTCAACCTGACCCAGTTAATGCAAGTTTGTGAAGGTGATTCACAGAGTCCCAGGGCTGAGGACAGGAAGCTGGAGGGGTGTCAAGAGTCCCTGCTCACCTGGAACTCTGAGCTCTTTACCAGGAAGCACAGTTCAAATGCATGTCCATTCTGGAAGGGATTTAGCGTCCTCTCCTTGGTCCCCCACCATCCACGCTCCTTTGTGTTGCAGACCACATACCCTCCATCCTCAAAGCGCGGTTGAAGTGGAAGGCTATGTCGTCGTCGGTCTTACCAGTCTGTAAGTTCACACAAAACCTAGGCCTGGGAAACAGCTCCGTTGAGGTCCAGCAGGGCCTCTCACCTCTAACTTCATCAAGAACTTGCCCGCTTACATGCTGGGCAGAGACTAGTTTGACATTCTCTGTTCCGCTAGTTACACTTAGTGTTTCTGTGCCCTTATTACATCTTGCCCCTGCAGTGTGACTTTCTAAAAATAAGTGGGAATTGGGTGAAGAAAAATGTGGATACTACCCATGAGAAGCCTAGGTCTTGGACTAATTACAAATTGAAGTCAACGAAGGAAGTTGACAAAGGTGCCTAGAAGTGAGATTCTTCACCTCCCAGGAACACTTGGAGGCAAGCTCCCAGCTGCTCAGCTGGGAAAAAGACAACATGTTTTCAAAACCTGTGAAATGGGTGGGAAGGTCCTTATGAAGACAGTGGCTAAGAGGGAGGCCATGAATAAACCTTGGCTCTTGGACACCAGAGACTTTGGTCTGCTTGTCCTTCATTGGGAATGTAACAGGGGGGGTCCCCAGGAAAGGGGGGAGGTTCCAGGTTTCCTGCCCAACCCAAGGGAGGGTGGAGCTGAGCTGGGAGAGAAGAAGCTAAAGAGAAGACTGAGAAAGGAAGGAAGCAGGATGGAGCCAGAAGGAGACCCGGAGGAGGCACGTGGAGCTGAGAGACATGTGAAGAAATTGTGCTTGTCTTTTGGTCGTGGACTGGGTGACACAGACATGGGTGAGAGACCCGTGGGGAGGTGATAATGGTGGTTTTTGTCTTGATTTTGATTTTGCTCTCTCCTCCCAAACTAGTCTGGTTGTTTCTGATCCTTTTCTGTGGGTCCCCTCTGGAAGATGCTTTAGACTTGTGGCAGGCTTTGGGGTCTAGTTCTGGCCAATCCTGCCTTGGTGAACTTTTACCCACAAGGGCATGGGTAACTTTGGGTGCTTGATTTAGAAACTATATTCTTTGCCTTTCCTGTATTGTTTACTAATTGTATTAAAGTTCCTTCCCATTAAAGTCTCATATGTTTTGTGTGGATGATCGGACGGCAGAACCTATTTAGAGCAGGCAGGTTAGCGTGGTCTGGGGTGGCCCTCTCCCTGCCCTGTAACAGAAGGAGGTATGTGTCCCCCCTGAGGTGTGAAAAGAGTCAGCCAGGCCTGTCCTCAGAGCCCCCACTCTGCACCACCATTCAATGACCTAGAACCTCAAGTTGCTACATCTGCCTTTGGGGGTGATTAATGACATGGGGTTCAAAAGGGCCCCAATGCAAGTAAATGTTTGTTACTGTCTCTCCTCAGAAAAAGTTTCTCACCATCAAAATGTCCTTTGAGTCTAGTTGTGGCTCTAAGGTTGAGGAATTAAAAGAAGCTTCCAAGAAGCCTGACTCAAAAGGAGGTGCTGTTCTGCCTTTGCCAAGACGTATCTTGCTACTGTCCTAAGAGCAAGCTCCAGACTGAGGTCTCCGCTGAGGCGACTCCAGCCTCCCAGAACTTGGCCCCAACACTGTTCGCAGCCTGCCCTGAGGCTCCCTCTGGCCTTCAGGGGGTCCCACATGTGAGGAGCTCAGGGAGGTGCACTGTCCCATCCCCAAGGGACTGTCTCTGACATCCCTGTGGAGCCCATTTGGTTTCTCTCTGGAGAGGAAAGTCCCAGAGGCCACCCTCAAATCCAGGTGGCTCAGCGAGCTCTCCATCCACAGGCACAGGACGCGCTGCCAGGAGCACTCAAGGAAAGGACCCGTGACCTGAATCAGGAAGTCTGTGTTCCTCTTCACATGGAGAATATTGTCCTGAAATAGCTCTAGGCCTACATGTTGCCCGTGTGGCCCCTCAGGTTCACTCCTGTAGGGCTTTGAAAATCCCGCACCAGGAAAGGGACAGAGCAAAAGCTCCCATGGGAAGAGGTGGGGACAGTTTCTACTGGACAGGAGGGGTGGAGAGGGCAGAGAGAACGGAGGAGAGAAAGGGGCAGAAGTTTAGACTTGAGGTCGGGGGTGCCCTGGCAGGCAGGGTTTAGGGACTCCAGGGGCCTCACTTCCCTCAGCGTCCCATGGGGGCACTCAGGGCTCTCAGAGAAACCCCATGGCAGCATGGCTGTGTCCACCTGGCTGGAAGGCCATGGAGGGGGAGTTGCCTAGAATCCAGATGCCAAGCTGAGGTAGTGGAATGAAGGGATCCAGTAGGTCCCAGGCCGCATGCCAGGTGAGGACAAGACCACTGGGGGCAGAAGTCGGCTGGAATTGAGACAGAAGTCATCTGAGAGAGGGCCATGTGTGGGGGGCTTCCACGGGCATTGCGAACTTCAGCAGGCAAGCAGCATGTAGGCCCAAGCTGAGCAAAAATCTCCCACTTCCGCACCCCTGGACCTCAGCAGAGGTCAGCTAGGGCTGCCCGAGCATCTGGGGGCCTGCCAGTTTCTGAGATGGTCAAACTCTTCCCTGTTTCCAGACATGCCCCGGGACTTTCCTCAAGAGCAAGTAGGGGAAACAGTACTGAGATTTTGCATTTTGAATTGACTTAGCATTTTCCAGAAAAGACCTTGAAACCCAAAGTGGCCAAATTACATTTGATGACAAAGTTGAAATATTTCCACATCAGCAGAATGAAGGGCAGTATGGGAGATAAAGGGAATGATCTTTTTTTTTCTTTTTTTTTTTTGTAACTCTGGGTCAGAGAGTACAAAGTTCAACACCACAACATTTTATGCTTCTGCATAGGCCTGTGTTCTGCCGTAGACTGTATTAGCCCTGTGAGGCCCTCGTGTGATCGGCAGGTGACAGTGGTGCTGTGGGTGATGCTGGGGACTGGGAGGGACTGAGTGAACCGACCAGAGCTTAAAAGTGCTGGGACTTGTTAAGGATTGAGGCTGAAGAGAAACAGAAGTTCCAGGTACCTGTTTTCACTGGAGAAATAAACGATCCCTTTGATAGTGATTTTACTTCCTTCATGGAGACCCTCCGGGATAGGCGCGTAGTAAGGGAGAGGCTGCGGGGAGAAGATGTAGGTCAGTCAGTGGATCCACCCACTTCTCTTCCTGCCCTCAGCCTTCAGTGCTTGCTTGGGCTCGCCTGAATGCCCTAGCACCTCCCTGGGGGCCTGGTGTGACTGTGACCAGCACAGAGGGTGTCTGGGCCTCACTGATTTTCCAGGCCCAGGAGGAAGCCAATGAGAATCTAGATAGTTCTACAGACATTCTGAGATTGTGATGTGGCGACACGGGCTTGGGGATGATGGGACAGAGAGATGGCCTCCCTTGAGAGTATGCAGGAAATGAGGGTTCCAGGAGGGCCTTCTAGGAAGGGAAGGAGCATGCACCCTGTCCTGAGATGAGAGGCCCTGGGCCCCCCACCAAGTTCCTGGTAAACACTCGGGCCCTGGACAAGGGCTTAGACGGCCTCAGGGACAAGGGTCCCATTGACCTATTCTAGAGGATAAACCTTTCTGCTCACCTGGAAGGGCCACGAAAAAGATGCCTTCCCTGCCCACCCCACCCATAAGACAATGGCAATCATGACCTTTTTACTTTCCCAGCCACCTAGTGGCACCTATTTCAAGATCTTTTCTGCAGTCACTGGGCGGCCCCCTCCTCTACTTCTGCTTCTGGGCCCTATATTCCTTCTTCTAGGCCCTTGGTAGCCTCCAAAGCTCTGATGTTGTCGCTCCACTGCTTCAAGGCCCCATCAACAGGCCCCTTGTCAAATTCTCTTTCCCAGGCCTCTTTAAAGGAGGGATGGTTATGGTGGGCACACATATCCAGGTGCCCACTCCAGGTGTGAATCTTAATTCTGATGCTCATCATCTGAGTGTCCTTGAGAAACTTACTAAACTATTTTTGCCTCAGTTTCCTCATCTGGAAAATAAGGATAAAGTTACCTTCTGTATAACATTTTTCGCTGATTTAGTAAGAACATCTGTGAAGAGGTTGACACATAGTAGGTGCCTGTTTACCACCACTATCTCTTTCTACCATGGTCTCTGAGTAAGATCGCCAAATTGGGTACTTTTCAACATTCAAATCTTACTCCTAGAATGAATTTTATCTAATATGGATTTTTACAATCTGCATGAAACATAATTCTATCTCCTAGTAAAGTTTCACATTTTCAAATTGTTAATATGTTATCATACTTCTCTTTTGGGTTAACTCCCTACAAAAAGGAAATGTCTATAGGACTCAGGCATATGGTATATGTGAGATCCTCAGTTAGGGTACAATAGGGAATGGTGGGGACTATGACAAAATAATCTCATATCTTTCATCTAGAAGGGCAGGATCCACTCAGCTCAAAGCAACGATTACTCTCTAAGCATAGGGTTTTTAAAGTTCCCAGTTTTTTTTAGAAGATAGAAATCTGGTCTTTTTTTCTGTAAAACTTTCTAATTCCTAAGGTAAAATTAAATTAAAAAGGATTGTGGAAGAATTGAGAGAAACATAATGAAATATATGCAATGGAAAGATATAATGAAGTATATGCAAATCTGTATTTGCCTCAAAATAACTCTAGAGTGGAAAAGGATGTAAGTTTGAGCATAGATGAAGCAAGACAGGTCATGAGTTAATAACTGTTGAAGTCAGGTGATGCCTATGTGTTGTTCTTATTATTCTTCTGCATTTGCTATAGGAAGAGTCAAAAACAATGTAATTTGAAAAAAAATAGCCAGCAGCCAAGCACAGTCCAGTGGCCATTGCCTTGTGACCTTGAGTTCTATGACCTCTCAGAACCCAGGGCAGAATCCAGCTCTCACGCACACTCGCACAGTGTCCTCACTCATGTGGGTGGTACTACCCATGGACATTTGGGAGGGCATCATGTTGTACCTCAGGCCAGGTCTGAGCAATTCACAAGTCCCCTCCATCTCATTCTCATGGTTGTCTCTTCCACGTCAGCGGTTTTGGAGAAGCAAGTCAGCCTGATACATGTGTGAGCTGATGGCACACTTCCTGAAAACTGCTTCCCCCATTTGTGTATAGAAGTCTGAAATTCTCTTAGAAGCATTTTGTGCAGTCAGGAGAGACAGTGCTTACATTTCGAACACTGCTGGCAAGTTTGTGGCCTTCACTTAAGCTTTATCTCCACAGAACAGAAATCACTGAGTGATGGAGGGTGTGGGTGTGGGGCTGTCAGGCACAGAAGGAAAGTGAGGACAGAGAGGGGAAGGAGGCCACAATCCCCCAGCAGCACCTATAGCTTAATCTTAAGACATGCTTGCCCCTAAAAAGTTTTGTAAGATCTCAATATATCTTAAATGGTGTCCCCAACACTATATTTAACTGAATATAAGTCTTCAGACAAGGTTATTCATTGCAGAAAAAGGACTGAAAAGAATCTAAATCAGAAAAGGGTGAAATAAATTATGGTATAAATTATGGTGAAATAAATCTATTTTACATGTCTTTACTTATTGAGGGATGACGTATCTCTGGAAGGAGTCAAGGAAACTGATAACACTAGCTGTCTCCAGGTGGAGATGGTAGGATAAACAATTACTACTTCCACGCCCCCCAAAAACATCCACATTCCCATTGCTGGAATCTGAAAATGTTAGGACACCTGGCAAAGGAGCTCGGCAGGTGTGAGGAGTGAGGGGTCTTGAGATGGGCCATCCCTTCTTCCCGGGGGGCCAGTGTAGCTACAGGCTCCTCACCCTAGGGAGGCAGGAGAGCAGAGTCAGTAGTAGGAGCTGTGACAACAGAGATGGAGGAGGAAGCAGCCTTGAGCCAAGGGAAGCTGGCAGCCACTAGACGCTGGAAAAGGAAAGGAGACGAATTGTCCCCTGAAGCCTCCAGAGGAAGCAGCTCTACTGACACTTTGATTTTCTCTTCTCACCTCCAAGACTGTAAGAGAATGGATTTGAGTTGTTTTAAGTTTGGCTGGTCATGGCTGCTATGGAAATTTGACGTGTGCGCATGCGTGTGCGTATGTGTTTGCGTGTGTGTGTGTGTGTGTGTGAGTCTGAGAAAGAGAGAGAGAGAGAGAGAGAGAGAGAGAGAGAGAGAGAGAGAGAGAGAGAGAGAGAATAGGCCCAGCACCTGTGCTTTACTGCCACACAGGCTGCCTCTCTCAGTGAGCGCTGAGCATACTCACTCCTGGCTTACCAGCTGCCCCCCACGGCCACAGTGAGTCCTGTCCTGCTTGTAAGTCCAGCCGCCCCTCTGGCCGTGGGAGGAAGTTGGGCCAGACGAGGCCAGGCCTGAGCTGAGAATGGGCTGAGGCTCCCAAGCCAGACCCTAGTGGTGTGGACAGCTCTGCAGAAGACGGCTGGGCCACGTGCCCTTCCCGTCACACTATGGAGAAAGTGAGGGTCCAACTCCTCGGGGTCAGGGGTTCACCGGGAGAGGCCCCCCATGTGGGATGGGGAGTCCCAGTGCCTGTGGCAACTGCCCCCATTCTTTCTCTTGTTTGGACTTCAGGACTTGTTTTTTTTTTTCTTTTTCTTTTTTAAAAGATTTATTTATTTATTTATTTATACAAGCACTGGGTACAGTCAGAAGCGCGGGAGGGCGAGAGAATTCACCAGAGCCAGAGCGGGGAGCAGAACAGGCAGAAGGACCGAAGTACACTGCTGAGGGGAGCAGCGGGCGGCAGGAGAGGTCTGTGCACCATGTGGGACCCTCCTCCAGTGGCCAGGGAGCAGCTGGGGATCGAACCGGTGCCACACAGGCTGCGGGCAGCTTCGCAACCCAGCGCTCAACCACTGTGCCACCTGGGAGGCCCTTCAGGGCTTGTTTTAATTCTCTTCTGCCCACAGGAGGGCAGAAGAATAAAACATTTGGAAAGAATAAAACATTTATTAAAATAAATGGCATTTTGGGAAGAGCTCTGGGATCTCCCATATGGAGAGTGTGGGTGCCCAAGACACATTTTGAGCCTGAGGCCCCACCGAGGCATTAATCACACCTGGCCCAGCTTCTTCCAGCCCCACCCCAGAAGCCTCTACCAGCTGGTCACGGGGCACCAGGCCAGCAGGGAGGGCACAGGCCAATTAGGGGCCCTGTTGAGGCAGGACACAGTGCACCGTCTCAGTCACTCCCCGCACTCAGCACCCTGCTACTTCCCATCCAGAAAGGCTCTGGAAGCTTGCCTGCCCCTCCCCTGCCCCTGCCTCTTGGAAATCTCTTTGCCAATCAGACTCCTGTGACAAGCTTGGGCCCACAACACAGTGAACACAGATGCTTCCTGGGCCTGGTTGCCACTTGCATGACTTGCTCCATTTCTGCTTTCCCCCTTGTCCTGGAAGTCAAGACACCTTCCTTCTCTGCCACTTACCATTGGGGCCATTTGGCAAGTGACCACACTTCTCTCATCTCAGCTTTCCCAGGGATGGAGTGGGGACATTAAGACTCCTGGGTTTGAACAAGACACCTGCAGACAGAGTCTACATATGTTGCAAAAAGGGGCAAAATGTGGCTTTTCACACACACCCTCCCCTCACACAGTCCTCTCTGATCTCTCTACGTACACCCTGGCCTGCCCTTGACCTACTAATTCACCCCTCAGGAAGCAGACAATTCCTCAAATGGCCTTCCCTACTGCCCCCAGACTCCTTAGAATACGAAACAGCCCCACAGCCCCCAGGACAGGCAGGTACCTTGCAAACTCTCTAGACAGGTGACCCACTTAGTCCTGACCTCAAGCCAGAGGGCTTGAGGCTCCTGGATTATCCACATTTTACAGATGTGGAAACCCTGGCCCAAGGAGGCAACAGCCACTTGCCTGAGGTCATCCAGCTAGTGGTTGGTTGAACCGAGAAAAGCCATCTCTAAGGAGAGTGCCCCTGACCGCCAGGCTGGACTGGCCCCTTCCCCAGAAGCCCTATCACTTCCCCCACTCTACCAGCCACCATTCTTCCATTTATCACGGACGCCTGCCTTCCCCAGAGCACCCAGGACAGGTTAGACACCCAGAGGGAGCACAGACCCCAGTGCTGACCACGCCATCCTCCTGGAAAGGCGTTGCTGAACAGAATTGTGCCAGCTTGTCCCATCTGGCTTTCTGTGTTCGCTTTGGGATGGTACCTGCCCCTACGCCTCCCCTGACACACACTCGCTGCCAACCATGAGTTGTTTCCTCAAACACCCAGAACTGCTTCCCACAGCCTGGGCAGCCCCTCCACTCAGCCATCACCACCCGCCAGCAGCATGGAACTCACTGGGCCCAGGTGGATAGCTGGCTTGGCAGCGCTGAAAGCCATCTTGCCCCACTCCTGCGGCCTGCACTACTTCCACCAGACAGTCCTCTGCACTAGAGAGGACTTAGCCAAGAAATAGAAGCCTAATCGATTTGGCAATTGATCAATGGGGAGGAGCCAGGAGCAGGAGACTTCAGTCTAGATATATTGCAAGGTGGAGTCCTGGAGGAGGGGCAGGCTCTGGCAGAGAAACCACTGCCCCCTCCCACCCAGTGACCCTTGCTGCCTATTCCTCATGTGCCCCACCCTGAGAGCTAGTATTTGAGTCTTACAGGTCCAAAGTGCCTGCCCCTACTGACAAGTTTCCAGATGTCATCATCCAGGAGTGTATGACTGTGTCCCTACCTTGGTCCGTCACGGTGTCCAGAAAATGGCAGGCCTGCTGGAAAGGGCCTTTGTTCCTGGGTTGCAGGTACACGGGGTGGTGCTGCTGGTGCTGATGGGAAGGACTGGTTAGACGCATTTTATTCACAGAGAAACTGAGGCTCAGCGAGAGAAACCATGGCCACGTAGCTCACCACTGGTAGCCTGAGTTATATGAAGATACTGAGGTCCTCACAGAGTATTTCTCTCTTTCAAAATTCTATTCCTTATACATAAACATATAATCATATGGAAAGAAATGTTTCACAGATAGAAAATCTAATGAATTTAAAATCTAATCTTTCTTTTTTTTTTAAAGATTTATTTATTTATTTATTTATTTATTTATTTATTTATTTATTTATATAAGAACCGGGGTACAGGCCAGATGCGCAGGAGGGTGAGAGGATTCACCAGAGACAGAGCGAGGAACAGAACACGCAGACAGATGAAATACACTGTTGAGGGGAGCAGCGGGCAGACAGGAGAGGTCTGCCGCGCCATGTGGGACCCTCGCCCCCCACCACCACCCGCGGCCGGTCAGGATCCAACTGGCGCTGCAGAGGCTGCAAACAGCTTCACAGCGCTGTGCTCAACCACCTGTGCCACCAGGGGAGGCCCTGATCTAACTTTCTAAAATACAAAATCTAATCTAAAATCTATCCTGATGCAGCTTTTGTTCCAAAAGCACAGGCTGCCCTGGGGACTCTGACCCTCCTCGCTGAGTGTGTCTTCTCTTGCCTCTCCTTATTTTCTGGGCTTGAGAATGCACGTGAAGAATATTCCAGGTGACAGGGCAGTCAGGGAAACATGAGCCACACCGCCTTTAATTGACTTCAGCACCTAGTTAAGGGAAATGCTGGTGTGCACAGACAGCAGAGTGGGCTGGGTAGGGGAGGTGGAGGGGCAGAGGGGCGCTGATGTAAGCTTCCCTGCCACCACCAGGTCCCTGCAGTGAGGAGGCACAGAGGTGACCCTGCGAAGACCAGGGAAGGCCAAGAGGGTAGAGTGTTCCCTGGGCCATGCATCCCTGCCCCCTCTGCCTTCTCACACCTTCCCTAGAAGTGGCAGACTCTGCAGAGACCAACCTCTTTGACGTGTATACAACAGACCACAGCCACGGTCCCCTGTGAACCTCCTCCCTCCCCACTATGTTCTTGGGTCAGCCACAACTTTTTTTTTTAATATTAATTTTTTATTTTTTTACATCATTGTTCATTTTTATTTTATTTTTTTAAATAATAAATTTTATTTTTATATTCCCCCATACAATTGCAAACGCCCCATTCTGACCCCAATCCCTCCCCTCCCGCCCCCCACCCCCCAAAAAGTGTCTCTGGTTCATAGTTTTTTGTTGATTTTGATTTTCACTTTCTTATATTCATTTTCCTGGTCCCTTATTTAAGTTTTCTAGATTCCTGCTATGAGTGAGACCATCCGGTATTTTTCTTTTTCTTTTTGGCTTATTTCGCTGAGCATGATCCCTTCCAACGCCATCCATGTTGCTGCAAATTGCATGTGTTTATCTTTTTTGAATGCTGAGTAATATTCCATGGTGTATATGTACCACATCTTCTTGATCCAGTCATCTATTTTTGGGCATTTGGGTTGTTTCCAAAGCTTAGCTATTGTAAACAGTGCTGCTATAAACATAGGGGTGCAGGTGTTCTTTGGAATTGATGTTTCTGTGTCCTTTGGGTAAATACCTAGGAGTGGAATTGCTGGATCATATGGAAGCTCTATGTTTAGTAGGTCCAGAAATCTCCACACAGCTCTCCATAGTGGTTGGACCAGTTTGCACTCCCACCAACAGTGCAGAAGAGTTCCTTTTTCTCCACACCCTCGCCAACATTTGTTGTTGCTAGATTTTTTTAATATGTGCCATTCTCACTGGTGTGAGATGGTATCTCATGGTAGTTTTGATTTGCATTTCCCTGATTACAAGTGATGTTGAACATTTTTTCATATGTCTGTTGGCCATTTGCATTTCCTCTTCAGAGACGTTTCTTTTTAGCTCTTCTGCCCATTTTTTGACTGGATTATTTTCTTTGTTGTTGCTGAGTCTCATCAGCTCTTTGCAGATTTTTGTGATCAGTCCTTTATCATTAGTGTTGGGTGCAAAAATGTTCTCCCAGTTGGTGGGGTTTCTCTTTGTTTTTGTTATTGTCTCTTTTGCTGTGCAGAAGCTCTTTAATTTGATGTAGTCCCAGCTGTTGATCTTTGCCTTCACTATCACTGCTTTGGGTGATGTGTCTGTAAAGATGTCTTTGATGTGCAAATCCTGTAGTGTTTCGCCTATATTTCCTTCTATGTATTTTATGGTTTCAGGTCTTATGTCTAGTTCTTTAATCCATTTTGAGTTGATTTTTGTGTATGGTGTGAGGTAGTGGTCAAGCTTCATTCTTTTGCATGTAGCGACCCAGTTTTCCCAGCACCATTTATTGAACAAACTTTCTTTGCTCCAATGCATAGTCTTTGCTCCTTTGTCAAAGATTAGTTGACCATAAATCTGTGGGTTTATTTCTGGATTTTCTATTTGATTCCATTGGTCTGTATGTCTGTTCTTGTTCCAATACCATGCAGTTTTGATGATTATGGCTTTGTAGTATAGTTTGAAGTCTGGGAGTGTGATGCCTCCATTTCCTTCTTTTTTTTTCAGTAGCGCTTTGGCTATTTGGGGTTTTTTGTGATTCCATATGAATTTCATCAATAATTGTTCTATTTCTTTGAAGAATGACATTGAAATTTTGATTGGAATAGCATTGAATCTGTATATTGCTTTTGGTAGGATGGCCATTTTAATAATGTTTATTCTTCCAATCCATGAGCAGGGGATGTCTTTCCATTTCTTTGTGTCTTCTTCTATTTCTTTTAACAGTGTTTTATAGTTTTCTTTGTATAGGTCCTTTACCTCTTTTGTTAGATTTATTCCCAAATATTTGATTTTTTTTTGTTTCGATAATAAAAGGGATGGTTTTTTTGATTTCTTCTTCTTCAGATTTATTGTTTGTGTATAGGAAGGCTACTGACTTTTGCGTGTTGATTTTGTATCCTGCCACTTTACTGAACTGATTGATGAGTTGAATTAGTTTTTCTGTGGAGATTTTGGGGTTCTCTATGTATATTATCATATCATCTGCAAATAGTGATAGTTTGACTTCTTCTTTTCCTATTTGGATTCCTTGTATGTCTTTCTCTTGTCTTATTGCTCTGGCTAGGACTTCCAGTATTATATTGAAAAGCAGTGGTCAGAGTGGATATCCTTGCCTTGTTCCAGATCTTAATGGAATTGCTTTCAGCTTTTCACCATTGAGAATGATACTGGCTGTTGGCTTGTCATAGATGGCCTTTATGATGTTGAGGTATGTTCCTTGTATCCCAAGAATTTCAAGGGCTTTTTATCATGAATGCGTGTTGCACTTTGTAGAAAGCTTTCTCAGCATCTATTGATATTATCATATGGTTTTTATATTTCTTTTTGTTGATGTGTTGGATAACGTTGATTGATTTTCGGATGTTAAACCATCCTTGTGTCCCTGGAATGAATCCAACTTGGTCGTGGTGAATTATCTTATGGATACATTGTTGGATTCTGATAGCTAAAATTTTATTGAGGATTTTTGCATCAGTGTTCATTAGGGAGATTGGCCTGTAGTTTTCCTTTTTTGTGTTGTCCTTGTTCAGTTTTGGTATTAGTGTAATGTTGGCTTCATAGAACGTGTTTGGTATTGTCCCTTCCTTCTCAATTTTTTGGAAGAGTTTGTGAAGGATAGGCACTAATTCTCTCTGAATGTTTGGTAGAATTCATTTGTAAATCCATTAGGTCCTGGGCTTTTGTTTTTGGGGAGGTTTTTGATTACCATTTCAATTTCGCTGCTTGTAATTGGTCTGTTTAGGTGTTCTATTTCTTCTTTATCTAGCTTTGGGTGATTGTAGAGTTGTAGGAATTTGTCCATCTCCTCTAGATTGTTGAACTTGTTTCCATATAACTGTTCATAGTAGTTACTGATTATTCTTTTGATTTCTGCTGTGTCCGTTGTGATTTCTCCTCTTTCATTTATGATCCTGTTTATTTGTGCTTTCTCCCTTTTTTCCTTTGTGAGCCTGGCTAGGGGTTTGTCTATTTTATTTATTTTTTCAAAGAACCAGCTCTTGGTTTCATTGATCTTTTGGATTGTTTTTTTAATTTCGATTTCATTTATTTCTGCTTTGGTTTTTATTATTTCTTTTCTTCTACTGGTTTTGGGGTTTTTTTGTTGTTCTTTTTCTAGATCTTTGAGCTTCGAGATTAGGTTGTTTCTTTGAGTTCTTTCTTGTTTTTTGATGTGAGCTTCTATTGCTATATATTTTCCTCTTATTACTGCTTTTGCTGCATCCCATACATTTAGGATATTGGTGTCCTCCTTGTCATTCAATTCAAAGAATTTTTTAAATTTCTTCTTTGATCTCCTCGTTAGTCCAGTGGTCTTCCAGTAGTGTGGTTTTTAATCTCCATGAGTTAGGATAGTTCCTTGCCTTCTTTTTATGGTTTATTTCTAGTTTGATGCCTTCGTGGTCAGAAAAGATGGTTGGTATGATTTCAATCTTGGTGTATCTGTTGATGTTTGTCTTGTGCCCCAGTATGTGATCAATCCTGGAGAATGATCTGTGTGCGCTTGAGAAAAATGTGTACTCCGTTTTTTGGGGGGGTTTAGTGTTCTATAGATGTCTGTTAAGCCCAAATGCTCTAGGTCCTTATTTAGAGCTTTAGTGTCTTTACTTATTTTTTGCCTTGTTGATCTATCCATTGTTGATAGTGGTGTGTTGAAGTCTCCCACTACGTATGTGTTTTCTCTGATGTCTGTTTTCAGAGAGGACAACAGTTGTCTGATATATTTTGGTGCTCCTTCGTTTGGTGAGTATATGTTAATGAGTGTTATTTCTTCTTGAAGTATTTTCCCCTTGATCATAATGTAGTGACCATTGGGGTCTCTTTTTATTTTTTTGAGTTTGAAGTCTGTTTTATCTGATATAAGTATAGCTGTTCCTGCTTTCTTTTTTGGTCCATTTGCTTGTAGGATTGTTTTCCATCCTTTGACTTTGAGCCTATTTTTATCTTTTGTAGCTAAATGTGTTTCCTGGAGACAGCAAAAGGTTGGGTTTTGTTTCTTAATCCAGGCTGCAACTCTGTTTCTTTTTATTGAAGAGTTTAGTCCATTTACATTTAGAGTTAATATTGATATGTTAGCATCTGTATTTGCCATTATGTTTGTCTTTCCTTTGATTTTATTTATTTATTCTTTTAATAACTTTTTTTTTTTTTGGTCTTCTTTCGTTGTTATTCGTCCCTCTGAGGTTCTGGCTTTAGGGTTCCTTGTAGTATTTTTTGGAGTGGGGGTTTAGTCGTAATGAAATTCCGGAGTTTCTGTTTGTCTGGGAAGATCCTTATTCTTCCTTCATAGAGGAAGGAGAGCTTTGCGGGATAGTGTATTCTTGGTTGGCATCTGTTTTCTTGGAGTCTGTTGACTATGTCCCTCCACTCTCTCCTTGCCCGTAGTGTTTCTTCAGAGAAGTCTGATGTCAGCCTGATTGGTTTCCCTTTGAATGTTATCTGTTTCTTCCCTCTTGTCAGCTTCATTATTTTTTCCTTGTCCTGGATTCTTGGGAGCTTTACTATTATGTGTCTTGCTGTATTTTTCCTTTCGTCGTGGAAGTTTGGTGTTCTTCTTGCTTCTTGTATATCAATTTTCAGCTCCTTCTTCACATTTGGGAAGTTCTCTTCAATTATCTCCTGGAATATTTTCTCTGTTCCTAAATCTCTCTCCTCTCCTTCTGGAATTCCTATAACTCTTATATTTCCTTTCCTCATGGAGTCAGATAGTTCCCGAAGTCTTTCTTCATTCTTTTTCCTTCGTACTTCTCTTTCCTTTTCTGTTTTGGTTCTTTTTATTTCTGTGTCTTCAAGAGTACTTATTCGTTCTTCCATTTCATCTATTCTGCTTTCATTGCTTTTCCCAGAGTTCTTTAGTTCCTCCATTAATTCTTTGATCTCCTGCATTTCTTTTACTTCCCTCTTTAGGGACTCAATTTCATTCTTCTGACCATTGTTTTCCCTCTTTAGGGACTCAATTTCCTTCTTCTGATCATTGTTTTCCTTTATGACTTCTATCACTTTTTTAATCATGGCAATTTTAAATTCTCTTTCTGGAAGGCTCAGAAGTTCTTCCAAGTTGCTGTCGTTGCAATCTGGGGAGTGGTTTTCTTTTTGTGGTGTGCTTCTTTCCTGAGGAGTTGTTAGGTTGCGTGTGGTTCTTCTACTCCCTACTGTCTGTTTTCTAATTTGTCGTATGCATTGGGACACTGTGTTGCTCGGACTGGCTGGCATCTTGGGTGAACTTCTCCGCTCCCCTCTGGCTCCTCCAGGAGCCATCTCTGGCTTCTGGGGGAGCTTTCTGCTGGTTTTAGGCAGTCTTTACTGAAGAAATGTCCCTGTTCTAAAATGGCGAAGCGGGATGCAGTCCCTGCGCCTCCGGTTTCAGGCACACTCTTCTGCGCACCCGGTCTGCCCCGGACGTGGGTGCCTGCTCCCTCTGTGGGCTCAGACTGCTGGACGGAAGGGGCCTGGCGTGGGCTAACTTCCCAGCTGGCCACTGGGTCCTCCAGAAGCCTTCTGCCCTTTTCAAGAAGTCTTTTCTTAAGAAGTTTCCCTTTTCTATGGGGTGTTAGTGACTTTTTTTTCTGGTCGCTAGGTGGCGCCAGAGATCTCTCCTATTGTCCTTGGGGGGCTGTTTTTTGACACCCCCCCCCCCGTGGGACAGGGAGCAGAGCGAGAATGGTAGGGTAAACCTCAATGGCTTTGGGGTGCTGTGTCTGCCTTGTGCCCCACCGTCGTGGAGAACCCACGCCCCGAATTTCGTGCCCCGGGTCTCAGTTCCAAAGCCCTCAGTTCCAGGACGCGGGCTGTAGCCCAGTTCAGTGGCGTGGGAATGGCGCCTTTTGCACCCGCTCCCGTGCCTGGGCGCCTGGTTCCTGCTCACTCAGTGAGGGACTTTCACCTCAGTGAGGAGGGCCTCCGCGCGTCTCCCCGCAAGCCTAGGTCAGAGGCGCGGGGACCTGGGCAGCCGGGATCCCGATCTGCGTTTGCTTTTCAAGCGCGCCAAGCGCGCCGCTTTCCCGCGCAAGCTTACCGGCAGCCCGGGCTGTGTGTGCGTCTCCCGGGGTCTTTGTTCTTCTCTAATGGCACCCGGAGCCGTTCGCTCCCCGCCGCGGCGAATCCTGCAGGGTTCTCCACAGCTCCCGTTCACGGGGTGTGGTGGCTGCAATAGTTCCTTTCCACTCACAGTCCCGCTTGCTGCGTCGTTTGTTCTTGTTGGCCGTTTTGGTTTGTTGTTTCCCTCCTCTCTGCCGGTCGGAGAGTGCCGCCTCTGTGGGCGGGGGAGGGGAGCAGGGTTCTGCACTTCCCTCCCTTCTGGTCCTCTTTTATGGCCACTTTCTTCTTCGGGCAGTTTGCTGGCGTCACCCGTTTATCTTCTGTGTCCCACTTCTCACTGGGACCTGCTGCTTTTCCTCCCTATTAACTTTTTTTAATGGGAGATCTTACTCGCAGCGTCTCCTCGCCGCCATGTTGCTCCGCCCCTCCCATTGTTCATTTTTAAACAATATTTTCTTCCCCCAACACCTACAGGTGTAGTCTGCATAGAGTTTCCTTCCCCAATCCACCATGCACCATCACCTCAGTCCCCTGTGCTCTTCCCTCCCTCCCTCTGATCCCTCTCCCTCCTCCTCCCCTGCAGCATGTCTCTGATTTATAATTGTCCGTTTTTGCTTTGTTGTGCTTTGTACTGTTACTAGTTTTTTACACTGATGTCTTATTTTGTTCCCCTATATTCCTGTTATAAGTGAAACCATCCGATTTTTTTTTTCCTTTCTGGCTTGTTTCACTGAGCATCATTCCTTCTAGCTCCATCTATGTTGCTGCGAATGGCATGAGTTTATCCTTTTTGATTGCTGAATAATGTTCCAGTGTGTATATACACCACATCTTCTTGATCCAGTCATCTGTTTTTGGGCATGTAGGTTGTTTCCAGGTTTTACCTATTGTAAACAGTGCTGCAATAAACATAGGGGTACAGGTCTTCTTTTGAATCAATGTTTTTGTGTCCTTTGACTGGGCAGAAGGCAGGGTTGGACCAGCCAGGGGTATTTGCCAGTCCACACTCTCCCTGTTAGTTGGCCCTGGTGCTGCTCCCCCTTCTTACTTACTTCCCTACTCTGCTTTCAGGGAGCAAAGTCCCTTTATGTTCTCTGCAAGCATCTCCAGGAAAGGAACCATATTTACTCACACCAGAGGTTGACAAAAGATCCAAGAATCTGAGACGTGCCCAGGGCCGTGCAGAGCCAGGAGGAAAACCAGGGCAGCCTGGCTCCTGGGTCTGTGTGCTTCCCCCACCTGGCAGCCCCTCCTTATTTTGTGGGAGTTCTCTGGTGGAAATTAAGAGAACACCCCAGCTGCTGTCCAGCTGAGCTGCAGCCACCAGGACTCATGCACTTAGTCCAAGTGCTGGTGATCTGTTGCTGCTTGACTATTCCAAAACTTAGTGGCTTAAAACATTAACAAATGGGCCTTCCTGGTGGCCCATGAGGTTAAGTCTCAGCACTATGAAGTTATCCCTAATCATTGCAGCACAAGTCGATCCCCAGCCAAGGAGCTGACCCACATGGCAAGATAGACCTCTCCTGTCTGACCTGCTGCTCCCCTCAGCAGTGTGTTTCAGTCAATTTGCCTATTCTGCTCCCCACGCTGTCTCTGGTGAATCCTCTCACCCCCCGCACCTCTGGCCTATACCCAAAGATCTTGTATGCACAAATAAAAAAAAAATTAAAAAAAAGAAAACAAATATTAACAACATGCATTTGGTTCACAAGTCTCAACCTGGCAGGGCTCCTCTCTGAGTCACTGGGTATCAGGGGGGCTAGCTCAGAAGCTGACCGTGGGATTACCCCAAGCTCTACTTGCACCACTGCTCCCCAGCGCCAACAGCAGATGGCTTAGCTGCAAACTGACCTAAAGACCTGCCAGCAGACTTCACACAAGGCCTGGCCTTCCTCACATTATTTGTTTTTTTAAGGATTTATTTATTTAGGCATGTAAGAACTGGGGTGTAAGCCAGAGGTGCAGCTGAGGGGAGCAGCAGACGTGACAGGTCTTCCTCACAATATTGAGGCTGGTCCCACGCGTGAGCCATCTGAACATTCAGGAGCCTGCGGTGGTCTTGCCCCAGTAATAACCTGGCCTAGAGCCAGACAGCACCATTTCCACCACACTCTGTCCAGGTGATCCCAAAGCCCTACCCAGATTCAAGGGTGAGAAGAGGCCTCATCTCTTGATGGGAAGTGCCAAGATTCTGGAAGAGCATGCGGGACCAAAAATACTTGAAAATATTTTAATATTTTCAACAATAAATGCAGTGACTGCCAGTCAATAAGCAAGTGCTTTGGCCCCTCCCTGAACCCAGGAGTACAGAAGGCTTTGGGCATAATCCCCATCTTCAGGAGCTCATATCTCAAAGAGTAAAATGGGCACAAAGGAGGAAGTGCACAGAGATTCTTTGAGTCCATGCTCACAGTGTTGGTGATGTGCTAGCACTAGTTGGTGTCTTACATTTAATCCTCTAGCTTTTTCATAAATTAGGCCAAATTGATTTTTAAGTCCGTTCTACCTGGGAAGACAGGAAGTCACAGAGAGGTGACGCACCTTGTCCGAAGTCACACAACTAGAAAGTCTCAGAGCTGAGCCTCAGCCCCTGCATTGTGGCAATGGACTGTGTTGCTAACCACTGTCCTACCCGGCCTTACTTGTCATCTGTGGTAGGGAACATGACCTTGGTGGCCCCGATTCTCCAGAGTGAGGAGGGCTGGAACCAGCCTAGAAACAGTCCCTGGTTTCATTTTTAATCAGTGCTCTCGGGGCCTGGAGAGTGGGAAACCCAGCGTGGCAGGCACAGCTTTGGATCCTGTCAACACCCTCTCATGCAGGGCCGAATGCAGACAGGAGGCAGGCCATGGGGGTGGAGGCTGCTCTGCTGAACAGAAAGGAACAGTGAAGCCATTCTCTTTCAACCTCCTTAAAAGAAAGAAATGTGAAATGCAATGATATTTTCCATAGTAGAATATCAACTTCCAGAGGACCCCGGAAGTCAAAACCAGAGCACACACTTTGGGGGCCAGCCAGATTTGGCTTCAAACCCAAGCTCCTTTACTTGCTAGTTGGGTGACCCTGAGCAGGTTACCTCACCTCAGTGACTCCCAGTTTTTCTATGTGTAAGTGAGACAGACCAGTACTTGTCTCACATATTTGCCTGATATGAAATGAGAGAGGACATATATGAAGCAACTTGCCTGGCCCTGACATGGTAGCGGGTTATATTTATAGTAATGCGACCTAAGATTATTTTATTAGTTTTGATAGCCATGTCACCCAGCAGTTCTCTGAAATCCAACAATTCTTTCCACATGGAGTGGATGACCGTCAGCCTCTCCCAGTAGCTATCACAGTGGGTCCAGTTACAGACAGTGGTGGTAATGGTCCAGAAATGTGGTTAATCCTAGAGCACTTTCCTCCCAAGCTGCTGTGGAAGGCTTATCCAACCTGCCCAGAAAATTAGACCAGGTCAAATTCCAAATCCAAATGCCTGCTCCTTGACCACCTCTTTCCCCAAGAGGTGACGGCCCAGCCGTGTGCTCCAAGGGCAATCCATAGTAACCACTCAGTTCCTGCTTGGTGACAGGGATATATGAGCCTACAGATGTATGCCTTGCCAGTGCTGCCCAACTTTACAACTTACCAGAAATGGGTGTGGAGGTGGGCAAGGGAGGGAGGAAAGAGTTCATTAGAGATAGTATGGAATGTAGAAAAGGCAGATTTATTGATTACCTTGCTAGGGAAATGGGGTGAAATGAGATTTTTCTGCAGCTGGGAGAAGTTTGAGGCATATTTTGTACTGCGTCCTTGTGGATTTTTTATTTTATTTTTTAAAAATTTATTTATTTTATTTATACAAGCACTGAGTATAGCCAGAAGCACGGGAGGATGAGAGAATTCACCAGAGCCAGAGTGAGGAACAGAACAGGCAGATGGACGAAATACACTGCTCAGGGGAGCAGCAGTCATGGCAGGAGAGGTCTGCGCGCCATGTGCGACTCTCACCGGTGGCCAGGGATCGAACCACCATTGCAGAGGCTGTGCGCAGCTTTGCAGCCCAGTGCTCAACCACTGCACTACCAGGGGAGGCCTTGGACTTTTTAAAATTTAGGACACATGGGCTTCCCTGGTGGCACAAGGGGTTAAGCATCAGCACTATGAAGCAGTCCTCAGCTACTGCAGCAAGAGTTCAATCCACAGTCAGGGAAGTGACTCCACCCCTGCACCTCTGGCCTACACCCCAACTCTTGTATGCATAAATAAATAAATTTTCAAAAAAAAAATAAAACTGCAAGGGGTTAAGCACAGCACCATGAAGCTATCCACACCCTCTGCAGCATGAGTTTAATACCTTAGGGACCCACAGAAGAAGAGTCCCCACATGGGGAAGCTCTTGGCTGGGAGTCAGCTTCTCACTGGGTGGCCCTGTGGAGGACAGCAGGGGCCACAGGAGGGTCGGCACTGCCTGAAACCAAGGGGTAGAGATAGCAAGCCAGAGCTGTGGTATGTGAGTGCATTGCCTATGTCCCATCCCTGACACCCCCCCCCCCACTTCCCTTACATTGAAGCTCAGGCATGATGCCTGTCAGGCTTCCATCACAGTCTCTGGACATCGGGGAGCAGCACAGTTGTTTATAGTATACAGAGCATGCAGCAGCAGTAAGTCAAGAGGGTCAACATGCACTGACCTTCTTATTGCCTGCCATAGCAGGGTCTCATTGGCTCTCGATGCCTCCCACTGGCAGCCAGTGTTGGGCCAGAACCACAAAAGGGTGACCTGCAGGCCAATTACATCTGTAAACTTGTTTTGTTTGTCCTATTCACTGTTTTTTTTTTTTTAAATATGCCCATTTTTGCAAATTGGGAGGGTTAGCATATAAATGCAGACTTCTAGTTTCACTTTTAAAAAAGATAGAATGACAAACAGAAGAGACCTGGCACAACAACAAATGTTGGCGAGGATGTGGAGAAAAAAGAACTCGCCTGCACTGCTGGTGGGAGTGCAAAATGGTCCAACCACTAGGGAGAGCTGTGTGGAGATTCCTCAACCTACTAAAGATAGAGCTTCCATGTGATCCAGCAATTCCGCTCCTAGGTATTTACCCAAAGGACACAAACATCAATTCCAAAGTGCACCTGCACCCCTATGTTTCTAGCAGCACTATTTACAATAGCTAAGCTTTGGAAATAACCCAAATGCCCAAAAATAGATGACTGGATCAAGAAGATGTGGTACATATATACCATGGAATATTACTCAGCATTCAAAAAAGATAAACACATGCAATTTGCAGCAACATGGATGGAGCTGGAAGGGATCATGCTCAGAGAAATAAGCCAGAAAGAAAAAGAAAAATACCGGATGGTCTCACTCATGCAGGAATCTAGAAAACCTAAATAAGGGAGCAGGAAAAAGAATAACTCTAAGAAAGAAAAAATCAAAATCAGCAAACAACTATGAACCAAAGACACACTATGGGGGGGAGGGTGTGGGGAAAGGAGGGTTTGAGGTAAAAATAAGGGGGTTGCAATTGTATGGGGAATATAAAAATAAAATTAAAAAAAAAAAAAAAAGAAGAGACCTGGCAACAGTGGGCTCTCATTTCCAGGAGGAAACAATTTACCAGAGCTGAGGACCAGGCACTTCCTTAGAGGGTGCTTTTTACAATCAGCCCCACTCCTCGCCATTCTCTAATGTCTCTCCAACAGGAAGAGCAAGAGCCAATAGTCAGATGTCATTGCATTTCCATTGTGTGCTTCTTACAGGATAAGTATCTTTCTTTATACTTGTGTCTCTGTGAAAGCGAGGAAACAAATAATAACATGAAAGATTTGTTACAAAAATAGGATAAAAAGTATTTCTTTGTAGCAGCAAAGTATATCCCTGTGCATTTAACAAACATGCACCTGGTTCTTTTCTCTTACAAAACATACCTCCTGCTCCCATAGTTAAACCAAAGCCACTGGTGGTTCAAGAGGAAATATAAACAAATCTGACTTTCTTTCTGGGGGGGGGGAAGCATATTAAAGTGCAAAATGTCTGAGAAGACAGTGAGGGCCCCCCTCTTTCTACCCAAAATAGCAATTGATAGACCTCTCCAAATTTCCAGAACTGGCCTCCATAGGACATGTCACTTTGGTAAGTGGATTATTTCAAGCTGAAGCCAATTAGGGCCCTACAAGCTCATGAGAAGCTTTTACCACTCCTTTAATTACCTTGAAGGATGAAAATGAAGGGGGTTATCCAGAATGAGGGTTGTTTCCAGAAATAACATTTCTACTAGAGAGGGCTCTCTATATGGCAGGACAAACATCTGATTATGGAGCATCTGGTCTTTGTCATATGAGTCCCTCTCTATTCTTTGAAGCTCAGGCCCCTACATTCCATAGCTCAGGATATACATACTCTCATTTTGCCTCATCTTGGGAATCCACATGTTTATGTAGATTTCCCATATGTATATGATTGGCCCTGCCATTTAATTCTTGAGTGATCTTGGATAAAGTCCCTGATTTCATCAATCTTCATCCCCTCACCTATAAAATGAAGTTAATGAATGTAAGTTTTATAGGGTAGTTGTAGGGATTGAACGGACTGATCAGTGAAGAGGATTTGGCACCAAAGTCAACAGTTGGTAGTCACACAGCAAATACTAATTAGCCCTGAGGTGGTTGTTGCTGGTCTGGATAGATTTTGACCCCAGGTCTACCCTCCTGTGCAATACAGTTCCTCAAGAAGGAATCCTTTGGAGTCCCAGCACAAAGGGACCTCAGCAGCGTGGTCAGGGAATCTCATCAAGTCCAGTCCTGGCTACCAGATCCAGGTCCTTTGGAAACCTCACTGTGTAGGTACAGCCACATTGTATCACATTAATCACTGAAACACACACACACACACACACACACATATACTTTTTTCCTGAGGGAAAAATTTAGAACATTCCCACTGAGTGTCTCTACATCCTCCGAGGTCAAGCATATCAGTCTATCTGCCTCCAAATCGGCTAACTGGCAAAGTGCCACTTTCTCCAGCTAATATATTGTTGTGTGCGTGCTTCCTCAGAGCATGTTTCTGCCTCTTTCTTCATCCTCTGCTTTTAATGATCCCTCCAGGCGATCAGTGTAGGGAAGGGGCTGTTGCTGAGTCACATGCGTTTTCAGTTGGTTTCGAATTGCACAAATATCCCATCAATGCTTTGAGATATCTGCTTCTAAAGACTGGATTGTATTTGCATCTTCAATCTAGCCATAGGGGATGGGAAAACTTTCATTCTCCCCAGTACAAGGCTTCTCCCCACAGCTTTAAATATAATTCCCGAGGACCTGACACCATCCAGGTGAATGAAGTTGGAGCTGGTAGGATAAGAGTTGCCCACCATCCTGCTGGAATAGGAGGACTGCTGGCCGACTGGCAGTTGCTGCCTAACATCTTGTCAATCCAGTTGGCCCGCGGGACTGACCACAGGTGCCATGCCTAGACAGAGGGGCTGCATCCTGGCTAATGATTATTTCACAATTTCCCGGAGGTGGGGATGGCTGAAGGCCTCATGTGCACAGAGCAAAAATCCTGGCCAAGAATAACCAAGCATGCTAAAATGTATGGATAGCTCTGGGTCACTACCCAGATGCTTTAGATGCTAACGAGACATGTGACAGATGAAGAAGCAGAGAGCTCTTCAGCGCATGCCCCAGTATAGCCTGTCCCAAAAGATGCTGTGCTGTCACTCCCTCTCTACCCCACCTGGTAGACTAATCCAGTAAAACCCTTTTCCCAACTCCCCTCTGAGAGTCAGGCTAGAAATTTCCTCTTCCAGTGCTACCTCCTTGTACATAGGCTTAATAAAACCTTGTCTGGATGTCGTCTGTCTGACCTTCTTGTTAAATTCTTTCCCAAGGAGTCAGAACCTCTGAAAAAGACCTACTGTCTAAAACAGACCCAGATACACTGTCATTTGCTGTCATTTGTGACCTTGGCACTGGTGGTCCCGCTTCGCCTTCCTTCCCCAACGACCAGCCTAAGGCACCTGCCAGCACAGCTCCCTACCCCCAATGACTCTCAAGGAAGTTCTCTCTCCTGGGCCAAAGATGGAAACATTTACTGCAGAAGAGGTCATGGGCGTGCATGTAAAGACCCAGTCTGATGCATGTGGGTACCAAGGGTGGGATGTGCCAAAGTCACAGGCTGATTATTTTGATTTGAAGGCAATTAAAAACAGCATTTCCAGGGTCTCCCTGGTGGTGCAGGGGTTAAATCTCAGCACTATCAAGCTATTGCTATCAATCTATCACCCCAAAATATGTCTTTTTGACAAAAGGTTGATTTCATGGGAGGGTCTCTGAAGGCTAGATGGGGGTTGTTCTTGAAAAAGACATTCATGTATAAACTCTCTGTAAAGGAGTCTCCCTCACTGCATCAAAAAGACCTAATCCTTTCCTTCTCTCTTTTCAGTGGAGAAGACAGAACTTAAATCAGCATACCTTTGTTTCCTGTGCCTTCCTTGATAAACCCCTGGTTTCCTTTCTTCTCCCAACCTCCCTTGTTTAGCTGAGTTATTTAAGTTTGTGTCCTAAGCCCTGGGAAGAGGTGCCCAGTCCTGCTGGGTCTCTCCCATGTATACAGGAAATTACTTTCTTAGTAAATTTCTTTTTAACTTTTTCTCTTACCCGTCAGTTATCTGAAACTTGATTGTTTGCCACCCTAGAACCAAAAATGGTACAGCTGATTTTTTTTCATATTTGAAAATTTATTTACTTTTTTATTATATATATTTTTATTTTTAAACAGCATTTGCTTCCCCCTACCCCCTCAGATTGAGTCCCCATGGAATTTCCTTCCCCAATGCACCTGTGCACCATCACCACAGTCCCCTGTGCTCCTCTCTCCCTCCCTCTGATCCCTCTCCCTCCTCCTCCCCTGCAGGATGTCTCTGATTTATAATTGTCTGTTTTTGCTTTGTTGTGTTTTGTACTGTTATAATTTTTTTATACACTGATGTCTTATTTGGTTCCCCTATATTCCTGCTATAAGTGAAACCATCTGATATTTTTCTTTTTCCTTCTGGCTTATTTCACAGAGTATAATTCTTTCTAGCTTCATCCACATTGCTGCGAATGGCATGAGTTTATCTTTTTTGATTGCTGAATAATATTTCATTTTGTATATGTACCACATCTTCTTGATGTAGTCATCTATTTTTGGGCATTTGGGTTGTTTCCAGGTTTTACCTATTGTAAATAGAGCTGCAATAAACATAGGGGTACAGGTGTTCTTTTGAATCAATGTTTTTGTGTCCTTTGGGTAGATCCCTAGGAGTGGAATTGCTGGGTCGTATGGTAGCTCCATTTTTAGTGGACTGAGGAACCTCCAGACAGCTTTCCATAGTGGTTGGACCAGTTTGCACTCCCACCAGCAATATAGGAGTGTTCCTTTTTCACCACATCCTCGCCAACATTTGTTGTTTCTTGTTTTTTTGATAGGTGCCATTCTAAGATGGTATCTCAGTGTGGTTTTGATTTGCATTTCCCTGATAAGGGATGTTTAACATTTTTTCATATGCCTGTTGTCCATTTGCATTTCCTTTTTGGAGAAATGTCTTTTAAGTTCTTCTGCTCATTTCTTGACTGCATTGTTTATTTTGTTTTTGTTGAGCCATGTGCATTCTTTGTAAATCTTTGTGATCAGTCCCTTATCAGTTAAATGGAGTGCAAAGATTTTTTCCCAATCAGTGGGGTGTCTCTCTGTTATGGTTAATGTCTCTTTTGCTGTACAGAAGCTTTTCAGTTTGATGTAATCCCATTTGTTTATCTTTGCCTTCACCGTCATTGCTTTGGGTGATGAGTCTTTAAAGATGTTATTGCAATGTATATCTTGTAGTGTTTCAACTATATTTTCTTCTATATATTTTATGGTTTCAGGTCTTATGTCCAGTTCTTTTATCCATTTTGAGTTGATTTTTGTGCATGGTGAGAGGTACTGGTCTAGTTTCATTTATTTGCATGTGGAGGTCCAGTTTTCCCAGCACCATTTATTGAACAAACTGTCCGTGTTCCATTGCATATTCTTTGTTCCTTTGTCAAAGATTAGTTGTTCATGTAAGTGTGGCTTTATTTCTGCGCTCTGTATTCGGTTCCATTGGTCTGTGTGCTTGTTTTTGTTCCAATGTCAAACTGTTTTAATTATTATGGCTTTGTAGTACAGCTTGAAGTTTGGAAGTGTGGTACCTCCTTTCTCCTTTGTTCTCATCAGTAGGGCTTTGGGTATTCATGGTTTTTTGTGGTTCCATATGAATTTCATCAGTATTTGTTCATTTCTTTGAAGAATGTCATTGAGATTTTATTGGAATAGCATTGAATCTGTATATTGCTTTTGGTAGGATGGCCATTTTAATGTTAATTCTTCCAATCTATGAGCAGGGACTGTCTTCCCATTCCTTTGTGTCTTCTTCACTTTCTTTTAAAAGTGTTTTATAATTTTCTTTGTATAGGTCTTTCACCTCTTTTGTTAGGTTTATTCCCAAGTATTTGATATTTTTGTTTCAATTATAAAAGGGATGGTCTTCTTGATTTCTTCTTCTTCTTCAGATTGATTGTGTATAGGAAAGCTACTGATTTTTGTGTGTTGATTTTATATCCTGCTACTTTACTGAACTGGTTGATTATTTTGAGTAGTTTTTCTGTGGAGTTTTTAAGGTTCTCTATGTATATTATCATATCGTTTGCAAATAGTGATAGTTTTACTTCTTCTTTCCCTATTTGGATTCCTTGTATGTCTTTCTCTTGTCTTATTGCCCTGGCTAGGACCTCCAGTATTATATTGAAGAGCAGTGGTGAGAGAGGACATCCTGATCTTAAAGGAAAGGCCTTCAGCTTTTTGCCATTGAGATTAACATTGGCAGTGGGTTTGTCGTATATGGTTTTAGCATATTAAGGTATGTTCATTCTATCCCAAGAATTTTAGGGCCTTCATCATAAATGGATGTTGAACTTTGTCGAATGCTTTCTCAGCATCTATTGATATGATCATATGGTTTTTTTCTTTTTCTTTTTGTTGATGTGTTGGATTATACTTATGATTTTCATATGTTGAACCATCTTTGTGCCCCTGGGATGAATCCCACTTGATCGTGGTGTACTAACCCTTTGATGCTTTGTTGAATTCTGTTGGCAAGGATTTTGTTGAGGATTTTTGCATCAGTGTTCATTAGGGAGATTGCTCTGTAATTTTCTTTTTTTGTGCTGTCTTTGGTTTTGGTATTAGTGTAATGTTGGCTTTGTAGAACATATTTGATAGTATTCCTTCTTTTTCAATTTTTTGAAAGGGTTTGTGTAGGATTGGCGCTAATTCACTGCTGACCATTTGGTAGGATTCATTTGTGAAGTCGTCTGGGTCTGGGCTTTTGTTTTGGGGGAGTGCTTTGATTACTGCCTCAATTTCGCTGCTTGTAATTTGTCTGTTTAGTTGTTCTATTTCTTCTTTATCCATGTTTGGATGATTATGTCATTCTAAGAATTTGTCCATCTGTTCTACGTTGTTGAATTTGTTTGCATATAAGTGTTCATGGTAATCTCTCATTATTCTTTTGATTTCTACAGAGTCTGTTGTGATTTCTCCTCTTTCATTTATAATCCTATTTATGTGTGTTTTCTCCCATTTTTTCTTTGTGAGCCTGGCTAGAGGTTTGTCTATTCTGTTTATTTTTTCAAAGAACCAACTTTTGGTTTCATTGATCTTTTGGATTGTTTTTTCAATTTCCATTTCATTTATTTCTGCTTTGATTTTTATTATTTCCTTCCTTCTACTGGCTTTAGGGTTTTTTTTGTTGTTCTTTTTCTAGCTCTTTGAGATGTGAGATTAGGTTGTTTCTTTGAGTTCTTTCTTGTTTCTTCATGTGAACCTGTATTGCTGTATATTTTCCTCTTATTACTGCTTTTGCTGCATCTCATACATTCTGGAAAGTGGTGTACTCCTTGTTGTTCAACTCAAAGTATTTTTTAATTTCTTCTTTGATCTCCTTATTAGTCCAGTTGTCTTCCAGTAGTGTGGATTTCAATTTCCATGAAGTGTGGGAGGTTTCCTTGTTTTCTTTTCATGATTTATTTCTAGTTTGATGCCTTTATGATCAGAGAGGATAGTTGGAATGATTTTGATCTTCATGGATATGTTGATGTTTGTCTTATGGCCCAAATGTTTAAATCAAAATTGCAAGGTTTTTTGTTTATGTTATTGTAACAGGGTGGTCCCCAAAAAGGAGGAGGTTCCAGGTTTCCTGCCCCACCCAAAAGGAGGATGGAGCTGAGCAGAGAGAGAAGAAGCTGCAGAAGAAACTGAGGAAGGAAGAAAGCAGGATGGAGAGCCAGAAGGGGACCTGGAGGAGGCACATGGAGCCGAGAGACACATGAAGAAACTGCATTTGCCTTTTGGTCATGGACTGGTTGAAACAGATGTGGGTGAGAGACCCTTGGGTAGGTGACAATGGCAGTTTTTGTTTTGATTTTGATTTTGTGCTTTTCCTCCCAGACTTGTCTGGCTGTTTCTGATCCTTTTCTGTGGGTCCCCACTGAAAGGTGCTTTAGACTTGTGGCAGGCTTTGGGGCCTTGCTCTGGGCCAATCCTGTTTGGGTGGACTTTTACCCATGAGGGGATGGTAACTTTGGGTGCTTGATTTAGAAACTGAAAGGATTGGCACTGTAAAGAGAAGGAGGGCCAGGCCAAGTTTCTGACAGGCAGGAGCTTTTATTTGTGCTCACAGGCGAGGTTCACTGACTCCCACAGGGGTTGGAGAAGTAGCACCTGTTGGGGGATAAGGGTAAGCTTTTATAGAGCAGGGTCTGGTCTTGGCAGGAGGGGGAGAATGCGGATCTCAAGTTGTTTTTTTTGAAATGAGTCATTTTCCCAGCAGTGTTTATCAACCTAATTAAACTGGCTCTAGCTGGTTTCCGGGATAAGGGCAGCCTAGATCTTACATTATGACCTCTTAGTTATAGTATAAAGGATGAAGTATTCTTTCTTGCTATTTCTTGCTGATGTGGGGTGGTGTGGGGAGGAGAGGTCAAGAAGTAAGGTCAATGGCCATGTTTGCTGGTAGGGATGCGTGAGTAGGGGTGTAGCACAAGTAGTGCGGGTCATCTCTCCCACACAGTGTTGCATGAACTGGAGCATGCATGGGGCAAGGAGAAAAAATATTGAAATTAGAATTAGTAGTCCCACCAGTGGAGTACCCATGTAGCCAGAGGGTTACTCAGCCAGGTCACGGGGGAGCTGTTGCCCCTTGCCTGATGCATAAGGTCTTGCATGTGAAGATAAGGAGCCATTGCACCAGAACAGAAAACAGAGAATGAGCAAGGGGATTTGAGAAGGTGTGGTTATGAGTACACAAACGTCACAGAGGGGCTCATGACAGTTTTCTTTGTCCGGGGTGGGGGGGGGGCAATAGCAAACCATAGGTAACTGTTTCCTCTGATTTACCAGCTCCCAAAGAGGGACTTCACGATGAAAGGAGCAAGTTGTTGCCTGGCGTAGAACGGTCGCATTTGTGGGAACTGCTGCTAGGACTGGGCGTTGAAGAGACGCACACAGAAAACAGTGAGTGGCATTGAAATTGGAGTTAGTATGGTCTAGAAATTCAAGCCGTTTGTAGAATGTGGATCCATTGATATGAATCAGGCTTTATATTTTGTTGGCTTATTTCCAGAACAATGAGAAGCCTAGAGGGGCTGCACCAAGAAAGTGCAGCCCAGTTCCAAGGGCAGTCTCGCTTTTGTTTAGAATCAGAAAATAAAAAGATCAAAGAAGCAAGCAGGCAAATGGGGAAAGCACAAGTGTATGGGGGATGCATAACCAACTGCACCAGCCAAGGCTGATGACTTACTGTTATAGGACAGGGAGAGGGGCAGCCCAAACCCCACAAACCTGACTATTCTACATGGGTTCTGCCATCCGCCGCATCAACACAAAACATAGGAGACTTTAATGGGAAGGAACTTTAATAAAACTAGGAAACAATACAGGTAAGGCAAAGAGTCTAGTTTCTAAATGAAGCACCCAAAGTTACCCGTCCCCTCGTGGGTAAAAGTCCATCCATATGGGATCGGCCCAGAACAAGGCCCAAAAGCCTGCCACAAGTCTAAAGCATCTTCCAGTGGGGACCCACAGGAAAGGGTCACAAACAACCGGACAAGCCTGGAAGGAAAAGAGCAAAATCAACATCAAGATAAAAGCTGCCATTGTCACCTCCCCACGGGTCTCACCCACATCTGTGTCACCCAGTCCATGACCAAAAGACAAGCTCAGTTTCTTCACGTGTCTCTAGGCTCCATGCGCCTCCTCCAGGTCTCCTGGCTCCATCCTGCTTCTTCCTTCCTCAGTCTCTTGTGCAGCTTCTCCTCTTCCTGCTCAGCTCCACCCTCCCTTGGGTGGGGCAGGGAACCTCTCCCTTTCCTGGGGAGCACCCTGTTGCATTACTACTCCTGCCTTTTCACCTTTTCATTTCCTTAGCTCTTCGGAGCTCTTTTCTATTTCCAGATGGGATGCTGTCTGGTTCATGAATTCCCTAATAAAAGAAATTAGATCTTTGAATGGACTCAGTTGAATTTTTGTTATTTAACAACTGCTTCCTCAGTTTTTAGGGAGTCTGGGAAGCTGATGGGCAAGGGCATGTAGGAGAGCGCTAGGTCTGAGATTACAGGCTGCTAGATCCATGGCGAGGGCTTGCCCAAAGAGACGAGGGCTGGCTCTAAACCCTGAGGCAGGACCGTTCAGGTAAGTTGTTGAGATGTGTTTGTATCAGGGTCCTCCCATGCAAAAAGATGGTAACATTTTGGGTCAAAGGGAATAGTAAGAAGGCATCCTTTAGGTCTAGGACTGAAAAATGAGTAGTTGAGGGAGGAATATGTGAGAGAAGCGTATATGGATTAGGAACGACAGGGTGTATGGGGACAACCGCGTCAATGATAAGACACAGATCCTGAGCCAGCCAGTATGAGCCATCAGGCTTTTTTACAGGTAGGATAGGAGTGTTGCAGGGTGAATTAGTAGGAACCAGAGGTCCTTTGTCCAGGAGTTGCTGGATGATGGGTTTGAGACCCCTCCAGTGGGTCAGGGAGATAGGGAACTGAGGACGGGCCGGGAAAGAAGTGGGGTCTTTCAGAGAGATCAGGATTGGTTGGTGGTGAGTGGCCACAACCAGGGTAGAGGTATCCCAGACCACGGGTAGGAGTGGAAGGACAGCGGGTAGTCCTGAGAAGGATTAGTAGATGTTTGGAGCAGGGGCCTCCCTGGTGGCGCAAGGGATTAAGCACCCACTATGAAGCAATCTGCAGCCTCTGCAGCACGAGTTCGATCCCCAGCCGGCCAGGGAGCAACCCACATGGTGCAGCAGACCTCTCCTGGCTCGCTTGCTGCTCCCCTCAGCAGTGTGTTTCAGTCAGTCTGCCTGTTCTGTTCCCTGCTCTGTCTCTGGTAAATCCTCTCACTGCCCCCCCCACCCCATCTCTGGCCTGTACCTCAGCTCTTGTATGCATAAATGAATCTTTAAAAAAAAAAAAGATGTTTGGAGCAGTGGAGGGTGAGAGTAGCACTAGGGTCTTGGAACCATAAGAAAGTAGCCCCAAGTTTGGTCAGGAGGTCGCGACCCAGGAGTGGTGTGGGGCAGGAAGGCATGACTAGGAAGGAGTGAACTCAGGGCTTATTGTCTATTTGGCAAGGGGTAGGGCCAGTAGCCCGAGGCTGAGAGGGTTGGCCATTAACTCCCATAACCGAGAACTGAGAAGGATAAGTCTGATCCCAGTAGGAGGGGAGGACAGAGAAGGTGGCCCCCGTGTCGACCAAAAAGAAGATGGACTTACCTGCTACCTTGACCGTTACCCTGGGCTCCTTGAAGTTTATTGGGGTCGACGAGTCCAGGCCTCTTCAGTCCTCAGCCACGAAACCCAAGACCGCCGGTGGCAGGGTCGCAGGGGCAGGAAGGACTGGCCCACCACGGCCAGGCGTAGAGGGACAGTCACTTTTCCAGTGACCCTGGATGCCACAGATGGGACACGGTCCTGGCAGATGGATGACAGGTTTGGGGCAGTGTTTGGACCAGTGACCCTCCCGGCCACACTTGAAGCAGGCTCCCGGCGGCAGTCAGTTGAGGCCCATTGTCATCTTCTGTCGGGCAGCAGGCACTGTGGTCATTGGAGGAGCAGGGCATGACAGCCTCAAGGCAGACACTAGGGCCTGATCTTAAAGTTCAGCCTTTTGGAGACTACAGGTCTTTCTATCCATCCTGTCCTGTTCCAACCGGTTGTTGAAAAGCTTAGAGGCCATGTTCAACAGATGTCTGATAGGGGGTCTAAGGGCCATCCTCAGCTTTTTAAAGCTTTTTTCTGATATCAGGGGCTGACTGGGATATGAGATGGGTAGCCAGAACTGTGGCGCCTCCAGGTAAATCAGGATCCAACCTAGTGTGCCAATGGAGGGCCTGTGAGGCAGTTAAGAAAGCCTGTTGGGTTTTCCGAGGTGGACTAGAAGATTTCTCTAAGCCTATCAAAGTTTATAGCCTTGTGTGCCGCCACTTGGAGACCAGTCAGGAGGCGGGTGATAAAACGGTCTCAGTGGGCTCTACTTTGTCACCCTGCTTCCATGTCTGTCTGATAGTCCCCCCCCCCCCCGGCTCTTGGCAGGAAACAGCTTCTGTACCTGGGGGCCTGGCCTCATCACTTAAGTGGACCTGATCTGCATGGTCTTGAGCAGACCTAGAAACACATTCCCTTTTGTCGGAGGTCAGGGATAACATGTAAATCATGACATGTAAGGTCATAGGCTTGGGTAAGATAACAAAATTATTTGGAGTCGGTAGTGGGCTCATTAGTGAAAGAGCAGAGACACTTTTGGATTTGGGAGAGATCAGACAGAGAGAAAGGAACATAGACCCTGACTACTCCTTCAGTCCCTGCCACTTTCCTAAGGGGGCAGAGAAGAGGACAATCGTGAGAGAGGGTGTGGTGGCTAGGAGGTGAAAGAGGGGGGCTGGATTGGGTAGGGGTCATGGACAGAGGGCAGTTGGGAGCAGGTCACGGGTAAGGTAAGGGTCTTTGGGGAGCTGAGGAGGTGAAGATAGAGAATTTAGAGGATCAGGAATGTTGAAGAAGGGTCTGGAGATAGCAAAGAGTGAGAGGAGTCTCGAGCGAGGAGATCTTGGAAAGTATGGCAGGTTTTCAGGAGGGAGGGACGGGAGCGCAAGAGAAAGAAAGCCTGGACATAAGGAATCTCTAACCATTTTCCATTGCGGAGACAGAAATTGTTTACCTCTGTAAGGACCATGAAATCTAAAGTGCCATGTTCTGGCCAGTGAAAGCCATTATCCAATGGTATTTTTTTTTTAAAGATTTATTTATTTAAGCATTTGTAGGGCGGGGTCTGGACTTGGCAGCAGTGGGAGAATGCGGATGGCAGGAGGGGGAAAATGTGGATCTGAAGTTGATTTTTTCGAAATGGGCCGATTTCCCAGCAATGCTTGTCAGACCTGGTTAAACCCGCTCTAGCCGTTGTCTGGGATACTGCAGCAGCAGTTCCAAGTTCCTCCTTCTCTGCCCCACCCCTGCCCCGGCCTCGACCTTACAAAAACTATATTCTTTGCCTTTCCTGCATCGTTTGTTAATTGTATTTAAGTTCCTTCCCACTAAAGTCTCATTTGTTTTGTGTTGATGCTGCGGATGGCAGAACCTATTTCGAGCAGGCAGGTTTGCGGGGTCTGGGCTGCCCCCCTCCCTGCCCTGTAACCTTATCTCTCTTTACATGTATCTTTTTATGTTACTATAAACATGTTAATGTTCTACCTCCAACCGGTACTATCAAAATTAGTAAAAGTATTTATTGATTCTGAAACTTTTGAAAACGAATAGAAACTCACACAAGTGTTTTTCAAGTTCACATGAACTGGGATAATTTTTGATTAATAAAAGTTAGTTTAAATTTGTTGGTTAAATCAAAATCGACATGTCTTCATGTTAGGGGGAAAGGATATCCTAACATGAGGACCCACCGTCATACAGGTTTTGTGGACTCTACTTCCACCCCAGACCAAAGCCATCAAGATATGGGAATGTCAAATTCCATCATCACCAAAGGGAACGTTGCGGGCAACTGAGAGTGGAGTTAAGCAGCCAGGTTTGTTATAAGACCAGACATGGGGGCCTCCCTGGTGGCGCACGGGGTGGGACACAGCCTGTGGGGCTATGGCAACCTCCGCAGCACAAGTTCAATCCCTGGCCAGGGAGCTACCCACGTGGCACAGCAGACCTCTCCTGACTCGCCCGCTGCTCCCCTCAGCAGTGTATTTTGGTCAATCCACCTGTTCTGTTCCTGCTCTGTCTCTGGTGAATCCTCTCCCCTCCCACACCTCTGGCCTGTACCCCAGTTCTTATATGCATAAATAAATAAATCTTAAAAAAAAAAAAGACATGTGGGCCTTGGGTCACTTTCTTTGCCTCATGGCTCTTGGATTTTCACCAGCTCGCAGCGTGCCGTTGGGATTCCAGGTCAGTGGAATTAGTAGGGCGCATTCACAAATTTATCTCTCTCTTTTTCTCCCTGAGATATTAATTCCTTTCTTTTATAAATAAGCCTTTTGTTAACTTTTGTGTGTGCCTGCGGTTGACTATTAATAAGTCCCTTTTAACGCGTGTGTGAGGACCCACAGTCAGGCAACCCATTTTATATCGGGGTTGCCCTGCAACATTCAGAGTTATCAACATTATATATAATAACGTAGAAAACAAGTTTTATTGTACCTCAGGTTATTATTTAAATAAGCTCAAGTTAATATGTTTATGGGTAAATATAATTCTTATAATTACGTAATATAAGTAGATGATAAGTAGGATAAAAATATTTAAGTAAAGTTTTGCACAATTATTATATATAAGATATGTTACTTGAATAATCTCCCAAATATGTTTTGTTAACTTGTACCCACCAGGTTTTTGCTAAGTCGATTGTAAATTAAGTTAGGAAATTCATTGATACCTAGATTGTTTTCAAATGAGATTAAATAAATAATATTAATCCTAAACATACGTTTAATCACTTTTAGTTTCTTATTAGAGAGGAACTAACGATTTTTGGGTCTAGTAATTAATGTATCTCATGCCAGCTTGAAAACTCTATTATGAAGAAGCACCTGTGTCTAGAAATTCTGAAATGTACTCAGAAATTTGCCAATCTAAAGAAAGCTAATTAAAAAGACAGTTCACATTTGCTTCTTAATTTTCACTAGAAAATTGGGGTTTCTAAGGAACAAGAATTTTAATGAATATATACAATTAAAGCCACTAAAAATGGAAACATCTCTGTATGCAAGAAAATAGGACTATGTTTTCAGAAAAAACAGGGATAAACTGGCAAAAATTAAATTGTTATCATAAGGATTTTAAGGCTAAACTTAACTTTATCAATAACTGGGGCCTCCCTGTTGGCACAAGGAGTTAAGCACCACACTATGAAGCAGTCTGCAGCCTCTGCAGCATGAGTTCGATCCCTGGCTGGCCAGGGAGCAACCCACATGGGGAAGCAGACCTCTCCTGTCTCATCCGCTGCTCCCCTCAGCAGTGTACTTCAGTAGATCTGCCTGTTCTGCTCCCCACTCTGCCTCTGGTGAATCCTCTCACCCCACCTTTCCCCCATCTCTGGCTTATACCCAGCTCTTGTATGCTTAAATAAATAAATAAATCTTTAAAAAAAAAACTTAGCTATCAATAACTTACTCATGTGATTGTATGTTTTTATATCGGGGTTGCCTGGAACATTCAGAGTTATCAACATTATATGTAATAGTGTAGCAAACAAGTTTTATTGTACCTCAGGTTATTATTTAAATAAGCTCAAGTTAATACATTTATGGGTAAATATAATTGTTATAATTAACAATTTTCTAGCACCAAAAGGGCAAGCTTTATTAGATTACTGGTCTGCTCTTAACAAGAAAGGAAAAGCAAAGAATTTTTTTTCTTTTTGAATAAATTCTAGAAAGCAAGATTTTGGTGTCTCACCAAAATAACTTATTTGTAGCTTGTTACCTTTATTACCAGGTTTTTGATGTCTTAAGTAAACCTTATTTTCTCAACATTAAAAAGGTTAAGCCTTGCTCACAGCTGTGTGACTTTCTGTATTTGCCTGGGAGTCTTTCCTTTCCACTTTAGAGAAATATACGACTAAATATTGTTGGACAGTGACCTGGAATCTATTTGAATAGTGTTCTAAAGCCCTCTAATGTTCTGACAAGCTACCCATATCCAGAACCAAATTCAAAATGAAATCTTTTCAACTTAAGACTAACTTTAAGGTACAGGTAATCCCAGCAGGTTCCTAAAATACTCCGAAAGACTTGTTCCCTCTCCTTATAAAAGGAGACGTATTGTCATATAAGAAGTAACACTAATTTGGGCATGAGAGCCATCTAGCAGTTGTCTGGAACCAGGGTCCGGGGTTGGGGACACTGTGTTGATGTGTTTGCACAAACTGGGGTGGGCGCAGTGCATGTTACAGGGGAAAGAAAGCAGTGAGTGGCTAACAGCTACCATTTTCTGTGTTACGTGTTCCCCTGAGTGAAGTCACTGGCACCTTTGTTGAGTGCTTAGTGCATGGCTGGCATATATAAATGTGCTTCGCTCGCATTAATGTGGACCATCTTTGTTATTATGAAACAAGTACTATTATTATCTCCATCTTACTGATGAGGGAACTGAGGTTCAGTGATGAAGGAATAAAATTGCCAGGATTCCCCCCCCCCAAAAAAAGGGTAATACTAAGCCTTCCTTGTTTTATTTATATAATTAATAATATAGAATATCCCAGAAATTGTTTGAAATTTCCAGGAATCTAAAATACCCTGGTATAATATTTTAAATGTTTTTTTAAATCTAAAATATTATTTAAATTGGATAAATTTGCTTCAGAATAGAATGCTCACCTCTCCTTCATGCCCAAGTTCCAGTCTCCACCTTGCCTACCTGTAGCCAAGCCCACCCCAGCCCATCCCAGATGCCTAAAACATAAATCTGATGATGGCCCTCGCCCACTCAAGAATTTTTAATGGCTCCTCGGGGGCACCATGCTAAAGCCTAAACTCTTGGGGGGAGGATCCACAAGGGGTCCTCTCCACATTCACTCTATTTCCCATTCACGACAGCTAGACTTGTGGTTTCCCAAGCACACCACGTGGTCTCAGCCTTTGCATGTGCCTGCCCTGTGGGGCAGTTTGCCCTCCACTTGCTGTTATACACCCTATTACTCAAGTTTCAAATCCTCTCCAAGTCCACCTCCTCCATGAAGTCTGCCAGGCAGACTGAGGGAGCCCTTCTTTGGGCTACTCACTGGTCCATGGCTAAAGGCAAGGGCACTGCCGTTTTATGTGAGTCCAACACTCAGCAACACAATAGGTGCTGATGAGCGGCCAGCCAGCAAGTTCCCTGACTTCTTTTCTTTGTTTTTTTTTGGTTTATTTATTTTTATACAAGAACCGGGGTATAGAACAGATGTGTGGGAGGTTGAGAGGATTCACCAGAGACAGAGCGGGGAACAGAATAAGCAGACAGACGAAATACACTGCTGAGGGGAGCAGCGGGCGAGACAGGAGAGGTCTGTCACTCCATGTGGGATCCTCGCTGGCTGGCCGGGATCAAACTGGCACTGCAGAGGCTGCGGACAGCTTCACAGCGTGGCGCTCAACCACCTGCACCACCAGGGAGGCCCAGTTCCCTGACTTCTGGTAGGGTGTCTGGGGCCAAGTCCATGGCCCAAGTCCTGCACGAGTTACCCACTCTCAGCCGTGTCTCACCTTGGCCTCTCGGTGCCTCAGTCCCTCAGCTGACACCTCCCAGTTCCTGCTTTGGCGCATTGGCTCTCTGAGATGTGACTGAGGTGCGATGACATGGAGAAAGCACCTCCTGGCTCAGAGCAGGAGCCCCACAAGTACTGGGGCCCTTCCTCTTCTACTGCTCTGTTTGCCCCACCTGCCAAAGCACTTCTCTCTACACAACTGCAGTGGATGCTCCTAGAAAAAAGGTGTAGATGACCAGTGCCTCATCCCCACCCCCAAGGCATCTAGAAGGTACAGGCACCTCCAACAAAGACACTGGGTCTGGGTCTGCTCACAGGCTGTCAGCGGGAAGTCAGGTGAAGAGCAACCAAATCAGTCCAGATGTCACATGGCTTCTGTCTCTGCTTTCCTAGTAGGCACAGATTGGCTTATGGGGGTCAGAGGTGAGCCAAAGCTCCCTGGGAACCCAAGCCCCTATTGCAGCTCAGCTCTTAGCTGGGCTTCCTCCACCAGAGGGGGCAGGCGAGTGTTCTTTGATAGAACACAGGCAATTCCCCAGGGATGGGTTTTAGGGCCATGCAGGGGCTGGGCCTGGCCAGGCTTGAGGTCCTCCTGTCAGACCTGAAAACAGCCACGTCAAGATGCTTCTCTGCCTTCTGGCCCAGCATGGGCCTCACCACCCGCAGGGTCCTCTGGCACTTCTGCTTTTATTATTACCTACTGTACAGCATCAGATTCCCTCCGCAGAACCACACAGGTAAACATTCTCCATCTTTGGGGACAAGAGGCTGCTATTGGTATCACTTTAAGAAACAGACACGGTGCCAGTTCCTGGACCCAAGTTTTCCCCGCATAGTCTGAATTTAGGTCTTTTACTCCTGGTTTGCTGTGCTTAGGAGAGTGGCTGATGTTTCAAAGTGCTGCTGCTAATGCTGCAAAGAGGAACAAAAATAAGGATTATTGCCCTGCTGGTCTTGGTCAGAGCAGGTGCCACGACTTAGGGAGAGGCCAGTTCAGCAGCTCAGCAGACGGCCCTGCCCCAAGGAGAAGCGGGAACCCACAGAGAAGCATGAATGACGGCAGGGCCACTGTCCTTGCAGAACTGCTCCTGGACACGAGTGTCCATGGGAAAGTGCCTCAGCCACACTCCCCACTGCAGGGCAGTGGCTTCTTGATCTCCACTCCAGTGCTTGGCATGTCATGCTTGGCATGCTCATAACTGCTGTGGGCTCATAAGGTTTGCCTTCTCCCAGCAGCCTAGGAAAGCTCTGGCTCTCAGCAGAATTGGGGGACAAGTTACCTGCCCCCCACTACAGAGCATGACGTCACATTCCCCTGTTGGAAATGGTCCTCAAACTTGGAGTATTAAGGCCATCTGAGAAGCCGGCTGACGTGTGGATTCAGAACCTGCCTCCAGAGACCCTGACTCAGGTCTTGGGGGATCATGAATCTGAACTGGGTGAGCAGGGTTGCTGGGGGTGGCCTGTCAGCAACACCCTTGGCCAGTATTGACTTGGGATCTAGAACTTTCTGTCTGTACTGGGCTGGAGTAAAGAGAGAAATTTTCAGGAGGAGGAGACAGAAGTTTGTTTTCATTAGTGTGCCTGGGGACAGGCCACCCTGCCCCATTTGCTTTAGGATAAGCTTCCAGCGTGGGCCTCTGAGGATACTGCCCTTCCCAGCTGGTCATCATTCAGGGCAGCAGAATTGTGATGTCCACCCCCAACCCAACAGGAGGAGACCGGCCCTGGGCAGCTCTGAAATCACTCCACTCCTCCCTTGCAGAAGACCTCCCATGGGTTAACCGTCAAGCAGAACCCCCACCCTGTAGTGTAGACACCCCAGTGGGCACGGGTGGTGGGCTAAGTCTCACCACAGTGTTAGTAGGGAGATGGGACCACCCAAACAAACCCCAGAGACCCCACAGAAGAAGAACTAGAGAGAAAGATGTCCCGTCCAGGAAGGCAGTTCAAAGGTCTGTTAGGGCCACCCCGGGAGGGCGGTCACTCAGGCACACGCAGGCTGCGCAGAGAGCCGGTTTTAAAAAGAAACAAAGCAAAAGAGGAAGTCTCAGGAGAAGATTGGAGCAGCAGAGATCATGTCCCCTGGGTTAGTGCCCGAGCCTGGGTTTGCATCTGAGCAGAAGTCACAGCAGCACTGGGTTATTGATTAGGAGGAGGAAGCCCCAGGGCATGCAAGGCAGCCAGGCCTACAACCTACAGAGGAGAGACAGGGGAGAGAGCAGTGTCAGAACCCAAGTCTGGGGGGCAGCTGAGGGGGACTGGGGAGTGGCAGAAGGAAGGGAACTCTCTTTCCCTACAGAGAAAGGAAGTCCCGTCTCCATTCCAGATGGGCAGTAGGGCCAGCTTAAATGAGAACCGGGCACAAAGAGCCTCTCCCAGGGTCCCCCACGACAGTCACAGGGTTTATGCAGAGGATGGCCACAGGCCCATGGCCCCTCCTCACTGATGAGCAGCCCTGACCCCCTGGAGCTCACCCCTGCTGCTCACTTCCCCTCCTCAAGCTCTGGCCAGGAGACCTGGGACTCAAAATAAAAGACCCGGGTTCTCTCCCCCAGGGGACTAGCCACTGTCCTCCGTGGTGTGTGGATGAGGCCCTGCCACATGCCGTGGGTCTTCTCTTGGTGTGAGAAATACAAGCCGGCGTGGCCTAGCTGGTGCCACTTCAGCTATACGAATGTGCCTTTGGTGCATGGGGATAAAACACACAAACGTGGGACAGCGGGATGTGAAGACAGAACAGGAAGCAGGATGTGCAGCGCGATAACTTCAAACAGGCAGAGAATGAAGGGAATCACAGAAGACACACTATTCTCCAGAACTGGACAGGAGTTCTTAAAGTCGGGGTGACCATAACGTCCTCTCCCATAATAGCAGCTCTGCCAGCCACTGGGAGTGCCAGTTGTGGCCATACCTTAGAACCCTCTGTGCTCTGTGAAGCTCGGTCCCAGTTTTTAAAAACTGGGCAGACAGACTTCTCAAGTAGTCTGGAGGGCTCTTTTAGAGGTGAACCCCCAAGAAAGTAGTGTAATCCAGAGAAGCTGGGATCTTCCCAAGCCAGGAGGGGCCACTGCAGAGACAGTGAGGCGTCTGTACAGACGGGAACACTCAGGAGCTGTCCTCATGTGCAGATCCTGCCAGCAAAGGCTGGACTCGTGGAGACACTCTGTGCAGTGAGTGTGGTCACCCTGACAGGTCCCTTGTGCCACTGTCAGTGGAGCTGAGTGGTGGACCGGGTTGGTTTCTGGAGAAACTGTTGTAAGGAGCATTCGAGTTGGAGTCAGGGAAGCTTTGCCAGAACCGGCCTTTATCACCACCTGGGTGACCTTGTGCAAGTCACTTTCCTTCTCGAGACTCAGTTTCTGCAAATAGAGAGGCTCGCACACTCTATAAGCCCCTTTCAACTTTACCAGCCCTGGGCGAATAGTGGGTTGATCTCAGAAGCAGGAAGAAAACCAGTCCCCTCATTACAGCCAGCAGAGTGTCTGGGCAGCATTTGGAGGGGATGCGTGGTGTGGGAGGGGCCACTGGGATGCTTCGAGTGTGGGCAACAGGAATGGGGGGCAGTGTGGGTCAAGTTTGGGTTCTCCTTGCAGGTGGCCAGGGTCCCCTGCACCATGGTGTCTGGAGCAAATGGCGCAACAGCCTGAAGCCCCAAGACTCAGAGCCCTGCTTTGTGCGAAGGTAAACAGCCCCTGCTTTGCATGACAACTGGTCCCCAGGATTCTTGGGTGAAATGGAGGGATCTGGGGCTTGGTGCCACTTAAGAAGGCACTAGTTTTCTATGGAGCCTCTCGGTCTATCACCTGGCAGTAGAGCTGGGCTGAGTCCCCAGCAGGGATAGAGAGGACAGCAGTGATGGGGTCCAAAGTAGGAGGCTTGGTCCTTTCTCAAAAACCCCAGGGTGAGGCGATGGTGTGGCTGGCCCAGGAGGCCAGCCACAGGATGTTGGCCATCTACCATCTACAGGATGTTGAAGATCAAGTTTGAGCTTCTTGCCTTCTCCAGCACCCCTCAATTCCCTCCCCCATTCCAAGCACACATGCACCCACCCAGCTCTGTCCTTCACAGCCTTCCAGCCTGGGATGTCTGCAGAAGGGGCCTCTCTCCTTCCATCCTCTGCAGTGGCAGCGGCTCCCTGAGGATCCCTCCCGTCCTTGCATCCTCATCGGGCCTGGCACTGGGATTGCCCCTTTCCGCAGCTTCTGGCAGCAACGGCTCCATGAAGCTGAGCACAAAGGTAGGGTTGGGTGCCCAGGGGGTACGGGTGGCCAGCGCCTGGCTGGGGTAGAACTGGAGCCTCGGGAGAGCTGGGCCACGGCCCCAGTTTATCTGGTTCTTCTCCCAGTTTGCCTCGGTCAGGGGCCCCTGTGGGGCTGGAGTCATCTCTTCCTCCCGCCCACACTGGAGATGTCCCCAGACCTTTGGATCTCTGAGACACTGGATGAAATCCTGTCTCTACACGCTTTAGTTGTGTGACTCTGGGGACCTGACATCTTGGGGCTTCGTCCCTCATCTGTAAGATGAGGGCAGTTCCTAGATAATGACTTATGGGGGCTGGAATGAAAATTCAATTTGGGCGCCTCCTTGTCAGGGTTGATCCTGGCGCGCCCTCTAGCGGCCCTCCTGGTAACTGCAGCCTGCCGGGTCTTCACAGGGTCCGCTGGGGCCACATGACCCTGGTGTTGGGGTGCCAGTGCCCAGAGGAGGACCACCTCTATTGGGAGGCGCTGGAATGAAAAAGAAGGGGGTGCCGTTTGAGGTCCACACAGCCTATTCTCGCCTGCCTGGTCAGCCCAAGGAAAATGAGACAGCTGCTGGCGCAGTGGGCAGGGCAGTGGGGGGGGGGGGCGGCTCCCACCACCCCTCCCTTCTGAGTGGGCCTCTTCTTAGCGCGACAATGGGTGCAGTGCACAGTGTTGGGCTACTCAGTTTCACTCTTCCAGAAGAGCCATGCTCTGCAAGGTTCAGGGCTGAGGTCACACACTGAGGTGGGCTTTACGTCTGACTATACATCACTTAGGTTGCCACAAGAAACTCTTTCTGTTGTTTCCATCTGAGGAACAGAAGCAAAGTCTCCTGGTCTCCCCTCAAGTTTCCTTGCTCAGAAAGTATCTGAGGCCAAAGGCTCCAAAGCAGGCAGGGATGTGAACAGAGACAACTGAATATTCATTGAGCATCTACTATGAGCTGGGAGATAAAATAGTAAGCAGAACAGGCCAAACATTCCTACCTGAAAGGAGCTTATAGGACTTGTAGGATCAAATAAATATAGGACCAAATGTTGATAGGAAAAAGGGGCGATGGTTCTTTCTTTGGCTACTTCCTGTTGGAATGGGGTGAAGACCAAGGGTGGGGCTCAGGCCTGGTTATGAAGGTCTTCTGCAGGGACGTGAGAATATGGGTGGAGGAGGAGTTGGTTAAAAGTGGTATAGAGACATTTACCGAATGGGAACCTGTATGAATTTTAGGAGGAAAGGAGAAAAAAAAATAGTATTAATATTGGCCCTAAGAGTGGGAGGAGCCATGACACTATAGAATTTTGAAACCATAGCAGCAGAGAGTTGGAGTGCCCAAGTCTGCGCTGATCTGGAATTGCCAGGCATAGACAGAAGAACGGGAAGTGGCTTTAAAAGATGGGATTAGAAACAGAGGGGGTAGAGTCAGAGGGCCTCTACTTTGTAGGCTGAGTGGAACCTGGACCAGGGGTGCAGTGATGCGTACCCGAGTTGGGCCCAAACGCTCGCATACATACTGCTTGTCCACAGGGACCCTGTTGCTCATCTGTCAATAACAGGAATGGCTTTTCCGGGTCTGGGAGAGCTAAGGCTCATCTCAGAGATCTTGGCCTAGATAAAGTGGAGAAAACAGGGTGTAGAAACAAAGAAAAGCGTGATCATTATCACTGGGCCTACTAGGGGCAGGATCCATGGTAGTAAGGGAGAGCTGATCCACGTCTGGTCATCCTGGCCCCAGCTTCAGCTGACGAAGAGTTGGTCAGAGGGGGTTTTGCTGGTCAGATTGTTATAGGGCAGCCCCGATACAAAACGGGGTGCCTGACTGTGGGTCCTCACCCGCGCGCTTAAAAGGACTTATCAATGCTCTACTGCAGGCACACGCGAAAGGTTAATAAAAGGTTTATTTACAAGGGAAGGGGAAATGAGGAAATGTACAGCTCAGAGAGAAAAGTGGGAGACGAAGTTTTAAATGAGTCCTACCCGATCGGCCGATCTGGAATCCCAAAATGGCACTCTGAGAGCTGGCCGCAAGCCAGGAGCCGTGAAGCCAGGAGGCGAGCGACAGAGCAAGAGAGCCCAAGGCTCACGTGTCTGGTTTTTATACCAACCCTGGCTGCTTAACTCCACCCTCAGGTCCCAGCCACCTTCCCTTTGGTGGTGATGGGATTTGTCTTTCCCAATGTCCTCATGGCTTTGGTCTGGAGTGGGGGTGGAGTCCACAAAGCCTGTATGGGATTAGTGCAGGACATCCTTTCCCCCTAACAAAATGAGTAAGCCCATGAATGAGTTGTAGGAGGGGGAGACACCTGAGTACACATGATTTCTCACGAAAATCTCTCTCAGACCTTCCAACACTTTCTTTTGCTTTCTTTCTTTCTAATACCATTTCATTTTACCCATCCTACTTTAAATTATTTTAAGGACCTTCAGAATATCCATCTTCAATACTTTTTTTAAACACACATATCTCACCTTACTTGCATTTACTAAACTTAGCAAAACCTTAGTGTTATAAGGAAATTTAACACCATCTAAACAATGATGAAAAAACACAAACTTAAGGTGTAATTTGGCTATGGTCACCCTGTAGGGTTTGCGTTAGGGGAGGAGGTGGAGTGGGTGGCCGACTGTAGAGGATTTTTAAAAGGGGAAATTCTAGCTGGGCTGACACTTGTAAGAATCCCAAGGTGACACCGGATTCTAGGCGTTTTCGCTGTGGGACTGAGATTGATCATAGCCTAGGGCTTACTGGAGTAGGAAGGTGTGCGGGATTTGTCAGCTGAGCAAGTCCATGGTGGAGTAGGGCTGGTCTGTGAATAATCTCTATTTACCTCGGAGAGTCCCGTTTAGATTTTAATATACTGGTCCCCGAGTCTTTTTAAGGGGAGCTAGAGAGCCTCTATTTGTTCCTTGCAACCTACACGTTTTACCACCTGGGGCGTAAGAACCGGTGGCTTTGGAGTCAGGACTAGCAGGGAACAGCTGAGACTCAGATTTAGGTCAAGTAAGTAGATGGGGCTCATTTAAGTGGGATTCCTGGGAGGCCGGTAGAGGAGGACACAAGGGGGGCCTCCAGGGTGCCCAGGCATATGGTTGTGGTTTTTCTTTATCATTAGTGGATGAAAAGACAGGTTCCTCAAGTTTTTTGTGGGATTGGGGGTTTTGGAGAAGACTTTGTCTTTATAATAACTTTTATTTTGATTTAAGAGGCTGCAGCTGAGGTTGTTAAACAGAAGGAGGTTGTCCTGCAACTTCTAACCAAGGTGGTTGGGAAAGGACTACAATAAGCCAGGAGGCCTGTAAGGGCCGGACTGGCCACAGTGCAGGTTTTCTGATCCCATGCAGACCGGGTAAAGGAGGAGTCAGAGTCCTCTGTGGTTTTGCAGGTTTTTATTGGGGTTCACCAGGCATATGGCAGGCAGGCTGGCAGGCCTCCCAGCCCCCAGCAAGTCTTCACTCTATCTGGGCTCTCTAGCGTTCGTTCTGCTGCTTCTTGGCTTCTCTTTCGGCTTCTGCTGCTGCTGCTGCTGCTGCTGCTGCTGCTGCTGCTGCTGCTGCTGCTGCTGCTGGTGTCCCCGTGACGCCGCCCTTAAAAAAAGCACAGTCCTAGCCCAGCTGAATCCCATCTACCTATGCCCACACCCTACTCCAGGTGCCCGCCATCAGGCATGCATTCAGGACAAGGATCCATCATCTATCCTGCTGGTGGAAGGGCAGAAAAGCCTGACATTTTCTTTACCCTACAAGGCCGTATATAGAAATTGGGGTGGGTGACCTGGGTTGCCCATGACCACTCTGTAGGTGGTGGTGAGTGGCCACAGCTGGGGTAGAGGCATGCCAGACCACGGGGTCGACAGTGGAAGGAGACAGCGGGGAGTCCTGAGAAGGGTGAGGAGATGTTTGGAGCAGTGGGAGGGTGAGAGCAACACTAGGGTCTTGGACCTGTGAGAGAGTCGTCCCGAGTTTGGTCAGGAAGTCACGACCCAGGAGTGGTGTGGGGCAAGATGGCAGGACTAGGAAAGAGCGGACCAGTGGTCCTGGGCTGAGAAGGAAGGCCATTAACACCCGTAGCCGAGGGCTGAGGATAAAATTGACCGGAATAAGAGGGGAGGACAGAGAAGGTGGCCCCCGTGTCAACCAGAAAGGAGATGGACTTACCTGCTACCTTGACCGTTACCCTGGGCTCCTCGAAGATCATTGGAGTCGATGAGTCCGGACCTCTTCAGTCCTCAGCCACCAAACCCAAGATCACCGGTGGCAGGGTTGCAGGGACTGGAAGGACTGGCCCACCACAGCCAGGCGTAGAGGGACAGTCACTTTTTCAGTGGCCCCAGATGGTCCTGGCAGAGGGCAGGGGTTGGGGCATTGTCTGGACCAGTGGCCCTCCAGGCCACACTGGAAGCAGGCTCCCAGCGGCAGTCAGTTGGGGCCCATGGGGCTCATTGTTGTCCTCTGTCAGGTGGCAGGTGCTAAGGTCGTTGGAGGAGCAGGGCCTTGTGGTCTTAAGGCAGCAACTAGGGCCTGAGCTTGAAGCTCAGCTTTCTGGTGACTACGGAGTTCCCTCTCTGCCCTGTCCTGTTCCTCCTGGTTGTTAAATACTGTAAAGGCCATATTTAGTAGATCCTGGATAGGGGTTTGAGGACCGTCCTCAGCCTTCTTAACTTGTTTTCTAATGTCTGGGGCTGACTGAGATATAAAATGGCTACTGTGGAGCCTCCAGGCAAGTCAGGGTCAAGTCTGGTATGGTGCTGGAGCACCTCTGTCAGGTGGCTAAGGAAGGCAGCAGGGTTTTTTGAGGCAGACTGGGTAATTTTCCTGAGCTTATTAAAGTTTATAGGTTTATGCGCTGCCAGTTGAAGACCAGCTATGGGTCAGGTAATAAAATGGTCTTGGTGAGCCCAGCCCCAGCAACCCTGCCAGTGTTAGTCTGGTAGTCCCACCCTGGCTCTGGGCTGGGAACTGCTGTAGCGCCTGGGGGCATGGTTGTGTAGGCAAATGGATCTGATCTGCACGGTCCTGAGCAGACCTAAAAATAAGTTCCCTTTTATTAGAGGTCAGGGTAGAAGAGAAGATAACATGTCAATTATGACTTGTAAGGTCATAGACTTGGGTAAGATAACAAAATTTTTGGGTGTAGGTAGTGAAAGAGCCAAAACATTTTTTAATTTGGGAGAGATGAGACAGAGAAAGGAACATGGACTCTAATTCTTTCTTCAGTCCCACCCACTTCCCTGAGGGGAGGGAGCGGAGGATTTAGAGGATTAGAGAATGCAGAAGAGGGGTTTGGAGAGGGTGAAGAGTGAGGAGTCTTGAGACTTTGAAAGTATGGCAGGTTTTTTGGAGGGAGGGAAGGGGCAGAACCCAAGAGAAAGCCTGGCCCTAAGGGAATTTTGGGCCACTTTTTCTGCCTATGGCAAAGGTTGTTTAAGTCTTTTAGAATTTTGGGGTCAAAAGAGCCTGTTTTTGGCCACGTGGATCCATTGTCCATTTCGTATTTGGGCCAGGCTGTGGTGCAATAAAAAATGAGGCGCTTAAGTCTCACATCCGGCTTTAAATGTAAAGGGCCAAGGGCCTTTAGGAGGGTCCCCAAGGGGGTGAGTGCCGGAATGTGACAGTGAGTGTCCCTCTTGTTATAGGACAGGGAGAGGGGCAGCCCAAACCCCGCAAACCTGCCTATTCTAAATGGGTTCTGCCATCCGCCGCATCAACACAAAACATAGGAGACTTTAAGGGGAAGGAACTTTATTTTTTTTTTTTTTTTTTTAGGTTTTTATTTATTTATTTTTTTTTATAAATTTTATTGTTATATTCCCCATACAATTGCAGCCCCCCATTCTGACCCCAATCCCTCCCCTCCCGCCCCCGCCCCCCTAAAAGTGTCTCTGGTTCATAGTTTTTTGTTGATTTTGATTTTCACTTTCTTATAGTTATTCATTTTCCTGGTCCCTTATTTAAGTTTTCTAGATTCCTGCTATGAGTGAGACCATCCGGTATTTTTCTTTTTCTTTTTGGCTAATTTCGCTGAGCATGATCCCTTCCAGCGCCATCCATGTTGCAGCAAATTGCATGTGTTTATCTTTTTTGAATGCTGAGTAATATTCCATGGTATATATGTACCACATCTTCTTGATCCAGTCATCTATTTTTGGGCATTTGGGTTGTTTCCAAAGCTTAGCTATTGTAAACAGTGCTGCTATAAACATAGGGGTGCAGGTGTTCTTTGGAATTGATGTTTCTGTGTCCTTTGGGTAAATACCTAGGAGTGGAATTGCTGGATCATATGGAAGCTCTATGTTTAGTAGGTCCAGAAATCTCCACACAGCTTTCCACAGTGGTTGGACCAGTTTGCACTCCCACCAACAGTGTAGAAGAGTTCCTTTTTCTCCACATCCTCGCCAACATTTGTTGTTGCTAGTTTTTTTAATATGTGCCATTCTCACTGGTGTAAGATGGTATCTCATGGTAGTTTTGATTTGCATTTCCCTGATGACAAGTGATGTTGAACATTTTTTCATATGCCTGTTGGCCATTTGCATTTCCTCTTCAGAGAAGTTTCTTTTAAGCTCTTCTGCCCATTTTTTGACTGGATTATTTTCTTTGTTGTTGTTGAGTCTCATCAGCTCTTTGCAGATTTTTGTGATCAGTCCTTTATCATTAGTGTTGGGTGCAAAAATGTTCTCCCAGTTGGTGGGGTTTCTCTTTGTTTTTGTTATTGTCTCTTTTGCTGTGCAGAAGCTCTTTAATTTGATGTAGTCCCAGCTGTTTATCTTTGCCTTCACTATCACTGCTTTGGGTGATGTGTCTGTAAAGATGTCTTTGATGTGCAAATCACGTAGTGTTTCGCCTATATTTCCTAAGGGGAAGGAACTTTAATAAAACTAGGAAACAATACAGGTAAGGCAGAGTCTAGTTTCTAAATGAAGCACCCAAAGTTACCCGTCCCCTCGTGGGTAAAAGTCCATCCAAATGTGACTGGCCCAGAGCAAGGCCCCAAAGCCTGCTACAAGTCTAAAGCATCTTCCAGTGGGGACCCACAGAAAAGGGTCACAAACAACCGGATAAGCCCGGAAAGAAAAGAGCAAAATCAACATCAAGATAAAAGCTGCCATGGTCACCTCCCCACGGGTCTCACCCACATCTGTGTCACCCAGTCCACGACCAAAAGACAAGCGCAGTTTCTTCACGTGTCTCTAGGCTCCATGCGCCTCCTCCAGGTCTCCTGGCTCCATCCTGCTTCCTTCCTCAGTCTCTTCTGCCGTTTCTCCTCTTCCTGCTCAGCTCCACCCTTCCTTGGGTGGGGCAGGGAACCTGGAACCTCCCCCTTTCCTGGGGACCACCCTGTTACACTCTTAGGCTCTCAAATGGAGGTGGGGGGGGTGGGGGGGGAAAGCCGGAGTCCCAGGGTCCCTGGCCCAATTCTCAGGAAGTTGAGTGGGAGAGTGAAAGGGGAAGGCAGTGTCCCGCAATCCTCTTTACCTCCAAGAAATAGGACCAGTCGTCCCCCTGAGGAGATGTCTCACTGTTATAGGGAAACCCCGATACAAAATGGGGTGCCTGACTGTGGGTCCTCACCCGCGCGCTTAAAAGGACTTATCAATGCTCTACTGCAGGCACACGCGAAAGGTTAATAAAAGGTTTATTTACAAGGGAAGGGCAAATGAGGAAATGTACAGCTCAGGGAGAAAAGTGGGAGACAAAGATTTAAATGAGTCCTACCTGATCCGCTGATCTGGAATCCCAAATGGCACTCTGAGAGCTGGCTGCAAGCCAGGAGCCATAAAGCCAGGAGGCGAGCGATAGCGAGCCCCCCAAGGCCCACGTGTTTGGTTTTTATACCCAACCTGGCTGCCCAACTCCACCCTCAGGTCCCAGCCACCTTCCTTTTGGTGGTGATGGGATTTGTCTTTCCCAATGTCTTGATGGCTTTAGTCTGGAGTGGGAGTGGAGTCCACAAAGCCTGTATGGGATTAGCTCAGAACATCATTTCCCCCTAACATCACCTCAGAGGGAGCCCCAAATGGAAAGTGTGGATCAGGAGGGGGTAGTGATCGCTGAAAAACGAAGTGACCTCCGTGATCCGAGGGACCCTAGAGGCAACAACTCACCCTGGGAGAGTCAAGAGTCAAGCGCTGGTGGTGCACAGGCCGGCTGAGTCTTTTCGTTCTTCGTGATTATTTGGTGAAGTGCCGCAGGAAGAGAAGGTGGTGGGCCAAAAGGAGGAAGAGGGGGATGGCCCCTCCAAGGGAGATGAGAAGTTGTTGAGGTGGAAGTGGCCGCATGGATTGCAGTTGCCAGGGAAGCCCAATAAGGGAGTAGAGCAAGTCCCTGCTCCGCTCACGCGGCACTAGAGGCAGCAGGGCCTGTTCTCCGCAGGGAGGGTGCCCCGGGTCGCGAACCAGTGCCGTTAAGCCTTAGTGAGCTCAGAGGGCTTCCTGGCTTCCAGTTCCACGGCGAGAGGTAGAAAGAGAGAGTGACTGAGAGGGAGAGTGGAGGGTTCAGGACGGGGCAGGGTCCCCCCGCGGGATTGAACCCCGTTCCCGGCCAACGCACCAGATGAAATGTTTGGCGCCGTGAAGAGAAGGAGAGCCAGGCTCAATTTCTCAAAGGAAGGGAAAATTTATTGCACCCCGGGTGGACCTCCCGGACCCAAAGTGGGGGTCCGTGCAGCCACGCCCATTGTGAGGAGAGATGTCCCTTTTATAGGGTGAGGGAGGTCAGGCAGGAAAACTGGGTTGGGGGGGAAACAGGTTTAGGCGGAACAAAGTTGTTTCGGGTGGAGCCGAGTTGTTTTCTCCTGTTTATGGCTTCAGTTTAGGCTTGGTGGTATCAGTGGTCCTGGTGTCAGGGTCATCTTGTCTTTTTCTATGTGGGCTTCCTCATTCCTGGCCCCTGCATTGACCTTTCACCAAATAAATGAAGTATAGGACCAAATAAGTATAGGACCATACTTATAGGACCAAATAAATAAAACGTGTAGTGCTTTGGAGAAAAATTAATCAGGAGTCCGAACAGAGTTGGAGGGGGTGTCACTTAAATAATGTAGTCAAGGAAGGCATCACTGAGAAGGGGACATTTGAGAAAAGATCTGAAGGAGGTGAGAAGTGAGCCCTGTGGGTAGTGAAGAGAGTGAGAAGACAGTGCTGGACTGTTCTGGAGGGAGCAGCATGTACAAAGGCCCTGGGGTGAGAGTTAGTCTGAAGTGTTGGAAGAATTGTTAGGGGGGAAAAGGATGTCCTAAAGCTAATTCCATGCAGGCTTTGTGGACTCCACCCCCACCCCAGGCCAAAGCCATCAGGACATTGGGAAAGACAAATCCCATCACCACCAAAGGGAAGGTGGCTGGAATCTGAGGGTGGGGTAAAGCAGCCAGGTTGGTATAAAACCAGACACAAGGGCTTTGGGAGGTTCCCTTTTTGGCTCTCTGCCAGCTCGCTGCGCTCCTCAGAGTGCCATTGGGTTTCCAGGTCGTCGTATCGGGTAGGACGCATTGAAGACTTTATTTCCCTATTTTCTCCCTGAGTTGTACATGTCCTCATTTCCCTTTCCCTTGTAAATAAACCTTTTATTAACCTTTTGTGTGTGTCTGTAGTGCAGTATTAATAAGTCCCTTTTATGCACGCGAGTGAGGACCCACAGCCAGGCAACCTGTTTTATATCGGGGCTGCTCTGTAACAGAACAACCAGACGATCACAGGCATTTCCCAAAATGTGCTCAGTGAGTTGATAGATTTGCCACGAGAAACATTTCAAGGAAGGTCAAAGACGTTTGGGACACGTGCAGCTGAGCATAGACAAAGCTGTTGCTTAACACCAGACTTCCATCCTCTGCTCTGCGTGTGCATCCAGCTCTTCAAGACTGGCAGAAAGTGTGCAATAAATGTTTCCCAAACTCAGAACCCACTTTTTTTTTTTTTTTTTTTTTTTTAACATCAGAGCCTACATCTCTTGGAGTGTCTGGCAGGACAAGCCCTAGGCAGGCTTTACCAGGTTTTATACCCAAGATAAAGCTTGGGAAGATGGTGGTCTGCACCACAGCAGGTGCTGGCAGAAATGGAAGCAATTCCAAGTGAAATCCAAACATAACAAAGCATGACAGTTGGGAAGGCAAATTCTGTTGAGTGTGGGTATAATGGGGGAGTTGGGGCCACCCCTGGGGGCTCTTCCTAGCCCAGACCTCATGGGTGTAAGGTGGTTGGACCAGCAGTGCTGATGCATCTTCTCTATTTTCCCCTAAAGAGCCAGAAGCGCTATCATGAAGACATCTTTGGTGCTTTATTTCCCTATGTGAGAAAAAGGGTGCGGCAGCAGAGCAGCCCAGTGACATCAGATCTCCCGCAGCCCACATAAGAAGTTGAAGTGCAAGCACGGGATTGAAGGATGGCCACAGCTCTTGATGATCTGCGGTCACGGGAGTGGAGGGAAATACCGACTCCGAGTCTCACCTCTTACTTCCCCATCTCCTTGTTCCCAAAATGCTTTACTTGACCTGCTACCAAGTAGCAGCCTGGACTGAGTGGAGCCTCCCCGTTTCCATGGAGACCAAATCTGCTGTGTCAGGCCTGGCAAGTGGGTGTGAAGGAAGCAACTGTCTGAGCGCACCCCCTCGAGTGACCCCCAGGGGGCGATGTCGCGCCACTCTGTATTTAGCTGCCCCCTGTACAGTTATTTATGGCTAGTATTAAAACCAAACAACAGAACCCAGTCTCTCCCAAGGACCCTTGGGCCTTCCCTGTCTCATTCCCGATGGAGGTTATTATATGAAAGGCATTTTACTTTAACCACATTGATGTCTTAGGGGTGGGGTGTTACATAGAGTGGGGGGCTGGTGGTCCTACAACCTGGTCAAATGGGGGTTCCCACCAGGCCACGCTTCTCCCCACATCTGAAAACCCTGTGGGGCCAGGAGCTGCAGGTCGCCCGCGAGGCGTGGCCTCACGGGAAGCCAGGGCGGGGCACAGCCCCTGACCCAGCTGGACCTTAGACGCCAGCATCTCTCCCTGGGCCAATCATGAAGGTTTGGCCAAAATGGTTTGGTGCTGGGTGAGCTCAGGCTGCCTTTCAAAGATTGGGCAGCCAGTGAGGGAAATTTTATTGAGGGCGGAGACACATCTATTCCCAGAGAGAGCAGGGAGGACTCAGCAGGGCTGGGGTGCTGGTCAGCTCAGTCTGGTCCCAGATTGGGGTGGCCCCTGCTCCCCTGGCTTCCTGGCCCTTTCTCCCCTTCTCTGCCTCTCCTCTCCTTTCTCTTCTACCTCACTCCTCCCTCTCTCTCCTTTCCCTCCTCCCCTCCCTTATTTCACTCCCTCCCCTGGTCCTTACAGACCCTCTTTTTCTTTGTCTCCTCCTACTCCCTCCTCTCCCCCTTCTACTCCCCACTGCTCTACCCCCTCCCCTCTCCTTGCCCTTCCCTCCTCTCCCCTTTCTCTCCTGGCCACAGCTGCTCCCCTGGAGCAGGGTGGGGTGAGAAAGAGGTATGTCAGTCTCCCATGTCCTGACAATGCCTCTGAGCACCATTGCCAAGAACAGCCACCAGGACCTGTGCCCACCTACTGTCACGGGCACACAGATGCCAGGATTTGGGATCTCGCTACCATGCAGACTGGTGCAGCAGGGCTGGGACTCTGCATTTCTAGTGAGCTGCCAGCACTGGGCTTTGCACCCCCAACTCCCCTTGCACTGGACTCTTGCTGGCATGGAAAGATGAGTTGGCATCACCTGGACATAGAGCCAGGCCCCCTGCATGGCCCAGTGACTGGACAGAACCCCCACACTGAGCCACTCCCACCACCCCTAGCCCCCAATGCAGGAACCATCTTAGGAACTACAGAGGAAGGCCTCTTCTGAGTTAGCCTCTCCCAACCCTATCTTCTGCTCCCTCCCACTGAGACAAGGGGACCTGGAAGAACGCTGGGTTCCTCAGAGGTGGGGGGGGCCCTCTAGACCTATCTCAGTAGCAGGGGTGTTTCCTCTGTTCGCCTGTCACCAAGCCTCCCCTGACAGAGCTCCCTGCCCCAGTGGAGCTGGCCTGTCTTCTCACACCTTGGGGGATTTGTGGGGGATCCACGGGGAGCAGGTGGGGCTATCTGGACACTTCTGCTCAATGTGTAGCAAGGAGCAAACTTTCCTCCATGGCCCTTGGCCAGGACACCCTCCCCCTAATTCTAGAGATGCCAAAATGTCTGCCTGCACATTTAATAAGCCACACCATGCCAGGCCTGTGCCAAGCGTTTTCTCTTTCTTTCTTTCTTTCTTTCTTTCTTTCTTTCTTTCTTTCTTTCTTTCTTTCTTTCTTTCTTTCTTTCTTTCTTTCTTTCTTTCTTTCTTTCTTTCTTTCTTTCTTTCTTTCTTTCTTTCTTTTTTAAGATTTATTTATTTATTTATACAAGCACTGGGTACAGTCAGAAGCGGAGGAGGGTGAGAGAATTGATCAGACCCAGAACGGGGAACAGAGCAGGCAGACTGATGAAATACACTGCTGAGGGGATCAGCGGGCGGCAGGAGAGGTCTGCGCGCCATGTGGACCCTTGCCGGTGGCCGGGGATTGAACTGGCCCTGCAGAGGCTGCGGGCAGCTTCACAGCCCAGGGCTCAACTGCTGGGCCACCTGGGGAGGCCCCCAAGCATTTTCTTTATTTGCGGGACATGGGATGGGGGGGAGGGGAGGGGGGATCGGGGGCGCTGGGACAGAGGAGGTGCTGGTGAGCAGACCTAAGCAGCAGCACCCCAGCTTTCACCCCCAGGGTCAGGGATCCTGCCTATGTCTGCACCTGGGTCAGCTGGATGTCACCCCCCACTTCCAGGATGTCGATGGCCCGCAGGTCATTCACGCGGTGCTTGTATTCACACAGGGGCTGACGGTTCACTACCACCTTCAAGCAGCCGCTTTCACACAAGATCCACACCTGGGCAGAGAGGCCGTCGTTGGCGCCACGCTTGGGAAGTCCTCAGCGCTAAGCGCAGGCTCCTGTGTCCCCAGCCCTCCTTCCCGCCTCCTCAAGCCTCCCTTCAGCCCCAACCCGCTTTCTAGCCTCACACAAGGATTCGCTCCTCACTGAACACTTGCCCTCAACTTCCCAGGCCTCATCACGCTGTGTCCCTCGCCAAGGTCGCCCTTCCTGCCCTGCACACATGGGGGCGCTGCTAAACCCCCAGGGGATTCCACAGCCTTCCCAGGCAAGCCTTCCCTGCCTTTCCTGCCTCCTCACTGCCTCCCAGTCCAGCCGTGCTCCTCCCAGGCCTGTCCTGCCCTCCTCCCTCTCCTGCTAGACCTTGACCCACCGGGGCTCAAGCCACCCAGTCCTCAGCGCCCAGCACACTCGAGTGCTCAGAGCCGGCGCTGCCATGTCCGGAGGTACCAGGTCCACCCCAACACTCCCTCAAGGTGGCTGGGCCCCGCTGCGGGGCAGGGCTCAATCTGTCACAAGCGCCACCTCATTTCACCTTAATAAGGGGCTCTATGGCCAGCGGCCCCAGGTCGTTTTTTCGAGGAGGAAATTGAGCCCAGAGCAGTGAAGCCACCTGCTCAAGGTCACACAGCTCCCTAGAACTCAAGCTGGGGCTCTCTGGCTTGAAACACCCCAACAGACTGTGTGAACATCCAAGCTCCTTCCCTGGTCCTCAAGGCCCACACAGTCCTTTTCAAGGCTGGGCAGAAAACTAGGGCATGTTTTCAAACACAGATGCCCAGACCCTTCCTTCTTTGCCCTGGGACCAGGTCAGGCACTGATTTTTCTTTTTTAAACTCTGCAGGTATTTGAGTGTGTGGTCAGGGCTGAGACACCAGCCCCGTGTGAGGGGCCTCCAGTGACACCCCCACACCCCTCCCCCTCTCTCCCCTGCAGCCCTGCCTCCCTGATCCCAGAGATCCCAGGCTCGGGGCTCTGCACATGGGACCTGCTGCTTCCACTGACTGAGAAGGTGCCCTCAGGCCTTTGCTTGGCACTATCTTTCTGCCATTGAGGTCTCAACTGAACTGTGGCGCCCGAGCCAGCCAGCGGTTCCCAGGCCAGGCAGGTGCCTCGGCCACGGGCTGCGCCCCCCCCACCCTCCCCACCCCTGCCCCTGTGCGGCTCTCTGCATGGTGCCTGTTGTACCTGCAGGGAGCTGCCCCCGCCTGTCCCGTTGCCTGGTTCTTCCTCCACCTAAACTGTCACCTCAGCAGGGGTAGGGCCGCCTGAGCTTCCTGCTGTGCCCCAGCCCCTGACTACTCTGCACAGAGGGGCCCTCAGTCCCAGAGCAGATGAGGGATTGTTGGGTGAGGAAAAGCATGACGCCTCCTTCTGGATGTGTTTGGTCACTTTGGGCTCCATGAATGGAGGTAAGTAACCTGCACTTGTGAGTTTTTTAGAGCACACCGGCGCCGAGTCCAAGAACGACCAAGACCCAAGTTCAATGCAAAAGCAAAAGTGGCCTTTATTAGCTAGCTCTAGCTAGGGTCTGAACACCCGGAGTGGAACCGACACAGGGGCCACGCCCAGACAGGGTTGGACCCCTAACTTCAAAATTTAGCAGTTTATATAGGCATTTAGAATGGGTTCTTTAGGGTAATCTGACAGTTAGAGATGGCATCTCTTAGAATCTGGGTTCCGGGAATTGCAGCCTCTCTGTCAGCTATGCTCTTATAATGGCTGCTATATTCTGAAAATGGCTGCTGTTATGCTTCACCTTATATTCCCCCCTTTTTCTAAAACGCCATTTTAAGGTCCCGAATGCATGTTTGGAGCTTGCATGGGTTGCAGGGGCTAGTATTGTTGTCTAAGTACAAGAGTTTGAACCACCTCGAGCCTATTGCGAACAAAAGCAAGCAAGCGATTGAGTATACAAGGGCCAAATGTAAGCATTCACAAGAGCAAAACTAAAGGTCCCGCAATGGCCGACAACAGGGTCGTCAGCCATGGGGAGCCGTTAAACCAAGATTCAAACCATCCCTGTTGAGCCTCCCGTTCTCTTTTTTGTTTAGCTAAACCCTCTCTTACTTTGGCAAGGGATTCTCTAACGACCCCCGAAAGGTCAACATAAAAACAGCACTCTTCAGCTAAAGCCGCACACAGCCCACCCTGCTGTAAGAGAATAAGGTCCAGTCCTCGGCGGTTTTGTAACACTACCTCAGTTAGGGAGGAAGGGATTCCTGCATGTGTGCAATGGAGACTTCCAGTCTTTCAATATCTATGTCAATAGCCGCCCACAGGCGGGAGTATTGTTGATTCCGGTAAATTAAGGAGGCAGTTCCAGTGCCTGCCCCCACTAAACTGGCACCCATAATTACACTGAGAGTGAGGAGAGCTACTGGTCCCCTTTTGACCCGTCCGGAGGTGGGCCCAGCAATTTTTTCCCATAGAATCAAGGAAGCTATCATACGAATGATAGACTAGTTTGGGTACCAATCGTACAAGAATGCAGAAGTCATCCGTTTGATTCAGGATCGTTGCGTGGATACAAGGGGACAGGCCCGTAGAGCACACCCACCATGCGTCCATGGGAGGGAGTATATAGGAACGGGACATGCTAGGGCTAAGGGTCATGTTATGAGTGCAGAGTCGTGCATGGGACTCGGGTACAGTTCCAATGCATAGAACTTGCCCTGATATTTGTTGTAGGGTTAATTTGGCCTTTTGCTGCCATTGACAGCCACTGTCCTCCATAGAGGTGGACACATTACCAAAGGCTGCAATCCCCTCATAGAAGGGAGGGGCTGAGTCATAACACAGCCAACATGAAGAAGTCAAGTCAGGCCGGGAAGCATTAAACACCTGAAACGCATGCCCAAGTATTTTTAGGAGAGCGTCAGTCTCAGGCGATTAAGCAGCCTGTACATTTCTAGGAGAGTGTCAGTCTTTGGCAGTTGAGCAGCCCGTACTATTGGTGTGACTGAGTGTTTGAGGTCGTTTGGGGTGCTTGATGACCCCGAGGAAGTAGGAGATACGGTGGCTGGGTGGGCTAGGGCAATGGGTTCCCGGGAATGGACTGGGCCTAAGGCTTTATTGGGTCCCAGTGGTCCCACTGGTTGGAGTGCTTGAGGTGGATAAACATTAAGCCTTAGAGTAAACAAGACACCTGGATCTGTGCCAGATACATAGAGCTTGAGCCCTCAGGTCATTCCATCACTCCATTGTGGAAGCAGCTTGGGGTCTCTGCCCAGCTGGGTAAATTTTAGTACAACTGGGTTGCACTGAGCCTGCACACAAGGCCCACCTGCCCACCTGCGGCCCCACTTATGGTGTTTATCTGGCAAAAGTTCATAACCTGAGGATTCAGACCCTGGAGCTTTGCCAACCTGAATATAATCCCCCTTTTACGGAGCTGTCCAGTCAATACGGCCTGTGGAGATACAGCTCCAGGATGCACAAAAGAACTCCCCTTCTCCTCCACAGGTGCGCGTGTTACGCCCCCCATGCCCTGGGCAAAGGTAAAAATGACTTTCTCTGATTTGGCTTCGCCCGGCTGGCCTGTTGCAGCACCCAGTAAAAATACTTGTGTCTTTATTAGACTTATCCCAGGCCCCATCTGCTAGATTACAGAGATCCAAGGATATATCTGGATACCAAGTCCCCAGGGGAGCATGGTGCCTGACCCGACAACCAATTTCCCAGTTTTTGCATTGTTAAGGGTCCAGGTGATGTTCCACAGGGTATGTGGGCTCATCCGAAAGGATGCAGGGGGGAAAGCACATACAGTTTGAAGGGTCAGCAAAAGCAGGAACGGTCCGGTCATTGTGGCGGCTCACTTGGGAGACTTGTTTGAATCAGTCTCAGGGAGTTAGTCCGGGTGCCGGCGGAGTTTGAGTTTTATGTGCAGCGGGTTGACTGGGTCCGCTCGGGCCGTCCACTGACCGGGATCGGCGACCAGCTGGTCTCGTCCTGTGAGTGGCCTTGTGTGGGTGTGATGGATCCAGGTTATTATTCCATCTACCTTTAAAGCAAAAGGGGTGGTAAAAATTACTAGGAATGGGCCCTTTCATCTGGCCTCCAGTGTCTTTGGAGAATGCCGTTTGACCCAGACCGAATCTCCAGGCTGGAAGCCATGGACACTGGGGCTGTACAAGGCTTTGAGCTGGGGCCACTGGGTCTTCCAAACTGCTTGCAGGGCTAAAAGGTGTAGCCCCACAAGCTCTGGCCCTGCCAACCTGGTTGCATTTCTAGGGACGGCCTGCGGGGCTCGTCCAAACATTATTTCAAACAGGGTAAGCCCCAAAGAATAAGGAGTATTTCTGACCCAAAAAAGCGCGTAGGGGAGGAGCGTCACCCAGTCCCCGCCAGTCTCTAGGCACAATTTAGTCAGGGTCTCCTTGAGGGTCCTATTCATTCTTTCTACCTGACCTGAGCTCTGGGGATGATATGCACAATGTAGTTTCCAATTAATCCCCAGGGAGTTACTCAGGCATTGTACAACCTGGGCAGCAAAGCTTGGCCCGTTATCTGATCCAATTCCTCTAGGTGTTCCACACCTGGGAACAATATCTTCTAATAAAATTTTACAGACGGTAAGGGCCGTTTCCTTTCTAGTGGGGAAGGCCTCAACCCACCCAGAGAAGGTGTCTACCAAAACTAACAAGTATTTGTACCCATACTTTCCTGGTTTTATTTCTGTAAAGTCTACTTCCCGCATATCTCCAGGGAGCTCACCTCGTAGCCACTTTCCCATCTGTTCAACTGTCTTACCGTTTCATTTGTTGACAGGCCTGGCAGTTTTCTACTATTTTCTTGGCTATCTGGTGAATTTTAGGGAAGTCTAAGCAAGCAGTCTTAATTAAAGCTCTCATATTTTCTGTTCCTAAATGCGTGGTCCGATGAAGGCGTTTAAGCAAGTCTTGGCCTACCGCTTCAGGCAGAAGTAGTGTCCTGAGTCCTCCACCAGCCGTTGTCTTGCTGAGCCTCAGCATGTTCTTTCTGGAGCCATTGGTGGTCTTTTTCTGTGAATGTTGGAGCCTGACTTGGAAGAGGTCCCATGCCGGGTTCCGGGAGGTCAACCTTGGTCACCTGAATGGTCACCAGTTCCTCAGTCGATAGTGCCGTTTTCTGGGCCTCCTCGTCCACCCTGTGGTTGCCTTGGGCCTCCATAGTGTCCAGTCTTGGTGACCTCTGCAATGTACAATTGCTAGGCAGAAGGGTAGCTGGACAGCCTTCAATAGCTCCTGAATGATGGGAGCGTGTTTGATTGGCCTCCCCTCCGAGGTGAGGAATCCACGTTCCACATAGATTGCACCGTGTACGTGAGCAGTGGCAAAAGCATAATGACTGTCCATGTAGACTGTTAGCCGCTTTCCTCGGGCTAGTTGGAAGGCCTTTGTTAAAGCAACCAGCTCCGCTTTTTGTGCAGAAGTGTCATTGGGTAGTCTGTGAGCCCAAATAACTTTGTCTTTACTGACCACTGCCGCTCCCGCCCTTCAGAGACCGTCCTGCACCAGGCTACTGCCATCTGCGAACCATATGTGGTCCGCCTCAACCAGGGTGGTATCCGTCAAATTGTCCCTTACAGAGACAGCCTTAGCCAGGATGTCATGGCATTCGTGCTGCGTATCCTGCAAGGCAGGATCTGGCAGCGACGTGGCTGGGTTAAGGCTGGTTTCGGTTTTAAAAACCAATTCCCCAGGGGGAATTGAGGAGCAGCCCCTGATAATGGGTAAGGCGTGCGTTGCTGATCCACTTACCGGGTGGCTGTCTCAGGACCCCCTCAATTCCATGGGCAGTTACCACTTCAGTCTGCTGGCCGAGAGTCAGCTTGTCGGAGTCTTTGACCAGAATAGCCACAGCCGCTTTGGCTCTCAGGCTCGGGGGCCATCCTGCTGCCACAGGGTCCAATCGCTTGGACAGGTACGCGACGGCCTGCTTCCAGGGTCCCAGTGCCTGAGTGAGGACTCCCTTGGTGATCCCCCTGCTTTCAGCCATGAAAAGGACAAAAGGTTTGGTGGGGTCTGGTAGGGCTAATGCCGGGGCTGACAGCAAGGCGGTCTTGAGAGTCTGAAAAGCCTGGTCTTGTTTAGGGCCCCAAGGAAAAGAGTGCGTCATTTCCCTTGGTTAGATCGTACAGTGACTGTGCCAGGTCAGCGAACCCCAATATCCAGAGTCTGCAGTAGCCCACCGACCCGAGAAACTCCCGTACCTGTCGCCGGTTTGTCGGCCTTGGGATATTTAGGATGGTCCTGGTCATGGCTGGGGTCAACCAGCGATGTCCCTCTTTGAGGCGGTAGCCCAGGTACGTGACCTCCGTAGAGCAAAACTGGGCCTTTTTCGCGCTGGTGCGTTAGCCCAGTCGGCCTAACAGCCACAATAGGTCACTGGTGACTGTTAAACAGGCCTCTTGGTTGGCCGCTGCCAACAGGAGGTCATCCACATATTGGAGGAGAGTAACATGAGGGTGGGAGGGCTCCAGGTCTCTGGCCAGTGCCTCATTGAATAGTTTTTTATATCCTTGTGGCAAGTGAGTCCATGTTAATTGCTCCACCCAGCGCATATTATCCTGCCAATCAAAGGCAAAAATATCCTGGCTTTGAGGTGCCAAAGGGATGCAGAAAAAAGCATCCTTAAGGTCTAAAATCTAGTACCAGGTGTGTTGTGGAGACAGGGCACTCAGCAAAGAATATGGATTGGGCACCGTGGGATGAATGTCAGCCACACGGGCATTAACCTCGTGTAGATCCTGAACTGGGCGTTAGTGAGAAGAATGAGGCTTTTTGACTGGTAGTAATGGGGTGTTCCAAGCAGAGTGGCACGGGGGAGGATTTTTAAGTCCTTTAGCCGTGCTATGGGTGGGGCAATGCCTTGTCTGGCTGCTAACGGCATAGGGTACTGACGAATGCGAAATGGGTCAGCCCCTGGTTTTAGTTCCACAAAAACAGAAGTCTGGTGGGCGGCAAAGCCAAGACCCCCGTTTCGGCCCACCCCTTGGGAAATTGTTGCAACCAGTCAATCATCATACTGTTGTCCCCCCATGGTTTTGAATACAACCGGTATTCGTCAACCAGTGCCATCGTGAGGACATGGACAGGTGGGTCTTGTTGGAGCCCAGAGTCGAGCGGGAGTCCCGCTCGAGAGACTCCTCCTGGAATTACCACGAAGGAGTGGCTGACCGTTCCTTGGGCCAGATTGACTCGGCGGTCTGTTGTCCATCCATATTCTCGAATTCCGGTTGCCCCTTGGACCCCAGTGGTGCAGTTTTGTTTTTCTCCTTGATCCTGTATGAGAACTGAATACTGGGCCCCTCTGTCCACCAAGAAGTCAACCGGTTTCCCCTCCACTGTTAAAATTACCCTAGGCTCGGGAAGGGGAGCCGAGCCCTGACCCCCCCTAGTCACTGTCCTCCGTGTTGACCTGGAGAACCTTTCCTGGTTTGTGCAGAGGCTCAGGCTCAGGCTTGTCAGGGCAGTCTCTGGCCCAGTGTCCGCGTTTCTTGCATCGGGCACACTGGTCTCTGTCCAGTTTGGGCCTGGGTTTCCTTCCTTGGGATTTGTCACCTCGGCCCATTGCTGCGAGCAGAATATGGGTCATTTGGCGGTTCTGCCTCTTGTTCTGCTGCTCGCTGGCGACGGTCTTCTTCTCTAATTTTGTCTTCCCTTTCTCTTTGCTCTATCCTAAGCCTTTCCTGTTTTTCCTCCTCCGTTTCCCTATTATGATACACCTTTTCAGCTATCCTGAGGAGTTCTTGTACTGGCCTCTCCCCCAGTCTTTCAAGTTTCTGGAGCTTTTACTTTATGTCTGGGGCTGCCCGATTGACAAAAGCTAGTGTGACCGCTGCCTGGCTATCGGGAGCCTCGGGGTCTAGGGAACTACATTGTCTGAAAGCGTCCATGACGCGTTGCCGGACTTTCCGTCGGCCCCTGTCTTATATCATGGATCCTAGCCAAATTTGTCGGTTTTCTAGCCGCTGCTCGGAGCCCAGCTATCAGAGTCTGGCGGTACACCCAGAGATGCTCCTTACCTACAAGGGTGTTGTAATCCCAATCAGGGCGGCGAAAGAGGAACCCCAAATCTATGGCAGTCGGATCCTGGGTAGGGCAGCCATCCACACCCGGGAACCTGTTTGCGTGCCTCTCCCCAGATCCTGTCTCTTTCTTCTGTCGTAAACAGGACCTGCATGAGTTGGAGGCAGTCGTCCCAGGTGGGTTGGTGAGTGAATAAAATAGACTCGAAAAGATTAATAAGACCTCTAGGTTTTTCTGAGAATGGGGGGTTTTGATTCTTCCAATTATATAGGTCGGAGGTAGAAAAGGGCCAATACGGCATGGTTTGTTGGCCATTTTTGCCTGCCGGCCCTACAGCCCTTAAAGGGGCTAGAATAGCCAAATTTTCTGCCTTCCCCTTCCCCGTGTACGTGCGCTCGGGCTGGTGATGAGATCGGGCTGGAGGTGGAGTCAGGCACCGCTGCGTCTGCCCCTCTGCCTCGGCCCCCTCTGCCTCGGCCCCTTCGGCTGCTACATCAGCATATGCAGGCGGTGCCGATGGGACAGCGGCGGTGGCGAGGTCGTCGTCCAAGGCCTGGAGGAGAGAAGGGGAAGAGTCCAGAAGGACCTGCGTTCTCCTGTCGCAGCGGGGAGTTTGGGTGACATAGATATGCGTCTTCCGTCCATCAGAGGAAATAATGCCACGAGGACAAAAAGGCCGTAACCAGTCAAGTGGAAAAACAGGCAGGTCCTCCCAAAGGAGGATGTAAGGGACCTGTTTAGGATGCAAGGTTGTGACAACCTTTTTTACTTGACGAATGAGGAAAAGGTCCAAGGAACCACCACGGGGCCATCGAACATCTGGAAAGGAAGGCCATTGAGGCACACAAAGAGTAATAAAGAGACGTTTACGAACATCTAGGGAAAGATTTTGAACCCGAGTGTGAACATCTGAAAAATGATCTCCCATGAGTGAGAGGGGAGTTGTCTGTCCCTGGCCCATGTCCTCGCCCCAATGTCCTGAAAAATGAAGAAAGTGGGGGATGAACAACAAACAGTAACAGAAAACAAACGCAAGACAACACAAGCCGGCTGGACGACTACTTAAGGCCTTAAAAGAATTTACCAGTGTGCACACAGGACCGGGTGTCCGCGTCGGTCCCCTAGCCTCTAGCCTCCGGCATCCACTTCAGAGGATCCGGCAGAAGAGGTACAACTGCCCCTGTCGTCAGGACGTCTCCCAACTCATCCATCTCCCAAGTCTCCGAGACTGAGATCGGCATCAACGAGGCCAGCTTACAAATTGGGAGGTCGATCCCGGACGAGCCCCCAAATGTTAGAGCACACCGGCGCCGAGTCCAAGAACAACCAAGACCCAAGTTCAATGCAAAAGCAAAAGTGGCCTTTATTAGCTAGCTCGAGCTAGGGTCCGAACCCCCGAGGTGGAACCGACACAGCGGCCGCGCCCAGACAGGGTTGGACCCCAAACTTCAAAATTAAGCAGTTTATATAGGCATTTAGAATGGGTTCTTTAGGGTAATCTGACAGTTACAGATGGCAAATCTTAGAGTCTGGGTTCCGGGAATTGTAGCCTCTCTGTCAGCTATGCTCTTAAAATGGCTGCTATATTCTGAAAATGGCTGCTGTTATGCTTTAGCTTACAAGTTTATTTCCTCACCTGTGAAAGGGAGCTAGCACTGCCCACCATCTGTGGGAAATACTTAGAAAAGAATCTGTTGCCCACTTTCTCTTCAGGGTCCAGACCTCACCCCAGAGGCATCAGCTCTCACCCATACAAGATCCCCCAAGCCCCATGTCCTTCAGTGGCCCCAAGGGAGCTCCTCTGAGTCTAGGCTTCGGGACCTTACCTGGAAGCCTTGGCCATGGGTGAAGGGCATTTTTGGGGGCAGGTTTCTCTCCTCAGACCCTCAACAGCTATTGATGTGGGTGTTTCAGACCATGGTATTTTCATTGAATCGGGGGTTCAGGTGGAAGGCGATGTCACTCCCAGAGCGCAGGTTGATGTAGAAACTGGGGTCAGGTGTGGAACTCACATGGACCTCCTCAGCCTACTGGGCCACCCTGGCCAGCCCAGAGCCTAGGGGATAGCCAGAATAGCGGGGCTGCCTCCTCCGGGAGAGCCCTGGCTTACCTCTGAGCCCTGGGCAGGACGGTGCCTGACACGATGAGGTTCTTCAATGGGTACAGCCCTCCAGGGATGGCAGCAAAGAAAGGCAGGGTCTAGACAGGGGGAGGGGCCAGGCAGGTCACCAGGAGCAGCCAGAGCCCAGCCCTGCTGCACGGGGCCCTTGGTACCAAATTCCAAGGATGCAGAGTGTCAGCTGAGCTGACTACCACGCCTAGAGTAGTGTGTTTTTGTGGAAGAGTCCATGGTCGCTTTATCTGATTCACTAAATGCTCAAGGAAGTTTGTTCAGCCTTCCTGAAGTCAGGGGCATTAAACTGTCAGCAGAGACACTTTGGCCAGACGCAGAGGGTAGCTGACTGAAGGGGACCCTCCCTTCACGGTCAGGGGAACATTACAGTGGAAAGCACCTGTCAACACTCTCCTTACTTACTGGCTGTTTGAAGAACGTCAGCTGACTAAAGCGCCGCCTTTAATTTTGTGAGCTGCCCTTCACCCCCACGCTGCCCAATGCAAACCAAACCTCCACTCCTCCCAGGGCAACCACTTACGTAAGTTGGGTTGGGGTACACCATGGGTGGGATGATAGCGTTCTGTTGAAAAGAGACCGGGAAATCCAGTGTGGGCATGTGTGCCCATGGCCCCCACACAGTCTAGGGGTGCTCCAATGTGAGCCTGAGGTCCTGAGGTTTCAGCCCTTGAATTCTCCCATCCCCCTCCCTCTCATGTCAGCCATGTTAGTACTTCCTGCCCTGTCCCCCAGCCCCACTGTGGTCCTCGGCCTCCCCAGCACATCCACCAGGTAGCCCCACTATCCCCAGGCTTCCCACAGAAGAAGGAGAAGCACCTTCAGCCTGTGACCAGCAGTGATATCTTGGGGACTTATTCTCAGAAGGCAGGGCCATGAACCACACTTCCAAGGGCCACTGCACCCCCTTTTAAGTGCCAGAAGGACAGGTTTTCCTGCTGGTCCCAAGGAGACCCACCTTTTGGGCTGCTGGGTAAATCCAGACTGTCTGCTGTCCCAAGGAAAGTTGCCCCTGAGTCATGAGCTGCGACCTAACCTCAAATGTCTGCATGCAAGATATTGACAAAGGTTTCTTCTGGAGAAGAAATACAGCTGCGCTTGTGGCCCGGCCCATTTTTCCTCTCAGGGGAATTTCCCAGCATGGCCAAGCTGTGTAGGAGGAAGGAAATGTGGGCCTCGGTTTTCTGTGACTGCCTGCAGGATGGCAGTGGCTTGAGAAAAAGTGTCAATTCAGGATGTTCTCCAATGCACCAGGGCCAGCCCACCCCTGTCCGGACTCCCACCCACAACTCCCACCCCCACTTCAGCCAGGCAGATGGTCAAGTGGTCCTACCTCACTGCCCACTCCCCTCCCCATAGGGGAGGCCTAATGCCTGGCCACATGTCCTCCTGCTAACCCACAGGAAGACCCAAAACAAAGAGGTTCCAAAGACAGAGCAAGAGACTTACAAGAGGACTCCCGCAGGCTCCCCACACACCTGCAGGCCGAGGGGATAAGAAAAGCAAAATGGGGGCTAATGTTGGAGCCACATGGCAATACAATGATGCAGAAATTGGGGGCACAGTCCCAGACTATTGCTCATCTTCCTCTTGCTCCCAAGCAATCCTGTGGCACTGAGAATCTTATTCACCCTAGCAGGTACAATACAGTTATGAAATGGGATGGGGGTTGGCAGGGTTGGAGGAGAGGGCCATCCAAATTGGCTGCTCCAGAGACACAATGAGTCTGGTGCAGACCATATCGCTTGCTCAGCTCCCAGAGGCAAGCACATCCCCGCCATGCCTTTTTCATAGTTGAAGGCTACCATTTACTGAAGACCTAGCATGTGCCAGGCTCTGGCTTCAGAGCTCTCTGAGGGAGGAATCCTCATCTCCTGTTTCACTGGCAAGGCAAACAGACTCAGAAAGGCTAAGCAAGTTGCCCAAGCTCACCCAAGCAGCAAGTGATAAAATCCAAAATGGCATCTTGTCCTGTCTGACAATCTCCACCACACCCTGCCCTGCCCTGCCAGCGGCAAAGCCAGGCTGCTGCAGAGATTCCTGGAGGTCCAGCTGTACCTGACAGACCACAGGAAGGCTAGGGAGAGAGATAGCCCTGCCCCTACTTCCCACTGATTCAGGAACCTGTCCCCATCCAATAGACTATTTTGGACTTCTTTCTCCTGGCTGTGCAAACTACACTCCACATTTATTTCTTACTGACGCCGCTATTACTGTGCTAACGACCAGCCCCAGTCCCAGCCAGAGGCTCCTGGGTGTGGGGAGGAGGAGGTGGGGTGGGGGGACAGACACACAGGCACAACAGGATGGGTGATGGCACAGCACAGAGATGTACACAAAGTCCCGCCTGATGGAGGGAGGGGGCATCCAGCCAACTGCCTGGCAGGAAGATGCCAGGAATGACATTTGAATAAAACATCTATATAGAACATTTTGTATTATTTTATTTAAAGATTTATTTATTTATGCATACAAGAGCTGGGATACAGGCCAAAGTTGTGGGAAGGGGTGAGAGGATACCCCAGAGAGAGTGGGGAACAGAACAGACTGACTGAAATATACTGCTGAGGGGAGCAGTGGCTAGACAGGAGAGGTATGTCGTGCCATGTATGTAGCTCCCTGGCCGGCTGGGGTTCAATCTCATGCTGCAGAGGCTGTGGCCTGCTGATAGTGTGGCGCTCAACGCCTTGTGCCATAAGGGAGGACCTAAATAGAAACATTGAAGGGCCATTAGAAGTTTGCTTGTGGGGGATGTGCAAGCAAGGCAGACAAAGGGGGCTTTCAGCATGTACAAATGAGTAAAGGTTGGAGAAAGAGGCTTGGGGGAGCAGAGGAGGCTACTTGGGTGGGGGGCTTTAAGATTTCTAAACAGGGAGAAGTGTGATAAGATGTGTCTGGCAGTGGGTGGGTCTGAGGGAGGGGAACTAGACCAAGGTCCTCCTGGGGTGGCACCAGGTGGCCTGGAGCCAGGCAGAGGCTCCAGGAGGGAGAGTGCTGGCACATGGAGAGCCATGGAGGAGGGGAGGGGAGACTCAAGGATGACTCCTCAGTCTCGAGCTCTGGGCTGGGTGGTGTGGCTGAGAGAGGGCACCCGTGTGTGGACATGCTGGGGTCACTAGGACTTTTAGGACCCTCTGTTGACTACTCCCCGTGGCCTCTGGGAATCACTCACTCGCTGTTTGTTCTTCCCCCTGGGCTTAGATGAGAAATGAGAAGGCTTTGAGAATCCACTGTGAGGGCAGAATGGACAGGGGCCACATGGGTGTTGTGTTAAAACAAAAGGCAGGCATCAGGGGGAGAGGGAAGGAGTGTTACTGGAGCCAAGGAAGAGAGAAAAGGCAGGAGCAGGGGTAAGAGGGAGAGAGCCCGGCAGGCAGAGAGAGCAGACCGCCACACAAGCAGGACAGGACAGGGGAGGTGTGTCCCTGGAGTCACCTGGCTGGAGATTGGCTAGTACCTTCAGCACCGCATCCCCAGCCTGTGCCTGGTGGACGGTATTACCTGGAAGCTGATCTCGGACAGCTGCACGCAACCATTGACACAGAGAGTGTCTGCACGGTGGTAGGGCACGCGGTGTGAGTATTGCAAGAAGAAGCTCCCGTTCACTGTCACCTGCAGAGAAGAGTCACTTGCACAGGAAAGGGGGACACACCCAGCCTCCAGCACCCCCCCTGCCTCTAGACATGAGCACCTGCCTCTGGTTATCTCATCTGTCTCCCTTAGGGGAGGGCCCCAACCTGCGCAGTGTGTCAGGGACATACCTGTGAGCCCAGGTGCGTGGAGACTGCTTGGCTCTAGTTGTTGGCTTTTAGTTCTGTGGTGTTTGTTTATTGCAGGGTTTGTCTTTCTAATAGTAGCTCACCTGGGGGTTATTCAACATGCGCATTTATGTGTGCATGCAAGTATTCACTGGGAACCAAGGAAAGGCGACCTTGGGTTGCACACTGTGGGGTTGGAAACTTCCACGTTCCCTATACCGATAAGCTTGCCCAACTCCCCACACCCAAGGCCCAACTCTGTTTGCAAAAGTGATTTGCGACCTCTGGCAAAACAGCCATTAGTAGAACCTGAGCAAAGGTTATAATAATGTGGCTGAAAAATAGGTGTCCCAGGGACCTGGGGTGCAGCAAGGAATGGAATTAACCTGGACCTTAAAGACCCTGGAGGTCAAAAAGTAACAAGGTGACTTAACTAGTTGGGGTTTTTTTAAGATTTTTTTTTTTTTATTTATGCATACAAGAATTGGAATGTAGGCCAGAGATGCGGAGAGAGAGGATTCACCAGAGACATAGTGGGGAACAGAACAGGCAGATTTATTTACTGAGCACATTTACTGAGATACACTTGTGAGGGGAATAGCAGGTGAGACAGGAGAGGTCTGCTGTGCCATGTGGGTAGCTCCCTGGCTGGCCAGGGATCGAAATCATGCCACAGTGGTTGGCAATAGCTTGATAGCACTGAAACTTAACCACTGTGCCACCAGGGAGGCCCAACTAGTTCCTTCACTCTGATTAAAAGAGCCCACAGGTGGGCCTCCCTCATGGCGCAGGCAGTTGAGTGCCGCACTGTGAAGCTGTCCGTAGCCTCTGCAGCACGGGTTCGATCACAGCCAGCAAGAATCCCACATGGCGAAGCAGACCTCTCCTGTCTCTCCCGCTGCTCCCCTCAGCAGTGTATTTCATCAGTCTGCCTGTTCTGTTCCCCTCTCTGTCAGGTGAATCCTCTAACCCACCCGCATATCTGGCCCATACCCCCGGTTCTTGTATAAATAAATAAATGTTTAAAAAAAAAAAAAAAGGCCCAGAGGCAACAGGAGGCTGCAGCCATCACTAACACCCTTAAAAGGAAACAGTCTTACTGCTACATATTATTGCTCAACCCAGCCAAGTTAATGCGAGTTTGTAAAAGTGATTCACTGAGCCCCAGGGCTGGGGACAGGCAGCAGGAGGGGCAGCAAGATCCCTGCTCACCTGGAACTCTGAGCTCTTCACCAGGAAGCACAGCTCAAATGAATATCCATTTTGGAAGGGCATCGGCATCTTCCTCTCCTCTGGCCCCCAGGACCCATTCTGCTTTGTGTTGCAGACCACATACCCTCCATCCTCAAAGCGTGGGTTAAAGTGGAAGGCTATGTCGTTGTCGGAGTTGCCAGACTGGAAGTTCACACGAAACCTAGGCCAGGAAACAATGTGGTTGATGCCCAGGAGGACCTCTCACCTCTAACTTCATCAAGAACTTGCCCGCTTACCTGCCGAGCAGAGATTAGTTTGTTGACATTCTCTGTTCTGCTAGTTACACTTAGTGTTTCTGTGCCCTTATTACATCTTGCCCCTGCAGTGTGACTTTCTAAAAATAAGTGGGAAGTGGGTGACAAAAAATGTGGACACTACCCACAAGAAGCCCAGGTCTTGGAAACTGATTACAAATTGGAGTCAACGAAGGAAGTCGAGAAACGTGCCTAGAAGTGAGAGTCTTTACCTCCCAGGAACACTTGGAGGCAAGCTCCCAGCTGCTCAGCTGGGGAAAAGACAACATGTTTTCAAAACCTGTGAAATGTGTGGGAAGGTCCTTATAAAGACAGTGGCTAAGAGGAAGGCCGTGAATAAACATTAACTCTGGGACACCAGAGACTTTAGTCTGCTTGTCCTTCATTGGAAGGAGGTGTGTGTCCCCCATGAGGTGTGGAAAGAGTCAGCCAGATCTGTCCTCACAACTACCCTCTGCACCATCATTCAATGACCTAGAACCTCAAGTTGCTGCACCTGCCTTTGGGGAGGATTAATAAAATGGAGTTTAAGAGGTCCCCAATGCAAGTAAATGTTTGTTACTGTCTCTCCTTGGAAGAAGTCCTTCACCATAAAAACGTCCTTTGACTATAGCTGTGGCTCTAAGGTTGAGGAATTAAAAGAAGCTTCCAAGAACCCTGACTCAAAAAGAGTGGCTGTTCTGCCTTTTCCGAGACATATCTTGCTAGTGACCTAAGAGTAAGCTCCAGACTGAGGTCTCTGCTGAGGCGACACCCGCCCTCCCAGAACTTGGCCCCAACACTGTTCACAGCCTGCCCTGGGGCTCCTTCTGGCCTTCAGGGGGTACCACATGTGAGGAGCTCAGGGAGGTGCACTGTCCCATCACCAAAGGACGTTCTCTGACATCCCTGTGGAGCCCATTTGGTTTCTCTCTGGAGAGGAGAGTCCCGGAGTCCGCCCCCAAATCCAGGTGGCTCAGTGAGCTCTCTGTCCACAGGCACAGGATGTGCTGCCAGGAGCACTCAGGGAAAGGACCCGTGACCCGAACCAGAAGTCCATGTTCCTCTTCACATGGAGAATAATGTCCTGAAAGAGCTCTAGGCCTATATGTTGCCCGTGTGGCCCCTCAGGTTCATTCCTGCGCGCTTTGAAAATCCCGCACAAGGAAAGGGTTAAAGCAAAAGCTCCCATGGGAAGAGGTGGGGACAGTTTCCACTGGACAGGAGGGGTGGAGAGGGCAGACAGAGAGGAGGAGAGAAAAGGACGGAAGTTTAGACACGAGGTCGGGACTGCCCTGGCAGGCAGGGTTTAAGGACTCCAGAGGCCTGACTTCCCTCAGCGTCTCCTGGGGGCACTCAGGGCTCTCAGAGAAGCCCCATGGCAGCATGGCTGTGTCCATGTGGCTTTTAGGCCATGGAGGGGGAGTTGCCTAGAACCAGGATGCCACGCTGAGGTAGGATTGGGCCTGGGAGTGGCACGAAGGGATCCAGAAGGTCCCAGGACTCATGCAAGTCAAAACAGGACCACTGGGGTCAGAAATCAGCTGGGATTGAGACAAGTCATCTGAGAGAGGGCCACATGTGGGGGGATTCCATGGGCATTGCGGACTTCAGCAAGCAAGCATTATGTAGGCCTAGCTGAGCAAAAATCTCCCACTTCCGCACCCCTGGATCTCAGCAGAGGTCAGCTAGGGCTGCAAAAGCATGGGGGCCTGCCATTTTCTGAGCTGGCCAAACTCGTTCCTGTTCCCAGATATCCCCCAGGACTTTCCTCAGGAGCAAGTAGGGGAAACAGTACTGAGATTTTGCATTTTGAATTGACTTAGCATTTTCCAGAAAAGACCTTGAAACCCAAAGTGGCCGAATTACATTTGATGACATAGCTGAAATATTTCCACATCAGCAGAATGAAGGGCAGCTATAGGAAATAAAGGAAATCATTTCTTCTTTTTTCAGCTCTGGGTCAGAGAGTACAAAGTTCAACACCACAACTTTTTATGCTTCTTGCACAGGACTGCATGGGTGCATAGATTGTACTAGCCCTGTTAGCCCCTTGTGTGATCGGCAGGTGACAGTGGTGCTGTGGGTGATGCTGGGGACTGGGAGGGACTGAGTGAACCGACCAGAGCTTTAAAGTGCTGGGACTTGCTAAGGATTGAGGCTGGAGAGAAACAAAAGTTTCAGGTACCTGTTTTCGTTGGAGTAAATAACGGTCCCTTTGACAGTGATTTTGCCTCCTTCTTGTAGACCCCCTGGAATTCGCCCACAAAAAGGGACAGCCTGCAGGAAGAAGATGTAAGTCAGTTAGTGGGTCCACCCCCTTCTGTTCCTGCCCTTAGCCTCAGCACGTGCTTGGGCTCCCCTGAATGCCTGGCACCTCCCTGGGGGCCTGGTGTGGCTGTGAACAGCACAGAGGGTGTCTGGGCCTCACTGATTTTCCAGACCCAGGAGGAAGCAGATGAGAATCTAGATAGTCATACAGACATTCTGAGATTGTGATGTGGAGACACGGAGTTGGGGACGATGGGACAGAGAGATGGCCTCCCTTGAGAGTATGCAGGAAATGAGGGTTCCAGGAGGGCCTTCTAGGAAGGGAAGTAGCATGCACCCTGTCCTGAGATGAGAGGCCCTGGGCCCCTCACCAAGTTCCTGGTAAACACCCGGGGCCTGACTGGAGCTCAGACAGCCCCAGGGACAAGAGACCCATCGCCCTATTCTAGAGGAGAAACCTTTCTGCTCACATGAAAGGGCCAAGAAAAAGGCGCATTTCCCTGCCCACCCTTCCATTGACAATGGCGATCATGACCTTTTCAATTTCCCAGCCACTTAGTGGCACCTATTTCCAGATCTTCTCTGCAGTCACAGGGCAGGCCCTGCCTCTACTTCTGCTTCTGGGCCCTATAATCCTATTCCAGGCCCTTGGCTGACTCCAAAGCTCTAGTGTGTTCTCTCCTCTGCTCCTAGGCCCCATCAACAAGCCCTTTGTCAAATTCCATTTCCCAGTCCTCTTTAAAAGAGGGATGGCTATGGTGGGCACACATATCCACGTGCCCACTCCAGGTTGAATCTTAATTCTGCTGCTCATCACATGAGCGACCTTTAGAAACTTACTAAACTCTCTTTGCCTCAGTTTCCTCATCTGGAAAATAAGGGTAAAGTTACCTACTGTATAAGATTGTTTGGAGATTTAGTAAGAATATCTGTGGAAGAGGTTGACACATAGTAGGTGTCTTCCTACCATGGTCTCTCTGAGCAAAATTCCCAAACTGGTTACTGTCCAACATTCAAAGCTTATTCCTAGAATGAATTTTATCTAATATGTTTTTTTCACAATCTGCAGTAAACATGATCCTATCTCCTAGCAAATTTTCACATTTTCAAATTGTTAATGTCTTATCTAACTTCTCTTTTGTGTTAACACCCGACAAAAAGGAAATGTCTATAGGAGCCAGGCAGATGGTGTATATAGTGAGATTCTCAGTAGGGTCCAATAGGGAATGGTGGGTACTATGACAAAATAATCTCATATCTTTCATCTAGAAGGGCAGGATCCCCTCAGGTCTAAGCAACAATTATTATCTGGGCCCAGTGTTGTTAGAGCTTCCAGTTTTTTAGGAGAAGATAGATATCTCGACTTTTTATTTTCTGTAAAATTTTCTAATTCCTAGGGGAAAATTCTTTCAAAAGGATTGTGGAAGAATTGAGAGAAACATAATGAAATATATGCAATGGAAAGACATAATGAAGTATATGCAAATCTGGATTTGCCTGAAAGTATCTCTAGGGTGGAAAAGGATGTAAGTTTGAGCATAGATGAAGCAAGACAGGTCTTGAGTTAATAACTCTTGAAGTCAGGTGATGCTTATGTATTGTTCTTATTATTCTCTCTGTATTTTCTATAGGAATAGTCAAAAACAATCAATGTATTTTGAAAAAAAAAATTACCCAGCAGCCAAGGACAGTCCAGTGGCCATTGCCTTGTGACCTTGAGTTCTATGACCTCTCAGAACCCAGGGCAGAATCCCAGCTCTCAGGCACACTCACAGTGTCCTCACTCATGTGGGTGGTGCTACCCATGGACATTTGGGAGGGTATCATGTTTTACCTCAGGCCAGGTCTGAGCAATTCACAAGTCCCCTGCATCTCCATTCTCATGGTTGTCTCTTCCACATCGGTGGTTTTGGAGAAGCAAGTCAGCCTGATACATGTGTGAGCTGGTGGCACACTCCCTGAAAACTGCTTCCCCCATTTGTAGAAGTCTGAAATTCTCCTAGGAGTGTTTCATGCAGTCAGGAGAGATAGTGCTTACATTTTGAACACTCCTGGCAAGTTTGTGGCCTTCACTTAAGCATCTTCACAGAACTGAAATCACTGAATGATGGGGGTTGGGGAGTTGTCAGGCACAGAAGAAAGGTGAGGACAGAGAGGGGAAGGAGGCTACAGACCCAGGTGGCACCTACAGCTTAATCTTAACCAATGATTTCTCCCCAAAAGTTTTTTTTTTTTTAAGATTTTTATTTTTTTTTCATACAAGAGCTGAGGTACAGGCCAGATGCGTGGGAGGGCGAAATGATTCACCAGAGGCAGAGCAGGGAGCAGAACAGGCAGACGACAGAAACACTGCTGAGGGGAGCAGTGGGTGCGACAGGAGAGGTCTGCCGCACCATGTGGGATTCTCGTTGGCTGGCTGGGATCAAGACAACACTGCAGAGGCTGCGGACAGCTTCACAGAGCAGTGCTCAACCCGCTGTGCCACCGGGGAGCCCCCAAAAGTTTTGTTAGATTTCAATATCTTAAATGGCATCCCCAAATTCTGGCAAACACTATATTTAGCTGAGTATAATTTTCAGACAAGGTTATTCACTGCAGAAAAAGATCAAAAAGAATCTAAAAGACCACAATGGGAAAAGGGTGAAATAAATTATGGTATAAATTATGGTGAAATAAATGTATTTTACATACCTTTACTTATTGAGGGATGAAGTATCTCTGGAAGGAGTCAAGGAAACTGATAACACTAGCTGACTCCGAGGTGGACATGGTAGGATAAATAAATACTACCTCCACCCCCACCCAAAACATCCACTTTCCCGTTGCGGGAATCTGAAAATGCTACAACTTGTGGCAAAGGGACTCTGCAGGTGTGAGGAGTGAGGGGTCTTGAGATGGGCCATCTCCCAGCTTCCCAGGGTGGGCCACAGAGCCACAGGCTCCTCACCCTAGGGAGGCAGGAGAGCAGAGTCAGTAGTAGGAGCTGTGTCAACAGAGATGGAGGAGGAAGCAGCCTTCAGCCAAGGGAAACTAGCAGCCACCAGACTCTGGAAAAGCAAGAGACGAATGTCCCCTGAGGCCTCCAGAAGGATGCAGTCTTACTGACACTTTGATTTTCTTTTCTCACCTCCAACAAGACTGTAAGAGAATGGATTTGAGTTGTTTTAAGCTGGGCTGGCCATGGCTGCTCTGTGTGTGTTTGTGTGTGAGTTTGTGTGTGTGAATGAGACAAAGAGTGAGAGAGAGTGAGAGAGAATAGGCCCGTGCTTTTCCTGCCACACAGGCTGCCTCTCTCGGTGAGCACAGAGCATCCTTGCTCCTGGCTCACCAGCTGCTCCCCACAGCCATAGTGAGTCCTGTCCTGTTTGTAGGTCCAGCCGCCCCTCTGGCCGTGGGAGGAGGCTGGGCCAGACGAGACCAGGCCTGAGCTGAGAATGGGCTGAAGCTCCCAAGCCAGACCCAGTGGTGTGGACAGCTCTGCAGAAGACGGCTGGGCCACGTGCCCTTCCTGTCACACTATGGAGAAAGTGAGGGTCCGACTCCTTGGGGCCTGGGGTTCACCGGGAGAGGCCCCAACGTGGGATGAAGTGTCCCAGTGCCCGTGGCAACTGCCCCTATTCTTTCTCTTGTCTGGACTCCAGGGCCCTGTTTTAATTCGCTTCTGCCCACAGGAGGGTTTCCCTAATGATTTGAAGCTTTTGGCTTCTGAGTACAAGGATTGGAAAGAACAAAACATTTATTAATATAAATGCATTTTGGGAAAAACCTGAGATCCCCCATCTGGAGAGTGTGGTTGCCCAAGGTCACATTTTGAGCCTGAGGCCCCATCGAGGCATTAATCACACCTGGCCCAGCTTCCCCCAGCCCCACCCTAGAAGCCCCCACCAGCTGGTCACGTGGCACCAGGCCAGCAGGGAGGACACAGGCCAATTAGGGGCCCTGCTGAGGCAGGACACAGTGCACAGTCTCAGTCACTCCCCGCACTCAGAACCTGCCGCTGCCCATCCAGGAAGGATCTGCAAAGCTCTCCTGCCCCTCCCCTGCGCCTGCCCCTTGAAATCTCTTTGCCAATCAGACTCCTGTACAGGCTTGAGCCCACGACACAGTGAGCACAGACGCCTCCTGAGCCCAGTTGCCACTTGCCTGACTTGCTCCATTATCGCCTTCCCCCTTGTCCTGGAAGTCAAGTCATGTTCCTTCTCTGCCACTTACCATTGGGGCCATTTGGTAGGTGACTGCAACCTCTTTAATCTCAGATTTTCCAAGGATGGAGTGGGGACATTAAGACTCCCTGGTGGCACAAGGAGTTGGGTACCACACTGTGAAGCTGTCTGCACAATCTGAGGCACGAGTTCAATCCCTGACCAACTAGTGAGCAACCCACATGGAGCAACAGACCTCTCCTGTCTCGCCCGCTGTTCCCCTCAGCAGTGTGTTTCAGTCAGTCTGCCTGTTCTGTTCCCCACTCTGTCTCTGGTGAATTCTCTCACTCAATGCATCTCTGGCCTGTACCCCAGCTCTATGTGCATAAATAAATAAATCTTAAAAAAAAATACTCCCTGGGTTTGAACAAGACACCTGCAGACAAGGTCTACATATGTTGCAAAATGAGGCAAAAGGCGACCCTTCACATGCCCCTTCTCCCCTCACACACTCCTTTCTCATCCCTCTGAGAACACCCTGGCCTGCTCTTGACCTAATAACTCACCCCTCAGGGAGCAGAAACTCCTCAGATGGCCTTCCCTGCTGCCCCCAGACTCCTTAGAATACAAAACAGCCTCACAGCTCCCAGGGCAGGCAGGTACCTTGCAAACTCTCTAGATAGGAGACCCACTTAGTCCTGACCTCAACTCAGGCGGGGTGGCTCCTGGATTATGCCCATTTTACAGATGTGGAAACCCAGGGAGGCAAAACCACTTGCCCAGGGAAGCCATCTTTAAAGTGAGTGCCCCTGACCGCCAGGCTGGACTGGCCCCTTCCCCAGAAGCCCTATCACTTCCCCCACCCTGCCAGCCACCATTCTTCCATTTATCACCGACGCCTGCCTTCCCAAGAGCACCCAGACAGGTTAGACACCCAGAGGGAGCACAGACCCCAGTGCTGACCACACCACCCTCCTGGAAAGGCGTTGTTGTAACAATGGGAGCAGAATTGTGCCAGCTTGTCCCATCTGGCTTTCTGTGTTCTCTTTGGGATATTACCTGCCCCTGTGTCTCCCCTGGCACACACACGCTGCCACCCATGAGTCCTTTCCTCAAAGACCCAGAACTGCTTCCCACAGCCTAGGTAGGCCCTCCACTCAGCCATCGCCACCCGTCAGCAGCATGGAACTCACTGGGTTCTTGTAGGTAACTGGCTGGGCACCACTGAAAGCCATCTTGTCCTGCTCCTGTGGCCAGCACTGCTTCCCCAGACAGTCCTCTGCACTGGAGAGGACTTAGCCAAGAAATAGAAGCCTAATCAATTTTGCAATTGTTCAATGGGGAGGAACCAGAAGCAGGAAGATGTGGTCTAGATATAGCAAAGTGAGATGCTGGGGGAGGTGCAGTCTCTGGCAGAGACCGCTGCCCCCTCCCAGCCCAGAGACCCATTTTGCCTGACCCTTCTCTTCTGACAAGTTTCCAGATGTCACCATCCACAAGTGTGTGACTGTGTCCTGAGGTTGCTCCTGCAGACCTGCAGGAAAGGGCCTTTGTCCCTGGGTTGCTGGTACATGGGGCGGTCTGGTGGTGCTGGGGGATGGCCTGGTTAGACCCATTTTTATTCACAGAGAAACTGAGGCTCAGAGAGTCTAAGGGACATGACCAAGGCCACGCAGCTCACCACCGGTAGCCTGAGTTATATGAGGATTCTTAGGTCCTCACAGAGTAAGTGTCCCTTTAAAATTCCATTCCTTATATATAAACATAGTCATAGAGACACTAGAAATGTTTTGCAGAGAGAAAATGTCCTAATGCAGGTTTTGTTCCAACAGGCTGCCCTGGGGCCTCTGACACTCCTAGCTGAGTGTGTCTTTCTTCTCTTCTCACTCCTTTTCTGGGCTTTAGAATGCACGTGAAGAATATTCCAGGTGACAGGGAAGTCAGGGAAACATGAGCCACACCGCCTTTAATTAACTTCAGCACCTAGTTAAGGGAAATGCTCAGTGCTCACAGACCAGCAGAGTGGGCTGGGTAGGGGAGGCGGAGGGGCGGAGGGGCGGGGCACTGATGTAAGCTTCCCTGAGGCCACCAGGTCCCTGCAGTGAGGAGGCACAGAGGTGACCCTGCGATGACCAGGGAAGGGCAAGCGGGTAGAGTGTTCCCTGGGCCATGCATCCCTGCCCCCTCTGCCTTCTCCCACCTTCCCTAGAAGTGGCAGACTCTGCAGAGACCAACCTCTTTGACGTGTGCACACAGACCACAGCCACGGTCCCCTGCGATTCCCCTCCCTCCCCACTATGTTCTTGGGTCAGCCAGAACTTGACCTGTCTGACCGGGAAGAAGGCCGGGTTGGAGCAGCCAGGGGTATTGCTAGCCCTGTTAGCTGACTCCTGCGCTGCTCCCCCTTCTTCCTTCCTACCCTACTCTCTGCTCTCAGGGAGCAAAATCCCTTTTTGTTCTCTGCAAGCATCTCCAGGAAAGGAACCATATTTACTGACACCAGAGGTTGACTAAAGAATCCAAGAATCTGGGCCTCCCCGGGTGGCGCAGGCGGTTGAACGCTGTGCTATGAAGCTGTCTGCAGCCTCTGCAGCACCGGTTAGATCCCTGCCAGGCGGCAAGGGTCCCACATGGTGCCGCAGACCTCTCCTGCCTCCCCCGCTGCTCCCCTCAGCAGGGCATTTCTTCAGTCTGCCTCTTCTGTTCCCCGCTCTGTCTCTGGTGAATCCTCTCATGCTACCGCGCATCTGGCCTGTACCCCGGTTCTTGTATAAATAAATAAATTTAAAAAAAAATCCAAGAATCTGAGACGTGCCCAGGGCCATGCAGAGTCAGGATGAAAAGCAGAGCAGCCTGGCTCCTGGGTCTGTGTGCCTCCCCCCACCTGACAGCCCCTCCTTTTTTGTGGGAGACCTCTGATGGAAATTAAGAGAGGACCCCGAGCCACTGTCCAGCTGAGCTGTGTCCAAAAGGGCTCACGCTCCTAGTCCAAGTGCTGGTGATCTATTGCTGCTTGAATATTCTAAAACTTAGTGGCTTAAAACATTAACAGCATGGGCCTCCTGGTGGCACATGGGGTTAAATCTCAGCACTATGAAGCTCTCAGTAGCCACTGCAGCACGAGTTCTATCCCTGCCCAAGGAGCTGACCCACATGGCAAGGCAGACCTCTCCTGTCTCACCTGCCTCAGCAATGTATTTCAGTCAATCCACCAATTCTACTCCCCACTCTGTCTCTGGTGAATCCTCTCACCCCTGCACCTCTGGCCTAATCCCCAACACTTACATGCATAAAAAATTAAATCTTTTTAAAAATAATAAAACCGCAAGGGGTTAAGCACAGCACTTTGAAGCTATCCATAGCCCCTGCAGCATGAGTTTCATCCCTGGTCAGCAGGGAGCTACACACATGGCGCAACAGACCTCTATTGTCTCGCCTGCTGCTGCCCTCAGCAGTGTATTTCAGTCAGTCTGTCTGTTCTGCTCCCCGCTCTGTCTCTGGTGAATCCTCTCACCCCCGCACCTCTGGCCTGTATCCCAGTTGTTTTATGCATAAAAAACAAAATCTTTTAAAAAAATAAAAATAAATTTGAGGACACAGGCCTGTGCTGGGGGGTGGCTGCTAGAGCATAAGGCTATGATTAGTTCCGAAATTCCTAGAGAACTTTCATCAGCCTTTAATGGCCATGGGTGGGTGTTAGCATCAATCATCTGGTTCCACTATAACGCCTCAGTTCTGCTATCCTTTCAAAACTTCCCCTTTCTGTTGGCAAGACAAGGAAGAAACTGAGCTTTTCACCCTATGAACACTAACTATTTCTTGAACTTAGAGTTAACCCTCCTTTAAGGTAAGTTGGGGGTGAGAGTTGGAAACCTGTGTCCACATCGGATCTAGAGAGAATCACAGGTTGCCGGCATGTTAGGAACATGGAAGATCTGATCTGTTGCCAGAGTCCACTTGGGCTGAGAGAAAGAAGACCCGGGTCTATGTGTATCTCCCAGGAGGCAGGCTGGTGTTCCGGGAAGTAAGGAGAGTGGGTCCTCCCACCAGGCTTGAGCTTTCACTAGGTGTAAAAGTGGCTCCCAGCTTCATCTGTTTGGTCTTCATGGCAAGACTCCCGCTGTCTTTATCAACCAACATCCCGGAGATGCAGGACCCAGGCCAGGTCACAGCCAATAAGAGGTGGAGACTAGACTCCCCCTTGGTGTCCCCTGGTATTCATCTCCTCTTTCCCAAGTTCCTCCGAGTGATTTTTCCCTGTCTTGGTTTTCTATTGTACCCTGAAGCTAACAGAGCGCGGCCTCCGAGTTTCAGCCGGGCGCTCGTGGCTGCCCTAATGAAAGATGGCTCTGCCAGCGCTTGGTCTGGGAAAATGACTTAACTTATAGTGTCCCAGTGTCCGTTCTCCCTTGTAAGGTCAGTGGTGATACGGGGTGAGAACGGAACCGACCAGGGAAGCAGCAGGAGGGTCTGCGAGCTCAGCCCGCGTCGAGTGGGGAACAGGGCCTGGCGCGCAGCGCATGTTCCATAACATGTCCTCGGCGCTGCGGGGCTGCATGGGAGGGGGCAGCTGCCCGCGGATGCTGCACACTCTCTGGCCAGACACGGAAAGAAACCCCAGAGGACTGGTGTGTGGTAACTGGAGTCGGATCCCTCCCATGCTGACATTTCAGGGGAGTAAGAGGGAAGAGGAATTCTTCCAGAATTATTCCACCATCACCTCTTGTCCTCTCTGAGAGCTTCAATGCCAAGAGCTGGAAAAGGTCTTTAAAAAACACTCTCATGATATCTTCCTTGTTACAGTAATGGCCTCCCAGAGTCTCGCTTCCTTTGTCTACCCTTTTGCAAAGTGACTTTCTTCTTCCTCCTGTGACCTGTTGTGCTCAGCAGATGCAGCACAAGGAACATCCTGTGCTTTCTAGAGCTACACCTTGAGAGACTTTGGGGTTAAATGGTTAAAATGATCACTTTCACGTGTATTTCACTGTGATAAAAAAGACAGGAGGAAAGTTATTGAATGGTTTGGCACAGTAAAGAAAAGGAGAGCCAGGCTAAACTTTCTCAAAGGAAGGGAAAATTTATTGCACCCCTGGGCGAGCTTCGCGGACCCAAGGTGGGGGTCCGTGAAGTCACACCCGTTGTGGGGGAGATGTCCTTTTATAGGGTGAGGAGAGGTTAGGCAGGAAAACTGGGTTGGCCAGGGGAGAAATAGGTTTAGGCAGAACAAAGTTGTTTCTCGTGGATCCAGGTTGTTTTTCTTATGTTTATGATTTCAGTTTCGGTTTGATGGAAGCAGTGGTCCTGGTGTCAGAACCATCTTGTTTTTTCGATGTGGGCTTCCTCATTCCTGGCCCCTGCGTTGACCTTTCAGTTATTAATTTCCATCTTAACTTTTTCCCCAAAAGTTCTGCATCTGAAACCTGCCTTGTGTGTGATAAAAGGGAGACCATCACAGGCAAGAGGCAATACCGGCACAGCCTTTCCTCTTCAGGTCCTCAAAAGGACTGGATGAGACTAATTTTTTTTTTTTGTAGATTTATTTATTTATGCATACAAGAACTGGGTGTAATCTAGAGGTACAGAGGGGGTGAGAGGATTCACCAGAGAGAGTGGGGAGCAGAACAGGCAAAATGAAATACACTGCTGGGGGGCGCAGCGGGCGAGACAGGAGAGGTCTGCTGCGCCATGTAGGAGATTGAACTCCTGTTGCAGTGGCTGGTGACAGTTTGATAGTGCCATGTGGCACCCCTGTGCCACCAGGGAGGCCTGAGACTAACTCTTGACAGGAGAATAACTTTCTTGCAGTTTTTTTAGGGAGCAGCTCCGATATAAAACAGGTTGCCTGGCTGTGGGTCCTCACTCACGCGCTGAAAAGGGACTTGTTAATACTCCACTACAGGCACACACAAAAGGTTAATAAAAGGTTTATTTACAAGGGAAAGGGAAATGAGGAAATGTACAACTCAGGGAGAAAATAGGGAAATAAAGTCCTTAATGTGTCCTACCCGATCCGCCGACCTAGAAACCCAAAGGCACTCTGAGAGCTGGCCGAGTGCTGCTGTAACAGGGTGGTCCCCAGGAAAGGGGGAGGTTCCCTGCCCCACCCAAGGGAGGGTGGAGCTGAGCAGGAAGAGGAGAAGCTGCAGAAGAGACTGAGGAAGGAGGCAGGATGGAGCCTAGAGACACGTGAAGAAGCTGCGCTTGTCTTTTGGTCGTGGACAGGGTGACACAGATGTGGGTGAGACCCATGGGGAGGTGACAATGGCAGCTTTTATTTTGATGTTGATTTTGCTCTTTTCCTTCCGGGCTTGTCTGGTAGTTTCTGACCCTTTTCTGTGGGTCCCCACTGGAAGATGCTTTAGACTTGTGGCAGGCTTTGGGGCCTTGCTCTGGGCCAATCCCATATGGATGGACTTTTACCCACGAGGGGATGGGTAACTTTGGGTGCTTCATTTAGAAACTAGACTCTTTGCCTTACCTGTATTGTTTCCTAGTTTTATTAAAGTTCCTTCCCATTAAAGTCTCATATGTTTTGTGTTAATGCGGCAGATGGCAGAACCCATGTAGAATAGGCAGGTTTGTGGGGTTTGGGCTGCCCCTCTCCCTGTCCTATAACACTGCGAGCTGGCGGAGAGCCAAAAAGGGTCTCCCCCAAAGCCGACGTGTCTGGTTTTATATCAAACCTGGCTGCTTAACACCACCCTCAGATTCCAGCCACCTTCCCTTTGGTGGTGATGGGATTTGTCTTTCCCAATGTCCTGATGGCTTTGGCCTGGGTTGGGGGTGGAGTCCACAAAGCCTGTATGGAATTAGCTTTAGGACATCCTTTCCCCCTAACAATTCCCCCCTCTCACTTTTTGCCACCATTTCCATGGTGATGAAGATCGAATATATGCATGTTGGGATGCAGTCTCAGATGAAAATTTTACCGGGTTCCAGTGGGAAAGAAAACCAGTCCCTCCAGGTATTGTCCATTGTGGAAAGCAAAAGTCCTCCATTCCTGGAAAACAGTTCATCAGTCCAAGCCAAAAAAAAAAAAAAAAAAAAAAAAACCATCTGGAAGCATTAGCCAAAACAAGACAGCAAATATGTCAAAATCACAGGGGAAAAAAATCTTAAAATGGTTCAACTGATGTAAAACACAAATTTTCTCAACCTTGAGCCCAAACTTTTAACAGCATAGCAAAAGTTTGCATACTAAATCTACTTTTAAACCACTTTACCTATTTTTGCATAAAATCAAAGGGCAGAATAAGCAACAATTTTCGCTGGCTTTGTTGGAACACTCCATATATGAGCAGAGTGAACTGTTGACATCGGTCCGTGTAGGCTTCAGGAACAAAGTTGGTCTCATCAGACTCTACCTGGGCTTTCCTCTTCTCGAAGGTACCAGGGACTTTTTCAGTGGCCTGGTTGTCCAGTCCTGCCAATGGAGGCAAGCTTCCTCACCTTCTTTGGAGGTCTCTGGAACCCTACGAACAAAGCAAACAGGTTCTCCTCTTCTTGGTTCAGCTCTGTTTCAACTTTCTGGAAGAGCTCCACACAAAGCCACACAATCAAACTCATGTCCAATTTTTTTTTTTTTTAGTGTAAGAAGACAAAATCCCTACGGAAGTTATGCAAAAACAGACTCTGAGATAAGTAGCAAAAAAATTACTACCACTATTTGTATGCTGTGTTGGTATCAAGGGGAGAGAAAATGTGACACAAGTTAGCTTTGCTAAAAAAAAAAAAAAAAAAAAAAAAAAAACCACAACCTTGCCGCAGGTCCTGGTCACTCAAAACAAAAAAACTTTGTGGATTCAGAACAAAATGCAAAAAAATTTACCAGTATTATGTCAAACAAAACTGGAAAATGGGGCCTCCCCGGTGGCGCAGCGGTTGAGCGCTGGGTTGCGAAGCTGCCCGCGGCCTGTGCGGCGCCGGTTCGATCCCCGGCTGCTCCCCGGCCACCAGAGGAGGGTCCCACATGGCGCGCAGACCTCTCCTGCCGCCCGCTGCTCCCCTCAGCAGTGGACTTCGGTCCTTCTGCCTGCTCTGCTCCCCGCTCTGGCTCTGGTGAATTCTCTCACCCTCCCGCGCTTCTGACTGTACCCAGTGCATGTATAAACAAAACAAACAAACAAACAAATAAATAAATAAATAAAACATGCCTCTATTAAAAAAAAAATTAAAAAAAAAAAACTGGAAAATGTACTCTCAACTGTTCCATCAATAGGAATCCTTTGAGGTCTTTTTTTTTTTTCCCTATTTTTCCAGAAACAATTTCTGTCAATAAACAATCGAAGTATACAATATTACAAGGCGACAATCACAATTGATACATACATATCAGGTACTGAGAGGTTTTATACACATTTTAGAAAACCAGTGTTAACATTTCTGTGCATGCCAAAGTTTTACCGTTTTCCCAAGTGACAAGGCTTCCCTTCCAGTTTTACTCCACTAGGTGAGCCAAATAGAACAAATTCATCTAATGCTTTTCCCAGGCAGAAAGGGAGAAACTTTGTGGAGTGTCTCAGGAGCTCTACTGAGGTTCCACAAAATTTCCTTGCATCAGCCAAATGACAGGCTACCAAATTAGTACTTGAATTTAGATTTCTGGGAAGCTTTGCCATAAATATGAGAAAAACAACAGAAACAATATTCAATCTCTACGAAGGCACCGGCTTAGTTCAGTAGTACAATGTTGACAATCAAACCATAACCATTGGTTTTTCTCATAACTGGAGACTCTTTTTTTTTTTTCAACATCTATGGGCACCATGTGTACCAATTGGCCAACCACTGGAAGCCAAGACAGTAAGACACAATGACATACAGACATACAACATATAGACACAAAGAGCTCTTTAGTTACTGTTATAGAGCAACCCCGATATTAAACGGGTTCCTGGCTGTGGGTCCTCACCCATGCTCTTTAAAGGGACTTATGAATACTCCTTTGACCTTGGTGGGGGTGGAGTCCACAAAGCCTATATGGAATTTGCTTTGGGACATCCTTTTCCCCCTAACATTACCATTCATCACGTGTGGGATATCTCATACAACTGCAGTTTCACTCATAGGCCAAAGAAAAAAGCAAGCAGAGAAGAAAAAAAAAAAAAAAAACCTTGAAGTTAAAAAAAAAAAGCAAAAATTACAAGGAAATAACAAAATCAAGATTGAAAACCTTTCTGTGAAAAAAAAAAATACTGGCAGCATATGCATGATCCTAGATGGTTATTTCACATCTCCTAAACTTTGAAAGGAAGAAGATTGGTTAGAGCATGTTAGTTTTTATCTCAGGGTTTCTTCAGAAAAAAATGAGTCCTTGGGTATCCTGCAACAATAACTGGAAAAGAAGTCAGTAACATTCAAGTTTTTTTCTATTTCTTAAACAAATATCTCAAGTCGTCAATGGGTTCACAACACCAATGGGACTTCGTCTCTGGGTCAGTTCCTTCTGGCGCTTTCTTAACTCTGGAATGATGTACCCGGGGTTTTATGCCTGCAAGTTTCAGAGAAGTATGTGTGCTTAGCAAAACGTCATATGGACCAGTCCATTTTTCTGACAGCTGGTTTTGGGCATCCCCACTCTGCCAGGTCTTTAGTAAGACCTGATCTCCAGGTTTGAAGGGATGCAATGGTTGATCAGGAGGCATAGAGATCCTCGAGGTTGCAAAGTTGTGAATTACTGCCAGAACCTCCTGGATGTGTTTCACATATTGTGTGATCTGGCAATCTTGTGCTCTTTCTGGACTGGCTTTCAGAACTGAGGCCTGGAAGGATCTTCCAAACATAATTTCAAAGGGGCTTAATTGTAGCCCACTTCTAGGTGCCACTCTTATGTGGAGGAGGGCAAGGGAGAGTACCTGGTCCCAACGAAGCTGTGTTTCTTGGCACAGTTTTGCCAAGGTTTTCTTTAAGGTGTGCTTCGTTTTCTTTAAGGTGTGGTTCATTTTCTCCGTTTGTCCAGAAGACTGCGGTCTCCATGCAGCATGCAATTTCCAGTTGATCTGTAACGCACTGCTTACTGCATGAGTAACGTCAGAGACAAATGCTGGCCCATTATCACTCTGGATAGAATCCGGCAACCCAAAGCGAGGAATTATTTCCTTCAGCAGCTGTTTTGCAACCTCGGAAGCTTTTTCGTCTCTGTGGGAAATGCTTCCACCCATCCCGAGAACGTGTCCACAAAAACCAATAGGTATTTGAAGTTGCCTGTTGTTCTAGGCATTTGTGTAAAGTCCACCTGCCAGTCCTCAAAAGGGCACTTGCCTCGATATTGAACCCCAATGGCTTTAGGGTGGGAGTCAGTCTTGGGATTATTCCTGGCACATAGTTGACAACCTCGGGTGATCCATTGTGCTATTCTATGCAAATATGGTCCCTTCAAATATGGGCGCACAGTTTCTAATAAGGCATCTCTCCCAAGGTGAGATCCTTCGTGAAGATGTTTTAGCACCGGGTATACCAGGGCCTCCGGGAGGAGTATCATCCCATGGGAGTTTACTCTCCAAGTAGAGCTGGGGTCAAACTCAGTAAATCCCCATGCACGAGCTCTCTCCTCATCCCGCTCGGTGGATTCAGGAGCATACTGAGTCAGGTCCACAAGAGGGATGAGTGCACCCTGGAGGGCAGGACGGGCAGCGGCCTTAGCCACCCGATCAGCTGCCCTGTTGCCCTTTGCCATGTCTGACCCACCCTTTTGGTGGCCAGGACAATGCATCACAGCAACAGCTGATGGTAAAGCTACTGCCTTTAACAGGGCCAGGGTTTCTAATGGGTGTGTGACATCCTTGTTACTAGCGGTAAGAAGTCCCCGCTCCTTCCAAATGGCCCCATGCATGTGGAGAATCATAAAAGAATATTTTGAGTCAGTAAATATATTGACTCTTTTACCTTTTGAGAGTTCCAAGGCACGGATCAGGGCTATTAATTCGGCTTTCTGCGCTATGTACCTGCCGGAAGAGCCTTGGCCTCCACGGTGTTCTGGAGCATCACCACTGCATATCCGGCACATCGACGGCCTTGATCCATGAAGCTGCTGCCATCTGTAAATAGCTCCCACTCTGGATCTGGCAAAGGCTGGTCAGTCAGATCTGGTCGGCTGGCATACACTGTCTATGGTTTCTAAACAGTTATGGATTAAAGTGTCATCCTCAGATCCGTCTGCATTGCTTGGAAGCAGTGTGGCAGGATTCAGGGAATTAGAAACCTGCAGTTTCACATTAGGATTGTCCAACAGAGCTGCTTGATATTTTCCCATTTGCCCAGCGGTTAACCAAAGTCCACCCTTCTGCTCCAGCAATGTCAAGACCTAATGTGGAACACACACAGTGATGAGCTGACCCAATGTAAACTTCTCCACCTCATGTAGGAGGTCACAAGTGGCAGCCACAGCACGCAAACACGGAGGCCATCCCTTAGCGGTGTGGTCCAATTGTTTGGACAGATATGTAACGGGCTGCATTTCTGGCCCCAACAATTGGATTAGCACTCCTAGGCCAACCCCCGGTCTCTCATGTACATAAAGTCTGAATGGCTTCCTAAGATCTGGAAGCCCTAATGCTGGTGCTGGGATCAACTTTACTTTTATTTCATCAAAAGCCTTTTGACATTCTGGAGTCCAAGACAAAGGTTCAGAGTCCAGGCCTTTGAGAACATCATATAAGAATTTTGCTATTCGTCCAAAATTAGGAATCCAAATCCTACAAAATCCAGCCATACCCAAAAATCCGCGTAACTGTCGCCGGTTGCTGGGGACTCTAAGGGCTGAAATTACCTGTTTTCTTTCCATCATCAGGCTCCATCTGCCTTTCTCAATTTCAAACCCCAAATATGTCACAGTTTGTTTGCATATCTGTGCCTTCTTAGGTGACACATTGTAGCCGCATTCTGTACCACCACAGCTAGTTCAGTACCACCACAGTATTTTCCAGACAAGATTCGTAGTCTGGACTTGCAATCAATAAATCATCTACATATTGCAATAAGACACCCTGGTTTAGTTGAACCTTCCTGAGATCCCTGGCCAGTATTTCCCCAAAAATAGTTGGGGAGTTCTTAAATCCCGGTGGAAGCACAGTCCAGCAATACTGGAGAGTGCTCTTGGACTTAGGGTCCTGCCACTCAAAGGCAAAAAGCAGTTGATCCTGGACTTCAGTTGGGATACAGAAAAAGGCATCCTTCAGGTCTAATACCGAAAACCACCCAAAGTCACCAGGTATGGCAGTTAATAGGGTGTACGGATAGGCACCGTGGGATGTAAACCCTGAACAATATCATTAATAGCCCTTAAATCTTGGACAAAATGGTACTCGCCTGTATGGGGTTTCTTCACTGGCAAAATCGGAGTGTTGTACAGTGAGCGGCAGGGCCGTTGAGTCCAGACTGAAGGAACCTTTTCAATACTGGCTCAATTCCTCTCAAGGCCTCCTTCTTTTAGGGGTATTGTTTCCTCCTCGGGGTTTTGCTCCCCTCTATCACTTCTATCTTTACAGCCTCTGCATTTTTCGCACGTCCTGGGGTACCATCAGCCCATACCCATTTACTTACTCTTTCAACAATTTCTGGAGGTAAAATTTCACCTTTTGGTGGAGCATCTTGAGTAAGCAACATCTGGAACCGCAGAGCATGCTCTGGAGGAACCTGTAGGTGAAGCCTCTGATTTTTGGGTGAAATATAATTCATGCATTGAGCTTACTTAAAAGGTCACAACCAAGTAGAGGGATTGGACACTCTTCCATGTATAGGAAGCTGTGCTGGAGCTGTGTGGTGCCCAGCCGGCACTCCAAAGGTTGCAGGAAGGGTTTCTGTTGTGACCTACCCATAATCCCAGTGACTGCTACAGTCTCTTTGCTCATTTTAGTTAATTTCAAATTTAAAACTGAGTATGTTGCTCCAGTGTCCACCAAGAAATCAATCAGATGATCCCCCACAGCAAGGGTTACCCGGGGCTCTGAGGGGGTTATTTTAATGGGCTTAAGATCTAGTGGAGCCCCTGGGCACCCCTATTCTTCATCTGAACCTTCTCCATGAACTATCATTTGTCTCCTTTCCTCCACACTTGGCTCCAGATTCCTTCTACTCTGTCTATATTCCCTCCTATCTTCACCTGAGGCCCTACTCTGCTATCACTGGTCTCCTGTCCTCTGTGCTGGGCTCTTGATTCCTTCTCTGTCCGTATTCCCTATCATCATCTGGGCCTCTACTCTGTGCTAACATCTGTCTTCTTTGCTCTCTCCTTGGTTCCTGGTTCTGTGTACTCCTCCTATATTCCCTCCTGTAACCCCTACGTGAATCATCCTGTCGTGGTGTCTGCAGTTTTCTATCCTGCCTTCTGTAATTACTATGTCTGCCGCTTCCTTGTAACCTGGGACAACTGTACTTGCAAAGTCCCTCTTCCCTACAAAAAGCACACTGATTTCTTCCTAGGGGTTCACGTCTCTGTCCATTACTGTTTCCCTGAACCCCTGTCCTGTGCTCTCTTTGTACAAAAACAGTCACAGGTTTCGGTCTCCTGTCCTCTCTCCTGTCCTCTCTATTATTATAAACTTTAAATGCTAAGTCCACTACCTGGGACGGACTCATCTCTGTGACGCCGTCTACCTTTGCTAACTTTCTCCTTATGTCTGGAGCACTATATGTGATGAAAGCCATAGTGATCAAACGAGCATTTTCTGGGGCATCTGGATTTATATCCATGTGGTTTGTATACATCTGAATAATCCTCTCAAGGAACTCTGATGGATCCTCATTAGCCCCTTGTGCAAGTTCTAATATTTTGTTAAAATTTTTTTGTTTGGGGATTCCCTGCTCCAGTCCTACCAATAAACGTTTTTTTATACAGATCCAACTTCGCCATTCCTCCATCATTGGGGTCCCATCGAGGATCTTCCTCTGGGACAGCAATCTCTGGCCCTGGGGATTGGCTATCCCGTTGGCAGAGATGGTCAGCCTCCTCCCTGGCTTTCCTCACTACCATCCTCCGCTCATCTAGACCTAGTAAAGTATGTAACATTGATTGTATATCTACCCAGTTAGGGCGGTGGGAGACAAAGATGAAGGCAAACAAGTTCGCCATCCTCTTAGGAACCTGCCAGTACAGGGGAACAGAGTTCCTCCAATTTAGGAAGTCCCCAGTGCTAAAAGGATGGTGTGACCAAAAGTACCCAGCAGGTCGCCCCTGTTCATTCAAGCCACCCATCAGCATCTGGCTAAGAGGAAACTGTCCTGCCTCAGGGTGATCCTTCCTGCCAAAATGGGTGCTGCTTCTAGTGTTGGGAGGAGACGCCATTTTAGTTTCCTCCCCAGAGGGCAATGGAGGCTGTGAAGCCTAAGGAGTCTGCGCGGGAGGGGCCTCTTCATGTAAAGAAGGACTTTGTCCTGATGTGTTTAAGGTATTTAGCAAATGATACTCCTCCTCTTCTAACTCCGCCCTTCTGCAGACCTCATGGGAAGGAGAAGTTTTATCTCTTCTCTGCACCATTAGCCTAGCCTTCGCCTCCGCCATATCCAATTTATGGAGGGCGGCCTGTATCTGGTCCTGCATACTTTTAAAAACTGACTCAAAAACGTTACGATTTTCATCCCTCACACTCTCAATAGTTAAATCAAAAGCCTGATTTTGTTGCACTTGATCCTGCATACTTTTAAAAGCTGACTCAAAAACGTTATGGTTTTCATCCATTATACTCTTAATAGTTAAATCGAAAGCTTGTTGATTTTGTTGTTGCATAGCTAAGAGCTTGAATTTGTTGCAGTACATTCTCCGTATGTGAAGTAGAACATCTGCCTCTCATAGAAACAAGAATGTATCAAATGGCGCCTATATGCACATTACCAAAATAACACCCAGAAGCACAGACTGTAGGGAAGGCTTGTAAACCATCCACATGTATACAGAAGTAAAATCATGTGCCATACACTAGGTTTAATCCAATTATTTACACTTATCAAACTGATGGTAATGTTTAACGGAAAAAGGTTACTTAAACTCAAGGCTGGAAAAAACTGAAAGAACTCAAGTTAGGGATAAAACCGCTTAAGTTCATGGTTGAGGCCACGTTTGGGTCAAAACCACACCCACAAGAGCTATATGCGCGGGGGGGGGGGGGGGCGGGGGGAAACAGACTTTTCAAGACGTGAAACAAAGATTTTCACTGCGTGTCCTACAGACCTAGTGCACTTTATGGTGACCAACGCAAGAAAAATTACTTTGGGCTGGTCAACCATGGGTGAAGCTTGGAAACCACGTAGGGTGCCAAACTGTTATAGGAAAGCCCCGATATAAAACAGGTTGCCTGACTGTGGGTCCTCACCCGCACGCTTAAAAGGGACTTATTAATACTCCACTACAGGCACACACAAAAGGTTAATAAAAGGTTTATTTACAAGGGAAAGGGAATTAAGGAAATGTACAACTGAGGGAGAAAATAGGGAAATAAAGTCTGTAATGCGTCCTACCCGATCTGCCGACCTGGAAACCAAATAAGCACTCTCAGAGCTGGCCGGAAGCTGCTAGCTGGCGGGGAGCCAAAATGGGGGATCCCCTCCAAAGCCCACGTGTCTGGCTTTATACCACACCTGGCTGCTTAACCCCACCCTCAGGTCCCAGCCACCTTCCCTTTGGTGGTGATGGGATTTGGAGTGGGGGGGTTGGAGTCCACAAAGCCTGTATGGAAATTGCTTTAGGACATCCTTTTCCCCCTAACATTACTAGGAAAAGAGGGGCCTCCACCTCTCTGCTGACATGGTTTCAAAATCCTATAGTGTCATGGCTCCTCCCACTCTTAGGGCCAATATTAATGATAACTTTATTTTTCTTTTTGCTCCTTCCCTCCTAAAATTCATACAGGCTCGCATTCAGGAAATGTCTCCTACCACTTTTAATCAACTCCTTCTCCACCAATATTCTAGCATCCCTGCTAAAGACCATCATAACCTGGCCTGAGCCACCCCCTTGGTCTTAGCCCCCTTCCAGCAGGGAGTAGCCAAAGAAAGAAGCTTGGCCCCTTTTCCTTATCAACAAAAGCCTGGTATGAAAGGTTAATGCAGGAGGCCTGAATGCAAAAACCCACCAGGAAGCCCACCTGGGGACAGGAATGTGGAAACCAGCCTAGAAAATTCAGACAATGAACCTCTTCTCATCCTACAAATCTTTTCATGCCCTATAAACCCCCCCTCCCCCCCCCCCAGTAATATATTTTTGCTTTATTACTGCAGTTTAAGGGGAAATAAGCAAGTCTTGGCAAATGCTGTGAACATAGTGTAAAAATTCTGGGCTGTCTTCCCCCCACCTGCCCTCCTCCCACCCCCATCTGGCAGGCAAGAGCAAAGTCATCTGCACAACTATAGCCCAGCAGGAAAAGTCTACCTGAGGGTAAACTGACCTTTAGCCCACACTATGGACCAAGGAGCCAAATAAAGATTTTTAACAATGGGTACCTGACAGTTGCATCTCTACAGGGTAATCCTTAGAAATGCAGAAGTAATTTAACTGCAGCATTTGCTTTCCTCCACCCAGAAACAGCATCAACCTATCTCTACATTTTTTTTAATGATTTACTGTTCCTACCTATGTAAAGAAAATTCATACTTGTGTTTGCTGGAAAACAGCTCTCACAGAATGAAATCTGCCCTGCTGCTTCCCACATTTGAATCCTCACTCCTGATTCTGTTACGAACGCCAGCCCAGTTTCCCTCAGCCAATAAAAGGAAACAGAGTTTGAGGAAAAGGAAAGTGGTTTAATTTGTTGACAAATGAGGAGGGCAGCAGACTCATGTCTGAAAGACCACCGTCCTGCTCTTTGGCAGAGTGCAAGGGTATTTACACAAAGGGGGAAAAAAGGGAGAAGGGCTAGGGTCTGAAAAGGGGAAGGGGAAGGGGTCGGCATGGGGACAGGTGGGCGCCAGCTTGCTTTCTTCTGTAACTCCCTCTTCCTTGAAACACAGGAGGACTTGGTAATGCTCATCTGAGAGGCCCAAAAGACAAACCTGTCAAACAAGGGGAAATTGCAGGGAATAGGGGAAACACAAACTTGCTAAACTTGTTAATGCTTACCAAAGTGACCAGTCATTTGTAACTGTGTAACAGGGTGGTCCCCAGGAAAGGGGGAGGTTCCAGGTTCCCTGCCCCATCCAAATGGAGGGTGGAGCTGAGCAGGGAGAGAAGAAGCTGCAGAAGAGACTGAGGAAGGGAGAAAGCAGTATGGAGAGCAAGAAGGAGACCTAAAGGAGGCACATGGAGCCTAGAGACACGTGAAACTGCGCTTGCCTTTTGGTCATGGACGGGGTGACAGAGATGTGCGTGAAAGACCAGTGGGGAGATGACATTGGCAACTTTTATCTTGATTTTGATTTTGCTCTTTTCCTTCCAGGCTTATCTGGTTGTTTCTGACCCTTTTCTGTGGGTCCCCACTGGAAGATGCTTTGGACTTGTGGCAGGCTTTGGGGCCTTGCTCTGGGCCAATCCCATTTGGATGGGATGAGTAACTTTGGGTACTTGATTTAGAAACTAGACTCTTTGCCTTTCCTGTATTGTTTCTTAATTGTATTAAAGTCTCATGTTTTGTGTTAATGTAGCAGATGGCAGAACCCTATACAGAGCAGGCAGGCTTGCAGGGTCTGGGCTGCCCCTCTCCCTGACCTGTAACAACTGCATCAACAGAAGTCCAAGTCCGAGAAGCAAATGTAGCTTCTTCTTCAGGTCTCTCTGTTCCACATGCCTCTCCTCCAAATCTTTCCTCCAAAGCTCTTTTTGGTGCCACTCAGCTCCATCCTTCCTTTGCTGGGCCAGGAGTCTGGGAACCTCCCCTTTCTGTGGAGATTACCTGCTGCAATAGGAAAGGGGAGAAAAGGCAAAGCAAGTCTGGGACAAAAGGAGAAAAATCAAAGTACAAATCAATGGCTGCCATTGTCAGTCCCCCCACATGTCTCCTCAAGTGTCTCTCTCCCATGTGTCTCCCCTAAGGCCCTCAGACAAGTCCAAAGCCCAGAAGCAAGCAGCTCTCTTCTCCACACGTCTTTGCCAGCCTCCTTTCTGTGTTCCATAGCTTCCCTGGCAGCTCCACCCCTAGTTCCCAGCAGCTAGTCTCAGGTGGCTACATGCACATGGGGAAGGGGAATATGGTACCTCCCCTTTTATGGAGTTGCTCCTGTTACAGATCAAGGTTGCAGATTTGTAAAACTTTTTGCTGGGCTCCACCTGCAAAATGCATCATGCTTATGGGTACCAAGGGTTGGATGTGCCAAAGTCACAGGCTGATTATTTTGATTTGAAGGCAATTAAAAACAGGATTTCCAGGGTCTCCCTGGTGGTGCAGGGGTTAAAGTCTCAGTGCTATCAAGCTATCACTATCAGTCTATCACCCCAAAATAAGTCTTTTTGACAAAAGGTTGATTTCGTGTGAGCCAATCGAAAGGCTAGATGGAGGTTGTTTTTGAAAAACACATTTATGTATAAACTTCTCTCTGTAAGGGAATCTCCCTCACTGTATCAAGAGAAATACATTCTTATTAAATTTCTTTTTGACTTTTTCTCTTATCAATTGGTTGTCTGACACTTGTTTTGTTACAGGGCACGGAGAGGGGCACCCCAGACCCCGCAAACCTGCCTGCTCTTAATAGGTTCTTCCATCCGCCGCATCAACACAAAACATATGAGACCTTAATGAAAAGGAACTTTAATACAATTAGTAAACAACACAGGAAAGGCAGTTTCTAAATCAAGCACCCAAAGTTACCCGTCCCCTCGTGGGTAAAAGTCCACCCAAGCAGGATTGACCCAGAACAAGGCCCCAAAGCCTGCCACAAGTCTAAAGCACCTCCCAGTGGGGACCCACAGAAAAGGATCAGAAACAACCAGACAAGTCTGGGAGGAAAAGAGCAAAATTAAGACAAAAAACGCCATTGTCACCTCCCCATGGGTCTCTCATCCACATCTGTGTCACGCAGTCCACGACCAAAAGGCAAGCTCAGTTTCTTCACGAGTCTCTTGACTCCAAGTGTCTCCTCCAGGTCTCCTTTGGCTCTCTATCCTATCCTGCTTCCTCCCTTCCTCAGTCTCCTCTGTATCTTCTTCTCTCCCTGCTCAGCTCCACCCTCCTTTTCAGTTGGGCAGGAAACCTGGAACCTCCCCCTTTCCTGGGGACCACCCTGTTACAGCTTGATTGTTTGCCACTCTAGAACCTGGCTGGGGAGCTGGCCCATGTGGCACAGCAAACATCTCCTGTCTTACCAACTGTTTCCCTCAGCAGTGTATTTCAGTAGATCCACCTGTTCTGCTCCCCAATCTGTCTGGTGAATTTTTTCTCTTCCTGCACCTCTAGCCTGCACTCCAGTTCTTGTATGCATAAATAAAGATAAATCTAAAAAAAAAAAAAGCCAAGCATTTCCAAGAATTATGTTTAACCCAATTATCCCTGCTACTGGAGGTGAGAGACAAGTTTATCATCCAGACAAACAAGTTTTCATATGTAAAACTATTCTGCAAAATTCCCTTTTGAATTGTAAAGTTCTTTGCACTGTTTTTCTCTCCCAAATTTATTATCCCTTTTCTAAAAACTATATAACCTCACTGTGATATCCAGATCATACAGCTCCTTACTCTATGGGCCTCAACACATGTAATTAAATTTGCATTTTCTCTTGCTAATCTGTCTTGTGTCAATTTAATTATTTTCTTGCCATACTGTCCTAGAAGGATAAAGGAAGATTAGCTTCTTCCCAAACATTTTGGCCACCACAAAAGGACAATCAAATGCTGGATGTCACTTGTTTTGGAGGAATGACTGCAGAGGACAAAATCAAGGGCCTCTGGCAAGGTTGGCCCTTAAGGTAATGATTTTTTTTGACCAAGTCAGTGTAGGAGAGAAAAAAAAATCTGTCACTCCAAAATATGTCTTTTTGACAAATGGTTGATTTCATGGGAGGGACTGAGAGCTACATGGCAGTTGTTTTTGAAAAAGACATGCATGTATAAACTTGTCTCTGTAAAGGAGTCTCCCTCACTGTATCAGAAAAACCTAATCCTTTCCTTCTCTCTTTTCAGTGGAGAAGACAGAATTTAAATCAGCATACCTTTGTTTCCTGTGTCTTCTTTGATAAACTCCCTGGTCTCCTTTCTTCTCCCAACCTCCCTTATCTTAGCTGAACTATTTAAGTTTGTGTCTGCAGCCCTGGGAAGAGGTGCCTAGTCCTGCTGGGTCTCTCCCATGTATACAGGAGGAATACATACTTAGTAAATTTCTTTTTGACTTTTTCTCTTACTGTTATAGGACAGGGAGAGGGGCAGCCCAAACCCCACAAACCTGCCTATTCTAAATGGGTTCTGCCATCCGCCGCATCAACACAAAACATATGAGACTTTAATGGGAAGGAACTTTAATAAAACTAGGAAACAATACAGGTAAGGCAAAGAGTCTAATTTCTAAATCAAGAACCCAAAGTTACCCATCCCCTCGTGGGTAAAACTCCATCCAAATGGGACTGGCCCAGAGCAAGGCCCCAAAGCCTGCCACAAGTCTAAAGCATCTTCCAGTGGGGACCCACAGAAAAGGGTCAGAAACAACCAGACAAGCCCGGAAGGAAAAGAGCAAAATCAACATCAAGATAAAAGCTGCCATTGTCACCTCCCCACGGGTCTCACCCACATCTGTGTCACCCAGTCCACGACCAAAAGACAAGCGCAGCTTCTTCACGTGTCTCTAGGCTCCATCCTGCCTCCTCCAGGTCTCCTTGCTCCATCCTGCTTCCTTCCTCAGTCTCTTCTGCAGCTTCTCCTCTTCCTGCTCAGCTCCACCCTCCCTTGGTTGGGGCAGGGAACCTCCCCCTTTCCTGGGGACCACGCTGTTGCATTACCAATCGGTTGTCTGACAGTTGTTTGATTGTTTGCCACCCTAGAACCAAAAACGGTACAGTTGATTTCTTTGGCTACCTAACATGGGTCTCTTAGCTTTCTTTCCATGAGTATAATGGAAACCAGATAGTGAGAAAGCTTTTCTTTCTCTAATTTTGATTTTCAGGTGATGGACTTTGTGAAACTATTTCCTTGGGTTTAGCAGTATAAGGACTCATGTTTTCGGTGACTCCCCCCCCATCAGAGATAATTTGCCCTTTTATGAATTTCCCAATCAAAAAGAATTGGATGAGCTTTGATGTCATCCTATTCTGTTCAGAAGAGGGGAAAACATGATTTATTGTGTGTCGGAGCAACTGTTTAAAACCGTTAAACTAGTTCCCCCATAGTTACTGGCTTTTCTTAGCCTATTTTTTTTTTTTAAGATTTATTTATTTATTTATACAAGCACTGGGTACAGTCAGAAGCGCGGGAGGGTGAGAGAATTCACCAGAGCCAAAGCGGAGAACAGAACAGGCAGACTGATGATACACTGCTGAGGGGAGCAGCAGGCGGCAGGAGAGTTCCGTGCGCCATGTGGGACCCTCGGCCAGTGGCAGGGGATCGAACCAGCGCTTCAGAGGCTGCAGGCAGCTTCGCAACCCAGTGCTCAACCTCTGCACCACTGGGGAGGCCCTCTTAGCCTATTCTTTAAATGAATTGTCTGGTTCTGGTGAGGGTTGTGTCTTTTGCGTTCTCTTGGGATACAGCTTACATCACGGTTAAGCCATACAAGGGCTTACTGACTTGAGTCACTGACTTGGGGAAGGTTTTCAATTGAAAAACTTTTTTTTTTGAGAGCTCTCAATCTAATTAGTTATTTTATTGATATCTGTAGAAAGCCCAATCATGGTAGTTAATAGCTCTCCTGAGAAATCTGGGGAAAATTTCCCTTCATAGATCAGGATGTAACTTACCTAGAGACCAAAGTTCATAGGCTGTCTTTTAATGTTGTAACTGTTGCTATGTCTTTGAAATATAAATACTCAGGTTACTTGCCAAGATTAAATGAGGGTGGGGTGGGGGGGAAGGGGAAAAGGAGAAGAGTCCCTTTAAACTTGCAAGTAGCTATAAAGAACCCCCCTCCTTGTCCAAAATCTCAGCTTCCATAAGGATTGTTTATTAAGGACAAATACAAATCTTACTTCATAAATACTAAGCTCTGGCCACACGAATAGATACTAAATTCAAGGCAAAAAATGTTTAAATAAAAATTATAAAGTTTTTTGTGTTTATGTTATCTCTGTTTATATGTATCTTTTTATGTTATTATAAACATGTTAATTTTGTACCGCCAACTGGTATTATCAAAATTAGTAAAAGTATTTAATAGATTCTGAAACTCTCGAAAACTAATAGAAACTCACACAAGTGTTTTTAAAGTTCACATAAACTAGGGTAATCTTTGATAAATAAAAGTGAGTTTGAATTTGTTGGTTAAATCAAAATCAACATGTTTTCAGAGTTAAAAACATTATAGGGGGCCTCCCCGGTGGCGCAGCGGTTGAGCACTGGGTTGCGAAGCTGCGCGCGGCCTCTGCGGCACCGGTTCGATCCCCGGCTGCTCCCCGGCCACCGGAGGAGGGTCTCACATGGCGCGCAGACCTCTCCTGCCGCCCGCTGCTCCCCTCAGCAATGTACTTTGGTCCTTCTGCCTGCTCTGCTCCCCGCTCTGGCTCTGGTGAATTCTCTCACCCTCCCGCGCTTCTGACTGTACCCAGTGCTTGTATAAACAAAAAAACAAACAAACCAGCAAACAAATAAATAAAAATAAAAAAGCATGCCTCTATTAAAAGAAAAAAAAGAATAAAAACATTATAGGTAATAATGCAGAAATACAAGTTTTATTGTACCTGGGATTATTATTCAAGTAAGAGCAAGTTAATACATTTATGGGTAAATATAATTGTTATAAATAAGTAATTTAAATAGATGATAAGTAGGATAAAATTCTTTAGGTAGGGGCCTCGCTGGTGGCACAAGGGGTTAAACACAGCACTGTGAAGTTATCTGCAGCCTCTGCAGCACAGGTTCAATACCTAGACAGCCAGGGAACTACCCACATGGCGCAGCAGACCTCTCCTGTCTCACCTGCTGTTCCCCTCAGCAGTGTATTTCAGTCAGTCTGCCTGTTCTGTTCCCCACTGTCTCTGGAGAATCCACTCACCTCCCTTGGGGAGCCATGCTGTAACAGGGTGGTCCCCAGGAAAGGGGGATGTTTCCAGGTTCCAAAGATGGGGCAGGTGATACCGGAATTGTCAGGCCTAGTCTCCCAGCCAGGAACAGATTCCAGGCTGCAGGGCAGTGCTGAGCCCCAGCCTCTAGACCCCCCACGGGTTGGTGTCTCACGAAGCCACAGCAGGAACTTCGCAGACGCTCAGGCAAGCAAGCGAGAAGAGGCAGGGCAGGTTTGTTTAGAAAAAGTTTATTGAGAAGAAAAAAAAGAACAGAAATAAAGTGGGACTCCCAGGCCAGGGAACCAGGCCTGGGAGGGGCAAGGAAGCCAAAGTGAAGTCGTGTCTCAGGGAATATATACTTTCTTTCCCTGATTATTCTAAAGCTCTACCAGTCTCTTTGTGATTGGTCAGTTTTTGGCTGTCTCACTTAATTTGCTACTGAGTGGGGGATCTTCACATTCCTTATCTAACAGCTCTGTCTTTCCCCATTTGTTACATCTTTATCTTTATGGTCTAGCCCTCCCGGTGAGCATCTTTACACTTCATCTTATCATCTGAAGAAAACCAGGACCATCCTTAACAAGATTATCTGTGGTGCTGGGATGTTTGTTTTTCCCAGTGGAATTGGTTTCATTTCCTTGCTCGTCCTTATCTCTGAAGCCTTCCTGAATTCTTCAGAGGTCCCCTCCTGCACTATCCCTAAAACTGCCTAATAACCCTAGCTTGCCCTGTCTCACAGGAAACCTGGAACCTCCCCCTTTCCTGGGGACCACCCTGTTACAATGCTACTCATGTTGTCTGATAAAGGTCCAGGCCTGGGGTTAATTCCTGAAAAGTCAGGTATCTCCTTAGCTGACTCCTGCTAGATTCTCCTCATTTGTTTATGGCTAGTTTCTACCATTGCTAAAATACGCATTTAAAAGTAAAACTGCAAATGCTGTTTGATCAATTACTAAATAACCAATTTGATGGCAAATGGCACTGCCTGATACATATATTACATTTTTTATAAAATTGGTAGTTCTCTGCCAAAAGGCAGCAATTCAACATGTTAGGGGGAAGTGATGTCCTGAGTTAATCCTATACAGGCTTTGTGGACTCCACCCCCACTCCAGACTAAAGCCATCAAGACTCTGGGAAAGACAAATTCCATCACCACCAAGGGAGGGTGGCTGGGACCTGAGGGTGGAGTTGGGCAGCCAGGTTGGATATAAAAAACCAAACACGTGGGTCTTGGGCTCGCTCTCTGGCTCGTGATCGCTTGCCCCTATCACTTCTATTTTTACAGGCTCTGCATTTTTCGCACGTCCTGGGGTTCCATCAGCCCATACCCATTTACTTACTCTTTCAACAATTTCTGGAGGTAAAATTTCACCTTTCGGTGGAACATCTTGAGTAACATCTGGAACCGCAGAGCATGCTCTGGAGGCACCTGTAGGTGAAGCCTCTGATGTTTTGGTGAGAATATAATTCGTGCGTTGAGCTTACTTAAAAGGTCACGACCAAGGAGAGGGATTGGACACTCTTCCATGTATAGGAAGCTGTGCTAGAGCTGTGTGGTGCCCAGCCGGCACTCCAAAGGTTGCAGGAAGGGTGTCTGTTGTGACTTCCCTGTAACCCCAATGACTGCTGCAGTCTTTTTGCTCATTTTAGTTAATTTCGAATTCAAAACTGAGTATGTTGATCCAGTGTCCACCAAGAAATCAATCAGACGATCCCCCACAGCGAGGGTTACCAGGGGCTCTGAGGGGGTTATTCTAATGGGCTTCTCTAGATCTAGTGGAGCCCCCGGGCACCCCTATTCTGCATCTGAACTTTTTCCATGAACTATCATCTGTCTCCTCTCCTCTGCACTTGGCTCTAGATTCCTTCTACTCTGTCTATATTCCCTCCTGTCTTCACCTGAGGCTCTACCCTGTGCTGTCATTTGTCTCCTGTCCTCTGTACTGGGCTCCCGATTCCTTCTCTGTCTGTATTAACAGATTCCTATTGATGGAACTGTTGAGAGTAAAACTTTTCTACGAAGGACTGAATAGACTTGGAAATACACCTCATATTTACTAAGTTTTCCTTGACATAATAATACTGATGATTTTTTTGCATTTTGCTCTAAATCCACAAAGTTTTCTTGTTTTGGTGACCAGGATCTACAGCAAGGTTGTAATTTTTTTTCCAACAAAGCTAACTTGTGTTTGCATTTTCTCTCCCCTTCATACCAACACAGCATAAAAATAGTGGTAGTAATATTTTACTACTTATCTCAGAGTCTGTTTTTGCATAACTTCCATAGGGATTTTGTTTAAACTGAAAAAAATTGGACGTAAGTTTCATTGTGTGGCTTTGTGTGGAGTTCTTCCAGAAAGTTGAAACAGAGCTGAACCAAGAAGAGGAAACCTGTTTGCCTTGTTTGTAGGGTTCCAGAGACCTCCAAAGAAGGTGAGGAAGCTTGCCTCCATTGGCAGGACTGGACAACCCGGCCAACGAAAAGTCCCTGGTACCCTCGAAAAGAGGAAAGCCCAGGTGGAGTCTAATGAGACCAACTTCTTCCAGAAGCCTACACGGACCGGATGTCAACAGTTCGCTCTGAATCCTATATGGAGTATTCCAACGAAGCCAGCTAAAAATTGCTGCTTAGTTATTCTGCCCTGTAATTTTATGCAAAAATAGGCAATATGGTTTAAAAGTAGATTTGGTTTGCAAATTTTTGCTATGCTGTTTAAAAAAATTTGGGATCAAGGTTGAGAGAATTTGTTTTTACATAAGTTGAACCATTTTAAGATTTTTTTCCTGTGATTTTTGACATATCTGCTGTCTTGTTCTGGCTAATGCCTCCAGATGTTTTCTTTCGGCTGGGACTGATGAACTGTTTTTCCAGGAATGGAGGACTTTTGCTTTCCACAATGGACAATACCTGGAGGGATTCGTTTGCTTTCAGACTGGAACCCTGGAAAACTTTTATCTGAGACTGTATCCCAGCATCCATATGTTTGATCTTCATCACCATGGAAATGGTGGCAAAAAGTGAAAGGGGGGATTTGTTAGGGGGAAGTGATGTCCTGAGTTAATCCTATACAGGCTTTGTGGACTCCACCCCCACTCCAGACTAAAGCCATCAAGACTCTGGGAAAGACAAATCCCATCACCACCAAGGGAGGGTGGCTGGGACCTGAGGGTGGAGTTGGGCAGCCAGGTTGGATATAAAAAACCAAACACGTGGGCCTTGGGCTCGCTCTCTGGCTCGTGATCGCTCGCCTCCTGGCTTCACCGCTCCTGGCTGGCGGCCAACTCTGAGAGCGCCATTTTGGGATTCCTGATCGGCGGATCGGGTAGGACTCATTTAAAACTTTGTCTCCCACTTTTCTCCCAGAGCTATACATTTCCTCATTTCCCCTTCCCTTGTAAATGTTAGGGGGAAAAGGATGTCCCAAAGCAAATTCCATATAGGCTTTGTGGACTCCACCCCCACCCCAGGTCAAAGCCAAAGACACTGGGAACTCCAAATCCCATCACCACCAAAGGGAAGGTGGCTGGGACCTGAGGGTGGGGTTAAGCAGCCAGGTGGATACAAAAGGCAGACACGTGGGCTTTGGGCTCTCTCCATTTTTGGGCTCTCAGCCAGCTCGGAGCATCCGGTCAGCTCTGAGAGTGACTTTGGGTTTCCAGGTCGTCGGATCGGGTAGGACGCATTAAAGACTTTATTTCCCTATCTTCTCCCTGAGTTGTACATTTTCCTTATTTCTTTTTCTCTTGTAAATAAACCTTTTATTAAGCCTTTTGCATGTGTCTGTAGTAGAGTATTCATAAGTCCCTTTAAAGCGCGCGGGTGAGGACCCACAGCCAGCAACCCGTTTAATATCGGGGTTGCTCTATAACAGCTTGGCGCCCAACGTGATTTGCAAGTTTCACCCATGGTTGACCAGCCCAAAGTAATTTTTCTTGCGTTGGTCACCATAAAAGCGCATTAGGTCTGCAGGACTCGCAGTGAAACTCTTTGTTTCACGTCTTGAAAAGTCCCCCCCCCCCCCATACGGCTGTTGTGGGTGTGGTTTTTGACCCAAACGTGGCCTCAACCATGAACTTCAGCAGTTTAATCCCTAACTTGAGTTCTTTCAGTTTTTTTCCGGCCTTGAATTTAAGTAGCCTTTTTCCATTAAATATTACCACCAGTTTGATAAGTGTAAATAATTGGATTAGACCTAGCTTATGGCACGTGATTTTAATTCTGTATACATATGTGAATGGTTTACAAGCCATCCCTTTGCAGTCTGTGCTTCTAGGTGTTTTTTTGGTAATGTGCATAGGCGCCATGTGCTACATTCTTGTTTCTATGAGAAGTAGTGGTTGTACTTCACCTACTGAGAATGTGCTGCAACAAATTCAAGCTCTTAACTTAGCGATGAAACAACAAAATCAGGCTTTTGAGTCAGCTTTTCAAAGCGTGCAGCATCAAGTGCAACGACAAAATCAGACTTTTGAGTCAGCTTTTCAGAGCATGCAGGATCAAGTGCAACGACAAAATCAGACTTTTGAGTCAGCTTTTCAACGACAAAATCAGTTTTTTGATTCAGCTATTGGCAGTGTGAGGGACGAAAATCGTAACGTTTTTGAGTCCGCCTTTAAAAGTGTGCAGGACCAGATACAGGCCGCCCTCCATGAATGGGATATGACGCAGAAAAAGGCTAGAATAATGGTGCAGAGAAGAGATAAATGTTCTCCTTCCCATGAGGACTGCAGAAGGGCAGACTTAGAAGAAGAGGAAGAGATTCATATGCTAAATACCTTAATTAATATGGGGTTGCTCTATAACATAAATAAACCTTTTATTAACCTTTCACGTGTGCCTGCAGTAGAGCATTGATAAGTCCTTTTAAGCACACAGGTGAGGACCCACAGTCAGGCACCCCGTTTTGTATCGGGGTTGCTCTACAACAAACATTTGGCCTTACATTAACAAATGAAAAAACTTCTGGGAACAAAAGGCTGTAAACATCCCTTGGCCAAGTCTTTAATATGGAGATGTGGTCTTTTGAGGCAAGGGCTTAATGGAGAAAGAAATTCTTTTACTTTAAAGTTAAAGATAGCAGTTGGGTGGCAGACATGAGCCAGGCTCCAAGTGTAAGAAAATTCTTGATAAGCCAAGAGGAGCCATAGCGGACTCCTGCTAAATTCTTCCTGTTTGTTTAGGGCTAATTCCCCTGGATATAACAATGGGTATGGTAGCTGTTAGAGTATGCATTCAAGAATAAGTCAATAGCAATTTTGTGACTGGTTGAGCTAGTAACCATGGCAGCACAAATAATGCACTCGGAAATAGTCAGTGTTACAACTACTGATATGTCACATATCGACCATTTTTGAGAACCAAAGGCTATAACCATCTTCAGCACTGCCTCTGATAAAATATTTGTAATTCCTTACAACTACAAGCAGCAATCAGCAATCCTACAGAGAAAGGAATTTTCCCTTGATCTTAAAGTTAGATATGGAAACTAGGAGACTAGATAAGTAGAGGAGTGATAGGTAGAAAACTCTTTGTTTAGATTAGGAGACTTCCTCCCTTAATTGAGAGCTGGGGGCTAGGGAAGAGTCAGTGAGGCTTGCCTGGCATTGATGCCCTCCAGGCCCTTGGTTCCTTAATATGCCTTCGGTTTTTTGCTTTAATCGTTTGGTTATATTGTTATAGGGCAGCCCCAATATTGAACAGGTTGCCTGGCTGTGGGTCCTCACCCGCGCTCTTAAAAGGGACTTATTAATACTCCACTACAGGCACACACAAAAGGTTAATAAAAGGTTTATTTACAAGGGAAAAGGAAATAAGGAAAAATGTACAACTCACGGAGAAAATAGGGAAATAAAGTCTTTAATGCGTCCTACTCGATCCGCCAACCTGGAAACCCAAAGTCACTCTCAGAGTGTTAGGGGGAAAAGGATGTCCCAAAGCAAATTTCATATAGGCTTTGTGGACTCCACCCCCACCCCAGGTCAAAGCCAAAGACACTGGGAACTCCAAATCCCATTGTTATAGGACAGGGAGAGGGGCAGCCCAAACCCCGCAAACCTGCCTATTCTAAATGGGTTCTGCCATCCGCCGCATCAACACAAAACATAGGAGACTTTAATGGGAAGGATCTTTAATAAAACTAGGAAACAATACAGGTAAGGAAAAGAGTCCAGTTTCTAAATGAAGCACCCAAAGTTACCCGTCCCCTCGTGGGTAAAAGTCCATCCATATGGGATCGGCCCAGAGCAAGGCCCCAAAGCCTGCCACAAGTCTAAAGCATCTTCCAGTGGGGACCCACAGAAAAGGGTCACAAACAACCGGACAAGCCCGGAAAGAAAAGAGCAAAATCAACATCAAGATAAAAGCTGCCATGGTCACCTCCCCACGGGTCTCACCCACATCTGTGTCACCCAGTCCACGACCAAAAGACAATCACAGTTTCTTCACGTGTCTCTAGGCTCCATGAGCCTCCTCCAGGTCTCCTTCTGGCTCCATCCTGCTTCCTTCCTCAGTCTCTTCTGCTGCTTCTCCTCTTCCTGCTCAGCTCCACCCTCCCTTGGGTGGGGCAGGGAACCTGGAACTTCCCCCTTTCCTGGGGACCACCCTGTTGCAATCCCCCCTTTTAATTTTTATTCCACCATATTTATGGTGGCACAGATCTTATGGTGTAATTTTAGGAGACAGTTTTTTTTTAGGGTTACAATGTGTGTAAGAGAAGCAACAATTAGTCAGCAGCATTGTCCATGAATGTCCAGTATGAGTTTCATTGCTTAAAAATAGTCCATTATTCAAGCCAAAAGAAAAAATTTGGAGCATTGGCTAAAACAAGATAGCAAATATATCAAAATCACAGGGAAAGAATGTTAAAATGGTTTAACTTATGCAAAAACAAATTTTCTCAACCTTGATCCCAAACTTTAACAGCATAGCAAAAGTTTGCAAATTAAATTTACTTTTAAACCATTGTTTCTATTTTTGCATAAAATTACAGGGCAGAAATAACTAACAGCAATTTTTAGCTGGCTTTGTTGAAATACTCCATACAGGATCAGAGTGAACCGGTGGCATCCAGTTGATGTATGCTTCAGGTACAAAGTTGGTCTCATCAGACTCCACCTGGGCTTTCCTCTTCTCGAGGGTACCAGGGCATTTTCGTTGGCCGGGTTGTCCAGTCCTGCCAATGGAGGCAAGCTTTCTTACCTTTTTTGGAGGTCTCTGGAACCCTACAAACAAGGCAAACAGGTTTTCCTTTTCTTGGTTTAGCTCTTTTTTAACTTTTTGGAAGAACTCCACACAAAGCCACACAATCAAACTCACGTCCAATTTTTTGTTAAAACAGACAAAATCCCTATGAAGTTATGCAAAAACAGACTCTAAGATAAGTAGCAAAATTACTACCACTATTTGTATGCCGTGTTGGTATCAAGGGGAGAGAAAATGTGACAAGTTAGCTTTGCTGGAAAAAATTGCAACCTTGCTGCAGATCCTGGTTACTCAAAACAAAACAAAAACTTTGTGGATTCAGGACAGAATGCATAAAAAATTACCAGTATTATGTCAAAGAAAACTTAGTAAATGTCAGGTGTATTTCTAGGTCTATTCAGTCCTTTGTAGGAAAGTTTTTTACTCTCAACAGTTCTATCAATAGGAATCTGTTGAGATCTTTTTTCCCTATATTTCCAGAAACAATTTCTGTAGATGTGAAACAATTGAATTATACAATATTACAAGGTGACAATCACCATTGACAATTTACATACATACCAGATACTGAGAGTTTTTTTTTTTTTTATACACATTTTAGAAAACTACTGTTAACATTTTGTACATACCACCAAAGTTTTACCATTTTCCCAAGTGACAATGCTTCCCTTCCAGTTTTACTCCATTAGGTAAAAGCCAAATAGAACAAATTCATCTAATGCCTTCCCAGGAGGAAAGGGAGAAACTTCGTGGAGTGTCTCATGAGCTCTACTGAGGTTCCACAAAATTTCCTTGCATCAGTCAAATGACAGGCTACCAAATTTGTACTTGAATTTAGATTTCTGGGAAGCTTTGCCATAAATATTAGAAAATTAACAGAAACAACAATATTTAATGTCTATGGAGGCACCGGCTTAGTTCAGTAGCAGAACGTTGACAATCAAACCATAAACTTTAGTTTTTTTCATAACTGGAGACTTTTTTTTTTTCCAACGTCTATGGGCACCACGTATACCAATTTTTCAACCTCTCTAGGCCAAGACAGACACAAGGACATACAGACATACAACATATAGACAAAGACAGTTTTTTTTTTAGTTATGCCACGTAGAATGTTATATAACTGCAGTTTTACTCCATAGGCTCAGAAAAAAAATGTCAAAGTCCAAAAACAATGTGGAGTGTTGTTGGCAGAAAAATTTCCAGTTGTCATCCTACAAACCTAAGATTTTGGAAATAGGAAGGAAAAGTTTTATTAATCACAAGAGTTACATGACCTTGTTTATCACCTTAGGGTTTTTAGTGTTGAAGACTTTTTATTAGAAGTCAATCCTGGGGTATTGTGTACAGCAACTGAAAGAATAAAAGTAACAGTTAACTTTTAAGCAAAAGGAGTCATGTCTTGTTAGCCACCAAGCAGGCACTCCTTGGGTTTCTTGGAATAGAACCTGAAAAAGCAAAATCAAAATATCAGTAATTAACTTTCAATTAAAAGGAGTCATCTCCTTACTTCTGTTAGCCACTCTGGGACAGAAGCTGAAAGAGCAGATTCAACATCAAAGCATGGATTACACCTCCCCCACAGTAGGGAGGGACAACAACAACAACACAGGTATGAGAACCTGGTACAGTTACATGATGCACCCTAAAGAGTGCTTTCCATAACAGACCTTCCTCAGAAGGAAGCAGAAACTTAGAATCTTGTCTTACACCAGCAATTGAACAAATCCAGTATCAAAATGGCAAACATGCCCAAAACAAATTGTGTAGACAAAATTCACAGTAGCAAATTCTTTCAGACTCAGACAAAATCTTGTTAATTTTTCTGATCCAGACTTTGCAAAAGAATCCATCAAGGCTACCAGCAATTACCAGTTACTGCTTAAGGCTACTCTTTCCTTAACACCCAGGCATACATTTGCTAATTTAAACACCACTGCTCCACAATTGACTTGCAAAATCCATCAGGCAGAGAGCAGGAAGTAGCCAAAGACAAAGCAACATACCACTGAAGAACCATTATTGCCTTTAGAAATGCTAATGAGACAGCAGAGATTACAAAAAGAAAGAAAAAAAAAGTTCCAAAGTCCTAGCAACAAGAACCTCTGAATTTTACAAGAGCCCGCCAAGTGGCCTCAGATGCCATCTTTGATCTGGCCACATGGTCCAATGTACTGCCTAATTTTTTGAGTAAAACTGGCACAGAACAATTTCCACAAATTAAAATCTCTTAGCAAGTCACTACAAACAAATTGCACACAAACACACAGAATCTTCACAAAACCCTAGCCAGTTTTTCAACAGCAAATCGACATATGAAACAAACACACTGGAGAAACCAAAAATCACATTTGCGCTTATGGTAGCCAGTGCCATAGGGAAGCCCAAATTCCCCATGGGGCTGACTAACCATGGATGGCTCTGTCCTGTCCCTTCGTGGTCGCCAAATCTGTTATAGGACAGGGAGAGGGGCAGCCCAAACCCCGCAAACCTGCCTATTCTACATGGGTTCTGCCATCCGCCGCATCAACACAAAACATAGGAGACTTTAATGGGAAGGATCTTTAATAAAACTAGGAAACAATACAAGTAAGGCCAAGAGTCTAGTTTCTAAATGAAGCACCCAAAGTTACCCGTCCCCTCGTGGGTAAAAGTCCATCCATATGGGATCGGCCCAGAGCAAGGCCCCAAAGCCTGCCACAAGTCTAAAGCATCTTCCAGTGGGGACCCACAGAAAAGGGTCACAAACAACCGGACAAGCCCGGAAGGAAAAGAGCAAAATCAACATCAAGATAAAAGCTGCCATGGTCACCTCCCCACAGGTCTCACCCACATCTGTGTCACCCAGTCCACGACCAAAAGACAAGCACAGTTTCTTCACGTGTCTCTAGGCTCCATGAGCCTCCTCCAGGTCTCCTTCTGGCTCCATCCTGCTTCCTTCCTCAGTCTCTTCTGCTGCTTCTCCTCTTCCTGCTCAGCTCCACCCTCCCTTGGGTGGGGCAGGGAACCTCCCCCTTTCCTGGGGACCACCCTGTTGCACCATCACCACCAAAGGGAACCTTTTATGAACCCTTTTGTGTGTGTCTGTAGTAGAGTATTCATAAGTCCCTTTAAAGCGCGCAGGTGAGGACCCACAGCCAGGAACCCGTTTAATATCGGGGTTGCTCTATAACAAGAGCTGGCCAGACGCTGCGAGCTAGCGGAGCCAAAATGGGGGACCCCTCCAAAGCCCACGTGTCTGGCTTTATACCAACCTGACTGCTTAACCCCACATTCAGGTCCCAGCCACCTTCCCTTTGGTGGTGATGGGATTTGGAGTTCCCAGTGTCTTTGGCTTTGGCCTGGAGTGGGGGTGGAGTCCACAAAGCCTGTATGGAATTAGCTTTAGGACATCCTTTTCCCCCTAACAATATGATAGTCTAAACTTTATAGGTTAGTTAGAAAAAAATCCCTTTGTCTCCCATGCCCCAGGTAACTTCCTGCCCTTTGTTTCCCCTAGCCCTTAGTTAATTGTTCACTATGGCAACATGCAAATGTTAGTTTCAGACACATAAGTTTTTGCTAGTAATAAAATGACTGTTTGGTTGTTTAAAGTAAATGACTATTCTAAGAACAATTTTGTTTAGCAACTGTGCCTTCTTTAAATCAAAAAATAATAAATGTCACTGTTAGGGGGAAAGGATGTCCTGAGCTAATTCCACGCAGGCTTTGTGGACTCCACCCCCACTCCAGACCAAAGCCATCAAGACACTGGAAATGACAAATCCCGTCACCACCAAAGGTAAGGTGGCTGGGACCTGAGGCTGGAGTTAAACAGCCAGGTTGGGTATAAAAACCAGACACGTGGGCCTTGGGGTCCCTCTCTCCCTCCCCTCCTGGCTTCAGGGCTCCTGGCTTGCGGCCAGTTCTCAGAGTGCCATTTGGGATTCCAGATTGGGGATCAGGTAGGATGCATTTAAAACTTTGTCTCCCACTTTTCTCCCTGAGTTGTACATTTCCTCATTTCCCCTTCCCTTGTAAATAAACCTTTTATTAACCTTTCATGTGTGCCTGCAGTAGAGCATTGATAATTGAAAGGTCCATGCAGGAGGCCTGAATGCAAAAGCCTACCAGGAAGCCCACCTGGGGGGCAGGAATGTGGATCCTGCCTGGAGGACTCAGACAATGAGCATCCCCCCTCCCCCTATGAGTCTCTTCTCAGACAAAGAACCTCTACCTGCCCCACAAAACTCCTCCCACCCAACAAACTTTTTCCTGCCTTAGGAGCCCAACTTCCCACCTGACCTCTCCTCACCCTAAAAAATCCTGCTTCCCCTTAACAACATGCTCGGCTTCACTGACCCCCACCTTGGGTGCATGTGGTTCGCCCAGGGCGCAATAAACTTTCCCTCCCTTTGAGAAATGTAGCCTGGCTCTCCTTTTCTTTACCGCACCGAACCTTTTATCATGGTGCCGCAAACCCAGGAAGGCTGTGTCCCCTGGCGCCGGGGCCGCCTTCTCGTCCCTGGGACCTCTCCTCTCCATTGCAGACGCCTCACACCCACCACCGGCCTTAATCCTTGGGGTAAGTCACCTGCCTGACCTTCCTTCCTGGGAGGCCCTCGCCTCTGGCTATTAGGCTCCTCTCCTGACCCCCTTCCTTGGTTGGCTGTTCCATAAACCCTGGGCCCACGTCAGCTGACGCCCGTTACACCCAGACCCTGGATCTGGGGACGCCCGTCACACTAGGTGCCTGAATCCTAGGCACAACCGAGCGGTGGAGACGTCCCCCTCACTTGTCTGGCTCTGTTCCTAAGGCCAGGACTGTATCGGGGCCCCCGCGATTCGGGGCCTGCGCCCCCAACGGCCAGTTCAGGTTCGTGGGACGCTGCGTCCTGACTCTGTGCCCCTGTTAGTTGGGAATGGAGCCGACTTAGTCATGGGGTCCGCAAATTCCAAGCCTAGCCCAGCCACCCCACCGGGATGCCTTCTCTCAAATCTCGATCATTTGGGACTAAGGCCAGATAACTCCCTAAGCGAGTCTCGTCTTTTACTGCAACACTGCACGGCCTCAGTATCAATTGGACAATGGCTCCCACTGGCCCGAGTGTGGCACTTCTCGGTCTTTACAGACCTAAACAATTCTGTCACCGCAATGGAAAAGGGTCAGAGACCCTTAGGACCAGGCTGTCTTTCTCTTGCGCTCCGCCCCTTCCCTCCCTCCTGAAAACCTGCCATACTTTCTAAGTCTGGAGACTCCTCTTGTAACAGGGTGGTCCCCAGGAAAGGGGGAAGTTCCAGGTTCCCTGCCCCACCCAAGGGAGGGTGGAGCTGAGCAGGAAGAGGAGAAACGGCAGAAGAGACTGAGGAAGGAAGCAGGATGGAGCCAGGAGACCTGGAGGAGGCGCATGGAGCCTAGAGACACGTGAAGAAACTGCGCTTGTCTTTTGGTCGTGGACTGGGTGACACAGATGTGGGTGAGACCCGTGGGGAGGTGACAATGGCAGCTTTTATCTTGATGTTGATTTTGCTCTTTTCCTTCCGGGCTTATCCGGTTGTTTGTGACCCTTTTCTGTGGGTCCCCACTGGAAGATGCTTTAGACTTGTGGCAGGCTTTGGGGCCTTGCTCTGGGCCAATCCCATTTGGATGGACTTTTACCCACGAGGGGACGGGTAACTCTGAATGCTTCATTTAGAAACTAGACTCTTTGCCTTACCTGTATTGTTTCCTAGTTTTATTAAAGTTCCTTCCCATTAAAGTCTCCTATGTTTTGTGTTGATGCGGCGGATGGCAGAACCCATGTAGAATAGGCAGGTTTGCGGGGTTTGGGCTGCCCCTCTCCCTGTCCTATAACACTCTCACTCTTTGCCCTCTTCAGACCCCTCTTCAAAATTCTCTAATCCTCTAAATTCTCAGTCTTCACCTCCTCCAGCTCCCCAATCCAGGCCCTCCCTCCCCTTTCTTTTCACCTCCTAGCTGCCACACCCTCTCCCTGCTGATCCTCTTCTCCCTCCCCTCAGGGAAGTGGGTGGGGACTGAAGGAGGAGTTAGAGTCCATGTTCATTTCTCTGTCTGATCTCTCCCAACTTGAAAAGCGTCTTGGCTCTTTCACAAAGGATCCCGCTACCTACACCAAAAAATTTCATTATCTTATCCAAGCCTATGACCTTACATGTCATAATTACATGTTATCTTCTCTTCCACCCTGACCTCTGACCTGTCCCCTAACTGGTCTCCAACCGGCAGCGCCTAAACCTATAAACTTTCATAAGCTCAGAGAGATTACCCAGTCTGCCTCAAAAAACCCTCCTGACTTCCAAAGGCTGAGGATGGTCCTCAAACCCCTATCCAGGATCTGCTGAAAATGGCCTTTAAAGTATTTAACAACCGGGAGGAACAGGACAGGGCAGAGAGGAAACTCCGTAGTCGCCAGAAGGCTGAGCTTCAAGCTCAGGCCCCAGTAGCTGCCTTGAGACCGCCAGGCCCTGCTCCTCCAACGACCGCAGTGCCTGCTGCCCAACAGAGGACGACAATGGGCCCCAAACGACCACCACTGGGAGCCTGCTTTATGTGTAGAAAAGGCAGCTGGTCCAGACAATGCCCCAACTCCCGCCCTCCAGGACCGTGCCTCATCTAAAACGTCCAGGGTCACTGGAAACGTGACCGTCCCTCCACACCTGGCTGTGGTGGGCCAGTCCTTCCAGTCCCTGCAACTCTTGCCACCGGCCGTCTTGGGTTTGGTGGCTGAGGACTGAAGAGGCCTGGACTCATCAACTCCGATAACCTTTGAGGAGCCCAGGGTAATGGTCAAGGTAGCAGGTAAGTCCATCTCCTTTCTGGTTGACACGGGGGCTGCCTTCTCTGTCCTCCCCTCCTACTCCAGTTAAGTTTATCCTTCTCAGGCCTTGGTTACGGGTGTTGACGGCCTTCCTTCTCAGCCCAGGACCACTGGTCCGCTCTTTCCTAGTCATGCCTTCTTGCCCCACACCACTCCTGGGTTGCGACCTCCTGACCAAACTCAGGGCTACTCTCTCATGGTTCCAACACCCTAGCGCAGCTCTCATCCTCCCACGGCTCCAAACATCTCCTAATCCTTCTCAGGACTCCCCGCTGTCTCCCTCCACTGTCAACCCCATGTTCTGGCACCCATCGTACCCCAGTCCTCATTCGCCTTAAGGATCCCTCTTCTTTTCCCTCTCACCCCCAGTTTCCAATTTCCCTCACTCACCGTCAGGGTCTCAAACCCATCAGCCAACGACTCCTGGGAAAGGGACTCCTTACTCCTGTCAACTCACCCTGTGATACTCCCATTCTCTCCATTAAAAAGCCTGATGGTTCTTACCCCCTAGTTCAAGACCTTCGCCTCATTAACAAAGCGGTGGTACCTATCCATCCCATAGTGCCAAACCCCTACATCCTTGTATCTCATATACCGTCTTCTACCACAAGCTACTCTGTGCTTGACCTCAAAGGTATTTTTTTACCATCCCTCTAAATCCTCAATGTTACTTCCTATTTGCTTTTACTTGGGAAAATCTGGACCCACACACCTCCCAGCAACTGGCCTGGACAGTCCTGCCTCAGGGTTTCCGGGACAGCCCTCATCTGCTTGGTCAGGCATTAGCTAGTGATCTCTTGTCATGTAATGTTCAACCCAGCTCTCTCCTCCAGGATGTTGCTGACCTCTCCTCTGCAGTCCTTCCCTACTACAATCTCAGCAACACACTGCACTACTCAACTTCCTATGCTCCAAAGGATACCATGTCTCCCCATCCAAAGCCCAACTTTCTGTTCCCACAGCCGTCTATCTGGGTCTTCCACTAACTCCTTCCTCCAAACAGCTGACGGTGCACCGCAAACAGGCCATCTGGGACCTTCCCTCCCCTGAATCAGCAGAACAAATCCTTTCCTTCCTAGGTTTGGTTGGATTCTTCCGTCATTGGATCCCTAATTTTGCTTTCCCAGCCAAGCCACTGACGCAGCAAAAGCCTCCCTGAAGGACGTCTCCAATCCCCCGGAGAGTCCGCAGGGTCACACATATCCTTCTTCAGGCACCTGTCCTTATCCGTCCTGATCCAGAAAAGTCTTTGCTCCTGTTCACACACGAACGTCGGGGTATGGCGGCAGGCGGCCTTTCCCAGCCTCTCGGGCCAGCCCTGCATCCTATCCCTTATTTCTCCAAGCAGAAGGATCCCACCGTCAGGGGCTGGCAACCCTGCCTCACAGCACTGGCAGCGGCAGCCCTACTCACCCGGGAATCCCTCAAACTTACTCTGGAAAGTCCCATCCAAGCACATTCCTGGCACCGCCTTCGGGACCTCCTGTCTCCCCGCTCGCTCTCCACTCTCACTCCTTCCTGTTTACAGGATTTCCATGTGCTCTTTATTGAAAACCCCCTGGTGAGTCTCACTCAGTCTAATTCTCTCAACCCAGCCACTCTCCTGCCTGTCTCTGGCCCCCTTCTGCCACTCATTTGTGTTCTAAAATCCTGGACGAAATGCAAACCTCCAGACTGACTCTCCTTTGTCAGATGCCTCCTGTGTTTGTAGACGGCAGCTCTTGCGAAGATGCGCGCGGCCAGCGGAGGGCTGCCTAGGCCACTGTTACCATCGATCAGCTCACCAACTGCGTGGACACCTACCTGGACAGGATTGACCTCTCCCTACTCAGACAACTGCTCCGGGAACACGCAGACCGGTACTTCCCCAGTCCTGCCTCGGATCTTGACCTCCTCAACCAACCTTCCCCACCACTGCATCCAGGAGACCAAGTCCTGCTCAAATCGCTTCAGCCAAAGCCACTGCAGCCTCGGTGGACCGGCCCACACACTGTTATTCTCCCCACTCCTACAGCGGTAAAACTTCTGGGAAACCCCTCCTGGCACCATTTATCACGGGTCAAACATGCCCCCGAAGACAACAGTATGTATGTCATAACCTGGGTCCTACTAGGATGCGCATTTCTTGTCAAAATCTCCCCTAGCTCAGTGTCCTGTGTATGGAAATTCAAAGTTATGGAGACCTTTGTCTCAGGATCCACTGAGACCACCCACTAGGTGGGTACTGCGGAGTGCCCACAGGACGGATGCACAGCACCTATCACTCTCACCCTAACTCTTTCATCAATTAATAGCCCTATGAACACCTTGTTTTGTTTCTTTACCATCAAACCTTAGGTCACTGCAAAAAAACCTATAGAGAATATGGGGGGTGCCCTTACCAGTCATGCACAGTGCACCTTCCAGACAAAGGCCAAATGTTCTCTCTGGTCCGTCATAATATGGGCTTCAATATGAATCAAGTTAGCTATGCTATTTCAGATCCTTGGGACCAACGTTGGGTACAGGGAGTCCAAGCCGCAGTGTGCACTGGCTGGCATTCCTACCCAGTGGCAACACTGTCCATCTCAAGGGAATATGTCCCGACACAAAATGCCACAGTCCAAGTCTCCCAGGACATCCTCCACTCAGAACAATTCCTATAAAATTAGTTAACATCATCAGAAAAAACTGAGACACCCTCAATTTGGATTCATATAATCCAAAATGCTATAGCCTTCCTAAATGACTCAGGACTAATACCTCCTCTTGTTTCCTCTGCGCTTCCCTGCAGAGACCCCTACTGGTGGCAGTTCCAATCAATCTCAATACCACCACCACCAAAATAAAGGACGCTGCTTGCCAGACTCCCCAACTCTCAGTCCCCCTATGGGACTCCAATCACAGCTACCCTTGCTATCAAACTGATGCCCTTGTCAGCTTTCATTCCTGTACTTCTAACATTTCGGTTACTTCTGTGCTCCAAACAACAGCAAAGGAAAAATTTTTTTTTGGTGCAATGGCTCTCTCTCTCGGTGTATTAATTCTGCTACTCCAGGCCCATGTATCCAAGTCCTTGTGGTCCCACAGTTAACTCTGTATGGACGGTCTGAGCTAGGTTGGTTATTCTCACCACATCCGACTAAGCGGGCGGCCTTTCTTCCAATCATGGTTGGAATCAGCCTGGCATTGATAGCAGCTGCAAGTATGGCAGATGGGGCCCTGGGACACAGCCTGATTTCTGCCCAGGAATTTCATGAAAGAATAGATACCTCCTTAGAAAAAACCTATATGTCTTTAGCATCATTAAAAAGACAGCTCACCTCCCTGGCACAGGTCACTCTCCAAAACCAGCGGGCTCTGGACCTGTTAACATCTGATAAGGAGGGTACCTGCCTGTTCCTCAGGGAAGAATGTTATTACTAGTAAAACCGGGGACTCCAACTCTCCACTGACATGGTTTCAAAATCTTATAGTGTCATGGCTCCTCCCACTCTTGGGATCAATACTAATGATAACCTTATTTTTTCTTTTCGCTCCTTGTCTCCTAAAATTCACACAGGCTCGCATTCGGGAAATGTCTCCTACCACCTTTAACCAACTCCTTCTCCACACATATTCTCGCATCCCTGCAGAAGGCCCTCATAACCAGGCCTGAGCCACCCCCTTGGTCTTTGCCCCCTTTCAGCAGGAAGTAGCCAAAGAAATAACTGTAGCCCCTTTTCCTATCAACAAAAGGCTGGTATGAAAGGTCCATGCAGGAGGTCAGAATGCAAAAGCCTACCAGGAAGCCCACCTGGGGGGCAGGAATGCTGATACCTGCCTGGAGGACTCAGACAATGAGCATCCCCCCTTCCCCTATGAGTCTCTTCTCAAAGAACCTCTACCTGCCCCAAGAAACCCCACCCCACCCCCCCCACCCCGGCCCAACAAACTTTTTCCCGCCTTAGGAACCCAACTTCCCACCTGACCCCTCCTCACCCTATAAAACCCTGCTTCTCCCTAACAACGTGCGCAGCTTCACTGACCCCCACCTTGGGTGCGTGAGGTCCGCCCCGGGCGCAATAAACTTTCCCTCCCTTTGAGAAATTTAGCCTGGCTCTCCTTTTCTTTACCAAGCCAAACCTTTCAATAAGTCCTTCTAAGCGCTGGATGAGGACCCACAGTCAGGCAACCCGTTTTGTATCGGGGCTGCCCTATAACATCACGACCTCTGCAGGAGGGCAAATACACCCTTGGCTGTTCTTGAGAAAGTTGTGATTGTTATCTTCCTGCCTTAATGCATATGCTTATGCAATCTCCCGGTTTGCTTGAAATGTATAAATAAAGGTCTGCTGAGACTCTCAGCAGGATGATGTCTGCACCCTGCTCAGGTGTTTGCGTCTCCTCATTTCCCCTCCCCCCCCATCTTTCTCTACAATTGCACTGACGCCTTCCCTTCCTTCAGGAACCCCTGACAACCAAGCTGCTGTGGTGGGCTCGCAGCAACCTCCCACACCTTTGGCAAGTATCTCAGATCTTGTATGTATAAGTAAATAAATCTTTAAAAAAAAAAACTAGGGCCTCCCCAGTGGTGCAGCGGGTTGCGCACCACACTGTGAAACTGTCCGCAGCCTCTGCAGTGCAGGTTCGATCCCCGCCGGCCATCGAGAATCCCACATGGAGCAGCAGACCTCCCCTGCCTCGCCCATTGCTCCCCTCAGCAGTGTATTCAGTCAGTCTGCCTCTTCTGCTCCCTGCTCTGCCTCTGGTGAATCCTCTCACCCTGCCGCACCTCTGGCATGTACCCCAGCTCTTATATAAAAATAAATAAATCTTTAAAAAAAAAATCTTTAGGTAAAGTTTTCCGCAATAATTATATATATGTTACTTGAATAATCTCCCAAATATGTATTGTTAACTTATTACCATCAAGTTTTTGCTAAATCGATTTTAAATTAAATTAGGAAATTCATTGATACCTAGATTGTTTTCAAATAAGATTAAACAAAAAATATTAATCCTAAACATAGGTTTAATCACTTTTAGTTTCTTTTTTTTTAAAGATTTATTTTATTTATACAAGAACCAGGGTACAGGCCAGATGTGCGGGAGGGTGAAAGGATTCACCAGAGACAGAGTGGGGAACAGAATAGGCAGACTGACTGAAATAACACTGTTAAGGGGAGTAGTGGGTGAGACAGTGGAGGTCTGCCGCGCCATGTGGGTTGCTTCACGACTGGCAAGGATTGAACCTGCACCGTACAGGCTGCAGACAGCTACACAGTGCTGTGCTCAACTGTCTGCGCCACCAGGGAGGCCCCCTTTTAGTTTCTTATTACAGAGGGACTAAAGAATTTTTGGGTCTAGTAATTAATGTATCTCATGCTACCTTGAAAATTATACTATGAGGAAGCACATGTTTCTATAAATTCTACAATGTAGTCAGAAATTTGCCAATCTAAAGAAAGCTAATTTAAAAGACAGCTCACAATTGCTTCTCAAGTTTCACTAGAAAACGGGTATTTAAAGAACAAGAATTCTAATTAATATATACAATTAAAGCCACTAAAAATGGAAACATCTGTAACAAGAAAATAGGACATATGTTTTCAGAAAGAGCAGGGATAAACTGGCAAAAATTAAATTGTTATCATAAGGATTTTAAAGTTAAACTTAACTATCAATAACATACTTATATAAAACTAAACTTTGATTTTCTAGCACCAACAGTGTAACAGTGTTCCCCAAGAAGGGGGGCGGTTCCAGGTTTCCTGCCCCACCCAAGGGAGGGTGGAGCTGAGCAGAGAGAGAAGAAGCTGAAGAGGAGACTGAGAAGGAAGGAAGCAGGATGGAGCCAGAAGGAGACCTGGAGGAGGCGCATGGAGCCGAGAGACACGTGAAGAAACTGCGCTTGTCTTTTGGTCGTGGACGGGGTGACACAGATGTGGGTGAGACCCGTGGGGAGGTGACAATGTTGTTTGAGGTCCACACAGCCTATTCTCGCCTGTCTGGTCAGCCCAAGGTGAGTGAGACAGCTGCTTGCGCAGTGGGCAGGGCAGTGGGGGTGCTCCCTGTCACCCCTCCCTTCTGAGTGGGCCTCTCCTTAGCATGACAGGGGGTGCGGTGCACAGTGTTCTCGGGCTGCTCACTTTCACTCTTCCAGAAAGCCATGCTCTGCAAGGTTCAGGGCTAAGGTCACATACTGGGTTTATCCCCGGAACCTAGCCTGCTGAAAGTCCCAGGCAGCCCTACTCCAGCCACCAAAGCCTGCTGAGAGATGGTCCAGGCCACTTATGCTCAAGCACAGCAAAGCTGGAAGACTGCAGCTCCAGGGAGCACTGTGCCCCATGAACCCCGGGAGACAGAATAGACTCTTGGCCCACCCCTGGTGAACTTGTCCCCAAAAGGCTCATCTCATACTCTGCTCTAAGCCCAGCGCTGGGGTCACTGTGTGGAAGGAGAGCAGAATCCCCACTGAATCCTGGATTTATGAAATTGGGGACCCCAGACTCTGTGCCTTGCTCTGAGTTATAGTGGGGATCCCATGGAGGGTCTGTGTTGAGAAGTTCCCTTTTCTGGGGCGGAGACAGTTAGTGTCAGAGCCCTGGGCAGAGGCAGTGGCTTGATTGATGCCTTACTGAATCATGGTGACTTCAGAGACGATGTGGAAGCCCCACTGGATGATTTCTGTCTCAGGACTAATCCAGCCCTTGGCTGGGCATGTGCCCTTGTGCCTCCTCATTCAGAGCCTGGACCCATGTAAGGACCTGGCTGGGAGGGTGCTCCCCCTCAGGCATTGTGCCCCCTACTGCCTCACAAGGACTCCCAGCACAGGGCCTGGACCTCCCCTTTTCTCTGGCTTCAAGATTATGTTCAAGACATCCTGGGGCAGAAGTTGGCCGGCAAGGTGCTCCGCGTGATGGTGCTCCGTGTGATCCCTGAGAATCAAGGTCACATCTACATCTGCGAGGACGTGTGCATGGCCCGGGATGTGGCCCGCACCTTGATACAGCTGGTGGCTGCCAAGATGAGCCTGAATGAGGATCAGTGGAGGACTGTTTCTTGCCGCTTAAGGTATGGCAGCTGGTATGTGGGCGAGGGATGCAGGTCAAGGCATAGAATGGGAGTCAGACTCATCATTCTGGACCCCAAAGGAGTCCTAGAGGTGGCTGAAGGTCCGAGCTTGGTGGGCCCTAGGTCTGACTGTACATCTCTCAGGTTGCAACCAGAAACTCTTTCTGTTGTTTCCATCTGAAGAACAGAAGCAAAGTCTCCTGGTCTCCCCTCAAGTTTCCTTACTCAGAAAATATCTGTAGCCAAATGTTCCAAAGCAGGCAGGGATGTGAACATCGCAGACAGCTCAATATTCATTGAGCATATACTGTGTGCTGGGAGTTAAGATAGTAAGCAATACAGGCCTAAAATTCCTACCTGGAAGGAGCTTACATGCTTGTAGGGCTGACAAAGCAAAATTAGTAAAATGTGTAGTGCTTTGGAGAAAAATTAATCAGGATTCCGAACAGAGTTGGAAGGGTATCACTTAAACAGTGTAGTCAAGGAAGGCATCACTGAGAAGGGGACATTTGAGAAAAGATCTGAAGGAGGTGAGAAGTGAGCCCTGTGAGTAGAGAAGAGAGTGAGAAGACAGAGTGCTGGACTGTTCTGGAGGGAGCAGCATGTACAAAGGCCCTGGCGTGAGGCTTAGTCTGATGTGTTGGAAGAAAACCCGGCGATCACAGGCATTTCCCAAAATGTGCTCAGTGGGTTGGTAGATATTTGCCATGAGAAACGTTTCAAGGAAGGTCAAAGACATTTGGGACACGTGCAGCTGAGCATAGACAAAGCTGTTGCTTAACGCCAGACTTCCATCCTCTGCTCTGCGTGTGCATCCAGCTCTTCAAGACTGGCAGAAAGTGTGCAATAAATGTTTCCCAAACTCAGAACCCACTTTTTTTTTTTTTCAACATCAGAGCCCACATCTCCTGGAGCATCTGGCAGGACAAGCCCTAGGCAGGCTTTACCAGGTTTTATTACCCAAGATGGGAGGGGAGGTCTGCACCACAGCAGGTGCTGGCAGAAATGGAAGCAATTCCAAGTGAGATCCAAGCATAACAAAGCATGACAGTTGGGAAGGTAAATTCTGTTGAGTGTGGGTATGATGGGGGAGTTGGGGCTACCGCGGGGGCTCTTCCTAGACCAGACCTGATGATGAGTGGAAGATGGTTGGACCAACAGAGCTGATGCATCTTCTCTGTTTTCCCCTAAAGAGCCAGAAGCGCTATCAGGAAAACATCTTTGGTGCTTTATTTTATTTTTTTTTTAATAGAGGCATGTTTTTATTTATTTGTTTGTTTGTTTGTTTTGTTTATACATGCACTGGGTACAGTCAGAAGCGCGGGAGGGTGAGAGAATTCACCAGAGCCAGAGCGGGGAGCAGAGCAGGCAGAAGGACCGAAGTACACTGCTGAGGGGAGCAGCGGGCGGCAGGAGAGGTCTGCGCGCCATGTGGGACCCTCCTCTGGTGGCCGGGGAGCAGCCAGGGATCGAACCGGCGCTGCAGAGGCCGCGGGCAGCTTCGCAACCCAGCGCTCAACCGCTGCGCCATCTTTGGTGCTTTATTTCCCTATGAGAAGAAAAAGGGTGCGGCAGCAGAGCAGCCCAGTGACATCAGATCTCCCGCAGCCCACATAAGAAGTTGAAGTGCAAGCACGGGATTGAGGATGGCCACAGCTCTTGATGATCTGCGGTCACAGGAGTGGAGGGAAATTCCGTCTCCGAGCCTCACCTCTTACTTCCCCATCTCCTTGTTCCCCAAATGCTTTACTTGACCTAGTACCAAGTAGCAGCCTGGACTGAGTGGAGCCTCCCCGTTTCCATGGAGACCAAATCTGCTGTGTCAGGCCTGGCAAGTGGGTGTGAAGGAAGCAACTGTCTGAGCGCACCACCTCGAGTGACCGCCAGGAGGCGATGTCGCGCCACTCTGTATATAGCTGCCCCCTGTACAGTTATTTATGCCTCGTATTAAGCAAAACAAGAACCCAGTCTCTCCCAAGGACTCTTGGGCCTTCCCTGTCTCATTCCTGATGGAGGTTATTATATGAAAGGCATTTTACTTTAACCACATTGATGTCTTAGGGGTGGGGTGTTACATAGAGCGGGGCCTGGTGGTCCTACAACCTGGACAAGCGGGGCTTCCCACCAGGCCACGCTTCTCCCCACATCTGAAAAGCCTGTGGGGCCAGGAGGTACAGGTCAGCCCTGGGGCCTGGCCGCACAGCAAGCCAGGGTGTTGGCACAGCCTCTGACCCAGCCTGACCTTAGAAGCCAACATCCCTCCCTGGGCCACTAATCATGAGAGTTTAGCCAAAATGATTTGGCACCTGCCCTGGTGAGATCAGGCTACCTTTCAGACTTGGCAGCAGTGAGGGAAATCATTTCTCTTGGGGGCGGAGCCACATCTATTCCCAGAGAGAGCAGGGAGTGTTAGGGGGAAAAGGATGTCCCAAAGCAAATTCCATATAGGCTTTGTGGACTCCACCCCCACCCCAGGTCAAAGCCAAAGACACTGGGAACTCCAAATCCCATCACCACCAAAGGGAAGGTGGCTGGGACCTGAGGGTGGGGTTAAGCAGCCAGGTGGATACAAAAGGCAGACACATGGGCTTTGGGGGCTCTCTCCATTTTTGGGCTCTTGGCCAGCAGCAGCTTCCGGCCAGCTCTGAGAGTGACTTTGGGTTTCCAGGTCGTCGGATCGGGTAGGAAGCATTAAAGACCTTATTTCCCTATTTTCTCCCTGAGTTGTACATTTTCCTTATTTCCTTTTCTCTTGTAAATAAACCTTTTATTAACCCTTTGGCGTGTGTCTGTAGTAGAGTATTCATAAGTCTCTTTAAAGCGCGCGGGTGAGGACCCACAGTCAGGAACCCGTTTAATATCGGGGTTGCTCTATAACAGCAGGACTCAGCAGGGCTGGGGTGCTGGTCAGCTCAGTCTGGTCCCAGCTTGGGGTGGCCCCTGCTCCCCTGGCTTCCTGGCCCTTTCTCCCCTTCTCTGCCTCTCCCTCCTCCTCTCCTGCCTCCCTCATCTCAGTCCCTCCCTTGCTCCTCACCTGCCCTCTTGCTCTCCTCTCCCTCCATCCTCCCTTTCCCCCTTCTCCTCCCCTGCTCCCTTCTCCCCCTTACCTCCTGCCTGTAGCTGCTCCCCTGGAGCAGGGAGGGTGGGTGAGAAAGGAGTTTGTCAGTCTCTGATGTCCTGGCAAAGCCTCTGAGCACCACTGCCAAGAACAGCCACCAGGACCTGTGCCCTCCCATGGTCACAGGCACACAGATGCCAGGATCTGGGATCTCGCTGTGGGTCTGCTACTCCTAGGCAGCCTATTCGGCCGCCATTTTGTCATCTATAGTTCTAAATCCTAAACAAGCTCAAATGTCCGAGCCAGTTAGGCACAGGAGCCCAACCCTTTGGAGTGCCCTTCAAATCAAAGAGCACAAAGCTGGATCACACTGGAAAGGTTAAGCATCACAAGGCATGTCCGGAGTGCCAGCAGGGGATGTATAACAAGAGACCCCAGAAGCTGATCAGTGGATGCCTTGTTGATAAGATTAAAACCAGGGTGGGGAATTTAGGGTGTGATCTCAATGAGAACACTAAGTTGTCAGGCAGGTAAGAGCCTGGGGGCACACTCACAATCCCTAATCTTCTACACCCTTCCCCTTTCTTTAATTTCCTCCCCCTTAATCTGCTTTTGCTCCTGCACCCTTACAGCAATGCTGTGTATGAATGAAAAGGCCAGGATCTTGCTCTTCAGCAGAATCCTGCATTGTGTAGCCTGCTCCACGACTGCCATTTCTTTGTCAGTGTGGTGTTGCCTGACACAACATCTCACTACCCTGTAGTCGGACAAAGAGGGGCTGTGGCAGGGCTGGGACTCTGCATTGCTAGTGGGCTGCCAGGACTGGGCTTTGCGCCCCCAACTCCCCTGGCGCTGGATCTTGCTGGCATGGCAGGATGAGTTGGCATCACCCAGACACAGAGCCAGGCCCCCTGCATGGCCCAGTGACTGGCAGGCCCCCCACCACTGAGCCACTCCCACCACCCCTAGGCCCCAGTACAGGAACCCTCTTGAGACAGGGCAAGCTAGGGCTATTAGGCAGTTTTAGGACAGTGCAAGAGGGGACCTTTGAAGAATTCAGGAAGGCTTCAGAGATAAGGAGGAGCAAGGAAATGAAACCAATTCCACTGGGAAAAACAAACATCCCAGCACCACAGATAATCTTGTTAAGGATGGTCCTGGTTTTCTTCAGATGATAAGATAAAGTGTAAAGATGCTCACCGGGAGGGCTAGACCATAAAGATAAAGATATAACAAATGGGGAAAGACAGACCTGTTAGATAAGGAATGTGAAGATCCCCCACTCAGTAGCAAATTAAGTGAGACAGCCGAAAACTGACCAATCACAAATAGACTGGTGGAGCTTTAGAATAATCAGGGAAAGAAAGTATATATTCCCTGAGACACGACTTCACTTTGGCTTCCTTGCCCCTCCCAGGCCTGGTTCCCTGGCCTGGGAGTCCCACTTTATTTCTGTTTGTTAGGGGGAAAAGGATGTCCCAAAGCAAATTCCATATAGGCTTTGTGGACTCCACCCCCACCCCAGGTCAAAGCCAAAGACACTGGGAACTCCAAATCCCATCACCACCAAAGGGAAGGTGGCTGGGACCTGAGGGTGGGGTTAAGCAGCCAGGTGGATACAAAAGGCAGACACGTGGGCTTTGGGGGGGTCTCTCCATTTTTGGCTCTCCGCCAGCTCGCAGCATCCGGCCAGCTCTGAGAGTGACTTTGGTTTCCAGGTCGTTGGATCGGGTAGGACGCATTAAAGACTTTATTTCCCTATTTTCTCCCTGAGTTGTACATTTTCCTTATTTCTTTTTCTCTTGTAAATAAACCTTTTATTAACCCTTTTGCGTGTGTCTGCAGTAGAGTATTCATAAGTCCCTTTAAAGCGCGCGGGTGAGGACCCACAGCCAGGAACCCGTTTAATATCGGGGTTGCTCTATAACAGCTTGGCGCCCAACGTGATTTGCAAGTTTCACCCATGGTTGACCAGCCCAAAGTAATTTTTCTTGCGTTGGTCACCATAAAAGCGCATTAGGTCTGCAGGACTCGCAGTGAAACTCTTTGTTTCACGTCTTGAAAAGTTCCCCCCCCCCCCATACGGCTGTTGTGGGTGTGGTTTTTGACCCAAACGTGGCCTCAACCATGAACTTCAGCAGTTTAATCCCTAACTTGAGTTCTTTCAGTTTTTTTCCGGCCTTGAATTTAAGTAGCCTTTTTCCATTAAATATTACCACCAGTTTGATAAGTGTAAATAATTGGATTAGACCTAGCTTATGGCACGTGATTTTAATTCTGTATACATATGTGAATGGTTTACAAGCCATCCCTTTGCAGTCTGTGCTTCTAGGTGTTTTTTTGGTAATGTGCATAGGCGCCATGTGCTACATTCTTGTTTCTATGAGAAGTAGTGGTTGTACTTCACCTACTGAGAATGTGCTGCAACAAATTCAAGCTCTTAACTTAGCGATGAAACAACAAAATCAGACTTTTGAGTCAGCTTTTCAAAACATGCAGGATCAAGTGCAACGACAAAATCAGACATTTGAGTCAGCTTTTCAAAGCATGCAGGATCAAGTGCAACGACAAAATCAGGCTTTTGATTCAGCTATTGGCAGTGTGAGGGACAAAAATCGTAACGTTTTTGAGTCCGCCTCTAAAAGTGTGCAGGACCAGATACAGGCCGCCCTCCATGAATGGGATATGACACAGAAGAAGGCTAGAGTAATGGTGCAGAGAAGAGATAAATGTTCTCCTTCCCATGAGGACTGCAGAAGGGCAGAGTTAGAAGAGGAGGAAGAGATTCATATGCCAAATACCTTAAACTCGGGACAAAGGCCTTCTCCACGTGAAGTGGCCCCTCCCGCACAGACTCCTGAGGCTTCAGGACAAGGGCCTTCACCACGTGACCAGGCCCCTCCTGAGGCCCCTCCCGCACAGATTCCTGAGGCTTCACAGCCTCCATTGCCCTCCAGGGAGGTAGTTATCATGGCGTCTCCTCCCCACACTAGGAGCGGCACCCATTTGGGCAGTAACGACCGCTCTGTGGCAGGACAGTTTCCTCTTCGCCAGCTGCCGATAGGTGGTGTGAATGAAGAGGGGAGACCTGCTGGGTACTTTTGGTCGCACCGTCCTTTTTGCACCGGGGACCTCCTAAATTGGGAGAACTCTGTTCCCCCGTACCGGCAGGCTCCTAAGAGGATGGCAGACTTGTTTGCCTCCGTTTTTCTCTCCCACCGCCCTAACTGGGCAGATATACAGATGATGTTACAAGTTTTACTAGATCTAGATGAGCGGAGGATAGTAGTGAGGAAAGCCAGGGAGGAGGCTGAACGTCTCTGCCAACAGGATAGCCAATCCCCAGAGCCACAGATTGCTGTTCCAGAGGTAGATCCTAAATGGGACCCCAACAATCGAGGAATGGCGAAGTTGGATCTGAATAAAAAATGTTTATTGGTAGGACTGGAGCAGGGAATCCCCAAACATAAAAATGTTAACAAATTATTAGACCTTACACAAGGGGCTAATGAGGATCCATCAGAGTTCCTTGAGAGGATTATTCAGACGTATACAGACCACACGGATATAAATCCGGATGCCCCAGAAAATGCTCGTTTGTTCACTATGGTGTTCATCACATATTGTGCTCCAGACATAAGGAAACAGTTAGCAAAGGTAGACGGCGTCACAGAGATGAGTCCGTCCCAGGTAGTGGACTTAGCATTTAAGGTTTATAATAATAGAGAGAACAGGAGAGAGGACAGGAGACCGAAACCTGCGACAGTTTTTGTACAAAGAGAGCACAGGCCAGGGTTTCGGGGAAACAGTAATGGACAGAGATGTGAACCCCTAGGAAGAAATCAGTGTGCTTTCTGTAGGGAAGAGGGACATCGGAAGTACAGTTGTCCCAGGTTACAGGGAAGCGGCAGACGCGGTAATTACAGAAGGCAGGATAGAAAACTGCAGACACCACGACAGGATGATTCACGTAGGGGTTACAGGAGGGAATATAGGAGGAGTACATAGAACCAGGAACCAAGGAGAGAGGAAAGAAGACAGATGTTAGCATAGAGTAGAGGCCCAGATGATGATAGGGAATACGGACGGAGAAGGAATCGAGAGCACAGCACAGAGGACAGTAGACCAGTGATAGCACAGAGTAGGGTCTCAGGTGAAGATAGGAGGGAATATAGACAGAGTAGAGGAATCGGGAGCCAAGTGTGGAGGAAAGGAGACAAATGAAAGTTCATGGAGAAGGTTCAGATGAAGAATAGGGGTGCCCAGGGGTTCCACTAGATCTTAAACCCATCAAAATAACCCCCTCGGAGCCCTGGGTAACCCTCGCTGTGGGGGATCGTCTGATTGATTTCTTGGTGGACACTGGAGCAACATACTCAGTTTTGAATTCGAAATTAACTAAAATGAGCAAAAAGACTGCAGCAGTCATTGGGGTTACAGGGAAGTCACAACAGACACCCTTCCTGCAACCTTTGGAGTGCCGGCTGGGCACCACACAGCTCCAGCACAGCTTCCTATACATGGAAGAGTGTCCAATCCCTCTCCTTGGTCGTGACCTTTTAAGTAAGCTTAATGCACGAATTATATTCTCACCAAAACATCAGAGGCTTCACCTACAGGTTCCTCCAGAGCATGCTCTGCGGTTCCAGATGTTGCTTACTCAAGATGCTCCACCAAAAAGTGAAATTTTACCTCCAGAAATTGTTGAAAGAGTAAGTAAGTGGGTTTGGGCTGATGGAACCCTAGGACGTGCGAAAAATGCGGAGACTGTAAGGATAGAAGTGATAGAGGGGAGCAAAACCCCGAGGAGGAAACAATACCCCTTAAGGGAGGAGGCCTTGAGGGGAATTGAGCCAGTATCGAAAAGGTTCCTTCAATCTGGACTCATTCGGCCCTGTCGCTCACCGTACAATACTCCAATTCTGCCAGTGAAGAAACCCCATACAGGCGAGTACCGTTTTGTCCAAGATTTAAGGGCTATTAATGACATTGTTCAGGATTTACATCCCACTGTGCCTAATCCGTACACCCTATTAACTGCTATACCTGGTGACTATGGGTGGTTTTCAGTATTAGACCTGAAGGATGCCTTTTTCTATATCCCAATTGATGTCCAGGATCAACTGCTTTTTGCCTTTGAGTGGCAGGACCCTAAGTCCAAGAGCACTCTCCAGTATTGCTGGACTGTGCTTCCACAGGGATTTAAGAACTCCCCAACTATTTTTGGGGAAATACTGGCCAGGGATCTCAGGAAGGTTCAACTAAACCAGGGTGTCTTATTGCAATATGTAGATGATTTATTGATTGCAAGTCCAGACTACGAATCTTGTCTGGAAAATACCATAGTGGTACTGAACCACCTGGCAAAATGTGGCTACAAGGTGTCACCTAACAAGGCACAGATATGCAAACAAACTGTGACATAATTGGGGTTTGAAATCAAGAAAGGCAGACGGAGCCTGATGACGGAAAGAAAACAGGTAATTTCAGCCCTTAGAATCCCCAGTAACCGGTGACAGATGCGCAGATTTTTGGGTATGGCTGGGTTTGGTAGGATTTGGATTCCTAATTTTGGACTAATAGCAAAACCTTTACATGATGCTCTCAAAGGCCTGGACTCCGAACCTTTGTCTTGGACTCCGGAATGTCAAAAGGCTTTTGATGAAATAAAAGTAAAGTTGATTTCAGCACCAGCATTAGGACTTCCAGATCTTAGGAAGCCATTCAGACTTTATGTACATGAGAGACAGGGGGTTGCCCTAGGAGTGCTGATCCAATTGTTGGGACCAGAAATGCAGCCCGTTGCATATCTGTCCAAACAGTTGGACCACACCACTAAGGGATGGCCTTCATGCTTGCGTGCTGTGGCTGCCACTTGTGACCTCCTACATGAGGCAGAGAAGTTTACATTGGGTCAGCCCATCACTGTGTGTGTGCCACATCAGGTCTTGACATTGCTAGAGCAGAAGGGTGGACTTTGGTTAACTGCTGGGCGAATGGGAAAATATCAAGCAGCTCTGTTGGACAATCCTAATGTGAAACTGCAGGTTTCTAATTCCCTGATTCCTGCCAAACTGCTTCCAAGCAATGCAGACGGACTTGAGGATGACACTTTAATACATAACTGTTTAGAAACCACAGACACAGTGTATGCCAGCCGACCAGATCTAACGGACCAGCCTCTGCCGGATCCAGAGTGGGTGCTATTTACAGATGGCAGCAGCTTCATGGATCAAGGCCGTCGATGTGCTGGATATGCAGTGATGACGCTCCAGAACACCGTGGAAGCCAAGGCTCTTCCGGCAGGTACATCAGCACAGAAAGCCGAATTAATAGCCCTGATCCGTGCCTTGGAACTCTCAAAAGGTAAAAGAGTCAATATATTTACTGACTCAAAGTACTCTTTTATGATTCTCCACATGCATGGGGCCATTTGGAAGGAGCAGGGACTTCTTACGGCTAGCAACAAGGATGTCAAATACCCATTAGAAATCCTGGCCTTGTTAAAGGCAGTAGCTTTACCATCAGCTGTCGCTGTGATGCACTGTCCTGGCCACCAAAAGGGTGGGTCTGACTTGGCAAAGGGCAACAGGGCAGCTGATCGGGCAGCTAAGGCCGCTGCCCGTTCTGCCCTCCAGGGTGCACTCATCCCTCTTGTGGACCTGACTCAGTATGCTCCTGAATCCACCGAGCGGGATGAGGAGAGAGCTCGTGCATGGGGATTTACTGAGTTTGACCCCAGCTCTACTTGGAGAGTAAACTCCCATGGGATGATACTCCTCCCGGAGGCCCTGGTATATCCGGTGCTAAAACATCTTCACGAAGGATCCCACTATGGGAGAGATGCCTTATTAGAAACTGTGCGCCCATATTTGAAGGGACCATATTTGCATAGAATAGCACAACGGATCACCCGAGGTTGTCAACTATGTGCCAGGAATAACCCCAAGACTGACTCCCACCCTAAAGCCGTTGGGGTTCAATATTGAGGCAAGTGCCCTTTTGAGGACTGGCAGGTGGACTTTACACAAATGCCTAGAACAACAGGCAACTTCAAATACCTGTTGGTTTTTGTGGATACGTTCTCGGGATGGGTGGAAGCATTTCCCACAAAGACGGAAAAAGCTTCCCAGGTTGCAAAACAGCTGCTAAAGGAGACAATTCCTCGCTTTGGGTTGCCGGATTCTATCCAGAGTGATAATGGGCCGGCATTTGTCTCTGACGTCACTCATGCAGTAAGCAGTGCGTTACAGATCAACTGGAAATTGCATGCTGCATGGAGACCACAGTCTTCTGGACAAACGGAGAAAATGAACCACACCTTAAAGAAAACCTTGGCAAAACTGTGCCAAGAAACACAGCTTCGTTGGGACCAGGTACTCTCCCTTGCCCTCCTCCGCATAAGAGTGGCACCTAGAAGTGGGCTACAATTAAGCCCCTTTGAAATTGTGTTCGAAGACCCTTCCAGGCCTCAGTTCTAAAAGCCAATCCGGAAATAGCTCAAGATTGCCGGATCACACAATATGTGAAACACATCCAGGAGGTTCTGGCAGTAATTCATAACTTTGCAACCTCGAGAATCTCTATGCCTCCTGATCAACCATTGCATCCCTTCAAACCTGGAGATCAGGTCTTACTGAAGACCTGGCAGAGTGGGGATGCCCAAAACCAGTTGTCAGAAAAATGGACTGGTCCATATGACGTTTTGCTAAGCACACATACTTCTCTGAAACTTGCAGGTATAAAACCCTGGGTACATCATTCCAGAGTTAAGAAAGCGCCAGAAGGAACTGACCCAGAGACGAAGTCCCATTGGTCTTGTGAACCCATTGAAGACTTGAGATATTTATTTAAGAAACAGAAAGAAACTTGAATGTTACCGACTTCTTTTCCAGTTATTGTTGCAGGATACCTAAGAACTCGTTTTTTTTTTTTTCTGAAGGAACCCTGAGAAAAAAAACTAACATGCTCTAACCAATCTCTTCCTTTCAAAGTTTAGGAGATGTGAAATAACATCTAGGATCATGCATATGGTGACAGTATTTTTTTTTACATAGAAAGGTTTTTAATCTTCATTTTGTTATTTCCTATCAACTTTTGGTTTTTTTTACTTTGAAGTTTTTTTTTCTGCTTGTTTTTTTTTATTGTTACATGGCCTATCAGACAAACTGCAGTTGTATGGGATATCCCACGCGTGATGAATGGTAACTAAAGAGCTCTTTGTGTCTATGTGTTGTCTGTCTGTATGTCCTTGTGTCTAACCGTCTTGACCTCCAGTGATCGACAAATTGGTATACATGGTGCCCATAGATGTTGGGGGAAAAAAAAAAAGAGAGTCTCCAGTTATGAGAAAAACAAAAAGTTATGGTTTGATTGTCAACATTGTGCTACTGAACTAAGCCGGTGCCTTCATAGAGATTGAATATTGTTGTTTCTGTTAATTTTCTGATATTTATGGCAAAGCTTCCCAGAAATCTAAATTCAAGTACAAATTTGGTAGCCTGTCATTTGACTGATGCAAGGAAATTTTGTGGAACCTCAGTAGAGCTCCTGAGACACTCCACAAAGTTTCTCCTTTTCCTCCTGGGAAGGCATTACATGAATTTGTTCTATTTGGCTTTTACCTAATGAAGTAAAACTGGAAGAGAAGCATTGTCACTTGGGAAAATGGTAAAACTTTGGTATGTACAAAATGTTAACAGTAGTATCTGGTATGTATGTAAATTGTCAAGGGTGATAGTCACCTTGTAATATTATATAATTCAATTGTTTCACATCTACAGAAATTGTTTCTGGAAATTTAGGGGAGAAAACGTCTCAACAGATTCCTATTGATGGAACTGTTGAGAGTAAAAACTTTCCTACAAAGGACTGAATAGACCTGGAAATACACCTGACATTTACTAAGGTTTCTTTGACATAATACTGGAAATTTTTTATGCATTCTGTCCTGAATCCATGAAGTATTTGTTTTGTTTTGTTTTGTTTTGTTTTGTTTTGTTTTGTTTTGTTTTGTTTTGTTTTGAGTAACCAGGATCTGCAGAAAGGTTGCAATTTTTTTCCCAGCAAAGCTAACTTGTCACATTTTCTCTCCCCTTGATACCAACACAGCATACAAATAGTGGTAGTAATTTTTGCTACTTATTTCAGAGTCTGTTTTTGCATAACTTCCATAGGGATTTTGTCTGTTTTAACAAAAAAATTGGACGTGAGTTTGATTGTGTGGCTTTGTGTGGAGTTCTTCCAGAAAGTTGAAAAAGAGCTGAACCAAGAAGAGGAGAACCTGTTTGCCTTGTTTGTAGGGTTCCAGAGACCTCCAAAGAAGGTGAGGGAGCTTGCCTCCATTGGCAGGACTGGACAACCCGGCCAATGAAAATGCCCTGGTACCCTCGAGAAGAGGAAAGCCCAGGTGGAGTCTGATGAGACCAACGTTATACCTGAAGCATACATCGACTGGATGCCACCGGTTCGCTCTGATCCTGTATGGAATATTTCAACAAAGCCAGCTAAAAATTGCTGTTAGTTATTTCTACCCTGTGATTTTATGCAAAAAATAGGAAAAATGGTTTAAAATAGATTTAGTTTGCAAACTTTTGCTTTGCTGTTAAAAGTTTGGGATCAAGGTTGAGAAAATTTGTGTTTTTACATCAGTTGAACCATTTTAAGATTTTTTTTCCTGTAATTTTTACATATCTGCTGTCTTGTTTTGGCTAACGCCTCCAGATTTTTTTTTTTTTTGGCTTAAACTGATGAACTATTTTTCCTGGAGTGGAGGACTTTTGCTTTCCACAATGGACAAATACCTGGAGAGACTGGTTTTCTTTCACACTGGAACCTGACAAAATGTTCATCTGAGACTGCATCCCAACCTCCATATATTCGATCTTCATCACCATGGAAATGGTGGCAACAAGTGAAAGGGGGGAATTGTTAGGGGGAAAAGGATGTCCCAAAGCAAATTCCATATAGGCTTTGTGGACTCCACCCCCACCCCAGGTCAAAGCCAAAGACACTGGGAACTCCAAATCCCATCACCACCAAAGGGAAGGTGGCTGGGACCTGAGGGTGGGGTTAAGCAGCCAGGTGGATGCAAAAGGCAGACACGTGGGCTTTGGGGGGCTCTCCATTTTTGGCTCTCTACCAGCTCGCAGCATCCGGCCAGCTCTGAGAGTGACTTTGGGTTTCCAGGTCGTCGGATCGGGTAGGACACATTAAAGACTTTATTTCCCTATTTACTCCCTGAGTTGTACATTTTCCTTATTTCTTTTTCTCTTGTAAATAAACCTTTTATTAACCCTTTTGCGTGTGTCTGTAGTAGAGTATTCATAAGTCCCTTTAAAGCGTGCGGGTGAGGACCCACAGTCAGGAACCCGTTTAATATCGGGGTTGCTCTATAACATGTTCTTTTTCTTCTCAATAAACTTTTTCTACACAAACCTGCCTCTTCTCGCTTGCTTGCCTGAGCATCTGCGAAGTTCCTGCTGCGGCTTCGTGAGACACCAACCCGTGGGTGGTCTAGCGGCTAGGGCTCAGCACTGCCCTGAAGCCTGGAATCCGTTCCTGGCTGGGAGACTAGGCCTGACAATTCCGGCATCACTCTTAACACAGACAGGCCTCTTCTGAGTTACCCTCTCCCAACCCTACCTGCTGCCTCCTCCCACTGAGACATGGGGAACCGGAGGAAGGAGGGTTCGGGCCCATCTCAGAAGCAGCAGTGTTTCCTCTGTTCACCTGTCACCAAGCCTCCCCAACAGAGCTCCCTGCCCCAATGGAGCTGGCCTGTCTCTTCACACCTTGGGGGATTTGTGGGGGATCCATGGGAGCAGGTGGGGCTATCTGGACACTCCTGATCAAAGTGAAGCAAGGAGCAAACTTTCCCTCCATGGTCCTTGGCCAGGACACCCTCCCCCTAATTCCAGAGATGCCAAAATGTCCCCTCACATTGAATAAGCCACACCATCCCAGGCCTGTGCCAAGCGTTTTCTTTATTTGAGGGACATGGGATGGCGGGGGAGGGGAGGGGGGTCCGAGGGCTCTGGGACAGAGGAGGTGCTGGTGAGCAGACCGAGACAGCAGCCCCCCAGCTTTCACCGCCAGGGTCAGGGATCCTGCCTATGTCTGCACCTGGGTCAGTTGGATGTCACCCCCCACTTCCATGGTGTCGATGGCCCACAGGTCATTCACGCGGTGCTTGTATTCACACAGGTGCTGACCGTTCACTGCCACCTTCAAGCAGCCGCTTTCACACAAGATCCACACCTGGGCAGAGAGGCCGTCGTTGGCGCCCCGCTTGGGAAGTCCTCAGCGCTAAGCGCAGGCTCCTGTGTCCCCAGCCCAGCAACCCGCTTCCTCAAGCCTCCCTTCAGCCCCAACCTGCTTTCTAGCCCCGCACAAGAATTCGCTCCTCACTGAACACTTGGCCTCAACTTCCCAGGCCTCATCACGCTGTGTCCCTCGCCAAGGTCGCCCTTCCTGCCCTGCACACATGGGGGCGCTGGGAACCCCCTGGGGGATTCACAGCCCTTCCAGGCAAGCCTTCCCTGCCTTTCCTGCCTCCTCACTGCCTCCCAGTCCAGCCGTGCTCCTCCCAGGCCTGTCCTGCCCTCCTCCCTCTCCTACTAGACCTTGACCCAGCGGGGCTCAAGCACCCAGTCCTCAGCGCCCAGCACTCTCGAGTGCTCAGAGCCGGCGCTGCCATGTCCGGAGGTACCAGGTCCACCCAACACTCCCTCAAGGTGGCTGGGCCCCGCTGCGGGGCAGGGCTCAGTCTGTCACAAGCGCCACTTCATTTCACCCTAATAACGGGCTCTATGGCCAGCGGCCCCAGGTCGTTTTTTCGAGGAGGAAATTGAGCCCAGAGCAGTAAAGCCACCTGCTCAAGGTCACACAGCTCCCTAGACTCAAGCTGGGGCTCTCTGGCTTGAAACACCCCAACAGACTGTGTGAACATCCAAGCTCCTTCCCTGGTCCTCGAGGCCCACACAGTCCTTTTCAAGGCTGGGGCAGAAAACTAGGGCATGTTTTCAAACACAGATGCCCAGACCCTTCCTTCTTTGGCCGGGGACCAGGTCAGGCATTGATTTTTCTTTTTTAAACTCTGCAGGTATTTGAGTGTGTGGTCAGGGCTGAGACACCAGCCCCGTGTGAGGGGCCTCCAGTGACACCCCCAACCCTTCCCCCTCTCCCCTGCAGCCCTGCCTCCCTGATCCCAGAGAGCCCAGGCTCGGGGCTCTGCACATGGTACCTGCCGCTTCCACCCACTGAGAAGGTGCCCTCAGGCCTTTGCTTGGCTCAGTCCTTCTGCCATTGAGGTCTCAACTGAACTGTGGCACCCGTGCCAGCCGGCAGTCCCCAGGCCAGGCAGGTGCCTCGGCCAGGCAGGTACCTCGGCCACGGGCTGCGCCCCCCCCTGCTCCTGTGCTGCTCTCTGCATGGTGCCTGTTGTGCCTGCAGGGAGCTGCCCCCACCCTTGCTGGTTCTTCCTCCACCTAAACTGTAACCTCAGCAGGGGCAGGGCCGCCTGAGCTTCCTGCTGTGCCCCAGCCCCTGGCTACTCTGCGCAGAGGGGCCCTCAGTCCCAGAGCAGATGAGGGATTGTTGGGTGAGGAAAAGCATGACGCCTCCTTCTGGATGTGTTTGGTCACTTTGGGGCTCCATGAGCGGAGGCAAGTAACCTGCACTTGTGAGTTTATTTCCTCACCTGTGAAAGGGAGCCAGCACCACCCACCGTCTGTGGGAAATACTTAGAACAGAATCTGTTGCCCACTTTCTCTTTAGGGTCCAGACCTCACCTCAGAGGCATCAGCTCAAACCAATAAAAGAACCCCCAATCCCCATGTCCTTCAGTGGCCCCAAGAGAGCTCCTCTGAGTCCAGGCTTCGGGACCTTACCTGGAAGCCTTGGCCACGGGTGAAGGGCATTTTTTGGGGCAGGTTTCTCTCCTCAGATCCCCAACAGCTGTTGATCTGGGTGTTTCGGACCACAGCATTTTCATTGAATCGGGGGTTCAGGTGGAAGGCGATGTCACCCCCAGAGTGCAGGTTGATGTAGAAACTGGGGTGAGGTGGGGTACTCACATGCACCTCCTCAGCCTACTGGGCCTCCCCAGCCAGCCCAGAGCCTTGGGGATAGCCAGAATAGCGGGGCTGCCTCCTCAGGGAGAGGCCTGGCTTACCTCTGCGCCCTGGGCAGGACACTGCCTGACACGACGAGGTTCTTCAATGGGTACAGCCCTCCAGGGATGGCAGCAAAGAAAGGCAGGGTCTAGACAGGGGGAGGGGCCGGGCAGGTCACCAGGGGCAGCCAGAGCCCAGCCCTGCTGCACGGGGCCCTTGGTACCAAGTCCCAAGAATGCAGAGTGTCAGCTGAGCTGACTACCACACCTAGAGTAGTGTGTTTTTGTGGAAGAGTCCATGGTCGCTTTATTTGATGCACTAAATGCTCAAGGAAGTTTGTTCAGCCTTCCTCAGGGCAGGGGGCTTAAACTGTCACCAGAGGCACTTTGGCCAGACGCAGAGGGTAGCTGACTGAAGGGGACGGCCTCCCTTCACGGTCAGGGGACATTACAGTGGAAAGCACCTGTCAACACTCTCCTTACTTACTGGCTGTTTGAAGAACGTCAGCTGACTGAAGCGCCGCCTTTAATTTTGTGAGCTGCCCTTCACCCCCACGCTGCCCAATGCAAACCAAACCTCCTCACCTCCCAGGGCAACCACTTACGTAAGTTGGGTTGGGGTACACCATAGGTGGGATGATAGCGTTCTGTTGAAAGAGACCAGGAAATCCAGTGTGGGCATGTGTGCCCATGACCCCCACACAGTCTAGGGGTGCTCCAATGTGAGCCTGGGGTCCTGAGGCTTCAGCCCTTAAATTCTCCCAACCCCTCCCTCTCATGTCAGCCATGATAGTCCTTCCTGCCCTGTCCCCCAGCCCCACTGTGGTCCTCAGCCTCCCCAGCACATCCAACAGGTAGCCCCACTATCCCCAAGCTTCTGACAGGAGAAGGAGAATCTCCTTCAGCCTGTGACCAGCAGTGACATCTCTGGGACTTATTCTCAGGAGGCAGGGCCACGAATCTCACTTCCAAGGGCCACTGCACCCCCTTTTAAGTGCCAGAAGGACAGGTTTTCCTGCTGGTCCCAAGGAGACCCACCCTTTGGGCTGCTGGGTAAACCCAGACTGTCTGCTGTCCCAAGGAAATTTGCCCCCGAGTCATGAGCTAAGACCTAACCCAGATGTCCTCACTCTCCTTGCTGTACTGCTTTCTTCTTAACTCTGGGACTAGAAAACCCAGTTCTTACTGAAGCAGAGCTTCAAGACTTACGGGAAACATCTGTCCAGGGGTGCTGTGCACGGTTTGGAAGACTGTTTGAGTCTAGAATAAAGAACCCGCATTTTAACCAGTTTCACAGGCACCAATGGCAATACCACGAAATGCCACCAGAGGGCAGATGCAGGGCCTCCTCTCGTGGCGCAGCGGGTTGAGCACTTTTCTGGGAAGCTTCCCACAGCCTCTGCAGAGCTAGTTCCATGCCCCGCCGCCTGGGAGGGTCCCGCATGGCTTGCAGACCTCTTCTGCCTCGCCTGCTGCTCCCCTCAGTGATGTATTTCATAACTCTGCCTGTTCTGTTCCCAACTGTGGCTCTGGTGAATTCTCTCACCCTCCCGCACTTCTGACTGTACCCTGTGCTTGTATAAATAAATATTTTTTTTTTTTTTTTAATGAAGAGAGTGAGAGTCAAGGCATAGTGACATCTTCAGGCCCAAGGAGCAAATCTATCATTTCTTCTGGTTTCATAACATCTTTTTTTTTTTTTTTTAAAGATTTATTTATTTATTTGTACAAGCACTGGGTACAGTCAGAAGCACGGGAGGATGAAAGAATTCACCAGAGCCAGAGCGGGGAGCAGAGCAGGTAGAAGGACCGAAGTACACTGCTGAGGGGAGCAGCGGGCGGCAGGAGAGGTCTGCGCGCCATGAGGGACCCTCCTCCGGTGGCCGGGGAGCAGCCGGGGATCGAACCGGCCCTGCAGAGGCCGCGGGCAGCTTCGCAACCCAGCGCTCAACCGCTGCGCCACCGGGGAGGCCCAATAAATAAATCTTAAAAAAAAAAGAAAGAAAGAACAAAACAGGGTGCAGATGCTGGATGGCAAGTGCACCTTGGGCTTGTAACAAAACCCATTACCAGGACCAGACCCTAAAACGGGCAAAGGGGACTATTTCTTCCCTCAAGAAAGCAAGGTCTGGACTAAGTTTCTTCTGGAGAAGAAATTTGGCTGCACTTGTGGCCCCGGCCCATGTTTCCTCTCAGGGGAATTTCCTAGGATGGCCAAGCTTTGTAGGAGGAAGCAAATGTGGGCCTCGGTTTTCTGTGACTGCCGGCAGGACGGCAGTGGCTTGAGCAAAAAGTGTCAATTCAGGCTGTTCTCCAATGCACCAGGGCCAGCCATCCCTCTCCCAATTCACGCCCACCACTCCCACCCCCACCTTGGCCAGGCAGGTGGTCAAGTGGTCCTACCTCACTGCCCACTCCCCTCCCCTTGGGGAGGCCTAATGCCTGGCCACACGTCCTCCTGCTAACCCACAGGAAGACCCAAAACAAAGAGACTCCAAAAAGAGCAAGAGACTTACAAGAGGACTCCCACAGGCTGCCCACACACCTGCAGCCTAAAGGGGATGAGAAAAGCAAAATGGTGGTTAATGTTGGAGCCACACGGCAGTACGATAATGCAGAAATTGTGGGCACAGTCCCAGACTATTGTTCATCTTCCTCTTGCTCCTAAGCAATCCTTCCTGGGCCTGTGGCACCCAGAATCTTATTCACCCTGGCAGGTATAGTACGGTTATGAAACGGGGTGGGGGGTGTCAGGGTTGGAGGAGAGGGCCATCCCCATTGGCTGCTGCAGAGAGGACAATGAGTCTGATGTAGACCATGTCGCTTGCTCAGTTCCCAGAGGCAAGCACATGGCCCCCAGTGCCATTTTTCACCCATAAATTGAAGGCTGGTATTTACTGAAGACCTAGTATGTGCCAGGCTCTGACTTCAGTGCTTCATGAGGGAGGAATCCTCAGCTCCTGTTTCACTGGCAAGACAAACAGACTCAGAAAGGCTAAGCAAGTTGCCCAAGCTCACCCAAGCAGCAAGTGATAAAATCCAACATGGCATCTGTCCTGTCTGACAATCTCCACACTACCCTGCCCTGCCCTGCCAGCGGCAAAGCCAGGCTGCCTGCAGAGATTCCTGGAGGTCCAGCTGTACCTGACAGACCACAGGAAGGCTAGGGAGAGAGACAGCCCTGCCCCTAGCTCCCACTGCTCGAGTGGCTTAAGGAAGGGTCCAGCCTTTCACCTTCGAGTCCAGGAATCTGACCCCATCCAGCAGACTATTCTGGACGCCTTTCTCCTGGCTGTGCAAACTGCAGTCCACATTTATTTCTTATTTGTGCCGCTATTACTATGTAATGAACAGCCCAAGTCCCAGCCAGAGGCTCCTGGGTGTGGGGAGGAGGAGGTGGTGTGGGGGGACAGACACACAGGCACAGGCACAACGGGACAGGTGATGGCACAGCACAGAGATGTACAAAGTCCCGCCTGACGGAGGGAGGGGGCATCCAGCCAACTGCCTGGTGGGAGATGCCAGGAATGATATTTAAATAAAACATCTAAATAGAAAATTTTAAATAGAGCATTGAAGGGCCATTAGGGGTTTGCTTGTGGAGGCTGGGGGTCAAGGCAGGCAAAGGGGGCTTTCAGCATGTACAAAAGTTAAAGGCCAGAGAGAGAGCCTCGGGGGAGCAGGGGAGGCTGCTGGGGGGGCCTTTAAGATTTTTAAGCAGGGAGAAGATGTGGTAAGATGTGTCTGGCAGTGGCTGGGTCTGAGGGAGGGGAACTAGACCAAGGTCCTCGTGGGGAGGCACCAGGTGGCCTGGAGCCAGGCAGAGGCTCCAGGAGGGAGAGTGCTGGCCCGTGGAGAGCCATGGAGGAGGGGAGGGGAGACTCAAGGATGACTCCTCGGTCTCCAGCTCTGGGCTGGGTGGTGTGGCTGAGACAGGGCACCCTTGTGTGACTGGGGTCAGTAGTACTTTTAGGACCCTCTGCTGACTGCTGTTGGGGCCTCTGATTATCACTCACTCACTGTTTGCTCCCCCTGGGCCTAGATGAGAAATGAGAAGGCTTTGAGAATTACACCATGGAGGAGGCAGCTTGGACGGGGCCATGTGGGTGTTCTAAAAACAAAAGGCAGGCATCAGGGGGAGAGAGAAGGGGTGTTGGGGGAGCCAAGGAAGAGAGAAAAGGCAGGAGCAGGGGTAAGAGGGAGAGAGCCTGGCAGGCAGAGAGAGCAGACCGCCACACAGGCAGGACAGGACAGGGGAGGTGTGTCCCTAGAGTCACCTGGCTGGAGATTGGCGGGTACCTTCAGCACCGCACCCCCAGCCTGTGCCAGGTGGACGGTATTACCTGGAAGCTGATGTAGGACAGTTGCACGCAACCATTGACACAGAGAGTGTCTGCACGGTGGTAAGGCACGCGGTGTGAGTATTGCAAGAAGAAGCTCCTGTTCACTGTCACCTGCAGAGAAGAGTCACTTGCACAGGAAAGGGGGACACACCCAGCCTCCAGCACCCACCCCTGCCTCTAGACATGAGCACCTGCCTCTGGTTATCACATCTGTCCCCTTAGGGGAGGACCCCAACCTGCGCAGTGTGTCAGGGACATACCCGTGAGCCCAGGTGCGTGGAGACTGCTTGGCTCTAGTTGTTGGCTTTTAGTTCTGTGGTGTTTGTTTATTGCAGGGTTTGTCTTTGTAATAGTAGCTCACCTGGGGGTTATTCAACATGCGCATTTACGTGTGCATGCAAGTATTCACTGGGAACCAAGGAGAGGCGACTTTCGGCTGCCCATTGAGGGGTTGGGAACTTCCATGTTTCTATATACAGATAAACTCGCCCAACTGCCTGAACCCAAGGCCTAACTCTGTTTTTTCTTTTTTTTTTTTTTAAAGATTTATTTGTTTGTTTGTTTGTTTGTTTGTTTGTTTGTTTGTTTATACAAGCACTGGGTACAGTCAGAAGCACGGGAGGGTGAGAGAATTCACCAGAGCCAGAGCGGGGAGCAGAGCAGGCAGAAGGACCGAAGCACACTGCTGAGGGGAGCAGCGGGCGGCAGGAGAGGTCTGCACGCCATGTGGGACCCTCCTCTGGTGGCCAGGGAGCAGCAGGAGATCGAACCGGCGCTGCAGAGGCTGCAGGCAGCTTCGCAACCCAGCGCTCAACCGCTGTGCCACCAGGGAGGCCCAAGGCCTAACTCTGCAAAAGTAATTTGCAACATCTGGCAAAACAGCCATTAGTAGAACCTGAACAAAGGTTATAATAATGTGGCTGAAAAGTAGGTGTCCCAGGGACCTGGCATGAAAGAATGGCTGCAGCCAAGGAATGGAATTGACCAGGACCTTAAAGACCCTGGAGGTCAAAAAGCAACAAGGTGACTTAACTTGTCACCTACTTGGGTTTATTTTTAAAGGTTTTTTTTTTGTTTTTTTTTTATGCATACAAGAACTGGGATGTAGGACACAGATGAGGGGAGTAAAAGGATTCCCCAGAGACAGAATGGGGAGCAGAACAGGCAGATTTATTTACTGAGCACATTTACTAGATACACTGCTGAGGGGAGCTACGGGTGAGACAGGAGAGGTCTGCTATGTCATGTGGGCCACCTCCCTGGCTGCCCAGGGATCAAACTCATACTGCAGTGGTTGGCAATATCTTGATAGCGCTGAAACTTAACCACTGTGCCACCAGGGAGGCCCAACTAGTTCTTTCTTTCTGAATGAAAGAGCCAACATGTTCTCCAGGAGGCTGCAGCCATCACTAACACCCTTAAAAGGAAACAGCCTTGATGCTACATATTATTGCTCAACCCAATGCAGTAATGGGAGTTTCTAAAGGTGATTCCCGGAGCCCCAGGGCTGGGGACAGGCAGCAGAAAGGGCAGCAAGATTCCCTGCTTACCTGGAACTCTGAGCTCTGCACCAGGAAGCACAGCTCAAATGGATTTCCCCACTGGAAGGGCATCGGCTTCTTCCTCTCCTCTTGCCCCCAGGACCCATTCTGCTTTGTATTGCTGACCACATACCCTCCATCCTCAAAGCGTGGGTTAAAGTGGAAGGCTATGTCGTTGTCGGAGCTGCCAGTCTGGAAGTTCACATGAAACCTAGGCCCAGAAAACAACTCGGTTGAGGACCAAGGGCCTCTCACCTCTAACTTCAAGAACTTGCGCTCTTACCTGCCAGGCAGAGACTAGTTTGTTGACATTCTCTGTTCCACTAGTTACACTTAGTGTTTCTGTGCCCTTATTACATCTTGCCCCTGCAGTGTAACTTTCTGAAAATAAGTAGGAAGTGGGTGAGGAAAAATGTGGATACTACCCATGAGAAGCCTAGGTCTTGGAAACTAATTACAAATTGGAGTCAACATAGGAAGGCAACTCTGAGACAGGGAGTACAAAGTTCAACACCACAACTTTTTATGCTTCTGCATAGGCCTGTGTTTGGCCCACAGATGGTACTAGCCCTGTTAGCCCCTCGCGTGATGCTGGGGATTTGGAGGAACTGAGTAAAGGCACCAGAGATAAAAAGTGCTGGGACTTGCAAAGGATTGAGGCTGGAGAGAAACAAGAGTTCCAGGTACCTGTTTTCGCTGGACTGAGTAACGGTCCCTTTGATAGTGATTTTAAGTCCTTCCTGGAGACCCCCTGGGATTAGCCTGCGGAAAGGGACAGCCTGCAGGGAGAAGATGTAGGTCAGTCAGTGGGTCCACCCCCTTCTGTTCCTGCCCTCAGCCTTCAGTGCTTGCTTGGGCTCCCCTAAATGCCTGGCACCTCCCTGGGGGCCTGGTGTGACTGTGAACAACACAGAGGGTGTCTGGGCCTTACTGATTTTCCAGGCCCAGGAGGAAGCAGATGAGACTCTAGATACTCATACAGACATTCTGAGATTGTGATGTGGGGACACAGGTTTGGGGATGATGGGACAGAGAGATGGCCTCCCTTGAGAGCATGCGAGGAAATGAGGGCTTCCAGGAGGGCCTTCTACTAGGAAGGGAAGGAGCATGCAACCTGTCCTGAGATGTAGGCCCTGGGCCACCCACCAAGTTCCTGGTAAACACCCGGGGCCTGGACTGGGGCTCAGACGGCCTCAGGGACAAGGGTCCCATCGCCCTATTCGAGAGGATAAACCTTTCTGCTCACCTGGAAGGGCCAAGAAAAAGACACCCTTCTCTGCCCACCCCACCCATAGGACAATGGCGATCGTGACCTTTTTACTTTTCCAGCCACTTAGTGGCACCTATTTCCAGATCTTCTCTAGTGTCTCTGTGCGGCCCTGCCTCTCAAAAGAATTCAAGGGAGGGAAAGGAAATAAGTGTGAGCATAGATGAAGCAAGACAGGTCATGAGTTAATAATTGTTGAAGTCAAGTGATGCCTATGTATTGTTCATATTATTCTCTCTGCATTTTCCATAGGAACAGTCAAAACAATGTATTTCAAAAAAAAAAAAAAATACCCAGCAGCCCCAAAAATGATTGCCCCAAAAATGTTTTGTAAGATTTCAGTACTCCTAAATGGTATCTCCAAATTCTGAAAGACTATATTTAGCAGAGTGTAATTCTTCAGACAAAGTTATTCATTGCAGAAAAAGGATCAAAGCAATCTAAATGCCCACAATCGGAAAAGGGTGAAATAAATTATGGTTTAAATTATGGTGATATAAATCTATTTTACATGCCTTTATTTATTGAGGGATAAAGTATCTCTGGAAGGAGTCAAGGAAATTGATAACACTAGCTGACTCTGAGGTGGACATGGTAGGATAAACATTTACTACCTCTACCCCCACCCAAAACATCCACATTCCCATCGCTGGAATCTGAAAATGTTACGACCCCTGGCAAAGGGACTCTGCAAGTGTGAGGAGTGAGGGGTCTTGAGATGGGCCATCTCCCAGCTTCCCGGGGAGGGCCAGTGTAGCCACAGGCTCCTCAGCCTAGGGAGGTGGGAGAGCAGAGTCAGTAGTAGGAGCTGTGCCAACAGAGATGGAGGAGGAAGCTGCCTTGAGCCAAGGGAAGCTGGCAGCCACTAGAGGCTGAAAAGGAAAGGAGACAAATTGTCCCCTGAGGCCTCCAGAAGGAGCAGTTCTACTGACACTGACTTTCTTTTCTCACCTATAAAACTGTAAGAGAATGGATTTGAGTTGTTTAAATCTGGCTGGTCATGGCTGCTCTGTGTGTGTGTGTGTGTGTGTGTGTGTGTGTGTGAGAGAGAGAGAGAGAGAGAGAGGGAAAGAGAGAGAAAAGACCCAGCACCCATGCTTTTACTGCCACCCAGGCTGCCTCTCTTGTGGAGCACAGAGCATCCTTGCTCCTGGCTCACCCAGTGCTCCCCACGGCCACAGAGAGTCCTGTCCTGTTTGTAGGTCCAGCCGCCCCTCTGGCCATGGGAGAGGCTGGGCCAGACGAGGCCAGGCCTGAGCTGAGAATGGGCTGAAGCTCCCAAGCCAGACCCAGTGGTGTGGACAGCTCTGCAGAAGACGGCTGGGCCACGTGCCCTTCCTGTCACACTATGGAGAAAGTGAGGGTCCGACTCCTTGGGGCCAGGGGTTCACCGGGAGAGGCCCCCCATGTGGGATGGAGTGTCCCAGTGCCCGTGGCAACTGCCCCCATTCTTTCTCTTGTCTGGACTCCAGGGCTTGTTTTAATTCTCTTCTGCCCACAGGAGGGTTTCCCTAATGATTTGAAGTTTTCGGCCTCGGAGTACAAGGACGGGAAAGAATAAAACATTTATCAAAATAAATGGCATTTTGGGAGGAGCTCTGGGATCCCCCATCTGGAGAGTGTGGGTGCCCAAGGTCACATCTTGAGCCTGAGGCCTCACGGTAGCATTCATCACACCGGGCCCAGCTTCCTCCAGCCCCACCCCAGAAGCCCCCACCAGCTGGTCACAGGGCACTAGCCAGCAGGGAGGGGACAGGCCAAGCGGGGCCCTTGAGTCAAGATCCAGTGCACAGTCTCAGTCACTCCCCCCATTCAGCACCCTGTTGCTGACCATCCAGAAAGGCTCTGGAAGCTCGCCTGCCCCGCCCCTGCCCCTTGGAAATCTCTTTGCCAGTCAGACTCCTGCGACAGGCTTGGGCCCACGACACAGTGAACACAGATGCTTCCTGGGCCAGTTGCTGACTTGCTCCATAATTGCTTCCCCCTTGTCCTGGGAGTCAAGACACCTTCCTTCTCTGTCACTTTCCATTGGGGCCTTTTGGCAAGTGACCACAACCTCTCTGATCTCAGCTTTCCCAGGGGTGGAGTGGGGACATGAAGACTCCCTGGGTTTGAGCAAGACACCTGCAGACAAGGTCTACATATGTTGCAAAAAGAGGCAAAAGGTGACCCTTCTCACCCTCCCTCTCCCCTCACACAGTCCTCTCTCCTCCCTCTGAGATCACCCTGGCCTGCCCTAGACACACTAATTCACCCCTCAGGGAGCAGAAACTCCTCAGATGGCCTTCCCTGCTTCCCCCAGACTCCTTAGAATACAAAACAGCCCCAAAACCCACAAGGCAGGCAGGTACCTTGCAAACTCTCTAGAAAGGCCTCCTGCTTAGTCCTGATCTCAAGCCGGGGGGTGGCTCCTGGATTATCCCCATTTTACAGATGTGGAAACCCTGGCCAGGGATGCAACAGCCACTTGCCCGAAGTCATCCAGTAAGTGGTTGGTTGAACCCAGGGAAGCCATCTCTAAAGTGAGGACCCCTGACCCCCAAGGCTGGACTGGCCCCTTCCCCAGAAGCCCTATCACTTTCCCCACCCTGCCAGCCACGATTCTTCCATTTATCACCAAAGCCTGCCTTCCCCAGAGCACCCAGGACAGGACAGACATCCAGAGGGAGATCAGTTGTGCATTAATCAAATGCACAGTTCCAGGTGCTGACCATCCTCCCCAAAAGGCATTGCTCTGACCCTGGGAACATAACTGTGCCAAGCTTGTCCCAAATGGCTTTCTGTGTTCTCTTTGGGATGTTACCTGCCCCTATGCCTCTCCCTACACACACTCGCTGCCACCCATGAGTTGTTTCCTCAAACACCCAGAACTGCTTCCTACAGCCTAGACAGGCCCACCACTCAGCCAGCACCACCCACCAGCATCATGGAACTCACTGGGTTCTGGTAGGTAACGGGCTGGGCACTGCTGAAAGCCATCTCGCCCGGCTCCTGTGGCCAGCACTGCTTCCACCACACAGTCCTCTGCACTGGAGAGGACTTAGCCAAGAAATAGAAGCCTAATTGATTTGGCAATTGTTCAGTGGGGAGGAGCCAGAAGCAGGAAGATGTGGATCTAGATATAGCAAAGTGGGGTGCTGGGGGAGGTGCAGTCTCTGGCAGAGAAACCGCTGCCCCCTCCCAGGCCAGAGACCCTTCCTGCCTGTTCCACACCCTGAGACCTAATAATTCATTCTTACAGGTCCAAAGAGCCTGCCCCTACCGATGAGTTTCAAGATGTCACCCTCCACAAGCATGTGACTGTGTCCTGAGCTTGCTGGGTCACAGTGTCCAGAAAATGGAAGGCCTGCTTGAAAGGGCATTTGTCCCTGGGTTGCTGGTACATGGGGTGGTGCTGGTGTTGCTGGGGGGAAGGCCTGGTTAGATCCATTTTTATTCACAGAGAAACTGAGGCTCAGAGAGCCTAAGGGACATGACAAAGGCCACGCAGCTCACCACCAGTAGCCTGAGTTATATGAGGATTCTTAGGTCCTCACAGAGTATTTCTCCCTTTAAAATTCCATTCTTTATGTAAAAACATAATCATACAGACACCAGAAATGTTTTGCAGAGAGAAAATGTCCTAATCAGCTTTTGTTCCAAGAGCACAGGCTGCCCTGGGGACTCTGACCCTCCTCGCTGAGTGTGTCTTTCTTCTCTTGTCTCCCCTTCTTTTCTGGGCTTGAGAATGCACGCGAAGAATATTCCAGTGACAGGGCAGTCAGGGAAACATGAGCCACACCGCCTTTAATTGACTTCAGCATCTAGTTAAGGGAAATGCACAGTGCGCACAGACAGCAGAGTGGGCTGGGTAGGGGAGGCGGAGGGGCGGAGGGGCAGGGGCACTGATGTAAGCTTCCCTGCTGCCACCAGGTCCCTGCAGTGAGGAGGCACAGAGGTGACCCTGTGAAGACCAGGGAAGAGCAAGCGGGTAGAGTGTTCCCTGGGCCATGCATCCCTGCCCCCTCTGCCTTCTCCCACCTTCCCTAGAAGTGGCAGACTCTGCAGAGACCAACCTCTTTGACAGACCACAGCCACGGTCCCTGTGAACCCCCTCCCTCCCCACTATGTTCTTGGGTCAGAACTTGACCTGACTGACCGGGAAGAAGGCAGGGTTGGAGCAGCCAGGGGTATTGCTAGCCCTGTTAGCTGACTCCGGCGCTGCTCCCCCTTCTTCCTTCCTACCCTACTCTGTGCTCTCAGGGAGCAAAATCCCTTTTTGTTCTCTGCAAGCATCTCCAGGAAAGGAACCATATTTACTGACACCAGAGGTTGACTAAAGAATCCAAGTATCTGGGCCTCCCCAGTAGCGCAGGCGGTTGAGCGCTGCGCTATGAAGCTGTCTGCAGCCTCTGCAGCACCAGTTCGATCCCTGCCAGACGGTAAGGGTCCCACATGGTGCTGTAGACCTCTCCTGCCTCCCCCGCTGCTCCCCTCAGCAGTGCATTTCTTCAGTCTGCCTCTTCTGTTCCCTGCTCTGTCTCTGGTGAATCCTCTCATGCTACCGCGCATCTGGCCTGTACCCCGGTTCTTGTATAAATAAATAAATTTAAAAAAAAAAATCCAAGAATCTGAGACGTGCCCAGGGCCATGCAGAGTCAGGATGAAAACCAGGGCAGCCTGACTCCTGGGTCTGTGTGCCTCCCCCCACCTGACAGCCCCTCCTTTTTGTGGGAGACCTCTGATCGAAATTAAGAGAGGACCACCAGCCACTGTCCAGCTGAGCTGTGTCCAATAGGGCTCACGCTCCTAGTCCAAGTGCTGGTGATCTATTGCTGCTTGAATATTCTAAAACTTCGTGGCTTAAAACATTAACAACATGGGCCTCCCTGATGGCACATGGGGTTAAATCTCAGCACTATGAAGCTCTCAGTAGCCACTGCAGCACGAGTTCTATCCCTGCCCAAGGAGCTGACCCACATGGCAAGGCAGACCTCTCCTGTCTCACCTGCTACTCCCCTCAGCAGTGTATTTCAGTGAATCCACCTGTTCAACTCCCCGCTCTGTCTCTGGTGAATCCTCTCACCCCCTGCACCTCTGGCCTAATCACCAACACTTACATGCATAAATGAATAAATCTTTTAAAAAAATAATAAAACCGCCAGGGGTTAAGCACAGCATTTTGAAGCTATCCGTAGCCTCTGCAGCAAGAGTTTCATCCCTGGTCAGCAGGGAGCTACACACATGGCGCAACAGACCTCTATTGTCTCGCTTGCTGCCGCCCTCAGCAACTTATGTCAGTCAGTCTGCCTGCTCTGCTCCCCGCTCTGTCTCTGGTGAATCCTCTCACCCCCACACCTCTGACCTGTATCCCAGTTGTTTTATGCATAAATAAATAAATCTTTTAAAATAAATAAATAAATATTAGGACACAGGTCTGTGCTGGGGGGTGGCTGCTAGGGCATGAGGCTATGATTAGCTCTGAAATTCCTAGAGAACTTTCATCAGCCTTGAATGGCCATGGGTGGGTGTTAGCATCAATCGACTTGTTCCCCTATAAGGCCTCAGTTCTGCTATCCTTTCAAAACTTCCCCTTTCTGTTGGCAAGGCAAGGAAGAAACTGAACTGTAACCCTATGAACCCCAACCATTTCTTGAACTTAGAGTTAACCCTCCTTTAAGTTAAGTTGGGGGTGGGAGTTGGAAACCTGCGTCCACATCGGATCTAGAGAGAACGACAGGTTGCCGGCATGTTAGGAACATGGAAGATCTGATCTGCTGCCGGAGTTCACTTGGGCTAATAGAAAGAAGTCCCGGGTCTATGTGTATCTCCCAGGAGGCAGGCTGGTGTTCCGGGAAGTAAGGAGAGTGGGTCCTCCCACCAGGCTTGAGCTTTCACTAGGTGTAAAAGTGGCTCCCAGCTTCGTCTGTTTGGTCTTCACGGCAAGACTCCCGCTGTCTTTATCAACCAACATCCCGGAGATACAGGACCCAGGCCAGGTCACAGCCAATAAGAGGTGGAGAATAGACTCCCCCTTGGTGTCCCCTGGTGTTCATCCCCTCTTTCCCCTTTTTCCTCTGAGTGATTTTTTCCCCCTCCTGGTTTTCTATTATATCCTTGAAGCGTAACAGAGCGCAGTCCCCCGAGTTTCAGCCGGGTGCTCGTGGCTGCCCTAATGAAAGATGGCTCTGCCAGCGCTGTGGTCTGGGAAAACGACTTAACTTTTAGTGTCCCAGTGTCCGTTCTCCCTTGTAAGGTCAGTGGTGATACGGGGTGAGAACGGAACTGACCAGGGAAGCAGCAGGAGGGTCCGCGAGCTCAGCCCGCGTCGAGTGGGGAGCAGGGCCTGGCGCGCAGCGCATGTTCCATAACATGTCCTCGGCGCTGCGGGGCTGCATGGGAGGGGGCAGCTGTCCGCGGATGCTGCACACTCTCTGGCCAGACACGGGAAAGAAACCCCAGAGGACTGGTGTGTGGTAACTGGAGTCGGATCCCTCCCATGCTGACCTTTCAGGGGAGCAAGAGGGGAAGAGGAATTCTTCCAGAATTATTGCACCATCACCTCTTGTCCTCTCTGAGAGCTTCAATGCCAAGAGCTGGAAAGGTCTTCAAAAAAACACTCTCATGATATCTTCCTTGTTACAGTAATGGCCTCCCAGAGTCTCGCTTCCTTTGTCTACCCCTTTGCAAAGTGACTTTGCTCTTCCTCTGTCCAAGAGACACATGACTAGTTTCCCTCCTGTGACCTGCTGTGCTCAGCAGATGCAGCACAAGGAACATCCTGTGCTTTCTAGAGCTATGCCTTGAGAGACTATAGGGTTAAATGGTTAAAATGATCACTTTTACTTGTATTTCACTGTGATAAAAGACAGGAGGAAAGTTATTAAGTTCCATCTTAACTTGTTCACCAAAAGTTCTGCATCTGAAACCTGCCTTCTGTGTGATAAAAGGGAGACCATCACAGGCAGGAGGTGATGCCAGCACAGCCTTTCTTCTTCAGGTCCTCAAAAGAGCTGGAAGAGCCAAGCTCTTTTTTTTTAAAGACTTATTTATTTATGCATACACAAACTGGGGTGTAATCTAGAGGTACAGAGAGGGTGAGAGTATTCTCCAGAGAGATTGGGGAGGAGAACAGGCAAATTGACTGAAATACACTGCTGAGGGGAGCAGCGGGCCAGACAGGAGAGGTCTGCTGTGCCATGTGGGTAGCTCCCTGGGCAGCCAGGGATCGAACTCCTGTTGCAGTGGCTGACAAAATTTGATAAAGCTGCGTCTTTAACCCCTGCGCCACTAGGGAGGCCTAAGGCTAACTTTGACAGGAATATAATGTTCTTGCTGTGTGACTTGTCATTTGTTTAAAGATTTATTTATATGCATACAAGACCTGGGGTACAGGTCAGAAAGGTGTAGCGGTTGAGAGGATCACCAGAGACAGAGTGGGGAGCAGAACAGGCAGACTGACTGAAATACACTGTTGAGGGGAGCAGCAGGAGAGGCAGGAGAGGTCTGCTGTGCCATGTGTTTAGCTCCATGGGCAGATCGAACTCGTGTTGCAGTGGCTGTGGATAGCTTCATAGGTTGCATCTTAACCCCTTTCACCACTAGGGAGGCCCCTGACTTGTCATTTAATGTTGTGTCTTCTGGGGACCTGGTGGTGGGAATCTATGGGGACCACACCTGAGAGGAGAAAGCACAGTGTACAAAAATGAAGAATGATGTAAAATATATATAAAACAAAATTTAAAAAATTTAATGTTCTATCTTATCACTGCCTAAGGACATCTTAAGAACCCACAGAAGAAGAGTCCCCACATGGGGCAGCTCTTGTCTGGGAGTCAGCTTCTCACTGGGTGGTCCTCTGGAGGACAGCAGGAGCCACAGGAGGGCCAACAGTGTCCTGAAATCAAGGGGGAAAGATAGTTGTCCAGAGCTGTGGTATGTGAATGAGTTGCCTATGTCCCATCCCTGACACTCCCCGCTCCCTTACACTGAAGCTCAGGCATAATGCCTGTCAGGCTTCCATCACAGACGCTGTACCTTGGGGAATGCACAGCTGTTTATAGTACACAGAGCATGCAGCAGCAGTAAGTCAAGAGGGTCAACATGCACTGGTCCTCCTATTGCCTGCCATAGCAGTTTCTCATTGACTCTAGATGCCTCCCACAGGCAGCCAGTGTTGGGCCAACACCCGCAACAGGGTGCCTGCAGGCCAATTACAATCTGTAAACTTGTTTTGTTTGTCCTATTCACTGTTTTTTAAAAACATGCCAATTTTTGCAAATTGGCAAGGTTCACATATAAATGTAGACTTCTAGTTTCACTTTTGAAAGATAGAATGACAAACAGAAGAGATTTGGCAACACAGGGTTCTCATTTCCATGAGGCAAAAATTCACCAGAGCTGAGGACCAAGCACTTCCTTAGAGGGTGCATTCTTCCATCAGCCCCACTCCTCACCATTCCCTAATGTCTCTCCAACACAGAGAGCAAGGGTCAATAGTCAGACGTCATTGTATTTCCATTGTGCTTCCATTGTATTTCCATTGTGCTTCTTATAGGATAACTATTTATCATTATACTTGTGTCTCTGTGAAAGTGAGGAAACAAGCAATAACCTGAAAGATTTGTTACAAAAATAGGAGAAAAAGTATTTCTTTGTAGCAGCAAAGTATATCCCTGTGCATTTAACAAACAAGTCACCTGGTCCTTTTCTCTTACAAAACATACCTCCTGGTCCCATAGTTAAACCAAAGCCACTGGTGGTTCAAGAGGAAATATAAGCAAATCTGACTTTCTTTCTGGGGGTGGAAGCATATTAAAGTGCAAAATGTCTGAGAAGACAGTGAGGTCCCCCCTCTTTCTACCCAAAATAGCAACTGATAGACCTCCCCAAATTTCTAGAACTGGCTTCCATAGGACTTTGGTAAGTGGATTATTTCAAGCTGAGGCCAATCAGGGCCCTACAAGCTCATGAGAAGCTTTTACCACTCCTTTAATTACCTTGAAGGATGAAAATTAAGGGTTTATCCAGAATGAGGGTTGTTTCCAGAAATAACATTTCTACTAGAGAAGGCTCTCTATATGGCATGGCAAACATCTGACTATGGATCATCTGGTCTTTGTCATATGAGTCCCCCTCCATTCTTTGAAGCTCAGGCCCCTATATTCCACAGCTTAGGATATACATACTCTCATTTTGCCTCATTTTGGGAATCCACATGTTTGTGTAGATTTCCCATATGTACATGATTGGCCCTGCCATTTAATTCTTGGGTGATTTAGTCCTTAATTTCATCAGACTTCATTCCCTCACCTATAAAATGAAGTAAATGAATGTAAGTTTTATAGGGTAGTTGTAGGGATTGAATGGACTGATTGTTGAAGAGGTTTTGGCACCAAAGTCAACAGTTGGTAGTCACACAGCAAATACTAATTAGCCCTGAGGTGGGCTAATTGCTGGTCTGGATAGATTTTGACCCCAGGTCTACTCTCCTGTGCAATGTAGTTCCTCAAGAAGAAATCCTTTGGAGTCCCAGCACAAAGGGACCTCAGCAGCGTGGTCAGGGATGTCCCAAATTTCATCAAGTCCAGTTCTGGCTTTCAGATCCAGTTTCTTTGGAAACCTCACTGTATAGGCACAACCACATTGTATCACATTAATCACTGAAACACACACACACGCACCAGCACACAGAGGCATACTCTCCTCCTGAGGGAAAATTTTATTTATTTTTTTTAAAGATTTATTTATTTATTTATTTATTTATTTTTTATTTTTTTTTTTTTTATAAATTTTATTGTTATATTCCCCATACAATTGCAGCCCCCCCATTCTGACCCCAATCCCTCCCCTCCCGCCCCCCTAAAAGTGTCTCTGGTTCATAGTTTTTTGTTGATTTTGATTTTCACTATCTTATAGTTATTCATTTTCCTGGTCCCTTATTTAAGTTTTCTAGATTCCTGCTATGAGTGAGACCATCCGGTATTTTTCTTTTTCTTTTTGGCTTATTTCGCTGAGCATGATCCCTTCCAGCGCCATCCATGTTGCTGCAAATTGCATGTGTTTATCTTTTTTGAATGCTGAGTAATATTCCATGGTATATATGTACCACATCTTCTTGATCCAGTCATCTATTTTTGGGCATTTGGGTTGTTTCCAAAGCTTAGCTATTGTAAACAGTGCTGCTATAAACATAGGGGTGCAGGTGTTCTTTGGAATTGATGTTTCTGTGTCCTTTGGGTAAATACCTAGGAGTGGAATTGCTGGATCATGTGGAAGCTCTATGTTTAGTAGGTCCAGAAATCTCCACACAGCTTTCCACAGTGGTTGGACCAGTTTGCACTCCCACCAACAGTGCAGAAGAGTTCCTTTTTCTCCACACCCTCGCCAACATTTGTTGTTGCTAGTTTTTTTAATATGTGCCATTCTCACTGGTGTAAGATGGTGTCTCATGGTAGTTTTGATTTGCATTTCCCTGATGACAAGTGATGTTGAACATTTTTTCATATGCCTGTTGGCCATTTGCATTTCCTCTTCAGAGAAGTTTCTTTTAAGCTCTTCTGCCCATTTTTTGACTGGATTATTTTCTTTGTTGTTGTTGAGTCTCATCAGCTCTTTGCAGATTTTTGTGATCAGTCCTTTATCATTAGTGTTGGGTGCAAAAATGTTCTCCCAGTTGGTGGGGTTTCTCTTTGTTTTTGTTATTGTCTCTTTTGCTGTGCAAAAGCTCTTTAATTTGATGTAGTCCCAGCTGTTTATCTTTGCCTTCACTATCACTGCTTTGGGTGATGTGTCTGTAAAGATGTCTTTGATGTGCAAATCACGTAGTGTTTCGCCTATATTTCCTTCTATATATTTTATGGTTTCAGGTCTTATGTCTAGATCTTTAATCCATTTTGAGTTGATTTTTGTGTATGGTGTGAGGTGGTGGTCAAGCTTCATTCTTTTGCATGTAGCGACCCAGTTTTCCCAGCACCATTTATTGAACAAACTTTCTTTGCTCCAATGCATATTCTTTGCTCCTTTGTCAAAGATTAGTTGACCATAAATCTGTGGGTTTATTTCTGGATTTTCTATTCGATTCCATTGGTCTGTATGTCTGTTCTTGTTCCAATACCATGCAGTTTTGATGATTATGGCTTTGTAGTATAGTTTGAAGTCTGGGAGTCTGATGCCTCCATTCCCTTCTTTTTTTTTCAGGAGAGCTTTGGCTATTCGGGGTTTTTTGTGATTCCATATGAATTTCATCAATAATTGTTCTATTTCTTTGAAGAATGACATTGAAATTTTGATTGGAATAGCATTGAATCTGTATATTGCTTTTGGAAGGATGGCCATTTTAATAATGTTTATTCTTCCAATCCATGAGCAGGGGATGTCTCTCCATTTCTTTGTGTCTTCTTCTATTTCTTTTAACAGTGTTTTATAGTTTTCTTTGTATAGGTCCTTTACCTCTTTTGTTAGATTTATTCCCAAATATTTGATTTTTTTTGTTTCAATAACAAAAGGGATGGTCTTTTTGATTTCTTCTTCTTCAGATTTATTGTTTGTGTATAGGAAGGCTACTGACTTTTGCGTGTTGATTTTGTATCCTGCCACTTTACTGAACTGATTGATGAGTTGAATTAGCTTTTCTGTGGAGTTTTTGGGGTTCTCTATATATAATATCATATCGTCTGCAAATAGTGATAGTTTGACTTCTTCTTTTCCTATTTGGATTCCTTGGATGTCTTTCTCTTGTCTTATTGCCCTGGCTAGGACTTCCAGTATTATATTGAAAAGCAATGGTGAGAGTGGACATCCTTGTCTTGTTCCAGATCTTAATGGAATTGCTTTCAGCTTTTCACCATTGAGAATGATACTGGCTGTTGGCTTGTCATAGATGGCCTTTATGATGTTGAGGTATGTTCCTTGTATCCCAAGAATTTCAAGGGCTTTTATCATGAATGGGTGTTGCACTTTGTCGAAAGCTTTCTCAGCATCTATTGATATTATCATATGGTTTTTATATTTCTTTTTGTTGATGTGTTGGATAACGTTGATTGATTTTCGGATGTTAAACCATCCTTGTGCCCCTGGAATGAATCCAACTTGGTCGTGGTGAATTATCTTATGGATACATTGTTGGATTCTGATAGCTAAAATTTTATTGAGGATTTTTGCATCAGTGTTCATTAGGGAGATTGGCCTGTAGTTTTCCTTTTTTGTGTTGTCCTTGTTCGATTTTGGTATTAGTGTAATGTTGGCTTCATAAAACGTGTTTGGTATTGTCCCTTCCTTCTCAATTTTTTGGAAGAGTTTGTGAAGGATAGGCACTAATTCGTCTCTGAATGTTTGGTAGAATTCATTTGTAAATCCATCAGGTCCTGGGCTTTTGTTTTTGGGGAGGTTTTTTATTACCATTTCAATTTCGCTAATTGTAATTGGTCTGTTTAGGTGTTCTATTTCTTCTTTATCTAGCTTTGGGTGATTGTAGAGTTGTAGGAATTTGTCCATCTCCTCTAGATTGTTGAACTTGTTTCCATATAACTGTTCATAGTAGTTACTGATTATTCTTTTGATTTCTGCTGTGTCCGTTGTGATTTCTCCTCTTTCATTGATGATCCTGTTTATTTGTGCTTTCTCCCTTTTTTCCTTTGTGAGCCTGGCTAGGGGTTTGTCTATTTTATTGATTTTTTCAAAGAACCAGCTCTTGGTTTCATTGATCTTTTGGATTGTTTTTTTAGTTTCAATTTCATTTATTTCTGCTTTGGTTTTTATTATTTCTTTTCTTCTACTGGTTTTGGGGTTTTTTTGTTGTTCTTTTTCTAGATCTTTGAGCTTCGAGATTAGGTTGTTTCTTTGCGTTCTTTCTTGTTTCTTGATGTGAGCTTCTATTGCTATATATTTTCCTCTTATTACTGCTTTTGCTGCATCCCATACATTTAGGATATTGGTGTCCTCCTTGTCGTTCAATTCAAAAAATTTTTTAATTTCTTCTTTGATCTCCTCATTAGTCCAATGGTCTTCCAGTAGTGTGGTTTTTAATCTCCATGAGGTAGGAAAGTTCCTTGCCTTCTTTTTATGGTTTATTTCTAGTTTGATGCCTTCATGGTCAGAAAAGATGGTTGATATGATTTCAATCTTGGTGTATCTGTTGATGTTTGTCTTGTGCCCCAGTATGTGATCGATCCTGGAGAATGATCCGTGTGCGCTTGAGAAAAATGTGTACTCCGTTTTTTTGGGGTTTAGTGTTCTATAGATGTCTGTTAAGCCCAATTGCTCTAGGTCCTTATTTAGAGCTTTAGTTTCTTTACTTATTTTTTGTCTTGTTGATCTATCCATTGTTGATAGTGGTGTGTTGAAGTCTCCCACTACGTATGTGTTTTCTCTGATGTCTGTTTTCAGAGAGGACAACAGTTGTCTGATATATTTTGGTGCTCCTTCGTTTGGTGAGTATATGTTAATGAGTGTTATTTCTTCTTGAAGTATTGTCCCCTTGATCATAATGTAGTGACCCTTGGGGTCTCTTTTTATCTTTTTGAGTTTGAAATCTGTTTTATCTGATATAAGTATAGCTGTTCCTGCTTTCTTTTTTGGTCCATTTGCTTGTAGGATTGTTTTCCATCCTTTAACTTTGAGCCTATTTTTATCTTTTGTAGCTAAATGTGTTTCCTGGAGACAGCAAAAGGTTGGGTTTTGTTTCTTAATCCAGGCTGCAACTCTGTGTCTTTTTATTGAAGAGTTTAGTCCATTTACATTCAGAGTTATTATTGATATGTTAACATCTGTATTTGCCATTGTGTTTGTCTTTCCTTTGATTTTATTTATTTATTCTTTTAATAACTTTTTTTTTTTTTGGCCTTCTTTCATTGTTATTCGTCCCTCTGAGGTTCTGGCTTTAGGACTCCTTGTAGTATTTTTTGGAGTGGGGGTTTAGTTGCAATGAAATTCCGGAGTTTCTGTTTGTCTGGAAAGGTCCATATTCTTTCTTCAAAGAGGAAGGAGAGCTTTGCGGGATAGAGTATTCTTGGTTGGCATCTGTTTTCTTGGAGTCTGTTGACTATGTCCCTCCACTAAGATTTATTTATTTTTATGCAAGAGCTGGGATATAGGCCACAGGTGTGGGGGATGAGAGGATTCAGCAGAGACAGAGCGGGGAGCAGAACAGGCGGATCCACTGAAATACACTGCTGAGGGGAGCAGCGGGGGAGACAGGAGAGATCTGATGCACCATGTGGGAATCTCTCTGGCTGGCCTGGAATTGAACCAGTGCTGCCGAGGCTGGGGAAAGTTTCACAGAGCTGCACTCAACAGCCTACGCCACCAGGGAGGCCCCCTGAGGGAAAATTTTAGAACATTCCCACTGAGTGTCTCTACATCCTTAGAAGTCAAGCATATCAATCTATCTGCCTCCAAATCGGCTAACTGGCAAAGTGCCACTTTCTCCAGCTAATGTATTGGCGTGTGCATGCTTCTGAGAGTATGTTTCTGCTTCTTTCTTCATCCTCTGCTTTTAATAGTTCCCTCCAGGCGACCATTGTAGGAAAGGGGCTGTTGCTGAGTCACATGCATTTTCAGTCTGGTTTCTAATTGCACAAAAATCCCATCAATGTAATTCCCAATGACCTGGGACAATCCAGAATGAAGTTGGAGCTGGTAGGAGAGGAGTTGCCACCATCCTGCTGGAACAGGGGGACTGCTGGCCGACTGGCAGCTGCTGCCTAACTTTTCGTCAATCTACTTGGCCCGAGGGGCTGACCACAGGTGCCATGCCTAGACAGAGGGGCTGTATCCTGGCTAATGATTGTTTCACAATTTCCCAGAGGTGGGGATGGCTGAAGGCCCCACGTGCACAGATAGTAAAAAATCCTGGCCGAGAGTAATCAAGCATGCTAAAATGTATGGATAGCTCTGGGTCTCTACCCAGATGCTTTAGATGCTAACGAGACATGTGACATATGAAGAAGCAGAGAGCTCTTCTGCGCATGCCCCAGTATAGCCCGTCCCAAAAGATGCTGTGCTGTCACTCCCTCTCTACCCCACCTGGTAGACTAATCCAATGAGACCCTTTTCCCAACTCCCCTCAGAGAGTCAGGCTATAAATTTCTTCTTTCAGTGCTGTCTCCTTGTACATAAGCTTAATAAAACCTTGTCTGGATGTCATCTGTCTGACCTTCTTGTTAAATTCTTTCCCAAGGAGTCAGAACCTCTGAAAAGGGCCTACAGTCTAAAACAGACCCAGATACACTGTCATTTGCTGTCTTTTGTGACCTTGGCATGGTGGTCCACCTTCACTCTCCTCCCCCAAGGACCAGCCTAAGGCACCTGCCAGCACAGCTCCCTACCCCTAAAGAGTCTCAGGGAAGTCCTCTCTCCCGGGCCAAAGTCTGGAACCATCTACTACAGAAGAGGCCATGGGTCTGCTTGAATGGAATACCGTACAATGACCCAGTTTCAGGGTACAGAGATAAACTAGGGGATTTGGGATGTGAAACAATGGGGCAGGATCCTCTGTCTGCCAAATGATCCCTCCCCTCTACTGCTTTCTGAAACAATCAGGAAATCTAGATGAGAGGGAGGAGAAGGTTCTCCTACAGGTTCCCAGGTCACTCTGGTTAAACTCTAGCACACCCTCACTCAGACCCTGGGTAAACAGATTTCCATGGCTTTTGTTTAGTACTTCCTTGAAAGGGAAAAAAGGATCTTTCAGCCAGATGTCCTGTGAAAAGTCATTAGGAAAATGTCTACCATCGCAGTCAAATTAGCCCCCCTCCAAATCTCCATAGCTGGGTTCCCTGGGCTACATTGCCTGGGTCCTCATCCACTGCTTTCAACTGGCCTCTCTGGGCTTCCAGCATGAACCACAGGCACAGAATCAAAAATCACAGACTGGAGCAAAAACAGAACAAACCACAGGAACAGAAGCGAGAAACAGATACCACAAAAATGGTGCTGGACTTGCCTTAGTACTAAGGAGTCCCACTGCAGTTTAAGCAAGTCTTTGCAAACAGTGTGAACATAATGTAAAAATTCTGGGTTCTCTTCCCCGCACCTGCCCTCCTCCCACCCCATCTGGCAGGCAAGAGCAAAGTCATCTGCCCAACTGATTAGCCCAGCAGTAAAAGGCTACCTGAGGATAAACAGACCTTTAACCCACACTATGTGCCAAGGAGCCATATAAAGAAGATCTTTAACCTTGGGTACCTGACATTTGCATCTCTACAGGGTAATTATTAGAAATGCAGAAGTAATTTAACTGCAGCATTTGCTTTCCTCCACCCAGAAACAGCACCAACCTATCTCTACATATTTTTTTTTAATGATTTACTGTTCCTTCCTATGTAAAGAAAATTCATGCTTGTGTTTGCTGGAAAACAGCTCTCACAGAATGAAATCTGTCCTGCTGCTTCCCACATTTGAATCCTCACTCCTGATTCTTCCACAAACTCCCTTAAATATTCTTTGTCCAAATTTATTTTCATCGACAATGTTGAGTAGTTTATCTTGTCTTGCTGTAGAAGCAAAGTGATTGCTCAGTGACTGAGATTGTTTTTGACAATAATTTATTTAGTCTAGTTTTACTGTGTGATACCTATAACAATAACACAAACCAATAGTGTACAGGATAATGTCCCTTACAAGTCAACAAAAAAATAACTTATGCTAGACCAATGATAGATCAATGACACTGTTGTACCAGGCAGGAGAAAATAAAAAGACAGAAAGTCTAAATTTAGTTGATGTGTGTGCTTCTACAAATGGGTGCTCGCTCAGGAGAGTTCCCTTAGCCCACCAGGAGCTGACATCCACCTGTCAGCACAAAATGCAAGTCCCTGGTTGCTAGATGGCGCCAGCCACGCTACTCGTGCCATCTGACAAAGGTCCGGGCGTGGGGTAGGTCCCAGCCACCTTCTCTTTGGTGGTGATGGGATTTGGAGTTCCCAGTGTCTTTGGCTTTGGCCTGGGGTGGGGGTGGAGTCCACAAAGCCTGTATGGAATTAGCTTTAGGACATCCTTTTCCCCCTAACAATATGTCACACCTAAAAACTTCTGGGAACTAAAGGCTGTAAACAGTCCAGGCCAAGTCTTTGATACAGATTTGTGGTCTTTTAAGGCAGAGACCATCTGGAGAAGAGTTTTGAAGTTAGAGATAGCAGGTAGTTGACAAGATAATTAAAGAAGTAATAAGTAAAAATACTGCCTTGAGAAAGTAAAAGGAGTTTCTTTTTTTCTTTTGAAGCTTGGGGTTAGAAAAAGATGAGTGCAATTTATGCGACACTGGGATTTTTTGATTCTTCACTACTTTTATTAAATTAGAATAGATTAGTTATAGGAATGAAAAATTTTTAATTTTAACAGTAAATGGATTTGATTACCAATATATAAGGTAATTATGCTTTTTAATGTTTCAGATTTGGGAATTTTATAAATGTTGATTAATTAGTAATTTAGCATTATAAGGAAGTTAAGTTTTAGTCATGTAAATTTTTTTGTTGACCTGCTGGTTTTTACATAATTACTGGGCTGTGGAAAATAAATGATCATTATGGGGACATTTTGTGTGGTAATTGTATTTACCCTTAGAACAAAGTGAAATGGCTATTATCACCTCAGCAAGGGGTCACAGGACCCCAGGCTGGTTTTGAAAAAATGCCAGGGTTGTTAGTCTTTTTTTTTTTTTTTTTTTTAACTTGAAAGCTCAAGCTTATGTACTCCCATGGCTTGCTCAAGATGTATAAATAAAGGGTTGCTGAGACCCTCGGCAAGATGATACTTGCACCCTGATCAAGTGTCAGTGTCTCCTCATTCCCCGTTCCTTTTCCCCCAAGTTGCCGATGCAGTCTTTTCCTGCAGGGACCTTGATAGGACATTTTGCCAGAGCTGGCTTCTGGCAGCTAAAGATTCTAGGAGACAGAAGTTTGTCAGGCAACATAAGCTCTCACCTCTTCAGGCAATGATTAGCCTGTCAGTGCCAAGAACTAATAAGGCCTCAGGGTCTTTGGAGAAAGATTTAGATTGGCGGGACTACCTCCCCTTCCCTAGTTTATGGTCACAGGACACATAAAAGAGGCCCAATCTTAGCATCTTCCTGCTCTAAACCAAACAGGTCTTAATTAGCATTTAAGAAGGTTCCAGGGCCTCCCCCAGTGGTGCAGCAGTTGAGCACTGGGCTGCGGGGCTGCCCACAGCCTCTGCAGCGCCAGTTCGCTCCCTGGTCGCCAGCGAGGGTCCCACAAAAAAAAAAAAAAAAAAAAAAAAAGAGCTTCCAGAAATTTACTGAAAAAGAAGACAGTATCCAAAGAGCCCTATCTAAACCTGTTCCAGCAGACTCAAGGCTGTTTCTTGTGTCAGGGCAACCCCGATATAAAACGGGTTGCCTGACTGTGGGTCCTCACCCGCTTGCTTAAAGGGGACTTATTAATACTCCACTGCAGGCACACACAAAAGGTTAATAAAAGGTTTATTTACAAGGGCAGGGCAAATGAGGAAATGTACAACTCAGGGAGAAAAGAGGGAAATAAAGTCTTTAATGCATCCTACCCGATCCGCCGACCTGGAATCCCAATGGCAACCGGAGAGCTGGCGCCGAGCCAAGAGGCATGAAGCCAAGAGAGAGCCCCAAGGCCCATGTGTCTGGCTTTATACCAAACTTGGCTGCTTAACTCCACTCTCAGGTGATGATGGGATTTGTCATTTCCAGTGTCTTGATGGCTTTGGTCTGGAGTGGGGGTGGAGCCCACAAAGCCTGTATAGGATTAGCTCAGGTCATCCTTTCCCCCTAACACTGGGACTGAGGGCCTGGTTGGATTTCCTGCATCAGTCTTGACATGCTCTGCTTTCTTTGGGTCCAACTCTACTTTGCCCTCTAAGAGCTAGAGGTACCAAAATCTTTCCTCTGTCCCCCTGTCAGTTTAGCATCTGTGTCATTTGAAGTCTAGACGAACAAAGAGAAGGTATAGTTGTATCTCCATCCCATTCAAGACTGAAGTTTATATTATAAAGAAGCAAACAAAATGCCTCTTCTACACTGGGACTATCAGATCTCTTAGTCCATGACCACAGAACCCCCAAACTAGCACACTCTAAAGGGTCCAGCCGTCCATGCACGCAACAACAAAGGAGACTCTCAGTGTAAAAGAACTTTAATAAAGTTAGTGTGCATAGAGGGTGAAGAGAAGAAAGGATAACAATTTCCTAATAAAACACCCAGTCAAAACTTGGCCAAAGCAGGGCCATTGAGGCCCAAGAGCTTGCCACAAGCCTAAGGCACCTTCTGGCAGGAACCATGGGAAAAGGGCAGAAGAGGCCAGACACGTCTGGAGGGAAAGGAGCAAACTCAAAATGCAAGTCAAGATGAAGATTGCCACTGTCAGCCAACCCAGGGTCTCTCGCCCACGTCTCTTTCAAGTGTCACTTCCACGTCCCCAAGACCCTGAAAGAAGTCCAAGGCCGAGAAGCAGGTACAGCTTCTTCTTCAGGTCTCTCTGTTCCACATGCCTCCTCCTCCAAATCTTTCCTCCCAAATTCTTTTTAGCTGCCACTCAGCTCCACCCTTCCTTAGCTGGGCCAGGAGTCTGGGAACATCCCCTTTCTGTGGAGATTACCTGCTGCAATAGGAAAGGGGAGAAAAAGGCCAGGCATGTCTGGGACCAAAGGAGTAAAATCAAAGTACAAATCAACGGCTGCCATTGTCAGCCTCCCCACATGTCTCTTCAAGTGTCTCTACCTGTTTCTCTTCCATTCCTCTCCCCGAATGCCCCCAAGGCCATCAGACAAGTCCAAAGCCCAGATACAAGCAGCTTTCTTCTCCACACGTCTTCGCTTGCCTGCTTTCTGTGTTCCATAGCTTCGGTGGCAGCTCCACCCCTAGTTCCAGCAGCTAGTCTCAGGTGGCTACATGCACATGGTACCTCCCCTTTTATGGAGTAGCTTCTGTTACAGATCAAGGTTGCAGATTTGTAAAACATGTTGCTGGGCTCCACCTGCAAAATGCCTCATGCTTGTGGGTACCAAGGGTAAGATGTGCCAAAGTCACAGGCTGATTATTTTGATTTGAAGGCAATTAAAAACAGCATTTCCAGGCCCCCCCTGGTGGTGCAGGGGTAAAGTCTCAGTGCTATCAAGCTATTGCTATCGATCTATCACCCCAAAATATGTCTTTTTGACAAAAGGTTGATTTCATGGGAGGCACTCTGAAGGCTAGATGGAGGTTGTTTTTGAAGAAGACTTTTATACATAAACTTCTCTCTACATAAACTTCCCTCACTGTATCAGGAGGAATACGTTCTTATTTAATTTCTTTTTGACATTTTCTCTTATGAATAAGTTTTTTGACACTTGTTTGATTGTTTGCCACCCTAGAACCTGGCTGGGAGCTGGCCCATGTGGCACAGCAGACATCTCCTGTCTTACCAACTGCTCTTCTCAGCAGTGTATTTCAATAGATCGCCTGTACTGCTCCCCATTTGGTCTGGTGAATTCTCTCACTCCCTGCACTTCTGCCCTGCACTTGTATGCATAAATAAATAAAGACAAAACTTTAAAAAAAAAAAAAGCAGCATTTCCAAGAATAATGTTTTGCCCAATTATCCCTGCTACTGGAGGTGAGAGACAACTTTATCAGTCCAGACAAGTCTGTTTTCATATGTAAATATATTCTGCAAAATTCCTTTTAAAATTGTAAACTTCTTTGCTTTGGTTTTCTCTCTCAATCTGTCTTGTGTCAATTTAATTATTTTCTCGCTGTACTCTCCTAGAAGGGTAAAGGAATATTAGCTTCTTCCCAAACAGTTCTGGCCACCACAAAAGGACAATCAAGTGTTGGATGTCACTTGTTTTGGGGGAATGACTGCATAGGACAAAAATCAAGGACCTCTGGCAAGGTTGGCCCTTAAGGTAATGATATTTTTCACCAAGTCAGTGTGTTATAGAGTAGCCCGGATACAAAACGGGGTGCCTGACTGTGGGTCCTCACTCACACGCTTAAAAGGACTTAGTAATGCTCTACTGCAGGCACACACGAAAGGTTAATAAAGGTTTATTTACAAGGGAAGGGGAAATGAGGAAATGTACAGCTCTGGGAGAAAAGTGGGAGACAAAGTTTTAAATGAGTCCTACCCAATCCGCCAATCTGGAATCCCAAATGGCGCTCTTGTAACAGGGTGGTCCCCAGGAAAGGGGGAGTTTCCCTTACCTATTTTGTTTCCTAGTTGTATTAAAGTTCCTTCCCATTAAAAAGTCTCATGTTTTGTGTTGATGCGGCGGATGGCAGAACCCATGTAGAATAGGTAGGTTTGCGGGGTTTGGACTGCCCCTCTCCCTGTCCTATAACACTCTGAGAGCTGGCCGCAAGCCAGGAGCCGTGAAGCCAGGAGGCGAGAGACAGCGAGCCAGCCCAAGGTCCACGTGTTTGGTTTTTATACCCAACCTGGCTGCTTAACTCCACCCTCAGGTCCCAGCCACCTTCCCTTTGGTGGTGATGGGATTTGTCTTTCCCAATGTCTTGATGGCTTTAGTCTGGACTGGGAGTGGAGTCCACAAAGCCTGTATGGGATTAGCTCAGGACATCATTTCCCCCTAACAATTGTAGGATAGAAAAAAAAATCTATCATGCCAAAATATGTCTTTTTTTTCAAGATTTATTTATTTATTTATTTATTTATTTATTTATTTATTTATTTATTTATTTATACAAGCTCTGGGTACAGTCAGAAGCGCGGAAGGGTGAGAGAATTCACCAGAGCCAGAGCGGGGAACAGAACAGGCAGACAGATGAAATACACTGCTGAGGGGAGCAGCAGGCAGCAGGAGAGGTCTGCACGCCATGTGGGACCCTCGCTGGCAGCCGGGGATCGAACTGGCGCTGCAGAGGCTGCGGGCAGCTTGGCAGCCCAGCGTTCAACCACTGCGCTACTGGGGAGGCCCCAAAATATGGCTTTTGGACGAACAGTTGATTTCATGGGAGGGACTCTGAAAGCTACATGGCGGTTGTTTTTGAAAAAGACATGCATGTATAAACTTCTCTCTGTAAGGGAGTCTCCCTCACTATCAGAAAAACCTAATTCTTTCCTTCTCTCTTTTCAGTGGAGAAGACAGAATTTAAATCAGCATACCTTTGTTTCCTGTGCCTTCCTTGATAAACTCCCTGGTCTCCTTTCTTCTCCCAACCTCCCTTGTCTTAGCTGAGCTATTTAAGTTTGTGTCTGAAGCCCTGGGAAGAGGTGCCCAGTTCCTCTGGGTCTCTCCCATGTATACAGGAAATTACATTCCTACCAAATTTCTTTTTGACTTTTTCTCTTACCCACCAGTTTTCTGACACTTGTGTGATTGTTTGCCAGTCTAGAACCCCAAATGGTGCAGTTGATTTCTTTTGCTCCCAACATGGGTCTCTTAGCTCTCTTTCCATGGTCTAGTTGGAAACAAGGTGGTGAGAAATCTTTTCTTTCTCTCTTTAAATTTTGATTTTCAGGAGATGGACTTTGTGAAACTAGTTCCTTGGGTTTAGCAGTATGAGGACTCATGTGTTTTGGTGACTCTTCCCCTGTCAGAGATAATTTTCCCTTTTACGAATTGGGAAAGCAAAAAAATTGGATGAGCTTTGATGTCATCCTATTCTGTTCAAAAGAAGGGAAAACATGATTTACTGTGTGTTGGAGCAACCGTTTGAAACTGTTAAACTAGTTCCCCCATAATATTGGCTTTTCTTAAATTATTCTTTAAATGAACTGTCTGGTTCTTGCGAGGGTTGTGTCTTTGCATTCTCTTGGGATACCGCTTACACCGTGGTTAAGCCAGACAAGAGCTTATTGACTTGAGTCACCGACCTGGGGAAGCTTTTAAATTGACTAGCAACCTTGACCCTCTAGAGCTCACCCCTGACGCTCATTTCCCTTCCTCATGCTCTGGCCAAGAGACCTGGGACTCAAAAAAAAAAAAGACCTGGGATCTCGCCCATGGGGGACTAGCCACTGTCTGCCGTCGGGTGTGGACGGAAGCCCTGCCACACGCCGTGGGTCTTCTCTCGGTGTGAGAAATACAAGACGGTGTGGCCCTAGCTGGTGCCACTTCAGCTGTAAGAACGTGCCTTGGTGTATGGGGATAAAACACACAAACGTGGGGCAGCCCAGGGGGTACGGGTGGCCAGAGCCTGGCTGGGGTAGAACTGGAGCCTCGGGAGAGCTGGGCCACGGCCCCAGTTTATCTGGTTCTTCTCCCAGTTTGCCTCAGTCAGTGGCCCCTGTGGGGCTCGAGTCACTCTCTTCCTCCCGCCCACGCTGGAGATGTCCCCAGACCTTTTGATCTCTGAGACACTGGATGAAATCCTGTCTCTGCACGCTTTAGTTGTGTGACTCTGGGGACCTGACATCTTGGGGCTTCGTCCCTCATCTGCAAGATGAGGGCAGTTCCTAGATCATGACTTATGGGGGCTGGAATGAAAATTCAGTTTGGGCGCCACCTTGTCAGGGTTGATCCTGGCGCGCCCTCTAGCGGCCCTCCTGGTAACTGCAGCCTGCCGGGTCTTCACAGGGCTCCGTGGAGGTCGCAAGACCCTGGTGTTCGGGTGCCGGCGCCCAGACGAGGACCACCTCTATCGGGAGGAGGCGCTGGAGATGAAAAAGAAGGGGGTGCTGTTTGAGGTCCACACAGCCTATTCTCGCCTGCCTGGTCAGCCCAAGGTGACTGAGACAGCTGCTGGCGCAGTGGGCAGGGCAGAGGGGGTGATCCCCGTCACCCCTCCCTTCTGAGTGGGCCTCTGCTTAGCGCGACAATGGGTGCGGTGTGCATTGTTGTCGGCTGCTCACTTTCACTCTTCCGGAAGAGCCATGCTCTGCAAGGTTCAGGGCTAAGATCACACACTGGGTTTATCCCCAGAGCCTAGCCTGCTGAAAGTCCCAGGCATCCCTACCCCAGCCACCAAAGCCCTGGGAGAGATGGTCCAGGCCACTTATGCTCAAGCACAGCAAAGCTGGAAGACTGCAGCTCCAGCCACAGCCCACTGATGCTACCCCAGGGAGAACTCTGCCCCATGAACCCAGGGAGACAGAACAGATTCTTGGCCCACTCCTGGTGAGCTTGTCCCCAAAAGGTTCATCTCACACTCTGCTCCATGCTCAGCTCTGGGGTCACTGATCACCTTGTGTGGAAGGAGAGTAGAGTCTCCATTGACTCCTGGATTTATGAACTGGGGAGCCCAGGACTCTGTGCGTGCTCTGAGTTATAGTGGGGATCCCATGGAGGGTCTATACTGAGAAGTTCCCTTTTCTGGGGAGAGGCAGGTAGTGTCAGTGGAAGTGGGCAGAGGAAGTGGCTTGGTTGATGCCTTACTGAATCATGCTGACTTCAGAGACGATGCAGGAGCCCCACTGGATGATTTCTGTCTCTAGCCCTAATCCAGCCCTGGGCTGGGCATAGGCCCCTGTGCCTCCTCATTCTGAGCCTGGGCCCATGTAAGGACCTGGCTTGGAGGGGGCTCCCCCTGCAGCATTGTGCTTCCCTACTGCCTCACAAGGACTCCCAGCACATAGCCTGGACCTCCCCTTTTCTCTATCTTCAGGTTTATGTTCAAGACATCCTGCGGCAGAAGTTGGCTGGCGAGGTGCTCCGCATGATCCCTGAGGATCTAGAGCATATCTACATCTGCGGGGACGTGCGCATGGCCCGCCCGGGATGTGGCCCGCACCTTGAAGCAGCTGGTAGCTGCCAAGCTGAGCCTGATGAGGAGCAGGTGGAGGACAATTTCTTCCACCTTAAGGTATGGCAGCTGGTATGTGGGCAAGGGATGCAGGTCAAGGCATAGGCTGGAAGTCAGGCTCATCACCAAAGGAGTCCTATAAGTGGCCGGAGGTCCGAGCTTGGTGGGCCCTAGGTCTGACTACACATCTTTCAGGTTGCCAACAGAAACTTCTGTTGTTTCCATCTGAAAAACAGAGGCAAAGTCTCCTGGTCTCCCCTCAAGTTTCCTTGCTCAGAAAGTATCTGTAGCCAAAGGTTCCAAAGCAGGCAGGGATGTGAACACCAGAGACAACTGTGAGCATCTACTGTGTGCTTGTAGATAAAAGAGTAGCAAAACACCCCAAAAATTCCTGCCTGGAAGGGGCTTACATACTTGTAGGACTGACAAAACAAAGTAAGTAAAGAGTGTGTGCTTTGGAGAAAAATTAATCAGGAGTCTGAACAGAGTTGGAGGGGTATCACGTAAACAGTGTAGTCAAGGAAGGCATCACTGAGAAGGGGACATTTGAAAAAAGATCTGAAGGAGGTAAGAAGTGAGCCCTGTGAGTAGAGAAGAGAGTGAGAAGACAGAGTGCTGGCCTGTTCTGCAGGGAGCAGCATGTACAAAGGCCCTAGGGTGAGGCTTAGTCTGATGTGTTGGAAGAAAACCCGGCGATCACAGGCATTTCCCAAAATGTGCTCAGTGGGTTGATAGATATTTGCCATGAGAAACATTTCAAGGAAGGTCAAAGACATTTGGGACACGTGCAGCTGAGCATAGACAAAGCTGTTGCTTAACACCAGACTTCCATCCTCTGCTCTGCTGTGTGCATCCCAGATCTTCAAGACTGGCAGAAAATGTGCAATAAATGTTTCCCAAACTTAGACCCCACTTTTTTTTTTTTAACATCAGAGCCCACATCTCTTGGAGCATCTGGCAGGACAAGCCCTAGGCAGGCTTTACCAGATTTTATTATCCAAGATAAAGCTTGGGGAGATGGTGGTCTGCACCACAGCAGGTGCTGACAGAAATGGAAGCAATTCCAAGTGAGATCCAAGCATAACAAAGCATGACAGTTGGGAAGGTAAATTCTGTTGAGTGTGGGTATGATGGGGGAGTTGGGGCCACCTCGGGGCCTCTTCTTAGCCCAGACCTGATGAGTGGAAGGTGGTTGGACCAGCAGTGCTGATGCATCTTCTCTGTTTTCCCCTAAAGAGCCAGAAGCGCTACCAGGAAGACATCGTTGGTGCTTTATTTCCCTATGAGAAGAAAAAGAGTGCAGCAGCAGAGCAGCCCAGTGACATCAGATCTCCCGCAGCCCACATAAGAAGTTGAAGTGCAAGCACGGGATTGAAGGATGGCCACAGCTCTTGATGATCTGCGGTCACAGGAATGGAGGGAAATTCTGTCTCAGAGCCTCACCTCTTACTTCCCCATCTCTTTATTCCCCAAATGCTTTACTTGACCTGCTACCAAGCAGCCTGGACTGAGTGGAGCCTCCCCGTTTCCATGGAGACCAAATCTGCTGTGTCAGGCCTGGCAAGTGGGTGTGAACTGTCTGAGCGCACCACCTCGAGTGACCACCAGGAGGCGATGTCGCGCCACTCTGTATATAGCTGCCCCCGTACAGTTATTTATGCCTCGTATTAAAACCAAAAATCAGAACCCAGTCTCTCCCAAGGACCCTTGGGCCTTCCCTGTCTCATTCCCGATGGAGGTTATTATATGAAAGGCATTTTACTTTAACCACATTGATGTCTTAGGGGTGGGGTGTTACATAGAGTGGGGGCTGGTGGTCCTACAACCTGGTCAAACGGGGCTTCCCACCAGGCCACCCTTCTCCCCACATCTGAATACCCTTGTGGGGTCAGGAGCTGCAGGTCGCCCACGGGGCGTGGCCGCACGGGAAGCCAGGGCGGGCACAGCCCCTGACCCAGCCCGACCTTAGACGCCAACATCTCTCCCTGGGCCAATCATGAGAGTTTGGCCAAAATGGTTTGGCGCCCGGTGAGGCCAGGCTGCCTTTCAGACTGGGCAGCAGGGAGGGAAATCTTCCTGAGGGCGGAGCCGCGTCTCCTCCAGAGAGAGCAGGGAGGACTCAGCAGGGCTGGGGTGCTGGTCAGCTCAGTCTGGTCCCAGCTTGGGGTGGCCCCTGCTCCCCTGGCTTCCTGGCCCTTTCTCCCCTTCTCTGCCTCTGCCTCCCTCCTCTCCTGCCTCTCCCTCCTCCCTCCCTCATCTCAGTCCCTCCCCTGCTCCTCATAGGCCCTTCCTCTCTTCTCCCCTCCCTCTCCCTGCCTTCCCTCCCCACTCCCTGCCTCCCCTCTCCTTCCTGCGACCTCCCCTTCTCCCCCTTCCACTCCTGGCCACAGTGCTCCCCTGGAGCAGGGGGGAGTGAGAAAGGAGTTTGTCAGTTTCCCCTGTCCTGGCAAAGCATCTGAGCACCATTGCCAAGAACAGGCACCAGGGCCTGTGCCCTGCCACGGTCACAGGCGCACAGATGCCAGGATCTGGGATCTCATTACCCTGCAGACTGGTGTGGGGGGCTGTGGCAGGGCTGGGACTCTGCATTGCCAGGACTGGGCTTTGCGCACCCAACTCCCCTGGCTCTGGATTCTTGCTGGCATGGCAGGATGACTTGGCATCACCCTGACACAGAGCCAGGCCCCCTGCAAGGCCCAGTGACTGGCAGGACACTCCACACTGAGCCACTCCCACCACCTCTAGGCCCCAAAGCAGGAACCCTCTTAACACAGCCAGGCCTCTTCTGAGTTAGCCTCTCCCAACCCTACCTGCTGCCTCCTCCCATTGAGACACGGATAACCGGAGGAAGGCGGGCTCCTCAGGGGTGAAGGGCCCTCTGGTCCCATCTCAGAAGCAGGTGCTGTTTCCTCTGTTCACCTGTCACCAAGCCTCCCTGACAGAGCTCCCTGCCCCAGTGGAGCTGGCCCGTCTGTTCACACCTTGGGGGGTTTGTGGGGGATCCACGGGGAGCAGGTGGGGCTATCTGGACACTCCTGCTCAATGTGTAGCAAGGAGCAAACTTTCCCTCCATGGCCCTTGGCCAGGACACCCTCCCCCTAATTCCAGAGATGCCAAAATATCTCCCCACACATTTAATAAGCCACACCATGCCAGGCCTGTGCAAAGCGTTTTCTTTATTTTTTTTTTATTTTTTTTTAAACATTTATTTATTGATTGATTGATACATACATACATACAAGCACTGGGTACAGTCAGAAGCGCGGGAGGGTGAGAGAATTCACCAGAGCCAGAGCGGGGAGCAGAGCAGGTAGAAGGACCGAAGTACACTGCTGAGGGGAGCAGCGGGCGGCAGGAGAGGTCTGCGCGCCATGTGGGACCCTCCTCCGGTGGCCGGGGAGCAGCCGGGGATCGAACCGGCGCCTCAGAGGCTGCGGGCAGCTTCGCAACCCAGTGCTCAACCGCTGCGCCACCGGGGAGGCCCGCGTTTTCTTTATTTGAGGGACATGGGATGGCGGGGCAGGGGAGGGGGGATCCGGGGGCGCTGGGACAGAGGAGGTGCTGGTGAGCAGACCGAGACAGCAGCACCCCAGATTTCACCGCCAGGGTCAGGGATCCTGCCTATGTCTGCACCTGGGTCAGCTGGATGTCACCCCCCACTTCCACGGTGTTGATGGCCCGCAGGTCATTCACGCGGTGCTTGTATTCACACAGGGGCTGACGGTTCACTGCCACCTTCAAGCAGCCGCTTTCACACACGATCCGCACCTGGGCAGAGAGGCCGTCGTTGGCGCCCCGCTTGGGAAGTCCTCAGCGCTAAGCGCAGGCTCCTGTGTCCCCAGCCCTCCTTCCCGCCTCCTCAAGCCTCCCTTCAGCCCCAACCTGCTTTCTAGCCCCGCACAAGGATTCGCTCCTCACTGAACACTTGGCCTCAACTTCCCAGGCCTCATCACGCTGTGTCCCTCGCCAAGGTCGCCCTTCCTGCCCTGCACAGTGGGGGCGCTGCTAAACCCCCCGGGGGATTCAAGTCCTTCCAGGCAAGCCTTCCCCGCCTTTCCTGCCTCCTCACTGCCTCCCAGTCCAGCCGTGCTCCTCCCAGGCCTGTCCTGCCCTCCTCCCTCTCCTACTAGACCTTGACCCAGCGGGGCTCAAGCACCCAGTCCTCAGCGCCCAGCACTCTCGAGTGCTCAGAGCCGGCGCTGCCATGTCCGGAGGTACCAGGTCCACCCAACACTCCCTCAAGGTGGCTGGGCCCCGCTGCGGGGCAGGGCTCAGTCTGTCACAGCCCCACCTCATTTCACCCTAATAACAGGCTCTATGGCCAGCGGCCCCAGGTCGTTTTTTCAAGGAGGAAATTGAGCCCAGAGCAGTGAAGCCACCTGCTCAAGGTCACACAGCTCCCTAGAACTCAAGCTGGGGCTCTCTGGCTTGAAACACCCCAACAGACTGTGTGAACATCCAAGTTCCTTCCCTGGTCCTCGAGGCCCACACAGTCCTTTTCAAGGCTGGGGCAGAAAACTAGGGCATGTTTTCAAACACAGATGCCCAGACCCTTCCTTCTTTGGCCGGGGACCAGGTCAGGCATTGATTTTTCTTTTTTAAACTCTGCAGGTATTTGAGTGTGTGGTCAGGGCTGAGACATCAACCCCGTGTGAGGGGCCTCCAGGGACACCCCCACACACCTCCCCCTCTCTCCCCTGCAGCCCTGCCTCCCTGATCCCAGAGAGCCCAGGCTCCGGGCTCTGCACATGGGACCTGCTGCTTCCACCCACTGAGAAGGCGCCCTCAGGCCTTTGCTTGGCTCCCTCCTTCTGCCATTGAGGTCTCAACTGAACTGGGGCGCCCGTGCCAGCCAGCGGTCCCCAGGCCAGGCAGGTGCCTTGGTCGCGGGCTGCGCCCCACCCCCTGCTCCTGTGCTGCTCTCTGCATGGCGTCTGTTGTGCCTGCAGGGAGCTGCCCCTGCCCTTGCCTGGTTCTTCCTCCACCTAAACTGTAACCTCAGCAGGGGCAGGGCCGCCTGAGCTTCCTGCTGTGCCCCAGCCCCTGGCTACTCTGCCCAGAGGGGCCCTCAGTCACAGAGCAGATGAGGGATTGTTGGGTGAGGAAAAGCATGACACCTCCTTCTGGATGTCTTGGGTCACTTTTGGGATCCATGAGCGCAGGTAAGTAACCTGCACTTGTGAGTTTATTTCCTCACCTGTGAAAGGGTGCCAGCACCGCCCACCGTCTGTGGGAAATACTTAGAGAAAGATCTGTTGCACACTTTCTCTCTAGGGTCTAGACCTCACCCCTGAGGCATCAGCTCACACCCATACAAGACCCCCCAACCCCTTTGTCCTTGAGTGACCCCAAGGGAGCTCCTCTGAGTTTAGGCTTCGGGACCTTACCTGGAAGCCTTGGCCACGGGTGAAGGGCATTTTTTGGGGCAGGTTTCTCTCCTCAGATCCCCAACAGCTGTTGATCTGGGTGTTTCGGACCACGGCATTTTCATTGAATCGGGGGCTCAGGTGGAAGGCGATGTCACTCCCAGAGCGCAGGTTGATGTAGAAACTGGGGTGAGGTGGGGAACTCACATGCACCTCCTCAGCCTACTGGGCCTCCCCAGCCAGCCCAGAGCCTTGGGGATATCCAGAATAGCGGGGCTGCCTCCTCCGGGAGAGGCCTGGCTTACCTCTGAGCACTGGGCAGGACGGTGCCTGACACGAAAAGGTTCTTCAATGGGTACAGCCCTCCAGGGATGGCAGCAAAGAAAGGCAGGGTCTAGACAGGGGGAGGGGCCGGGCAGGTCACCAGGGGCAGCCAGAGCCCAGCCCTGCTGCACGGGGCCCTTGGTACCAAGTCCCAAGAATGCAGAGTGTCAGCTGAGCTGACTACCACGCCTAGAGTAGTGTGTTTTGTGGAAGAGTCCATGGTCGCTTTATTTGAGTCACTAAATGCTCAAGGAAGTTTGTTCAGCCTTCCTCAGGGCAGGGGGCTTAAACTGTCAGCAGAGGCACTTTGGCCAGACGCAGAGGGTAGCTGACTGAAGGGCATGGCCTCCCTTCACGGTCAGGGGGCATTACAGTTGACAGCACCTGTCAACTGTCTCCTTACTTGCTGGCTGTTTGAAGAACGTCCGCTGACTGAAGCGCCGCCTTTAATTTTGTGAGCTGCCCTTCACCCCCACGCTGCCCAATGCAAAACAAACCTCCACTCCTCCCAGGGCAACCACTTACGTTTGTTGGGTTGGGGTACACCATAGGTGGGATGATAGTGTTCTGTTGAAAGAGACCAGGAAATCCAGTGTGGGCATTTGTGCCCATGACCCCCACACAGTCTAGGGGTGCTCCATGTGAGCCTGGGGTCCTGAGGCTTCAGCCCTTGAATTCTCCCAACCCCTCCCTCTCATGTCAGCCATGATAGTCCTTCCTGTCCTGTCCCCAGCCCCACCGTGGTCCTTCGCCTCCCCAGCAACTCCACCAGGTAGCCCCACTAACCCCAGGCTTCCCACAGAAGAAGGAGAAGCACTTTCAGCCTGTGACCAGCAGTGACATCTTGGGGACTTATTCTCAGGAGGCAGGGCCATGAACCTCACTTTCAAGGGCCACTGCATCCCCTTTTACGTACCAGAAGGACAGGTTTTCCTGCTGGTTCCAAGGAGACCCACCTTTTGGGCTCTGGGTAAACCCAGACTGTCTGCTGTCCCAAGGAAAGTTGCCCCCGAGTCCTGAGCTGAGACCTAACCCGGATGTCCTCACCCTCTTTGCTACACTGCTTTCTTCCTAACTCTGGGACTAGAAAACCCAGTTCTTATTGAAGCAGTAATGATGGAGCGGTGAGCTGCCCAGAGCTTCAAGACTTACCGGAAACATCTGTCCAGGGGTGCTGTGCACTGTGTGGATGACTGTTTGAGTCTAGAAGAAAAGAAACCGCTTTTTAACCAGTTTCACAGGCACCAATACCAATAGCAATACAACTGACTGCCACCAGAGGGCAGATGCTGGGGGGCGAGTGCACCTCGGGCCTGTAACTAACCCTATCACCAGGACCAGACCCTAAAACGGGCAAATGGGACTATTGCTTCACTCAAGGGAGCACGGTATGGACAAAGTTTCTTCTGGAGAAGAAATACGGCTGTGCTTGTGGCCCCGGCCCATGTTTCCTCTCAGGGGAATTTCCCAGCATGGCCAAGCTTTGTAGGAGGAAGTAAATTTGGGGCCTTGGTTTTCTGTGACTGGCGGCAGGACGGCAGTGGCTTGAGCAAGAAGTGTCAATTCAGGCTGTTCTCCAATGCACCTTGGCCAGCCACCCCTGTCCCGATTCCCGCCCACCACTCTCACCCCCACCTCGGCCAGGCAGGTGGTCAAGGGGTCCTACCTCACTTCCCACACCCCCCACTTGGAGAGGCCTAATGCCTGGCCACATGTCCTCCTGCTAACCCACAGGAAGACCCAAAACAAAGAGACTCCAAAGAGAGAGCAAGAGACTTACAACAGGACTCCCACAGGCTGCCCACACACCTGCAGCCTAAAGGGGATGAGAAAAGCAAAATGGTGGTTAATGTTGGAGCCACATGGCAATACGAAGATGCAGAAATTGTAGGGACTATCCCAGACTATTGCTCATCTTCCTCTTTCTCCCAAGCAATCCTTCCTAGGCCTCGGCACCCAGAATCATATTCACCCTGGCTGGTACAATATGGTTATGAAACGGGGTGGGGGGTGTCAGGGTTGGAGGAGAGGGCCATCCCCATTGGCTGCTGCAGAGAGGACAATGAGTCTGATGTAGACCATGCTGCTTGCTCAGCTCCCAGAGGCAAGCACATGGCCCCCAGTGCCGTTTTTCACCCATAAATTGAAGGCTGGTATTTACTGAAGACCTAGTATGTGCCAGGCTCTGACTTCAGCGGTTCATGAGGGAGGAATCCTCAGCTCCTGTTTCACTGGCAAGGCAAACAGACTCAGAAAGGCTAAGCAAGTTGCCCAAGCTCACCCAAGCAGCAAGTGATAAAATCCAACATGGCATCTGTCCTGTCTGACAATCTCCACACTACCCTGCCCTGCCCTGCCAGCGGGAATGCCAGACGCCCTGCAGAGGTTCCTGGAGGTCCAGCTCTACCTGACTGATCACAGGAAGGCTAGGGAGAGAGACAGCCCTGCCCCTAGCTCCCACTGCTCGAATGGCCTAAGGAAGGGTAAAGCCTTTCCCTTTCTGTCCTGGAATCTGACCCCATCCTGCAGACTATTCTGGACTTCTTTCTCCTGGCTGTGAAAACTGCAGTCCACATTTATTTCTTACTGACGCTGCTATTACTGCGTAATGAACAGCCCCAGTCCCAGCCACAAGGCTCCTGGGTGTAGGGAGGAGGAGGTGGTGTGGGGGGACAGACACACAGGCACAGGCACAATGGGACGGGTGATGGCACAGCACAGAGATGTACAAAGTCCCGCCTGACGGAGGGAGGGGGCATCCAGCCAACTGCCTGGCGGGAGATGCCAAAATGACATTTAAATAAAACACCTAAATAGAGCATTTTAAATAGAGCATTGAAGGGCCATTTGGGGCTAGCTTGTGGGGGGTGGGCAGGGCAGGCAGGCAAAGGGGGCTTTCAGCATGTGCAAAAGTGTAAAGGCTGGAGAGAGAGCTTCAGGGGAACAGGGGAGGCTTCTGGGGGGCCTTTAAGACTTTTAAGCAGGGAGAAGATGTGATAAGGTGTGTCTGGCAGTGGGTGGGTCTGAGGGAGGGGAACTAGACCAAGGTCCTCGTGGGGAGCATCCACGTGGCCTGGAGCCAGGCAGAGGCTCCAGGAGGGAGAGTGCTGGCCATGGAGAGCCATGGAGGAGGGGAGGGGAGACTCAAGGATGACTCCTCGGTCTCCAGCTCTGGGCTGGGTGGTGTGGCTGAGACAGGGCACCCTTGTGTGGACATGCTGGGGTCACTAGTACTTTTAGGAACCTCTGCTGACTGCTCTTGGGGCCTCCGGGAATCACTCACTCGTTGTTTGTTCCCCCTGGGCTTAGATGAGAAATGAGAAGGCTTTGAGAATCGCACAGTGGAGGAGGCAGCTTGGACAGGGGCCACATGGGTGTTCTGTTAAAACAAAAGACAGACATCCGGGGGAGAGGGAAGGGGTGTTAGGGGAGCCAAGGAAGAGAGAAAAGGCAGGAGCAGGGGTAAGAGGGAGAGGGCCCGGCAGGCAGAGAGAGCAGACCGCCACACAGGCAGGACAGGACAGGGGAGGTGTGTCCCTGGAGTCACCTGGCTGGAGATTGGCCGGTACCTTCAGCACCGCACCCCCAGCCTGTGCCAGGTGGACGGTATTACCTGGACTGTGATGTTGGACACCTGCACGCAACCATTGACACAGAGAGTGTCTGCACGGTGGTAGGGCACGCGGTGTGAGTATTGCAAGAAGAAGCTCCCGTTCACTGTCACCTGCAGAGAAGAGTCACTTGCACAGGAAAGGGGTCCTCCCTGTAGCAGGGGCACACCCAGCCTCCAGCACACCCCCTGCCTCTAGACATGAGCACCTGCCTCTGTTTATCACATCTGTCTCCCTTAGGGGAGGGCCCCAACCTGTGCAGTGTGTCAGGGACATACCCGAGAGCCCAGGTGCATGGAGACTGCTTGGTTCTAGTTGTTGGCTTTTAGTTCTGTGGTGTTTGTTTATTGCAGGGTTTATCTTTCTAGTAGTAGCTCACCTGGGGATTATTCAACATGCGCATTTACGTGTGCATGCAAGTATTCACAGGGAACCAAGGAGAGGTGACCTTGGGTTGCACTTTGAGGAGTTGGGACCTTCCACGTTTAGACAGATAAACTCACCCAACTCCCTGCACCCAAGGCCTAACTGTGTTTGCAAAAGTGATTTGCCACCTCTGGCAAAACAGCCATTAGTCGAACCTGAGTGAAGGTTATAATAATGTGGCTGAAAAGTAGGTGTTCCCAAGGAACTGGAGCGAAAGAATGGCTGCAGCCAAGGAATGGAATTAACCTGGACCTTAAAGACACTGGAGATCAAAAAGCAACAAGGTGACTTAACTTGTCACCTGCTTGGGTTGGTTTTTTTTTTAAGTTTTTTAAAATTTATATATGCATACAAGAACTGGGGTGTAAGCCAGAGATGAGGGGATTGAGAGGATTCACCAGAGACAGAGTGGGGGGGAGCAGTGGGTGAGACAGGAGAGGTCTGCTGTGCCACGTGGAGTCCCCCTGGAGTCCCTAGATGCCTGCTCATTGGTTGGCCAGTGATTGAACTCATGCTGCAGTGCTTGGCAATAGCTTGATAGCACTGAAACTTAACCATGTGCCACCAGGGAGCCCCAACTAGTTCTTTCTTTCTAGATAAAAGAACCGACAGGTGCACTAGCAGAGTGCAGCCATCACTAACACCCTTAAAAGGAAACAGTCTTGTTTCTACATATTATTGCTCAATCCAACCCAGTTAATATGATTTTTTAAAGGTGATTCATGGAGCCCCAGGGCTGGGGACAGGCAGCGGGAGGGTCAGCAAGATTCCCTGCTCACCTGGAACTCTGAGCTCTGCACCAGGAAGCACAGCTCAAACGGATTTCCCCACTGGAAGGGCATCGGCTTCTTCCTCTCCTCTGGCCCCCAGGACCCATTCTGCTTTGTGTTGCAGACCACATACCCTCCATCCTCAAAGCGTGGGTTAAAGTGGAAGGCTATGTCTTTGTCGGAGCTGCCAGTCTGGAAGTTCACATGAAACCTAGGCCCGGGAAACAACTCGGTTGAGGCTCAGGAGGGCCTCTCACTTCTAACTTTGTCAAGAACTTGCCCACTTACCTGCCGGGCAGAGACTAGTTTGTTGACATTCTCTGTTCCACTAGTTACACTTAGTGTTTCTGTGCCCTTATTACATCTTGCCCCTGCAGTGTGACTTTCTGAAAGTAAGTGGGAAGTAGATGAAGAAAAATGTGCATACTACCCACTTCCTTTGACTCTAGCTTTGGCTCTAAGGTGGAGGAATTAAAAGAAGCTTCCTAGATGCCTGACTCAAAAGGAGTGGCTGTTCTGCATTTTCCAAGACGTATCTTGCTACTGTCCTAAGCTCCAGTCTAGGTCTCCACTGAGGCTTCTCCAACCCTCCCAGAACTTGGCCCCAAATGTTCATAGCCTGCCCTGGGGCTCCCTCTGGTCTCAGGGGGTCCCACATGCGAGGGGCTCAGGGAGGTGCACTGTCCCATCACCAAGGGATGTTCTGTGCATCCCTGTGGAGCCCATTTGGTTTCTCTCTGGTTTCTCCCGGAGGCCGCCCTCAAATCCAGGTGGCTCAGCGAGCTCTCCGTCCACAGGCACAGGGCGCACTGCCAGGAGCACTCAAGGAAAGGACCTGTGACCCGAACCAGGAAGTCCATGTTCCTCTTCACATGGAGAATATTGTCCTGAAAGAGCTCTAAGCCTGCATGTTGCCCGTGTGGCCCCTCAGGCTCACTCCTGTGCACTTTGACAATCCCGCACCAGGAAAGGGTTATAGCAAAAGCTCCCATGGGAAGAGGTGGGGCAGTTTCTACTGGATAGGAGGGGTGGAGAGGGCAGACAGAGAGGAGGAGAGAAAGGGACAGAAGTTTAGTCGTGGGGTCTGGAGTGCCCTGGCAGGCAGGGTTTAGGGACTCCAGGGCCCTCACTTCCCTCAGCATCCCCTGAGGGACTCCAGGCTCTCAGAGAAGCCCCATGGCAGCATGGCTGTGTCCACCAGGCTGGAAGCCCATGGAGGGAAGTTGCCTAGAATCTGGATGTCAAGCTGAGGTAAGAAGGGGCCTGGGAGTGGCATGTAGGGATCCAGAATTTCCCACTCCCCATGAAAGCTGAGGACAGGACCACTGGGGGCAGAGGTCAGCTGGGATTGAGACAGAAGTCATCTGAGAGAGGGCCCTGTGTGGGGGGCTTCCACGGGCATTGCAGACTTCTGCAGGCAAGCAGCATGTAGGCCCAAGCTGAGCAAAAATCTCATACTTCCGCACCCATGGACCTCCGCAGAGGTCAGCTGCATGAGCATCGAAGGGCCTGGCAGTTTCTGAGATGGCCAAACTCTTCCCTGTTCCCAGACATCCCCTGGAACTTACCTCAGAAGTAAGTAGGGGAAACAGTACTGAGATTTTGTTTTTTGAATTGACTTAGCATTTTCTGGAAAAGACCCTGAAACTCAAACTGGCCATATTACATTTGTTGACAAAGTTGAAATATTTTCACATCAGCAGAATGAAGGGCAGCTATGGGAGATAAAATGAATGATCTTCCTTTTCTTTTTTTTTTTTGCAACTCTGGGTCAGAGAGTACAAAGCTCAATACTACAACATTTTGTGCTTCTGCACAGGCCTGCATTTGGCCCACATATTGTCCTAGCCCTGTTAGCCCCTCAGTGATCAGCAGGTGACATGGTGCTGTGTGTGATGCTGGGGACTGGGAAGGACTGAATGAACCAACCAGAGCTTAAAAGTGCTGGGATTTGGGCCTCCCATGGTGGCGCATCAGTTGAGCACTGGGCTGCAAAGCTGCCCACAGCCTCTGCAGCGCTGGTTCAATCCCCGGCCCCTGGGCGAGGGTCCCACATGGCGCGCAGACCTCTCCTGCCACGCCCACTGCTCCCCTCAGCAGTGCACTTCGTCAGTCTGCCTGCTCTGCTCCCCGCTCTGGCTCTGGTGAATTCTCTCACCCTTCCGCGCTTCTGACTGTACCCAGTGCTTGTATAAATAAATAAATAAATAAATCTTAAAAAAAAAAGTGTTGCTAAGGATTGAGGCTGGAGAGAAACAAGAGTTCCAGGTACCTGTTTTCGCTGGACTGAGTAACGGTCCCTTTGATAGTGATTTTACGTCCTTCCTGGAGACCCCCTGAGATTAGCCCGCAGAAAGGGACAGCCTGCAGGGAGAAGATGTAGGTCAGTCAGTGGGTCCACCCCCTTCTCTTCCTGCCCTCAGCCTTCAGTGCTTGCTTGGGCTCCCCTGAATGCCTGGCACCTCCCTGGGGGCCTGATGTGGCTGTGAACAGCACTGAGGGTGTCTGGGCCTCACTGATCTCCCAGGCCCAGGAGGAAGCAGATGAGAATCTAGATAGTCCTACAGACATTCTGAGATTGTGATGTGGAGACACGGGCTTGGGGACAATGGGACAGAGAGATGGCCTCCCTTGAGAGTATGCAGGAAATGAGGGCTTCCAGGAGGGCCTTCTACCAGGAAGGGAAGTAGCATGCACCCTGTCCTGAGATGTAGCCTTGGGCCACCCACCAAGTTCCTGGTAAACACCTGGGGCCTGGACTGGGGCTCAGACGGCCTCAGGGACAAGGGTCCCATCGCCCTATTCTAGAGGATAAACCTTTCTGCTCACCTGGAAGGGCCAAGAAAAAGACACCCTTCTCTGCCCACCCCACCCATAGGACAATGGCGATCACGACCTTTTTACTTTCCCAGCCACCTAGTGGCACCTATTTCCAGATCTTCTCTAGTGTCACTGGGCGGCCCCCTCCTCTACTTCTGCTTCTGGGCCCTATATTCCTTCTTCCAAGCCCTTGGCAGCCTCCAAAGCTCTAGTGTGCTCTCTCCACTGCATCTAGGCCCATCCACAAGCCCCTTGTCCAGCCGCACCTCCGGCCGTGGGAGGAGGCTGGGCCAGACGAGGCCAGGCCTGAGCTGAGAGTGGGCTGAGGTTCCCAAGCCAGACCCTAGTGGTGTGGACAGCTCTGCTGAAGATGGCTGGGCCACGTGCCCTTCCTGACACACTATGGACAAAGTGAGGGTCCGATTCCTTGGGGCCAGGGGTTCACCGGGAGAGGCCCCCCATATGGATGGAGTGTCCCAGTGCCCGTGGCAACTGTCCCCATTCTTTCTCTTGTCTGGACTCCAGGGCCCTGTTTCTATTCTCTTCTGCCCACAGGAGAGTTTCCCTAATGATTTGATAGTTTTGGTTTCCAAGTACAAGGACTAGAAAGGAGAAAACATTTATTAAAATAAAAGGCATTTTGGGAAGCGTTTTGGGATCACCCATAAGAGAGTGTGGGTGCCCAAGGTCACATTTTGAATGTGAGGCATTAATCACTCCTAACCCAGCTTCCTCCAGCCCCACCCCAGAAGCCTCTAGCTGGTCACAGGGTACCAGGCCAGCAGGGAGGGGCCCTGCTGAGGCAGGACCCAGTGCACAGTCTTAGTCACTCCCCCCACTAGCACCCTGCCGCTGCCCATTCAGGAAGGATCTGCAAGCTCACCCCTTCCAAGCCCTGCGCCTGCCCCTTGGAAATCTCTTTGCCAATCAGGCTCCTGAGACAGGTTTGGGCCCACGACACAGTGAACACAGATGCCTCCTGGGCCCGGTTGCCACTTGCCTGGCTTTCTCCATTATCACTTTCCCCCTTGTCCTGGAAGTCAAGACACCTTCCTTCTCTGCCACTTTTCATTGAGGCCTTTTGGCAAGTGACCACAACCTCTCTGATCTCAGCTTTCCCAGGGATGGAGTGGGGACATTAACTCCCTGGGTTTGAACACGACACCTGCAGACAGAGTCTACATATGTTGCAAAAAGAGGCAAAAGGTGACCCTTCACACCCCCTCTCCCCTCACACAGTCCTCTCTCCTCCCTTTGAGATCACCCTGGCCTGCCCTTCACCTACAATTTCACCTCCCAGGGAGCAGAAATTCTTCAGATGGCCTTCCCTGTTGCCCCCAGACTCCTTAGAATACAAAACAGCCCCACAGCCCCCAAGGCAGGCAGGTACCTTGCAAACTCTCTAGGTAGGCCACCTGCTTAGTCCTGACCTTAAGTCAGGAGGGTGGCTCCTGGATTATCCCCATTTTACAGATGTGGAAATCCTGGCCTAGGGAGGCAACATCCACTTGCCCAAGATCATCTGGCTAATTGGTTGAACCCAGGGAAGCCATCTCTAAACTGAGCGCCCCCCACTGCCAGGCTGGACTGGCCCCTTCCCCAGAAGCCCTATCACTTCCCCCACCCTGCCAGCCACCATTCTTCCATTTATCATGGACGCCTGCCTTCCCCAGTGCACCCAGGAGAGGACAGACACCCAGAGGGAGCACAGACCCCAGTGCTGAACACGCTATCCTCCCAGAAATGTGTTGCTGGTATGCTGGGAACAGAATTGTGCCAACCTTGGTCAATCTGGCTTTCTGTGTTCTCTTTGGGATGGTACCTGCCCCTACGCCTCCCCTGACACACACTCTCTGCCACCCATGAGTCCTTTCCTCAAAGACCCAGAACTGTTTCCCACAGCCTGGGCAGCCCCTCCACTCAGCCAGCGCCACCCACCAGCAGCACCAAACTCACAGGGTTCTGGTAGGTAACGGGCTGGGCTCCGCTGAAAGCCATCTCGCCCGGCTCCTATGGCCAGCGCTGCTTCCCACCAGACAGTCCTCTGCACTGGAGAGGACGTAGAAGAAATAGAAACCTAAGCGACTTGGCAATTGTTCATTGGGTGGAGCCAGGAGCAGAAAGACATGGGTCTAGATATAGCAAGGCGGGGTGCTAGGGGAGGGGCAGGCTCCAGCAGAGAAAATGCTGCCCCCTCCCACCCCAGTGACCCTTGCTGCCTATTCCTCCTGTGCCCTACCCCAATACCTAATATTTGATTCTTTCAATCCAAACAGCCTGCCCCTATTGAGAAGTTTCCAGACATCACCATCCACGAGTGTGTGACTGTGTCTTGAGCTTGCTGGGTCACAGTGTCCAGAAAATGGCAACCTGCTGAAAAGGGCCTTTGTTCCTGGGTTGCTGGTACATGGGGTGGTGCTGGTGGTGCTGGGGGATGGCCTGGTTAGATCCATTTTTATTCACAGAGAAACTGAGGCTCAGAGAGTCTAAGGGACATGACCAAAGCCACGCAGCTCACCACCGGTAGCCTGAGTTATATGAGGATTCTTAGGTCCTCACAGAGTATTTCTCCCTTTAAAATTCCATTCCTTATTTATAAACATAATCATAGAGAAAGAAATGTTTTGCAGAGAGAAAATGTCCTAATCAGCTTTTGTTCCAAGAGCACAGGCTGCCCTGGGGACTCTGACCCTCCTCACTGAGTGTGTCTTTCTTCTCTTCTCTCTCTTTTCTGGGCTTGAGAATGCACGTGAAGAATATTCCAGGTGACAGGGCAGTCAGGGAAACATGAGCCACACCGCCTTTAATTGACTTCAGCACCTAGTTAAGGGAAATGCTCGGTGAGCACAGACAGCAGAGTGGGCTGGGTAGGGGGGGAGGGGCGGAGGGGGGGGGCGCTGATGTAGCTTCCCTGCCACCACCAGGTCCCTGCAGTGAGGAGGCACAGAGGTGACCCTGCGAAGACCAGGGAGGCGCAAGTGGGTAGAGTGTTCTCTGAGCCATGCATCCCTGCCCCCCCACCCCTTCTCATACCTTTTCTAGAAGTGACAGACTCTTGGGTCTGCATGATTCCCCCCAACTGGCAGCACCTCCTTCTATTTTTGTGGGAGTTCTCTGTGGAAATTGAGAGGACCCCAGCTGCTGTCCAGCTGAGCTGCGGCCACCAGGGATCATGCACCTAGTCCAAGTGCTGGTGATCTATTGCTGCTTGAATATTCCAAAACTTAGTGGCTTAAAACATTAATGACATGGGCACCCCTGGTGTCGCAAAGCCTTTAGATGCAAGCTCTGAAGCTAACCACAGCCACTACAGCAGGAGTCCAATCCCTGGCCAGGGAGCAAACCTCATGGCGAAACAGGCCTCTCCTGTCTCACCTGCTGCTCCCCTCAGCAGTGTGTTTCAGTCAGTCTGCCTGTTTCTGTTCCCCACTCTGTCTCTGGTGGATCTTTTCACTGCCTGCACCTCTAGCCTGTATCCCCATTCTTGCATGCATAAATAAATAAACCTTTAAAAAAATACTCTCATGATAGCTTCCTTGTTACAATAATGGCTTCCAGTCTCGCTTCCTTTCTCCACCCCTCTGAAAAGTAACTTTGCTCTTCTTCCCTTCAGGAGATAGACGACTACTTTTCCTCCTGTGACCTGCTGTGGTCAGCAAATGCGGCACAAGTAGCCCCCTGTGCTTTCTAGAATTAGGCCTTGACACACTATGTGGTTAAATGGTTAAATTGATCATTTTTACTGTGTATTTTACTGTAATAAAAGACAGGAGGAAATATATTAAGTTCCATCTTAACTTGTTCACCAAAAGTTCTGCATCTGAAACCTGCCTTCTGTGTGATAAAAGGGAGACCATCACAGGCAGGGGGTGATGCTGGCACAGCCTTTCCTCTTCAGGTCCTCAAAAGGACTGGAAGAGACTAACTGTTTTGTTTTTTTGAAGATTTATTTATGCATACAACAACTGGTGTGTAATCTAGAGGTACAGAGGGGGTGAGAGGATTCACCGGAGAGAGTGAAGAGCAGAACGGGCAAACCGATTGAAATACACTGCTGAGGGGAGCAGCGGGCCAGACAGGAGAGGTTTGCTGTGCCATGTGGGTAGCTCCGTGGGTAGCTCCCTGGGCAGCCAGGGACCGAACTCCTGCTGCAGTGACTGGAGAAAATTTGATAGTGCTGTGTCTTTTAACCCCTGCACCACCAGGGAGGCCTAAGACTAACTTTGACAGGAGAATAACGTTCTTGCTATGTGACTTGCCATTTTTTTTTAAAGATTTATTTATATGCATACAAGAACTGGGATACAGGTCAGAGAGGTGTAGGGGTTGAGAGGATTCACCAGAGACAGAGTGGGGAGCAGAACAGGCAGACTGACAAAATACACTGCTGAGGGGAGCAGCGGGGAAGTCAGGGGAGGTCTGTTACACCATGTATGTAGCTCCCTGGCCGGGGATCGAACTCGTGTTGCAGTGGCTGTGGATAGCTTTGTAGGTTGCATCTTAACTCCTAACACCACTAGAGAGGCCCCTGACTTGTCATTTAATGTTGTGTCTTCTGGTGAACCGTGGTGGGAATCTCATGGGGACTACACCTGAGAGGAGAAAGCACACAGTGTACAAAAATGAAGAATGATGTAAAATATATAAAAAATAAAATTAAAAAAAAATTAATGTTGTGTCTTATCACTGCCTAAGGACATCTTAGGGACCCACAGAAGAAGAGAAGCTCTTGGCTGGGAGTCAGCTTCTCACTGGGTGGCCCTGTGGAGGACAGCAGGAGCCACAGGTGGGCCAGCACTGCCTGAATCAAGGGGGAGAGATAGTAATCCAGAGCTGTGGTATGTGAGTGAGTTGCCTACATCCCATCCCTGACACTCCCCCCTCCCTTACTCTGAAGCTCAGGCATGATGCCTGTCAGGCTTCCACCACCGTCTCTGGACCTTGGGGAATGCACAGTTGTTTATAGTATGCAGAGCATGCAGCAGCAGTAAGTCAAGAGGGTCAACATGCACTGGTCCTCCTATTGCCTGCCACAGCAGCTTCTCATTGACTCTAGATGCCTCCCACAGGCAGCCAGTGTTGGGCCAACACCCGCAACAGGGTGACCTGCAGGCCAATTACATCTGTAAATTGGTTTTGTTTGTCCTATTCACTGTTTTTAAAAAATATGCCATTTTTTGCAAATTGGGAGGGTTAGTATATAAATGAAGACTTCTAGTTTCACTTTTTTTAAATTATTTTATTTTATATAATTTTTACATCTTTTTTCATTTTTGCACAATGTATGCATTTTCATTTTGGTTATATTCCCCATACAATTCCCACCCCCCTTATTTTGACCCTAATCCCTCTTGTCCTCCCCTCCCCCATTGTAGTGTGTCTCTGGTCTATAGTTGCTTGTTGATTTTGATTTTTATTTTATTACAATTAGTCTTTTTCTTGGTCCTTTAGTTAGGTTTTCTAAATTCCTACTTTCACTTTTTAAAAAGATAGAATGACAAACAGAAGAGACCTGGCAACACTGGGCTCTCATTTCCAGGAGGCAACAATTCACCAGAGCTGAGGACCAAGTGCTTCCTTAGAGGGTGCATTCTTCAATCAGCCCCACTCCTCACCATTCCCTAATGCCTCTCCAACACAGAGAGCAAGTCAATAGTCAGATGTCATTGTATTTCCATTGTGTGCTTCTTACAGGTTAAGTATCTTTCTTTATACTTGTGTCTCTGTGAAAGTGAGGAAACAAATAATAACCTGAAAGATTTGTTACAAAAATGGGAGAGAAAGTATTTCTTTGTAGCAATAAAGTATATCCCTGTGCATTTAACAAACAAGTCACCTGGTCCTTTTCTCTTACAAAACATACCTCCCAGTCGCATAGTTAAACCAAAGCCACTGGTGGTTCAAGAGGAAATATAAGCAAATCTGACTTTCTTTCTGGGGGTGGAAGCATATTAAAGTGCAAAATGTCTGAGAAGACAGTGAGGGCCTCCCTCTTCTACCTAAAATAGCAATTGATAGACCTCCCCAAATTTCCAGAACTGGTCTTCATAGGACATGTCACTTTGGTAAGTGCATTATTTCTAGCTGAGGCCAATCAGGGCCCTACAAGCTCATGAGCTTTTACCACTCCTTTAGTTGCCTTGAAAGATGGCAATTAAGGGGGTTATCCAGAATGAGGATTGTTTCCAGATAATAACATTTTTTTTTAAAAGATTTATTTATTTATTTATACAAGCACTGGGTACAGTCAGAAACACGGGAGGGTGAGAGAATTCACTAGTGTTGGGAGCAGAACAGGCAGACTTGATGAAGTACACTGCTGAGGGGAGCAGTGGGCCCAGCAGGAGAGGTCTGCATGCCATGTGGGACCCTCGCCCCGCAGCCAGGGATTGAACCAGCGCTGCAGAGGCTGCGGGCAGATTCGCAGCCCAGTGCTCAACCGCTGCGCCACCGGGGAGGCCCTGATAATAACATTTCTACTAGAGAAGGCTCTCTATATGGCAGGACAAACATCTGATTATGGAGCATGTGGTCTTTGTCATATGAGTCCCTCCCCATTCTTTGAAGCTCAGGCCCCTACATTCCATAGCTTAGGATATACATACTCTCATTTGCCTCGTCTTGGGAATCTACATGTTTGTGTAGATTTTCCATGTGTACGTGATTGGCCCTGCCATTTCATTCTTGGGTGATCCTGGATAAAGTCCATAATTTCATTAAGCTTCATTCCCTCACCTATAAAATGAAGTAAAAGAATGTAAGTTTTATCAGGTAGTTGTAGGGACTGAACGGACTGATTGGTGAAGAGGGTTTGGCACCAAAGTCAACAGTTGGTAGTCACGCAGCAAATACTAATTAGCCCTGAGGTGGTTATTGCTGGTCTGGATAGATTTTGACTCCAGGTCTACCCTCCTGTGCAATATAGTTCCTCAAGAAGGAATCCTTTGGAGTCTCAGCACAAAGGGATCTCAGCAGTGTGGTCAGGGATGTCCCAAATCTCATCAAGTCCAGTTTTGGCTTCCAGATCCAGTTTCTTTGGAAACCTCACTGTGTAGGTACAACCACATTGTATCACATTAATCACTGAAACACACACGCGTGCGCACACGCACACACAGAGACATGCTCTCTTCCTGAGGGAAAAATTTAGAACATTCCAGTGAGTGTCTCTACATCCTTCGAAGTCAAGCATATCAATCTATCTGCCTCCAAATTGGCTAACTGGCAAAGTACCACTTTCTCCAGCTAATGTATTGGCGCGTCATGCTCGGTGCTTCCAAGAGCATGTTTCGGTTTCTTTCTTCATCCACTGCTTTTAACGGGCTGCTCCAGGCATCCAGCATTGGAAATGGGCCCTTGCTGAATCACAGGCATTTCCTGGCAGTCTGGTTTCTAATTCCCCAAAAATCCCATCAATTCTTTGAGATATCTGCTTCTAAAGACTGGATTGTATTTGCATCTTCAATCTAGCCATAGGGGATGGGAGAACTTTCATTCTCCCCAATACAAAGCTTCTCCCCACAGCTTTAAATGTAATTCCCGAGGACCTGACACCATCCAGGTGAATGAAGTTGGAGCTGGTAGGATAAGAGTTGCCCATCAACCTGCTGGAACTGGTGGACTGATGGCCGACTGGCAGCTGCTGCCTAACTTTTCATCAATCTACTTGGCCTGCCAGGCTCACCACAGGTGCCATTCCTAGATACTGGGGGCTATATCCTGGCTAATGATTGTTTCACAATTTCCCAGAGGTGGGGATGGCTGAAGGCCCCACGTGCACAGATAGTAAAAATCCTGGCCGAGAATAACCAAGCATGCTAAAATGTATGGATAGCTCTGGGTCTCTACCCAGATGCTTTAGATGCTAACGAGACATGTGACATCAAGAAGCAGAGAGCTCTTCTGTGCATGCCCCAGTATAGCCCATCCCAAAAGATGCTGTGCTGTCACTCTCTCTCTACCCCACCTGGTAGACTAATCCAGTAAAACCCTTTTCCCAACTCCCCTCAGAGAGTTAGGCTAGAAATTTCCTCTTTCAGTGCTGCCTCCTTGTACATAAGCTTAATAAAACCTTGTCTGGATGTCATCTGTCTGACCTTCTTGTTAAATTCTTTCCCAAGGAGTCAGAACCTCTGAAAAAGACGTACAGTCTAAAACAGACCCAGATACACTGTCATTTGCTGTCTTTTGTGACCGTGGCATGGTGGTCCCCCTTCCCCCTCCTTTCCCAAGGACCAGACTAAGGCACCTACCAGCACAGCTCCCTACCCCCAAAGAGTCTCAAGGAAGTCCTCTCTCCTGGACCAAAGTCTGGAACCATCTACTACAGCAGAGGCCATGGGTCTGCCTGAATGGAATAGCATATAATGACCCAGTTTCAGGGCACAGAGATAAACTAGGGGATTTGGGATGTGAAACAATGGGGCAGGATCCTCTGTCTGCCAAATGATCCCTCCCCTTACTGCTTTCTGAGACAATCAGGAAATCTAGATGAGAGGGTGGAGAAAATTCTCCTACAGGATCCCAGGTCACTCTGGTTAATCTCTAGCACACCCTCACTCAGACCCTGGGTAAACAGATTTCCATGGCTTTTGTTAGTACTTCCTCAAAAGGTAAAATAAGATCTTTCAGCCAGATGTCCTGTCAAAAGTCATTAGGAAAATGTCTACCATCGCAGTCAAATTAGCCCCCCCTCCAAGTCTCCATAACTGGGTTCCCTGGGCTACATTGACTGGGTCCTTATCCACTGCTTTCAACTGGCCTCTCTGGGCTTCCAGCATGAACCACAGGCACAGAAACAAATATCACAGATTGGAGCAAAAACAGAACAAACCACAGGAACAAAAGCGAGAAACAGATACCACAAAAATGGTGATGGACTTGCCTTAGTACTAAGGAGTCCCACTGCAGTTTAAGGGGAAATAAGCAAGTCTTTGCAAACGGTGTGAACATAGTGTAAAAATTCTGGGTTCTCTTCCCCGCACCTGTCCTCCTCCCACCCCATCTGGGAGGCAAGAGCAAAGTCATCTGCCCAACTGATTAGCCCAGCAGTAAAAGGCTACCTGAGGATAAACAGACCTTTAACCCACACTATGTGCCAAGGAGCCATATAAAGAAGATCTTTAACCATGGGCACCTGACATTTGCATCTCTACAGGGTAATTATTAGAAATGCAGAAGTAATTTAACTGCAGCATTTGCTTTCCTCCACCCAGAAACAGCACCAACCTATCTCTACATTTTTTTTTTTAATAATTTACTGTTCCTTCCTATGTAAAGAAAATTCATGCTTGTGTTTGCTGGAAAACAGCTCTCACAGAATGAAATCTGTCCTGCTGCTTCCCACATTTGAATCCTCACTCCTGATTCTTCCACAAACTTCCTTAAATATTCTTTGTCCAAATTTATTTTCATCGACAATGTTGAGTAGTTTATTTTGTCTCGCTGTAGAAGCAAAAGTGATTGCTCAGAGACTGAGATTGTTTTTGACAGTAATTTATTTAGTCTAGTTTTACTGTGTGGTACCTATAACAATAACACAAACCAATAGTATACAGGATAATGTCCCTTACAAGTCAACAAAGAAATAATTTATGCTAGACCAATGATAGATCAAAGACACTGTTGTACCAGGCAGGAGAATATAAAGACAGAAAATCTAAATTTAGTTGATGTGTGTGCTTCTAAAAAATGGGTGCTCGTTCAGGAGAGTCCCCTTAGCTCACCAGGAGCTGACATCCACCCGTCAGCACAAAATGCAAGTCTCTGGTTGCTAGAACTGGATTCTAGGAGACAGAAAGTTGGCAGGCAACATAAGCTCTCACCTCTTTAGGCAAAGATTAGCCTGTCAGTGCTAAGAACTAATAATGCCTCAGGGTCTTTGGACAGATATTTAGATTGGGGAGACTACCTCCCCTTCCCTAGTTTATGGTCACAGGGCACATAAAAGAGGCCTACCCTGGGAGGCGAATCAACATGGCGGTGAGGAAACGCTGTGAGTAAGATCTCCCATTAAAAAAAAAATATTAATAGGGAGGAAAAGCGGCAGGTCCCAGTGAGAACTGGGACACGGAAGATAAATGGATGACTCCAGCAAACTACCTGAGGAAGAAAGTTGCCATAAAAGAGGACTAAAAGGGAGGAAAGCTCAGAACCCTGCTATCTCCCCCACCCACAAAGTCAGCACTCTCCGACCAACAGGAAGGAGGGAAAAAGCAAACAAACAAACAAACAAAAAAAAAAACTAAAACGACCAACAAGAACAAACTATGCATCAAGCGGGACTGTGAGTGGAAAGGAACTATTTCAGCCACCACCCCCGTGAACTGGAGCTGTGGAGAACCCTGCAGGATTCTCCGTGGAGGTGAGCGAATGGCTCCAGGCGCCATTAGAGAAAAACAAAGACTCCCAGAGACCTGCACATAGCCCCAGGCCAGCCGGTAAGCTTAAGTGGAAAAGCGGCTTGCTGGAAAAGCAAACGCAATTGCGGCTGCCCAGGTCCCCACGCCTGCCACCTAGGCTTGCGGGGAGACGCGCAGGGGCCCTCACTGAGGTGAATGTCCCTCACTGAGTAATCAGAAACCAGATGCCCGGGCACGGGAGCGGGGTGCAAAAGGCGCCATTTCTTTTATTTTTTTTTTTTTATAGAGGCATGTTTTATTTATTTATTTATTTATTTGTTTGTTTGTTTATACATGCACTGGGTACAGTCAGAAGCACAGGAGGGTGAGAGAATTCACCAGAGCCAGAGCGGGGAGCAGAGCAGGCAGAAGGACTGAAGTACACTGCTGAGGGGAGCAGCGGGCGGCAGGAGAGGTCTGCACGCCATGTGGGACCCTCCTCCGGTGGCCGGGGAGCAGCCGGGGATCGAACTGGCACTGCAGAGGCTGCGGGCAGCTTCGCAACCCAGTGCTCAACCGCTGCACCACCGGGGAGGCCCAAAAGGCGCCATTTCTGCGGACACTGAACTGAGCTACAGCCCCGTCCTGGACCTGAGGGCTTTGGAACTGAGACCCGGGGCACGAAATTCGGGGTGTGGGTTCCCCACGATGGTTGGGCACAAGATGGACACTGCACCCCAAAGCCGTTGAGGACTTTCCCACCATTCCCACTCTGTTCCCTGTCCCACGGGGTGGGAAAAAAAAAAACAGCTCCCCAAGGACACTAGGAGAGATCTCTGGCGCCACCTAGTGACCAGAAAAAAATCACCAACACCCCATAGAACAGGGACCTTTTTCAGAAAAGACTGCATGAAACCGGTAGAAGGTTCCCAGAGGAGCCAGTGGTGAGCTGGAAAGTTCGCCCACGCCAGGCCCCTTCTGACCAGCAATCCAAGCCCAGAGGGGGAGCGGGCACCCACGGCCAGGGCAGACTGGGCTCACAGGGAGTGCGTCCCACATCACCATCTTAGAACAGGGACATTTCTCCAGTAAAGACTACCTGAAAGCAGCAGAAGGCTCCCGGAGGAGCCAGAGGTGAGTTGGGAAGTTTGCCCATGCCAGGCCCCTCCTGGCCTGCAGTCCAAGCCCAGAGGGGGAGCGGGAACCCACCACCGGGGCAGACCAGGCATTCAGGGAGTGCGTCCCGCATCGCCATTTTAGAACAGGGACATTTCTTCAGTAAAGACTGCTTGAAACCGACAGATAGCTCCCAGAGGAGCCAGAGGGGATCAGAGAAGTTCACCCAAGATGCCGGCCAGTCCCAGCAACACAGTGTCCCAATGCATACGGCAAATTAGAAAACAGACAGTATGGAGTAGAAGAACCACACGCAACCTAGCAACTCCTCAGGAAAAAAGCACACCACAAAAAGAAAACCACCCCCCAGATTGCAACGACAGTAACTTGGAAGAACTTCTGAGCCTTCCAGAAAGAGAATTTAAAATTGCCATGATTAAAAAACTGACAGAAGTCATAAAGGAAAACAATGATAAGGGAAAAATAATCAACGATCAGAAGAATGAAATTGAGTCCCTAAAGAGGGAAATGCAGGAGATCAAGATGTAAAAGAAATGCAGGAGATCAAAGAATTAGTGGAGGCACTAAAGAACTCTGGGAAAAGCAATGAAAGCAGAATAGATGAAATGGAAGAACAAATAAGCACTCTTGAAGACACAGAAATAAAAAGAACCAAAACAGAAAAGGAAAGAGAAGGATGAAGGAAAAAGACCAAAGAAAGACTCGGGAACTATCTGACTCCACGAGGAAAGGAAATATAAGAGTTATAGGAATATCAGAAGGAGAGGAGAGAGATGTAGGAACAGAGAAAATATTCAAGGAGATAATTGAAGAGAACTTCCCAAACGTGAAGAAGGAGCTGAAAATTGATATACAAGAAGCAAGAAGAACACCAAACTTCCACAATGAAAGGAAAACTACAGCAAGACACATACTAGTAAAGCTCCCAAGAATCCAGGACAAGGAAAAAATAATGAAGCTGACAAGAGGGAAGAAACAGATAACATTCAAAGGAAAACCAATCAGGCTGACATCAGACTTCTCCGAAGAAACACTATGGGCAAGGAGAGAGTGGAGGGACATAGTCAACAGACTCCAAGAAAACAGATGCCAACCAAGAATATTCTATCCCGCAAAGCTCTCCTTCCTCTATGAAGAAAGAATAAGGACCTTCTCAGACAAACAGAAACTCTGGTAATTTCATTACCACTCCAAAAATTACTACAAGGAGTCCTAAAGCCAGAACCTCAGAGGGACGAATCACAGCGAAAGAAGGCCAAAAAAAGTTATTAAAAGAATAAATAAATAAATTCAAAGGAAAGACAAACACAATGGCAAATACAGATGCTAACATATCAATATTAACTCTAAATGTAAATGGACTAAACTCTTCAATAAAAAGACACAGAGTCGCAGGCTGGATTAAGAAACAAAGCCCAACCTTTTGCTGTCTCCAGGAAACACATTTAGCTACAAAAGATAAAAATAGACTCAAAGTTAAAGGATGGAAAACAATCCTACAAGCAAATGGACCAAAAAAGAAAGCAGGAACAGCTATACTTATATCAGATAAAACAGATTTCAAACTCAAAAAGGTAAAAAGAGACCCCAAGGGTCACTACATTATGATCAAGGGGACAATACTTCAAGAAGAAATAACACTCATTAACATATACTCACCAAACGAAGGAACACCAAAATATATCAGACAACTATTGTCATCTCTGAAAACAGACATCAGAGAAAACACATACGTAGTGGGAGACTTCAACACACCACTAACAACAATGGATAGATCAATAAGACAAAAATAAGTAAAGACACTAAAGCTCTAAATAAGGACCTAGAGCCCTTGGGCTTAACAGACATCTATAGAACACTAAACCCAAAAAAAAAACAACGGAGTACACATTTTTCTCAAGCGCACACGGATCATTCTCCAGGATCGATCACATACTGGGACACAAGACAAACATCAACAGATACACCAAGATTGAAATCATACCAACCATCTTTTCTGACCATGAAGGCATCAAACTAGAAATAAACCATAAATAGAAGGCAAGGAACTCTCATACCTCATGGAGATTGAAAACCACACTACTGGAAGACCACTGGACTAATGAGGAGATCAAAGAAGAAATTAAAAAATTCTTTGAATTGAATGACAATGAGGACACGAATTTCCGAAATGTATGGGATGCAGCAAAAACAGTAATAAGGGCCTCCCCGGTGGCGCAGCGGTTGAGCGTTGGGTTGCGAAGCTGTCCGCGGCCTCTGCCGCGCTGGTTCGATCCCCGGCTGCTCCCCGGCCACTGGAGGAGGGTCCCACATGGCGCGCAGACCTCTCCTGCCGCCCGCTGCTCCCCTCAGCAGTGTACTTCGGTCCTTCTGCCTGCTCTGCTCCCCGCTCTGGCTCTGGTGAATTCTCTCACCCTCCCGCGCTTCTGACTGTACCCAGTGCATGTATAAACAAAACAAACAAACAAATAAATAAATAAATAAGCATGCCTCTAGGGGAAAAAAAAAACAGTAATAAGAGGAAAATATATAGCAATAGAGGTTCACATCAAGAAACAAGAAAGAACTCAAAGAAACAACCTAATCTCGAAGCTCAAAGATCTAGAAAAAGAACAACAAAAAAACCCCAAAACCAGTAGAAGAAAAGAAATAATAAAAACCAAAGCAGAAATAAATGAAATCGAAACTAAAAAAACAATCCAAAAGATCAATGAAACCAAGAGCTGGTTCTTTGAAAAAAATCAATAAAATAGACAAACCCCTAGCCAGGCTCACAAAGGAAAAAAGGGAGAAAGCACAAATAAACAGGATCATCAATGAAAGAGGAGAAATCACAACAGACACAGCAGAAATCAAAAGAATAATCAGTAACTACTATGAACAGTTATATGGAAACAAGTTCAACAATCTAGAGGAGATGGACAAATTCCTACAACTCTACAATCACCCAAAGCTAGATAAAGAAGAAATAGAACACCTAAACAGACCAATTACAATTAGCGAAATTGAAATGGTAATCAAAAACCTCCCCAAAAACAAAAGCCCAGGACCTGATGGATTTACAAATGAATTCTACCAAACATTCAGAGACAAATTAGTGCCTATCCTTCACAAACTCTTCCAAAAAATTGAGAAGGAAGGGACAATACCAAACACATTCTATAAAGCAACATTACACTATTACCAAAACCGAACAAGGACAACACAAAAAAGGAAAACTACAGGCCAATCTCCCTAATGAACACTAATGCAAAAATCCTCAATAAAATTTTAGCTATCGGAATCCAACAATGTATCCATAAGATAATTCACCACAACCAAGTAGGATTCATGCCAGGGACACAAGGATGGTTCAACATCCGAAAATCAATCAACGTTATCCAACACATCAACAAAAAGAAATATAAAAACCATATGATAATATCAATCGATGCTGAGAAAGCTTTCAACAAAGTGCAACACCCATCCATGATAAAAGCCCTTGAAATTCTTGGGATACATGGAACACACCTCAACATCATAAAGGCCATATATGACAAGCCATCAGCCAGTATCATTCTCAATGATGAAAAGTTGAAAGCATTTCCATTAAGATCTGGAACAAGTCAAGGATGTCTACTCTCATCACTGCTTTTCAATACAATACTGGAAGTCCTAGCCAGAGCAATAAGGCAAGAGAAAGACATCCAAGGAATCCAAATAGGAAAAGAAGAAGTCAAACTATCACTATTTGCAGATGATATGATAATATACATAGAGAACCCCAAAAACTCCATAGAAAAACTAATTCAACTCATCAATCAGTTCAGTAAAGTGGCAGGATACAAAATCAGCACGCAAAAGTCAGTAGCCTTCCTATACACAAACAATAAATCTGAAGAAGAAGAAATAAAAAAAACTATCCTTTTTATTATCGAAACAAAAAAATCAAATACTTGGGAATATATCTAACAAAAGAGGTAAAGGACCTATACAAAGAAAACTATAAAACACTGTTAAAAAAAATAGAAGACACAAAGAAATGGAAAGACATCCCCTGCTCATGGATTGGAAGAATAAACATTATTAAAATGGCCATCCTACCAAAAGCAATATACAGATTCAATGCTATTCCAATAAAAATTTCAATGTCATTCTTCAAAGAAATAGAACAATTATTGATGAAATTCATATGGAATCACCAAAAACCCCGAATAGCCAAAGCTCTCCTGAAAAAAAAAGAAAGGAATGGAGGCATCACACTCCCAGACTTCAAACTATACTACAAAGCCATAATCATCAAAACTGCATGGTATTGGAACCAGAACAGACACACAGACAAATGGAATCAGATAGAAAATCCAGAAATAAACCCACAGATTTAATGTCAACTAATCTTTGACAAAGGAGCAAAGACTATGCATTGGAGCAAAGAAAGTTTGTTCAATAAATGGTGCTGGGAAAACTGGGTCACTACATGCAAAAGAATGAAGCTTGACCACTACCTCACACCATACACAAAAATCAACTCAAAATGGATTAAAGAACTAGACATAAGACCTGAAACCATAAAATACATAGAAGGAAATATAGGCGAAACACTACGTGATATGCACATCAAAGACATCTTTACAGACACATCACCCAAAGCAGTGATAGTGAAGGCAAAGATAAACAGCTGGGACTACATCCAATTAAAGAGCTTCTGCACAGCAAAAGAGACAATAACAAAAACAAAGGGAAACCCTACTGACTGGGAGAACATTTTTGCACACAACACTAATGATAAAGGACTGACCACAAAAATCTGCAAAGAGCTGATGAGACTCAACACAAACAAAGAAAATAATCCAGTCAAAAAATGGGCAGAAGAGCTAAAAAGAAACGTCTCTGAAGAGGAAATGCAAATGGCCAACAGGCATACGAAAAAATGTTCAACATCACTTGTAATCAGGGAAAAGCAAATCAAAACTACCATGCGATACCATCTTACACCAGTGAGAATGGCACATATTAAAAAAACTAGCAACAACAAATGTTGGCGAGGATGTGGAGAAAAAGGAACTCTCCTGCACTGTTGGTGGGAGTGCAAACTGGTCCAACCACTATGGAGAGCTGTGTGGAGATTTCTGGACCTACTAAACATAGAGCTTCCATATGATCCAGCAATTCCACTCCTAGGTATTTACCCAAAGGACACAGAAACATCAATTCCAAAGAGCACCTGCACCCCTATGTTTATAGCAGCACTGTTTACAATAGCTAAGCTTTGGAAACAACCCAAATGCCCAAAAATAGATGACTGGATCAAGAAGATGTGGTACATATACACCATGGAATATTACTCAGCATTCAAAAAGGATAAACACATGCAATTTGCAGCAACATGGATGGCACTGGAAGGGATCATGCTCAGCGAAATAAGCCAGAAAGAAAAAGAAAAATACCAGATGGTCTCACTCATAGCAGGAATCTAGAAAACTTAAATAAGAGACCAAGAAAAAGAATAACTATAAGAAAGAAAATATCAAAATCAACAGACTATGAACAAGAGACACTCTATGGGGGGTGGGGGGTGGGGAGGGATTGGGGTTAAAATAAGGGGCTTGCAATTGTATGGGGAATATAAAAATAAAATTTATTTTAAAAAAAAAAAGAGGTCTAACCTTAGCATCTCCCTGCTCTAATCCAAACAGGTCTTAATTAGCATTTAAGAAGGTTCCAGAAATTTACTGAAAAAGAAGACAGTATTCAAAAAGCCCTATCTAAACCTGTTTCAGCAGACTCAAGGCTGTTTCTGGTGTCAGGGCAAGCCCGATAAAATACGGGTTGCCTGACTATGGGTCCTCACCCGCGTACTTAAAGGGGACTTATCAATACTCTACTGCAGGCACACACAAAAGGTTAATAAAAGGTGTATTTACAAGGGAAGGGCAAATGAGGAAATGTACAACACAGGGAGAAAAGAAGGAGATAAAGTCTTAAATGTGTCCTACCCGTTTCGCCAACCTGGAATCCCAATGGCACGCTGAGAGCTGGTGAAGAGCCAAGAGGCATGAAGCCAAGAGAGAGCCCCAAGGCCCATGTGTTTGGCTTTATACCAAACTTGGCTGCTTAACTCCACCCTCAGGTACCCACAACCCTCCCTTTGGTGATGATGGGATTTGTCATATCCAGTGTCTTGATGGCTTTGGTCTGGAGTGGGGGTGGAGTCCACAAAGCCTGTATGGAATTAGCTCAGGACATCCTTTCCCCCCAACAAAAGGAGCTAATTCAAAATACAAGTTACGTTGAAGATTGTCATTGTCAGCCTCCCCACAGGTCTCTCATCCGCATCTCTTTCAAGTGTCTCCTTCCACACCCCCAAGTCCCTGATAGAAGTCCAATACCGAGAAGCAGGTACAGCTTCTTCTCTTCTCTATGTTCACATGCCTCCTCCTCCAGATCTTTCCTCCCAAGTTTTTTTTAAGCTGCCAGTCAGCTCCACCCTTCCTTAGCTGGGCCAGAGGTCTTGGAACCTCCACTTTCTATGGAGATTACCTGCTGCAATAGGAAAGGGGAGTAAAAGGCCAGGCAAGTCTGGGACCAAAGGAGCAAAATCAAAGTACAAATCAACGGCTGCCATTGTCAGTCTCCCCACATGTCTCTTCAATTGTCTCTACCTGTTTCTCTTCCATGCATCTCCCCGAAGACCCCCAAGTCCTTCAGACAAGTCCAAAACCCAGAATTAGGCAGCTTTCTTCTCCACGTGTCTTCTTTTTGCCCGCCTCCTTTCTGTGTTCCATAGCTTCGGTGGCAGCTCCATCCCTAGTTCCCAGCAGCTAGTCTCAGGTGGGTACATGCACACGGGGAAGGGGAATACGGTACCTCCCCTTTTATGGAGTAGCTTCTGTTACAGATCAAGGTTGCAGATTCGTAAAACATGTTGCTGGGCTCCACCTGCAAAATGCCTCATGCTTGTGGGTACCAAGGGTCGGATGTGTCAAAGTCACAGGCTGATTATTTTGATTTGAAGGCAATTAAAAACAGCATTTCCAGGGCCTCCCTGGTGGTGCAGGGGTTAATGTCTCAGCGCTATCAAGCTATTGCTATCAATCTATCACCCCAAAATATGTCTTTTTTGACAAAAGTTTGATTTCATGGGAGGCACTCTGAAGGCTAGATAGAGGTTGTTATTGAAAAAGACATTTATGTGCCCCAAAACAGATGACTGGATCAAGAAGATGTAGTACATGTACACAATGGAATATTACTCAGCAATCAAAAAAGATAAACACATGCAATTTGCAGCAACATGGATGGAGCTGGAAGGGATCATGCTCAGCGAAATAAGCCAGAAAGAAAACTAAAAATACTGGATGGTCTCACTCATAGTGTTGTAGAGCAACCCCGATACAAAACGGGGTGCCTGACTGTGGGTCCTCACCCGTGCGCTTAAAAGGACTTATCAATGCTCCACTGCAGGCACACGTGAAAGGTTAATAAAAGGTTTATTTACAAGGGAAAGGGAAATGAGGAAATGTACAGCTCTGGGAGAAAAGTGGGAGACAAAGTTTTAAATGAGTCCTACCCGATCCGCCGATTAGGAACCCCAAAATGGCGCTCTCAGAGTTGGCCGCCAGCCAGGAGTGGTGAAGCCAGGAGGCGAGCGATCGCAAGCCAGAGAGCGAGCAAGGCCCACGTGTTTGGTTTTTATATCCAACCTGGCTGCCCAACTCCACCCTCAGGTCCCAGCCACCCTCCCCTTGGTGGTGATGGGATTTGTCTTTCCCAATGTCCTGATGGCTTTAGTCTGGAGTGGGGGTGGAGTCCACAAAGCCTGTATGAGATTATCTCAGGACATCCTTTCCCCCTAACAATAGCAGGAATCTAGAAAACCTAAATAAAGGACCAGGGAAAAGAATAACTATAGTAAAGAAAAAATCAAAATCTACAAGCAACTATACACCAGAGACACTCTATAGGGGGTGGGTGGCAGGGAGAGGAGAGATTGGGGTCAATATAAGGGGGGTGCTATTATATGGGGAATATAAAAAAAAAAATCTAAAAAAACAGTGAATGCAAAAAAAAAAAAAAGAGCTGAACCAGTATCGTTGTGCTCTATTTATAATGCATAATTTTATATTTGTACTTATGCTGCTTTTAGTAAATGCTAAGTAATTTAAAAAAAAGAAAAAGAAAAAGACATTTATCCATAAACTTCTCTCTATAAGGGAATCTCCCTCACTGTATCAGGAGGAATACGTTCTTATTAAATTTCTTTTTGACATTTTCTCTTATAAATAGGTGTTCTGTGAAAGGTTTGGCGCGGTAAAGAAAAGGAGAGCCAGGCTACATTTCTCAAAGGGAGGGAAAGTTTATTGCGCCCCGGGCGGACCTCACAGACCCAAGGCGGGGGTCAGTGGAGTCGGGCACGTTGTTAGGGGGAAGCAGGATTTTATAGGGCGAGGAGAGGTCAGGTGGGTAGTTGGGCTAGTATGGCGGGAAAAGTTTGTAGGGCAGGTAGAGGTTCTTTGTCTGAGATGAGACTCATGGGGGGGGGGAGGCTCATTGTCTGAGTTCTCCAGGCAGGTATCCGCATTCCTGCCCCCCAGGTGGGCTTCCTGGTTGGCTCCTGCATTCAGGCCTCCTGCATGGACCTTTCATTCTGACACTTCTTTGATTGTTTGCCACTCTAGAACCTGGCTGGGGAGCTGGCCCATGTGGCACCGCAGACCTCTCCCGTCTTACCAACTGCTCCCCTCAGCAGTGTATTTCAGTAGATCGCCTGTTCTGCTCCCCAACTCTGTCTGGTGAATTTTCTCACCCCCTGCATTTCTGGCCTGCACTCCAGCTCTTGTATGCATAAATAAATAAAAAACAACTCAGCATTTCCAAGAATAATGTTTTACCCAGTTATCCCTGCTCCTGGAGGTGAGAGACAAGTTTATCACCCCAGACAAGTCTGTTTTCATATGTAAATATATTCTGCAAAATTCCTTTTTAAATTGTAAACTTCTTTGTCCTGTTTTCTCTCCCAAATGTCTTATCCCCTTTCTAAACACTATATAACCTCACTGTAATAGCCAGATCATACAGCTCTTTACTCTATGAGCCTTCACACACATAATCTGTCTTTTGTCAATTTAATTATTTTCTTGCCGTGCTGTCCTAGAAGGGTAAAGGAAGATTAGCTTCTTCCCAAACATTTTGGCTACCACAAAATGATAATCAAATGCCCAGCGTCACTTGTTTTGGCAGAATGACTGCAGAGGACAAAAATCAAGAACCTCTGGCAAGGTTTACCCTTAAGGTAATGATTTTTTTCCACCAAGTCAGTGTAGGAGAGAGAAAAAATCTATCACTACAAAATATGTCTTTTTCACAGTTGATTTCACGGGAGAGACTCCGAAAGCTAAATGGAGGTTGCTTTTGAAAAGACATTTACAGAGACTTCTCTCTGTAAGGGCGTCTCCCTCACTGTATCAGAAAGACCTAATCCTTTCCTTCTCTCTCTTCAGTGGAGAAGGCAGCACTTAAATCAGCATACCTTTGTTTCCTGTCTCCTTTCTTCCCCCAACCTCCCTTGTCTTAGCTGAGCTATTTAAGTTTGTGTCTGAAATATTAGATATTTCTCTTGGTATTTATCTTTTAGAATTCACTACATTGCAAATTAATTGATTCCAGTTGAAATTTAGTGGAAGCTCTTTAATTCAGTGAAAGGTCGATGCAGGGGCCAGGAATGAGGAAGCCCACATAGAAAAAGACAAGATGACCCTGACACCAGGACCACTGATACCATCAAACCTAAACTGAAGCCATAAACAGGAGAAAACAACTCGGCTCCACCCAAAACAACTTTGTTCCTCCTAAACCTGTTTCCCCCCCAACCCAGTTTTCCTGCCTAACCTCTTCTCACCCTATAAAAGAGACATCTCTCCTCACAACCGGCGCGCCTGCACGGACCCCCACCTTGGGTCTGTGAGGTCCGCCTGGAGAGCAATAAATTTTCCCTTCCTTTGAGAAAAGCCAGCCATTTAGCCTGGCTCTCCTTTTCTTTCCCGCGCCAAACCTTTCATCTGGTGCCGCAAACCCAGGAAGGCTGTGTCCCCTGGAGCTGGGGCCCCCTTCCCTTCCTGGGACCTCTCCTCTCCATTGCAGAGGCCTCACACCCACCACCGGCCTTGATCCTTGGGGAAAGTCACCTGCCTCACCCTCCTTCCTAGGAGGCCCTCGCCTCTGGCTATTCAGCTCCTCTTCTGACCCCCTCCATCGTCGGCTAGTCTGTAAACCCTGGGCCCACGTCAGCTGACTCCCGGATTTGCGGGGTCAGCTAGACCCTGGATTCGCGGACGCCCATCCAGACTAGGCGCCCAAATCCTAGGCAACCAACCAGTAGTGGGGACGTCCCTCTCGCTTGTTTGCCCCCATACCGAAGGCCAGGACCCAATCGTGGGACGCCGTGATTCGGGGCCCCCCGACGGCCAGACCAGGTGTGTGGGATGCTGCGTCCTGACTCTGTGGCCCCGTTAGTTGGGAAAGGAGCCGATTTAGTCATGGGGTCCTCAAATTCCAAGGCTAGCCCGGCCACCCCACTGGGATGCCTTCACTCAAACCCCAGTCCGTTGGGACTTAGGCCAGATAACGCCCTAAGCGTCTCGTCTTTTACTGCAACACTGCATGGCCTCCATGTCAATTGGACAATGGCTCCCACTGGCCCGAGTGTGGCACTTTTGACTTCTCGGTCCTTACAGACCTAAACAATTCTGTCACCGCAATGGAAAATGGTCAGAGATCCTTAGGGCCAGGCTGTCTTTCTCATGCTCTCCGCCCCTTCCCTCCCTCCTGAAAACCTGCCGTACTTTCAAAGTCTCGAGACTCCTCTCACTCTTCACCCTCTCCAAATCCCTCTTCTGTGTTCTCTGATCCTCTAAATTCTCTATCTTCTCCTCCTCCAGCTCCCCAATCCAGCCCCTCCCCCCGTTTTTTTTCACCTCCTAGCTGCCACACCCGCTCTCTTCTCCGCCCCTTAGGGAAGTGGGTGGGACTGAAGGAGGAGTTAGAGTCCATGTTCCTTTCTCTCTGTCTGATCTCTCCCAACTTGAAAAGCATCTCGGCTCTTTCACTATAGATCCCACTATCTACACCTAAAAATTTCGTTATCTTACCAAGCCTATGACCTTACATGTCATAATTACATGTTATCTTCTCTTCCACCCTGACCTCTGACAAAAGGGAACGTGTTTTTAGGTCTGCCCATGACCATGCAGATCAGGTTGATTTGACTGACACAACCATGCCCCCAGGTCCTGAAGCAGTTCCCCACCCAGAGCAGGAGCGGGACTTCCAGGCTGACACAGACACGGGCCCCCGGGGCAGGGCTCACCTAGACCGTTTTATTACCTGTCCCCTGGCTGGTCTCCAACTGGCAGCGCCTAAACCTATAAACTTCCATAAGCTCAGGGAAATTACCCAGTCTGCCTCAAAAAACCCTCCTGCCTTCCTTAACCACCTGATGGAGGCTCTCCAGCGCCATACCAGGCTTGACCCTGACTCGCCTGGAGGCGCCACAGTAGCCATTTTATATCTCAGTCAGCCCCAGACATTAGAAAACCACTTAAGAAGACTGAGGACGGTCCTCAAACCCCTATCCAGGATCTGCTGAACATGGCCTTTACAGTATTTAACAACCAGGAGGAACAGGACAGGGCAGAGAGGGAACTCCATAGTCGCCAGAAGGCTGAGCTTGAAGCTCAGGCCCTAGTAGCTGCCTTGAGACCGCCAGGCCCTGCTCCTCCAACAACTGTAGCGCCTGCCACCCGACAGAGGACAACAATGGGCTCCAACCGACCGCCGCCCAGAGCCTGCTTCAAATATGGCCGAGAAGGCCATTGGTCCAGACAATGCCCCAGCCCGACCCTCCGCCAGGACCGTGCCCCATCTGCAACATCCAGGGTCACTGGAAAAGTGACCGTCCCTCCACGCCTGGCTGTGGTGGGCCAGTCCTTCCAGCCCCTGCCACTCTTGTCACCGGTGGTCTTGGGGTTTGGCGGCTGAGGATTGAAGAGGCCTGGACTCATCGACTCCAATAACCTTCGAGGAGCCCATGGTAATGGTCAAGGTAGTGGGTAAGTCCATCTCCTTTCTGGTTGACACGGGGGCTACCTTCTCTGTCCTCCCCTCCTATTCCGGTCAAGCTTATCCTTCTCAGGTCTCGGTTACGGGTGTTGACGGCCTTCCTTCTCAGCCCAGGACCACTAGACCTCTTCAATGTCAGCTTAACAAGCCCTTTCTAGTCATGCCTTCTTGCCCCACACCACTCCTGGGTCACGACCTCCTGACCAAACTCGGGGCTACTCTCTCGTGGTTCTAAGACCCTAGCACTGCTCTCATCCTCCCACTGCTCCAAACATCTCCTAATCCTCCTCAGGACTCCCTGCTGTCTCCTTGCACTGTCAACCCCATGGTCTATAATATCTCTATCCTGATTGTTGCCACCCTCATACCCCAGTCATTCGCCTTAAGGATCCTTCTTTTCACTCTCGCCCCCAGTTTCCAATTTCCCTCACTCACCGTCAGGGTCTCAAAACCCATCATCCGACTCCTGGGAAAGGGATTCCTTACTCCTATCAACCCGCCCTATAATACTCCCATTCTCTCCAATGGTTCTAATTGCCTAGTTCAAGACCTTCACCTCATTAATGAAGCAGTGGTGCCTACCCATCCCGTAGTGCCAAACCCCTTCACCCTTCTATCTCATATACCGTCTTCTACCACACGCTTCTCTGTACTTCACCTCAAAGATGTTTTTTTTTTTTTTTTTTTTTTTTTACCATCCCTCTGGATCCTCAAGTTTATTTCCTTTTGCTTTTACTTGGGAAAATCCGGACACACACACGTCCCAGCAACTGGCCTGGACAGTCCTGCCTCAGGGCTTCCGGGACAGCCCTCATTTGTTTGGTCGGGCATTAGCTGTGATCTCTCGTCATGTCATACTCCACCCAGCTCTCTCCTCCAGTGTGTTGCTGGCCTCCTCCTCTGCAGTCCTTATCTGCCACAATCTCAGCAGCACACTGCACGACTCCTCAACTTCCTATGCTCCAAAGGATACCGTGTCTCCCCATCCAAAGCCCAACTTTCAGTTCCCACAGCCGTCTATCTGGGTCTTCCACTAACTCCTTCCTCCAAACAGCTGACGGTGCACCGCAAACAGGCCATCCGGGACCTTCCCTCCGCTTAATCGGCAGAACAAATCCTTTCCTTCCTAGGTTTGGTCGGATTCTTCCGTCATTGGACCCCTAATTTTGCTTTCCCAGCCAAGCCACTGACTCAGCAAAAGCCTCCCCCGAAGGAGTCTCCAATCCCCCTGGGAGGTCCGCAGGGCCTTCCTTTTACTCACACATATCCTCCTTAAGGCACCTGCCCTTGCCCTTCCTCATCCAGAAAAGCCTTTGCTCCTGTTCACAGACGAACATTGGGGTATGGTGGCAGGCGGCCTTTCCCAGCCTCTCGGGCCAGCCCTGCATCCTATCGCTTATCTCTCCAAGCAGAAGGATCCCACCATTAGGGGCTGGCAACCTTGCCTGAGAGCCCTGGCGGCAGCAGCTCTACTCACCTGGAGTCCCTCAAACTTACTCTGGAAAGACCCATCCAAGCACATTCAGGCCTTCCTGTCTCACCGCTCGCGCTCCACTCTTGCTCCTTCCCGTTTACAGGATTTCCATGTGCTCTTTATCAAAAACCCTCTGGTGAGTCTCACTCAGTCTAATTCTCTCCACTCGGCCACTCTTCTGCCTGTCTCTGACCCCCTTCTGCCACTCATTCATGTCCTGAAATTCTGGGAAAAAAAATGCAAACCTCCAGACTGCGTTTAACTGACTCCCCTTTGTCAGATGCCTACTGTGTTTGTAGACTGGCGGCTCTTGCGAAGATGCGCAAGGTCAGCGGAGGGCTGCCTAGGCCATTGTGCATCAGGTAATCGAGGCAGGAGAGCTGCCCAGAGGAACCACCTCCCAAAAGGCAAAACTCAGCACTTACCGGGGCCCTGACCCTCAGCAAACATAACAAAGTCAGCATCTATTCGGATTCAAAATATGCCTTCCTTATGGCTCACAGTCATGCTGCGATTTGGCAGGAAGGGGGTTCCTTTCCACCAAGGGGTCCCCCATCATTAATGCTAAACGTACCCTTAAGCTTCTAGCGGCCTTGCAGCTTCCAACTGAAGTCGCCATTATGCACTGTAAAGGACACCAACTGACAATTCTTATGTTACCACAGGTAACATGGCTGATGCAGCGGCAAGGGCTCCCACAACTGACTCTGCTGCAGACTCTGCCCCTATTCTCTCTCTATCTGTCCCCTCCATCACTCTGACTTAGGAGCCTAATGAACGCCAATTCCTGAATCCACTCTTCTTCCACCCCTCCTTGAGTGCAAAAATCTGGCAGATTGGGCCTCCCCTGGTGGCGCAGTGGTTGAGCACTGGGCTGCCAAGCTGCCCACAGCCTCTGCAGCGCTGGTTCGATCCTTGGCCGCCGGCGAGGGTCCCACATGGCACACAGACCTCTCCTGCCACCCACTGCTCCCCTCAGTAGTGTACTTCGTCAGTTTGCCTGTTCTGTTCCCCGCTCTGGCTCTGGTGAATTCTCTCACCCTCCCACACTTCTGATTGTACCCAGTGCTTGTATAAATAAATAAATAAATAAATAAATAAATAAATAAATATTAAAAAAAAAAAAAGTCGGGCAGATATCTTCCCGTCATCAAACCTGTGCTCGCGTGTCACCTCAAGGGGGACTTCACCCACCTTCTTCTTTGGCGGCTCACCAACTGCGTGGACACTTACCTGGACAGGATTGGCAGGTTGATTTTTCTCACCTCCATACTCACAAAAAGGTTAAATACCTGCTAACAATGGCTAATACAATAAACAGGTTGGGTCGAGGTCTTCTTATAGCTAGAAAAATGGCTCAGGTAGTAACTGAGGCCCTTCGTAACCACATTATCCTGCGCTTTGGCCTCTTGAGTGCTTAGTGTGTGGCTGGCATATATAAATGTGCTTCGCTTGCATTAATGTGGTTCATTTTTGTTATTATGAAACAAGTACTATTATTATCTCCATCTTACTGATGAGGGAACTGAGGTTCAGGGATGAAAGAATAAAAATTGCCAGGGTCATCCCCCCAAAAAGTAATACTAAGCCTTCCTTATATTTTATTTATATAATTAATAAAATAGAATAACCTAGAAATTGTATGAAATTTCCAAGAATCAAAATATGGTATAATATTTTTAATGTTTTTTTAAATTTAAAGTATTACTTAAATTGGATAAATTTGCTTCGGAATAGAATGCTCACCTCTCCTTGCCCAAATCCCAGTCTCCACCTTGCCTACCTGTAGCCAAGCCCACCCCGGCCCATCCCAGATGCCCAGAACATAAATCTGATGATGGCCCTCGCCCACTCAAGAATTTTTAATGGCTCCTCGGGGGCACCATGCTAAAGCCTAAACTCTTGGGGGGAGGATCCACAAGGGGTCCTCTCCACATTCACTCTATTTCCCATTCACAACAGCTAGACTTGTGGTTTCCCAAGCACACCACGTGCTCTCAGCCTTTGCATGTGCCTGCCCTGCGGGGCAGTTTGCCCTCCCCTTGCTTATATACACCCTATTACTCAAGTTTCAAATCCTCTCCAAGTCCACCTCCTCCATGAAGTCTGCCAGGCAGACTGAGGGAGCCCTTCTTTGGGCCACTCACTGGTCCATGGCTAAAGGCAGCACTGCCGTTTTATGTGAGTCCAAAACTCAGCAACACAATAGGTGCTGGATGAGCGGCCAGCCAGCAAGTTCCCTGACTTCTGGTAGGGTGCCTGGAGCCAAGGCCATGGCCCAAGTTACTCCTGCACGAGTTACCCACCCTCAGCCGTGTCTCACCTTGGCCTCTCGGTGCCTCAGTCCCTCAGCTGACACCTCACAGTTCCTGCTTTGCTGCATTGGCTCTCTGAGATGTGACTGAGGTGAGGTGATGTGGAAAAAGCACCTCCTGGCTCAGAGCAGGAGCCCCACAAATACTGGGGCCCTTCCTCTTCCACTGCTCTGTTTGCCCCACCCACACAGCACTTCTCTCTACACAACTGCAGTGGATGCTCCTAGAAAAAAGGTGTAGATGACCAGTGCCTCATCCCCACCCCCAAGGCATCCAGAAGGCACAGGCACCTCCAACAGAGACACGGGGTCTGGGTCTGCTCACAGGCTGTCAGTGTCAGGGGCTTCTCTGTGCTTCGTGCCTTTGGTGCTTTTCTGTCTCTGTCCATCCTTATTTGGAACAATCTGCCTTCCGGGTCCCATGCCCAACTGCCCTCTAACTCTGGAAGGCGCTTGCAGAGGGGACTAAACCCCCAAGCCCTCCACTCCTACCTTTCCTGCCTCCCATCTGAGTATCCCCCATGCTCCCCCAAAACTGACCCAAACAGACACAAGCCCTGCTATGCGTTTATATAAACTCCAGACGTCCCGGCATGGTCTGGTAGAGGCGAGTGCCAGTGGCGAGAAAAAACAAATACAGCACGTTCATTCATACTAACCATTTTAATTTAAATTAATTTTTCTGGAGAGCAAATGAAGTTGTTAAAAAATATAAAAATTTTTATTGTACAAACTTTACATTCAAAAAAGCAACGTGCCTTGTGGCTACAGAAGACGCTGGATTTGGACAGAGGCGATCCAGGCTGAGCAAGTTCCTAATCCACTTCACATTTCTGTCTCCACACAGCCCCCCACCCCATCAGTACAGACACCACAGGCTCACAGGGCACGCCCCTCCCTTCTGGGATCACAAGAGACTCCTTGAGGGAGCAGAGAGATCCAGGGCCCCACAAGACTCTTTAATCTGGTGACGCCAGAGGTCAACTTTGCTCCTCGACTAACGGGGAACTCAAAACCTGGAGTTGGGGGTTAACGTGTGCTGTGGCTCTGGGGTTAAAGGCGGTGGGGACACAGCCCAGGGATAAGAGGTTGGGAGCTGGGGAGGGGGCCCTCAGGAGCCAAAGCTTGGGCTCTACTCTCAGAGGTGGGGCCTCTGCAGCCCCTAGATTGCTCAACAAGGAGCCCCTCCCAGCCTTCTCCACCCACTTCACAGTTGGCCATGAGGGCTAAATTCACAGTAGCTGCCATCCTTCATGTGTTTCCAAGGCAGACGGGGAGAGCACACGGAAGGGCAAGCTTGTGCACCTACCCTCAATTCACAGTCACTTAAATCGGGGGAGCAGGGCACCACGTGGGGACACTTTCCTTGGGGGTCTCTCTCCAATGGCAGGTGGTGTAGAGACTCAGGCCCGCCCCTGGGGGTGGCCCAGAGCCTTAGAGATTGGGCTTCTCCCAGGCCCTCAACTCCACCCTCAGGGCCCTCAGCACTAGCACAAGACACCACCTGTGCCCAAGGAAACCTGAACTAACCAGGAGTGACACTCCTGAAACAAACCCAGGTGACTTTCTGTGGCCGTCAGTAGCCCCGGCTGGGCAGAGTTGAGTCCACCATGCTCGGCTGCTGTCCAACCCCAGGTTCAGCAGTGTGTCCATGGTTCAGAGGGAAAAATGTGATACAGGGCCTCCCTGTTGGCGCAAGGGGTTAAGATGCAACCTATGGGGCTGTCTGCAGCCATTGTGGCACGAGTTCAATCCCCGGCCAGGGAGCAACCAATTAAGTGCAGCAGACCTCTCCTGTCTGGCGCACCGCTCCCCTGAGCAATGTATTTCAGTAGATCTGCCTCTTCTGCTCCCCACTCTGTCTCTGGTGAGTCCTCTCATCCCCCGCACCTCTGACCTGTAACCCAGTTCTTGAATGCATGAATAAATTTTTTTTTAAAAAGTCAAAAAAAAAAAAAAAATGTGATACAAACTGTGATCTCTGGAAAGCGGTGGGTGGTTGTGCAGGATCCCAACTTATTCTTAGCCAGAGGTGGTGGTCACACACCAAAAGGCTTTGGCTAGGGGAGGTTATGTAAATGGGGTGACCAGAACAGTCCCACAGTGGAGCCCCACAGAGCAGACCCACTGGCCGCAGCTCCTCTGTCTTCCTCCCCACACCGTGATCAGGAAGGGTCAGGCCTCATGGGAGGCCGGGCAGCTTGCATCCTGCACAGTTGTCCTTAGGGCTGGCTTATGGGGCTTCTGGGAGAGGAAGGCAGCCTCATAGCTTTTGGCAGAGTGGTCCGTCTTCTATGATGTTCTGACTAGAGGAGGCTCTGAGAATGGGGAGCTTTGCTGGGTGGGAGAGTTACCTGCATCCTCCTCACCCCCCCACCATAGCTCAACGCACAGCTACCGGACTAAGTCTGAATTCAACCTCGTCTCCACTCAGCACTCTCTGTCCTTTCATTTCTAGAGCACAGTATGTCTACTTATGGGCTTCTGTGCCATCTGGAACTTTTCTCTGTAAGTGGCAGCTTCTACGACAGGCAGGATGCTCTCACACCATGGACTGGCCCAAATCCCACTCCCTCCTACAGTTCCAGTGAACACAGGAAAGCCTGATTTGGTGCTTGGGAGGCTATGAAGATAGGGGGGCCTGCTCGGTAAGCCTGAATGAAAGGGTTGGGGGTATAGATCTCCCATCTTAGCTCACATCTCCACCCTGGGCAGAGGATCCTTCGGGAAGGTGAGGTGGAAGAGGTGGGCACTTCTGTGACCTCTGCATAGTGACGGTGGCTCCCAAAGGGCAGGTCACCCTCTGACTGGGAAGGGGGAGTTCAGAGACCCACTGAGCCCCTACTTCTCCCTCCCTTAACTTTCCTGTTCTCATCAAACCTTCATGGCATAGGCAGCTGCAGGGCTGGGCCTTGTTCTGGGGCCAATGTCAGGGACTGGGGTGTATCTAAAAACCTGGGCCCTCAGTTCCATCTCCTTGGCGCCTTCCTGTGGGTTTCCTGAAAACAATTTCTATACCAGCAGCGGGAAGTCAGGTGTGAAACAACAAAATCATTCCAGATGTTACACGGATTCTGTCTCCTAGTAAGTACAGGTTGGTTTATGGGGGTCAGAGGTGAGCCAAAGCTCTCTGGGAACCCAAGGCCCCTAATCCAGCCCAGCTCTTAGCTGGGTTTCCTCCACCAGAGAGGGAAGACAGGAGTCCTTTTATAGAACACAGGAGATTCCCCACGGATGGGTTTTAGGGCCAATCTGGGGTCGGGCCAGGCCACACCCGGCTTGAGGTCCTCCTGACCCACCTGAGAACAGCCACGTCACAATGCTTCTCTTTCTTCTGGCCCAGAATGGGCCTCACCACCTGCAGGGTCCTCTTGGGGGGAGCGGGGAAGGTGGCCACTTCACCATCCCACTCAACACGTCTGTTTTTATTATTACCTACTGTAAAGCATCAGGTTCCCTCCGCAGAACCACACATGTAAACATTCTCCGTCTTTGGGGACAAGAGGCTGCTGTTGGTATCACTTTAAGAAACAGACACGGTGCCAGCTCCTGGACCCAAGTTTTCCCGGCATAGTCTGAATTTAGGTCTTTTACTCCTGGTTTGCAGCGCTTAGGAGAGTGGCTGATGTTTCAAAGTGTCTTCTTTGTCTTGGTGGTGGTTTGGGTATTTTAGAAATACATTTAAGAAAGAAATCGGCAGAAAAACTGCACGGCCAGCTACATCTTTGGGTTACTGGACTCCAGGACGCCCAAGCCAAACCTTTCAAACCGGGGTACAACTTTGCTGCTGCTAATGCTGCAAAGAGGAACAAAAATAAGGATTATCGCCCTGCTGGTCTTGGTCAGAACAGGTGCCACTAGCTAGGGAGAGGTCAGTTCCAGCAGCTAAGCAGAGGGCCCTGCCCCACGGAGAAGCAGGAATGATGGCAGGGCCACTGGTTTTGCAGAGCTGCTCCTGGTCACGTGTGTCTGTGGGAAAGTGCCTCGGGCACACTCCCCGCTGCAGGGCAGTGGTTTTTTGATCTCCACCCCCAGCGCTTGGCATGTCATGCTTGGCATGCTCATAACTACTGTGGGCTCATCAGGTTTGCCTTCTCCCAGCAGCCTAGGAAAGCTCTGGCTCTGAGCAGAATTGGGGGAGAAGATACCTGCCCCCCACTACAGAGCATGACATCACATTGCCCTGTTGGAAATAGTCCTCAAACACGGGGTATTAGGGCCATCTGAGAAGCCGGCTGACATGTGGATTCAGAACCTGCCTCCAGAGACCCTGACTCAGGTCTTAGGGGCTGGGGAATCTGTACGGGGTGAGCAGTGTTGCTGGGGGTGGCCTGTCAGCCACACCCTTGGCCAATATTTACTTGGGTTCTAGAACTTTCTCTCTATACTGGGCCAGAGTAAAGGGAGTAACTTTCAGGAGGAGGGGACAGAGCTTTGTTTTCATTAGTGTGCCTAGAGACAGGCCGTCCTGCTCCGTTTGCTTTAGGATAAGCCTCTAGCCTGGGCCTCTGAGGATACTGCCCTTCCCAGCTGGTCATCTCTCAGGGCAGCAGGACTGTGATGTCCACCCCCAGCCCAACAGGAGGGGTCTGGCCCTGGGCAGCTCTGAAATCATTCCACTCCTCCCTTGCAGAAGACCCCCCACGGGTTAACCGTAAAGCAGAACCCCCACCCTGTAGTGCCGACATCCCAGTGCACACAGTGGTGGCCTAAGTCTCACCCAGGTGTTAGTAGGGAGATGGGACCACCCAAACAAACCCCAGAGACCCCACAGAAGAAGAACTAGAGAGAAAGACGTCCCGTCCAGGAAGGCAGTTCAAAGGTCTGTTAGGGCCACCCCGGGAGGGCGGTCACTCAGGCACACGCAGGCTGCGCAGAGAGCCGGTTTTAAAAAGAAACAAAGCAAAAGAAGAAGTCTCAGGAGAAGATTGGAGCAGCAGAGATCATGTCCCCTGGGTTAGTGCCCGAGCCTGGGTTTGCATCTGAGCAGAAGTCACAGCAGCACTGGATTGTTGATTAGGAGGAGGAAGCCCCAGGGCATGCAAGGCAGCCAGGCCTACAACCTACAGAGGAGAGACAGGGGAGAGAGCAGTGTCAGAACCCAAGTCTGGGGGGCGGAAGAGGGGGGTAGGGGAGTGGCAGAAGGAAGGGAACTCTCTTTCCCTACAGAGAAAGGAAGTCCCGTCTCTGTTCGAGATGGGCAATAGGGCCAGCTTAGACAATAACCTGGCACAAAGAGTCCCTCCCAGGGCCCCCCACGACAGTCATAGGGTTTATGCAGAGGATGGCCACAGGCCCATGGCCCCTCCTCACTGACAGCATCCCTGACCCCCTAGCTCTAGGCAGTAGCTCACTCCTGCTGCTCACTTCCCTTCCTCCAGCTCTGGCCAAGAGACCTGGGACTCAAAATAAAAGACCCGGGTTCTCTCCCCCAGGGGACTAGCCACTGTCCTCCATGGGGTGCGGACGGAGGCCCTGCCACATGCCGTGGGTCTTCTCTTGGTGTGAGAAATACCAGCTGGAGTGGCCTAGCTGGTGCCACGTCAGCTGTAAGAACGTGCCTTTGGTGCATGGGGATAAAACACACAAACGTGGGACAGCGGGATGTGAAGACAAAACAGGAAGCAGGATGTGCAGAGCGATAACTGCAAACAGGCAGAGAATGAAGGAAATCACAGAAGACACACTATTCCTCCAGAACTGGACAGGAGTTCTTAAAGTCGGGGTGACCATAACGTCCTTTCCCGTAGTAGCGGCTCCGCCAGCGACTGGGAGTGCCAGGTGTGGGCAGAGCGCAGTCCCGCCGGTGATGAAGTCAGAGCCCAGCGCAGGCAGGTGAAGTGGGGTCGCAGGAACCAGGATGGCAGGGAGAGGGGGAGATGACAGACAGCCAGCACATCCGCCACCCCCCGAAAATAAAGCAACAAGGCCAATGAAAAAGAAAAGAGAAAATGAGAATTAGAGGCTGAGCACATACAAATGAAAATCATGAAGAGGAAGCGTGGATGCAGACTTATTGAGGTACGCTAGGCCTCTGCCTGTGAGGTCAGACTTGGTGCTCTAGGCATGAAACAACAACACCTTTGCATAAGAAATGAGAAGGTGGGATGACAGGGTTTTCAGGGAATCCAGAATCTCTCCTCAACATCAGCACCTAGCATAGGCTTGTCTTGTGTGGATGTGAAAACCAGGGCCCAGGTCCTTACATGAGGAGCCCAAGGTCTGACAAACCAGATCCTTGAACTTCCTCCAAATCCAGGAGAACCCCTGGCCCCCAGTCTCTGCCAGGAGAGTTTCTGCTCAAAACCTAGCTCTGAGGACCCTTTTTTAGGGACACTTCCTCAAGCTGCGTGGCAGAGGCCCCACCTCTGCTCCTGCAGAGGGTGTGCCTGTTCCGGCACTCAGCGTGTAAACATTCCCTCATCTGCTTGACTCTAAACTCCACGCTGGGAGAGGCAGGCCTTGGCCTTCTGCCTCCCCAGATGGCAGCAGATACTTGGGAATGGCTGAGCAAAACCCACACATCGAGATGGCAACATCCTATTATGTCCTATTTCACTGGTTCCCAACCCATCTTAAGAGCGTAGTTCTGAATCTAACAATGCATTATAAAATATTGTCTTCCCTAACCCTAGCTGTCATTCCTCCAGACTGTCTCTGCAACTGGCTTAAACCAGCAAAGTCTACCTTCAACAACTTCTCCTACTTCATCCTCTGGCCGGCAACCAGTGTGGGGCCTCCCCTTCTTGCCCCCTGCAGCTTGAAGCCAGTTTGTTTGTTTGCAAGACAAGGGCTGACAAACTACACCTAAACCATATATGGTCAATAAAAGACTGGCAATTTTCAAGAGCTGTACCCTTGTTCCCTTACCTCCCAAAAAACCACACCAGGAAACCACACCACAAATCTAAAATATTTACAATCTGGCCCTAGGAGGAGGCTGCTGCCACGACCCCTGGACAGTAGGTGTGTGATTCAGATGCAGCTTTGCCACCTGCAATTCACACATTAAGAGTGACTTTTGGGCCTCCCCGGTGGCGCAGTGGGTTGAGCGCAGTGCTGTGAGGCTGTCTGCAGCCTCTGCAGTGCGCGTTCAATTCCCGGCCGGTCAGGGAGAAACCCACATGGAGTGGCAGACCTCTCCTGCCTCGCCTGCTGCTCCCCTCAGCAGGGTCTTCGGAGTCTTCGGTCTGTCTGCCTGTTATGCTCCCCGCTCTGTCTCTGGTGAATTCTCTCACCCTCCTGCACCTCTGACCTGTACCCCAGTTCTTGTATAAATAGATAAAATCTTAACAACAACAAAAAAAGAGTGACTTTTATGGGCCTCCCTGGTGGCGCAAGGTAACGTTAAGTCTCAGCACTATGAAGCTATTGGCAGCTACTATAGCATGAGTTCGATCCCTGGCCAGGGAGCTGGCCCACATGGGGCAGCAGACCTCTCCTGACTCACCCGCTGCTCCCCTCAGCAGTGTATTTCAGTCGATCTACCCATTCTGCTCCCCACTCTGTGTCTCTGGTGAATATTCTCACCCCCCACACCTCTGGCCAGTACCCCAGCTCTTGTTTGCATAAATAAAAATCTTTTTTTAAAAAATGGCTTTTGCTTTTCTAAAGAGTTGGGGGATCATGCTCAGCGAAATAAGCCAAAAAGAAAAAGAAAAATACCGGATGGTCTCACTCATAGCAGGAATCTAGAAAACTTAAATAAGGGACCAGGAAAATGAATAACCATAAGATAGTGAAAATCAAAATCAACAAAAAACTATGAACCAGAGACACTTTTAGGGGGGCGGGAGGGGAGGGATTGGGGTCAGAATGGGGGGACTGCAATTGTATGGGGAATATAACAATAAAATTTATTTAAAAAAAAAAAAAAAGAGTTGGGGGATAGTCAGAACTCATAAAAACTACATGAAATCCAAGTTTCAGCATCCAGAAATGGAGCTTTATGAGAGCAGTCTGCCCATTGTCTGTGGCTGTCCCCATGCCAAAGGGCAGAGCTGAGTGGTGGTGACAGACACTGCAAACAGTGGGTGTTTTGGCCTCTCTCTGCTGCTGGGCCCACTGCAAATCCCACTGATGGGTTGCAGCACAAATTCCTAGTGGCCAGCAATGCCTAAAATACTTCCCTTAGTCTTTAAAAGTTGGCCCAGCCCCAATCTTGGTGAAATCCCCACTTTTTAAAGTTGCAGAAACTGAGACCCAGAATAAAGAGGGGTTTCCCCAGATTCCCAAAGAGGGTTCAAGGTGGAGGTCTGTTTTTGGTACAGAGGGGTCAGAGGGGCAAAGAAAGAAGGAACAGGACAGAAATTAGAGAGCTGACAGTGGCCTCCCTGCCCAGTGGAGACCATCCCTGCTCCAAAGGGTGCAAAGGACTGTGTGATTAAACAGAAATGGGGCTGGGCTTCCAGTGTCAAAGCACCACACAGCTGGTGATGTTCCCATGGCAGGCGGCTGGTGTGGGGCTATAAAGCTCTGCCTTGAGTCTGTGCCATTTTAAGTAACAGCCACTGTGTTAGTGAGGTTCTGTACCCATGTGGCTCTGGCTCCCAATTAGCCCTGTCTGGCCCCACCCTAAGCAGAATCTTTTGGTCTAGCAATAGACTGAGCTCAGCAGAGGAGAACTAGTGACTGTGAGTCAACAAAAGGAATCTCTGGGTCATCTTCTTTGTGTATCCCCCGGATTAAAGTTTTGGGCAGAAACAGCTGGCAGTGCCCACTGAGATGCCTGGCCGGTCTGGCTCCCTGAGGGGTACTTACTCGGCAGACTTCCAGAAGTGCCCAGGGTGGGAAAGTCGCCGGTTCAGCTTGGGCAGTTTCTCCAGCATTTCCATCAGCAGCGTGAAGCTAGGCCTCTCCTCTAGGTCGAAAGCCCAGCAGGCAGACAAGATCTCCTGCAAGTAGAGCTGGCATTAGTAGGCATGACAGCTGGCTGGGAGCAGGGAGGGCACTATGCACAGGGTCCCTTCGATGTTCTCAAGGACCCCCCAGTTGGTGGTCCCTGGACATCCTGCAGACGTCAGATGACTGGGGTAGAACAGAGAAATAAGTGATATTCAGAAGCATTTGAAGCTTCCAATCAAAAAGGAGGCACATGGGGCCTCCCTGGTGGCACAGGAGGTTGAGCGCAGTGCTGTGAAGCTGTCTGCAGCCTCTGCGGTGCCAGTTCGATCCCCGCCAGCCTCGGAGCAACCCATATGGTGAGCAGACCTCTCCTGTCTCGCCCGCTGTTCCTCTCAGCAGTGTATTTCATCAATCTGCCTGTTCTGTTCCCTGCTCTGTCTCTGGTGAATCCTCTCACCCTCCTGCGCATCTGGACTGTACCCTGGCTCTTGTATAAATAAAATAAATTAAAAAAAAAAAAAAGGAGGTACATGAACTTGGCCACTCTTTTCCAGACCTTCCTGGAACAACAACAATGAAGTTCAATGATTTCATTAACAGGTAATAAGGAAATCAGAAATGGAATCATTGATTTTTTTATAATGGAAAATTGTTGACAGGTGAAATGTAACACAGAGCTTGAGCCTTGGCCTTAAGGCTCAAGGAAGCTGGGAGAGACGAGCAGGACAAATATAGGGTAGTGGTTGAGAATGAAAAGAACAGATGTCTCAGTTGCCCTTTCTCGAGGTAAAACCTTCTAACACTGGCATTCTGTTGTCTATTCTTAGGATCCATATATACACACACACAGACACACATATAGATACCTATATATTATATATCTATATTTATATCTATCTAGCTATCTATCTCTATATATATCTATACAGACAGCAGACCTATGTGCTTTTGCTTCAGAACTAGGTGTGAGAAAATGGGCCTGCACATACTACCAGGTAGAAAGCACTCATGGGAAAGGGCAGAAAGTGCACATCCATGTACACTCAGAAGCTCAGGTTCTTATTATGAAACATGACTAGACCTCATGAGGTTGCTCGCCATGCCAGGAAAACAAGAGACCAAAGGTGAAGCAATTACAACAACAACTGTGGAGGAAATCATGTGTATGTGTGTGTGTGTGTGTGTGTGTATAGAATCAACTCTATCTGTCAAACAAAAACAGGGTACAACAGAAATCAACAAATAAGCAATATAATATAGTAATATAACTTTTGAAACATCATTAGGTAGAAATACTAGAAGATAAAATCAAGGAAATTCCCCAAATTGTGGACCCAATTTAGATAAGGATTGAAAATATGAAGGTAAAAGACACAGAAGCTCACTTAGAATTCTATCAAACGGGAATTTCCACAAGAGAAAAAGATGCTATAGAATAGGAAACTACCTAAAACATACAAGAAAAATTTCCAGCCATTTTTAAGGAAACAGAAATCTTTAATTGAAAAGGTCCAATTAGGGCCTCCCTGGTGGCTCAAGGGGTTAAGATAATAACCTATAAAGCTAGCTGTAGCCACTGTAGCATGAATTCAGTCCCCAGCCAGGGAGCTACCCACATGGCTCAGCAGACCTCTCCTGCCTCGCCCGCTACTTCCCTCAGCAGTGTATTTCAGTCAGTCTGCCTGTTCTGTTCCCAACTCTGCCTCTGGTGGATCCTCTCACCCCCCACAACTCTGGCCTGTACCCCAGTTCTTGTATGTATAAATAAATCAATCTTTAAAAAAAAAGCCCAATTAAGGGACCTCACTACAAAAAGGAAAAAAAAAAACCGATTCACAGATATATTTTTATGAATATAAAGGATAAAGAGAAGAGTCTAGGTATTTCCAGAAAGAATAAAACAGGATATCTCTAAAGGGTTGAGAATTAGACCAGTGCCACTTTTCTCAAAAACGCACCGGGCACTTTGTAGACAGCTGTGCAAAATCTTTATGGTCTGAGGAACAATTATTATGAATCTAGAATTTACTCCTGGTTTGAGGACAAAATAAAGGCTTTTTTAAGGTATGCAAGGATCCAAATATCTCCTATGCACCCACTGTGAGGCTGTTGCTTCAGATTTCACTCTTAATTTGCTGGAGTGCAAAATGGGAAAGAAATGGGAAGATGAGATACAAGGTATTGTAGCTGATCCAGGAATGAATGAAAAAAAGATAAAAAAAAAAAAAACACAGAAGAATGACAGCTCTGCAGCAGGCCAAAGATTCCATTGATTCAAATGGTAAGAAATGAGTTGGTTCCAAAAAGAACAGAACAGATTCAATAAGATTCAATTCTCCCTGCTATTCAATAAGCAGAATGCAGAAGGAGCAGCAAGACCTCAGGAAAATGGTAATGGTGTTTGTTTCTTTTTTCAACAAGAAAAAAAAAAGAAAGGCAATTAGAAACTACAGGAGAAACCTAAAACTGTATAAGAAAGCTGCATTCCAAACATAAAGCGAACAAAATTGTGCACTTTTAAGTAACTGATAGAATGGAAGAAAGGTAGGAAAAAATGTAACCCAGTGAACAAGTACTTCATCAGCAGCTAATGGCAACTACAATCTATTATAATAATATAGTATACACTATTTATTGTAATCTCACATTTAGCCCTAAGCTATAGATAACATATAGAAGATTTAATTAAACCAGGAGAAAAGGAAGTCAACCTTAACAATTAAAGAGAAAGATGATGGAAGTTGAGCAGGGGAAGGAGCAGGGGGTTGAAGAAGAAGAGTTGATAGAACAAGAAGTAGGTTTTTTGAAGAGTCCTTTCTGGGGCAAGGCACTGCTGATTTTCATTAAGAATCCTGGCCTTCTGATATCTTCCAGTGCATACTAACTCACTGTTTCTGTCTCAACAGATAAAGCAGCACTGGATGGTGAACATTCAGCCATGAGGCTGGAGGGACAGAGAGCGGTGCTCTCCCTGCTTTTGATTATGATTCAAATTTTTTTTCCCCTTTGACCAATACCCATTCCGCCCTCCAACAGCAAAATGTTAAAAAGAGAAACACTGAACAGGAACACAACTCTGCTGAATCAGAAGCAGGCTGCTAGAACATGTTCTTTGTCCCCAATTCCCTACTCCCTAGCCCTAAACCTATTCTTAAAAGGCTTCAAAGCGCCCATAATGCACTCTAAAAAATTCCAATTAATTCAGGACTCTGTGGACTAGAATTATTTGAGGAGCTTTATATAAAAATAAGGAGGTGGAAGGGTAGGCTAAATGGGTAAGGGGGATCGAAAGATACAAACTTCCAGTTATGAAATAAATAAATCCTGAGGATCTAGTGACTATGGCTTGTTGACTATAGCTAATAATACTGTAATGTACATTAGAAAGTTGCCACGAGGGTAGAAGTTCTCATTACAAGAAAAAAGTTTCTAACTATGTGCTATAAAAGAGATTTACTAGACTTACTGTGGTGATGATTTTGCAAATAGTATAAATAGCAAATCATTATGTTGTACATCTGAAACTAATGTTTGCCTGTCAGTTTTATTTTAATTAAAAAAATTAAAATTAAAAAAATTAACTGTGACATTAGTCCTAATCCAGGCCAACTTCTCTGGCAGAATCCCTGTCCTCAGTATTTTTTAAGAAGTTCTTGATGGTTCTGATTTACAACCAGTGTTAAGACCACAGATGGGCTCTATATTCTGTCCCTTTACCTCCTTGAAGACAGCATTTAACACTCAGCTCTGACTATGCACACAGAAAGGGAACTGAGATGGTTGCCAGGAGGGTAACTATTTAATATGACTATTTTTCTTTCTGATATAACAAATACATATACAGGGCCTGTCCTGGTGGCGCAGCGGTTGAGCACTGGGCTGCAAAGCTGCCCGCAGCCTCTGCAGGGCCGGTTCGATCCTGGCCGCTGGCGAGGGTCCCACATGGAGCGCAGACCTCTCCTGCAGCGCCCGCTGCTCCCCCAGCAGTGTATTTCATCAATCTGCCTGTTCTGTTCCCCGCTCTGGCTCTGGTGAATTCTCTCACCCTCCCACGCTTCTGAGTGTACCCATTGCTTGTATAAATAAATAAGTAAATAAATCTTAAAAAAAAATACATATACATACTCTGATTATATAAAATGTCCTGATTAACTTTATTGTAAAAGGTAAAAATTACCTAAATGTCCAACAACAGAGAAGTAGTTACATTATGGTGTAGCCATAGACCAGAAGGATAGACACACTGAAAAGTAAAGATGTGTCAAAGATTCAAGATAAGGAGCATAATAAAAATGCCATGTGGGAAAATAGATTTTTAAAAATCAGCTACATATGACGTTGATTTTGTTGAAGTTATTTTTAAAAATATATTTCTTAAAAAGCATGGAAGGCAATAGCTGCTTCTATTGCCATCTGAGCTGTCCCAACAGCCAGGAGTCCAAACCCTACCCTTTGAGCTCTGGTCTATGGTCAAGAAGGATGAGCCCCACCCTGGTGTTGCATGGGTTAAAGACAGCACTATCAAGTTATTGCCAGCCACTGCAGCACAAGTTCGATCCCCGGCCGGCTAGGGAGCAACCCACATGGCGCAGCAGACCTCTCCTGACTCACCTGCTGAGCCCCTCAGTGGATCCTCCTGTTCTGCTCCCCACTCTTTCTGTTGAATCCTCTCACCCCTCACACCTCTGGCTTACACCCCAGTTCTTGCATGCATGCATGCATAAATATTAAAAAAAGAAGAAGATGAAGATGAAGAAGAAGAAGAAGGACGAGCCCCAGAGCACCTGGCGGGCACTCATCACCCACCCCAAGAAGAGCCATGTAGGCGTTCTCCTGTGGGGATACCAGACAAGCAGATGAGAGGGACGCTGAGAAGTAAAGCACATCACCTACAATGTCATTAATGAGCCTTCCATTAATGCCCTGCATGCTTGCTGCCAGCCAAAGGAGAAAATGTTAGGATCTATTGAGATCTTGAGGAAGGTGAGGTTGAAATCCTCCCCGAGTCTGTCTCAGAGCTTGCAGGTGTGATCCTGCCAACACCGCTCACAACAAGAAACACGCAGCCCAGCTAGACCTTAACCTGACAAGTACCAGGGGCTTGTCCAGACACTTTCATTGCCGCCTAGGTACTGTTTATCTATTACAAGGAGACTGATATACTGCAATGCAGAGAAATTATTCGGTCTCATGCCTTTCGGCATTTTGAAAAGAAATTTTGTTGTGGCAATTGATTTGCTCTTTTTTTAAAAATTTTATTTATTTATTTATACAAGCACTGGGTACAGTCAGAAGCGCAGGAAGGTGAGAGAATTCACCAGAGCCAGAGCAAGGAGCAGGGCAGGCAGAAGGACCTAAGTACCCTGCTGAGGGGAGCAGCAGGCGGCAGGAGAGGTCTGCGCGCCATGTGGGACCCTCGCCTGGTGGCCAGGGATCGAACTGGCGCTGCCGAGGCTGCAGGCAGCTTCACAACCCAACGCTCAACTGCTGCGCCACCGGGGAGGCCCCCAATTGATTTGTTCTTGAAGGACTGAGAAAACCATTATGGAGAGAAGGATCTGATGCTATCACCCTAGTGTTTGTACTTTGCAAAATGATTACCTACTTTGATGTAAGTTACACATGGGGCTTTAGTCTTTTTTTCATCTCGCAACTCAATTAAAGCCATTATTTTAATTTCCTTCCAGATTTTTTTTTTTTTTACATAAAAAGTGAACAATGGGTGGCTTCCCTGGTGGTACAGGGTTAAAGTCTCAGCACTCTGAAGCTATCACCAGTCACTGTGGCATGAGTTTGATCCCCAGCCAGGGAGCTGACCCATAGGGCTCAGCAGACCTTTCCTGTCTCACCCACTGCTCCCCTCAGCAGTGTATTTCAGTAGATTTGACTTTTCTGCTTCTCACTCTGTCTCTGTCTCACCCCCTGCACCTTTGGCCTACACCCCAGTTCTTGTATGTATGAAAAAAAAAATCTTTAAAAAAAAAAGTGAACAGTGGGGTGATAAAGAACATGGCTTTTAAGCTGCAGCAAAGGGGCCTGCCTGGCACAAACCTGCATCTCAGGTGAGTGACCGCAGGGCAGCTGTGTTGTTTGCCCTGTCCCACCCTGAAGCCCTATTCCTTCTCCAAGAGCAGGTGGCTACTCACGGTGACTTCTTTCCCCAGGCTGACAGACGCCAGAACACGCTTCATTCCCTCTCCACTTCCAATCTGCCAGATCAAGGCCTCTGCTGCTTGGTTCTTAAAAGGCCAGTCTCTTGCTTGCAGCTCATACCAAACAGTCCTGTGGAGGCAGACCCAGCACACCACCTGAGCTCCTGGATTGCTCCCAGCTCATGCGCAGGAGCCCCTGGAGCTGCAATGCCAGGAGCCCAGCCAAAGAATCCAGCGTCTGTCTCTCGGCCTTCCCCACAGCCAGGTTCCAGGGAATGCTGTGATGGCATCCTGGTAGCTCCTCCAGGTGCTAGTGGGACTCTGAGGCCCTGTCCTCCCCTCTTGGAGTTGAGCTTCCACTTTCCAGTGACACAAAGTCTGGGGCAGTGAGGCTCTAAGGAAAGCCTTGCAGGTCATTCTGAGCAGAACATGAACACCAGCTCCCCACTTTCTTGCTTCAAGTTCCTGGTACAACTGTTAAAGCCAGTGGGCCTGATGCCTTTGTCCAAGACTGTTTGAACAGGAAGAGAAACACCAAGTCCAGTGCCTGGCACACGTGGTGCTTGGGAAATGATGCAGGTAAACGTCAGGGGAAGGAAAGAACACCCCAGAGGGAAGATACTGGGAGGTTACAGGGCAGCTGCAGGCGAGGCCTTCCTCAGCCTCTGCCAGGACCTTCATCTTTCTTAACCTTCGCCCTTCTCTGTTAGACCCACACAGCCCACGCAGGGGCCACTCGCCAGATGGGGCGATAAAGCAGCTGACAGGGGGCAAGTGGAACCCAGATGTCCTGTCAATGTGAACTACACACCAGACTTTGAAAACTCTGTAGGTTAAATTATCTCATTAGTTTTGATCACATGCTGAAATGATAGTATTTCAGATATACTGAAGTAAATATTAAAATTGATTTCACATTTTTTCTTTTTAATGTGGTTAAGAGAAAGCTTTATCTATTTGGTTCATGTTGTATTTCCATATTTTGATTTTTCTTTTGGTTAGTTTTGGAGGCTGGCTGGCAGGATACCCATTCTCCCAGAGGAACAGTTCTCTAAACTCGGGTGGATGTCCTCAGCGGGCAGTGAGGCTGACCCCCAAAGTTAGGCATTTTATACAATTAACTAATTAGCTCCCATGAAACAATTCCTCTGGGGAGGTGCCATTATTCTCCCCATTTTACAGGTGAGGAAAGAAAAGGTCAAGCAGCAGAGCCAGGGTTCAAAGTCTGCCTGCCCCAGTGGCCAGCAGGGCCCTCTTTTCTGGCCACTTTGTCCCAGGAGGAGGGATACCGGGGGCCTGCTCACCCAAACGCATAGACGTCAGCAGCTTTGGAGAATGGCAGCTGATCCTCGTCCTTCCCAGGGGTCATCTCACGCACGATCTCAGGGGCCAAGTAGCACAGCCAGTCATGTGACAGCTTCAGCTGGTTTTCACGCCTGGAGGGCAAGAAGCCAGGGCAAGGGCACAGGCCTTTCAGCTGGCAGCAAGGAGGCCGCCTGGCACACATCTGCCCTGGGGACCCACATGCCACCCACCACCCACATACCACCCATCGCCAAGAAGGCAGAATGTAGATTCTGCACTTGCAAAAGCACCAATGCTTTGTGGGAATGCCACCAAAGGCGACCACCAGGTTTTCCTAGGAGAGGAAGCCAAGATGGATAATGGCAAGGAGTTGCACTCTCCTGTCTCCATGCAGGAAATCACATCTGCCTGTGGGCCTCACAACTCAGCTGGGGCTGTCATTCTTCTGGGGATCCCTGAGATTCTGGGGGATGTGAACCCTGGTCTCCTGCCCAAGTCAGTGAGCACACAGGGCAAGTGTGAGCAAGGGGACCCAAAGTCCCTGGGGATCTGCCTATGAAGCAAGAGCTATGACAGACCTACGTGGCACTCAAAGCTGATTCTGGACCAGAACCACAGGATAGGCCCAAAGCAAACCTGGGTTTTCCTACAGGGAGGGCTACCCCTCAGGAGTACAAGGCAAGAGTACTTGTACACCAGACCTCGGTGGGACCTCAAGGCCCACCCAGCACCATCCAGGTCCTCCCCATTCTGTTCAGCCACCCAAGGCCAACTCACCGTCCCTCTCGGACCACACCCGATATCCCGAACAGCCCAAAGTCTGTGATGACCACTTTGCCATTGTCGTAGAAGACATTCTTGGATTTAAGATCTTTGTGCACGATGCCCTTGGCATGTAGATACCCCATGCCCTGGAAGACAGCGAGTCTCATGTCAGGGTGTGACGTTAGATTTATAGGAAATTACAGACGTTTGGTCATTCAGATGACCAAAATATATTTCTTGCACCTATTTTTTGTCACCCCCCAAAAGTCTTGGGATGTCCTAAGTGTTGAGAATATTAAAGATGTCTTTTTTTTTTTTTTTTTTTAGGATTTATCCATTTATTTACACAAGAACTGGGGTACAGGCCAGATGCGTGGGAGGGTGAGAGGATGCATTGGAGACAGAGCGGGGAATAGAACGGGCAGACTGACGAAATACACTGCTGAGGGGAGCAGTGGGCATGACAGGAGAGGTCTGCCGCGCCATGTGGGACCCTCCCAGGCTGGCGGGGATGGAACCAGCACTGCAGAGGCTGCGGACAGCTTCACAGAGTGGCACTCAACCTCCTGCGCCACCAGGGGAGGACCTAAAGATGTCTTTTGCTAAGTTAATGATGGTAACTTCTAGAAAATACTTAAGAATGGGGGCAGGTTGCCATGGAAACCAACAATGGAAACCTCCAGTCCCACCCCACATCCACTGATGCGTTCAATCACCAGTGGCCAAGAAGTTAATCAATCATGCCTATGTAATAAAGCCTTCATAAGAGCACCAAGGAGAAGTTGCATCCCCACTGGGGGACCATTGTGCTTCCACATGCCATTGTGCCAAACCCCAAGCTTCATAAGGACAGAACCTCCTTTGTTCCAAGACCCTATGGTGATTTATTTCCTTTAGTGTCCTTTGTAATAAATTGGTGATCTTGTGAGCAGATGGGTTTCCTGAGTTCTGTGTGCCATTCTAGCAGATTAATCAAACCATACTACTTGGGTGTCCTGGGAATCTCTGATTTATAGCCAGTTGGTCAGAAGCACAAATAATTCATCGGGGCTTGCAATGGGACCTGAAGTTTGAGGAGATCATCAAGAGAACCTCCCTCCATCTGTAGCTGATTGCACAGAACCACCTGGGTCTCATAACCAATGTCTGAATTGGGGGTGTGTTGAGATGGAACCCTTAACTTAGGGGATAAGATACTATCTCCAGGGAGCAGAATTGAGTTGAAGTCTCAGATATCCTGTGGGTGCCTGAGAATTGCCTGTTGGTGTGGAGAGGCCTACCCACATACCTGCCTTGGAAATTGGTCTCAGGACACCAACACCACAGCAGGGGAGGGAAATGAATGACAATGACTAACTTGAATCCAGGCACCCAGCTGGATGTCTTACCTCGATTCATTCTTCCCCTCATTCAGTCTTCACACTCCTATGCTGTACCATGGTATTCACTTTACAGATGAGGAAACCAAGTTGCTTGCCCCAGATCACACATACTTGAGATCAGCAATGATCTAACCCCAGGTCAGTCTGTGCTCTTTGTACTCTGACATGCTGCCCAGCATCCACTTGCTGTTTGGAGATGGAGTGATGTATGCAGAGGTGAAGGACAGGGAATACATAAAGAAAGGTGACCCCATAGAGGATCTGGGGTTGCTATCAGGCATTTGCACAGTTGGCCTCTCCTCTCAGGCTAGGCAAGAGTTTGGCTGGGGAAACTAAGAGTAGTCCCCACAAAGTGTCCCCAAGTTCAAGTGGTCCCAATATCTATGTGGTGGAAGTGAAACCGAGATCAGTTTGTTCTTAGACTCCTAAACCACACAAAACCTATCTAACTCCCCTTAGAATGCTTGTTTGAACTTGGCTCTGGCCTCACTCCTGCATGGCACCTCAGGATCTGGCTGCTGGTGGCTCTTGCTGGCCCAGGAGGCTGAGTGGGAAAGGGGTCCAGCCTGCATCTTAGAGGACAGGAATCGTGGTGGGTAGAGTCTCAGCTTGGAAGTGGGGGATCTACTCGTGCCTGGGCCAAATGCTGGCAGTGGGAGGCAGCACGGCGATGCTTGTGAAGATGACAGGAACATGCAGAAGTAATTGATCGTAAGCTGCTTTTCAATCAGCCAGAACCAAGAAACTGCTAAGGTGGAAGCAAAATTACTCCAAAAAACCTCTTCAGATGGGTCAATTTGAATCTAACCAATCAAACTCTGCCAACCTCAAAACTTCCTCATTCCAACTTTCTTTTTTCTCTCTTCCTCTGCTTCCATAAAACCAAGCTTAGCCCCATATCAGTGACAGATTTGAGCCTCACCTCCTGTCTCTTTGTAGACTCACAGAAGCTCTTTTTTTTTTTTTTGTCTCTTTGTAGACTCATGAGAAGATCTTTTTTTTTCCTTCAAAGTCTGCTCATCGTCTTGGATTATACATGCGGTAGGCAGCAAGCCCTTTGCTCAGTAACAAGAATCCTGGACCAAGACTGAAATCTGGGGCCTGAGCTCCATCTCAGGAGCCAAACAGAGCCAAAGACCACACCTTGGGTTGTAAAGGAACCAGCTCGGTGACTGAGAAGAAGTCATTGTACCTCTCTTGTTTATGAAACAGGTGGATGGCCTCAAAAAGCCAGTTCAGAGAGACAAGATTTAAAGGACCCAGATCTGGCACACAAACCCTTCTCCTTTCCCATGATCTCAGTGTTTCCAGCATTACCCACAGAATTCCTCTAATCAAAGACCAAAGTAACAGAGATAATTACAAAAGGAAGGGGCTTCAAAGTTCCCAACAGATGAACGAAGGAAGGAGACAGTTTTCCAGGAGGACAGAAACCAAATAAGCCAGAACAGAGGCAGCTTCCAACTCTGCAGCTCTGAAAAGCTTGGAGTAACTTTTCTCTTCTGCCTGCGAGTCTCAGAAGCTCATTGGTCATGACTCAGCCATGTTCTGATAATAAAGAGGGAAAACAGGGCCTTCCTTGGTGGCGCAGGCAGTTGAACGCCGCGCTGTGCAGCTGTTCACAGCCTCTGCAGTGCCGGTTCGATCCCGGCTGGCCAGCATGGGTCCCACACGGTGCAGCAGACCTCTCCTGTCTCGCCCGCTGCTCCCCTCAGCAGTGTATTTCGTCAGTTTGCCTGTTCTGTTCCCCACTCTGTCTCTGGTGAATCCTCTCACCCCCCCCCCCATCTCTGGCCTGTATCCGGTTCTTGTATAAATAAATAAATAAATCTTAAAAAAAAAATAAAGAGGGAAAACAGTTTGGGGAAAAGGTGCAAAGGAAGAGACAAAGGGAATAAGGCCAGCAAGTTTGGGGACAACACGAAGTAGGTAATACTCTGCAGCTCCCTCCACCTTCTCTGAAATGAGGCAGGTGGCAAATGGAGGCAGAAAGTGATATCTGGGTTTGGGACTTCACACCTTGAGCTCACGAGTTTAGCTAGATGGAAATGACACATGAAGTCTTGGTTTATCTACAAAAGTCATCGTGGCTTTTATCATTGTGGCTTCTCCTTCCTGAAAACACACCAAAAATGGATAGAAGAAGTGGGGGAAATACAAAAAAAAGGATAGGAGGTGGGAGACAAGGAAACAGAACAACAAAAAAGGGGCAAAAACTTGGTGGGCGCTGAAACAGAAAGTTTTCAAAAAACACAAAAACAAGAAAAGAAGAGGCCTACCCAGAAGCATTCTCTTTTTTTGTTTGGCCTCTCTGTTGCTCAACGAAAGCAAGAAGGAAACTCTTATTTAATTACTTAAGAAAAGGTGAAAGGAAAGAAAAGGCTGCCTGAGTCTATCTAGAGAAACATAGACTTGGAAACTGAAGGCAGAAAGGGTACTTTCACGCCCTGTAGTAGAGCCCTTCCCAATCTCCACCCACCCCCCCATCTTTTTTTGTTAAAGATTTATGCATACAAGAGCAGGGGTACAGGCCAGAGGTGTGGGGAGGGTGAGAGGATTCACCAGAGACAGAGTGGGGAGCAGAACAGGCAGATCTACTGAAATACACTGCTGAGGGGCGCAGTTGGCAAAAAAGGAGAGGTCTGCTGCACCCTGTGGGTAGCTCTGGGTAGCTCTCTGGCCAGGGATTGAACTTGTGCTGCAGTGGCTAGGGATTGCTTCACAGTGCTGAGACTTAAGCCCTTGTGCCACCAGGGATGTCCCACCCCCATCAATTGTAACAGACTCTCACCAAGCACCCCCAGGCCCAAAGCTGCCCCAGGTCTGAGCATTTTCTCCTGGCACCTATCCAAATAGGGTGATTAAACTCTTATCCCCATTTCACAGGGGAGAAATCCCTCCCCAAATGATCTACCCAAAGATGGGCAGCATGACCAGGATCCAAACTCCGCCTGTGTGTCTTTAAAACTTGCCACGTGCCTCACTCATTTCATCAACACTGCCTGAGTGTCCAGCTCCCACTGGACAAGACAGGGCAGAGGGTTAAAGAGACAGGGTCCCACCCTTGTGGTGCCTGGTGAGAGGCACCACAGAGCAGCCACCACCACCCCTACATAGGCTGACAAAGCAGGGTCTCCCCTTCACCTTGATGATCTCCTGAGCGATCTGCCTGGTCTTGTTGATGTCCAGAGATATCTTGGGGTCCCTCACGAACGAGTGCAATGTCCGCCCCTTGCAGAAGCTGTGGAGAATGGTGGGGTCAGGCAGGGGTCTGGGGCCAGTGCAGCCCAAGCCCGCCCTCCCTGGAACAGAGTTTGGGCTATTTGGAGCCACCCACCCTCGGTGGGTCAAGGCAGGGCTATTTGGAGCCACCCACCCTCGGTGGGTCAAGGCAGGACTATGCCCACTCACTCTGACAGGAAGAATGTGACCTTCTATGATCAGGCAACATCAAGGGTCCAGAGCTCCTCATGATCATTTTCTCATCACAGCATCTTATGACAATTAAGGAATGCACAAGGAGGGAGACAGGGCGGGGGTGGCTGTCAAGGGCGTCAGAGTGATACTGGTTAAGGAGCTTGAGTTTTCGGGTCTCAAACTACACTGGCTCCTGAAACCAGGGTGAAGACAGGAGAGCAAGAATGTGTGACTCAATCCCAATTCAGGGAGAAGGGGACTTAAATTCCGCTCTGGGGGCTAGTTCTTAATCTCCTAGGAGCTAAGTTTCTGGGAGCTACAGGGACTTTGAGACTGGGCCAGGGGTCTGGAAGGCGGGCTGCTGGATTCCTTCACTGTGTCCCAGTTCCCTCGGTATGTTGTAAACCATGTTAAAGTTTTGGTTAGTCAATGTTTGCTACTTTTTGTATTCCCTTTAAGCAGCCCAAATCTCTTATGAAAGGTCTCAGTGGATGAGAGAGAGAAGGGAGGATGGCTGGATGGACAGTGGTTGTGGCCGGGGTCCTGGGGGGCCCCAGCTAAAGCAACCACAGCGACTTTCCCTGAAGCTCCACAGGGTTGTGCTGTGGGCTGGTGACCCACACCAAGGGTGGGTGTTCTGGTTACTGGTTCTTTCTCACAAAGAAATAAAATAGAGGTTAATTTTTACTTAGTAAACTCAGTTTGAGAAGAAAGAAAGGTTTCAAAGTACAGAGTCTGGTTACAGGGAACTTCATCAGAACATCAACAAGGGTGCTCTTGGCTCTATGTCAACCCTTAAATTTCCTCAGTTGCCTTATACTGCTCTTTTTGATTTCAAAAGCAAATACCAAAGAACTTTTTTCATGGTATGGACAGTGTTTCGGTTTCACACCCCCAGGTTTCTGGGTGGGCAGACACTAGCAAACGGAGGGTGGAGGGGTAAACCCAACGCATTGGAGCTGAAAGGGACAACATGCCCCTCAAGGTCACATACACACTCACAGAAGCTCACGTTCACTAGGATAGTGTCTGGCGGAAGGATTGGGTTAAATTAGGGGACAGCCAGGAAGTGGCTGGAGACAGAACCCAGAACACAGGGTATGAGGCTTTCCCGATGCCCCACCACTTCCAGGGAGAACACACTGGCAGTCTGACATCAGCTGTGTGTGAGCATTTACACCACAGGAACTGATAGGAGCTACCAATCAGTGCTCTGGGGCTGGTTATTAAACTCTTGCCAGCCACCAGGGCTTCCAGGCCCTGCTGGGAACCCTGTGCAGACCTCAGGCCTTCATTGGAATGAAGGCAGCGTGGGGTAAACCACTGTGACATTTGCTGTGTATTTTCGCAAAGGAATATGTAATTTAAAATATGTCAGTATATGGAAACTTTTTAAAAAATAATGCGAGGAATGATAAGGCACGATTTGTAGCAGCCACCTTTTGGGACTGGTGCCCAGTTGAGGGAGAGAACACTGTTTTTTCACTCTGTAATTTTCTAGAACATCTGCATTTTCTCAAAGAGGTTTCACTAATTTTTTTAATGTCAATGGGTTCTGTGAGGGGGAAATGGTTGTCTTCTTTCTGTTTCTCTACATTAAAACTTGCAGTGCCTCCAGGTGCCCACACAAATAACAGCCTGGGAAGGGGGAGGCTGAGGTGGCAACCCCTGTGAGGGCCGGGGGCCAGCTTACCTGGTGATGATGGCCAGGTGGGGGGGGTTCATGCAGGCTCCCATGAAGAGCACCACGTTCTCGTGCCGGGTCTGCCGGTAGTTCATCACCTCTTTCTTGAACAGCTTCAGGTGGTCCTGGTTGTGGCCATCCATCTCCAGCATGCGGATGGCCACCTCACCGTGCCAGCGGCCTCGGTGCACTCGACCCCAGCGGCCCTGACCAATGGGCTCACCCAGCTCCACCTGCTCAAAGGGGATGTCCCACTCCTGCAGGTACACGCTGGTCTGGCTGGCCTTGCGAGAGATGGGGCCCCGCCAGGGCCGGCGGGAGCTCGGCAAGTCGTCCACCTCGTCCTCGTCATCTTCCACCTCTGACTTGGCAGCCTCTGGCTCCTCGGCCTGGAAGGAGAGGGGAAGGAATAGAGAAAGGCAGCAGATCTGGGCTCAGCCAACTTCTCTTCCCCTCTCTAGGCCTTCAACCAGACAAAGGAGGAAAGAGGCACAAAATCAGGAGGCCACATCCCAGTTCTGCCCTGGCTGGGCAGACAGGTAAACACCAGACAGATCACTTAGTGCCTGTGCCTCCATGTCCTCAGCCACAACACATGGCGGTTGGCCCAGCTTTCCTCATTGTTCTTCCTCCCTTGTTCACCTGCTGCAGCGGGCACCTGGGAGCCAGGGCCCAGGGCTCACACACACACCCCAGGCCCAACATGGGTTAGGGAGGCGGGAGATGGGGAGAAGGAAGCCATCAGGCATGGCTCATCACCTCTTTCTTGAACACTCACCTCCACTTCATGATCCTCCAACATGTCTGCTTTTGTCTGGTCATCAAGCCTAAGAGTAAACAGTTTGTCAAGGAGACCCTGAGGATGGGTCACCAGGCCTGGATCCTTACTTTGACCTGCCTGGCTGTGAGAAAGGCAGTAGGATGCAGTGGAAACAGCAGGACCAGGCTTTGCTAACCTTGGCCTTCTCCAGACCATCTGAGTGGGTGGGAGAGGGGGGTGGGCAGTAACCACCAAGGCCCCTTCACAGTTGTTGCCAGTTGGGGTTCTGTGGACACACACAGCACTTGGAACTCAAGAGCCTCACGGTTGAAAACTGGCTGTGTCAACTCCGAGCTGTGTGACCTTATATAATTTCTTAACCTCTCTGGGCTAGTGTCCTCTCTGGACACTGATGATGACACTTTAATAGCTACTTCACTGAGCTGAGGACTGTACTGAGGGATGTGAACCCAGCACTGAGCCGGGCCTCCCACAGAGAAAGGGTTCCCTAGACAGCAGCTGTTTTAAAGATGGTCTCTCTAACTCTGAATGGCCTTTGCCCACACACCCTGGGACACAAGCTCCCTCTTGGTTCATATACAGACCCACCCAATGCTGACTCCACTGACAGAAGGCAAATAAACCCTTCTGGCTGGGCTCACTGGGCCAGAGGATGAATTAGTTCAAGGACTTTCCCAACTGGCTTCCCAATACATGGCCGTGTCTAGAGATGGGAGCCAGAAATATAAAGGTGGTGTGGGAGGTGTTCAGGCCTGTGTGCCTAGCTTTAACGGAGCCCACGGAGGAGAAGGACACGGCACTGAGGTGCTTACCGGGTACTGTCTGCCGCTTCGGGCGCTGCCTGCGGAAATGCTGAAATGTCTGGAAGGAACAAAAGGCAGATGCAAAGATGAGACCAGCTTCCCACTCCAAGGACAGAGAGCGTGTAAAGCCAGCCACGTGGGAAGCGGTCCCTCCCCTGAGTAGCCCTTACAGAGCTGCACGTGTGTCCTCTCCAGGCCTCTTCCACTGGGGCCAATATGCACTTTTCCTAAACTCAGCACCATCGTGGCCTGTCCCGCCTTGTTATGCTTGTCCCAAAAGGGGCTTCTCAGTTAACACCATTCCTCTGTGGGCAAACTGCTCCAACACCAGCAATCAAACTGGGCTAATTGTTACCAGACACCAGATCCCGCTGTCCGCAGGTGAAGAAGGTACAGACTGCTGCACTCAGGCCAGCAGAGTCTGCAGGCAGGGGATACCAGGTGCCTGGCTCAGCTGCTGGGAATTCTGGGGGGAGCCAGGGCCCTGCCCCCAGGGTTTCTGGGTTTGGGTCCCTGGTGGGACCTCGGGGCAGAGGAATTCACAGTTCACACACCCGAGCATCTGGGGCTGACCCTGGGGAGCATGAGTTTTTCCTACTTTGAGCACTGAAAGTCCCGTATCTGGGCACCCCAGACTGACAGTCACTCCAGCATGGAACCCACATGTGACAGGTGAGACCCTCCAAAGCTGCTTCTGCTGCTAGGCTCTTTCTGATCTCTGCATCCCTTCTCATTGAACTCAGGGAGGCTGCTGGCACCACACTCTCTCTCCTCTGTTTTCAGCAAAAGGAGAGAGATTGGAGGTGGCAGTGGCTAAAGCTATCAGTGGCCTCTCCCTGCCTCCCAGGACAAAAAGCCTCCCCACTAAGCACCCCTCACCCTGCCTTGGGGTACTCTCCAAGACTATGCTAAAGTCACCTGAGCCAGAGGATTGCCATACCTTGGACCTCACAGACTTGGAGAAGCTGAGAGAGGCTGTAGGCTTCTTGTCGGGGAAATGCACACGTGCACCCAATATTCTGTGCACAATCTCTGAGGAGGTCTGGGTGCTGACTGCCTCTGCTGAGGCCTCCCCCAGCACCACCAGATTTCCAGGGGCAGCCTGACATTTTACTCATTCAACACTGCGCCAAGGTTTCCATAGAAGAGAAACACATGCATGGGGGTGGGGGTGGAGAGTAGGGGTTCCAGGAAAAACAGGACCCCAGCAGGGAGAGCAAAATGTCTCTGGAGCCGCATACTTTCCTCCACCATTAAGAGTGCAATTTGCATTCTGCTCTAAAATGTGTCCATGTTTGTTTTAAATATGTGTCCATGTTTGTTTTAAATATGTATTTCCCTTCCCCTCTCCTCCCGGCATATTTTTACTCCAAGATGGAACCTTCTGGAAGAAGGGCCATGCTTTCTCAATGCTTTTGGGTACTCCTCTGTATACCACCCTGTAACATATAGCTAGTAACCAGGGATGATCTTGGAGGGGAATTGTTGAAATAGTTGAAATCACAGAGGCAGCTCAGGGAGGCCCAGCAGCACAGCTCCCAGGCTCCTGACCCCTGTTGGCCTGCACACCTGGACAAAGCCAGATGGCTGGTCCTATCAGGACTTAGAAATGCTCTCAAGTCATTCCCCTAATGGATCTGGGGAACAGAGAAGCCTGGAGTAACCAAAATACCACAACTTCTAGATAAGCCTGTTTAACCCAGGAAAAAAAAACAACTAATGAGTGTTTTTTTTTTTTTTTAATACAGACCCTTCATATGGCTAAATCAAGAATTGGAAAGTTGTGGATTATTTATATTAATTGTCACCTGCAGCTAGAGAAATAATTACTAATCTTACAAACTCCTCATGAGCAGGAATATGGTAAAATGCAAAGTTTGGCATACAGTAGGTGTGCAAGACAATTTTTGTGGACGGGTATGGAAGAAACTGTCTTGTTGGGTTTAAAGTTTTTTCCTTTAAACTTTGTACACGAAGGCAGCATTTCCAATAACAGCCAGCAGATGGCGCTGCGCATCAAGCTTGGAAAGGCGTAGTCCACTAAATGAAGCCAGAAGACTTTCCCAAATCAGCTTCCCCTTGTGTAACATGGGCTAGTAATAGTCTCTTTGTCATTATGTAGGGGATGATATTGTGAGAGCAAAATATCAGCAAAAAATTCTCTCCCCATATTCTGCAAACCAGGTTTCTGCTACCTTGTTGCTGTGTGACTCTGGACAAATTGCCTGCCGTCTCTGTGCAAGAGTCTGGACACCAACTTCGGTGTACTTCTTGCCTCTGTCCCTGTGAGAGACTCAAGGCTGCTCATCCTTCCCCATCCCTGCCCAGTCCCAACTGCTCTCAGTAGGTGGGTATGAGACTTAAATACCTCCAGAGTGCTCAGGGGAAGGGGCCCTGATGGGCTACACTGAGGGGGTCATGGCAAGGGAGGTTAGTGGAACCATGCAAAGGACTCACCTGGAAAGATAAACTGCTGTCTATGATGAATGAAGTAGGTAGCTTTAAACAGAAGAGGAGGTGAGTCACACACAGAACAGCAAACCCAGCGAGGGAGGAGGGGGCACAAGCATGGGCTTTGGAGAGAGAAAGGGGTCTTGTGTATGTGGCTGGGGCCACCCCACCCGCCCTGCTTCAGGAAGGCCTGGCCAGGGTGGGCTGATCCACAGGAAAGAGAAAAAGAGCTGGAGGACATGGGCGCTGGCAGCATCCCAGTCCCTGAGGCTACCCTGCGGCAGAACCCTGGACGGTTCCGTTCACCTCCCATCCCCACTTGTCTGCTGTGAAATGTGCGCGAGCCCAGGAGAGCAACATTCAGGGGAGAGAAAAACAGTGAATCTGAATGACAGTGCTGTGTGCAGAGAATGGCCTCCCCCTTGGCCCCACATTCACTCACAGGTGTTGAGGCTTCCGTGACTTCACCTCACCATCGCCCCCCAAAAAACCTCTCTCTAAGGGTATAGAAGGGGACACACTAGGGATCTGGACTCTGGCACCAATTGCTTCTAACCCCAGCTCTGCCCCTTTTAAGGTTCTGGGACCCCGAGAGTGGGCTAATCACTCACACTGTAAAGTAGGGGTACAAATAACCTTTTCCCAGGCTTATCCTCAAAGAAAATGAAGTGCTCCTGCACAGTACAGAGTTCATGTGGGAAGAGTTCATTCCCCGGGCTAGTGCCACGCCTGCTCACGGCATTGCTGAGGCCAGAGAGATAACAGACCCTGGGGAGGGGAGGACTCTGAGCAGGGGACAAGGAGGCCCGCCTAGGACATCAGGGAAAGCCAAGACGCTTTGGCTGACAGCACAGAAAGGACTTTTTCTATGGCTGTTGTTTTTCAAACAGGCTCTTCCTTTTAGAAAAACTTAAACTTAAGAGGTTAATGAAAAGGTTCAGTTTCAGGGCATAATAAGGACAACAGAACAGGAGAAGAGGTTAATCAAATGGGCCATCGCCCAGTTGCAGGCGGGGGAGCAGTGGGGTGTGCTCAGATGATGCATTAGTGTCAGAAGAGCTCCAGCTGGGTATGTGTTAGGGCAAAGGGACAGGCAAAAGAAAAAAAAGATTCTTACAAAATCTCAGTCTCTGAGCACCCTGAAAAGAAGTCCTTAGAACCCTGGTGAGAGCAGGGGTCCCCTGGCACAGGCAGAACTGTGCCTCTGTTCTCCAGATCTGGAGCCCCAGCGGCCCATGACAGGCGGGGCCTGAGCTGGACTGCATGGGCTGGAGCTGGCAGCGGGCCTGGGCCTGGAGCAAACTGGGGCATCCCAACCACGCCTCCCTCCGGGCTGCCAACTAACAAACCGAGATGGCCCCACTCTGTCCCTTGGAGAAGCTGACACCCCAGGCTTGGCCAAGAGGTGGGGGGGATCCTGGCCTACAGGCCCCAGGACAGCCAGAGCTATGGTGACATCAGAGGTCAGCTCCAGCTCAGGTCCGCTCCAGCACACGCTCCCCAGTGGATTCAGCATCCTCACTACACAATGGGGAAAATCTAATTCCAACTTCACGTGGGCTCTTGCTTACGGAAAAGAGAACAAAAGCTTCCCTTATTTAAGTAGCTTGTCCAGGTCACAGAGCAGGTGAGCATCAGAGTCTCAGAGTCCCTCTCCCAGGTCTTCTGGACTGCCTCAGTTCCCAGCCATGCCTGCTCAGAAGTCAGCCCTGAGCAAAGAATAGCCAGAAGAGCCACCCCGAGCCCAGGAGGGCAGCCTGGGATTATGTCAAGAACCAGGCTTTATGTTAGACAGACCCGGCTTTGATCCTGGCTGTGCCACTCACAGGCTGAGGAAAGGGAGGCAAGCCACGTCTCTCGGAAACTCAGGGTCTCCATCTGAACAATGGGTGAAGTGACCTCTCCGTCAGAGATGTTACCAGGTTTGACTAGGGTCACGTTCTTGAGCTTGGCACAGCACCTGGCTCCCAGCAAGTGCTCTGGGTGGCAGCGGTGTTTGACCTTGAGCCGCCTGGGATGTGCAGAGAGGGGACATCAGATCTCATGCCTGAGTGCAAGAAAAAGCCCAAAGGTGTGGTACCTGGGAAGTTGAACCTGCTGTCCCTCTGGCCGGGTGAGGGGTTGGGGGGCGTGGTGGCACTGGGAGGGTTAGACGATGCCGGGAAGGGCGCAGGCGAGGAGGGCGTGGAGGACGTGGTGGAGGATGGGTTGCTGCTGGAATCCAGGTGGTTCATGGCTGAAGGGTGCTCCTGCGGGGCCAGAGACATGAGACACGGGCAGGGCCTGTCACACCCCTCACCTATCAAAGGTGAGGTCAGCCGATGTGCTGACATTTCACCCATCTAATCTTTGAGGGAGGGATGGCACGGAGTCCCTCACCTCGATGGCCCTCCCCCAGAGGACTCCTGCACATCTTTCCCACTTCAGCTCAAATGTATTTTCCTCCCAGAAGCCTGCCCCGAGCCCAGGCTGGGACCATACTCCTCTTTATCCTCCCATAACTCCCAGCACTTCTCTGGGCACCTGAACTATGCTGGGCTAGTACAGGCATAGGGATGCTTTAACGATGTTCCCCCGCACACGTATCCTGTGAGAGCAGGGAACCCCCCTCCCCTTGCTGTCACACACCCAGTGGCTGGCCCCGAGCCCAGCACACATAGTAGGGTCCTGTAAAGAACTAAATTCAACCTCCTACAAATGCCTCTTTAGTCTTTAGTTCACAGGGCATACCTAGTCAATATTCCCGCCCCTCTTTTGCAGACCTGCTGGCTAGGTCCACTTGGTGGTTTGGGCCCTAGCAAGGCCATAGGAGTTACCCGAAAGAGGGCTGTGGGGAGCTGGGTCTATACTGGGTGGGGCCCCAGAGCTGACCAACGCTTTCCAGACACCAATTTTTCAGCATGTGTGGAGGTCTCCTTGTTAAAAACTTGGGACCAAGTTGTATTAAGTGCAAAGTTCAACAGTTTTCTCTTGGCAGGCCCTAAAGGCTCTGGGGTGCATGGTGGACTCTGGAACCCACACCACTGACGCAGTGGGCCTCCCTGTCCAAGGATGGCAATGCCCCTGGTTATCACACTGAAGGGGCAAGAGGGAGCTGGCTTCACTGAGCTCCGTGCTCGCCATTCACACTCAAGGCTCTAGTTCCTCATCCAGCTCCTGTAGGCAGGGCCAGGCCAGCAGGCAGGGAGTGGCCACCGGGCAGGCTGAATCCCAGCTCCCCCACCTGTACTGGCATGACCTTAGACGAACCACCCCACCTTTCTGAGCCACAGTGTATTGTCTACAAAACAGGGGCATCAACTGCGGCCTCGCAGAGTCGTCCAGTGGCTCCAGGTTTCAGTACAGAGGATCCCTGACCACGTACTATGTGCCAGGCACCCATGCAGGCACCAGGGCCCCAGAGGGATGCGACAACATGCCTTGCCCTCCAGTCTCCAACCCGTCAGGGAGACAGAAAGCAAACACCAGAAGGGTGAGTGCTACATGCGACATCAGGAGCAGAGCCACGCTGGGGAGGGCAGGGCAGTGAGAGCCTGCCCATAGGTGTGTCCAGGCGAGGCTCCCTGGGGGGGCTGGAAGGGTGCTTCAGAGAGTGGACCAGCAGGCACAAAAGCCCCTGGGCAGGACTGGGCAAAGCCCATTTGAGCAAGGAAGGGCAAGAGGGAGCACAGTGGGAGGTCAGGGAGACAGGGGAACCTGCAAAATGCCTGGCACCTGGGAGCACATATTAACTGCTAGTCATGTTCTAGTAAAGACCACAAACAGGGGATACTGGGCAGATGATACCCCGTCACTGTCCTCAGCAACACGAGAGACAGGCACCCCCAGAAGTGGGTAGTTGGAGGGCCAACGAGGTGCATGAAGGAAGGGGAGTCTGAGTGGGTCTGGAGGGTAAGGACTGGGTGTCCAGGTGGGCAGAAATACAGAAGCAGAGGCCCAGGGCATGTGTGGGTGAATGTACACAGTGAGTGAGGGGGTGCAAGGATGGTGCATGGCTGGGGTACACTTGGTATAGGACAGGTGCAGAAACACTGCTGGCCAGGCATGGAGTGGGAGTTGGGGCCCGGTGATGGAGCAGGAACCTGCTGGCCTGTGGCAGGCTGGAGACAGTACTGGCTAAAAGGATGGCAGGTCCCCAAGGTCATGGAGGTTAAGTTACCCCTGTGAATTGAGCATCAGTATCCCTGCTCGGAGACCGAGGCTCCAAGAAGGCAAGGAATTCATTCAGGGTCACCAGGCTGTCACTTACTGTACCTTCTTTGTCAGTGCTTTGGGGAGGGTTCCAAAATGGGGTTCAGCCGCTCTGTCCACTGGATTGTTGATGTCTGAAGGAACAGATTCTGTCCTCCGAAGTTTAGGTACTGCTTAAAAAGAGGGAGACCCATCAGCAGGGAACAGCTCTAGTGAAAAAAGATTCACCCCAAATCCAAAAGGCAGTAGAGGGAAGGGGCAGGAAACTCACGTGGAAGGAAGGATATTCTACAGGCAGGTGCTTCTTTTGTGCACTTGTTATGGCATTTCAACCTGGGGAAGAAGCAGGGTCAGGGTACAGAGGGCCACTGGGGTCTCCTGGGCCTGACCTGGCAACAATGTGCAAGATACCCCACTTTAACAGCCTCGATTTCTACAGCTGTGCCAACAAGCAGTGGCACCACTGTGTAGAGCATCCTCACGTTAACAGTACCAGCAGCTCCTATCAGCTGAGCATCCATCAGACACCCACTATTGTCTACCTAGTCTTCACAGGAGAGCAGTTATACCCATTTCGACTTCTCCTGTGTGGGGCACCTATCTATCTCTTTTCTGCAGAAAAAGATGGCTCTCCATCCATGTTCAGAAAGCTCAAGATAAATCTGAACTTACAAAGAAAGATGAATTTGGAGAAAGTCTGTACTCCACCAAAGGCCCCCCAGCATGCAAGAGGTAGTACCCCAGCACAGGGCATGCAATCTGAGGGACAGCAAGAGTGGAAAGAGCTGGGTTTTGGTCCTGTCTGCTCTACTGCCCCTGATTCTCAACCAAACATCATGACAGTGGGGGCTCTGCCAAGCTTACACTGCAATCCCAGGAGAGCACGGGCTCAGAGGTCATCCTGTGCTCTCTGCATGAAAAGCACTACCTGAAGGGAAGCTGGAGGTACCCAATTTACAAATAAATGGTCAGGAGCCAGCATATCCAGACTAGTGAGAAAGCTCTGGCCTCTCCTTGGTGGTCAGGAGAGGCACCAGGAAAATGCAATATATTCAACCAACATGGACAAGATCCATCACCTACAATCTGGCTGGAGCCCAAGGGCTTTTACGCATCCTAGTTTAGATTTTCAGAGCAATCCTGAGGGACAGAGACCTGGAATCTTCTTCCTCAATGTATAAATCAACAAAAATTGGGCCCAGAAAGGGCAAGCACCTTGCCCCAGGTCACCCAGCAATGCTAGGGCAAAGTTAACAAGTAGTACAGGCTCCAGGTCCACACTCCATTAGGGGCAGGCAGAGGCAGGGAACAGGCTCTGCTTATCCCACACTTGCCCTTCTTTCCAACTAGAAACTATAATAGTTGGAAAAAAATTGAAGCTGTAGATTTACAGAATCTACCTTGTCCCCTCTGTCAATACCATGAGCTATCTGAGTTTACCACCAACTGTGTCCTGCCCATGTGTGCTAAAATGTAAGGATGAACCTCAGAAGTCCTTCCAGTGTACAAGACGGTCCTCCCATTCTTCTCTGCCTTTGTCCAGGATGCTCCCTTGGCCTGGAATTCTCTTTCCTCCCTGGACTACCTAGCCATACTTCAAAGCCCATTTCAAATATTCCCTTCTTCTGGGAGTGCCTTACTCTCTGGTGGGTTGAATGGGTTAACAGTATGTTTAGGGGCACTCCTTTGAACTCTGACTTGACCTTAGATAAGGAATCAAGTAGCCGGCCTGTTCCTAAAGTCAAAGCGTGAAGATGGCACCCTGCCTGGCCTCCCACTCAGCGCCCATCACCTGCAATGCTTGCACTTCACTCCAAACATCATGCTCTTCTGGCACACATGGCAGACCTGAGACAGCCAGGACTTGGTGGAGAACCTGCAGGGGGACACAGGAAAGAGCTCACGTGGGCCAGGAGGCCAGGGCATGGTCAGACAAGAGTTCCCAGACAGCCCTAGGGAAAGCAGGGGACTTGGTTCCAACTCAGAGCTCCGGCAGTCTCTCCCAGGGAGAGGAAGGACACCCGGGGGCCATGGTTCCCTCCCCCTCCCCATTTTCACCCAACATTCAGACTTCCCCGCCACAAAGTCATCTTGTCAAAACTCCACATCAGTGTGGCTGCTCACCAGCCCGCCGGCAATAGCAAGGACAAGTGTGTTTATCCTTTGACCCAGCAATTCTAAGAATTTATTCAACAGGGCGCAGGGGTTAAAGTCTCAGCGCTATCAAGCTATCACCAGCCACTGTGACATGAGTTCAATCCCCAGCCAGGAAGCTAAGCCACATGGCACAGCAAACCTCTCCTGTCTTACCTTCTGCTCCCCTCAGCGGTGTATTTCAGTAGATTCGCCTGTTCTGATCCCCACTCTGTCTCCAGTGAATCCTCTCATCCCCCACCCCTCTAAACTACACCCCAGGTCTTGTGTGCATAAATAAATAAAAATAAATCTTAGAAAATTATCCAACAGATACTACTATGGGTGTGAAATGACATGCAGATAAAGTTACCCCCTGCAAGTCTGTAGCAGTTAAAGGCTGAAGACACCTATGGCATTGAGGTGACTAAACTCGCTAAGGTACCATCTAGGCATACAAATGAACACTGTGCTGCCAGAAAATAAATAAGCTCTTTTTGTGCAAATACAGAATGATCTCCAAATTACAATGTCAAGGGGGGGTGGGGGAGGAGTAAGGCACAACACTGTATGAGCCCATTTAAATGAAGTACAGGAAAAATTAATTGATCATGACCTCTGGGAGGCCACACCATCAACTGGGTGGAACCACAGACAACTCCGGGGGTGCCGGGACACTGGACTCGTCATCCAGCTGGTATGCGTGGGTGTAACACATGTCAACCCATGTCAAAAGTTATTTTAATGACTGTCAAGTCATTCACATGCTAAGCACTAGATAAAGTGAAGCGCAAATAAAATGAAAGCAAAGCATAAAACTGTGTATAATACATGCAGTATTTGTGTGAAAATAAAAAAGGAGGCGGAAGAACATACATATGTATTTGCTTGCATAAAAATATCTCTACAAGGACACACAAGAAACTAAGATCTGCTTACAGGGGGCCGGGGGGCTGGGAACAGCATGCGAGGGGATTTTTCTCTATTTATACTTCTTGAATTTTGAACGTATGAATGCATTTTTCACTCTAAACTAAACCGAAATTAAAATAAAAACCACGTGGGATAGAAGAATGGGGGCTGAGTAGGTGGTGTCCTCCAGAAAAAGGCCCAAAGCCTGGCCATAGGGTAGGATCCAAGGGCAGAAAGAACTGATATTTTTGGAGAAAGTGACTTTTAAAGACATAGGGCATTGTAACAGCAAAGAGCAACAGTATTTGGGGAGCAGTCTGCAATGCACCCATAAGCATCAGCTCACTTGGTTTTTATACCACTCACCACCACCCCCCCCCCCCCCCCGGAGTTAGGCAGGTCCGTGATAGTACATAGACAAGAAAACCAGCTCTGAGAGGTTAAGGGATGTTCTCAAAGTCACATAGCTGTGTGTTGTGCAGTGGGGGCTAGACCCCAGGTTTCTGAACAAAGTTGCATGGCTTCTCTGAAAGACCCAGGGGCAGAGTGTGAGGGAGAGCTCTGGGCTTGAATCCTGCCAGCTGCTGGCTATGGGAGGCCTGGAGCCCATGCAAATGGGCCGACAGGCCAACCTCATGGGGATTCTGGGGACGACCCCATATGTGCCGTGTCATTGAGGGGCGCCTGCAATGTGAAGGCGGCACTTGAATGTCACTGTCTCCACCTAGCCAAGATGGGTGTTTCAGGGTGGGGCGGTGGCCTGAGACAGGGTGCCTACCTCCCTGGGGTGCCTCATTAAGGAGTCCAAACTCCATCTCCCTGGGACCCACATTCTCTTCCCCTCTGGGCTCAGTGGTATCTGAAATGTTACCCACTAGGTACGGCCTCAAATCCCCCATTAAAGCAGGCACAGTCAAGACAAAAATGAACAGGTATCACCTGCTGGTCCTGGTGTCTCTTGGGTAATGCTGGCCTCTCTTGGGCTGGAGTGAGAGGTGAAATGCCACATGATGCACGACACCCTTTTCATTCTTGGGACAGGACAGGAGGAAGCCCCATTTTCAGAGGGAGAAACTGAGGTGTGGAGTTACTGCCTATAACTCCAGGGAAGAAGTGGGCTCCTGGCCCGTTGGGTCTCAGGAAGATCACACTTGGCACGATGGCCATGGCGAGGGAGGCACTGGGACCTTCGGTCAGAGAGCCAGCTTGTGTGGTGCCGGGCACTGTCCTCCCCAAGGCTCTGGGGTACAGACACCCCAGCCTGACAAGACTCCAAGTAGAGGGGCCTGAGTGTCAGCTAGCGGGCTCCAGCACTGTCTTACCAGCAGTGGCATGACCCAAGCAAACTCACAACTCACACTCCATGGGGGAAATGAAAGCCTTGGCAAGTTGCAAAGCTCCTGACAAGCACTCCTTGTGGTGTTTACTGCTGCCTGCAAACATGGAGCCAGAACGCCGGCTCCCAAGGCACCATATGGGGTGAAGGGGTGCGGCTGAGGCCTGTTGTTTGCAGCACACGCCAGCCTCACAGCCTCGACAGTGCTGAGGCCAAGCCCTCTGGACAGTCCAAGTGATGAACCCACAGCCGCGCTCCCCACATGCACGGCGCTGCAGTCCTTGGAAGTGGTTGGAAATCCAGGCTGCCAGGCCAAGAGCGGTAGGGATGGGACCACGGGCCTGGGTGTCTGAAGTTTCACATGTTCTATGGGGCTTTGATGTGTTAGGAAGCTCTCAGCTCCTCCTCCCTGAGATTGGGACCTTTCTCCTGGGACCTGTATTCCGGGAGGGGAAACAAGTGGTTCCCTCAGCAGAGAGGGAAGAGACCCACGGAGGGACTGAGGAGGAGCGAGCAAGCCCATATGCCATGGGGACAGGCAGGCTGCGTCCAGAGGTGGTAGAGATGCCTCCCATCTCAGTGAGGGCTCTGGTGTGTGTCCCAGCTGTGTCCTCCCTACCCCGGGCTGGCGGGACCTACCTGTGTGTCACTGATAGCCCGATGTCCCTTCGTACCATCTGTGGGGATCCGTGTGGGAGATCTGCAGGGAAAGAGGCCAGGTCGGGGAAGCTGAGGAAACCCCAACGGGACAGCTCATACCTGTGACTTTCCCTTTCAGAGATTACAGGCGAGATGGGTGAGGTGATTCACTGCATAGCAGAGCCACATTTCCCTGAACCTATATCCATGAAAACAGGGATGAGCCACTCTATCCCAGGGACTCAGTGTGATTAGCCTCACGAATGGCCTGCTTCTCTGGTAATGTCACGGTCTGGCCTCTGGGATGGTTCAGTCTGCCATCTCTGCACAATTTCTAGCTCCAATGGAAGCTGGGCTTGCGAGACAGAAGGAACAGCAGAGGTGGGGCTACAAGTCTCCCACATTCCCCATCTCTTGCACTCTCTCATGGATGCACTCACAGGTACATCCAGGTTTCAAGAGCTTAATTCTGGCCACTTTCTGTTAAGTGGGCAGAAGCTGCCTGACCTGTAGAGGAGGGATGGAGGCTGATTATCCACATAGCACATCCAGTGCCTTTCCAGCCAGAAGCACCTTAGAATCTTGCTCTGAGAACCCCCGTCAGATCTCGAAAGGCAGAGTGAGGACAAGGTGAAGTGTGACCTCATTCGCACATGGCACATCTGAGCCTTTGGGAAGTCTCAGGCCATAAACTCTCCTGCCTGTCCTCCTCAAGGGCATCCTGCTCTCCCTCTTCTAACCCGGGTACCCCCATAAGAACAGGCTCCTGATGTTCATGGCACTGCATGGAGGAGCACCCTCTAACCACCACAGCCCACAGATTTAACCCCTGCCCTCTCCTCCACCATATGTGTATCCCCACACCTTTATCTCCTCTCCACCCCCTTCCACCCATATTCAACTCTGCCTCTCTCCTCCTGGAATAGGGGCTCTCAACTGTGTCCATGGATGGGGCTTCAGGGGTTCTGAGAACTCTCTGGATTGGTAATCAGAATGCTGTAGGCTCTTCCCTGCAAAGAGTCTAGACTTTCATCGAATTTATCAAAGGGATCTGTGACCCAGAGTTCAAGAAACAGCACTCAAGGGGTCTCTGACCATCTCATGCCCTCTGAGTCAGCAGCATCCCCCCTCAAAAGTCACTGTGCCCCTGGGTACTGAATGCAGCTGGGCATACAGCTGATGCTCTTTAAGTGCTGGTTCACTTAAGATCAAGTACCAACTACCCAACCACAAGGAGATGGGGATGGGCACTGACTCCTTCGACATCAAGCAGAGTTTGATTGGGACCAAAAGGCCCTTTGCTACATATCCCTCCTCCTCCCCCCACAGTGATTGAGGAACCCACAATTGTACCTCTACAGCTTCCTCCCCACATCTGCTAGAAAGCGGACTCCTCTCAACTCCCTCCTGAGCAACCCCATCTCAGTCAGCAGCCATGGCCACCAAAGGCATGGCCAAAAAGGGGTTACTAATCTTGAGAATAACAGATCATGGGAAAATGAGATTTCAATTATCTGTCACTAAACACAAACTAAGATTGATTTGTAGTGTTTGCCACAGCCATGGGATAGAAGGAACGTGAGCTGGCACATGTGATAGGCACCATCTGTCTCTGATTCAGATGAAATAGGGGTAGGGCCCAAAGGTCTCATCCTGTCTTCCTGACAACCTGGGAAAGCAGCCTCACTGCCGTGGTCCCTACAGCACTACAGTGACTAGGAGGAGGCTATGGCAGGGGTGCAGGTGCTGGATGCTGGCCAAAGCTCTGTGATGGGCCCTGGGGGCACCTACCCGTGCTGTGGGGAGAGGGAAGTGTGGCCTCCCTCCTACTCTCCCTATGCCTCCCCGCTGGTCTGGCAACCAGCTACAGTCCAGCAGTCACTGCCTGCTCTCCCTGCTCCTACCCTCAAGACCTTGTCCACAGCCTCATTGCACTGCTAAACCAGCTCAGGAGAGTACAGAAATAAACTGCTATTTTGCTCAGGTAAAAACCAGAAATCTCTGCATTTCCACTCAGACAATTAAAAGCAGACTCCAGGGGCAAGGCTGTTTCCCTCTGACTCATGAGAGACAAGCCTCACAGCATAGCCATGTGCAAGAACCTGCTCTCAACTTCAGGTGCCCAGGCTTCCTCTTCCCCCTCCAAAGGCCTCGGGTACCCTTCTATGTCTCTAAGCCTCATTCAGAGTTGAGCTGTACTCATGCCTCTGGGCGGGCCCCTGGCCTGAAGAGAGGGGTCCCAAGACATCAGCTGGGGTTCTGTGGATGGCTGATGTCCACCCATATCGGCAGCCCCTCCCTGAAGCACCATGTGCACCAACAGGAACACACCCCCTGCCACTGAGGGTGCCTACAGGGATGGCAAGGTGGAGACAGGGTCTGCCGTGGGGTCTGCCACAGAACCTGATGTTCTTGAGGTCTCTGCTTTGCAAAGAGCAACTGCTGGATGGGATGATGCCACCTTATCATCTTAAGGCCACCTGTCCGTGCATTATTTCATGAGGTGGTTACCAGCATCTCTGCTTCTGAACTGTGGAAAGGCTGAGTAGACTAAGAGAAGGTCTTAGAAATCCACCCCTGATGGGGACAGCAACAAACACGACTCCCGAGTGGCACAGGGGATGAAAATAAATCACTCTTACCAAACCTGGAGGAGACAAAAAGAGAGAAAGGAGGATTATGGCTGCCTCAGCGTGCTCCCCAGAACATCACCTTTTGGGAGTGAGTGACAGGACAAGGAGCTTTGAGTCCTTGGGGTAGGGGGCCAGACTGGCTGAGTGGGGAATCCCTGAACTCTCTAAGGGGACATATCCTCAATGGGAAGGATTAGAAATGCCCTCTTTGGGTCCTCCTAGTGGGCCCTGAAGCTACACCTCAACACATTAGCTTATCTCAGCTCTGCTAGTTCCCCAGCATGGCAAGGAGAGGTCTCTCTACTTCACAGCTGAGTCTCCCAAGGTCGTGGGCCCATAAATGGGGGAGGAGGAGCCTGTCCAAAGCCCTAGGAGGAGGGGATGCAGGGTCCAGGCAGGAGAAGGGGTCAGTGTGTCACAGAGGATGTGGCAGGCAGGCAAGGAGAACAGTCTGAGAGCATGAAGGTGGTCCCCTAAAGAGGGCCTGGTGGGAACATGCCCTGAGCAATGCCTGGGGGTGAGGAGTACCGTCCTAGGGGTAGAGAGCTGGGGAAAAACCCGGCCTTCCAGGCTGCCCTCAGGGGGAGGCCAACTGGGTGGCCTGAGTATCCATGTGAGAGCTGGTTCTGGTGGCTCTGTGAGGACCCGGCTCAGAATCCCAGGGTCTGAGTCCAGCTCAGCAGTTGCGGGACCTGAGGACTGGTGTGGTCTGTCTGAGGCACTGCTCTGTGCCAAGAGCCATAATGTGACCAAAGCCTTCCTGATGCTCTTCTCAGGAAAAAATGAGAAGGAGATGCACTGGGTTTCACCTACTAAGAGGCCCTCTGACTGACCCCAGTCCAAATGTCTACACAGTGTTCTCTGGGAGAAGAAGATCCAGAGGGGGAGTAAAGCCGCAGTCTCCCAGCAGGCCTCTTTTTCCCATAAGGAAACCAGGAGCGCCTGCACCGGGACAGGGCAAACAAGTCCACTCAAGACCAGAAAAGGGGTGTCCATGTCAGGAGAGAAGCCTGGTGTCCCAAGCTCCAAAGGTACAACAAGGTGGGAAGCACAGAAATAAAATTCATCCCTGCCCACAAGTGTACACTGATGGGGGTGATCTTTATAATAACAAAAATAACTATGAACTGAAAGTCTATCAAGAGAGAAAAGCTAGTTCAACTATACACTGAAATGATATTGAAAAGTTTAAAGACAAGGTAGTTGGAATATTTAGCGATAAATACTGACTGATAAGCTGTTGGCTCCCGAAAGAGGAAATGGGTTACTGAGGAGAAAAGGTAGGGGGTTAAGTTTATACCGTATCCCCCTGCAAAGATGAACTGCAGGAGCTACAAAGTTTTTGCATTTTGGACCCTGTGCCTGTTACACCTACTAAAAATACAGAGAGAATTTTAAAATAAAAAAAGAGTAAGGTATTTTAGAATATCCCGGGAGGTTGGTCGTTACTGCAGCATAACCTAGCCTGTGCTGACTGATATACTGTGTGACTGCATGTTTGAGTGTCTGTGTGTAAATCAAGAAATCTAGGATTCAGCCCCCAAACTGTAAAGGTAATTTGGGGAGTGGCCTGAGTAGTTGGGATACCTTTCACTTTTTACTTTGCATATTTCTATATGGGTTGCTTTTATCTGGCCTTTTTATTTTAAGCCCATATTACCTTTACAATGAGAATATCACAGTAAAAACTTTCGATAGATGGCAAGCTCAGCACCTGCTGGCAGGAACGCTTACCTCATTGGGGAGACCTCATCAATGCGGTTCCCCAGCTGAGACTCGTGGGACTTGCTCCGTGTGAGCGTGGGGAAGCTGGGAAGCAGCTGGAAGACCTTGCGGCTGGGTGGGGGCGGCGTCCGCGGAGGCTTGGGCTTGGTGTGCCGTCGCAGCTGGGGCGTGGTGGGGGGGGTGATGAAGTTATGCAGGGCACGGGGAGTCAGCCGGCCACTGGTGTGCAGGGGGAGACAGGTATCTGAGAGGCCCTCAGTGAGACCAGGGTTTAGAGAGTCCGAGGCAGGCAGCGTCGACACAGAGACAGAGCGGGGACCCTGGGCACTGCTACCCATTCTGCCAAGCTGGGAACTCCCCAGGGGCCAAGGCAGGCTGGCTGCTGAGAAGGTGTCCGAGGAAGACCCTGAGCCACTTTCCCGCCGAGCATCCAAAGAACTCCAGCCTGAGTCTTCTTTATGCTCCCCTCCTGTGAGCCAAGAAGTCAAGTCACAGATGGCTGAGGCTAGAGGTATTTACAGGTGAGGTGGTTAGGGCCCAGATAGGCTAAACAGCTTACCCAAGGTTGTACAGTTCCTTGGTAGAAGGCTTCAACTACTAGTTTCTACCTTGTTTTCAAAGGCCTGTCTCACACATTATATTCTGTGCTCTTTAGTTGACCTTAGGCTACTAGCACAGATATACTGTCCCACTTCATACAGACAAAAAATGAGGCAGAGAATAGCAGGTGTGTGGGGTGCATGCCAGAAATCCCTCCAGTCCTCCCTGCCAAAGTGGACAAACTAGGGACCTCAGAGAGGGAAGTGATGGCTGATCTTAATCAGTTAGGAAAAGGAAGCTGGGGTGTGTGAAGGAAAAGGCCACTTCAACAACATTCAAATGTCAAGAAAAGGGGCTGTCTCAACCTTCCAATAGAAAACAGCCTTGGGAATTTGCTAGAAAAGAGACCCAGCTAGAAATTCACTTCCAGGCCTCCCTGGTGGTGCAAGGGGTTAAGCACCACACTATGAAGCAATTCGCAGCCTCTGCAGCACGAGTTCAATCCCCAGCTGGCCAGGGAGCAACCCACATGGCAAAGCAGACCTCTCGGTCTCCCCCGCTGTTCCCCTCAGCAGTGTATTTCAGTCCGTCTGCCTGTTCTGCTCCCCGCCTTGTCTCTGGTGAATCCTCTCACCACCCACCCACCCCTCAGCATCTCTGGCCTGTACCCGAGCTCTTGTATGCATAAATAAATACATCTTAAATAAAAAAAAAAAAAAGTCACTTCCTTCTGAGAGGAGCCTGTCCCCGCCATGACCCTTTGTCTGAGCCCCCAGGACCTGGAGGGTCTGTGTAGTTCCAACTCAATGGCACAATCTGTTCATTCATTCAAGTGTACGCTGGATGCTTGGAGGGAAGGTATAAAAGAGATGTACGGGCTGCATCCAGAGAGCCCAATGAGGGTAACACTCACTTGGACAGACGTCTGGTGACTGAGGGACTGCAAAGGAGGAGGACCTTAAATAGCCTGGGGACTCAGGAAGGCTTTTCAGGGGAGGTGGCACCTGGGCTGAGCCAGTTAGGGAAGAAAGGTGGAGCAACTGAACTGGCAGAGTGGATAGCACATGCCAAAGCAGAGGGCACGGGGCACCTTCCCACAACTGCAAAGAGCTCTGTGTCCTTGAGAGGTCAGGATGAGTCAGGGAGAAGCAAGAGATGAAGTTGGAAGGTCAGCCCACGTGGGGCCAGCTCAGAAGGGTCTTGCAAAGGATTTTAGGTTTGACCTTACCAAAGAGGCAGGGGAAAAGAATCCTATCTGCAGACCTACTCATGGGGAAGAAGACATCTCCCCTTCGTCATACTGGCCAATGAGCAGAAACTACAGAAAGGTAGATATTGACTGAAGATAAAATGTACTTTCACACTGCTTTATTCTTTGTACCTCAATCTTCCCAGCACAGCGATGGTACTGAGATTCAAAGAGGCACATACATTGCCAAGGTCAGACAGCTAAGCCCCCACTACTGCACAGGGCCTCCTCCCACAAGACCATCAATTTTGACTACCCTACAGTGGCACAGCATTGAGAGGTAATGAGCTCTCCATCATTAGAGGTGATCAAGCCCACTCAGTCATCCATCAAGGACGATGGGGAAGGATTAGCCTTTACAATTCTTAGGGTTCCTAATACATTCCATCCAGCCAGCCTTCTTCCTACTTCACTGCATGGTGAGTTTTCTATTCATTGATCACCTTGGTGGAATAAATTGCTCAGACTTTGTGTTCCTTTTGTTCTTTGAGCTTGCTCCTTTAGAACTGCAGCCAAGATTTATACTTTAACTTATATATTAGCTATAGAAGGCACACATTTCCTATTGAAGGGATTAAAAGATAAGTTCCATAAATCCACAGGTAAGTCTACCATCAAAGGAAGTAAGCCCCAATTTTCCAGATTGCCTATTCAATCACCATTGCTTCGAGCCAGCTTCAGACTATGCATGCCAACACCAGACAACTGGGAGAGGATACCCAAGCATGACTCTCAGGTCACTCAGTAGGAAAAGCTCTGGGATTGATTAGTGATGTCTGTCACTGATGAAGCACAGGAAGTATCAGCAGGTATGATTTTTTCCCCTATTCAACCCCACTGGCACTGAGAACCACCCTTCAGTCATCTTTTTTAAGACCACAAGGGAGATGACATCAACATTTTCCATCACACCACAGTCCTAATGCTGGCAGAGTACCTAATGAGGGCCAGGTTCTGGTCTAAGCACTTGACCTGAATTCATTTCACCTTCACAATAATCCTACAAGGGAGTTGTCATTACTACCATATACAGAAAACGAGGAAAACGAGGCACAGTGGGGTTAAGTAACTAACCAAGAGTTCAAAGTGGCCAAGCAGAGTGGTCCCAGCAGTCTGATTCCACAGTTCCTCTTTACGACAACCAGACTGCTCTCATCAAATCCTGTTGAATGCAAGGAAGATTGTGACTGCATGACCTAAGACTGGTGCTCACTGGTGCCCACTTTGTGCCTAATAGGTGTCCTGAAGTATGATCACCACTGGGTAGACCCATCTGCACACATCCTGGCCTGTTGGGATGTAGGATACCACAAGCTGATATCAAATGGGAAGGCTGGATCTGGCAACGAGCCTCTCCCAGGGGCCTCCTCCAGGCAATAGTGGAAGAAGCACCTTTTGAAGAAGGAGCCTCATGCCAGGGGTAGGACCTAGGAAATCACCCAAAACCTTCTTGTAGCTTTACAAAATGAGCTTACCACTATCTCTAAGGGATGTTGCCACATGTTTATCAAGTGCCTGGCACTCAATAAATAGTGCTTAATAAATTAGTGACCTCCATGTCCCAGCATCTAGAATGGGAAGACAGCAGCCTTCTAAACACAAATGGGTCACCACCACTTGACAACCAGCTTCTCCACAATTCCTTATAATTCAGGCATGGGAGGGGAGCTGACAAATTACCCCAAGATTAAAGCTTGGGTGCCAAGTGTTTTTAAACTTCCACAACATGAAAACAACTCAACCACCTTTAAAACCCAAGATTCAAATCCCAACTCTGCCATGGGCAGCTGTATGTCCATGGCTCAGTCCCCTCCCTCCCTGGCCCAGTCTTCTCCTCTGTCAACTGTAGGGACAAGAATGCTGCCCATGTCTTCTTCATGTTTATTTTATTTTTTTAAAGATTTATTTTATTTATGCATACAAGAGCTGAGGTATAGGCCAGAGGTGTGGGGACGGGGTCGGTGAGAGGATTCACCAGAGACAGAGTGGGGAGCAGAACAGGCAGATCTACTGAAATACACTGCTGAGGGGAGCAGCAGGCACAGCAGAAGAGGTCTGCTACGCCATGTGGGCAGCTCCCTGTCTGGCTGGGGGATCGAAGTTGTGCTGCAGTGGCTGCGGACAGTTTCATAAGTTGTGTCTTAACCCCTTGCACCACCAGGGAGGCCCCTTCATGTTTATTTTTTGGCACAGGTTGGGAGACATGGTGTGTCAAGGTTTTCTGAACTGAGTGAAGCTCTCTACCTTGAGCTTTGTGTTCAAAGACAGACTAAGTACAATGGGGCCAGGGAAGAAATTTAAGCCCAATCCTCGCTGGGGAAAAAAAATCAAGAGAAAGATCAAACTCCTTAAGCCTCAGGCTGCCAGAGTTAAGACAGGTGGCTCAGAAAATTAAAAAACAAGGCTAATTCCATTCATTAGCTCATTTTAAAGCCTCATCTGTGAGGTAGTGGGAGTTAAGTCAGGCATTTAAAGCTGTTTCCAAGGCAAGATCTAGAAAGCCTGCAAATAATTCCCAAGGAACTTGTCATAATGTCCGGATTACACACTTAGCCTGGGGCAGCCGCATACATGCTCAAAGCTGAAACACCGCCCAGTTTCTCTATCACGGTTGACTCAGGCTAAGCCGACATCAGTCTGTGCCAGCCCATGGGGACAGGAGGGTGGAGGGCTGGGAGGAGCTGGGAGGGGGAGCTGGCATGCAGGGAGCTGGCAGTTTCATAGAGCTCACAGATGTGTGCCAAAGAGCAGGAATCATGAGGGTCTGGCCAATAGTAAACCAGCTAACAATGGCTAAAGCTTCCCTGGGCTTGTACTGACCAAACCAGTCCAGATTCAAGCACTCTGTCTGGGGGAGCCTCTGTGGCAGCTCAGGTCCATCACACACCTTTGAGAGTCAATTCTGGCTTTCCAAGCTGCCCCAGAAGCCTGGGCCCACCCTCACCCATCCCATCATCCACTTCAGCAAAGGCAGTGGCCCCCAGAAAACCAGGCCAGGCCTGGGAGAAGGCCATCATGGAGGCCACTGGGGTGGAAGAGAGGGAGCCGTTGGGCTCTGGTCTTGGAGCTGGAGAAGAGGGTGCTACCTACCCAGGCCTGTCACCTTCCGCAGACAGGTGAGGGCATACTGTAGGCGGCTACACTCCTCGGCGTTGGCCCCACAACGTCGCAGTGTCTCCTTTACCTTGGCCTCGTTCATCTCCAGCAGGGCATCCAGCGTGAGCTCTCGAAGGATCTCCTGAGGAAGCACAGAAAGACAGCCAGGGAGTGGTGAGCAGCCAGGGGCCCCAGCAGCCTCCTCATCCTCCTCCTGGCCAGGGCTGGCCTGTGCTGAGTGGCAGGGGCCAGCTGCTGGCAGGGCGGGCCTCCAACAGAGGCCACCACTTGTCTGAGGACACAACAGCCAGTTCTTGCCCCCACCCCCAGTGCCCCCAGAGAGCAGCTGAAGCAGATGCCAAACCCTTGGGGTTGGGGTTGGGACTGGAGTAGGGGGAAGGAAGGACAAACCAGAAAAGTTTTGATGGGGGCATGTTGACCCTCTTTCTTTTTATTCCTCGGCACAGAAAAATGATGAATCATGACAACTTTCTAGAATGACACGTACTTGAGATAAAGATAGCCATTTACATTTTTGTTGTATCTGAATCAGACAAGATAAAGTTCAAATAAAACTGGTTTAACAAGAGAAGGATTAACAAGAACAACCCTCACTAAGCACTGAACAGGCAATAACTCACCCGATGTGATTCTTAGTCAAACTTTACATCCAGCCCCCTTGACAACTGGGGAAAGAGGTCCAGAGGTCATGTGACTGGCCGAAGGTCATTCAGCGAGTGAGAAGGGGGAAGAGCATAACAGGCATGACTACTTCATCCCCTGGTGCTACTCCTGGACTGTGTGACATTACAAGGCAAAGGGAAATTGTCTGAGCAGGCCGAAACTAACCAGAATGTTTTCTCTGGCTAGGGAGGCGATAAGGAGGTCAGAGACCCAAAACGTGTGTGCTTTGAAGATGGAGGGGACACATCAGAAGGAGGGCAGGGAACCACTAGGAAGGCGTCGTCCCCACTGACCAGCAAGGAACGAGGATCCTCAGGCCTCTGGCCAAAAGGAGCAGATTCTGCCAACAATCTGAAGGACATGGATTTAATTCTCCCCAAAGCTTCCCTGTTAAGATGTCAGCCGGGCTGATGTCTTCCTTGGCTTCGGTCCCTGCTAAGCAGGGAAGTTGGCTGAGCTGCAGGGACTTCTCCATCTAATCTTCACTTACTGAACCATGAGCCAATAAATGGGGATGGTTCTAAGCCCCCAGGTATGTGGAAATTTGTTATAAGGCAACAGAAAAATAATACAAGTGGTGAATATTTGAAGCAAGGCCTGATACCAAAGCTTGTGCACCTCAGGGAGGAGGGAGGAACCGCAGCTCTGACTGAGCCACAGGTGATGCCAAGTCTGGTGTACACACGCATAACCATGGTGCACAGCCCTGGCCTCAAGGGGCGCGCAGTGCAGCAGGGCAGCAAACATGAAAACAAGTCACTGCCATGTACACACATACCAAAGAGAGCCCGGAGCCACGGGGCCAGTGTCGAGATGATGTTCCCCCTTCTTTGGCCCTTTTCTGTATTTCCCAGATTTTGTGTAGCAGGGAAGACCAGACATCCCACAACAGTTGATTAATATAAAGTTCATAATATATGAGGATCTAAGCTGATTTTCATGGCTTTTTGGCAAGCTGTGCCTAATTTTATTTTAAGAGTAGTGTTATTGTCAGTCAATGCATGCTCCTGTAAATCTTAGGCTGTCCAAATGAACATGATGATACTGAGAGTCCTTAGGGCAACAGTTTTGGGGGTTTTGAGATTCTTGGGGTCACAGCCCAGGCCTGCCCCTGGTGTCTGGCCATGTCCCTCCCTCCCCACTTTGTGTCTCATCTGCATATTCTTTAGTCTTCAGGGTTGTGGGTGATAATCTCTAGCTGTTTAAGACAATTCATACCAAAAATTAGAAACAAACATCTCATAGCGCCATTATTGCTGGTCATTGGTTTTTGTCATTGGTTGGACAAACCCTTGGTTGTCAGAAATCCTTCCAGATGATAAAACTAAAGCATCACAGGAAACCGTTGTAAGAACAGCACAGAGAGGAGGCTGACTAGCTAATGGACTCTGGGCAGCTTTTGTTCAATCAGTGCATCTTCCTTTATTGCACTCAGTAACACCTTTCACCATAATGCAGTTTTGAATCATTTTCCCACTGTATGCTACGAAACACCATTTGCCACCTGTCAGGGCAAGAACAAATGGTGGTAACAGTGACCTTTACACACCTGCACAAACCACCTGAGCCTTCCCTGGAAGCTCCTTGGTTCTCACCTGTACTTCCCAAAGTCATGAGGACTCAGTAGTTCTCCCAAAGATGAGATTCCTGGATCTGGGTGATTAGGGGTAGGCATGAGGATGGGGCAATCATGAGCCTAGACCATGAGCCTAGAAACCCAATCCCCAAACCATAAAGCAAATAGGATTGTTTGTTGGCATTCCTATCCTCGCCACCCACACCACGTTTTCAGTTTTTCAAACATAACTACATTTATCACTGTTTGTCAGTACAAGACTCCAGGCTTTGGATACCGTCTCCACGCAAAAACAATTCAGAGAGGAGATGACATTAAGCCCATTTACTGAAGCTTAAAGTGACCATGAGGGTAGCCAAGTGGACAACCAGGGCCCAGAACTGAAGCCCAGATATGCCAGAGCTTCAGTTGCCCCACGGTGTCACTGCAACCTTGACAAAGCCTCAGGGTGCAGCAGCTACCTTTTGAGGGGAGTATTTTTCCCAAAGTAAATTAAAGGAATTACTCTCTACCTGTATTCTGGGGAAAACAAAAAGTTATATTGTAAAATACAATATTTTTTTTTTCTCTAGCAAGTGACAACCCCTGAGAAAAAAGAAGAAAGAATACGTTCAAATTCATTCTTTAAAAAAAAACCAAAAAAACGAGGGCCTCCCCAATGATGCAGTGGGTAGAGGCGTGCGCTGTGGAGCTGTCGGCAGCCTCTGCAGCACAGGTTCGATTCCTGGCCAGCCAGGGAGATTCCCACGTGGCGCAGCAGACCTCTCCTGTAGCACCTGCTGCTCCCCTCGGCAGTGTGCTTTGGTCGGTCTGCCTGTTCTGTTCCCTGCTCTCTCTGGTGAATACTCTCACCCTCCCATGCCTCTGGCCTGTACCCCAGCTCTTGTATGAATGAAAAATGAATCTTTAAAAAAAAAATGAAAGAAAGGAATTTCCTTATAGCTTCAAATTAGTTGGGACATTTCTCTCATTCTCCTCAGGCTTCCAAGATTAGTCCACTGTGGGGATAAGGTGATCCCTCCCTCCCATGATTTCTTTTCATGCTCCAATTCAAACCAGGGGTTGGGAAGGCCAACATGGGGGACAGCAGGGGTCAGAGTCGATCCAGGGTGCCTCTTAGACTGGAGTTGTCTCTCCCAGAAAAGATGCAGAGTCCTGGGAAGTGAGCTGGGCAGTCAGTGCTTAGTACACCATCGTCACCCTATTTCTGATCATTCCTCCCACTTTCTAGTTCCACCTCCCTGAAGGGCTGGCTCACGGAACTGGGGAGAGGGGTCACCTGTTCTACCTAAAGCTTCAGTCAGTGGAGCCACCCTCTAGTCAGCTGGTTACCTCGTAGAATAAGCACCTCAAACACAGGGTGCAGAGCCCCATCTTGGAGAGAAAAGAGACCAGCAAGGATGAGGCCTCCTTGATCTCTTGATGAGGTATAGTAAGTCCTCACTTAACATCACTGATTGGTTCTTGGAAACTGGGACTTTAAGTGAAAATTATAACGAAACCAGGTCCTTGACGAGCACTGCATTTGTTAATCAAGGATCTGTTATAGAAGTACTAGAAATACCTCTCTTGTCTGTTTACTAGACAGGAAATTTGACAGAAGCAAGGCAATGTTAATCGAAACCTACCCTCTGCTCCCCACAGCATTAGGGTAGGAGGGGAGGCCATGGGAGGACCCCGGATTTTCTGGTTTTAAAGAAATCTCAATATTTTTAAGTGGTTGATTTTTCACATGATGGCAACTAATGCAGATCTGTGCAGACTAAACAATCACATCTGTGGGTGACATGGAGCCACCAGACTCCAGAACAGAGACCCTGGATGAACACCTTCCAACGGTTTCACTGATCAGTGATGTCTAAGGCTCTTTTTCTATAGGCAAGTGGGGAGAGGTCGGGGCTCAGCAGCAAATGTGCTGGGTGACATATCACAGGGTACACAGGTCTCAGTGAGATACCCACCCAAGAATTTACATGTCAGCAGAGTACCCTTTCAACTCCTATGACTGACTTTAGAGGGGAGGGTGCCTAAGGCATTGCAGTACACCAGTACACCCTAGTAGCCCACTCTCCCCTGTGTGGCGTTACACCACAGTCAGGCTGCTGGTGCCATGCCGGGCTCTCCTGTATCAGAGCTCAAGCAATGCGCGCCCAAGCAACTCAGAACTCCCAGACCTCATACATGGGTGTAACTTGCCCACCCAAGTCTGAGTTAGGAAGTTATTTCTGAGCAATGGCTGGCAACTCATGTGCAAGTTTTCTAGATATTCTCTTAACAAGAAGCGAATTAGGGATTCAGTTTTACCACCTGCTGAAGGTGCACTCACAGGCCTGCTGACAACCAGGCAGGTGAAGCCACTCTGGGGTCCCAGCCCCACTAGGGTGTCCCATTTGCTTAGAAGCAAATAGAAGGGCCTCCCCGGTGGCGCAGCGGTTGAGCACTGGGTTGCGAAGCAGCCCGCGGCCTCTGCGGCACCGGTTCGATCCCCGGCTGCTCCCCGGCCACCGGAGGAGGGTCCCGCATGGCACACAGACCTCTCCTGCCGCCCGCTGCTCCCCTCAGCAGTGTACTTCGGTCCTTCTGCCTGCTCTGCTCCCCGCTCTGACTCTGGTGAATTCTCTCACCCTCCCGGGTTTCTGACTGTACCCAGTGCTTGTATAAACAAACAAACAAACAAATAAATAATACATGCCTCTTTAAAAAAAAAAAAAGCAAATAGAAGATGATAAATTGTCTCAAAGCCAAGGATAGTCGAAGTCTCCCCTGACTGCCATCACAAGTATACCCTGGAGTTCTGGAGGAGGGATGAAGGCTGAATCCATTCTGTTTCAATGAGAATCATTGCCCACCCACCCCAGCTTCTGTCTAAAAAAGAAAATATTAACTGGAGGCCAAGGAAGGAAGACACCGCTGCAGAGCCCACTGAGGGAGGGCCAAACCCTGCCTCCACCAAGTCTCAGGGTTAGTGGGGAGCATGGAAGTGGGGCAGCAAGAACATGGAGCAGGAGCACCATAGACCGCTGGACCCCTCAAGGAGCAGGCTGCTGTCTGTCTTCACCAGCCACGCTTTGTATTTACCAGTAGGTAACACAGTTATTCTTTCTGATAATTATTACAAACACGGTAAGCTGAGCACTGAGGTCACTCCCAGCCTGTGATAATTAAATTTCTGTTCTCTCCTGTCTACAGTGACGGTGGGGATGGGTGGCCCAGCACGGCTGCCACCTCCCTTCAGCAGCTGGCAGCCACTGGTGTCACAGGCCAGTCTGGGTATCAAATCCTGGGACTTCCCAGCAGCCACGGGGCTGCCTGGGGTCTATACTTAGAAACCTGTGCGGCTGACACCAAGAGCTGGCCACACTTGCTGTGGTCAGTCAGGTGGACGATAGAAATGCCAGGGCCTCAACACCCGTGTGGGCCACATACAAGAACCTATCACAAACTCAGGCTAGAATTTGGGTAAAAGTGGATTGAAGGAAGACCAAGAAGCAAACCCATACTCTGTACCTCTGCTGAGCTGTGCCAAAGCACAGGATGGGTAGGTGAGTCCCGTCAGTAACTGCCTCAATCACAGGTGCTAGCACTCCATTTGCAGAACCCAAGTTCCTGGTGTGTGAGGGCAGAGGTACTCCCCAGCTTCCTTGACTGTGGCCTAAGGGCCAGGATCCTTACTACAGACACTGCCCCAGGCATTGGTCACACCAGAGAGGCCTGGGGTAGACCCCTAGACCCCCAAGGGTGGTGATGTAGGACCCTGTAAATTCTCAGAGGCCAGGGCCTGGGGATAAGGGGAGGAGCAGGAGGGGAGGACAGCAAGGGGATCTCCATGGCGGGCCAGGTAGGAGCCACACGCCTTGAATTAGCAAGGGAGCACCTGGCAGCTATTCCTTCCTGCTGTCTCCTCACCACTGGGACTGAGGGGAGGTGGTGCTCAGACTGTGAGGGCCTGGGTAGGGCAGTCTCCTGGGGTTTCCATGGAGATCAGCAGACAGCTTGGGGTTCTGGGTTCAGCCTCATTACTAACCCATCCCTGAGATACTAGGAAAAGCCCTTTCCTGGGAGAAGGGCAAACACATTTCTCTACACCACCTCCCAGTCAACCTAGCATAGCCAAGGAAGGGCTAGATTTGGTCAGGGAACCCTGCACCTGGGGCCAGTGCCTGTCCCTCCAGGCTTTGGTTGTATCATTTATAAAATGAGTGGGTCTGGCTGGATCCATGGCTCTCAACCCTGGCCCCCACCATTGACCCATCAAATCAGAATTTCTAGAAAGTAGAGATCACTAGGCCAGACAGGCAGTGGGGCCTTATGTCTGGCCACAGTAGCCCAGGGCAGGAAGGGTCTAAGAATGTCAAGTTTCAAACGAGATCTGGCCCGGGCAGGGCTGCCTCCCAGGACTGGGCCTCCCACCTGGAGGCATGCACCACTTCCCCTCCACTCCAGCTGAGACCCAGTTCCCAGATATCCCAGGAGATGTCCTCTCCTATACACCGGTGGCCCCTGGTCCCCACAAGGCAGGGTGGGGCTCACAGAGTGGGGAACCAGTATGTACTCCTCAGGGAATAGCTGTCTCTGGCCTAAGTATTGGTAGATCTGGATTCGAAGCTTCAAAAAGATAATGCAGTGATGCAGATCAAAAGTGAGATGATGAGAAAAAAAAAAAAAAGTGAGATGATGAGAAAGGGTCAAGGAAGGGTGAGTGAGGGGTCTTTCTTACAAATCTCCTGGGTACTAGGACCCAGAGGTCTGGCACCACAGACCTGAACCACAGAGGTCTGAGAGTGAAATCCTCCTAACTTCCTGAGATGGGTAATACGGCCCAGAGAGGTAAATAACATACAGCCCAACTGGCAAGGTGGAGGCGTGGCCACCTCTAACTATTAGCCAGCCAGCCTTGCCTGCCCACCGGCTTGCTCTGTGAATTGAGTTCTTCTTCCTAGGACAGACTTTACCTGGCATCACAGGTCACACCTGGCTTTCCTGGCTCCACATCCTGCCCTACCCGCTGCCCAGTTGGGATGAGTTCCAGGGGGATGTCGTCAAAAGCAGCTGCAAGAGGCCTCCCAGGGGGTCTTCTCTCTGCTTCCCTTTCAAGCCTTCAGTTCCTCTCTCACCTCTGGAGGAGGCTGATGCTTCCACCTCTTCCCAGGAGCAGATCTCCAGCCTCTTGGCAGCATCTGCCACAGTCACCACCATCATCCCAAGGGGCTGCCACTGGGCTGGCTATACTCTCCTGACAATCAGCCTGTGGCTGCCTCCTAGACCCACTCTTCTGTAAACTCCAAGCGATCCAGTGCAGGAACTAGCAAACTTATCCTGAACAGTCCACAGAGTGGACATTTTCAGCTTCACAAGCCAAGTGGTGTCTCTCCCAACTACCAAACTCTGCCATTAAGAGTCCCAAGCAGAGCCTCCCTGGTGGCACAGGCAGTTGACTGCAGTGCTGTGAAGCTGTCTGCAACCTCTGCAGTGCCAGTTCCATCCCCATCAGCCTCGGAGCAACCCACATGGCAAGCAGACCTTTCCTGTTTCACCCGCTGCTCCCCTCAGTAGTGTATTTCGTCAGTCTGCCTGTTCTGTTCCCCGCTGTCTCTGGTGAATCCTCTCACCCTCCCATGCATCCGGCCTGTACCCTGGCTCTTGTATAAATAAAACAAATCTTAAAAAAAAAAAAAAAAGAGTCGCAAGCAGGGCCTCCCTAGTGGTGCAAGGGGTTAAGCACAGTGCTATGAAGCTGTCCACAACCTCTGCAGCACAAGTTCGATCCCCAGCCGGCCAGGGAGCAACCCACATGGCGAGGCAGACCTCTCCTGTCTCACCCGCTGCTCCCCTCAGCAGCAGTGTGTTTCAGTCATTCTGCCTGTTCTGTTCCCTGCTCTGTCTCTGGTGAATCCTCTCACCCCATCCCTCCCCGCACCTCTGGCCTGTACCCCAAATCTTGTATGCATAAATAAATAAAAATCTTTAAAAAAAAAAAAAAAGAGTCCCAAGCTGCCACAGACAGCATGTAAACAAAGAGGGGTGGCAGTGTAACAACACAATTGTACAGGCACTGAAACCTGAGTTTCAGACAGTTGGCATTTGTCATGCAGTATTTTCCCTGCCAGCTAAAAATCTGAAACTGTTTGCAAGACTATGCAAAAACCAATGGTGGCTGGCTTTGGCTTGTAGGCTATAGTTTGGCAACCCCTGGTCTCAGGGGTCAATCAGTCGATCAATAAACACAACAAACTATGTTGGGCTCCATCTCCTGGCATGTCTTCCTGTCCAGTCCCCTGCATACAATTAGCAGGAGGGGAACTCAGAGCAGAAGCTGCAGGACAGCAGTGGCCACCAAGGCGGCCTGCACTGTCACCTTTCTCTGTCATCAACATACATTTCCAAAATTGCTCCTTCGTAATGTTTGAAAATGGTCAGAAAGGTCCAGCATTACAGAAAACACACACTCACTAGCCACGGGGGTTTATTCCAGTACATGCTGCACCAAAAATGGAGCAAGGAAGTAGGTAGGTTTTTAAGGGGGTGTTTGCTGATTGTGAGGGGGAAAAAAAAATCCACTATTGTCCACCAGACTCCATGGTAAAACTCAACTCAAAAATGAAATACTCTAAAGCAAATAAAAACATTCGAAAGTGAGACTAGGGTCAGGCCGTGAAGGGAAGGATTTGCCAGCAGCCAAAGAGCACACTCACCTTTGGGTAACACCTGGTATCTGGGAAAACAGCAACCAGGAAAGTCCCTTTCTGAACAAAGTAGGTCAGTGCAGAGGGGATGGCACTGAGTCAGCAGGGGTCAAGGGCCAGACCTGCTCACGACAGAGAGACTGGAGGCCCCCTGGCGCCTCTCATTCATGTAGCAGGTAGCAGGCATGAGGAGGACCAGCAGGATAGCAGTGGGGACCAGGCTGACACCTGGGTGAGGAGAAGGGACTATGGTGGGAGGGTGAGCATATGGTATACCATCCCCCAAAAACACTGGTGAGAAGGGATCTTCAAATAACTGCCTGGCAAACTGGGGTGCCTGGTAATCCTATAAAGAAGAATCAGAGATCAGGGTCTGGTTGGAAATGTATCTCTCCATGGGGAACTCCTGCTTTCCTGATGGTAAAGGTACTGATAGAAATAAACTGGGGTTCTCAGGTGTGGTTACGTCTGCCTGCTGGTCCTCCAAATCTTCCCCTTCTACTTTGGTCTCCTCTGTATCCACAGGGGAGAGCACTGAATTCAGTCAGTGAGGCCCACTAGGCCAAAGACTACCCAGATGGACAAAGGCCTCAGGGCTACCTGGCTCATGCCTGCCTACACCCAATTTTTGAAGGCTGATGGCCCCCACCTTGGAGCAAAATCACAGACCCTTGCCCAGAAGGGCACTTCCTAGGGCTCAGCATGCAGTCTGTCCTGTGGTGCTGTCTATCTGGGTGGGGGATGAGCTGGGCCACAGTAAGTGAGCCCAGAGCTAGAGACCTGAGAACCAGGTCACTCTTCTGAGGACAGGGGCTGCATTGTTTCGGAGCTACCCCACGGGTGTCCTACAAGGAGACCTAAGGCCCACACAGGCTCTCAGGAGAGCCTACAGGTTGGGAGAGCTCATCTGTAGTTTTCCAGAAACCCTGTAAACAACGCCCTGCCCCAGTGGGCCTCAAAGCTATGCGAGTCTGTTCAAGCCCCCGGAAGACAGCCAGGATTCAAGAAGGCCACTTCCAGAGCCACCTGGTCTGAATGTAAGAAAGGGACCAACAGCTATTCAGGAGGTTGGGATGAGAGGAGAAAAAAACTCTTCCTCTGTGCAGGCCAAAGGCAGAGTTCAAAGGGAACTCAGAGACAACTTAGCCTGATACTCATTTTATGGAGGAGAAAACTGAGGCCAGAGGAGTGGAGGGGTCCTGTGGGAGGGGAACTGAAATCACCCAGAACAGCCCAGGACCAAGGCCTAGGCTTCCCACCACCACCACCAGTGACTGACATCAGGACGCACCATGCCCAGGCAAGATCATGTTCCCTGTGGTGGGCGTTCCTTACCCACATGGAAATGCTTCTTTCTGGCCAGGTTTTCTGAGCTGCTGCAAGAGGTGAGTCAAGGGGAAGAATGCCCCGAGAATCATTTTCAGCGTGCTGGCCTGAGGAATACCAAGCCACGTGCTCCCCTCCTGGGCCCAAAGCCCCAGGGACTACAGAAGTAACAGGGTACTGGGCTCTGGCCCTCAGCGGAGCCTGGCAAGTCCCTAAGGTCCATGGCTCAAAGACGCAGGCGGGGGACTCCACGTTTGTGCCCATCCTACCCTCACCCACTTTAGTAACTGTGTACACTTCTCTTCTTTGTGAAAAGCAGCAGCAGATCCCACCTCACCAAACACCCAGGGTCTGAGATGAGACTTAAGACCCACACAGGGTCTGACACAATGATTCTTGCTCAGCCTCTTGATAAGCTTCTCCTCATCACACCAGGCCAATTAAAGAAATGACAACTACTGGTACTATTGCCACTCACCAAGTGGCCTGGCACAAGTGCTTAGTAGTGAAGAAAGGGAGGTTCAGAGGGAATAAGCTACTTAAGACACAGCAAGTGAGTGATGGGGCCTGGTCACCGCCAGCCAGCTCACGCACAGCCTCTATATGGCTGGACCTCCTTGGCCTGGTTGACCAAAGTACCAAGAGGCAGGTTTGATCAGCCTATAAATTCCAACTTCTTAAGTTCCCTGCAGAAGGAGCAGGCTTAAAACAAGTACGGATTTTATTCAAACCAAAAGCCAGAAGAAAGGGTAGATCCATTTCTGGAAGATTCTGAGAGTTCCCAACCATTTTGCTTTCATTCCAGGGAATTAAACAATGAAATGGAAGTCACGTTCTATCCCACATGCAGATTTCTCCAGATGTGTTCTATAAACAGCAAAGCAAGGACTCGGAGCTTGGCCAAATATACCCATTCTGGGGACTCACAGAAAGGCTGTCCGATCCCAGACCCACTCCTTGCCTACCTCACAGCCCTCCAGTCCAGGCCAGTCCAGATCTCGTGCTCCCCGCAGCACCACGGTAGATGGGGGCCCCGGGCCCCTTGCAGCCCTGGTTGGCACCCAGCTCCACAGGCAGCTCATGGTGAGGGGCTCGAGCCAGGGCGCCCCACAGCCCCAGTGCCTGGTGTGGTGTCCCAAGGAAGGACAAGGCAGGCAGAGGAGCTTCTGTTTTCATGACTGTAGTGAACAGTCACTGCAGCCAAAAATAGTCTGTGCTTGGGAGCTAGGGAGCCAGCACATACCTCGGGAGCAGGTGCTAGTGTGAGACAGGGAGGCTCTGCAGGCTTCACTGCAGGGCGCTGGGACCCAAGCACCCCAGATACCGGGTCACAGACAGAGGCTTTCCCTGCCTCGCTGCTTCCCCCCTCCAAATAAAGTTCCCCCTGAGTCAATAAGGAGCACTATCACCTCCCCCTTCCAGTGAATCATCTGGGGAACCCCCACCCCCACATGAGCTCCAGCTGCTCCCAATCTCCCTGAACTCTCACACATTCAGGGCTGGGTAGTTTGGATACCCGTAGGAAGAGCCGCTCCAACCACCAGTATCAAAACTCACAGAGCTGTACACCACGAACATAAACTTCACCATATGTATGTGAAAAAATAAATGCAACCAAAGTTAAGTGGGCCGGCTGGGTACTGGGGGATTTTACTTCCTTTTTTGAGCTTTTCAGTATTTTCAAAATTTCCTACAATGAAGACATAATTAGACTTAGAAAACACTACTCTGAAATTAAACTTTTAAAAAGCCTAAAGATACTCAGGCCTCACAGAGGGAATGAAAAACATGGCCCTGTCTACGAGACTTTAAAATGTGTGTGTGTTTCAGCTTTGAAGCCAGAACCTCTGGCCCCACCACTGACAACATAGGTGATCTGGGTGAGTGACACCTTCTACTCAGTTTCTCTGTCTCTATTACATACTGGGGGTGGAAGCATACAGACTAAAATGGTGCGTCCCTCTCTCCCAATTCATAGGCTAAAGCCTCACCACCCCCGCCCCCAATGTGGTGGCATGTAGAGATCATAAGGGTGGAGTCCTCATGACTCTGGCCCTGTCTGCCCTGTGAAGACACAGAGAAAAGACAGTCAAGCGTGAACCATGAAGCAGAACCTACTTCCCAGACATCAAATCTACCAGCACCTGGATTCGAGGCTTCTAGTCTCCAGAACACAAGTAAATGGATATGGCTTAGAAGCTACCCAGTCTGTGGTGTTTTTGTCACAGCAGCTTGAATGGACTAAGACACCCCCTCCGAAGCTTACTGGAGGAATGAGACACCCCATGTAAGATCAGCTAGGCCCCAGGCACACGGGGAACACCCGCTAAAGAAGGAGAGTATAACCCATGAGTAAACCGTGTTAAAAAAACAAAAAAACAACAAGAACACTAAGAAGAAGAAAGCCAACAACCTTCCTGCCTGGAAGGAAATGTACCAAAATGTTTACAGCATTTCTTGTGAGTAGCAGGATTATGGGATAAACCTTCAATAAACAATAGTTCTTACTGTTTTCCTTAATTTGTATACTTTCCACATTTGGAAAATGAACATTTGTGTAAATGACTGGAGAGTAAGGGTTATTATAAAAAGCCAATATCCAAAGATTATCTCTGTGTAGGATTATAGGTGACTTATTTTTTTTTTTTCTAAAATAAGTATTTTCACTTTGGTACTGAGGAAAATGAGACATGTCAATACAAGAATTAAGAGACAGGCTTACCTACTATATTCCAGAAGTGTGATCTCTTCAGACTACCCACGATCTAGGTCTTTGACACAGCACCTCTGAGCCGGTGGCCCTTCACCTCCCACACAGACACAGGAGTTCTACTCACTGATGGGAAGTGGGGACACAATGGTCACCCTGAAATCCTTTGGAGGAGGTGGGTTACTTGCTACCTGATGGAGGAAGAGAGTTGGTGTCCGCGTGCCTCCTCTGCCACTGGCTGGGCTGTCTACCCAGGGACCCATTTCCCCAGTCCTGGAAAGGCCCTGCCCCTTTAGGCCTTCCACACAGCTCCTGAAGGGCAGAGGCCAGGACCCAGTTGGGGCCAATTGGAGTTCTCCATCTTCCTAGCTGTGATTGTTTCTGACATGAGCAAAGCCAAATCCATCAGAGCTTTCCCTGGAATTCTTCAGCTACAGGTCCAGGGGAGAACCTTCTCACAGGCAGGCACCAGCACACTTCTCCGGAAAGAAGGGAGGTATAGCTGCTTGTGCCCTTCATGCCACAGGGAGCAGGCCTGTCAGAGTGGCAGACCCTAAAGCATCATCTGAGTCCCTGTATCCAGACTTCCCTGGATTTGTAATACCTACACTGATAAAAGTTTCTGTTTTGTTTCAATTAGTTGGTATTGGAATTTACTAAGGCTAAATTATAACTACCAATAGGGGAATAGAATAGCTTTTATTTACTAAGTGCTTACTATATGTCCTGACACATGTCATCCATCCATCCATCCATCCACCCAGTCAACAGTTACTAAATATCACCTGTGTATCAGGCACTTTACTTGGCACAGGGATACAAGAGCAGACAAAATTATATAATAGTGTTTTTTCTTAAGAAGCTTAAATTCTAATAGGAAACATGATCTAAAAAACAAATTCAAAAATAACTAAAACATGTAATTGAAATTTATGAATAAATGCTAGAAAGGCAACAACATGGCGAAATAAAGTGGTGGGCACTGGAAGCATGTGATGTTCAACAGGCGGCCTCTCTGAAGAGCTGACATCCAGTCTCCTGTCAAAGGATGAGGAGGTGCTGGCATGTGGGTACACACATTTCCAGGCAGAGAAACGAGAACCCGCAAAGGCCTGCGCTGTGGCAGGAAACAACCTGACGTGTTCTAACACCAGGGCAAGAGTGACGCGGAAAGGGGAGGCATAGACTTCAAGGCCTTGAAGGTAACAGTGAGGGGTTTAGATTTTATGCTGAAGGCAACAAGACACCAACGAAGAACTGTACTTTAGTAAAGTGTGGGGATCAGATTTGGGTTTTAAGGAAAACCACTGTTGGTTCACAAAGAATGAGATGAAGGGGAGGGCTGGTGTGGGTGCAGACAGCAACATGGCTGCTGCACACATCTGGGCAGCAAGTAGCAAGGACCGGGCATGGCTGTTATGAAAAAGAGATGCAGATGGGATGGGGAATGTACTTGGAAAGAGAGTCAGTGGGATTTGCTAGAGGAGTGGGGTGGCTGAGGAAGCAGAAGGCATCAGAAATGACTCCTCAGTTTGTAACTAGGGCAAGTGACAGGTGGGTAAAAAGCCCCAGAGAGGTAAGGGGCTTGTCAAGGCCACACCATTGGCAAGTGGCAAAGTTGAGACTTTGTCTGTCTCCTAGCAAGAAGTTCTGGGTTATCTACTTCGAGAGATCATGACCATAAGCCATCATGCTATTCAATACTGCTGTCTGCCCAGAGGCATAGAATTGGAACAGAAATTTATATACTGATTTTTAAAAAGACAGGTAATGAAAGAAAAGTCTTTGCTTTATAATAATTAAAACAGTGTGGTGCTGACACAAGAAATTCCCAATATGTAGCTGTCAGATCTGTTCCAGAGCAATGTTGCCTTTGAGGTAGCCCCAAAAGAGGGTGACCCCAGAGGTGGCACAGGACACATTAAGCCAAAGCCATCTCATGGTGAGGCTATAAGTACAGTCTTGCCCAAGTATAGCCCTCGGCCAACAGAAACCAGAGGTGGCTCAAGAACCCCAGGTCTCGGTTATAGCCCCCTTGTAATTCCCACCGCACTTGCTTTGATCCTACTCCCTTCTTCCCTCCACCCCGGCAGTATGTCTCTGGTTTATAGTTGCTTGTTGATTTTGCATTTTACTTTATTATAATTAGTCTTTTTCCTGGTCCCTTATTTAGGTTTTCTAAATTCCTGCTATGAGTGAGACCATCCAGTATTTTTCTTTTTCCTTCTGGCTTATTTAATTGAGCATGATCCCTTCCAGCTCCATCCATGTTGCTGCAAATTGCATGACCAAGATGAAAATGCATACATTGTGCAAAAATGAAAAATGATGTAAAAAATAAAATAAAATCATTCCACTTAAAAAAATAAAAGAACCCCAGGTCTCAGCAGGCCATCAGCAGCACCCAGAAATCCCTGCAATTCAATCTTCACTAGCCCAGGTGCAGAGATCCTGAGACCCTGAAGCCCAAGAGACCCCAACTCTTTTTTTTTGAGACCCCAACTCTTTGGGTAATCAGTAATAAACACCTACCATACCAGAGCAATGAATAAAACAGCCAGGTCCCTGCTCACAGGGCACTTCCAGTTGAGACAGTTTTCACTGGACTTGGTGGCCAGGAAACTCATAGGATTGAGGAGACAGGCTCACTCTTCAAAAATGCCAAACAGTACAGGGTTAATCAGAATAGCCAGGCTCATGATTTTTCACATTTTTAGAAACCAGGAGCACCCCCACACTCAAAGCTTCAAAGAGGGCGCTCTGGTTCAAGATCAGAAAAATAGACCATTTTCTCAATTGGGGAGTGCGATGTCTGAGAGTTCCATAAGGACAGGAACACACGCGCAACCCCAGAACAGGACCTAGTACATGCCAGGAGCTAAGTAACACCCCCTGAGTGCAGGCCTGACTGGATGCACGGGGAAAACTCAGGGAGACCAGTAGCTCTGCCTCTTGCCAATTTTCAAACTCTCCTCCCTCAGGCTGTCGGTCAATTTCATATCATTGTTATTTGTAGACATGTATGCCCCACTGCCCTGTAAGAACCCCAACCCACCCCAACACACACCTTATTTATTCCCTGTGATAATGGATCTGCTTCACAAGGCCAGTGATCAATGAGTGTAGAATGAAAGGATGTAAAGGAATGAAGGAAGGAGCGGAATGAGCAAAGAAGGAAAGCAGAGGGGGAGAAAAGAGAAAAAAGAGAAAGAGATGGAAGATAGAAAGACCAATTCAATGACACAACTACACACGGGAGCATCAGGCAGAACAGCCCCAGAGCTATTCTGGATAAGCTGTCAGGGGAGAAAACTGGGAAGGAAGCCTGGCTTTGGAGTCACAAGGACCCAAGTTTGAATCCTGACCCAGCTATTAGTTCCTGGTATGATGCCAACATGTCACTAACTTCTGAGCCTCAGTGTGCTCAGTTTTAAAATGGGAATCCCACTTTCCACCCTCCCCAACCCCCCGCCCCCCGCCTCAGGCAAAAGGATTGAAACTGCCACTTTGCAGTTTACCCCCTTCCTCCCGTATCCTGACTTCATGCTTCTGCCTGGTTGGGTGACACAGGCCTGCACCCACTGCCCACATCTCCCATTCCCCAACCTAAGTGGGGTGAGCAGCATGGCTGAGCCTGCACTGGGCTGGTCCTGAGAACCAGAGATGGAGACTCACTTCCTCAGTACCAAGGTGGCCCAGGCGCTGTAGCAGACACGCGGCCTGGTGAAAGTGTGTGCTACATGCTGCGGAGGTTGCCAGTTGCCTAAAAGCAAGGCTATGGAACATCAAGGTCTCTGGCTCCCAAAGGGAGAGGGTGGGGACGAGGGGAAGTGGATGGGAAGGACAGGCCAGGAGCGAGGGCAATAGGAGTCACGTTGATCAAAGCTGTGCCCAGGAGCCAAGCACGAGTTCATTTCTGTTTTAACCTCACGCAGCCTCCCCACCTCATCCAGCTCACACTCTGAGGCCTGCACAGATCTACGACCACTCCCAGCCAATGAGAAACTGAGGTGGGGGCAGAAATCAGCTCCCCCACAAAGAAGACCTGATATTAAACATGGGGAGGCAAAGACAGAGGAAAGGGGAAAGAGAAACTTGCTCAGTCAGGGTCATAATAAAATCCTCTTACTGGACCTGCCTGCATCTTTGGTTCAAAAAGCACTGCCAGCGAGAGCTTATTCAGAGAACCTGTGGTCAAAGGCGCCAGTCCTGGGATCCCCGACTCTGTAACACCCACCTCTCCCTGCTAGAACTGATCTCAGCAAGCGCCTGCCACTCCCTTTAATAACCTCCAACAGGGAAATTGCTGAAGGAAAAAAATAAGTGGCTCCTTGCCAACAGGCTCTGAAATTATTTCCCCAGCTGCAGTCAGAACATGAAGCTGTGATTTTTAGTTTTTAACCTGGTGGGGGAAGGAGGTGGGGTGGAACAGTCATAGTGTGTGACTCTGGGGGTCTGGGAAGGGAGGGCCGTCCCTCAACCTCACACCAGCCAGCCAGGAGCCCAGGTCACCTTTCACCCATCCGGGGACTAAGCCTCTTCACTGGTAGGAGTTTCGTTTTCCTTAAAACAATTCTACTCTTCTGTCTGTGTCTCTCTCTCTCTCACACACACACATACACACAGACAGACACACAGACAGACACACACCAGAAAACGCAACAGCCTCTATGTTGCACACAGGCCCATTTCCATGCATATACTGGTTTCCTTCTCAGGTCCCTGTCAGACCAGGCCCTTCCCAGCCCTTCCTGCACCATGACACCAGCTCTCTCACACCTCAGGGTCTCTGAGGTCCTGTTCCTCTGTTTGCTGTGCTCTGCCCACCAAGCCAGTCCAGGGTCACAGGGAAGCTTTTCCTGGCCCGGTCCTCCCCTGACCTCCCAGGTTGAGTTTGCCCCCTGTGCTCTCACAGACCCCAGGTGGCTTCTGGGAGGGCACCCGGTGCCAGCTCTCAGCATGTGTCTACCATCCCAGCTGTCAGCACAGGACCCCTGCAAGGCAGACTGAGAACCTGCACCGCCTAGCACACATCAGCGGTTTATCTGTTTAACTTGAAATTCATTACGATATCGAAAAATTTAAATTTTGGTTTCTCAGTTGCACTGCAAACATATAGATCTATTTTCCCAGAGCCAGGTGTGGCTGGTGGCTACCACACTGCCTGGACAGGGCAGTAAAGCACATGTCTATCATCAGAGAGGCCTGTTGGACAGCATCGCTCTAGCAGGACTGATGTTGGGTAAGTGGTCTCCAACAACCCCACAGGAGGGGAAGGAGGAGGAATCAGAGGTTCCCTAGGTCAGAAGCACCCACTTGCAAGCTCTGGAGCTGCAGAGGGCTGTGAGCTGACCCACGAAGAGGAGAGTCCCTTCACCCACACCAGACTACTGCCCTGTGGCCTCTTCTCCATTTGTCCTCTCCTCATCCAGCACAAAGGCATTATTTCCTGGAGACTCTGGCCACTAACTAGTGGTTACAATCTAAAGACAAAAGCAGGGCCTCCCCGGTGGCGCAGCGGTTGAGCGCTCTGCGGCGCTGGTTCGATCCCCGGCTGCTCCCCGGCCACCGGCGGAGGATCCCACATGGCGCGCAGACCTCTCCTGCCGCCCGCTGCTCCCCTCAGCAGTGTACTTCGGTCCTTCTGCCTGCTCTGCTCCCCGCAATGGCTCTGGTGAATTCTCTCACCCTCCCGCGCTCTGACTGTACCCAGTGCATGTATAAACAAAACAAACAAACAAATAAAATAAATAAATAAAACATGACTCTATTAAAAAAAAAATAAATAAATAAAGACAAAAGCAGTAATATTTAGTTAACCCTACAGGGAGAGACCCCAGGAAGGCAATATTGAAAAGGAAGAGGGAGATTACACACACACATATGGCTGTTCACATGTAGGATGCGTGTATTTTCATGAAAGAAAAGTCAGGACCCCAGTCACATAGCCATGGAGGGTCGAGATCATCAGAGAATTCAGAGACTGAAGGAACAAACTCCACTGCACAAAGACCATCCCCCAGGGCCTGGGAGCAGCCCCGAGGCAAATCACCTCTGGCAGATACTGACTGCACACCCGCAGGTGCCCTTCAGCACAAGAAAACTGCCAGACATAGTAGATCTAGATCTCTCCCTCAGAACAACCAAATAAAACAAAGGACAGATAGATACAGGCATGTCCAGCCTCCAGCCCACTGTGCAACCTTTTGTCCTAAGGCACTCCCCTCACCCAGAAAATATTTGCCAAGGGCTCCCATTTGCTGGGACATACAGGCTCTTCTGGGCACGGCCTCTCAGCCTGCTCTCATCCGGCTGGCCCACACCAAGATGCCATCTCTGCTGTGCCTCTGTGGCATAATGGGCACCCCACAGAATGGTCATTCTTAGAGCATCTTGAAGAAATCTTAACTCTTACTATTCTATTATTAAACAAGAAGGAGATGGATTTGTGTGGACTAACAGAGAGATGACAGTAACACTACAAACCTGCAGGAGGATAAATACTGTATGATCCCATCTTAACAACTGAAAAGGGGGGAAATAAATTTGTATGTAAATAAAAACAATGTGATACCCTAGACTGGATCCTAGAACAGAAAGGTCATGGGGAAAAGGATAAAATCCAAATAGAGTTCTGGAGTTCAGTTACTAATGTACCAATGTCGTTCTCTTAGTTTTCACAAAGGTACTAGGTGATATATGATGCTAATGATGAGGGAAGTTGGGTGAGGGTGGTGTATATGGGTGCACTGTGCACCTCCTCAGCCTCTCCGTAAATCCAAAAAATTACTCCTAAATAAAAGATTTACTTAAGAAAATAAAGAATGGTTGAGATGGCATTCAGAAGCCAAGCGACTCTGCCTCTGAGTCAGCTTTGGAAAGGCATGGGTTTGTATGCTATTTGGCACTTTTGTTTCTGAAATTTGCATGTACCTCTGGCAGGCAGGATTCTAGAACCAATTCTGGCTGAAAACACACAGGATCCATCAGAGTTGAAGGTGAGTGGGGCAGGGTGGGTGTCAGAGTCCAATTAACTGTCTAGTTTAAGAAACAGAATAAAGCAGGCCTATACCCGCAAGCCGGTATTGAGCTGGAGTACCCCCACCCCACCCCATACACATTCAAATAGAAATGCCAGGAGCAGAGCAAAAGGCAGCCCTCACCTTAGCGGGGCTGGGTTTACTAATAGCCCTTTCTTTCCAACCTGCACAATATTCCAGACCAGGCCCAAGAACCTACATGATTGGGGGTGGGGATAAGGAAAGGCAGGGGAAACAAAGCGATCTTGAGAAAAATGGTCTGGAGACTTTGGGGAAGACAGAGTGACACGCAGTTCCTTATGGTTCTTAAAATCCAGGCAGGTTCAGGCCTCAGCCCCCTCAGGCTCATTTCCTCTGCCTCGCCACTGAGGATGCTTTCGACGCGTGGCCTGCGGGATCAGCTGCAGTCCCAGCCTGTCTCAGTGCAGCTCTGTCTCAACTGGGCAGACTCCCACCACCCTCAGATTCAGCAAGCAGCCTCAGTCCAGCTCCTGTTCCCAGCCTTCCACTCACTCCCTGCTTCCTTTCACTCTCCAGAAGGCTATTTAGAGATGCCTGCCCCATGTGCAAGGCTCTAGCCATCTCTTTGGGCCTGGCTGTCACCCTGGAAAAACAGCAGCTGAGGAGGCAAGGTGAGGAAACCGCTTTAACGTTTCCCTCTTTCACCCTGGTGAATACTATGCACGTGAGTTATTCTCCCACTTTAGATAGAAACAGAAGTTTAGGGGGTCAGATTCCCAAAGCCTGGCCAAGAACCCACGTGTTCCTGAAAAGAAGAAAGAAGTGGCCAAGAACAGGCACTTGGTCAGGCCTGGACGGGCACCAGCAATGCCCCTTAAGGCTCTGGGATCCTAGGTGCCACTGCACCCCAGCATCCCCACCTGTGAAGTGGTGGAAATGTTACCTATTCCATAGGGGAGCCAGGACCACTGAATGAGATTGGTGGGCACAGGCATGCTGCTGCCTTTATGTCAGCAAAGTGAGCAGGAGGCTCTGGGGCCCTGTGAGCACTCTATGGTCATGGTACAGTCCCGATACCAAATCAGAGACACCCCCCCATCCCCCCAGTGAGGGGCTGGTCAAGCACAAGCTGTAGTGAACAAAGAGGTGTGGGCATGGTCAGAAAGGGAGCACAGAAGGCGCAAAGGCACCCTCTGGCACTGGCCTTCCTGGAAAAGCCCTGCTTCCCTGGAAGCACCAACTCTCCCAGACTCTGTCCAGGGCAAACTCAGGGCAACTGGGCATTGCTGGGAAGGTGGCTCTCTGGGGTTATGATCTCAGGACCTGAAGTGAAGATGCACACCTTAGAGTAAGTTGTGTCACTATTTCCTCAGGACCAAACCCCTGGCTCCTGGAGACATCCATCATGTCACTGAGTTCACGCTCCTCCCTCTCAAACAAGCTGCCATTGTATCAAGTCCAATCCTCCCTGTGGCTTTTGTGGCACACCACCTGGAGCAGGTAGGCCCCTGTCTCACAGATCATGTATTTCAGAAGAGAACAGACTGATGATACACAACAATAAACAAAGAACTTCAAACAGTGCTCAGTGTTGAGAAAATCACAGAAGTGTACTGGTAGACAATGAAGGATGGGTGTGCTCTTAGACCAGAAATCAGGAAGACCGCTTGGAGGAAGTAACAATGGACCTGATATTAGACTGATGTCCACAGAATGAGCCAGAAAAAGAGCACTCCAGGAAAGGGAAGAGCAAGTGCAAAGGTCAGACCATAGAGCAAAGGAGAGGGTGACTGAGATGAAGTCAGACGGAGGTGGACAAATCATGTGTCACATCTGGCATCTATTCAGAAAAAAATGGGAAGCACTAGAAAAACGACATGGTCCAATTTGTGCTGCAGGGGTCTGGGCAGGAGAAGATGGTGGCCTAGACCACATAATGGCAGCAGGATGGCAAGAGGTGGACAGGATGTCTTGGGGCAGCGCCCACAGACTGCATGTGAAAAGTGGTAAGGAAGCATTAAGGATGGCATCTTGGGCTTGTGGCTTGAGTAAGTGGGTGGAGGATTCTACCAGTTACTGAGATGGGGGGATGCAGTGGGAAGGAAAAGCTGTCTGTGTGTACGGGATAGGAAGAATTAAGTGCTCTGCTAGAAGGCTAGTTTCGAGTCACCTCATGATCTCTAAGGTCACCAGGCAGCTGGAGATGCTCCCAGTCTCCTGTCCCAACCCTCCATTCCTACAGTGCCCTCTGCTCAGGCTGCCCCAGTTCTCCATGCCGGGTGGCCTCCTGGTTCCCAAACCACATCCAGCTTTGGGGCTGTCCTGTCTGCTGACCCCTGTGAACAAATGAGCGTGCCCCCTCATTTACTGAGTCATGACTTGGTGACTCAAACATCACTTGACTCAGTATCTGCCATGCCTCAGCCTGGCAAGAAGACCTCTGTCCCCACTGCCACCACAGGCTCTCCAGGCGCTAAACTGCCCCTGCAGTGGGCCTTCAAGGTACTGGTCTCTGCCCCCCTGGTGGCTCTCTCTCAGACTGAGGTGGATGGAGCCGGGTGGATGGAGATCTCTGGAGATCTGAGGAAAATCCTTCTGGGAGCTGAGCAGAGCCTTCTATCTGCCACAGATGTCTTAGGTCAAGAAAGGAAGTTAGAAGCAGACCCAGATCTGAACTGTGAGTCTGCCCAGTTGTGGTTCTAGGAGAGGTCTGAGGCCTCTCTGAAGCCAGGGGTCCTCATCCATCAGGTAGAGATGATGTTGATCAGGTGCCCGATAGGTCACTATCTTGCATTTGTTCTTCCCTCTTCTGGAGTGCTCTTTCCCTGGCTCCTGTTGACATCATTCTAATGTCAGGTCCATTGTGACTTCCTCCAAGCAGTCCTCCTGCTTTCTGGTCTAAAGAGCATGCCCATTCTTCCTTGTCTACCTCAGTATACCTCTGTGATTTTCTCAACACCAAGCACTGTTCGGAGTTTTCTTTCTTTATTTTTAACTGTTTGTTGTATATGATCGGTCTACTCTCCCACTGACACACATGATACAGGTAGTATGCCACAAGCAGTGGCTTATCTGGCATCTGATGGGCCTTGTGGTGTCCTCAACTGTAAGCTATAGACATGAGTGTAAGGAGAAGGTGCTTTCTACCTCAGGTCTCAGAAAGGGGGGAGGTAAATAAATGGTGGGCTGATGGGGGTGGGAGGGTGGTTGGAGGGATCATTCAATGCTTCATCATCTCTAAGTCTGTGAGTTTTGACCTGTCACCATGGAGGAAGCACTCCATGCTCTGGTCTCCTTCCTGATCTGGCCCATCAGCCTTCACATTAGCCAACTCCTTTCTTCCAGCTTCTTAAAAGCTGGAGTAGGCCAAAAATATGAAGGCTGCTGGGGTCAAGGACAAGGCAAGGGCATGTAAGATGCCAAGAGCTCCTCCAGCTCACACCTTCCTCTTCTTCCCCTTTTGTCGGAAACTTTATGTCCGCATGACATCCAGTCTGGAAATCTCTCGGGAAAATTCCTAAACCTACAAGTAGCTTCATAAATATTAACCTGTGCGTTATATATAATGATCCACGACTGGAATTAACGTCTGCCTGGGAAACTCCATCACATATATTCAATCAAACATTATGTAGCCATTAAAGCAACGGTTTACTAAGTGTGAAAATATGAAAAACATGTTAATAATTAACATGGTCAATAAGAATAAAAGAAAACTGTTTATTCAGCATGGTTTCAACCAGTGTTGTCCAAAAGGAATATAAGATAATTCACCATTAAATTTTAATTTAAGAGTAGCCACATTTTAGAAAGTACCTGTAAAACTGATTCTAAATGCAGTTTATTTAGCCTACTGTGTCCAAAATCATCATTTCAACATATACTAGATACAAAGGTTATTAATATTTTACTTTGCTTTTTCTGTACCAAGTCTTCAGAATTCAGCACAACCTCAGATTTGTATCTTTGAAATTATAGCAAATCTCAATTTGGATTTGCCATGTTATAAATGTAGTAGCAACTAATAACTGGCTGGTAACTATCTGACTAGATAGCGCCCATCTAACCCATTAGAAAATTTTAAAAGACTTAAGTATAGGGAGAAAAACAAACTAAAAGGAAATACCAAAATGTTGAAGATCACATTTTGAAGGATGGGCGTTCTCTTAGACCAGATTTTGAGTATGTGTGACTTTTTTCCTTCTCTGGTTCCCAAAGTGTCTGTATATAATGAATTCACATTACTTTGAAAACAATAGCAACAGTCGCTCTTATTGATTTTTTTAAGGAATTATTTTTCTTTATTTATGCATACAAGGCCAGAGGTGCTGAAGTGAGAGGATTCACCAGAGACAGAGTGGGGAGAAGAGGCAGATCTACTGAAATACACTGCTGAGGGGAGCAGCAGGCGAGGCAGGAGAGGTCTGCTGGGGCATGTGGGTAGCTCCCTGGCTGGGGATTGAACTTGTGCTGCAGTGGCTGGTGACAGCTTGATAATACTGAGACTTTAACCCGTGTGCCACCAAGTAGGCCCTCTTATTGATTTTGAAATGGAATAAGGGATTCAAAAGATTCACTGGGCACAATGTACCTCCAAGCATTAATTCGTTTGTGCTGCACTAGAGGTGCCCTCCACCACAACACCTGGCAGAGAGCACCTCTCGAGACACACATACTGGTTGGTAAGTTGGTGAGTTTGGATGGATAGGAAGACAGAACAGAGATAGGAAACGAGTGTGTTGTAGCAGTTACAAGTGAAAACCAAACTCAAACTCTTGTTTACAAATCCCAAAGCTATTACTGGCTGTATGATTTTAAACAAGTTATTTAACCATTCTGCGCTTTAATTTTCTCCAATATAAAATGGCAATAACAAGAGTAGGTCCTTCACAGGGTTTTTCAAGAACTGAAATTAGCTATCCAAGTGTTCAACACAGCATCCGCTACACAGCCAATGACTCCACAGATGTCACCACAGCCACCCAGTGAGAGACCAATGCTGTCAAGCTGTCTGGCTTCTAAAGCAATGGCACCCAGGCACTCGCTGGAACCACACCGATCCTAGGTCCCTCCTGCAGGCCGTGGTTCCCCCACCCCTCTTCTGAGAATAAAGACCATTGTTCTTTGGGCTCAGCCACTGTGGAGCTAGTCCTCAGGCTGGTGAGGGACACCTCCATGCCCATCCCCGACCCAAGTCTCCACGGCCCATGTACCTGCACGACCTCCGGCCTCACATTGAAGGTATACAGCCAGTCACTGAAGCGAGGGTAGCTGTTGAGCTCTGAGGTCCTCTTGTCAGGAGCCACGCTCAGCTTGCACTGCCGCTGCTTGCAGATGTACCGGACCAGCTTGGCCTGTAGGGAACCCAGAAAAGAAAAAACAGTGTTCATTCTGGGCCTGTGCAGATGGCAGGGGAGCTCAGGCAGACACAAGCTAAGCAGTGAAACAGACCATGGGGGAGGAAGGAGGCGACGAGAAGGGTTTGGGAGAGCCAGCAGGGAATCTGCAGAACCCGCTGCCCACCTGAGGCTGGCCGACACTCTAACCCTTGAGCCATGATCCCCAGAGCGTAATGGGCAAGACTGGCCAGAACAGAGAATGCTCTGAATATAAGAAGTGCTCGGCAGGGTAGGACAACAGTAATTGTTGATATGGAAGATGTGGGTAACCTTCCATCTAGTATAGAATCAGACTGCCTGGGTTATGACAGGGTTAGGGGCTGGCAGTGGTCAGTCACACCCCAGCTCTGTGACTTGGGACAAGTTATTAAACACCCCTTGCCCCCTGAAAGTCTCAGTTTCCTCCTCCTCCTCCAGAAAATAGGGATAATAACAGACCTTCCTCTCAGGGAAGCTGTGAAGAGATGAAGCACCTCACGCAGGTCCAGTGCACTGTGATCACAAGAAGCTGGAAACACCCTTTGGGCTGTGGCATTATTGGTAGGGTTCCTCGCCTTGGGTCTGCCAGTAGCTTTTCAGGGCCCACACCCAAAACTGTATGAGAATTTCAGATATGTGAGTCTGCATTTTCCAGGGAAGACTGTCCAGTTTTCCAGAGATTCTCAAAGGCTCAAGCCTCAAATAAAATAAGTTTAAACAAGGACAGCCTGGCGTTCTCTTTGACAAACACTAGGCTCAAACCATGCCCAGCACTGCAATGAGGAATGCAGAGGCAGGCTAGATGTGCAGGGAACCCACAGCATGGGGCTGATTAAAAAGAAGGGGTGCAGGGCCTCCCCTGGTGGCGCAGCAGTTGAGCGCTGGGCTGTGAGGCTGCCCGCAGACTCTGCAGCGCCAGTTCGTTCCCCGGCAGCCAGCGAGAGTCCCACAAAAAAAAAAAAAAGAAGAAGGGGCGCAGACTCAAATAGACACAAGTGTATACACAGCCCAAAGAGAACCTGGAAGCCTGGCATGGATGAGATCAAGTGACCCAGGGACCCAGTGAGAGCACCTGAGATGTTGACGAGACCTTAGAGGCCTCATATTGGTGACTTTCAAGTCTCCCCAAAAGGCAAGCACCACCTTCAAAGAACTGTACAGGAACCCTGCCATCCCTGAGGTCCTGCCAGCCTCAAGGGTTTGTTATATTAAATTCATTCCCTTGGGCCTCCCTGGTGGCGCAGGAGGTTGAGCCCAGCGCTGTGAAGCTGCCCACAGCCTCTGTAGTGCCGGTTCGATCCCCGCCAGCCTCAGAGCAACCCACAAGGCGAGCAGACCTTTCCTGCCTCGCCCGCTGCTCCCCTCAGCAGTGTATTTCGTCAGTCTGCCTGTTCTGTTCCCCACTCTGTCTCTGGTGAATCCTCTCACCTTCCTGCGCATCTGGCCTGGACCCCGGCTCTTGTGTAAACAAAATAAATCTTTAAAAAAATAACAATAAAAATAAATAAATTCATTCCCTTTCTTTCATCTGTAAAGCTCTCAGTATATTTTCTCTAGAGGGTAAGAATTGTTAGTAGTCACAGTACCAAAAAAATAATAATAATTTGAAATTTCAAATCTCAAATCTCTAAAAAGGCTCTCAAGATCCATTAAGAACAGGAGCTCTTCACCGCTGTTGGTCAAAGGCTGCCTTTGGCAGTCTGGGAGGTCACGATCCCTTTCTGAGAATAATGCATTTGAGAGAAAAAACAAAAAATTTAGGATTACAAAGGAAATCTATTTAAATATATTTATCAAACTATTCCTTAAAATTGTGACAGTACTAAAAGCTTCTCTATGAAAGCATTCAGTAATATCTAACACTGGGTCAAGTGACTACAGCCACTTTGAAGTTCTGACAAATGGAACCAGTGTTTTCAGACCTCTCCACTGTAATGTGATATGAAAACAGCTGTGATTTCTACTGTGACTAAGTTACATGTATTTGCTAAGATGACCATGCCTTGTTACCTTCATCCCAATTGAATAACACAATAATTTCAGTTAAGATTAAGGCAAATAAAGGCCTCCCCTGGTGGCGCAGTGGTTGAGCGCTGGGCTGCGAGGCTGCCCGCAGCCTCTGCAGCGCCAGTTGGTTGCCCGGCCGCCGGCGAGGGTCCCACAAAAATAAATAAATAAATAAATAAAGGAAAAGAAAAGTATGATTTTTTCTCCTCCAAATTCGTGGACCCCTGAATTCTATCCACAAATGCCAGGTAAAGAACCCTGTGGTAAGAAAGATGTGAGGGGCATGAAACAAAAAGACTCGTAAGAATAAAACCATTGCTTCTATATCACCCTTCCGATATGTCCCCCAGAAACTCGTCGGGTCTTAGGCTCACAATCTGCTTGGCTCACGAGCGTGGCCTTTCTCATGTGGCCCAGAGCTCTGCTAAGTTCTGCTATCAGCTGGGACCTCAGCAGCAAGTGGGGACAATTGCTAAATAATTCCATTCTGCTGTAGAGTTTTCAGGTTTGGTGAACCCTAGACAGAGGTAAACCCTAGGCACCCCTGCACCACAAGCCCTTCCGGTTCACAGGGCAGACAAGGCTAATCCAGTGCTCTGTGCTGATGCCTTACTACTCAGCAGGCATTGCTAATCGAGGAGCCTCTGCTGAGCCTGGCAACTCATCACACAAGTGTATTTGCTGACCTGTTATGAAACCCAAGTCCCTGGGAACATCTTCAAATAGAAAGTTCACAAACATCAAGGCAGGAGTACTGATTTTACCCTACAGGACCAAGGAGAGGCACTCAATCCTTGCTCTGACCCATCCCTCCCAGTGTCACCAGAGGTAAATCCCAAAATCAGGACCCCAACCTTTTTAAGGCTCTCTCTGCTCCACCCTGCCTTCCAGTTATGCACTTACCTAGGAGCTTTTCCTCAAATAAGTCCTATACTTTGTTAACCCTCAGGCCTCTGCTCAGACTGTCTCAGAAGCCTCTCCCTCCTCCAGCCAGTGTCCCTGGCGTGGGAAAGACTCCCCAGGTCTAATCAGAAGGCCCCATCTCCCCTTCCGAGGGCTGTTTGTGCTTCTGTGGTAGCCCCTATCATAGTGGGCCTCAGCTTCAGCTTCTGACCCAGTCTCCCCCAAAAGAGGTAAGCTCCCAGGGCAGCAAACATAGCATAGACATAGGTGCCGAATAGAACCTAGGTTCTGTGTGACCTTGGGGAAGTTAATGAATTTTTCTGAGCCTTGGTTCTCTGATGTCTATAACACAAACATCTATATCTATAACATCTCACTCCCGGCTGTTGGCAGATTAAAGTGCAGCATGCAAGCCCCTGAGACGAGGTCAGGCCTCCTCCTCCTACTGAGACTAGGTCAGGCCTCCTCCTACAGGCCTGTGTCCATCTCATTCGTGACTGTCCCCACACTCCTGTTGCTCCATGTGGCACATGACATGTACTCAAAAATTTTGCCTGAGGAAGGAAGGAAGGAAAGAAGCACACGGGCCTTATCCTCATGTTAAAACGGTTCTCACAGCCAGCCCTCCCAGCACTCTAAACTGCTTTCCACCACACTTTCAAAGGCCTGGCGAAAGACAGGACAATAAATCAAGTAACTGTGCAAAGTCAAAAACATTCTTTTCCACATCCACCAAAGAGGTCAGGCTGTTGGCACCAACAGCAGCAAAGCAGTGGCATCGTGACGTTTCGAGGGCCCCATTTCAGAGGTCCATTCTACAGAACACTCTGCCCATTGCAGGGCAACATCAAGGTTAGTCTGCCTGGCCATGGCGATGAACCAGGGCTTGCGCTTTCTCTAGTAAGCCCCTCCAGTACATCCAGCCCTTTTCAGCCCTGTCCTCTTCTGGGAAGGCCCCAGTGAGCCCTCAGCCTCAACATGGCTTACACATCCATTCCTCCAGGAAGCCCTCCCATACCCCTCCTCAGCTCCTTGCCCTGCTCCCTCCATCAGCTCACATCACAGTTTGTTTAACTTGTCCGTTTCCTTCCTTAAACTGGAAACTACGTGATGCCACGTGCCTGTCTGTGTTCCTGGTCCCCAGGAGCCAGCACAGTGCCTGACACCTGGTTTGCTATTGTAAAACCTTTGTTGAATGAATGGACAGATGAACACAATACATTTCATGGCCCCAACAGGCACACACATTTACTGAAATGACAGTGGAAAACAAATGCCAACTGACTGAGGGATGACTCAGGAGCCAGAGAGTCTCACACACCAGGGCAAGTCCCCCACAGGAGGAGGAGTAGTTTCCTTTTTTTGAAGGCTGTTAGAGATCCCCCCTAGACAGCGCGAAACAGTCCGTGGGCAGGACAGTGCAGAACTGGAAGGGACTGCTCATTGAATCCATGAACAGCCCACACTCCTGGCTGACAGGGCTGGGACCAGGAAAGGGAAGACATGCCGTGGCCAGCATCCATTTGCCAGCATTTGCCTTCTGGAACTCCTAAAGTTCTTATTCACACAGGATGGAGGCACCCGGCAAGCAGCAGCTCCCATTTAAGCAAAATGAGGCTGCTCTCCCTTTCCAGAAAGCTGGTCACAGTGACAACAGCAGAAAGCAGCACCCCCAGGCTAGTTTCCCAGACAAACCGCAGTGGGGCCTGCCAGCCCAACCCCAGGGGCCAACAGGGTGCCTTTTATGGGTAGCAACATTTTTCTCTTAACCACAAAACCGCAAGACAAATTTTCCAGAATAGAAAAGCACCTGGGCTTTCAGTGATGGGGCCAGCAGCAAGAGGGAGAGTCATCGGCATTCTGACCGCAAGGGAGGACCCCGCACTAGAACGAAAGCCTCACCCTAAACCCCAACCCCAGTTTTCTGTTGCCCCTTGGTTGTGTATCCAGACCCTGCCTTGGTGCTCAGCCTGGTTTACAGAAAGACAGAAGAGCATCAATCAGCTAGAGACAGTTGGTGGGTCCCATGAGGTCCAGGGCACACGCCAGGCACGAACTGTCCTAGGCTGAAAGACCTGGGCCCTGTCCCAGCTCTGCCATCTACATCAGGATCTCAGGGAAATCCCCCTTCTCAGCTGCAATCTCACCACCTATAAAAACGGCATTATCTCATGGAAACTGGGGGCAAGTGAGTCACTAATACACAAAAGTGTTTGGAATAAGAACAAAAAAGTACATGTCCATGTTGGTTACTCTAGCCATATCCAGGAGGCCATGTAGTTCAGTGAGAAACAAGTCTAAGCCCCTTGCCATGACACCTCTTCAGCAGGGAAACACAGATTTAACCTTGGCTTCCATTCCCCACCTATAAAATGGGACTGATTTGCCTCAAAAGGCTATTAAAAAGACTTGCAGGCAAGAAAACATGGTTATAAAGTGCTGGCAGGATGCCTGGACTAGGAAAACAGGCACTAGGTGTTAACTGGGGTGGGTATCGTCCTCATCAAGCTAAGCCTCCAGGTTCTCTTAGGATCTGTGGGCAACGAGGAGATGTGGGAGGGGTGGTGCCCATTTTGGAGATGGGGCTTCTGAAGAAGGCCTTGGAAACTGGTGTCGGCCTCAGGATGATGCTGAAGAAACTCATTTCTTCTGAAGGTACATTTCTTCTGAAGGCATGAAGGCCAAAACTCCAGGGAACCCTCACCTTTACCCTCCCCTTGGACTGCTGGTACCTCCACTGTCAGCTCCAGAGGATGACCGAAGCTACATCCACTCCAGAACACCGGTGGTCCCAAAGAGAACCTGCACCCCTACTTGGATATCCTGATCAATGTCAGAAATCATCTACCGCCCCGGCTGCTCCGCTCACCACTCCGACAAGTCCTCCCAGTGGAGGCTGCTGTGGGCATCAAGTCCATGGAGGTGCTGCCTGCCAGACACCCCTGAAGAGCAGACACTGGTCAGATGTCCCAAAGCACATGCCACTGAAGAAACTTCTACAGGAAAGGGAAGCACCTCCCAGAACTGCAAGGGATACAGGAGTCTTACACACCTGCTCTGCCTCAAGTTTCCAAAGAGGGGGCAGCAGCCTCTCCCGGAAGGCTCTTTCCTCCTCACTTGGGGGTGGCAGGGGGAGTAAGGAAGGCCCAAGCTGCCTCCCTGAGGCTGGCAACAGCCAGATCCAAGGTCTCCCATTCAGTGGGTCAAGAGTATCATGGGGGACACTTGGGCTAGGCTGAGCGAGGACAAGGGCCTCCTCCAAGGCCATAGAACAGAAAAGCCTTGGGAGAAGACACCGTAGGCCTGGAGTAGCCTGCCCTGCACCCAAAGGAAAAAGAGAGAGCAAGTGGCTTTCCAAACAGAAACCTTTCCCGGGGCCTCCACCGGGTGGCTGGAGGGGGGGCCAGTCATTGTGCCAACCAGCCAGGGGTGCAGTGGTAATGAGCAGGCAAACCTTCCACCTGGGGACAGGGCTGTGTCCATGCCTCTTGTTTACCACTAGCACCTGTTTCAACTGGTTGGGGGCCATGCTTACCATTAATTAACTGTTCCGTCATCGCTAGCGGGAAGCAGACACTTGGCAGCCAAGCAGACCGAGCTCTGCCTCTGCTGACCTCACTCGTCAGCTGTGTGGCAGGGGTTGGTTTATTTCATCTTAGTTTTCTCATCAGTAAGAGAAGAAATGAATCCAAGACTCCACAGCATTACTGAAAATTCACTGTGGGGTTCATGTGTGCAAAGTGCTGAGTCCAATGTCCAGAATACACGAAGTACACACTGAAAAGAATGCCGGGATGCATTGCTGAGCAAGATTTCAGTGAAGGACCACATGTAAGATGGTGGTCCTAACAGGCTAGGACATATAAGCTGGATGTTTGCCACATCTAGGTTTGTGTAATTATAGTCTATGATGTTCGCACGATGACAAAATCATCTATAGATGCATTTCTGATTGTATACCTGTGGTCAAGTGACAAATGATGTGCTGGTTCTGCTCAGCCTGCAAGGATGACCGTGACAGAGAGGAGCTGGTGTTGTTTGGATTACACTTTACCCAGCTTCTTTGCACACAATTGACTTTGCAAACAGAGTCAGTTGCACACTAAAATTGCAGGGCTTGGGGTATGAAGGTCCCGTCTGCAGGGAATCCCCAAATCTGTGATGAGGGCTATGGATGAAGTAGATGCCAAGACATTTTTTGTCACCCTAACACCAGCTCAGATGTTGCCTGCTGCAGAATCCTGAGCCAATCGTTGCCCCTCTCAGTACACCAGGTCCCTCTCAGAACACGAAGCCTTCATGTCTCAAGAAGGGCAGGCAGTTCAGTCCATGAGACAGATGTGAAAGATGCTGCAATGCAAATGGACAAGTGAGTCTCAGGCATAGGCTGAGGTGGACACCATTTTACCATAGACAGCAGTGGACACTCTCAATTATAGAAATCACTCAATTATCAATCTAGTAGTAAGAATGATATATTTATCTAGTACCTTATCTTCTCTCCCAGGTTTCTTTTTTTAAAGATTTATTTGTTTGTTTGTTTGTTTATTTATTTATTTATACAAGCACTGGGTACAGTCAGAAGCGTGGGAGGGTAAGAGAATTCACCAGAGCCAGAGTGGGGAACAGAACAGGCAGACTGACGAAACATACTGCTGAGGGGAGCAGCGGGCGCAGCAGGAGAGGTCTGTCGAGCCATGTGGGACCCTCGCTGATGGCCAGGGATCAAACTGGTGCTGCAGAGGCCGCGGGCAGCTTCTCAGCCCAGCGCTCAACCACTGCGCCACCAGGGGAGGCCCTCTCCCAGGTTTCTTGATGAAAATTCCAGAAGTTTGGAACTACAGATGATCCCTAATCACCCAGGGGTGATGTTCCAACCTTCACACATTCCAAAGCTCATGCTTTCCCTACAGAATATTGTTCTCCCAACAAAATACGTCACAGACCCTTCCAGACTCTTGACAGGAAGAACTACGCACCCATATCAAGTAGGGAAAACACACAGCTATGCTGAGATGTGGGTGCTGGGTAGCCTACGTGGCTCCCTCACTGGCAAAGGGACACCCATCCCGCAAACAGCAACACTCAACCCTGAATGTGGCCTCAGCACAATGACAAGCTTGGCTGACAGTCACTCACAAACAGTGCAAGCGCACATGCTAATAAACCCATGAGGCGTCAAGTGAAGTTCTCACTTAGGTTCTTGGAAATCATGACTTCAAATGAAATGACAGAGAATGAAAGCAGCCCCTCAAATAACACGGCTTCATTCAAACTCAGCAGGGATTTGAGGGCGTTATTTGAGGACCCACTGTATTTTATCATCCCCCGCTTACATTCCTATCTTGGAGACAGAAACTTTGTAACTTTCTGGAAATGTGGTTAAAGAAGGGATTTAGACCTCAACCCAATGCTGTAGAGTATGCACCATACCACCTTCCAGAATGGTAACTGCTGTTACCCACTGCTTAGCCCATCTAAGTTGCCCTAACTGGTGCAGACAGGATGGCAGCACGGAGCCCAAAGCCCAAAATCCAGCAAAGTCCAGACTGTTCCTCTGAATAAAAGCTGTAGACTGTCTCACATAGCCCTAATGTCACATAGACGGACGGGGCCACCACCTCTGGTCCTGATTTGCAATAACCTATTTGCTGGGCTATACCAGATCCCTGGCTCCCAATCAGCTTTGATTTCTCTAAAACTAGCCACCACACTGTAGGCACCCAGGGTCATGCTTTTCAAGGAGATCCCAGGATGCTTTGCAGAGTGAGGTGACTGGACGACCATGTCACACTTCGGTGTCCTTCCCCAGGGCGCCCTCAGCCGTCTAGCAGCAGGTACAGGCTTTGGACCAGCTTTGAGCTCACCAACACCTACAGGATCCTTACTCCTCCCAGCTGGACAGCCCTATAATCTTTGCAGGATGTTCACAGTATTCTTTACTACTGTCAAGCCCACCTGCCCCACCCCAAACTGTAGGGAGTCGCCATCGCCCTGAAGACTTGTCCAGCTTCCCTCAGGGTGCCTGAAGCTGCAGGTCCTTCCCTGGTGCCAGCCTACTCTGCTGGGGCCTCAGGACTGTAGCCCTCACTTCTCCCACCTCCTCCCCAAACTGGACTGTGCTTCTGGGGACTTGCTGCCCTTCCAGCCAGCTAAGCAGTCTGGTCTGGCTGCCATGGCCAGCGTGTTGCAAAATGATTTCTGAGAATGTAAGGAGGCTCTGGAGGTCATGACGCAGCTGACAGCTCCACACACAGGCACAGGCCTGCCACAGCACTTGGCTCTTGAGCCCAGAGGCGGTCCCTACCCTTAACACTTGCAGAGTTCTGGGGGGCATATCATGGGGCTGCCATGAGTGGGCAAGGGACACAGTAAGCAGGAGTGCCAGGGAAAGTGGGGTGAGGAGAGGAGAAAGTGACCTCAATCACCACACCGGGCATTTCACAACCAGTCATCCTCCGCTGGCTCCAGCCGGCGCCTGTGCTCTCCTGGGGAAGCTGCCAGACTTGTGCATTTGTGCAGAGACAATCTCCCCACCAAGCCTCCCACTAGCAACTCTGGCTGACGTCAAACTCGGAGTTGGGGAACTTCAAACACAAACAAACAAGTCTGCCCCAGACCATGATGGAGCCATTCCCAAAGAGGCTGGGCGAGAGGGCCACAGCTGGGAATTCAGGCTTCCCGTCCTTCCTTGGACTCCAGGACCTGACAACAGTCTGCAAACGGGAAGTTTCTCCCTCACTACTGGATGTGAGTGGCCACTGGGGGGCTGGCACTGCCGTGGGTGCAAGAGACCTGCCCAGAGGCACTGACGAGGCAGTTAACTTCCTCTGTACAATTAGCACCCTCATTAGATAGCATTACCCCTCCTAATTGCCCTGGCACTCGGTATGAGCAGGCAAGGGAAGGAGAGACTAAACTGGCTTAGAAGCACTCACAGAGCATCCTGGGGAAGATGGAGCACGAGGTGGGTCAGGCTGGACAACCCAGGACCCACATTTTCTTAGGACACCTACTGAGGCTGTGAGACTCAACAGGAGAGATTTTTGAAAAGAGGGCTTTTCTCTGACCTAAATATCCTAAGACAGTTCTCTCCAGAGAAGCCAAGGATGAGTGCAAAAACGTGCTTTTCAGAAAGCCATCTCCCTTGAAAGGCCAGTGAAAGAATAGTCTTGGGGCTGCCTTCCAGTTCTGCTTCCTACTTCAATTCAATTCAAGTCACCCACATCTGCCAGCGGTCCTCGGGGGCTATGGAGACAAACTGGACTGAGCTGTGAGAAAGCAAGACAGTGTCTCATCCTCTCACCACCCTTGGCCTGACACGATTTCTGGGGAAGCACTTCCACCCATCATCCATGGACTCAACAAGTGGTCAGCAGCTGGCTCCCTGATGCACCGGGCCAGGGTTGCAAGCAACACGGTGCACACACAGAGGAACCCGTCCGTGGAGGTGAGAGAGGTGTCCATAGAGGGACGTGGCCGGAGGATGGTGGGAGACTAAACAGCATCCTTAACACGCTCCAGTGCTCAGTACAAGGGTGGAAGCGGAGCCACAGGTGTGTCACCCACAAACCAGATCCTTAATTGACAAGCCTTTATCTCAGTTCACTGCTCCACCTGCCCATCTAAAGGTCACCAGAGTCCACAGAGCACAGCTCAGCCCTCAACCTCTCAATTCCAAGGGATCCCAGAGGATTCTGGATACTGCAACACTGGACAGGACTTGGGTAAAATTACTTAGGGGAAAAGGGCAGAGGCTACATACTTGGCAATGGTGGATTTCTGCCAATGAGCCCACTCCTTATCTGTCCTTAAGACCTGGCCCCTGGGAAGCCACTAGAAGGGAGGGTGCTCCAAACTGATCAGAAAGTGCCTGCTATGACAAGAAGATTGTACCTGAGAGCTAGAGGGACTTCCTTTCTGAGAAAATGACTACCTGGCAACTTAAGCCATCCCAACAAAGGATAAAGGAGGTACAGGGGGCAAGGTCAAGGGCAGGTAAGTGCCTTGGATAACAGAGGCCAACTACTGCCAAGGTCAGCTCCCCAGAATGCCCAAGGGTGCTGCTCACTGTCCACCTGATGTTCATCCCTGACTTTGTCCTTGCTCATGCTGGTGGGGCAGCACTGCTCCTGGCCAACTGGTCTGAGTCAGTGGCTCTCAACTCTGACTTCACATCAATGTCATTGATCTGGGTGAGGACCCCAGTGCAGCGATAGTGACTGGGACACGGCTCTGGTGAGGAGACCTTGAAGCCAGTTGTGTGTGACCATTCTGGCCAACAAGACCTGAGCACGTGCCACTGTAACTGCTGGAAGGTGTCTGCTTGCCTCACAAGTGCAGAGATCTCTGGGGCTGCCCACTGCCCCCTCCCCACTTCAGAGACTTAGGTTGCTAAGAGTTGTCGCCAGAATCGCAGACACCAGCCCTGCTTATCTGCTTCACCAACATTTGAGCCTGCAAACTCCAAACCTGTAATTGTAGCAGACACACAAGGCCTATTTGTTGAAGTCACATTTTCTGTTATTTGCAATAGAAAGCAGTTCTTTCTGCTAACATTTATTAAGCCTGCAATGTTTCAAACTCCTCCTAAATCTTCTAAAGCTAAGGTTCCCTGGTGATTTCCCAAAACAACTTCAAAAGGAGAGGAAAAAAAGGTATTCCTTCATTCTCCTTGGGAACACAAGCCATCTGACAGTATTTTCTCCAATAATTCTTGCAAATTTCAAAGAGTAGAGTAGTTTTCTTCTGAAGTCCAATTTACCCATTTTTCTTTTTTGATTTGTGCCTTTTATTTCCCACCTAAGAAATCTTTGCCAAGCCCACATTCACAAAAATGTTTTCCTATGTTCTACAAGCTTTATAGTTCCATGTTTTTCGTTTAGGTCTATGATCCTCTTTGAAGTAACAAATATTTCAGGATTGTTTTTGCCAAAAATTGTCTATTGGTTTTTGGTTTTGCCTTTTTCTTTTTTAAACTGGATGTTCCTCAGTGCTATCATCTTACGTGCTGTCTCACCTAATGCCCACATCAATCCTCTTTGGTGTTGTTAATCTCAATTACAAATGAGGAAACTGAGGCGTACATATACTTGGAAAGGGGCCCTCGTGGACGATAATCCTTACATAATACCTTGGGGAAGGAGGCAAAGGAAGAACAGTGATCAGATTTGCATTTCTAAATGATCATCATTCTGGAAACCATGTGGAAGACAGATTGAAGTGGGTGTGGAGAGATCAGAGACAGGAAAATCAATTAAGAAGCCACCACCAATTCAGCAAATAATGAGGACAAAAGGTAACTTCCTTAGTGGCAGTGTAGGTGGAAAGGAAGGAGCAAATTCTAGAGAACTTTTAATAAATATCAGACTTGCTTGTCCAGAGAATTTCTGGCATCCCAGAACCCTGGAATGCAGGAGGCGAGGAGCTGAATCTCTCCAGCAAAGAAGCCAACAGGGCTCTGCCCTGTTTGTCTGATATACTAGGACTTGGAACATCACGGGCTGGCGGGGAGGGAGGGAGGTTGGTAGGAGGAGAGGGTGTGGCTATCTGTCAGACGCTTTCCACTGAAGGTCCAACTTGGCTAAGGCATCTCAGCCCACAAGTACTCCCTGCCAACTGTCTCCCCACTTCTGAGTTCTACCCTCCCACTCCCCAGGTGGAGGGGAGCCCTGCATCTCCAAAAGCCACTACTCCACCAGCTCCATCTCCAGCCCTTCCTGGCAACCCCCAGAGATGGACTCAATAGAAAGCAGCTGGAGAGAAGCAGCATTGGCCAGAGTGGTCAGACCCCACAGGAGCTCCTGGTTTGTCCACCCCTGCCAACCCATATGCAGGCGGGAAGCATTCTACTCCATGGGGAGACTGGGCCCAGGTGATCCTGGACAGAGGGAAGGGGCAGAGGAGGAGGGACAGCCAGCTCTTCTCCTTCCTTCATTGGAAAAATCAGTGAGACCCAAACTCAAACATCACCTCTATTTCCTACAAACTAAGAGATCATAAGCAATTGACAGAATGTCTCTGAGTCTTTATCCTGTGTTGCAAGGGAGAAAGATCAGCTTGAAAAGATCACTGTGAAGACAAAACAATGTAATACATCTGGAGCAGCTGACTAGCTATATGCACCCAGCAAATATCTGTTCTCATCTCCGCTCTCCGCAGCCATCAATGTGGACAAGCCCATCCTAACAGCTCATAGCACACTGGGACAGGGGTTGGGGGAGCACGCAAAAGGCAAACGTCCAAATGTGGGTGTTGATTGTTGATACTACAGACGTGTCTTCAGGCTCCCCATGAAACAGGAGCACCACCGGCTGTGGAAGTGGCTCTGAGCATGGGGGAAACTAGCACCCATGCCCTTTCTACAATCCGTTTTGTACAGTTTTGTAAAGGTCCATTTTGTAAAGGTCTAAGCAACACCTGGCTGAGTTCCCAACGAGGCCAAAGTGACCCTCAAGGGACACAGCTGGCCATTCCTCCTGGGAGGCACGTGACCACAAAGCTATAAAGTGGTATGCAGAGACTTCACACCTCGTCACAGCACCCAGTTTACAGAGAGTCTCCATGGTCGCTCACTGCAGACTGGCTAGGACACCCTGCATCCCGGCTTTACAGAGAGAAGCCAAGGCTCAGAGGTGAGAGGATGTGTCCAAAAGTCAGTGTTTTCCCATCTCAGAGTAGACAGACCATTTTACGTTAACAGACTTAATCCAAGCCTTCCTGAAACACTGAGTGCCACTGGGGTCACTCCCCATGGGGATCCCACAGGTGCCTATTAGGGAGAGTGGCTGGCAAGGACATGTACCCCTCTTCTCATCAGGGATCTACAAAGGCCACTCATTACCCACAGTCTTGTCCATTATAAATCCCTCAAAGTTCTCTTCTTAAGGGACCATTTTACGGGGACCGAGGGAGATGTGGAAATACGGGATTTGGGTGGCATAAAAAAGAAATGAGACCTAGAACGCAGATATGGATGTGCAGTGGGGTTGATGTCAGCTCTGGCTGGGAGTGAGAAGGACGAGAACACCCTCTTGATAAGCAATGGTCTACAACTACAACTACAGGACTCCTCCCCCTGAAGGCTGTTCACCTCGGCTAACGCAGTGGGTTCACATTACTACCATTCTCACTGGGGGAGTGAGGAAGGGCTCAGATAACAGAATGACCCTGATCAACCCCAGGAATGAATGCCACCCAGAGGTGGTCCAGGGTGAGGGGTGTCGATGCCCAGGCCCAGAATCCAATCCCAGCTCTATAACCATCCAGTTACCCTAATCTGGGTTAAGTGACTCCACCTCTCATGCCTCCTTTTCCTTATCTGTAAAATGGGGGAGTAACAGTACTACCTTCAGAGGAGGGAAATACGAGTGTTTAGCACCAGGCCTGGCAGATTATTATGAAAATTCCAGTATCTGTTATCTTTGAAAGCAGCTAAATTCTGACAGGCTTACTGCTTTAAGATTCTTAAATCTGTTCCTTAATCAGTCCACTTATACACGGCAAATCCCAAGCTTCTCCCATGTGTTCCTTCCTTGATAAGGGGCAAACACAGACGAGGCCAAGTGAGGCTGGGGCACACTCAACCCTAAAGATGGCTTTCATTGCCTTTGATTTATTCTTGGGAGGTCAACAGTAGGTCAATGCATGAGCCAGACTGCGTGTGGACTGAGCAGATGAGCAAGGCAAACCATAGGACAGCTATGAAGATGCTTATAAGGAAGGAAGCAAGCGGAGGGAGCCTGGGGGGGTGGGCATGGCAGCCGCCAAGCCTGGCACAAGGCTGTAACAGAACCTGAGCTCCAGGCCTCAAGCTAGAGTAACACAGCTCAAACACACCCACACCCCCCCACACCCACACACACATTTTCTCTCTTTTTTTCCTCTGTCTGTCTGTCTCTCTCTCTCTCTCTCTCTCACACACACACACACACACACACACACACACACACACACCCCACCCCACCCTGGATAAGCTCCAGCTAAACAAAGTGGCTCCATTTCAAAATAAATAGCATGTGGACTGCCAACTTCCCAAGAAGTCAACTGTCCACAATTTATTGAAGAAAATTAGATAATAGCATAATTGGATAATAACTCCGACAAGGTCATCACCATATGTCAGGCACTGTTTTAAGTGCTTCACATATACTAAGTCACCTTACCCTCATAACAAACTTGTGACAAAGGCCTTAACACTAACCCCGTTTTACAGAGCGGTAAACCAAGAAGCAGTCCCAAGTCACACAGTAAGTGGGAGAGCAAGGATTTGAACCCAGGCTTCCTTTGAACAGCTGATAACCAGTCTGTGTTACCTCCTTGAGTGATTCAGATGTCTGGGCACTTACTATGAACCAGGTCAGTGCTGGGCATTGCGGTGCAAGTATTCTCATGAACACGGACCCAGGGGCTAAGGTAGCCAACCCAAGGTCATGCAGTTGGTACATGCCAGAGGCAACTTAAACCCAGGAGGGACCAGTGCCCCATGCTGCCCCTCCCAGATCAAGACACCAGGTTTGACCTTAGAGTAGGGCACCTGACCCAACCCCTTCCACTGTCTCCATCAGCATTCATGCAGAGGGACCCATTATACTGACATGCAGCACACAAACCCAGGCAAGGGTCTGCCACCTGGCCAGGAGGAGGTCTGCACCTTCTAGAAAGCCTTGGGGGATCAGTGCAACTTGGAGAGAATCCACTAAACTCAACCCCCTTTCTCAGACATAATCCTGTCCTCCTCAAGGGCCTGCCTCAGACCTTACTGTCCGTAGAAAGAACAGAGCATAGAAAGAACTGCCAGTTCCCCGAATGCAAGAGCTATGTGAATTGAGCCTTCTGATGTAACAGCTTAAAGTAGACACCCACAGGTTCTTGCATAAAACACAATTTCACTCACACACTGACCTCAGGGCAAGCAGTAAGCTCTGTGGGTCTGCAAACATATGCAGCCAGTAGCCCATGCTCATGCCTGGCTCCACCTAGCAGGACAGCACCATCTCACATTCCCAAGGAGGCTGGTTTCCAGGTGACCCCACTACTCTACTCAGCCTCCAGGAAAGCTCACCTGTATAAAGAAAATTTCAGGTAAACCCTAACAGGCTCTGTATCTCCTGCCCACCAGTCTTGGCAGTCAGTCTCAACTGAGGCCAAGAACCACGCCAACCTGGAGGGGATACCGACAGGACTGGACCCTTCTTAAGATATCTAAATGCCTTTGAGTCACAAAATTCTAGAATGTTCTAAGATGTGAGGGACCTCTAAGGGCATCTCACATAGACAGATGAGTAACTCATGAGGAATCTGAGACCCAGGGAGGGACAATGCCTTAGTAAAAGTCACACAAAATGAAAAGGTGCTGCCAAGTCAGAACCCTGGCCCCTAGCTCCTGCCCCACGCTCTTCCCCACACTGGTGGCCAGAAGGCCCGTTTAACCTGCTGCATGATCAAGAAACTCAGCTGGTTTCTGGTTCCCTATTTTTACTTAGCAAATCGGGGACTATGAACAATGTATAAATGCTAACTCATTTCGCTGGAAGAGATAGGTGTTGTTAATCCCCATGTGGGGATAAAAGAAAGACGGAGACTAGCGGGGCAGGATGTGAACTCAGGCAGTGTTACCCCACAGTTCAACTCCTGGACCACAGGGTCACGTTGCCCTTGTAACTGCAACCCTGTGGGGTAGTTGGTTTCAGGAGCTCCAGGGCACGCCCCAGCAGCTCTTCACAGCAGGGCTGAAGACAGGACTGTTCCCCTCTCAGCTGCCTCAAAGGACTCCCCCAGGAACACAGGGAGCAGGTCTGCCCTGAGGATTCAAGGCAGGGGCCAGCCAGAAAATAGACTCAGATATTCACCATAAAATCCTACAGAGACCCGGAGAGTATGACCAGAGCTTCCAGTCAGCGGCATCTGCTTTGCAGGTCCAAAGCCTATGGCCCCTCCAAAGGCTCAGCCTCACCTCCCCAGCATCCTCTGCAAACCTGGGCCTAAGAGGGTCACGGAGGGGCTTATGGGGCAGCACCCAGGCCCTGATGCCTAAGTTGCATGATTCTGCACTCCTCGGTGGCCTCCTCAAGGCTCAAAAACTTGGGTTTTCTTCCAGAAAAAGGAAGCCATTTCTCAATAGGTTGCTACATACGGGTACTGAGAAACACAAACCAAGAGTCCAAAGGGGCACAGGCCCCAAAGGAAGGAGAGTGAGGGGGAAGGGCTGGTGTGGTCCGTCACCTGAGGTGCAGCTGAGGAACAACATGGAGGCCATGTGTGCCGCATGCTCCACCCAGGCTGCTCAGGGGGCAGCTGAACACCCCACGACAGAAGCGGGGCTGGGCAGGCAATGGTAAGTAAGCCACTTAAAATATAACAAAACCCCTGAACAAGTTTACCACAGCATGGGACATTTTTGTCTTGTTCCACTGAGAGATGACGGGAGGACAAAGGAACTGCTACCTACGTAGGAAAAACACTCAAAGATTTTTGCCCAAGAAATGCAATGAAAGGCCAACACAAATCGCTCATCATTTTCTTGTACTTTTTCTGTTTTCCAAGTGTTCTATAATTACCAGGTACTGATTTTATAAGACAACTAATGATAATAACACATTTTAAATTGTCAAGAGAGAAAAGGCCGGGGAGCTGACCTTTGAGTACACAATGCCCGGCCTTCCACGGAGCCTGGTGTGGCTGCCCTTCCACCTGCCCTGCTGGCTGCTGCATGCAGCAAAACTTGACTGATCCAGAAGGGTAAGGGGAGGAAAGGAAGAAAACAATTTAATGCAATGGCCTTAGCTCCATTTGGCCACACTAGAAAACATGTTTAAGAGGATGTGTAGCCACCTGTCTGTCTAAGGATAGTTACCCAGCACTAGTGGGGTGTAACAGGTAATAGAAGTGCGCAAGGCCCATCGCCCACCCTAAAGATGAGATTTGAGTAGGGGTCAAAGAGATCGAGTTATGATGCAAAGGGGAAATTTTTACAAAATGTTTAAAGATACAAACTGCTGTGAGAATTCAGAAGTGAAAAAAAAAATAACTTCCAACTTCAGAGACATGACAGAGAGCAGAAAAGGCTTCATGGAAAAGATAGACTTTGATTCGGTCTTGTAGAATATGTGGGGGTTCACACAAGGGCCAGGAATATAGGTCAAGGAAACAGACAAGCTCATATCAAAGGAAAGTTATAGATAGAACCCAGCAATCATAGCAAACCTCTCCACTTTTAACAAGCAAGGAGGAAATGCAAAATGAAAACAATTGGGATTTTGCAACAGGGTAGAGCACTCCAAAGGGTTGCTGGTGTGGGCTGTTGGGGGCGGGGGGGGGGGGGGGGACTGCGCTGAGCAGAGTGCTGCCGAGTAACAGGACCCTGTGGTAGCAGCTTTACAGAAGTGGCATACACGCACTGGACCAGAAATTCCACTTCGAGGAATGTATGCTAAAGATATAACTAAGCATGAGCAGCCAACTGAGGGGAAGTGGGTTACTAAATTTGGGGTGTGTGTGTGTGTATGTATGTATGTAGCAAAAAACTATGCAGCAACTTTAAAAAATCCATTTTCAGAGATTATTTATTGAAATGGGCAATACCCATGATGTTACAGCAAGTTAACAACTCAAGAAAATGATATTTACAGTATAACTCCAATTTATCTTTATTAAAAAAGCATTACTTTTCTTTTTTCAGCTTTGAGGGCAATTTCTATTTTATAGCGAAATAAACATATCAGCATATAAACACTGGAAATATAAGATCTGATTGATGTTTTTACTTGATAGTATTTTCTACAAAGAACATGTGTCATTTTTATAATCCCAAAATAAAGTTATTCAAAAAGAAAGAATAATAGGTGGGATACTTCAATGGGATGAGAGGGGACATCACAGACATAGAAAATAGCAGAAGTCAGAAGTAAAGAAATACAAGCCTATTGTGTAGAGAAGAAAGAGCTGGACTTTCGAGTCAAGTAGAGCTGGGCTGGATCTATTATTTTCTAGCTGTGTGACCTTTACCAAATTGCCAAATCATTCTGTAGCCTGAGTTTTCTTCAAAGAGATACACTGGTGCCCTTCGGCTCTCTCTCTCAAGAGTTGATAAAGTTAGAGCCCTTTCTACCGACCCTGAAAACAAAATTCATTCTGGATGCACAGGTGAAGTGGGTAATACTCATCTATTAAATTTGCCACCAACATAATATGAGCATCTTGGGAAAACAAAGCGTTATGGTAAAGTCAGTGTACAATGCATTCAAACTTCAGAAATAACAAGCTGTGAGAAAACATCTGTCCTGAAATCAAAATATGAAAACTGATCTCTTCTAAAGTGATGGCCAGAATGAAGCATTTGGTCATAGCCCAAGACATTAGTGTTGTTCTCATGCTACTATATAACCTATTTGTGTCCAAAATGAAGAAATGGACAAGAAGTCGGTCACTAGTTGCTAAGCAGAGACCTGTATGCTGCAGGGTCAGGCCACCGTCTATGGATACAATTCTGGATTCAGACGGTGCTGCTCAATCCAATACCCGTTATTTCTCAAGTCTGACGTTTAGTGAGGGAAATGTGATGAAACTGAACAGCAAGTCCTGACAGCCTACTTAGGGTGTCCTTGGCCCCAACTACCCCATCTTCTTTCAGATTAAAAAAAAGTACCAGAAATGCCAAGATCTGTTGTCTTAAGAGTAAGCAGCTATACCCTGGAAAAGCTTTAATTTGGGGGGAAAAATTCATAGGGAGAGAAACGCAAGCTCAGTACCAAACTGTAAGCAAAACAGAACTCCGGCCCCTCCCAAATGCCAGGCTTTGGCAAACCCAACAAAATAAGCCCTCAGAGAAGGAGACTCAGGAAGTCCGCTCACTCCCAATTTTAGCTAACCGGGCAGCCTAGCTTTCCCTGTGCTTAGCATGTGCCAGGCCTCATTCCAAGCAATTTACATGTGGTAACTCGTCTATCCTCACCAGTAAAGAAAAAATCTAAACACACTAGAGTTTAATATTAACACAAGCTGGCATGTATGGAAGCACTTAAAGTATCAATTCTGTGTGTCCAGGATGAACAGAATTTCAACGATGGGGAAATACTCTGATATTTACAATTTCCTGGCCCAAGCCTTTTTAGAGTTTTCATCATTTCTAATGGAATATTTCTAAAATGTGCCCCATTCTTCTCTGACGTTTAGAACAGAGTTCACCAAATATAATTTAACCTTGCTAGAACTCCACAGCCCCTGACTCCCACCACAGGACCCCCGGACTGATTCAGCTTCCAGAACTGCTACTAGAGAAAACTGGATGTGCAAGTAAATCGAGGCCATTCAGTTTTGGGTTTTAACAGCCTTTTTTTGGCTTAGCCATTCTTTTACTTGCTCCTACCTGACTGTTTGCTCTTTCCCAATTCCTGGGGCACAGGTCACAATGTTTCATGCTCTACAAGCCTTTAGGCAGACACAGTGGAGACCACAGGCCTGATTTCCCTCAACTTGCCTCCACCCTCCTCTCAAAAGCATCACCTCCCATTGTCATCTCCTTCCCTCTGAAGAAAGTTGAGGATTTCAGGGGTCTAGCTGTCCTTCAGCCTCCAAACCCTCATTCAACTATCCCTCCAGCTGCCACTTGCTCTTCCCTTCAGGCCCAAAAGTCTTGAAACTTCTCTCAGCTGTTCAAGTATAACTTCCCCATGGATTCAGTCTCTCCACTTCACTGAAACCACTCCTACAGAAGCCCCCAGATCCAGTGTTCCTCTGCCCTTGTCCTGCCGGACCTCAGCGGGTGTCTGGCACAGGTAGTGCCACCTCCCAGACATGGCCACCCCAGCTTCCCAGTGGTTCTTTCACCTCTCTGACCACTCAGCCGCCTCCTTCTTGGGGCTCACACCAACACCTATACAATGATACATTTTAAACTTGCTTCCCATCCTCCTCTTCAAAGCTTCACCTCCCATGGTCACCTCCTTCCTTCTGAAGAAAGCTGAGGGTTGGGGGGATCTAGCTGTCCCCTCCACCTATTCTGAACCCCACCCCCTTCCACAGCTCCCAGACCCTGTTATCTTTCCAACCCCCACATGGAGGGCCTACATGTCCCAGAGGCGCCTCACATGCAAGTCAGAACCACACTCATTCTCTTGCCTTTCATCATCTGGTTGCATCCCACTTCCCATCTCCATTCTTCCTTGCACCAGAAAGCTGGTGTTTAGTTGGCCCATGTCCATTCTCCCTTGCAACTAGATGTAGCTGCATGACTAATGCCTGGCCAAAGACAATAAAGGTGTCGAGTGGTAATTAAACAAAAAGTTTTTTAAAAGTACACATCCTTCCCCAGCCCTCCAACCATCCTGGTGCTGGAAAGTTAGTGTAACAGCTGGAACTCTGGCAGTCCTCTTGGAACATGAGGAGAGGAATGGCAGAGCACTGGAAGGAGCCTGATTTTCTTATGACTTTGTAGATACACCACACCAACACCTGAGCTACTCCAGGTTACTTTTATTTATTTTTTTTTTAGAAAAATTTTTTAAAGATTTATTTATTTATGCATACAAGAGCTGGGGTACAGGCCAGGATGCAGGGGGTGAGAGGATTCACCAGAGACAGAGTGGGGAGCAGAACAGGCAGATCTACTGCAGTGGGTGAGACAGGAGAGGTCTGCTGCATCATGTGGGTCACCTCCCTGGCTGGGGATCGAACTCGTGCTGCAGTGGCTGTGGATAGCTTCATAGTGCTGCATCTTAACCCCTTGCACCACCAGGGAGGCCACTCCAGGTTTCTTTTATATGTAACAAACTAACTTGTTTGAGTCACTGTCATTTTACTTTGTTGATGTCATTGTGAATGAAGCTAAGCTTAATTTTACTAATAGTTTATCCAATTTCAACTAATATAACTAACTCTTGCATTCTTTGTCTGAGTCAATAACATCAACATTCATTATCTGGAAGCCCCGGGCTATTTGTCAATTCCTCCCATTCAACTGTAACCAACTATATGACAAATGACAGGAACACATCTCCCGGTTTTTTTTATTAAAATATTTCAAGCATTCCAAAAAATAGAGTTATGTTCACCATACTTAACAAGCATTAACACTTTATTTTTTAATGAAGATCAAATGGCGTAAATAAGGTTAAACTGACACTCCTTCAGAATTTTTACCCTCTCTCTCTCCCTACAGGCAGCCATATTAGTGGTTCTCCTTCCTGTCTAGGATTTTATACTTTTGTAACATTATTTTGCAACTTGACTTTCTACTGATCTTTTTTCTTAAATGCAGCTGGATTGATTCATGTAAGTTAGTTGTAATCTCTGGATAATTCACACTATGTAAATACACCATCATTTACTGATATAGTTCCCTGCTGCTAGGCATTTAGGTTGCTCCCAGCTTTTCATAATTAAAAAATGCTGCAATGTACATTCGTATCTATTTTTCCTTGAACACCAAAATGGTAGTATTTCTAGCACAGACACCAGAAGTAAAAATTCTGGTTGCAGGGCCTCCCTGGTGGCACAGGGGTTAAAGACAACACTATCAAGCAATTGGCAGCCACTGCAGCACATCCCCTCCCACCAGGGAGCAACCTACATCGTGTAGCATACTTCCCCTGTCTCGCCCGCGGTTCCCCTCAGCAGTATATTTCAGTGGATCCGCCTGTTATGCTCCCCACTCTCTCTGGTGAATCTTCTCACCCTCCTACCCCCCGCCACACACACACCTCTGGCTTATACCCCAGTTCTTGTATGCATAAATAAATCTTAAAACAAAAAATTCTGGCTGCAGGGTATGTCTATCCTTAACTTTAAACAGAAATGGTCAACAACTTCTTGACCATTTCTGTACCAACTTATACTTCCCCAGACCCTGCGTGAGAGTGGCCATTTCCACCAACCCCTCCATATTTATTTCTGAATCACCATTTTCTATGTAACATGATGGTGGCAGATAGCTGGATTCTCTCTCTGTGTTTCTTAATACTCTGAATTAACTACAGTAGAAACAAAGAATCCCCTCATTCTGAGCTCCTCTCCCCAAAAAGCTGCCTGGCTGCTACCCGATGATGGGCCATCCAGCAAAAAGCAATCTAGCTGGGCAGCCAATGTTCAGAGCAGGTGCCCTAATTAGTCTCCCCATGTCACATCACCCTGAAGGATGGAGACAGATTTTCCCTTCTGCAACATTACAAAACAATAGTCCTCTGTATCCACCTTTCTTAAATTATTTCATATCAAGCCCTCCTCAAACAATATGAAAACAGAAGATCAATTTAGGTGTGTGACCCTCATAAACCCCTCCCTTTTCCTGAGTTCTCTGACTGCTTTGGAAAGAAGCAGCTCATCTCGGGTGGTGGCTAGTGTCTCCTTATAAAGGAAAATCCCAAGCAGAGAGAGGGGCCAACTTGTTTATTTCCAAACACAAACCAGATTCCAGTAGTGACATGTACTTTGGGTCTGCCCCCCAAGAAAGGGAGCTGGAGCTACAAGGAGCAGCTGCAGTTGTTTTAGGGAAGCCAGTCCTCTAGGGATCAAGGGCAAGTACCCAACCCCCTTCCAGTCCTGTTTTTCCTGACTGTCTGGAGTGCTTTTTTCATTTGGACTTGCCTCAAATGCAAAAGGATAGTTGCCTTGCCCCACCTTAACTCAGGGGCTCAGAAGAGCCACAGAGTCCTTGCGGATGGACATTCAGTCTCCTGTTCCACATTTATGGAACCCCATCTGTCCCAGCACTGGTGCCTAATAATGACTATAAACCAGAATCTGCCCCAGGAAGCTCACAGCCTAGAAAATAAATACTTGTGATGCTACCTGGACAGATGCAACACTAAATAATGTGTGTGATCAACGGAGCATGGAGAACAAGAAGAGTAAACGTGATGGGAACTTGTGGCAAGTCTTCCTGAACGAGGTGACCAAACGCTTGCACCCACTACAGCATGGGGGATAAGTGGACACTTTCATCATCAATATCATGATCCCTACCGCCTTCTTCTCCAGTGACTGTGACCATGAGCAGCCAGGCAGCAGTCGATATTCTCGGGAAAGCCCTGTGCTTTCCACAGCAGCAGACGAGCAGTAACCTAGCCGCCTCCATCAGCCCCTCTGCCCCCTCCTCATCCTTCTTGTGGATCAAGTGCAGGGAGGACAAGCGAGGAGGGGCTCCGCTCAGCTCCGCATCTGACCTCACCCTCACTGTGTGGGACTTACTGGTACAGGAGTACAGAGTTGCCCAGACCATGACACCCCTCCCCATGATGTTAAGCAAATGGTCTGGGCTGTGGCCCTGATATCAGTTCTGAAAACATCCAGGCAATTCAGACTTGCAGTTGGGGTGCAGAATCACTGTGGTACACAGTTTTGGCTGCTGGCAGCACACGGTGCCTGGGGACTGGGCATCCCCTTTCACGGATGAACTCAGAACTCTCCAGTCAGGAAGCAGACAGAGGCCAAACAGCCCCTCTGTGCCTCTCCTCTTCTCGCAGGGAAGCCAGGCGTTCAGCCCCAGGCAGGTCTCTGTGAGCTCAGGTAGGAAGACAAACAAGTGGGGACTCACAGGGCATCAAACCTCACTCTCCTCTAGTCTGCTCTCAGCCTCCAGCTAGAGGGGCAGGTCTCCCTCTCTTCTTTTGTCCAGTAGACAAACAGGTATCCCCAGGGTGAAGGGGGTGTCTCCTCTATCCACTGAACAGGGGCTCACTGCCCCCTAAGGGGAGTCCTTGGCAGAGAAGCGCAGGAGTTGGAGGTGGCCAGGGGCCTAGGAAATTCAGGCAGGCACAGTGGGCCTCCTGCCTGGGAGTCAGTCAGCGAGAGGCCTCTTTCAGACAAAGGGGCAGAAGAACAAAGCTCTATTAAGCAGGCTTTGCCTGGAAAAGCCAGTTGAGACTAGGAAACTTCAGGGCCAACAGGGGTGTCATTAGCATTTTACTTATTTATTTACTCTCATCTTCTCTACCAACCGCCTAGCGGGCACTGCACTTTCTGTGTGCCAAAAACAGTCCAAAGCATTTCCAATATTAACTTGTTTGGTTTCTGCTCATGTCATTGGCCACAGATTTGGAAGGGAAGATTTTAATTCTCCCTCCTCCACAGGCACATGAACTATCTAAGGAAGGCACTGACCCCTGCATTCTGCTAGTGGCTGGCCTGTAACAAGATACAGACACCACTTGGATCCAGGAATGTGTCCCAGGGTGTGACCTAAATCCCTTCACTGCAATTTATGGCAGGCCATCTTCCCTACCCACAGAAATGCTCTCATGGTGAGGTGGAAAGAATTTGAGGGTCCAACTTCACATGCTCCGTGCACTTGGGGAGGTTTCATAACCTCTCAGAATCTCATCGCCATGTCTGTAAGTTGGGAACTGTGCCACCAACCTCAGGAGGCGTCATGGGGTGAGTGAAATAATCAGATAGCAAGAGCTCAGCAAAGGGCCTACCTTCAACTGTGGGTTCACTTCCTCCTCCCATCTGCAAAGCACCATCGCTGCCATACACCCATTATCCTCAGTGTTTCTGTTGTCATTTCCAGATGGGGAAACTGAGGCTCTTCTGCAGGAAGAGTTTCTCCCAAGATGGTGGATCTAAGATTCAAAACCTGTGCCACAGACTACCCCTTCCTTGGTCCTTACTCTGCACCTGGCCGCTGCCCTCAATTCCCCTCGAAAATCTAGGGTTTAAACAGTCATGAAGCTCAGTAGCTTCTGTTCGGTATAGTTTGGTCTTAACAATGTCAAAAAGTGCCCACCAACCTGGAAATTCGAGATGCTTACAGTGTGGGCGCCACAGCGCAGGAACCTCAGTTCTCACCTGGACCAAGAAAGGAGTGTGTCTCTCGGGGACAGTTGGGGCCCTGTGACTTTCAGTGTGGCACCATCCTTCACATCAAACCTGCCTCAGCCAGGAAGTCACAGAGGAATCCATGCCCAGAAACACCAAATGCATGCAGTTCCACAAACCTCAGTCTCCTCAGCTCTAAAATGGGGGTAGGAAGGGGAGTTGCCGAACTCAACAATCTTGAAGGGCTTTCCTGTCTTCTTGCCTCTGGGAATCCTGGGGGAGCAGCTGACTCAACACCAACATTGCCCCACTCTTGAGCCCTGAGTCTTGGGGCAGGCCGAGACCTGCGCTGGGAGAGTGGGAAACCAAGGCCCAGAGACGGGGAGTGGCTTCCCGATTCTCACATCTGAGAGTGCGGAGCAATCTGTGACTGTTAAAGGATGGGGGCTGTATTGGTAATTTACCATTTTGCTGTTTTGTTGAGACAAAATCTGCATTCCCAAGGCATCAGGGTGGTCCCTCTGCAGGGGAACCAGGTTTTCCAGTGGTTGCCCACAATCAGGGGGAGGCCTCTGCTCAAACACTGTTAACCACCACCATCACCATCATCACCAGCAGCAGCAGCAACTCGCAAGGCTCAGGAGTGAGTCCCAAAGCCCAAGAATTCAGATCAAATAAAGCTGGGGGTAAAAAAAAGCCAGCCCCCCATTTGTAGACAACGTGACCCAACATCTAAGCAGCAATTTCCTGGCATCAAAAATGCAAGGTAGTGACACACGTGCCCTGAGGCAGCCCCATTGAGGGATGGGGAACTTTCCCAGCACTACTAATAAGACTGGCCCTTTGGAGGGAGGTGGCCAGTGAAGCATCCTGATACAGTCTTCCTCCTCCTTGAGCATCCCAGCCTTAAGCTTTCTCCAACCCTACAGACCTTGTCAACACAGAATGTTAATTTTTAACACAGACACCCACTTCCCCACCGGGGTGTGATGCCCCACAAGGGCAGTTCTGGGTGCCCAGCACAATTGGCACTCCATGATGGAGGGACGATGGGTGGTGGAAGGACTACAAACACTGGGGTTACTAGAAGCTGCTTCTATGGTGTTCAGGAGGAATTTCTACACTTCCCAGAGAAAGCACAGGGAAAAAAATCCTTCAGGTGCTTTTAAAACAAGTACTTTCAGTCTTTTCTTTGCACTTTAAGAATTTTAAGCTCATGCCAAGTTTCACAAGTTTAGCTTTTCCACCCAGCATTAAATGGCTTGAACAAAGAAATGGTGCAGTGATTGCTTCTACTGGCAGGTAACCTGGTCCAGCTTGATGTTTCATACATCGAGGCCTGCTGGTAGGGGTGCCTCACCGCAGTGTGCTTTGTGCTCCCAAACACCCCACCTCCTACTTCCTGGGAAAGACTGGACCGCTTCCTCAGGGCTCCCTCTGGGGGCGTGTCCCTAATAACTTATTTTCCAGTTTGATTTTCTAAGTCTTCACCCAGAGACTGTGACTCTAACACTGAAGCTCCTTGAGGACCCTGTCCCGGCCTTACATATTTCTGTGTCAAGAACACTGGCCTGATGTACTGGCAGGCTTGCAGCAAGTCCCCAGTATGACCAAATGAACGAATGTCTTGACTGTAATTTACAATGGCCCTCCTTCCTTAATTATGCCCCTGCCTATATCTGACATCATTCCAGGCCCCCAAATCTTCCACTCACAGTCCTAGCATGCCACAACCACATTACAGAACAGAGGGACCCATAATTCACAAGATGCCTTGCAGGGATGAAAGCCGGTCTAATAATATGGATGTGGGGCAGGGGAGAATCCTCTAAGATGACCCAGGAATGCCAGTCTCCAATTCCAATCTTCCAACTGCAAGTAAAAATCCACCCTAGGAAGCCTCCTCAGGTGTACTTAGTAATCAGAATCCACCCATGATTTGCCCTGGTTGAAAGCAGGTTACAGAGCAGAAGGCAAAGAAGGACCCCACCTTCCTAAAGTTTTCTCTTTTTCTCTCATGTGGGTATGTGTGTATATACATACAAGCATATATATTATACATACACACACATGCACATGTGTATGTTTTTAGAGTTTTTAAATTTTTGTTTCCCAAATTAGGCCCAGTGAACATTATTGTTTTATAATCAGATATAAAAACTGTTACTGAAAGGGAAAAAGACAAAGAGATTCCACTCTGCAAAGACTTACTGAGACATCTGTTCTTGGTTCCCCAGTGTTGTCTCAGAATAGCACTTGTCCACCGACGGGGGTGGGGGGTGGGGGGGGGCGACCCCCATCTGAACACACTTCCATCATGATAATGAAGATAATCTTTTTTTTAAATAATTTATTTATTTATACAAGCACTGGGGTACAGGCCAGAGGCACGGGAGGGTGAGAGAATTCACCAGAGACAGAGTGGGGAACAGAACAGGCAGAAGTACACTGCTGAGGAGAGCAGCGGGCAAGACAGGAGAGGTCTGCCCCGCCATGTGGGAATCTCCCTGGCCAACCGGGAATTGAACCGGCGCTGCAGAGGCTGCAGACAGCTTCACAGCGCTGCGCTGAACCCGCTGCGCCACTGTGGAGGTCAAGGATAATCTTAATAAATTTTCTTGAGTATTTACTATGTTCTAGGCACTAATCCACATTTTGACTCATTCATTTTCATTTTTTTATGGTAAGACATTATTATTTTTTATGGTAAGACATTATTATTTTCCTTTTACAGACCAGGAAGTAGACCCAGAGATTAGATAACTTGCCCACAGACACACATACATACCTTTTCTTGATTTTCTCTTTTGGTTACTGTCGGGTGGGGTAGATTTCTTAGACAAAGCTACTTTTTATAGTTTGAGAAATGGACTTTACATTCCCCGGGACAGATGAAACAAGGAGGGAGTTATTTTGGGTGGTAATGGGAAAATCAGCATTAAGTCAGCTCTATAAAACCCACCTGCCCAATAGCATCCTGATTAGGAGAATATGATCAGGAACTTCCTTTGTTGTTGTTGTTTTTAGGTATAATAATTAATTACTTTATCTGGTAGGCCAGAAGACAGCAAATTCCCCTGAGCTGATAAAACAGACTCCACAGTCTACAAACCCAAAGTCCTTCATGCTCTCACAAAGGGGCCCTCCCCACCCACGTGCATGCCTGTCACTTTGGGTTACCTGGCTTCTCCCATGCATACAACACAGAAACTGAAGGTGAGAGGAACCACAGTACCTAGAGATAAGTGCACAGAGACCACAACATGTGACAGCAATAATGGAAAAGTAGATAAAACTACAAAGCAGATCCACAATTCAAAAAATCTCATTTTCTAGGATGAGTATGGGGAGGGGAGAGCAGCTCTTCAAGCTAGACCTCAACAGAGGTGCCCAGGCTTCCACCACAGCAAAAGTGAAACATCATTAGGTGGTTTCTAAGAAAATGTCTGAGCCTTCTTGGGCCATTTTAAATGATTAAAATATATCTGATGTTCACAGGTGTTTGTTCCTGAGGAAATTTACTTTATATGAAATGACTTGTTCCCCCTACTACCTAATAAATCATGGGCTATTCACTGCCTTCCCTGGCCCACTCTTCCCTTCTTCCTTAACTCTGGGTATCCCTGATTTTTTTTTTTCCCAGAACAAAAATATACTTGGAGTACAGGCTGTCCTGCAACCAGTAGATGCCACATGACCCAGTTGTAATCAGTGAAATGTAAGGTCAAGCCCACCGCTTGGCAGGTATTTCTAGGAAATTAGTTTTCCTCATTAAAATGGAAACAAGTCCGTTGGCAAAAGCCAGCTTCGCTCTTCCCTTCTTCCTGCCTGGAATGCAGATGTGAAGTCTAGGGATTCAGCAATCATTTTGAGAGCATGAGGGCACAAGGCACATGCTGAAGATGACAGAACAAAAAAGACAGAGGGAGTCAGCATGGAGCCCTTGCACTGTCTGCCTCTGAACTTACTGTTTCACAAGAACCCCCTCTTGGTTCAACCCAGTGTTACTCAGATTTTCTACACATGGAGCCAAATGAATCCTAATAGACACATTAACATCAGATTATAATTCCAAAATGATAAAAAAAAAAAAAGACTCCTTCTATCTTCCTGTCTTTCTTCAACTATCCTACAAAGTATGTGTGCATTGCTGGGGTGCCCCTATAAAACAGATTGGCCAAGCGTTACTCAGTAGGCACTGGCCTAGCTGCTGCAAGTGGCAAACAGCCATTAATTGGTATTGTGTCTTTGCTAAGCTGACTTGCTTTTGCAACTTGGAATTTTGTTAGGAAACAAAAAGGGCTTTATGGCAAAAGCGTTAGTGCCACAATGGGACCTTTCTGCTTTGATTATGAAAACACATTAAGAGCTTAGTTGCACTGTTAGCAGTGGCCAGGAGACTCAGCTGAGGCCTCGGCCTTTCTGACCATTCTCCACACAATATGCTGAAAGTTACCAAAGCCATTCAGGAGACACCACAAGCTGACACCCAAGATCAAAGTGGCTGGGCTTTGGGTCTACCTGGAGGACTGTGATGAAAAGGTTGTGCCCTCAACATTGCCCTCACAACCTTCTGAGCAGGCTCTCACCTTTGCTATGCAACACTCACATATTCCTCCTGCAGAGTCATCCACAAGCTTGAAAACTAACTCCCACAACACCTGAAGAGGTAATGTGGCCCCAACAGGAGCTCAAAGACAACCCACAGGGTACGGAGGTAGGATGGTCAGCATAGTTTCCCACACATGCTAAGCTGAACAAATCCTCCTCATCAGCTGACAAGGCCAATGAAAAGAAGGCTGGAGATGCCGTAATTCCACTGACAGGTGCACCCAACACACACATACACACACAGCGCACGCACAGGCTAACGGAGAGCAGTGCAATAATAAAGCTGCAGCACATTTCTGTATTACTCCCAAACTATAAACAAACTCAATGTCCATGACAAAGAACAAATTGATATAAAAGGTGTGCTAATTATTCATTGGAATAATACAGAGCAATGAAAACCAACGAAGGACAGTTACATGCCACAAAAAGGCACAAGTTTCATAAACATAATGTTAAGACAGAGAAGACAGGTACTAAAGAATACATGCAGTGTGCTCCTCCCCACAGAAAGTTTTTAAAAAATGGGCAAAAACGCAGTGCTTAGGGATGCACATCAGCAGTGAAATAATGGTTTTAAGCAAGGAAGTAACTACTCTTAAGTCAGGCTAGTGTTACTTTTGGTAACAAAGGAAGAGGTTTTGGTAGGGGGGACTTCTGGGTGGCTGGATAGGTTCCACTGACTTAAGACAGTGGTTACAAAGGTGTTGACCATGTGACAACTCACCCAGTTATCTGTTATATTTTACAATATAAACAGTTAAAAGTAAAAACAAAGAGAACAGTGTCTAGATAGCAAACCCAGCCCACTGCAGGTACTCAATAAATCCTAATTAAACCTGAATCTCATGCTACCTTATTCCTCACCCTGCCCCCAGGTACCTGGCACCCTTCCCTTCAGCGTAGGAGGGGGCACTCACTTGGTGTTCAGACTGAAACTGAGAATGGAGAGTAGTTTATCCTTCCCTGGAGACTCAAGTATATTCATTTCTTTGTCTCAAAACCAGAACTATAAGTTCCTTGGAGGGCAGAAACAACTGGGGATACAGGCATGAGCTCTCTGGATTTGTAATGGACACCCCAAGTTGGAAGTTCAGCAAGCACTAGAGAAGTCACCACAGGAGAAAGAAGTGGACATTTTTCTGGGAGGGACAGAGGGAGCTTGATCACAGCAAACACAGAATACAGGCCAGGGCCCAATCTGTGGTCAGGGCCTCCATGAGGAGGGATGGTCGGGTCCTGGAGCAGGCCACGCTAACTGACAGCACACAAGACTGCTATGGATGCACCAGGCCCTTGACATTCACAGTGAAAAATTGCCAACTCGGGTTCTGTTATCTCAGAAGTTCACATAAATCAGTGTCTTCTGGCGAGCGGGTTGACAGGCAGACATTTGCTGAGTGTGCTTGTCCTTACCGAATACCTTGCTTGAGAACTGCCATGTTTGGCAGCACTGAGTAAAAACCAACAAACAAACAAAACCTGGATACTTTTGCAGTCAACCGCAGGAAGGAATGCACAGCAGCCTGAGGGCTAGCTCCCCTGGCCGGTCTTGATTGGGCACTATCAATGTTTGACTTAGGACACCCCCCCTTCCCAAACATTCCCTGGCTGACAGAGCTGCCTTTAAATCACACATTCTCTCTACAGAGCTACCTTATTTGAGCCACAGGCAAGCCCTGTTGGCTCAGGAGTCCCCGGGTCCTGCAGGAAACTTTGTGCAACCCTCCACAGGCTCCTCGTGTGGAGACCGAGAGCTCTTCCTGAGTTCTGGCCCCAGGTGCCCACTGAGGCGTCCTCCCCTTGGTGGGTGATAAGCTTCTTCCCAGCCAAGTGCAGGCAGCCCCATATCCCTGGACGCCCTCCACTGCCCAGCAGTAAGGGAAGTTATCCCAGGGTCTTATCTGCCACCGCCCAAGAATTCTCAAAGCCCTCACACTGGGAGGGAAAGAAGAGCTGAGACCCCTCCAGGCTCTGAGTCATCACATCACCATAATGACTACACCCCTCAGTCCCCCAAAGGCAAGGGATTGATCCAAGGCAAGTTTGCAGCCCAAGCCAGATATCCCCACCCCATACTTTTTCTGCACCTCTTCATAGCCAACCACTTTGCATGCAAGAGCAAAACATACTAAAATGTCTCTCCAAGAGTCTCCTCTCCAGTCTTTCTGACTTTTTTCTAGTAAAGACGCAAACAGCAAAGAAACTGTCAGCAAGGTCCTTTAGAGCTTCTAGACTGGTTTCCCAAGGCTACACATGCACAGGTCTGCTCACCCCCACTTTCTGAGAGCCCATCTTCTTTCTTAAATTGAGGTAACACTGGTTTACAACACTGTACACGGTCCAGGGGCACAGGGTCACACCTCCTCAGAGGCACATCACCACACCCACCACCAAAGCACCCATTGTCCTTTACCATAAACCACTGGATTCCCTCCCTCACTTTGTTCCCACCCCATCCTCCCACCCCTCTAGTATCTTCCATTCTGCAGTCATATTTGCGGGATTTTTTTGGTTTTGGTTTAGTTTTGTCAGTTTCTGCATTTTATTTCTCTATATTCCACAGGAGTGAAATCATCCAGTATTTGTCTTTCTCCTTTTGACTTACCTCACTTAGCATAATCCCCTCCAGTTCCAACCATGCTGTCACGAATGGCAAGAGTTCATCTTTTTTTTACAGCTGACTAGTACTCCATCACATATATATATTGCTGGCCCTTAATCGGTTATTGTAAACAGTGTTGCGTAGCTCCCGGCAAGTTGCCTCACAATCTTCACGTAGATACCTAGGAGTTGAATTGCTGCTGAGATTCTGTCTTCTAAGACAAGTACGATGCCTGTCCCACCAGTTCTTAGGACAGCTGTGAGGACCACACATGAGCAGACACTCCGAAATTTACTGAGATGCCACCTCTTTGCTAGGCAGGTCGTAGCGCTGCCGACGTACTCAGGAAGATAAAGAGTTCACCAAGCATCAACCATGCACAAGCCATGCACAGGTCTCCTTCAAACCCTCTAACAAACCTGTTTTACAGACAAGGGAGCTGAGGCCTGAGAGGTTACGTTACTCAAGTTATCTTAAGCCAGGGCCGCTCAGCAGTTCAGTGTTAGGACTCAATTCTCTAGCTCCCAGGTTCTCGCCAATCCCGCGAGGCTGTAAGATGTCCACGAAATCATATGAAAAGACTTCTCACTTGTGTCGGTATCACAAGTTTTACCAGAACCTCTCACAGTTCTCCTTTAATGCTTACACTCTTCAGGGTGTGTTTTAATCATCACCAATATCCCCCTTCTACAGATGAGGAAACTGAGGCTCAGGCAGTGCAGTGACTTGCGTGGGGTCACTGAGGCCAACAAGAGCAGAAGTGGAGGGCACCCCTGCCACTTTCGCAGGCTAATATGGTTTGGTTTTCCTGGATTGTTGGTTTTGCCACAACTCAGCCCTCTGAAGGAAGGATCAGAAGTCCAGGAAAAATGGAAAACCACAAAGGTCATCTCGGGTCAGAGTAGAAGCAGCAGTGAGGAAGTAGCCCTGGTAGATTTACATGCAGAGATTGCCCAATCCCCTGGTGCTAAGAGGAAGCTGAGGACATGCTGGTGCTCGGGGTACTGTCCTCCTCAGGTCCCTAAGATAAAATTCTGCCATGACCCCCACTACCTTTGAGCCATGCCTGCCCTACCCCTGGCTCCAGGACAAAAGGGATGGAAGCCAAAAACTGCTTTTACCCTTCTTCCCAACACACACCTAAAAGAAATCTCTGGCCCTTTTTATCAATGTTTATTCAGTGTTTATTTTTTTAAAAAGATTTTATTTATTTATGCACACAAGAACTGGGGTGTAGGCCAGAGATATGCGGGAAGAGAGGATTCACCAGAGACAGAGTGGGGAACAAAACAGGCAGATCTACCGAAATACATTGCTGAGGGGAACAGCAGGCAAGACAGGTGAGGTCTGCAGTGCCATGTGGGCCACCTCCCTGGGCAGGGATCTAACTCATACCAGAGTGGCCAGCAATAGCTTGATAGCACTGAGACTTTTAACCCCTGTGCCACCAGAGAGGCGCTTATACAGTGTTTAAAAGGCACCTGGCCTAGGAAGCAGGGCTGTGTCCAAATGGGTAAAACACAGAGACCTCATTTCGTGGAGGATCCACCTGGAACCTCAGGACTGGCTGCCCAGCCTCTGGGTGCCTGGGTCTTCTGATGGGGGTGATAAAAATTCAAGACAAAACTCAATTAACACAGAGAAGGGCCAGTGGAGGGAGCTTGCATGTCTTTTCTCCAGGAGGGGCACCGTGACTCAAAGGCTTGCCCTCTCCCTCTGCCCTTTCTCCACCTCCCTCCTGTGAACAAATATCCAGACCCTTTGTTCTCTTCCTCCAGGCCAGTGAGTTACTTCCTAGCTCCTTAGTGACCCTCATCTTCAAAAAGGACACCACGGCACCCATTGGACAGGTTGGAAAAAGTACCCAGCACAGGGGATGGGACGTGACAGGTACCCAGTTAATGGCAGCCATTATTCTAACTACCTAGAGCCAGGAATTCAGCCAGGTCTGACCCCCTTGAGCCCACATCCGAAGACCACCCTAACTGAGCCCTTCGATCCCACAATAAGTTCCTGTGCCCAAGACCCAGAGATATTCCCAGGGAAGCCGCCACAGTGGGCACTGTCCAGGGCACTTGCTCTCTCTTTACCCCGACGGCAGGACCAGGAGCAGGGGGCTCTAGGGTTCAGCAGGGAATAGGGTTGCCCAGTTGGGATCCACTTCTTCACTCTCCAAGCCAAGTCAGCCCTTAGCAGGGCACGGTAGCAGCTGCCAGTCCACAGCTAGAGCAGTCCTGTCCAACAAAAGTGTAAAGCCAGCCCCTTAAGGAATTTTCTATTTTCTATTGGCCACATAACAATACAATGTCAATGATACATATTTAGCCAAATGTATCCAAAATACCTGCATGCAATATACAAAATCAACAGGAAAAAAGATGAGATATTTTACATTCTTTCATTCATATTCTCTTCTAAATCTGAGTGTATTTTTAGAGTTAGTCACATCCCAATCCACACCAGTGAATTGGGGCTCAACAGTCACATTGGCTAAAGGCTGCCAAACAGGAAAGAAGGACAAGAGGAGACAGAATGTGCCCATTATCAGCAAGATCCATTGGACAGTGTGGCCACTCATCCTCTTTATGAAATCCTGGGAGTTGCTGGTCCTGGAGGGGTGGGGAGTGGCATGGCTGGGGCTGCTCTTTCAGAATTACCAAGGGGGCTGGTTTCTCTGACAGCTGGGGGCTGACAGGAAATACCCAGTTGTCTGGCTGTGAAAAGGTTTTCCCCTCCTCCTTCCTCAGGCTTGGGCAGGACTGGGGGGTTTCCATGACACCTGCAGAACCCACAGCACCATCCCCCAGGGAGTGAGCCAACACCCAGATCACAGAAGAGAAAAATCCAGCCTGGGGTTGGGGGGAAGACAGAGATAAGCGCTGACCCTCCGCAGGGCTTCGGGCAGGCTCAAAGCTGACAACCCCGAAGAACACCAAGTTACCAAGGGCAAAGGGAAGGTCTGTCAGCTCCCAAAGATGGTGCTCCCTGCAGAGCGATGGTCAAGAGAGAAGAGACACAGAAATAACCAAAATGTCCAGCCCCCACGCAGGTTGGATCAACCTGGCTGCATCCACACAACCGAATACCAGGCAGTCCTTAAAAGCTCAACAAAAAACGTGGTTTTTCTAATAAAAGGTATGCCTTGGGGCCTCCCCTGTGGCGCAGTGGTTGAGCACTGGGCTGCGACGCTGCCCACAGCTTCTGCAGCACCGGTTCGATCCCCGGCCTCCAGCGAGGTTCCTACATAGCGCGCAGACCTCTCCTGGCTCGCTCGCTGCTCCCCTCAGCAGTGTGTTTCGTCAGTCTGCCTGTTCTGTTCTGTTTCCCGCTCTCGCTCTGTTGAATTCTCTCACCCTCCCGCGCTTCTGATTATACCCAGTGCTTGTATAAATAAATAAATCTTTTTTTAAAAAAAAAAAAGTATGCTTTGTTAGACAATGACACTAAGCTAGACTTTTTACCTACACTACCTCTTCATTACTACAGTAAAGTCATGAGTTAAGATATACCCAAGCTACCAGAGGGAGAGCAAGTCTCCCCAAAGTCAAATGAACTTGTCCGAGATGGCCACTGTGTTTATGGGGACTAGCTCTGTTGTAATGCTTTGCATAAACTGAATTTCATATAACACAGCAACCCAATTAAGTGAGGTACTATTATCACCCCCATTTTACTGATAAGCAACTGAATCACAGGCAGGTTAGTAACTTGCCCGAGATCATACAGATAGGGTGTGGCTGGGATGCAAACCCAGGCTCTCTCCCTTCCAGAGAATTCAGCCTCCATGCCATATTGCCTCACTGAACAATAATAAAGCTCTGCTACCTGAACCTGAGTGAATCACCGAGCTGAGGTGGAGACTGCTGGCACCTTCTTGGATGACAAGCCAATCCCTCCTAGATGACCAAAGGCAGTGCAAGGGAGAGGGGAGGGGCAGACTTATCAGAAGGACAGGGTTCTCCGGCAGCAAGTGGGGTGTTTAGTGGAGCTCACTTGATCCCTGAGGGTAAAAGAGCACCTGGAGCAGAGAGGTCAGAGCTGCTGAAGCTCCCCTCCGGGTAGTTCCCAGAGGACACGAATAGACCAGTCCACAGAGGAGTGTTCTGGCATAGTGGCCACAGGCAGCAGGGGCCGGCCCAAGGCTCCCATTCCATCCCCTCTTGGCAAGAGTTTCTTGAGGACAGCACTGAGTGGAAAGACATCATTCTTCCCTTTGTGACCCATAAAGGCATTTCCCTGGTTTTACAGGACAGAGCCCTCTGACACGCCTACTGTGGTGGAAAGTGGGCTATAGCTGGGTCTCCCAACGATGCCCCTTTTATGCATGGGAACACTGAGGTGCCTGGAAGCATGAGTCAAGCTGATCTGTTTTGTGCTGCTGGGAAGGGCTCTGGTACAGGGCCACATTAAGCCTACTCCTGGCACTAAAATGGTCATTTCCCACACCTCGGAGGGAGAAGAGCACAATTAATGAGATTTTGAGCAATTCCTGTACAGATGCCGACTCCAGTGTGCTCAGGCAAAGCCACAGAAGGCCAGAGGCCCTTTCCAGGACCAGCTCAAGGAGAGGATCCCTACAGAACGCTTTCTTTCTGAGACCTTGAGATAGGGGTGCTTCTGCATATCTGGAACCCAGAGGAAAGTCAGAATGCCCAACCTCCCCCCTGCCCAGGCAGGACATGTCCTCACTCAGTGCCCAGCCCGAAAGCAGGCCCTGTGTCCTGCCAGTCACCTCAGACCATCTTCCCCCAGAGACCACCAAGCCTCTAGCCAATCCCCTCCTCACGACACAGCTCACTTTCCATCCTGTCCCCACCCAACTCACTCAACAAACATTACTGGGTCAGATGCTGCTGGAGGCTCTAGGGAGGTAAAGATGGACTTTGCCCTGGAAGCACTTGCAGACCAGTAACTTTTAAAAGCAGTGATAGAGTTGGGTGAACACAGCCTAGCTGAGCCACAGTCTGGGTGAGGTTTCTGGATCCCAGCAGGGGCCTCACAGCTAAGTCACTTAGATCTCAGAGAGGTCATGCTGGGCCTGACAGGATCGTCTAAACTCCCTTCCATGTCTTCTATGAAACAATGGCCAGCATCTCTAAGCCTCCCCAAGGCCGACCACAATACCTTCTCTAGAGTAAGCAATCCACAAATACTGGATGCTTGTGCTGCTATCCCCAGAGTTCAGACAGAAACAAGAGCGCATTCCACCTGCCTAATCCAAATCTTAGCTTCTGGGTTTTGCTCTATTTGGAATGCATCCATCAAGACTGGCCAGACAATGCCCATGGTAACAAACAACCTCAAATCTTAGTGGTTTAAATAACAAAGGTTATTCTCATCCATGTTGTATGTCCAAGCACATGGGCCAGGAGTTCTACCCTGGGCCTCCTCACTCCAGGACAGACTGGTGGTGCCTGCACCATCTACAGGCAAGGAAGGTTGCATAGGAAGTGGGAAGGAATGTGGGGAGTTGCACCTGAGCTCTCAGAGGTTTCCATTCACAGTGCCACGTTGCTTCCTCTCACAGTTCACTGGTGACACAAGTCAAATGTCCACCTAACTCAAAGAATATAGGAAAAACAACAATTCCACATGCTCAGTAGGAGAACCAGAAAAAGATGTGAACTGCACCAAAGACCACAAGCAGGGTTTGAGCAGAAGTTAACAATATCAAGCTGAATGAAAAACTGAATACTGTTTCCTTATTCTCTTTAGATCAGAGTTTTTCAACCTCCCACCATGGACATTTGGGGTGGATAATCATTTGTTGGGGGACTCTCCTGGGCATTACAGGATGTTTAGCAGCATCCTGGCCTCTACCCACAAGATGCCAGCAGCAAACCCCAGCATTCCCTCCTCAATCAGAGCAACCAAAAATGTTTCCAGACACTGATAGATGTCTCCTGGGGGTCAGTTAAGAACCTTTGCTTTAGACTCAGAAGTATCACCTCTTTTCAAGAGAAAATCATAACAGAATCCTCTTCACTCAAAACATCCTACACGAAACTTGCAAAAGAGACAGTTTTCTCATTCATAACATAGAAATAATAATCATACCCCTCGAAGCGTGATAAGGATTGAACCAGCAAATATCGATAAAGCACCCAGCACAGGGCTTGGCACATGTAAGGGAGAGCTGAGGAGGGCACTGCCCACAAGTAACAAGGCCTCATTGTGCTACTACTGCCAGCAGCTGTGGCTAGCATTGCCCTGCCCACCAAGACCTGGGGATGGTGGAGCCACTCTCTGGGCCCAAGGTCATCCCTGCCCATGGCAGGGGTCCAAGCCTGGGAGACTGCTGCTGCCATTTGCATTCCAGTCCCCAACATCTTAAGTCAAACAACATCTGTGTCATGATTATGCAGATGGTTGAGGTAGAACGTGCTGACACTGGGCAAGCAAAGGTGATAAATAAGCAGCTGCCCAATGGCTTACAATGCGAGCCGCCCTGCCCCTCCCAGTGTCCACGCCCCTGGCCCCTGGGAAAGTCAAGCCTTTTCACCCAGGACTGGAAGAGAAGGTAGAAGGAGTTGATTTTAAATTGCACAAGGAAAAGGAAGGGAATGTGGAGGGTAAATGTCAGGTTTTAAGCGTCAAGTCTATATGGGTATCTCACTGGGATCACAAGGCTCTCAGAACCAGCAGAGGGACGTGTCACTGGCATCAAGCCCACCCTCCTCCACCTGACAGGCAGCACCTGATCTCGCAGGACCCCTGCTGGGTGCCAGCCCTAGAACAGACCACACAGAAAGGATCTAATGGGTGCACCGCTCTCTCCTGGGACTGGTTAGGAGCACCATCTCTGGAGTCTGCAGACATGGTCTGAAATTCCAGCCCTGCCAGTTGCTCACCATTTGGCTTTGAGAAGGTCCTCAGCTTCCACATCTTCAGGTCCCTCGCCTACAGCTGTGCAGTCCCAGGCCTGCACTAAGGTGCCTGCCAGTCCAGGCAGCAGGCAGGGTGACTCGGGTCCAGTCCTACAGTCCTCACAAGACCCAGCACCCTGACCTGGTCCACCCCAAGGGACACCTCTAAACTGCATGAAATTTACACACATATACCCCATGCCCCGCCCCACAGACCCAGCCTCAACTCCTCCACCTCAAAAGAGGGATGATCATCTTCACAATCATGAGGCAGATCCATGTACACAAAGCGTTTAGGGGGGCCTGGCACAGAGACAGTGTTCAGTGACCTTTGATCTCAGTGTTGAAAATCACGATAGCCACCAGTGATGATGACAACTTCATTTATTGCCTTGGTCAATGTCCTGCCTCCCCAGCAACCGGAACAAACCTAAACGCTGCCTGCGGGGCTGCACTGAGGAGGGCTAAATGATATGACACATGAGAGTAGCTGAGCCTAACAGGAAGGGCTCACTCCAGGGCAGTAGTTACTGCTACTTGCCTTTGCTCTGAATTCTACATCCTGGAGCTCACAGGATCTTAGCACAATGCCTGGCACATAGGAAGGGCTCAAAAAACGACAGCCACTATTATTACATAACTTGCGTATCCTTTGATCCAAATTCTGTGTCCTGGAGGTTCACAAAACTGTGATCTCTTCCCTCCTGACAAGACTGTGCCAGGGATTTACTGAACGTTTGTGAAGATGCTGGTGCCAGGCCTGGCAGGGTCAGGATCAAGCCCTCCTTTGGCCTCCTCATAGCAGGTGGCCTCCAGATGCCCTAGGGCAATGAGACACCATCCTCCCGCTACAGCCCCCTCACTATTCCTCATACCTCCGGACCCTGGTCACCCACTAACATCCCTTCCAGAATGTAGCCCCCAGTTCTCCTAAATTTTCAGTTGCTGCAACATTACTTCTAGAACTTTAATTTTTTTTTAAACAATGGTTTCTAGCTAAACCAAGTAAGTTCAAAAGAAAGTATGGTACCCAGAACATCCAAAAGAGACCTGGCTGTGTAGAGCCCCCATGACAGCCCCCATGACGGCTGAGCTCCAGACAGACTGGTGTGGCCCGAGCTGCATTTGCTCTGCAGACGGTCACGCCTTTCCTCAGGAGGACAACCCTGAAATCTGAGTCTTGTCCACACCGTCAAAACCTGCACTTGTCTAGTCATACGCTTGTACAGAAGCCAATGACTGGGGAACCTTGGGGACGTACCTCTCCCGCCGCCTCTTTTGCCACCTTAGATCACCAGGGCCACTCTGCACCTTATGCTAAAAGGCAGGCTTCCAGGGTGTCACTTCTCAGCACCTTCTGAACAGATATGAAGCTTTACACCCATTGCAAGACAGGAAATCTCCTTATATGGTGGACGCGCCGACCGAATACTCTAGGTCCATTGGTCAACCATCCTGGCTCAGTTCACCCAGTGTGGGCCTTCGGGAGACATGCCTTTCCCAAGTACTGCTGTGATGCAGGATGGGAAAGGCCAAACTTGCCTTCCCCAGCGTGACACATCCACCAGCAAGATGAGGACAAAGGGAATTTCTGCCCCTTCATCTCCCCAGTCCTCCCAGCAGACCCCCCAGTAACAGGTAACTAAAATGAGCTACACACTTGCCACACTGTCACATCCCCTTTGCCACCCTGTCTAAAGAGAAAGACTCACGAGATCCCTTCGTTGTCAAATTTCAGGGGTCCCCTCTGCTTGGAGGGTGATCGATGTTGACTCTGAAGCCACACTGTCTCCCCTTACAGCAACTCTCCGTGAGGATCTCCACACACACATATCCGCATACCTTTGCTCAGCGGAGCCCAAGAAGAAACACCCCAGCCCTCCACCAAGCACCCTGCTCAGAGGTCACAGGCACTCCCCACCAGGCAGTCAGCGACCTACCCGAACAGGAAAGGTCAGCCTGTCATGTCTCATTCTGAAAAAAGAACGTGGCCATCACCTTCAGACTGGGCTCCATACCTGCTCACAAAACAGCAGGATGGTAATGCTTTCTGAAACCAGACAATGGTTTCTGGAATTCACTTTTTCCTAACTTCTTAAGGTTGAGGCAACTTTTGCCTCCCTTTAGTCTTCAGGACTCCTTCAACTGACCACTAACCATGGCAACGACCAGGTTCCCCCAAGCCCAGGGAAGTTAGTCCCGGGGAAGAGCTGGCACAGGAACTTGAAAGCAGTCAGGTGCTCTCTGTCCTCTCACCCTTGGCTGGGTTGCCCTTGCTGCCCAGGGGCCTAACAGGAAGAGGCCACATGAGCAGTAGCCCTGCTTCCCTGGGCCTCCTGTGCTCCTACTGCATCACCTGGGCAGAGCAGCAGGCCCATCATGCCCGTCCCTCTCACTCTGAACACAAGAGCTCTTTTGATGCCCTTAGCATTTTTTTGAGGCTAACACTCCTGACTCTATTCTAATAGGTTGGTGCTACTTTCATATTCACTCAGGGTCACTTACCTTCCACCAACCATATTTTTGTGTATGTTGTTCTCTAAGACCTGAACTCAGATCTACAGGTTTCCTCTGCAGCCACACTCATTCATTTCTTTAACTGCCTCAGGCAGTCCCTTCATCATGAACATTCCCAACTATGCTTAAAGTTCCTCTAAGTCTCTATCAAGGCCAGTGAGTCTCCATCTGTCCACACAACAGAATCACCTGGGGAGCTTTTACAGCTCCTGAAATCCAGGCACCACCCCCCAGATTGAACTGGGCTTCTCTGGGATGGGGTCCAGCCCTTGAAATCTCCAGCAGATCTACAGGTGACTGATGGGTAGCCAGGGCTGGGACCCAAGACCTACACCCTGAGCTCAGACACTGGTTGGACAGGGATCACCTGGGGCATGCAAAGGTCCTTTTGGGCTGGGTTAGCAGGTCCCACCTGGGCTTTTGTCCCCATAGAGGTCCTCAGGTGATCCTGGGAACAACTAACATTTGGGAACCACTGGACTGTCTGAAAAACAGAACAGCAGGCACAGCTTACAAAGGGATTCAGCCAGTTGGACTTTCTCCTTGAAAATTTCTGGGCTTCTTCCCACAACAGAATCATCACATCAAGCTGCATATAAGAAGAGCCAGTCGGGGAACATACACAAGGGCAAAGTACTACTCTGCTGGGGGGGAGAACAGCAGTCTCGTGGGCCCACACTCCCCATCTTTGCAGCAAAACCTGTATGAACCTGTTTCCCCATTCCAGAAAGAAACTGCCACCAGACAGTCTTGTGTGTGTGTGTGTGTGTGTGTGTAGCACACACATCAATTCTGCTACTTTCAACTCTGCGACTTCCCAGAAAAATGCATTTCACCTCTCAATCACCTGCTGAGCTTCCTGGTGGCAGGCGCCTTGCTCCAGCCAAGCACGGTTTTTCAAAATGTTCGTTTTTCAATTTAGTGTATGCCATGAGTGCTATTTTCTAATATTCTTTTCTTCAATCTACTCACTCTTTTAAAAAAGAAACGTTCTATCATTATCATAAAGGAGCTACCATTACCTGTTTCAGAAAGATTATGAAAACAAGTATAACTGAAACAAAGCGGTGTTTTAAAATCTAGCAGACCCTGGTATCTGCAGGCTGGGATCCCAAGGCTATTTCCTTCCCGTCTCCTCCCCCTCTTTGCTTTTTAAACAGGGAGATGTTGTTCAGGCCTTGTCCTAGAGGACCTTGAGGGACTGGAAGGAGGCTGTAAGGAAATATCTCCTTTGTTACAGGTAATTAGTGCCACATCTGGACATCCCTCAAATTGTCTGGAATGCCCACACTGCACTTTTTCTCAACTGAGTTTTCTAGAAAGGACTGCAATACTGAGGAGTAAAAGATAATGGGATTGCCAATCCAAGGATGCTAAAACAAACCCCATCCACAGGCCTGGGCAGCTCACTCCCTACCCCTTAAGCTGGTTACTTAACCCTCCACCTTCCCCACCCCAACCTGCCCCTTCAGCATCTCTGCAGGGGGCTGATGGTCCTTCAGGCCAGTGGAGATGCTAAGGGGTAGTATGGGATTATGATGTTCCAGCAAGTTTTGGAAAAATGTCCACTGTTCCCATATAAAAATGACAGTGCGAGTGAAAGAGCTGAAGACCAAATATCTATTCCTCTGCTGACCTCCAGGAGCAGCCCCGCACCCCCTTCTCCCATGGGGAGGGAGGAAAAGACCACTTACTGCTAACCACCCCCACCCTCCCCACCCTCCCCACCCCCAGAAAAAAACAGATCAGTTAGGATCGGATGCTTCCTGTTTACATAAAAATGAAAACAAACACAGACTTTTAAAACTCTCTGAACAGAAGCTGAACTTGAGGGCAGGCCTGGGTGTCCATGTCCGGAGTTCTAACCCTGCCTGCCCACATGGTCACCTTTGGAAGACGACGTGGCATAAGGCTATGAGGCCCAATGACACTCACGTTCCCAACCCCACTGTATCCCTCCAAGGCATTTTTCATCTTCATGCCATCGTAGAGGCTAAGAGAAGGAAAAGCCACCGAAGTTGGGCTGGGGTTGAGAGTCCTGAGGGCCACTGACTCATCTGAAATGGTATGAAGGGCATTAGCCTGAGGTCCCCCAGGCCTTGGTCACTGATTACCACAACACCTATAGGTTCCCCAAGCAGCTCTCACTCTCAGCCACAGGCCCAGTGAGGCAGTACCCATGGCACACCCGGGCCTCCCCTCTGTCCAAGGAGAGGGAGGAAAGAGGACCAAGAAATCTGACTGTGACAGACTTCAGACTTAAAATCAGGCAGAGTCAGACACAAGGGAGGACAACAGGAAGACAGCAAATGATTTTTTTTTTTTTCCAGTTAACCTATGGGTTTCAGAGTTTCTAATGTTAGGGAGGAAATGGGGGTCCATTAACTAGTAATATCTTCCACTCACCCTTCTCCATCTTATTCAAAATAATTGGAAACAAAAGCATCATGGCTGTCCCTTTCCATTCACATTCAGGTGGTTAGAGATGAAACATCCCCTCAGGCAAACATAATATCCCACCCCGGCCTCAGTCTCCCAGTTAGTCTGAGACCAGCCCACACTTCAGTTAACTGAAGGACAGGCCAACCCTGGGAATGTGGCCAAAGTGGATTCAAAATGCCACAAAATGCTGCCTGACCACTGGCCCATGAGATCCTACTAGCACAGTCTGGGACTCCTCACAGGCAGGGGCAGAGCCCAGAAGGATCCAGAAGCATCTATATCTGCCTACCCAAGACCCACCCATCAACTAGGCAACTAGGCATATGGGCAAGGGCATCCCATCCCCAAAAGGGCATATTTTCCAAACTGTTCCCTCTGGGCTTCCAGGCTATACTAGAAAACAAATTTACCAACTACAACAGACAAATATAATCCCATGTTCACAAAAAAAAAAAAAAAAAAAGATTCTTTGCTTTGGAGAAAAAGTCTGCTCTTGCTCAGTGACAGTTTCAAGGAAACTGAACCTACTATAAACCCACCATCAAGTCAGGTTCCTGGGGACTGCATGACCAACAAGGCAATGAACCCTCTGTGAGAACTGGTCCTATTCTGAAATCAGTAACTAAAATACCCACTTGACAGTCTTGGTCACCCAGAGGAGTCAGTCTCACTGGACAACATTGTTCCCAGGATTTAAGAGCTGAAAGGGGTGTTAGAACCTATGGCCAAGCCTCCAGCTGCTGCCCATCCCTATCCTTGCGGGCAAACGAGGGGGCTGTGTCCAAGGGAGACCCAGGAATTAGACCTGAGTCATCACAGAGACGGCCGGAGGCACCACACCCCCACTCCTGGTCTGGTTATCTTCCCCCACCCTATGTGAGGGGTCCCTTGCATGTGTGTCTCTCACAGCCACACGGAGACAACACATACATAAATCGAGACACTAGGCAATGCCAGGGGGGTGAGAGATGAGCTGTAGAAATAGGGGGAAGGGCCTCTAAGGAAAAGGACTGCTCCTGAATACATCCCAGATCCCCTCTGCCTCTAAATTACACTTTTTTTGCAAAAGCCTACCAGAGCCTGCCAGCTAAGACCAACTCCCAACAGACACCTTCTCCAAAACCAAGCGCAAGTTTTCCAACTGCTTTCCCAGCCCAACAGATAAAGGCAACAGCCAGAAACAACCCCCAGCCTCCAGCTATGAGCCACTCGGCACACGCGAGGCCTCGCCCAGAGGAAGCCCTCCCTCTCTCCCCACCGGCTCCCGTACAGGCTTACCACCCGGCTCGCCCAGCTCCTGGCTCCGGCCGCCTGGGAGCCTCACTGCCCCGCAGCCCTCTGCTGTCTGTCTGGCCGCAGAACCAGAGCACAATCACCTGGAGCACCTGCTCCTGGGCTGGACCCAGGGACACTGCCAGGGCCGCCTCCCTGGCGCGGGGAGCCACCCAGCAGGCCACACTGAGTCAGCGGCCAGGGTCCAAAATCGGCTTCCTGGAGGACTTGGGAGGGACGCTGCCCAAAGGTGCTCTCAGAGAGGGGGCCTCCATGATGAGGACATCAACAAGGAGAGAGCCGCGAGCCCGATCAGGAAACTGCTCCATCAAGATTTTTTATAAATAGGTCAAATGCCAGAAATCTCCTTCCTGCTCCTTCCTGCTTTTAAATGTAATTTAGAAGACCTGTTGATTCTTGTCTCCGGAATCCAAAATATCAGTCCCTCCACTGATCTCTAAGAAAACACTACCCCTGTAAAGTTCAGGCAGGGTGGAATAGCCGCAAGTCAGGGGCCGTATCCGGGTCCAAGTAAGGCAATGGCCAGGCATGTGACCCCCAGGCACATATAATCCACCCCTTTCACTTGCTTTTTAATACCTGGGAAAATGCATTCTAGTTAACCTCACTCAGAGGTTAGTGTCCAAGTTACTGCCACCTGCTGTTGCCTTCCCTTCTTCCCTTGTGACAGGCTCACAGTGCTCAACTGCTAGACAAAACGTGCTTCCTCCATCTCAGCACGGCACCCTCCCCAGGCACAGTCAACCTACATCTCTAAGCTTGTCCCCAACTAGTTCAGTCTCAAATTTTAAACACATCTTTATTGAAGGGCCACTTGTTCCTGGAAGCTCTGTGTACATTTCCCTGCTGTCAGGCAGAGGAGGGGGGTAAAGGAGTCCTGCTTCCAGTCCCCACCAGCCCCAACATTTCTGGGCCTCTGCTCCAAACTCTGGCAGACATCAAAGGCCACCGTTGCTGGAGGACACCTGGAGGGGTGGGGACAAAACCAAACCACCTCAGGAGCCCCAAGTTCTTTTCTGGCAAGGCAGAGGAAGAGGCAGGGAGAACCTAGATAATAGCTCCGCACCATAAAAGGGGAGCCTCAGATGCCCCAAATTAAAGGGAGCAAACGAACAGCCAAACAAACATCTTGGCTGAAGCAGGGGCTGTTTTGCTGTTTAACTTTCCCAGCAGCAGGCAAAAGTCTCCAACCCTGCTGCTGAATATAACCATGCAACTTAGAAACCTCTGACGATCGCATTATTTCCTATCCAGTGCCCCTCCCTCACCACCCTACCCTGTAATTACTGAGAGTTTAGGGTTGGGATTTTTTTATGATGCTGCTCTTTAAGCATGTGACAACACAGAACGAAGGGTTATTTAAATCTGAGCTACAGGGGGAAAAAAATTAACACTGTTAAAAGGGCAAATTAAGAACACATTTCCCTGGGTTTTAGGTAATTCAAGGTCACTTGCAATAAACAAGACAAATCTGAATCATCTGGCCAACGTGGGGATCCACCACCTCAAAGGGTTCAAGAAGCCATAGCACTATATAGAGCTGATCATTAATGTCTTTGATTTAGAAAACCTATCACATAAAGGAATTCAAGTGCATGATTTCCTGTTTAATTGTCCAAGGGCTTTATTTGTCCTCTAATGCACATACCCCAACCCTTCTGAACAAGCACATATTAAGGGTCTCTAAGATCTGAAAGATGTGGCGCCAGTCCCAGCTTCACCATTCACTGACTGTGATCCTGAGCATGTCACTTGGCCACCCAGAGCCTTGATTATTTATAAAAAAGGGACAATGGTCCCTGTTAGTTCTTGGGATTTCAAGAGGATCAAAAAAGATTAGCACTGTCACGTGCATCACACACAGTGAATGCTCAGTAAACGTTAACCATAATCAGATTGGTGAAGAAACTCACATTGCTTAGGGAAAAGTTGTAAGTCATAGCAACGATACTTTCTAAGAAGTGGCTTATATTAAATCAGATAATGCCCATTCCTCTTCCTACATGGAATATATTTTTCAGCTAAGACAAGAAGCAGGGCTGGGAATGCCAAGTACTAAGTGAATAATGCCATTTCATAAGCATCTACCACATGCCAGGAATGTAACCCCATTTTCCCAAATCCTCATGATCCTACACAGCAAGTACTATTAGCCCCACTTTACAGGTGGAGAACCTAGGCTTAAAATGTCTCAGTGTGCATGAGTTTGATCCCTGGCCAGGGAGCTACCCACATGGTACAGCAGACCTCTCCTGTCTCGCCTGCTGCTCCCCTCAGCAGTGTATTTAAAAAAAAAAAAAAAGTCTCAGTGCTCCCGACTGCACGCTAGGCTCCATGCAGATAAGTGACAGATCAGGTTCCCACCAGGTGTGCCTGGAGCATGCTGCCTGACTTCTGGGGCCTTCTGTCTAGCTCTGTTCAACTAGCAAATAGCACATATAGGCACAGAATGCTCAGAGAGACCATAGGACTAGCCTCACCCAACCCCTGATTTAGGAGTGTTAGAATTTGGGCCCAAGGGAAGGGAAGCAGCTTGTCCAAGGTCACATGACAGGTCAGAAGAGGGCTGGTATTTGGCTCAGGTCAACTGACTCTGGAAAAGAGACTTGCCAGTGGATGCCTGGCAATTCCCAGAGGAGGAGCTAGCACTTGGGACAAGCAGGTGTAGCTCTGGACAGATGTCAGAGCAATGCAGAGGGAGCTAGGCAGACCCCTTCCCTCCCCAGTCTGACAGGAAAGCAAAGTCGGTCTGATGGGTGCAGCAGGGCTGGCGGTGTGTTCAGCTTTGTTCACCTCTGAGCCACAGCCTCTAGATTATCAGTGTTTAAAATTACCTCCCTCGATGCTTCATGAATTTCTATTTTGAGGCCACCCACTCTTCGCTATTGCATGCACCCTCCTCGAATCGGCTCTCCTCCCCACTCGCAACTCATCTGCCTGTCGGGACCGTCTGTCTCCAGAGACAGAGTTTCATCAGGTGGCTGACCTCCGTAAATAATTAAGGGATGATCCCATCGCCTGGGTGAGGCCTATTGAGAGAAGGGCGGCTTGTTAAATGAGACATGGGAGGAGGCACTGCTCACAGCCTAACAACTGCTTCCTCAACAGATGGCGAGCAGAGTGTATCAGGAACGCAGCCCACAGAGCCAGCCTGCGAGGGGAAAAACAAGGCCTCTGTGGAGCACGCCGGCTCCAGCGACAGCGCGCATGCACCCGCAGCCCCACTCCCCGAAGGGACCTGTGCCACCTGGGCAAGCCCCCACCGTAGAGTTGTTTCCTGACCTCGGAGAGGATCTGCCTTCTGTCTTTTTCATTTGGAAGAAAACACCAACTAGGAAGGAAAATGCCCCTAAGTACCAGTGTTTTTGGGTAGAAGAGAATGTCATAAAGTAAGAAATGCCAGCTTCCTCGCCATCCCTGAAAGTTAAGTCCCATTAGCAGGCCAGCCGTGCACACTCCAGCCAGTGAGCAGCTAAGGAGCTCTGGAGTGCGACTGCGTGTCTGCACAGAGATGTAAGTGCATACACATAAACTTTAGAAAATAGGAACATGACATATAATCGTGCTGAATCTGATTTTTTATATTCAACAGATAGAAAGCTCCTCAAGACAGCCCACAAATCTACCTTGACATCTTGTCCATTTTACGGCCATCAAGTTGACAGACGATTGGGTTTTCCACTTACGACTGAACACTGAGGCATCTTTAACCTTTGATATGTCTATAAACAACACTACAATGACAAGCCTCACACCTATACCTCTAGGTGTACAGGCTACGGTTTCTACAGGTGTCAGATCTCCCAGAGTTGGATTGCTGAATCCTAAGGAACATGTTTTCAGTGTGAATAAGTACTTTCAAGTACCGTCCAAAAACGTATGCCAACGTGCACACCCTGCTTATGTCTGAGAGTTGCAAATTACTCCCTACACCATAGGAAAAAGGGCCAGGACACACCAGAAAGACCCCCGAGTTCCTGCTGCCTATGTTCTACCACCTCCATCTCACCCTTTCAATCAGTGCTGCTTTCACTTCATCTTCTTCAGACACTGGATTCCCACCAAGAACCTGGACTGCTCTGGTTGAAATGTTTGAAAGCCACCGAATGCACACTAAGGTCCCTTTAACAGGAGGGAGGATAGAAGTTATTTCCACATAAAACTCCCAGCAATTTCACAGCAAAATGCTATTTTCCAATGATAAATAAACTAGTCTATCATAGTCTTTGACAGGGAGCTTCAACAAAACCACCTAAAAGACAACTCATAATTGCTAACATTAGTGCAGCCTTTCTGTATGCAGTGTGCTTAACACTTGACAAGGATAATCCCACTTAATGCTCTCAACAGTCCATTTAACTGATGCAGAAACTGAGAGAAATGCTTTTTGTAAGGTCCCTCCAGTGTGCTGATAAGAGGTGGTCGCCGTGTGGCCCGAGACAACCAATGCTGTGTTCACTCACGAGCTCAGCACTTCGCCATCCTCCGATAGCAAGGCTGACCACACAGACACAGAAATGTAAAGAGGCTTCCAGATCTCGGCCTACTGGCCTCTTTGAACCAGCATTATTTGACAAGCTTTTGGATCATCCCCCTTTGCCTAGACTGGGGAACCCTGTCCCTAGGAGAAGGTGTCTGCAACTCCTGATCTCAGACACTTGCCCCCACCAAGAAAAAGGCCATCATTCCTATTGCTAATGCTTCATGACCCCCTCCTGGGCAGTCTGCCCTCCCATTTCATAGTCACATGCCTGAAGGAGGGGGAAGTAAAGAAACCAGTGGCAGAGATTTCTATGATATATTGAGTATAAAAAACCAGGAAGGAGACTCACTGGTAGCACAGCAAGTTGAGCGCAGCGCTGTGAAGCTGTCCGCAGCCTCTGCAGCACAGGTTCAATTCCCGGCTGGCCAGGGAGATTCCCACACGGTGCAGCAGACCTCTCCTGACTCTCCCACTGCTCCCCTCAGCAGTGTATTTCAATCCTTCTGCCTGTTCTGCTCCACTCTCTGTCTCTGGTGAATCCTCTCACCCTCCCACGCATCTGGCCTGTACTCCAGCTCTTGTATAAAAATAAATAAATCTTAGGGGGAAAAAAAAGTTTGTTTAAAAAAAAACCAAAAACCCAGGGAGCCAAGCCCTGATGCTTCCAATTCACTGACTTTTAACCTTGATGCCCACCACCCCACATTTCTACAGTGAGGACCATCCACATGCAAAACAGGAAAAGAAAGGAAAAAATCGCCAGAACTTTTGCATGTGTGGGTAGAAGAAATAACTATCAAGAATTTTTGTCCAAAAGGATAGGTGTGGGAATGAAGAAAGAAAAAAAGGAAGAGAGAAAAGAAAAAGAGGAAATGAGGAAGAGGCAGAAAAGCAGGACCTGGAAAGTAACGAGAACTGTCTCAAACATAAGTGGCCTGGCCTTGAACCCCCAAGCCAGCCCTCCTACCTAATTTCATCTGCAGAAAGATGAAGAAAAGCAGAAGAACAGATCCAGGCCCCTCATGGGACATTGCATAATCAAAAGAAAAGGAACTTTTCTGCCTGGAATGAAGCTTGCAGCTGAGTTCCCATCAGCACACTTCTCCAGCACCCATGGTGGGTGAGCACCCAACTGGGGTTCCCAGAGACCTGGACCAAGAGCTTTCAGGAAGGAGTGGCATCAGACAGGATGCTGGCTCCAGGAAGGCACGAGCAGAGTGGCACAGGTCATCCATGTGTTAGGGGACCTATGCAGGGGTGCCCTGCTTTGAGTGTTTCCGTGTTGTTCTGGAAATGATTGACAGGCCATGGAAGCTGATGCAATAAGACCTCTTACAGCGTATTTTGATTAGTGTCATTTCCTGGAAGCCAAAAAAATTATTGCAAAAGACTGGAAACACCCTGGATATCCAAGAAAAGGAGATTGGTTTAAAAAGGAAAATAGAATAATGGTGCATCCACACAGGAGAAATGTTACATAGCTATTAAAAAGAACAGAGAGCTCTGTAAGCACTGAAATGAGCCAATCACCTAGATAAAAGCAAAAAAAAAAAAAAAGTACAGAAGAGCATAAATACATGTAAATAGGAGGCAGAACACAGAGTTCTAAGGCAGGAGGAATTTTCTATTTCTTTACCTGAGTAGTGAGCAAACCGGTTTATCATTTTATCATTCTTCAAGCTGGACATATGTTTTGTATATGCTTTTGGATGGATGATATTTCACAATGAAAAAATCATTAAAGGTAGAAACGTGGGTGAGGCTAAGGTGCACATGCACAGAAAATTTCTAAGAGTTTAAAATTGAATGCTTCTGAGCAGAAAAACTGGGAGCCAATGGGGTGAGGCACAAGGAAGGTGTGTTTTGACTCTATATCCTTTTATAGCTTTTCAGTATCTTTTACCACATACATGAATTGCCAATCTTAAAAAAAAAAAAAAAAAGCAGTCACTGGCAATTCTTCAGGGTGTTTTGGCATCGTAGATTGGGAAAGTACCCATGAGGCCAGTTTCCCCATTTTACAGCTGAAGAAGCTGCAGCCCCAAACATCTGAGTGTCCTGTCCAAGGTCACCCAGAGAGAGCAGCAGACTCAAGCCCCAGTGTGCAGACCAGTGTCCTCTGCCCCTGCTCTCTCAGCCAGGGGCTCCCATGCTGCTCAAACCCAAGGACCACCTGTCTGGTCAGGTCCAATCTTCCTGCAGTCCCTTCCCCCACCTCAGTCACAGATGGGGCAGGGGAGGGGCCACAAGCCCCAGGATGGGCACTGGGCACCAAAGTTCGTGCCCCTGGCTCTGGAGCCTCCCATCCCCATGTCCCCTGGGCTGCTGCCACCAGCCTGTGGGCACAGGGGTGGGTGGGTGGGCAGGTGGGCTCTGAGGCTCTCATCTCCCTGCTCAAATGCCCCAGGCACTGTCAGCAGCCTGGCCATCCTGCGTCCTAGAAGGCATCCTCCCAGTACACTGCCGCCCAGCAGACCTGCTTGGGGATTTCCACATGCTGGCCACTTTGCAGTCAAAACCACATCTGGGGGGAAGAAAGCACTTACCCTGATGTCTTCAAGCCAGCAACCAGACACCAGACCCACCCGCTCAACAGCCTGAGCCCAGACCCAAGACAGTGGTTGGGCACCAGGAGCCAAACCAGACTCAGGTTGTAAAATACCACCCTTGTTAGCATGTTTACATTGAAGAAAATCCTTAAGGGCTGTGCAGAAGAATCATAAAACCTCAGAGTCAGGGAGAGTAAAGAAAACTGGTTGGTTTTCCCAGCAGTAAAAATCCACCATGCCTATTTCATTTATTAGAGGCCAGAAACCACTCAGTCCAAATTTTAAAACTTCCCTATTTAACAAATGCTAACCAACCTGAGAGCATACATTCTTTTCAACAAATATCCCACTGTGTGCCATGCAGTGAGAGCAATGAGGAGAGCTGGCTTTAAAAAAAAAAAAAAAAAAAGATTTTATTTTTATGCATACAAGAGCTGGGGTATAGGCCAGGGGTGTAAGGGGTGGTAGCAGGGGTGAGAGGATTCACAGAAATAGAGTAGGGAGCAGAACAGGCGGCCTACCGAAATAACACTGCTGAGGGGAACAGCAGGAGAGACTAGAGAGGTCTGCTTCACCATGTGGGTTGCCCTGGCCAGGGATCAAACTCATGCTGCAGTGGCTGCTGATAATTTCACAGTGCTGAGACTTAAAACCCCTTGTGCCACCAGGAGCTGGCATTTGAAGAACACTTAGTATATATATAAAATACACACCAGGCATGCAACTAAGCTCTTTGCACATAGTATCTCACCCAGTCTCACAGCAGCCCTGGGAAAGAGAGTCTGTTATTATCTCACCTTACGGAAGGGGAAGTCAAGGCTTAGGCATTAAGTAACCTGTCCAAGGTTACAGAGCTGGCAAGTGGCAAATAGGCGTGTCTGGGTCCCAAGCCCACTCCCAACCAATGAGCACAACACAGCCCTGTCTATGGGAGCTCTCCCTCCAAAGGGTCCTCTAAATCCACTCTGCCTGAAGAGGGCCAGAAGCCCCATTATCTCTGGTTCCCAGGCTCTGAAGAGGAGCCTGGAACTAAACTTCAGAAAAGGGAGCTTCCTGAGTGTTCAAGCCAAGCAGCCAGGCAGGGTAGGGAGCATTTCCGAAGAGCTCCACATAGACCAAGAGCCCAGGATCTATCCATGGCACTGCCGTTTCTGCTTCAGCTGCAGACCAAGAATCCCGGAGACCCCAAGACAGAGCAGCCCGGGTGAAGGAGGTTTGTGCAAAAAGGTACCTGGCACACTCACCCCTGCGTGATGAGGGCCAGCTCTGCAATGGCCAAGGGGTGGGAGAGCCCTTTTGAAGAGGATCCTTGCTGCAAGGAAGGACCTTGTTGCAAATGCCAATGCCAGCCCTGGGCCTCCCTGGTGGTTCAAGGGGTTAAGACTCAGCACTATCAAGCTATCACTAGCCACTGCAGCAGGAGTTCGATCCTCACCCAGGGAGCTAACACACTTGGCAAAGCAGACCTTACCTGTCTCACCTGCTGCTCCCCTCAGCAGTGTATTTCAGGAGATTTGCCTGTTCTGCTCTCCACTCTATCTCTGGTGAATCCTCTCACCCCTCCCCCCACACCTCTGGCCTACACCCCAGTTCTTAGATGCATTAATAAATTAAAATAAACATTTTTTTTAAAAAGAGCCAAAGCCAGTCCTCCCTACAGGCAGGGGCAGTACTGTCAGGTTGGGGATGTGAGCTGGGCATGAGGAGTGTTTTCTAATCCAACTCAACCACTAGCCCTCTGGGAAATTCTCTCAATCTCTCTGCGATGTCTCCATTCTGTAAAAAGTTAGAGGTAAATCCCTAAACCCCACAGAGAAGGGAGTACTGCTAAAGGGGCCCAGTCACATGAACTTCTTGAATGTTTTGAGAGCAGGAGACATTCTTATAGAGGCAGGTACCAATGCCAGCATCCCAAGCTGGGGTAAACAGCATGCAGCAACCAGGGTGTCCCAGGATGCCCAGATCTACCTGGACTAACCTCTGTGTTCCCCTCACTGGGAAATTCAAGGTTCAGGTAGAGCACCCCTCCTCTGACCCCATTCCCCTCACTCATGTCACTCATAGGCACCTGCATGTTACACTGCATAGGCAATGCACATCTACCAGGGCAAACTGAGGTGATGTCCTTCTGTACCCCCAATACGGGCTACAATGTCTGGCATACATTAGGTGCTCAACAAATGTTTTTAAAGTAAATGAAAAGTATCAGTTTGGTCATCATCACCCTCCAGAATTCGTAAACAGGATAAAATCCCTCTTGGAGGTGACCCTGTGGGCCTCCATTAGGGAGCTGACTTGGACCATGAGAACCCCAGGAACTTCCTGTCCTGTCGGCTTGCCAGTAAACGCATCTCCTATACAAAGACTAACTTTCTTCCATGAGGCAAAGTTGGTCTCACGTGTACCAGGTACTGAGGATGCAGGAAAGACACAATCTCCGATCCCAGCCCAGGAGTCCTTCATCTAGAATTCCAATCCAAAGGCCTCAAATGTCCACTTTTGTAGATGTATCATTATAATGGACATGATATGGAAGTGCAGCAGTGCACAGAGGTAATACCAATTTGGGAACAGAAGAGCAAAACATCTTCCAGAGAAGTATGCGAGAGCAAGCCTGGAGGTCAGAAGTCCCAGGGGGCTGGGGAGGCAGAAAAACAAAGACAAGGGAAGTCTCAATAACCAGAGGCTCAGGACTCAAGGCCCAGCACACTCCCTGCTGGGCAAAGATAGGACAGGAAGGAGAAAGGAAACAGATGAGCAGAGCTATCTAGGCAGACAAGGAAGAATTCCGGGCATTCCAGGGGGAGGAGGCCGAGGCATGAAACAGCAAAGCACCGGAGATCACAGTTCGGTTTGTGGGGCTGTGCAGGATTCGAGGAGTGAACAGGAGGCTGGAGAGCTGAGCAAAGGCCACGCTGAGGAGGAGCTCTGTCCTGCAGGCATGAGTGGCCCCTAACCAAGTGCAAAGAATTGCTGTCCTCTACTTTCATACAAAATGCCACCCGGTTGGGTGACATTTTGAGAGCTGGGAAGGTAGCGGGAAAGCTCGGTGCTTGGACAGCACCATGCAAAGAGCCACCAAAGATTTTGGCCTCAGCAGAAGCACAGGTCTGCTGTGGGCACCAGGGGAGACCCTTCACATCAAGACCCACAAAGCCCTGTGGGTGGGGCTGGCGACTGGCAACCTGCCCATGGTCAGGGCCAGTGTCTAGAAGCAGCTACAGTAGGAGGCGCAGGAGGAGAAGGAAGCACTGGGCCCCACTAAAGTCAGAGACCCTCAGGTTTTACTGAGGACACTAAGATTTTAAGTCATGTGCTCTGAAGGAGTGAGAGGGCAAAAGAAATCAGACTGCAACCCAGAGAGCCAATCTCCCTTCTTCCAGAGTAGAGGGAAGGTTTTCCCAAGAAGCAGACTCTGAAATGGAGTCTGGGGGACATCAACACCTGTGAGGAAAGTAGGCTGTGCAGAGAGACAGTTGGACCATCACTTTGCAACAGATGTAGGGCCCTCAGCCAGCCCCAGGGAGAATTCTAGAACAGGGCTGGCCCCTCAGTGTTGTCCTAAAGGGAGGCAAGGAGGCTAGCTTTTGGACCCCATTTTGGATAGGGGGATACCTTGGGAGAGGAAGAGCCCTTCAGTTGAAGGCAATTCCAGGGAAGAGACTCAGTGATAAGCTGTCGGTAGTCATAACTCAGGGCATCTGTCATGGGGGAGTGAGCTCTGAAAGGGTGCTAGGGTACACATCTCAGTCTCTGCAAATGGTTCCCTCAAGACCACTTTCGACTAGAACAGAAAAGCAATGCAATGATCTCAGAATGAAATGACACATAAAGTCACAGAGAAAAAGCACTTGTCTCTTTTATGTCACTCATCATTGAGCTGATAGGATCTAATGTTCTCTTTCCTGGTTTTAGATTATTTTTAAGAACACATCATTTCACTTCAAAGACTCCCTCAACGAACTGCTCTGTGAATTTTCCATTTTATCCCTCATCATTCTCAAGCTCCTAGTTCACACATTTGAAAAAAATCTATTTTTTGATCTGTAGACTCAAGCCAACATCACATGAGCAAATATTCACATTAAGTTGAGGACAAGATCTGGGTGATACAGTGGTTAAAACTTGAGTGCACATAAAAATAAGACATGAGCTGTTTATCATATTTTAAAGGACATAAAAATCCATCCAATATATTTGTAAATATATGTGTGTATACATACATACATGTATCTATATATAATGATTCTCCCCATCTTACTTGAAAAAAATACACGTATACTAAAAAAAAATACCTGGGAAAGAAAAGTGCTAAGAAGAAAATAAGCTAGCAATTACGCCAATAAAGATCAGTCACCCGGGGTGTCCCTGGTGGTGCTGGGGGTTGAGCATAGCTCTGTGAAGCTGTCCACAGCCTCTGTGGCATGGGTTCAATCCCGGCCAGCCAGGGAGCTACCCACATGGTGCAGCAGACCTCTCCTGACTCGCCCGCTGCTCCCCTCAGCAGTGTATTTCAGTCAGTCTGCGTGTTCTATTCCCCACTCTGTCTCTGGTGAATCCTCTCACCCCCGCCCTCCCACCCCCACCCCATGCCTCGGGCCTCGGGTTCTTGCATGCATGAATAAATAAATCTTAAAAATAAATAAATAAATAAATAAAGCTCAATCACCCACCATTAACAAGAGTGTGACAGCCTTCTTTTCCCTCCAGGTATTTAATTTTTAATAATTCACGGGAGTCATACTGTTTAGGAACCTATTTTAGTGACATTATGAACGCTTTTTCAAGCAGTGATTACTTACAGCAAGTTTTTGGTGTTTTTAAAGGTCGTAGACCTAGATGTGCTTTAGTTTTACTTACACGATATTCCAAGGTTGTACATTTAGTACACTGGATATTTAGGTTACTTACAATTCCTCATCAGTAAAATTAATGTTGCGATTAACATCCTTGGGGCAAAATTCCTTCTGAATCCTAATTGGTCTTTTTAATTTTCATTTTTATTGAGATAACGCTGGTTTACAACACCATGTAGGATTTAAAGGTACAGGTTGACACCTCCTCAGATGTACATCACACACCCTGCCCACTACCAAGGCACTCCCACCACAGTCCACACCCCCTTCCGCCTTCCTGGTTGCTCCTTAATCCAAATCCCAGTGCCAGTGTTCTGAAACGCCACTGAACTGGCACTCTAGGAACTAACAGTTTCCTCATGCCCCAGCCCAGAGCTACCAGCCCAGAGAAGAAGTGCCCAGGCCCCCTCTCAGCCTCGGCAATGACAAGAGACAGTCCTCCTCTTTGCTGGTGTCTTGCAGCAGGCCTTGCTTGTCCTATAATAATCTCAGGATGGACCAATCCACCCCAGGCAAGTGTCCCGCTGGTTGCACAGACCCTGATGTGCTCTGCCTACACAGCAGGTTTCCTTCGAATCCCACCTGACATTTGACCTCCTTTACAGCCAAGTCACATCAATTCAGCTCAAGGTCTTTCAAATGTAAAAATTAGTATTATAGATTACATGTTTCCCTAATGTCTGTTATCTCTTTTCAGATTTTGGAGACAGTCTTCACCCGCACGTCACAGCAGCTCTTCTTTATCATCACCACCATCAACAAGATTTACACTTTTTACTAAGCAGTTTATGTGCATTGTCACATTTAACCTTCAAAATCATTCTGAGAGAAATTACTGACATATTTGATGAACAAGAAAACTGAGATTCTACATAAGGAATCTACTCCATGCACACAGTTAACTGACAGACCTCAGGATTCAAACCAAATCAACTCCAAAGTTGAACATCATCAGACTCAAGCTTTGGGGATTTATAAAATATAGTTTCAGTAAAGGCAGGAGACTGAAGCTAAACCCAATGGCTGAGCTATGTGGGATGGTGCTTGCCAGCTCCCTGAATACCGGTGGCCTTAGAACAACATCATGCTGTGGTTACCAGGCCTCAACAACACTGACAGGAAAGCATGAGGCTGATCCATGATTATGGGAACAGACAAACAGTACCTGACACACAAAAGATAGCAAGCCTTTACTGGCTAGAGTAAGGTGCATGGTTGCTATGTACTTAAATCTGTCAGTTCGGCCCGTTTGAGATAGAATTAACAGGGTTGAAAGGGATCTCAGAGGAAATAGGCCAGATCAAGGCCCTCAACCACACAAACAAGGAAACTGGGGTTCACAGAAGCTAAGTCACAAAACCAGTCAATGAAAAATGCAGTTCTCCACCCTCCGAGAATACAGCAGTATGAAAGGCACCGGAAAGAAATCCATTGAAGACCCCAAAAGAAAACATAACTTAAGAAAAAAAAAAAAATCTTGCTTGGATTTTAAACAAGTATCTAATTTACAGGACTTGATCAGGCATTCAATCCAATGTCTCTGGTCTATTTGACAAAAGGTCAAGAGATGCAAATAAAGTCAACAATGATAGCTGAATAGGTGACAAACTATCAATCAAAGGTTATTTTCTTTTGGAAACTGACATCACAGGATTATTACAGCCTTAATCAGAGAAGCCGGAGACACACCCAGCATTATCCTGTCAGACACAAAGGAAACACACACATACACACAATCACACACAAGAGAGGGCTCTCATCCAGATCCACTGGGGGCTGGCTGGGAACAATGACTCCATTTTCCAAATGGAATGTTGTTCAATGGGCCCCTCTGGGCCCCAACAGCCAAATCATACTAGGCAATGGCAGTTTTCCTTACACTATCTTCTTTCTTCCCTTCATTTGAATATTATTGCAGAGTCAACTCTGTTAAGGTGTTGAAGATACATCAGTGAATAAAACAAATAAAAATCCCTGCCCTCTGGAGTGCACATCAATGGCGGTGCACGGGGCAAATAAAGCTGATGGGGACAAAGAGTGGGTCGGGGACAAAGAGTGGGTCAGGGACGCCACTCACCCAGGAAAGGGGGGCCTGGTGGGTACCTGCGGAAAGAGTATTTCAAGAGACAAAGGCTCCAAGGCAAAAAAAAGTGGGCAGCTTGGTGTGTTTGGGGAGCCTGTGTGTTCAAGGGCCGGGAGAGAGACTGGGGAGAAGGAGAGAAACCATGCGTGGCCTTGACTTTGGCTTTTACACCTCGTGAAATGGGATCCCCTGGAGGTTCCTCAGCAGAGGGCTGACATGAATGAACTTACATTTTTATTTTTTTTAATTTTTATTTTTATATTCCCCATACAATTGCAACCCCGATTTTTACCCCAATCCCTCCTTCCCCCCGGCCCCAAGAGTGTCTCTGGTTCATAGTTGTTTGTTGATTTTGATTTTTTTCTTTCTTATAGTTATTCTTTTTCCTGGTCCATATTTAGGTTTTCTAGATTCCTGCTATGAGTGAGACCATCCGGTATTTTTCTTTTTCTTTCTGGCTTATTTCACTGAGCATGATCCCTTCCAGCTCCATCCATGTTGCTGCAAATTGCATGTGTTTATCTTTTTGAATGCTGAGAAATATTCCATGGTGTATATGTACCACATCTTCTTGATCCAGTCATCTATTTTTGGGCATTTGGGCTGTTTCCAAAGCTTAGCTATTGTAAATTGTGCTGCTATAAACATAGGGGTGCAGGTGCCCTTTGGAATTAATGTTTCTGTGTCCTTTGGGTAAATACCTAGGAGTGGAATTGCTGGATCATATGGAAGCTCTATCTTTAGCAGGTTGAGGAATCTCCACACAGCTCTCCATAGTGGTTGGACCAGTTTGCACTCCCACCAGCAGTGCAGGAGAGTTCCTTTCTCTCTACATCCTCGCCAACATTTGTTGTTGCTAGTTTTTTTAATATGTGCCATTCTCACTGGTGTGAGATGGTATCTCATTGTAGTTTTGATTTGCATTTCCTTGATTACAAGTGACCTTGAAGATTTTTTCATATGCCTGGTGGCCATTTGTATTTCTTCTTTGGAGAAGTTTCTCTTTAGCTCTTCTGCCCATTTTTTGACTGGATTATTTTCTTTGTTGTTGTTGAGTCTCATCAGCTCTTTGCAGATTTTTGTGATCAGTCCTTTATCATTAGTGTTGGGTGCAAAAATGTTCTCCCAGTCGGTGGGGTTTCTCTTTGTTTTGGTTATTGTCTCTTTTGCTGTGCAGAAGCTCTTTAATTTGATACATTTTTAAAGGAGCCATTTATTACTAAATCTTTCCCTAACTTCAAGAATCTCTATTGATGTTCAGATCTGTACACATAAAGCCACACACACACACCAAAGAGACTACAAGACTCCATTCTCTAGATTCCTCTCCATGGTACCCACCCCTTGTTGGCACCGCCAGCATCCTGCAGAGTGCTGTGACCCCCAATGCCTCAGCAGCACGAGTCACCTCAGCAGGTGACCCCAACCATCAATCAGGCCTATCAGCGTGGCTGCTCCTCTATTAGTGACCCTCGCACCCCAACACTGATGTGGGGTCTCACCGCACTGCATTTGCAGATGCCTAGGATCAATCCTTTCAACTCTTTGGCTCCATGGCTGCCACTCTCTCCTGCACCTGCAGCTCACACCTGTGAAGTCCTTCCCCAGCCCCTCCCCACTGAGGGCTTCATCAGGAAACCACGACCTTTGAAGGGACAGCTGAAGGGCATTCCAAGCTGGTGCTCAAAGGGCAAGGAGGGGACCCGGAAGTTGGAGGAGGAAAATTATTAGGGCTATCTGGTTCCGAATGGCAAGTCTTTCTCCTGCACCAGAAGACGCTTCCCACCTCACCTGCCTCAGAACCAACAAAGGGAAGAGCAGAGGTGAGGTAGGAGAAGAGGTTGGCTCATGTCCAGGAGCTGAGGCTAGAAATAGCGACCAGAGGGGCACTCACCCCCTACCTGCTGACATAGGCTCTGGGGAGCTCAGGCAAGGTTGAGAGTGGCCCTCTACCCTCCAGAAGAGGAAGGGATCCCTGCTGGGCCCCACGATGCCTTGTTTCATGGCCTCGACCCTGTTCTTGTCGTCCCTGCCATGACTCCATGAAGTAGTTGTGACACTTGGTCAGCGATGCTGGTGACATTCAGAAATGGGCTCCTGAAGGTGAGGGGACCTGTCCAAGGTCACAGAGTGACAGAGCTGGGTCTCAGACCTGGCTCTGCCCAAGACTTTCTTGCCTCCAAACACATCCAGTCTTCCTGGGGAGATCAGCCCCCACCATCTCACCCAGTCCATACCCACAACTTCAGAAGATTGGCGGCTTTCAGTCACAGACAGGGTCAGAACCCAAGTCTGGGAGCTGCAGGGTCTGGCTCTACTTAACGTATACATGCAGCAACAGTAAGCAATGACGGCCACGTTTACCCAGGGCTCACCACGCACACAGCCCTGGCCTCTAGCCTCACCTCTTTGCACCTGTCACCCTCTAATGGCCCCGATGCAGAGGCACTATGACTGACCTGCTTTACAGATGAGGAAACAGACTACACAGAAAAGTCAAATAACTGGACCAAGATTGGCAACAGTCCACACAGGAATGGATGGCGGGTCCCAGAGACCATATCCCGAACTCCAACACTAAGTCTCCTTCTTCACTGAGTCAAATGATTCCTGCAGGGACATTCTGAGGTTAATTTAGCACTGACTACAACACATTTTCACTTAACTACTCAGCGCTTACCACATGCCAAGCCCTCAGACTTTGGGATAAAGAGGTCGCACGCAGTCTGTCTTTAAAGAGAAAGGAAACCCTTCTAATAAAGCGAAGGGGCTCAGTCACCCTTCAGAGAGAGCCCAAAGCTGTCCTGAAGCACTTGGTGTGACCAGTGGAGGGGCGGCCAAGGGGAGAGGCAATGGCATTCTGGGAGGAGTGGGTGGGAGAGGGAGTGAGAGGCAGAAAGGGGTCCACTGGCTGCACTTTTCCCCACAGCCAGATCTTGCACATCTCCACGGCTAAGCAAGCTGCAACAGAAACTGCAAAGGTGTGGGCTTTAAAACCAGCCAAACCCGATTTGAATATCACACCGGTGGCCGCTGGTGTGACCTCAGGAGCTAATTCACTGGGCCTCAGTTCCCTCCCAGGCAATGGCGATCAGAACAATCTCCCAGGGCAGCAGGAACGACTGGAGGGGTAGAGTATTCTTGATGCCATTTGAGACCCAGAACATAGAGAACATTTAATGAATGTTTGATCTAGTCATAGAGTCCTCCTCACCACACCACTGACCAAACACCCAGAGGACTCTTCTCAGAATGTGGCAGCAAGAACTATAAGTGGTGCCCAATATTTCCACATGAGTCTCTCTGATCCAACCACTGGCTCCCCGGGCAGCGGGAAGGGCAGTGTTTACCCTTACTCCATGCCAGCAAGTGTTTGGCACCTAGGAGACAGCAGGGCCCATAGCAGTGGCTCTCCTTCCCGGGTCAGCCCCTCACCAGAGGACCTGAGGTCAGGACAGTGATGTGCCTTTGGAAGGTCTAAAAGTATCTCACTTATTTTCATTCATCCACTTATTAAAGTGATGAATTTCCCAGTGCCTGCCACATCTAAGCACTGGAGCTGGTACTCAGATATGGTGTGGGCCTGACTAGAGATCAGGCATTGATCAAGTTAGCACCCAGGCACCCAGGCATTGATCAAGTCGGGCAGCAAGATTTGGGGCAGGCTCTGCCCTCTCCAGCACTGTTTGCTGGGAACAGCAATAACTTCAGGGGGCTGGGGGATGAAGGTTTTGGAAACTTCCCTGCTTCCAATCTTGGAATCCAAGATTGACTCAACATAGACCTGACACCCTGGGGGACCTGCAGGAGCAAGTCTTGTTTTTAATCCAGAATTTTGAGTTTTGAATCACCCCCTCATTATGAGTCTTTGATCCTTGAGGACTGAGAAGGGAAGGGGCTGAGGAGTCAGTGCAGCCTGGGGAGGAGCCGGGTCTCTAGTCAGGCCCACACCATATCTGAGGACCAGCTCCAGTGCTCAGATGTGGCAGGCACTGGGAAATTCATCACTTTAATAAGTGGATGAATCAAAATAATGATGATAAAGGAATTGATCCAAAAGTAGTCCCTCCCCCCACAACTCATTTCTAGTTTTTTTTTTTTCGTAATCTGCAGACATATGCTTACATATTTGCAAATATTGCATACGCTTAATCTTGCATTGGATTTATTTTCACTTCATGTGAAATTATAAATTCAGTCATGTTCTTACTCTGTCTCCCAATGAACAGCTAGCTGTGTTCCTCTAACCCATCCTGTGCTATCCACAGCATGCCACCATCCTCTCGATGCCGGATTTCAGCTTTTCACTTTTTTCTGTATTACAGACAATGCAAATATCCTTATAAATTTTGCGTTGCTTTCTACTGAATGACATCCTTAGGATAACTCCCTGGGGAGGATGGAATGAACCTCATCTGGTGTTACATATGAGGCGATGAATATGAGGAGGCTACAGGCATGACCCACAATCATGGGTGTTCAGTAAATGAGTAAATGCTCGTGCATGAAAAGAAGTGGTTCACCCACATGACACCCTTAGTGGGTGGTAGACCCACTTCCAGCATGAACTGGGCCCTGCCATCCGCCCACATGGTCCAAAAAGGAACTTTCAGTTTTGTGTGCACTTTCAGCAGGTCAGCAACAGGGCTTCGGATAGCAAGTCCAAGAGAGGACCAAGCCCCAAACTCCATTCTTTAATCCCAAGTGAGGCTGAGCTTCAGATCCCTTCTGGATTCTACAGGATGGAGGCCGGAATGAGGAAGAGCCCCATATGGCCCTGCTACCTCTCTTGACCTTCTGTTCTCTTCCCTCTCCTAGCTCCCAGGCTCCAGGCTCAGCTCTATGTGAGCACAGGTGGCACCTGAGGGCTGCACCTCCTTGAGTTTCACCAGGGACATCAGGTCACCTCACTTGGCCCCAGCTCTCCACCCTCCTGGAGGGTGTCCAACAAACCAGGCTCACCCCTTGGACCTCTGCGAGTGCTGAGCCTCGGTTTCCAACATTCCAGAGAGATTCCCCATAGCATACCTCTCCAGCCTTTCAAGGTTTTTATCCAAAACACTGCACTCTCTGCAAAGCCATCCTGACCCCCTTGTTAAAATTATGCCGCTCCTCACTCCTAGCGCTCTCCCTGATTTCATTTTTTCATAGCATGTTCGTCATTTAACAATGCATTTTATTTATTCACTTACTATCTAACCATCTCTTAGCAACATCAAAACCTACACTCTACAAAGCTGATGTTTTTGTGTATTTTGCTCACTGTCATTTCCCCAACATTTAGAAACACTTACAGTTCCCAGTCCATAGTGGGTGCCCAATCCCCAGAGGGTACTAATTAAATACTTGCTGAAAAAATAAACAGTAACATAACACACAAGAGTCTTACTCTTGCCAGGCCTCCCTGGTGGCGCAAGGGGTTAAGCACCACACTATGAAGCAATCCACAGCCTCTGCAGCACGAGTTCGATCCCCAGCCAGCCAGGGAGCAACCCACATGGCGAGGCAGACCTCTCCTGCCTCGCCCGCTGCTCCCCTCAGCAGTGTATTTCAGTCAGTCTGCCTGTTCTGTTCCCCGCTCTGTCTCTGGATCCTCTCAAACCCCCCCCCCCCCGCATCTCTGGCCTGTACCCCAGTTCTTGTATGCATCAACAAATAAATCTTTAAAAAAAAAAAAAAAAGTCTTACACTTGCCAAGCATTGTGCTTTACATGGTTCATCTCACTTACTATGCACAATAATCCTATTGTAATTCCTGTTTTTACAGATGGGGAAACTGTTGCTCAGACAGGTTAAGCAGCTTGCCAAAAGACACACAGCTAGTAAGGAAGGTAGAAAAGTTTGAACCCAGGTCATCAAGCACCTGAACCTGTGATAACTGCTTATAGAGGGTGCTGCTCACCCTCTGGCCTTATATGCCAATACAGAAGCAGCCCATGGACCAGCAGTTTTCTAGAACAAATGAGGAAGAAGAGGCAGAAGTCTTAAGTGTGGCCAGAGGTTCCCAGGAACCCACTTCTGCTCCACTTCCCCAGGGGAACAGCAGGTCTGACTTTCAGAATATAAGCACTATCTAGTTTGACAGCCACAGAGTGACAGGGGCCAGTTTGCTGTGACAAGTGGGGCTGGGGCCTTGACAAGCTGGGTGCTAAGTAAACAAATCCTGCCAGACCAGGAAACTGCTCAAACCCAACAGGGCCAGAGAGGAAGTTTAGTTTAAGCTGCTAGATGCCCAAGACATGGTCTGGTCACTTGAGGCCTAAGTCATTTTCTAAGAATAGACAGAAGACCCCTCTAGCTTAGGGGTCAAAGAAAGAAAGGGCAGCCAATTTGAAGCACACATGGCTGTCTGCACACAGGTACTGCAAGTAAATGACATCTTTGGCTTTTGGTTTCTCTCTCTCTTTTTTTTTTTTCAACTACTTCCTAAAACTCTCTAAATCGTCAGAAGCAGTTGCAAGAGTGGCCCTGAGCTTTGTCTCTAATGCTCACCTCTCCTCACAAACCACAAGGCCAACCACACAGAAAGTTTCCTGTCCCCTGAAAGAACAAGTCTCCATTCGCTGATGGATTCTTCCTTGCTCTGTTCTCACCCTCAAATAGGGTGAGTCAGGGCTACCAAGGGAATCTTTCTCCTCGGATTTGCCACCAACACAGAAAACCCAAGTGTCCGTGAGTTCCGGGTGCTAGCTGCCGTGCTGCCTTCTAACCAGAGTGCTTCAGAACAGAAGCCACACTCTCTGAGATGGATTGAGATAAGAACCCATCTCTCCACCCCCACCCCACCCCCACACAAGGATGCTTCTCTCCCCATCTTCCTTCCCTACCAGGAGCCATCCTCCGCTCACTTCATCTCCTTTCTTCTGCAGATGGTCATCTACGAATCCCAACTCCGATACCCTAGTCTAGTCGTTTCCTCCTGATTACACCTTTGAGGGAAGCCCATTCAAATGGTGTGAAAAGGAGAGATTTTTCAAATCCTTTTTTTACACAGCATTATTTCTTCCAAAATGCTGAGCATAATCAAAGCCCTCTCTCTGCTTGACAAGGTCCAAAGGCAAGTGGATTACTGAGCGGGTGCAATGAAATGAACACAAATATAATTCAGACCACACTAGATTTGAGCCTCAGCTCCAATTACTATGTGACTGACTATAAGTCTTATTTCCTTGTCCATAAAGTGGGCTAATAAGGTTATCATTGCTGAGGAGCTAACTGAAAGAACTCACTTAAAAAGCTTTGTGTGTTTAAATTGCGCGAGTCACTCTCAGGTTAGCTATAACTAAGAGAAGAGGGGTTGGGGAGCCCCATTTGTATTCCTAGGATCTGGTCTTCCCTTCCCATTTGGCAACAAGCTTATATGTCAGGCAACCAAGGAGCCAGCGGTCAAGGGTGGCTCCCTAACTCAATGGCATCGGAGCCCCTGTGGCTCAGGACACTGCCTCATCCCAAAAAATGGCAGCCGTCTTCCATCGGGTCCACCACTCACTAAGTGAATACCTTCTAGGCTGTCCCAAAGTTAGGTATTTTAAAGTGTTTGCTCAGATCTCACACCCCTGCTCTTTGCCCCACCTAAGGGAAGAAAATGATGAAAAGTTCAGTGTCCCCAAGTCTATATTCCCAACAAGTCACAAACCAGAGTTCCCAGTCAGGGAAAATTGAGGCAGTGCAAAGCAGCTTGGTGAGAAGGGGGTTTCCCATGTCTATTTCTCAGACTGGTTTCCCATAAGTGGGTGCCTAGATACTCATACCTGGTGTCAGCAGCCCCACTTCTGAGCTGGCAACCTCAGTTCTCAGGGCCCCTTCCCTGGCAGAGGTCCAGGGTCCCCCCCACCAGGCCTAGACTGTCAGGCCTTACAGCAGAGAATGGAGTTTCAGTTAACACGGAGAAGGCTGGCAGTACAGAGTACAGCTTGGTTCAAATCAAGAAACATTTCCCGAGTCCCTGCACACCTCAGGATATAGAGATGACTCAGCCGATGGCACAACGGGCCTTCATTCACACCTCACCAGCACCTTCTATCGGCTTACTCATCTACAAACTCCCCCTCTAAGCGTTCTTATTCACGCTTACACCCCAGAATAGTGCCTGCCACATAACTGGGGGACAACTATTTGTTGGATTAGTAGGTGATTCTTTACCATAGCCCAATTTTAGGGGAACAGCCCCAAACCCCTGCCTGCCTACCTGATTTCTTAGCCAACCACGGTCCTCATGTCCACCAGTCCCTCTGTGTTTCGGGCACGCTGCTCTACTTTCTGGTCCTGGAACACACCAACCTTGTTTCTGCCTCAGGGACCTTGCACATGCCAGTCCCAATGCCTGGAATACTCTTCCCCAAGGTTTTCATGGGCTGCTGACTTCTCACCTCTCAAGATTCAATTCAAATTCTATCTTGTCTGGAAAGGAGACCTTTCCCGACCACCCAGTCTAAAGAAGAAAACTTCTCGTCACCCCCATCATGCGAACCCACTTCTAGTTTTCTTTTTCTCAGGCTACCTTTCTCTGTCTGTTGATTTTTCCTTTTCCTTTATCATTCTCCTTCCATTAAAGAAACCACTCTATCTTCTTCACTGCTCTTGTACCAGTGCTTAAAACAGTGTCTGGTACACAGTAGATGCTCAATGAATAATCAGTGAATGCATGAACAGAAGAGAGAAATAAATAGCAAATTCAAGATAAGGAATGACTTGCATCTTAATCTTCAGTTATACCTTGGTAAAACTGTTGAAAGACAGGAGGAAAGGAATTTAACAAGGCCCAAAAAAAGGGGGTGGGAGAAGATGAAATGCACAAAAGCCCAAAAGGATTCTAAAGGAAATACAAGCTATCAATACTCAGCCAGGAGTATAATTTTTAAGACAGCTATCCTTTAATACACATAAAGGATAGTTTAGCAACTCCTATCACAAAAAATATCCATGCTCTTTGACCCAGTAATTTCATTCCTGGAAATTATCCCAAGGAAATGAATTCAGAATAGGAACAAAAATAAAGAGATGGCTGAACAAAGATGATTCCAGTCACGTTGTTTATAATAGCAGAAATCTGGAAACAACCGAAATGTCCAATAACAAGGGAAATGCGTTGGCAAATTACCCCATATGCACTGGATGGAATATCACACAGCAATTAACATGACCAAAAGGAAAATAAGAGAGGAACACAGAATAATGCTAAGTGAGAGGAAATAATAGAGAAAAATGCTGAATTCCTTTAAATACCAGGCACTGTTCAGCATTCTTTCCATAGCTCAGCATGCCATGTGTGCTGAAAATAAACCTAATTCTTATCCCCTTTGAACCAATAAGAAAACTGAGGTTCAGAGAGCTTAAGAAACATGCCCAAGGGCACAGAGCTAGCAAGGAATAGAGTCAAGATGTGAATGTGACCTCATCCCAGAGCCCATGCACACCCCAAAAGTCATGACTGTACCCCTAAACATGCTACTAAGTGCCCCAGAACAAGCTTTACTGTAATGACACCATGAGTGTGTTTGGGAGGCCAAACTCAGAGATCTGAAGCAGCTAGCAAAAAGTGACAGGGTATCTGAGAGAAGACAGCAAAAAACAAAACAAAAAAAACAAGAAAACCACGTCTGTTGGGGTAGAAGACAGAGACCACGGAGAAAAGAAATGAAAGTAGTCAGCAAGCCCAGGCTGGGGAAAGGGCTTAGCAGAGCTGCAGCAAGGAAGCCCCTAGAGGATGCTGGATCCCATTTCAAGGCTGCAATGCTGAGATGAAGGCTCTTTGGGAGCTTCTGGAGGAGGAGGTTGGCCTGTGCTCATCAAGTCTCCTCCCAGGGCCCCCATAAGTGGTGTTCAATAAATGTAGGCTGAAATCAACTCCTGGCAAGTGGATAAAGTGACAAGGAATGTAGAAGAGGGGATGCAAGCGTCTTGGGGAAGAGCAGGCTGTCCCCGTATGACTGTGGGTTCTGGTGGCCCCATCCACCGAAGCTGCTCATCTCTCCAAGCTGCACATCTTTCCAGGCTGTAGGGCAGGGAAGGTGTGGACCATCCCCCACTCCGCCATCTGAGAACAGGTTTCAGGTGCAGCAGATTCAGTTTAGATAGTGAGACACCTCCCTGCATTCGAACTGCCAGAGCAGGCTTGCCGGAGGAAGGGCCAGGTAACTGCAATGGTCACCTCGTTGGGAAAAGGAAAAGAGATTCCTCCCCACCTGCTGGGATAGGCACAGTGCTGCATGAAGGCTACTGGAGACCTCCCTGGGTCCTCTGCTCCCCTAAGGCCATCTGCCCAGCAGTACCATTCTCAAAAACCGGCTTACTAAGAATGTAAACATGGTAGATGACCCAAGTTTGGCCGGAGGTGAAGTTTGGGGGAGGGGGGAGGGACATCACAAGGGGGTTGCTCATACCATTCTCTCCGAGCTTGTGCATGTTTGTACATTTTTTTTTAAGATTTATTTTTATACAAGAGCTGGAGTACAGGCCAGAGGTGCGAGAGGGTGAGAGGATTCACCAGAGACAGAGTGGGGAGCAGAACAGCCAGATGACCAAAACACACTGCTGAGGGGAGCAGCAGGCGGAACAGAGGAGGTCTGCTGCACCATGTGGGTATCTCCCTGGCCGGCCGGGAATCGAACCCACGCTGCAGAGGCTGCGGAGAGCTTCACAGCGCTGCGCTCAACCCGCTGTGCCACCAGGGAGGCCCTGTTTATACATTTCTATAATAAATTTTTAAAAAATGTGAACTCAGACCCGGGCATTTCACCTAAAAATCACCACTATCTGGCCTTCTGGAGCCCCAAAGCTACCAGTCTTAAAAAAAAACTCTGCTAACAGATTTTCCAGTTAGAAGAGAGTTTACAAATATAAGTCAGGAAGTACACACTGTCCGGGTTCAAGGCCCAGTCCTGTCTCTCCCCAGTCGTGTGACTCTGGGCACACCAGTTTCTTCGTCTATAAAATGCGGGTAACAATAGGCCCTTCTCACAAGGCTGTTATGTGGGTTAAATGTCATAAAAATCCTAACCAGGGAGCCAGGCATGGAGGAAGCTTGCAGTAGAAATCCAGGTTGGCTCTTAATGACATAGCCATTTTGTAATTATTTTTGTACAGCTCTTCATTTTGGAAACCACACACCCATTCGATGAGTTATCTGGGGAAAGTGAAGAGGGGTGGAAACCCGGCTCCACCTGAGAGACCGCAGGCAGCAGTGTGGCAGCCGCGCTCTGGCGCACCCGAGTGGCCCCCGTCCTAGACTCCTCTGGTCAATGAGCTAGAGAGCTCCCCCTTTGAAAAAGCCAGCACCAGAAACAGGAAGCTGCTTCCTTTCCTTTCCATTCTGAGCCAGCATTTCCTTTATTGTTTGAAAAAGCATTCCTTGTCTGCAGCCCAGCCCTTCCCCTGCCCTCAGCAGCCTCAGGCTCAACATACCCACAGACATCTGCATTTCTCTAGGATTGTTTTCTGCCCACCAGCAAGGTCATGAGGTTTCTGGAGGACTGTGAATGAGCCTGTCCCTGTTATCAGGCTAACTGGCAGACCAGGCCAGGAGCAGGCAGGACACAAGGACCCCAGGCAAAGAGCTCTGTGGCACTTTCCCTTACCTCCTTGCAAGGATTAAGTGAAAGACATCTTTTAGTGCTAGCACGGTTGCCCAAACACTCACCTCCCTTCCTCCAGTGCCTCTCTGGGCGAGGTAAGTCTCCAAGGTCCCCAGCCTCTCCTCAACCCACCCAACTTTAACTGAAACCTGAAATGGACCCTCAGTAGCCTAAAAGCATACACAAAGACAACAGTGGCTGAAACTAAGCCTACAACATCTGATCTCTTTCCTGCTCATGGTTTATGTCAGACTTTCCCAAATATGTTCAGTGGAAAAAAAGATTCCTTTGGACAAGAAACCCTTGCTGCGGAACTTCTCAGAGCCTTTAAAACACAAATCTTCATCCTCAGGAATCTCCAGGAGGTAGGTGGGTAAATGCAGCTCATTCTCAACTCCCTGAAGACTACTTTCATGCGAGCATCTTGCAGAATACAATATGGAGAAGACCAAATTAATCCTTTTCAAGCATCCCAGACCTGGGGGTAGGGGGCCCCTTAAGTGAGTGCTTTATAAGTGAGAACATTCAGGTCACTTCTTAAACCTGACCTATAACTTTTTTTCCAGCCAGCAAAACTCAGGCGCACCCTGACCACAGCTAGTCCTGCTTATCCATAGCAAAACCAAACCTAAATAATTGTCTAAATTGAAACTCAAGACCTCCAGATGCTCTGACAAAGAAATGCCACCACTCTCTTAAGTGTTACTGTGTTTGTGGAGTTTGTTCAGGGCATCCTTTCCCCGCCCCCCCAGCCCCCCAACTTCAGCAGCTCACCTCATTAGATTTGCAGAAAGCAACACCCCAGATCAGTATGTTGCAGATTCAAGTCCATACTTTACACTTCATGAAGTTATTTTTCCTAAGCATAGTTGGTCTCGTCCATATACTGCATTATGCTTTCCCCACCCACAACACCTCTGCCTTTTAAAAATGTTAAACACAAGTCTTAATTCATTCATGCAATTATTCTGAGGGTGGAAAAATGAAAGGGGGAGGGAACAGCAAGCAAACAGGATGACTTCAGCACCATTATTTTGAAAGGCAATCCGCCCAGTTAAAACACACTGCCACCCACTAAGGCCTGGGCAACAGAGAAATAGAGATGTATGTAAATGTATGTTTTATACATGGCAGCACTGTGAATTGTGACTTTTCCAATGCAGATGAGAAACAGTCATGCCTGGGAATAAATGACAAAGCATTTTTGATCCCACGTCTGTGACCGGAGTATGCCTCTGCATCTCACCTGCGGTCCAAAATAGGGGAGAAAGCCAAGACACAAAGACCCTTAGATTAAAAGATTATGTCTTCTAGAAGCAATATAAACAATTGATAACATTGTCTTGACATTAAAACCAACAATGTATGGCGGTATACACACAAAATCTGCACAAACTTAAGACTTTATAGGAGCAGTCCCAGGCGATCTTTCAGTGGAAGAATGAGAAGCTCTTGAACGTACAGTGAAGTTTAAAGATTCAGAGAGTCCATTCAAATTGACCCAGCCTGTAACAGGAAAAGGGGAGGTTCCAGGTTCCCTGCTCCACCCAAGGGAGGGTGGAGCTGAGTAGGGAGAAAGAGAAGCTGCAGAGGAGACTGGGGAAGGAAGGAAGCAGGATGGAGAGCCAGAGGGAGACCTGGAGGAGGCACGTGGAGCAGAGAGACATGTGAAGAAGCTGCACTTGCTTCTTGGTCCTGGACTGGTTGAAACAGATGTGGGTGAGAGGCTCGTGGGGAGGTTATCAATGGCAACGTTTATCTTGATTTTGATTTTGTTCTTTTTCCACCCAGACTTGTCTGGCTGTTTCTGACCCTTTTCTATGGGTCTCCACCAGAAGGTGCTTTAGATTTGTGGCAGTCTTTTGGGCCTTGCTTTGGGTCAACTCTGTTAGGCTGGACATTTACTCACAAGGGGATGGGTAACTTTGGGTGCTAGATTTGGAAACTATAGTCTATATCTTTTCTATATTGCACACTAATTGTATAAATTTCCTTTCCATTAAAGGTCATATGTTTTGTCTTGATGCGGCAGATGGCAGAACCTATTTAGAGCAGGCAGGTTTGGGGGTTCTGGGATGCCCCTCTCCCGGCCCTATAACAAGCCCACTGGACAGACTGGCCTTTAACATAGACCCCATCCATACATAGGACATCCAGACTGCTCCCCAAGAACCTCTCCTTTTGCCAGGTTCCCTAAGACACTGAGATGAGGTTGGGAAAGCAAACCTATTTGCTTCCTCTTATGGCGAGCTCCTCAAGGCCAAGGGCCCCACCCCCAGCATAGGATGGAATGGAGGCTGCTCTTTGCTGTCAGTCAAGGTAGAATATGTCTCACTCAAATAAGTGACCCCAATTCAGTGCTCCTTTATGAGCCATTTGTTATGATATGTTAATTCCCTAATAGGTACACTGACAAATCACTTCCTATTCAGACCCTCCAGTTTCCTCACCTGAAGATGAGAGGGCTGGACCAGATGGAAATCCCAAGATCTTTTGCAACCCTTTTTTACCTTAGCAATCCAGGAGTCTACTAAATCAACCCCAATGTCAGGTACCTCAAATAGCTCTCTGACCAATATATTGTGTGGTTGGTGAAGAAACCTAAGCTACCTTTTTGGTGCCTTTTGTAAGCCTCAAGTAATGAGGACCTCACCACACAGCTTTGAACTGTCCAGTTGAGTTCAGTCTCCGGACACAGAGAGAGACTTGACCCCAGCCCTCCCTCGGCTGTCTTGGAACAAGGAATGGTTGTTCTTTTCATTGGTTGGGGTGGGGAGGGGAGGTGAGGGAGGTTGCTGCAGGCAACCACAAAACTGGAGCCCACATTCCCTAACATATAACCCTGAACCTCAGTTCAAGGCCCTGTCTCCTGTTGACATTCCTTAACCTTGGGGTGGATACTGATGCAGCTACAATGGGATAAATGCAAAAAGGCTGTCATTTTTTAAATCCTGCATTCCTGCTGCAGAGGGGAAGTACAATATATTATGCCCTAAAGATTTTCAAGAATAGTACTGACACTAAATGTGTTCATACACTTTGACCCTGCAAATTCCACTTCTAGGGGGAGACTGATCCCTGTATGGTTTATGGTAACAAGACTAGGAGAAAGCCTGAGTGGCCAACACTGGGAAACTGATTAGATAATTTTAGGGTATGATCACACAATGTAGCCACTAGGATGCTTATCTATACATACTGATACACACCAAGGGCATTTATAAAGCAATGCTACCATGTGCTGCACAAACATGTAGTGTACATTTGTAGGCAAAAACAGAGAATAGAAACACTGGGGAAATATACAGCAAAACTTCATTAGAATCAACTCTGAGAATTGGCATTATGGGTGATGTTTTTCTTTTTTATGTCATTATCTGTATTTTTTATTTTTTAAGATTTATTTATTCATACAAGAGCTGGGGTACAGGCCAGAGATGTGGGGGGTGAGAGAGGATTCACCAGAGACAGAGTAGGGAACACAACAGGCAGACTGACAGAAGTACACTGCTGAGGGGAGCAGCGGGCAAGACAGAAGAGGTCTGCTGTGCCATGTGAGTTGCTCCCTGGCCGGCCGGGGATCGAACTCATGCTGCAGAGGCTGCAGATTGCTTTATAGTGCGGTGCTTAACCCCTTGCGCCACCAGGGAGGCCCCCATTATCTGTATTTTTTAAATATTTTTTTAAACCAGGAGGTTAAGGGGTATACTGTTGATCGGAGGAATTGCTGAGAAAGAACAAGGCAGGTACCCATTTAAAAAATTATGAGTAAGGTGATCTCTAGGCAGCTTTTCATTTCTCAGAATGAGACCAACAAAGAGCTGGCTGCATCACAGTTTGCTGACAGAGACCTGTCTTTGAGGGCGTGCTGAAGTTTTGCTGTATATTCTAATGAAGTTTGGTTGTATATTTCCCCAGTGTTTCTATTCTCTGTATTTGCCTACAAATGTACACATATACGTTTGTGCAGCACGTGGTAGCATTGCTTTATAAATGTCCTTGGTGTGTATTAGGCCAGACTTTCGGGAAGCAGGCACAACCCAGCTCAGAGGCTGTACCACCTGGGGTGACCAGTGACAGGCATGGTCGTCTAGAATTGAGTCACCAAGTGCCCCTGCCTGATGCTTTTAGTACTGATGACCCGGACCAGAATCCCCCGGGCATGGTTGTTAGAAGCAGTTGTGAAATTCAGAACTTGAGTTCCAAAGACCAATCAACCCAGCTTCAACCAGCTACTAACTCAATTCGGTCTCTTATTCTCTCTCTGAGCTGCAATGTCCTTACCTGTAAAATGAGGATAAAACCTCATCAGGTCCTTCTTGTGTCTGTCAAATGGGGCAACATGTGCCCAGAACTAGCAAGAGAGCTCAGCACAGAACAGGAACCAGGGATGTTTCTTGTGCCACACCTGCCCTCGCTGTGCTCAGCAATCATCCCCATCACCCCAAAGGCACCTACACAGATTTCCCTTTGAACTGAAGTAGCAAAGATTTCAATCTGCCTATACTGAAAGGATGTCCTTTTCTAAAAGCACAGCTTGAGAGACTTGGCCACAAGCTTGGTTACTTCCCTCGCCCTGCAGACACTGCCACCCAGGAGAGGACTTTTGCAATCCCTCTCCAGACCACAGCCAGCCAGTGGGTCCAGAATGTCTGTGGTTTTGAAATGCAGTTTTCCTGGATTTTGAGGCAACCAGCGGGAAAGATGGCATTCCCACCACTGTTCCCAGCAAACCAGTGGCCGGGTGGCACTCGCACTCACCTGGGCTGCAGATCTGACAGGGCCTCCCTCCAGCACCTGGGAGCCCAGGCTCACAGCTTTTGCAAACTGCAGGCCCCTGTGAGGGCCACCACTGAAGAACACCAGAGGCAAGTGTCAAGGGGGAAAACACTGTCAAGACAACAGTGGGCAACAAAGACAGTGCCCCAGCTCTGCAGCCCTTCAGGGGTGGGCAGAGGTAATCTTGTAGCCAGTGGGTAAAACTACGGCAGTGGAGCAGTAGCAGAGAAGCACCATGCTCTGAGACTGGGTGGCTTCACTCTCAGTTCTGTCAGAGATGTGTGACTCGGGACAAGTCACCATGACTCTTGGACAGGTCTACCTCTCCCAACTCCTCGTGCTCACAGCAAGTCACTGCTGTTCACCTGGCTGGCTCTCCCCGTAGACTAACAGTGTCCTGATGACCAGGGAAACACCCTACCCTCAAGAGAACCCTTGCCAATGTGGCAGTCAGCAAGGAAAATTCATAACTGAAGGTTTGTGAGTGAATGCAGGTCCATGTGTTAGGGGAAAAGGATGTCCTGAGCAAACTCCATACAGGTTTTGTGGACTCCACTCCCCACAACACTGGGAACTACAAATCCCGTGAACACCAAAGGGAGGGTTGCAAGGACTTGAGGGTGGAGTTAAGCAGCCATGTTTTTTTTGTTTGGGTATATAACCAGCCATGTGAGTTGGGGTCGCTCTCTTGGCCTCCTGGCGCTTGGCTTTTCACCAGCTTTCAGCCAGTCATTGGGATTCCAGGTCAGTGGAACAGGTAGGATGCATACACTCATTTATCTCCCTCTTTTTCTCCCTGAGTTATTCATTTCTTCATTTCCCCTTCTCTTGTAAATAAACCTTTTTTGTGTGTCTGCAGTTTAGCATTAATAAATCCCTTTTAAGCATGAGGGTGAGGACCCACAGTCATGCAACCCATTTCATATCAGGCTTGCTTTGTAACACATGCAACCCCCCCCCAAAAAAAACCCTGATATGTAAGAATGAATGACACTCCCCTCCTTTCCCAGCAGTAACATTATCTGGGTGCTGGGGGTGGCAGGGCGCGGGGCTTAGAGCTCAGGTCCACCACACAGCCCAGCTGAGTGAAGGGTATGCCTCTTGGCTCAGTGCAGCTCCTCAGAAAAACAGCCACAGTGCAGGGATTGTCCCTTCCTGGCTCCTCAGTGTCCTCTCCCCAGCAAGGCCCATGGGTAGCATCCTTTGGGGATCCCTTTCTCTAAGTCAGCTTGCTTAGGATGGATTTCTCTCTATAAGAGCATAAGTAAAGAGACTTGGTGTGGCCAGGCTGTCAGGAAAGGTCAAAGTTTCTGCAAAAGGTGAGTCTTCGGGAGGGGTCACAGTCTCTTCAGCACCCAGCAGACACTGCCCTCAGGGGTGAATACTTGAGGGAGGGAACTGGTGTGGGCCTCCAAGCCCAGGGGCATGTCTCTGCCCTGTGTAAGCATCTGGCAAATAAGCTCCTGCCTCAGTGGCGTTCTCAGACCCTTAGGCTAGTCTGATGGAGACAGAGAGCCAGGTTCTGCTAGAATGAAGTAGCCCCTCAACTTCTGCTTATAGATTCAGCCACTGGATTCAGATTGTCTCCCTCCCTTCCCACATAGAAAGAAAAAATGTGTGTGTGATGCAGGTTGGTAGGTTGCCAAGAAAGGCTCTAGCATGCTGCCTGCAAGCAGGAAAGCAGGAGGCAAACAGAAAACCTTGGCTCCTTCCCTCTTTGGGCTCCAAACTAGATCACTCCACAGAGAAAGTTGTCACAAGACAGCCACACATGCTGCCCTACACACAACACCCCCCCACACACACACGTACCATCACAACCTGGAACCTCAACCTTGGTATCAGCAGCTGGCCCAAGTCAGGGACTTCACCTCACTTGCTATTTCTCCCACTGAGTGCTTGTTTAATAAGCCTAAGATTCTGGGAGAGTCTGTCATGGAGATGTAACCCAAGCCCACTGGTCAATCCCTTCTTCAAAAACCAGGAATCCAATGTTGCAAGCACAGTCTCTGGGGACCCCAGCCTAGTGTGAGAGGAGGCGGCAGGACAGGAAAGAAAGCTGCTCCAGGTCTGGTCTCACCACACACTGCTGGGGGCAGGCCTCCCCACCCAGGCTGCTGGCATTGCTTCCTGACCTGTGTCACCACCTCTTGGAAAGAAGACTAGCTATAGAAGAAGTACCTTCCCCTAAAGGTGATGTGTGGCAGTAGGGTGCACCCAAATCCACATTCCAGAGGAGAGGGCAAGGAACTGGGTATTGGTTCCCCTTTACACTGCCAATCCTCTCTGGGCCTTTGGATGGGTTTCTGGCTGCCAGAGAAGATCATACAATAAACACCCAGAAGGGAGACCACAGACTAAACCGGCTCAGAGACCGAAATAGCTGGCTGATGCTACACCTTCAGAAAGAGCGACTTTGCAAGTCAGGATACCTAGAGGGCAAAGCACCATCTCCACAGAAGGATGGGCAAACTGCTCTCCTGTATACACTCTGGAAGCCAGGAGCACTTCAGAGCAATGTGGAGACAATCTGAGAGAGGCCAACACTGAGAAGGTTCTCTCATCCCAACAACACTGCGGTCTAACCACATGCTGCCGGACAAGGACCCCTTCTCTGTGATCTAAGCCACACAGGCCCCCTATTGTGTCTCGGTTTAAAAACTGAACTTTGCTGGGCAAACACACTCAGCTGTGTTCAAGAAGTCGGTTTCTCAGGCCACTTGGGAAACAGCAGCATGCATGCAGAAGGGACAGTTTGTTGGGGGGGGGCGGTGTTGGTTGGTTTGTTTTTTAAGCAAAGCCCTGGTCAGTACTGCTATAGCAACCATAACAAAAATAATAATAGCCAGCACTGACTGGATGTTTCCAATGTCCCTGGCTTTGCAGCTTTCAAGAAAATAAAACTGAAGGAGAGAAGTCACCCCTGAGCATTTTGGATCAAGCAGGGATTCATGCTTGTGGTCTGCATGGCAGAGAAAGGACTGGGTCTTGTAATAATTACCACAAATTAGGGGCTGGCCCTATGACAGCTGGCAGAGGTAATTAGCAATGGGGGGTGGGGGGGAGGGGAGGGAGGGAGGGCAGGATGACAAAGTAAGGTTCTAATAAAACAAAACATCCCCCCAGACCTGCAAAAGGCCAGATGTGGCAATGCAAGGTAGAAAAATATCCCTTCTTCAAGACAGTGTAACTATGGACAGCCCCTGGAATGTCACAGCCATCTCTGTTTCCGGACAAAAGCAAGTTGGAAACGTGCTGGTGACCCTCTATTGTATGGGGTGGGAGCGGGGCGGGGAGGGGGAAGCCCCCTTCTGAGAACCCAATAATCTTTTTGGCTGATTCTTCCAAATGCTTTAATACCGCACTTTCTGGGTTTGCATATCTTTTGTCTTTACACTGCAGGCTGTCCCCACCAGCACCCTTTAAATAGTGGCACCTTCCCACCAAAGGCTTCCTTGCCCAGCACCATCCTTCCTAAGCCAGAACCCAGCGTTTGGGGGAGTGGGGTGGGTCCACGGCTAATGACATTTGGCACAGTGGAACGCCGTGGCGGTGTGAAAAAGCACCAAACGCCTGAACAGTAAAAATGCAGTTTCAGCAAACACTTATTGAAAAGCGGCAGACAAGAACCTGGAGGAGAGGAGAGGAAGAGACGAGACAGAGTCTGGAGCTTGAGGGGAAGCAGAAAGCAGCGGGCCCCAGACACGCTACAGGGAGCCCTACTCCCCGCCCCGTCGTCCCTGCCCGCGGCGCTCGGTTCAGTCACACCGGGACAGTCCGGCGAGCGACTCCGTGCGGGCATGGCTCCTGCGGCCCCGCACCCTGGAAACCGGGTGCGGCGGGAGCGGGAGGCCGGGGATGTCCGCGCGCTACCCGCCGGCCCTGGGAACCCAAGAGCCGCAACCCAGTCCCCATGCGCCCCTCCCCCAATCGCCCCAGGTGAGGGGCTGGCGCTGGGTGCCCCCGCTGCCCGGCGGCCCCCGGAGAGGGAGGAGGGAGCCTCAGAGGGCGGCCCAGGCTCGAGGATGCAGCCGGGGAGGGAGCGCCCTGGGGACGCGAGGGCGCGTGCGGGGCAGCCTCCCCGCCGCGGCTCCCGCCTCCGCGGGCCCAGCCCGAGCCCCAGACCCTCCGGAGCCGCAGCAGCCCCTTACCTCCAGGGTCCGGATCTCCTGCTGGGTAAGGTCGTTGGACACCGCACACTTGGTGCGCAGCCCCCGCAGGCTGCCAATGGAGATGTCGATGAGCTTCTGGAGCTGCCCGCACTGCTGCAGCGCCCGGCTGGCCGCGGCCCCGGCGCCCCCATCCGCGGCCGCCGGGTCCCCCTCGCTGCCGCCCTCCTGCTTCTCCCCCATCGCCGCCGCGCGCAGCCCCGCTCTATGCATGCCTCGGCATCGGGCCGCGGGGGGCCGGGGCGGGAAGCCCGGGGGCGCGGGCGCCTCGGAAGGGAATCCCCACGCCGGGAGGGCTGGAAGAGGAGCGACCCTCGGTGCAGCCGGGGCCGGGACCCGAGCGCCGCCGGCAGCCGAGCCCGCCGCTCCCGACCGCCCAGCCGCGCCGGCAAACCGAAAGGCGCGGCGACCCGACGGCTTAGGCTCCGGAGCCTTTAAGTGGCAGCGGGGGCCGGGTCAGGGCAGCTGGGCATGCTGGGACTTGTAGTCTGCCCCGCGCACCTGCCGCCGGGCCCGCGCCCTCGGGTTCCCAGCCCGCAGCCCGCAAGCCGCACCCGGCGCCCGCGGTCTCCCGGCTCCCCTGCGCCCGGGAGCGTGCGGGGCGGTGCGCCCCGCCTCTGCCACCTGGGAGTGGCTGCAACGCGCCAGCTCCTTCCTCCGGCGCCGCGAGAGCCTGCAGAGCCTCTTCACCCCGCCCACCCCCTCCAGCCTGGGGGCTTCCCGCGACCCCCGGATGCGGCAGGGCCGGGGGAGGGGGGTCTGTAGCCCCCTGGACGTGAGCAGAGTGCGTGTCCTGAAAATTTTTAACTGCAGTCGAACCCCGAAAAATGGGAACTGTGGAGGTTCCACAATGTCTCTGTGGGTTTAGGGGCCGCCATCTAGTGGGAAGGGGCCTACAGTACTTGTCCTGTAGCTGGTTCGACAAACCCTGGACTCGGGATGATCTGACACCAGAGGGAATGCTCAGGCTTGGGAAAAGAAGGAAGGGCTTTCTTCTGCACCCTATTTACCCACCTACATAAGTATCCCATTCTTTCACTATCTCCAACCTGGCAGGCCAGCACAGACGCTGAATCGGGTGAGAGGAGGGGCTGCGGGGCGGCCAATAGGGCTCATTGATTTGTCTTAGGCTTGGGAGTGCTCTACAGCAAACAGCCTGCGTGCGAACCACCGCCTAGTTGTGTGACATTAGGCAAAGTTAGCTCAACTCCAAGTGTGTCAGTTTTCCCATCAGTAAAAATGTGATAATGCGTATACCATGAATAATGAGTTAATGCATGTGAAGCACCTAGATTGATCACTGGCACGTTAATTCTTGGATAAATACCAGTACTTCTACTGTCTGACCTCAGCGCTCCTAAATATGGCCCCAGACCCTGCAGTGGACATGGGTGCACTGCTGCTACTGGGCTGCTAGTTGTCTGGGCTCTCTGTGCCTCCTAACTCAACAAACCCCAACCCATCCCCCACCACCCCCTCCTTCCTCTCATCAGCTCACATGTGCTGTTATCTGGCTACACTGAAAAGCTAAGACTCTGATCAAAGGTCCCAGACATCATACTTCCAGCATCTGCCAACCAGAAGAAATATCTGTCCTCTGAATTTTCTCTTGTAAGCTCCTTGACTGCAGAAGCTCCTTGTCTAATTTAGGTTTGTGTCCTTTTCACAATGCCAATTTCAGTGCATGGCATGCAGTAGAGGCTCCATCAAGAAGTTGTGCAACCCATTTCATGCATTCTTTCAGGCAGGTCCTATGCCCGGTTTCTCCTATCAGGACAGCTTACCTGCTCTCTCTCTCTCTCTCTCTCTCTCTCTCTCTCTCTCTCTCTCTCTCTTTCTCTCCCTCCCCCACTACCCCCCCACCTGAACTATACATGTACTCAGTGCTGGGTGACAAGTGGTACTATGCCTTCCTTTAATGTCTTTTGAAATTTCAAAATAAATAAAATATCACATTTAAACAACAAAATTATGATAACTTTAAATATGCTTTTGCAAGCATACCCCTTCCTTGTGTATTTTCTGAAATATTAGGGGCTTCCTCCCCAACTCCTGACCCTTCCAAGTAAGAATCACTGATCCAATCCTCACTTCCTGTATCACAGGACTCTGTGCTGTCTCTGTGAGGCCCCAAACCTGTCACCTTAACTGTGCCCCCACCCCAAGCACAGAGTACTAACTGCCCTGAAAGAGAAACTGTAAACATGGCTCTTAAACTTGAGCCAGATCAGAATCTCCGGGAGGCCTTATTAGTACAAAGTGATGGGCCGCTGCACCCTTTCCCATTCAGTAGGTTGAGGAAGGGGCTGGAGACTATTTCCAACAAGCTCTCAGGTCATCCTGCTGCTGCTTGTGCAGTGAGGAAAGAGGGAACAAATTTTGAGAAGATTTGGCGCTGAGGAACAACAGTGGGCCAGGAGCTCTATCTCGCCAGATCGACCATTGTACAGTCTGACTGCTCCCGAACCTCCATTTGTTCATCAGTGGGAGCTGCCAGGCTTGACTGACTGAGTCACTCTAACCTAATTCCCAAGAGATTTCCTGATAAGGGCCTATTTATGAATTTACATCAAGCTCATTATTGCCGCTGAGGCCCAGGGGACACACATATTTGTCCAGTCCCTCTTAATGTGGGAAGCCACGTTAAGGTTACTACCAGCCTGTGGCATCCACACCTACCCATGCCACCGTGGCCATGGTATCAGGCTGGAGACTAGACAAACATCAGCTCCCTGGCTACTCACCCACCATGCTCCCTGTGGCCAGTCCCTCTTTTGTGGACAGTCTTCCTTCTGATTTCTCGAATGTAAGATACAGCTTTCCTTCCCAGCTCATCTCAGATGCACTCCAGTCTTCTCAACTAAGTTTGGGTATCCCGTCAGCCGCAAGTTCACAGAACCGCCTCTTTGAGATGGTGGAAGCAAGGCTTTTAAGATATTCCCTTCATTTACCCTTTTAACATTCAGTAAGTATTCATTAAGTCTCCACTTAGGTGGCAAGCCCTGTTATGAGTTCTGGGAAACTATAGTGAACAAAACAAAGAGCCTTACCCTCCTGGGAGTTCTATTCTGGTGAGAGATAATAAAGAAGTAGACAGCACAGTGTGTTAGGGGGTAACAGCTGCTTGTGGCACAGCATAAATCAGGAATGGGGGACAGGGAATATGTCTGGCATTTGCAACTTTGCATAGAGCTATTTCAGGAATGGGTTCTCAACCCTGTCTCTGAATTGTTATATGACTTTGGACAAGTCTTCTAATCTCATAGTCCCTCTCCACATTTGCAAGATGGGGATTATATATTGTGAGGATGAACAGCGATAATTGTGTAGTGCTGGTCACAAAGTAGAGATTCAGCAAATGTATTTTTTGAACAAATACATTTTTGTGTGTATTTGTTGTTCCAGGCACCACTCCCGGTACCACTGGCCTTACTTAACTCATTTAACTGTTAGTTACTTTCCTTCCTCACCTTCCAGAGTGAATGTCTTCTAGTTGGATGAATTTATCTATTATGTGTTTATCCTTAGGTTCAACTTCATCTCCAGGTTCTGGCAACTTTTTCTGTGGCGCCTGCTGTACGGAGAGTTTGTGCCTTCCTTCTCCCCTCCCTCTCCCTTCCCCCCTGCCTTGGGCACCTCCATCAGCTCTGAATTTCCCCAGTTCAGACTCCCCTGCATGCATCTCAGCACCACAGCGGTCATGCAAACATGTTCATGGTGCAGACCCAACAGACATGAACACAGTGTATACTTCTGCCAGGCCCTGGGATAGGCCCAGAGTGAAGAAAACCAAGTCCTTATTCATGCAAAGCATACTTGAGAGTGGAAACAAGAAAGTAACAAGTCAACAAATGTATTACCAGAATATATTCAGAGAATAAGTGCTATGAAGAAAAATAAATAAATAAAATGCAAGAGCTAATAGCAAGTCTGTGGGGGTCTGGAGAGGGAGAAGGTATTTCATTAAATGAAGTGGTCAGGAAAGTTTCTCTGACTGATCATTGAACTAAGATCTAAATGCAAAAAAGGAACAAGTCATGTGCTGGCATTTTCATAAGGGAGCATTCTAGGCAATGGGAACACCATGTGCAAAGGCCCTGGGGCAGAACACTTGGCACACTCCAGAAACAGAACGAAGACCAGTGTGGCCACAACATGATGAGAGATCAAACTGGGATTGGAGATGACGTGGGGTTGCTGTACAGGAGCCAAAGAAAGTAGGGCATGGGCAGGAAGTTTGGATTTTTCTCTAAGTCTTTGTTAGTCCTAATGTGGTCCAAGATTACTGCATGGTCTTGGAGCTTGTTAGAAATGCAATCTTGAGACTGTCTCAGATCAACTGGAGCACAACCTGGATTTTAACAGGATTGCCCCATGAATTGAGTGTGTGTTTTAGAAGCACAGTTCTCTAAGTATATGGGGAGAAGCCACATTATTTGTAAGGGAAGTGTTTTAAAAGATCCTTCCCTCTGGTCACCCCATGGAGAAGGAGGCAGGGGCAGAAGCAAGGCTGCTAGTTCGAAGACTGCTGCACTGGCCCAGGTGGGATAGGGGAACAGGAGCAGGGTGCGGATAGAGGAGATGGAGCAAATAGAGGAGACAGAGGACACATTTGGGAGACACAGCCAAGCCAATGAAAGGAGGAAAGAAATGATTTTGGCCATCCAGATCACTGTGGGAGGAGCCCTGCCCTATGGTCAGGTATGGCCACACCCTCAGGTGCCACATCCCCTTACCCCTGTTCCCACTTCCACCACCAGCATCAATTCAGGACTCTTAGAATGAAGGGCAGTGCAGGGGAGCTTTGGAGTCCTCGAGTTCACCTGCAGTAAATCACCCAGAAAATGCATGGAGCCACCTAGAGAGACAAACTCTATGATTATTACATATCTCTGGGTTCATTCATTCATTCATGACTCATTGAGCTCAGGACTGCTCTGGCTCCTGGGGACAGAGCACCAAAATAGTATGTCACTTTATGCTTTATAAAAGAACTTTTCTTGATTTGAGCTCACAGCAAACCTGTGTTGTCTTCCTGAGGCCTGTCCCACATGCTACCGCACCAGAAAGACACATGGATTTCCTGATGACCTTGGAGTGAAGTACAAATTCCTGAACAAGGCCTCTGAAGCTCCTTTGTTTCCAGGTCCTGCCGACCTCTCCAAGCTCATCTGCTACCCAAGGTTCTTTCAAGTTTATGTCCCAGTTTAAGAATCTGATGGAAATAAAAAGCCTGTCTCCAGATAAGAACAATACACAGATACTCACAATGGTGATACAACTCTAGGGGGGGTTGCAGGCCCCCCTCAGGAGACCCATGGTCTCCAGGGCTGTAGACAAGTTCGGATCCCTCCACTGCTGCCTTAACTGACGTTCCCCGCTGCCCTGTGGCGCATCCGGGCCTCGTGCCTGTGCTTAGGTGGTCACTTCTGCTGTGGTCCTTTCTCTCCACTCCCCGCAGAAACCTCTACACATCTTGCAGATCTAGCGCATATGTCCCCACCCCCTCCCCCACAACAGACTCAATCCTTCTCACTTCTCATTCCCACAGAAATTTGCACATACAGCTTGCTTTGGGTTCTCTCCTGCCTGCTTCCCTAGCTGGAGAGAGCCCTCTAGGACTCACACAGATACTCTACGACCTTGGGAAAGTCACTTATCTCTCTGAGCTATTTCTTCATGCATAAAAATGAGTATAATCATCTGTCCAGATTGGCTGAGAGGGCTAGAGGAATTAAAGTGACCAGGCTGGCATGCAGCACATGTTTAAGTGAACAGGGGTGGTATGCATTTGACCAGTGAAAAAAACAGGGTTTCCAACTCAAGAATCTGACCCTGGGGTGACCCCAGGTGCTCGTACTAAAAGATGCATCACCACCTGTGCAACGTGGTCAGACCCAGCTCTGGGTCAGGCAGCAAGAAGGACTCTTCTCAGCCCTGACTCTGAAGACTCCCAGTCGTCCTGGCCTTTTTCAGATAACGTGGCAGAGAAGAACTTCTCCGAGAAGTGCAAGAAGAAACTGGCCCAGGGAAGGCCAGGAGGTGATATGACTTCTCTCCTGGTTCCTAGTTCTCCTCCTCCACTGTCAAATCCTTGCCCTTCTGAAGTCACCAGCGGACCCACGTGTGCCCCCATCTTACAGTTTCTCCCCCAATCTCACAATCACGCAGCAACTGTAATGAGCTCCAGCTTCTTCTCCAACCCTATGCTGTGTCAAACCTCCCATCATTTCCATGCGTGTCACCTGCTTGTGTCCCTCCCTTCCACGCCCCAAGTAATGTCCACACTCCATCATGACTACCGCTCCCTAGTGAACACCCTCCACAAACTTGCCCTTCTCTCCCTACTACCTGGACCTGGCTAAGCCCCAGCCATCCCTCCTCTCCTGGCTTGTGTCAGAGCCGCTGGACCACTCTGGAGAAAAGCACACAGCCCCACTGACGGATCATGCTTTAAATTCATGACCACAAACCTCAAATTGGCACTCCTCATGCCTGGCAAGTCTACCTACCTTTCCTAGAAAGTTCATCTTCCTGTTTTAAGAGATGGTTATTTCATACTTTCTTCTGTCGCCACAAACTATTCTCACTTCTCAGCTGAACTTCTTAGCCCATCCTGCATTGAAAAACTAGAAGCTGGGCCTCCCTGGTGGCACAAGGCTTAAAGTCTCAGCTATATCAAGCTAACACCAGCCACTGTGGCTTGTGGTGATCCCTGGCCAGTGAGGTGACCCACATGGCACAGCAGACCCCTCCTGTCTCGCCCACTGCTCCCCTCAGCAGTGTATCTCAGTCAATCTGCCTGTTCTGCTTCACTCTGTCTCTGGTGAATCCTTTCAACCCTGTACCCCACCTCTGGTCTAGACCACAGTTCTTGTATGCATAAATAAATAAAATAAATCTTTTTTTAAAAAAAGAAAAACTAGAAGCTGTCAGACCCCATCCACCAGCCCTGCTGCCCTGTGCCCACGTGTCCTGCCTCTCCTGCTCCAGCCATAGAAGAGACAGCTAAGGCCGTCTGCCTTCTGCGTGGACTCAGAGCCCACCCCGTCCAGTGGCCTGAGGCCTCCCCTCCAGCAAATGCCCTGCTTTTCTCTGCATCTTTTTCTTCCTCTCTGCCCCTTTACTCTTCTAGTATCTCCCTCCACGAAAAGAGAGCAAGGGAAAGGAGGGAAGAAATGAAAATAATGAAGAGGAGCAAAGAGAGGAGGAACGAAAGAAGCAATGGGAAGGAGAGAGGAAAAACCCAGCTCTGTACCAACTAGGATCCTAGCGGGAAAAGAATTCACTCAAATGGCTCAACTCACCTCAAAGAAGCGGCTACGTACAAAGTTCAGAGGACCAACAAGGATCAGGGGTAACTGAGAGATAAGGGGTGGCGTGTGGGAGTGGTCACTCAGCTCAGAAAGGCCACGGGGAGACCCAGCTTTGTCTCTCCTGCCTTTGACTCCCCTTGATTGAACCCGCTCTCTGGCACTGGAGTCCAGGTGATGCAGTCCAGGAGGGTCCCAAAGCCCCAAGGGGACCCAAACCTCCCAGGACCAAGCGGAACACAAGTGGGCAGAGAGTGGATCTTGAATGGGAGACTGACCTGCACACCTTCCCTTGGCCCCAAATGTACTCCCAGCTTCTGCCCCCATCTCTGTTCTCCTTCCTAACAAGTCTTCCTGCAAGAGTTGTCAACGCTCAACTGCTTCACTTCACGTGCTTTTCCCCACCTGCTAGCCTGGCTTGTGTCTCCATCATGCACCTGGTCACCTTTCCACCAACATTCCTCTTTTCAAGGTCCCAGGGGTCCCCATGCTGCCAAAACCAAGGGTCAGCCTCTCGACACAAACACAACCTCCTTCTTGAAACCGATCTCTTGACTTCCTCACCCCTAGCACCTCTGCTTTCCCCCCACTCCCTCTAGCTGTTATTTCTTGGTCTTCCTTGCTGGTCCCTCATCCTCTACATTGGCTTACATCCTTCTACATTGGTCAGTCCAGAGTCTCTTTCTGTCCCCACGTGGACTGTTGCCTTCATGCCCCAGGCCTGGCGGGATGGACGCCTGGTGTCTTTTCACTCTTCAGCTCACAGCTCACTCAAATGGCACCTCCCCAGTAGGTTTCCTTGGCCGTTGATCAGAGGGGCCGCTCCCTGACCCTTGCTGCAGTGTCTTGCTGCTCCAATTCTTTCCTCCTTGAGGCTGATTTGTCATTATTTGGCGACCTGGTTGGTTTATGGATTTGTTTCCTTGTTTCTCCAAGGACTTGCTAGCCAGCAGTTTTGCCCATCCTTATATCCCTCGTACATGGTACATAGTTGGCTCTACCTAAATTGTTGAATGAATGAGTAGGAAGGAACTTTGCAAATGTCACATAGCAAGGTAAAGTCAGTAATTTAAGAACATTGTTTTGGTTTTTACAAGATTGAATTTCCTGATGGGCACTTAAATATTCTACTAGGTCTTTTGACAGAAACCTCCTTTCCTATTAAATTTGTACTCACATGGCCTCCCTGGTGGCTCAAGGGGTTAAGTCTCAGCACTATGTAGCAATCTGCAGCCACTGCAGCAGGAGTTCGATCCCGGCCTGGTTGCCCATCCACATGACGCAGCAGACCTCTCCTGTCTCTCCTGCTGCTCCCCTTAGCAGTGTATTTCAGTCAATCCACCTGTTCTGTTCCCCACTCTGTCTCTGGTGAATCTTCTCATCCCCTTCCCCCACACCTCTGGCCTACACCCCCGCTCTTGTGTGCATAAATAAATAAAAATAAATCTTTAAAAAATAAATAAATAAATAAATAAATTTATGCTCACATATAGCACACATATGGTGAAAGTAACCTGAGCAGAACATCTGCAGTGTGAATTTAGGAGTAGATAAGGTCCCATATTACTGCTATATCATTCTATGAAAAGAAGACTTAGAACTGAGATTATCATCTTGCCCTATCTGGTTCCAACCTCCCCTCAGCAGCAGGAGGAATGGTTAAGGGCTGTGAGAATGAGACAGGACTGGCTGTAAATTCTTTTTCTAATCCTCATTCCCAATGGAATAACTTCACCTCTCCAAGCCTCAGGGTCCTCACGTGTAAACTGCCTGAGAAGGGCTGTCGCAGGGGTTAAGTGGACATGCAGGAAGCCCCAGCCTCTGAGCCAGGCCCATGCAAGAACACCCTGCCAGTACCAATCACTTCCAGAACCATGAGATGATTTTCTGATTCCAGGAGCTTTTCAACCATCACAGGCTGCCAAGAGCAGTGTTGGACATGAGTCGTGGAGTTGAGTTGACGGTTGGCAGTTTCTGACTGGTTGTTCGGGAAGGGGTGGGAAGTGACTAGAAATGAAGGATAATGAAAATCCTTTACAGGGTCAAAGCATTGAAAAGATGATGATGCCCACTCTTTTAAATATGAATCAAAATTATAATTAAAACCTCAAAACACAAATTCTGTTCATATACTAAGATGAAAAACAACTTCTTGCTAGATATTCTGATTGCATACTTCAAGATAAATCCATTGAAGTGAACTCTTGACTTTTCCAATGGCCTTGCTCCCTTGCCTGCCTCCAGGTAATGTAGCACACATCTGACTCCAGGTTCAAAAATTGCTAGTATCTGCGAGCACCAACAGATACTTCTTACCGGGCCTCCCCGGTGGCGCAGGGGGTTGAGCACAGTGCTGTGAAGTTGTCCGCAGCCTCTGCAGCACCAGTTCAACTCCCGGCTGGCCAGGGAGATTCCCACATGGCAAGCGAGGCAGACCTCTCATGTCTTTCCCGCTGCTCCCCTCAGCAGTGCTTTCAGTCCATCTGCCTGTTCTGCTCCCAATTCTGTCGCCAGTGAATCCTCTCACCCTCCCACGACTCTGGCCTGTACCCCAGCTCTTGTATAAATAAAATAAATCTTTAAAAAAAAATTTACTTCTTACACCAGCAATATAATTAATGACAATTTTAATTATTCCATTGTTCTTGAAACCCTTAGGGAGTTCTTTCGCCTATGTTAGCTTGAGTTCCTCATCTTCCAGTTGTGCTTATTAGCGCCATGGGCTTAAATTCAGAAAAATTAAGTGACTGTGTGGTGTTGCACCCCACATACCAGAAACATAGCTTAGATCCCAGGACCTATCAACTCACAAACCAAGTGACCTTCAAATTTCCTTTTGCCTGGAGATACCCACTCATGTGTTACTCCTACAGTTCGATGCACCACTCAGGACTCAGGTGCTACCTCTTCCTAGAAGCTCTGGAAGCCTCCTCTCACCTACAGGCTGTCCCTGCTTGCTTCTTCCAAGCTGCTAATGTCCTCAGTGCTTGCCTCCAGCTTCACAGGACATTCCTGCCTTGAAATATTTTGTTTTTTCATCTGTCTCCTCCATTGGACCATGAGGTCTTCAAGGGAAGGGACATTCCAAAAAGTTGATGGTTCATTGTTGAGTTAAATGAGTCCATTTATGGGGCTTCCCTGGTGGCGCAAGGGGGTTAGGCACCACACTATGAAGCAATCCGCAGAATCCGCAGCCTCTGCAGCACAAGTTCAATACCCAGCCAGCCAGGGAGCTACCCACATGGCGCAGCAGACCTTTCCTGACTTGCCCGCTGCTCCCCTCAGCAGTGTATTTCAGTGGTTCTACCTGTTCTGTTTCCGCTTTGTCTCTGGTGATCCTGTCACCTCCTGTACCTCTGGCCTGTACCGCAGCTCTTGTATGCATAAATAAATAAATATTTTTTAAAAAATGAGTCCATTTAATTATTACAAAGATCTTTCACAAGCAAGGAGAGATTCCTCCCTCCCCCCACTGGAAATATAGGCAGCAGACAAAGTCCTAGACAGAAGACAAAGACTTGAAAAGGTTTCCTTTTGTCACTTCTGCCGCCCATAACACAACACCCATCCTGATAACTGTGACCCCTGAAATTCCACCATTTCAAAATTGTTTCTTGTCTTCTTCCGCTGACATTCTGTTCCCCTAGCCAAATGGGACTGGGGTGCTGTGGGTGGGTGGTTAAGTGCCTGGGGGGAGAGATGCCACTAAAGATATTAGTTCCTATCCATATTTGCATACCCATAGCTCTCTTCCCCATACTGGAGGCTGAAATGAAGCCACACTACACCTACTCCCCTTGCCCTGGGCATATGAGAGGAATGCCAGCTTGACCAGAGCCAAGCCCTCTTGTTCCAAAATTTTGGTGACATTGTTCTCATTATCTTTTTAAAAAAGTCATGTTATTCTTTTTTTTTATCTCTGAATATCAAAGACAGTATGTGCCAGAGCTGCTGGTGAGAGTTTGGGTCAGAAACAACTCTGCTTCCCAAGCTGCTGTTCCCAGAGGGCTAATCCACAGTGCCAGAGGGGGTTATGGTGGCATCACGCTGCTGTCAACAGGGAGAATCTATTTTCAAGCCCCATACCAACAGGAAAATTCCCTTCCCACCAAAGGGAGTGGAATAAAAGAAAATCCATATCCCCAAATGGCAGGAAACCCCTCCAAACCTTCCCCTGCAGAGAAGGTGAAAATGGCCCAGTGAGCAGGGCAAGTGGAGGCCCAAGCAGCCTTCATCCCCTCCCCCACTGAAGGGGGGAACTCTAGTCCATCTCAGCAGACAGTCCCATCTGGCCTTGACCGCCCTGCACACTGCAGTCAGAGTGGTCTCCAGGGTCCCCAGTGTGTCCAGAGTATCCAGTGCCTCCAGCTTCGCATCCTCCAAGGCCCCATCACTGTGGAATCCAGGCAACACCTGCAGTCATACAGGGCCCTACACTGACAGCCTGCACATGGGCTCATGCCCTGCTACAACCATCAGGAAATTCTTCACATTTGCAGAAGAGATACACTGGGCTCTTCAAATTATATAACCAGTCCTGGTACTGGCCTCAACCACTGAGGAGTACTCCTTAAGTCCAGGCTTTGGGACTCAGGAGTGTAAAATGAGTTCATTTGTTTAATAGAAAAATTACAAAGATTTAAAATGCTCACCAGCCTTAGTCACAGTCTTTCAGCAGGCCCCCGTCCTGAGGTTGTGTAGGCCTCCCCTTTGGGAGGCAAACTCATTGCACAAAGCTTCTGGGTCAGTGATTTGGCTCAGCCAGTGCTAGGTGCCAAGCTTGTGGGCAGCCTGGTGAAGGTGGCCTCCAGCCTTCCACAGATGCTCTCACCAAAAGCTGAGACCAGCCAGTCCAGGCAGTAAAGTTCGGCAATTCAGAAGGTCAGAGACAAGGTACCTGCCTATGAGGTGCTGCTGAAGACAAGTGACGGTGGCTGACTCCCTGAGGAGAGCTCTGCGTCAGTCCTCTGCCTGCTCTCACTTGGGTGGTCCCTGCTTATTTCCCAACTTTGAAGTAGGGGTGGCAAGAGCGATGGACATAAAGAGACAATCTGAGGTCAATTTTGAGCTAAAACAGGCTGATCACAATTGCAAGAGGGTGGCAAGGAGGGAGAGAGGAAGCCAAGGAGACCCATAGGTGTTAGGACAGTGGGCTCCTTTACTGAGATGGAGGTTGGAGGAGGACCAGGATGGTGGGGGCAGGTAAGAGTAAGCAATTGGATTTTGATGTGTCAAGTCTGAGATGCCTACTAGATGGAACTTTCAAGGGGGCAGTCCTGTGCCTGAGGCTGTGCTCACAGAGAAACAAGCAGGGGGAGCAGAACGGGGAGTGGGCCCCATGAAGATGGCTGCTACAGCCAGGAGCACGCATGAAATCAGAGGGAGAGAGCTTAAGCAGAGCAGAGAACGGGTAGGCAGACTGATCTGAATTGAGACAGGGGATGGGGTCTTCATTCCCTGTTGCCCTCTGGCCCTGTGCATCAGGCAATGGATCAAGGTGGCCCCAGGCAGCTCTTTTCAACCAGGTGCTTCCCAGAGAAACTCCTCTGTAAGTGTCAGCCTCTGTCTTTCCCAGCAACGGGGACAGTAGGGCCCTGGTCCCGAATGGGATTTCTGGGTGATGCATCCCAGCATGTACCACAGAAAACTTCTCTAAAGACATTATATGGGGGCCTCCCCGGTGGCGCAGCGTTGAGCGCTGGGTTGCGAAGCTGCCCGCGGCCTCTGCAGCGCCGGTTCTATCCCCGGCTGCTCCCCGGCCACCTGAGGAGGGTCCCACATGGCGCGCAGACCTCTTCTGCCACCTGCTGCTCCCCTCAGCAGTGTACTTCGGTCCTTCTGCCTGCTCTGCTCCCAGCTCTGGCTCTGGTGAATTCTCTCATCCGCCCGCGCTTCTGACTGTACCCAGTGCTTGTATAAATAAATAAAAAAAAAAGGACATTATATGGGGGGGCCTCCCTGGTAGTGCAAGGGGTTAAGCGCAGCACTATGAAGCTATCTGAAGCCTCTGCAGCACTGGCCAGCCAGGGAACTACCCACATGGCACAGCAGACCTCTCCGACCTCGCCTGCTGCTCCCCTCCTGCTCCCCTCAGCAGTGTATTTCAGTCAGTCTGCCAGCTCTGCTCCCCACTCTGTCTCTGGTGAATCCTCTCTCACACCCCCCCCCCACACACACACCTCTGGCCTATACTCCAGTTGTTGTATGCATAAATGAATAAATCTTAAAAAAAGAAAAAAAAAAGACATTATATGGGCCTAAGCATGGCGTGGAGCGAACCAGGCACAGAGAATGGGGAGCTTTTTCCAGGGGCAAGACTTGACCACGGCCCCAGGAGAAGCCATTGTATGGTACAGCAAGAGGCCTCTTGGGAGACCAGGAAGAGGCCCTCAGGTGAAGAGAGTCACATGACACATTAAAAACTGGGTCTGAACGTATGAAATAGTGAAAGACAGAAAAGGCAAGTCTAGTAATCTGAGCCCTCAGAGACAACCACTGGGAATGTTTTAGAGTATGTCTTCTACATCTTCCTTCTCTGCATATTTTATCAAAAAACTAAGATTTTACTGTAGATGTGATTTGGTTTTATGCTTTTTTTTCTATAAAGTTTTTCCTATGTCTTCATTATTTCTTATCACAAAAGCAGTGCCTGCCAATTACAGAACTCAGAAAATACAGATAAATTTTAAAAAAGAAAGTTGAGACTGTCTACAACCTCCCCCTCTCCCGCCCTACCCCCAGCTTCTTCATTGTTGGCATGACCCAGACTCTTTACATGTCTGCAGCTTGCTTTTTAAAGAAGGGTCTCTCTAGTCTCTCCCACTGATCCCCTCAGCAATGTATCTCAGTAGATCCTCCTGTTCTGCTCCCCATACTGTCTCTGGTGAACCCTCTCACTCCCTGCACCTCTGGCCTACACCCCACTTCTTCTATGCATAAATAAATAAGTAAATCTTTTAAAAAGAAGAAGAAGAAGAAGAAGAACGGGTCTTGACAAAACTTTCAGGCAAACCATAGCTCTGAGGCTTACAGCAGGAGAGAAGGAGGGAGAGGGGGCAAAACAAGGGAGGGAAGAGCACAAGGGACTATGATGATGGTCACAGTAACGTCGTGGTAGAATTATGGGAGCTACACATGAGAGGAGAAATTAAATACTGTACAAAAATGAACAACAGTGTAAGGAAAGTTAAAAGAAAAAAAAGAATGGGTCTTAGACAATGGAGGGTGAGGGAATCATGTGCACAAATGGAGGAGTAAAAATGCAACCCCAAAGTTATAGACACGTGTAAACGACTAACAAATTTAATTGTAAAAAAAAATTCTTAAATATTTTATTCTTTTGAATGTTACTGTAAAATAAAGCTATTTCTTTTTTTTTTTTTTAAGATTTGTTCATTTATGCATGCAAGAACTGGGGTACAGGCCAGAGGTGAAGGGGATGAAAGGGCTCACCAGAGACAGAGTGAGGAGCAGAATAGAGGGATACACTGCTGAGGGGAGCAGCAGGCAAGACAGGAGAGGTCTGCTGCGCCATGTGGGTAGCTCCCTGGCCAGGGATTGAGCTAGTGTTGCAGTGGCTGCAGATAGCTTCATAGTGCTGTGTCTTAACCCCTTGCGCCACCAGGGAGGGCCCAAATAAAGCTATTTTTTTTTTTTAAGATTTATTTATTTTTATATGAGAGCTGGGGTACAGGCCAGATGCAAGGGAGGGTGAGAGGATTCACTGGAGACAGAGCGGGGAACAGAACAGGCAGACTGAAGAAATACACTGCTGAGGTTAGCAGCGGGCGAGATAGAAGAGGTCTGCTGTGCCATGTGGGTTGCTCCCTGGCCAGCCAAGGATAAAACTTATGCTTGAGAGGCTGTGGATTGCTTCATAGTGCGGTGCTTAACCCCTTGTGCCACCAGGGAGGCCCCCCAAATAAAGCTATTTCTAATAAAAAATAGAATGAGTCTTGAAATGTGTAAAAAACAATCTATTGGTTTTCTTTGAGAGCCCTGGATTGGGGGTTAGGAACCCTGGGCTCCAATGCAGATCAGAGACTGAGAATTCTAAGTCTTTTCTCCTCTCCATCCTGAGTGTTGACCCCATCCTTTTTGGTTTTTTTGTTTGTTTGTTTGTTTGTTTGTTTTTTAGATTTATTTATTTTTGCATACAAGAGCAGGGATCTAGGCCAGAGATGCAGGGGCGGGAATGGGGGTGAGAGTATTCACCAGAGACAGAGGGGGGAACAGAAGAGGCAGACTGACTGAAATACACTGCTGAGGGGAGCAGCGGGTGTGTCAGGAGAGGTCTGCTGCACCACGTGGGTTGCTCCCTGGCTGTCCGGGGATTGATTTCTCGCTGCAGAGGCTGCAGATTGCTTCATAGTGTGGTGCTTAACCCCTTGCACCACCAGGGAAGCCCACCTTCCTGTTTGAACTTACTATAATCAGGAAGGTTGAGGGCCCACCGTGGGCTCCAGGACTGGAGGGAGGGGTCATGGAGAGAAGAGAAGGCTCAGAAAGGAGGCCTGAAGCATCCAAAGGAAAGCTTTGCTGTCCTCAGCCTGCTGAGCACCCTCTAGACTGGGAAGAAGCAAGACCCCAGAGCTGTTTTTGTTACCAGAAGTTTCCCATAAGCCTTTGCAAGTACACAAGTATGACAGGCACTCTATGACCCAAACTGATTCTCTGCCTGTGTCTTTTCACTCCTCCTGATCCAAACTAGTTAGCTACTGCTGGTCTTACAGAATGTAGCAGCAGAGACACCTCTTCCCGAGAACCTTCCCTGCTTCTCCAGGTCAACTTTGACTCCTGTCCTCTCCATACAGCACTTCTCACAGGACACCGTGGGCTTCTGTTTGGTCTTTTCCCACCTAGGCTCCCCCACCCCCCATCTGTGAGCACCTTCAGGGCAGGGGTCCAACCTCACTCACCTTGTACCCCAGGTGCCAGGCGCAGGCCTGGCACTGCTGAGCTCTCCCCCAGTAAACAGTCAGTGAAAGTGACTGAGCCTTCCAAGCAGGCTGTTCTCCTCACAGCAACCACCTTGAAAGAGACCAGTTCACAAGTTCCCTGAGAGAGCAAATGCTCCCTGGGTGTTCCCCCAATGAAAGCTCCCTGGCCGAACGGCCTTCCTGGAAGGTACAGAGTACTCCAGAGGCCAAAAGATGTGGAGACCAGAGGCATTGAAGGCTGGCTCTGTGGCAGAAGCCAGGTACTTCTCTAACTCATGCCCAGCAGGCAAGGGATAAGCCAGGACTCTAGACCCCTGGGCGCCTCACTGCAGCACCCCTAAACAGACAGACTCATTAATTTGTACCCAGGCAGCATCCCAAAAGCTCCTGGCTCATTCCTTCCCCTCTAACTTCCCACACCCCCTAATCACCTGCCTTGCTTTCCCATCTTCTGAGTTGTGGGGCTTTTTAAGTGGGGGATGGGAATGGCCTGGATTGCACCCTGAAAGGCAAGGCCCCGATTAGAGGATGGAGAAAGTAGATTTGACTCAGGGAAGATAAGCAACTGCCCCTCCCCCTACTGTATCTTGGAAGGACTTCAAGAAATGAGCTTCAATGGCAATGAAGGTGAGCTAGCCAAAACAACTTCCAGACAGACAGACGCAGGGGCGCTGTCCTCTCCCATCACGCTAACAGCTTTACATCCAAGCCCCAGCTACAAGTGGAGTCCAAGTGGTAGCATTTAGAGACAGGAAGGCCCTCCCCCACCCTCACCCCCGGCCAGGAACACCTTTAGAGGGATGCCAGAAAGAACTGGACTTAGACATGCTTTGAAGATACTCTGACTCAAAGATTTAATGATTTCAATAGGAGGAGAGTTCAAAACAAAAGGAGGCTTCAAGGACAGTTCCTTAGGGTTATATGGGTCAAGATGGGGATGTAAGAGCAGATATAAGAAGGGCCCTACTTGCCCCAATAAAGCCGTTCAGAGCTGGCAGCACATGGCTTCCATCACCACCACTTCTTGGTGTGGCCCAAGGATCTGGGAGGTGAGACAGGTGTCCAGAGCCGGGCAAGTGGGGCTGGGCAGAGAATTCGGTTGGGTGGGGAGAGAGGCAGCAGGGGCAGTCCGTTACCCACAAAAGCAGAGTGACCCACACCACGAGCTAATTACACCAGGGCATTTTCTGTTCTGGGATGGCAAGCTGGAAATTGCAAGCAAACCCATAAGTACCAGATCTGGATGAGGGCTTCACTTCCACAGAAGAGCACAATGTAGAATTAATATCAAAAGCCATAGTGTAGCCTTTAGGCCCAGCATGATTTTGCCCCTGTCCACCCCAGCCCAGTCTTGAGCTGAGTGCCCTATTTTCTCCAGACACTCTGGTCCCCTGCACCCTCCCCTCTGGCCTCTCCATGGCACTGTTTTTTCTGAGGGAACCCTCACTCCATTCAACTCCACAATCAGTCCCTTTACTGGTTAACACCTATCTATTCCTTTTTTTAAAGAAAACATTTATTTATTTATGCATACAAGAACCGTGGTACAGGCCAGAGATGCAGGGGATGAGAGGATTCACCAGAGACAGAGTAATCCTTATCTATTCTAGGGAGAATGACAAAGTTCAAATGACACCGCCTCCATGAAGCCCTTCCAGACACACTAGACCAAGCCAAATTCCTTTCTCATCACCCTGTGTGTTCCTTCTAGCACCCACAACAGCTGTACTTAAATGGCTAAGTCATGTAAGATCTGAAACCCTGCTACACTCTACGCACTCAGAGGTAAGGCTGTGTCCATCTTCACCATCAGACCCTTGGCATCTAGCCCAGATCCTGGCACAAAATAACCACAAAGGGAGTATTTGTGGAAAGCTGAAAGGGAGGGGGAAAAAAAGGAAAGGAGGGAAGGAAGAAGGAAGGTCCCTGAGAAACAGCATTCTTGGTAATAGAAAGATGATGGATCATGGAATATGATTAATTATACCAGGCACATAAATAGAGGCCCATATGTCAAGGTTCTATTTGTTCTGTGACAGTGTAATACCAGCACATTTTTCATCCAGATGGAAACAACAAACAAACACAAAACCATGTGCCCTGTCTCCTGGTAAGACCTTCTGCCATTTCACCAGAGGCAGCCCCTCTGCAAATTCAGCCCAGGCAGGAGGAGCAGGTAGCCCCCAAGTACAAGCACACCTGACCAGGGTCTGGGAGTTGAGGCCAGAAGCCACTGCAGAGGTCAGAGAGCGAAGGCAAGGAGCTCAGAAGTGAAGGAAGGGTCTCCTCCATGCCAAGCACTGGCTTGTGCCTGGCTTGTCTTATCTTTCCAGTAAGTCTGTGGAAAAGGAGCTCTTTCTCCTGTTCTATAGGTGAGGAAACAGGGCTTCTGACAGGTTGAGGAATTTGATTGGTGTCCCATGGTGTCTTACCTGCAGTTCTGGGTACAGAGCTACCACTTGTGCCCAGATGCACCAGACCCCACAACCATGTCTTCCTCCCCATGGTATCTCTGAACTAGAGGCAGAGGCACTGCCAATAGCTGTGAGTATAACAGAGGCTTTGGAAGTCAGGGCATCGAGGGGCAATGCCAGCCATTTTTGTCTGCCCCACAACCCTCCCTTTCTGGCAACACACCCCTCTCTCCAGAAGGAGATCCATTCTGTGAAGTTCTTGGGAGCTGATCCTACCCCTATCTAGACAGGCCTGTCAGAACCCCCATTCCTACAACCATAGTGACTGTTTCCCAACAGGCTTGAGGCAAGGCCAATCAGAGGCCTTCCCTGGGTTTTTGTGCTGAATTTCCTGGGAAAGATGGTCTTTCCCACAAAGGTTCCAAGTGAGAAGAAAGCAGGATTGGGATTGCCACGGGACATCTTTCTTGGCCCCTGAAGGCCGGTGGTGCACTCAAGCCAGTAGAGTGAGGGAAACAGAAGAGACAGAGTCCTGTGGCCCTCTGGATTCAGCCATGCCTGAGTGGCCCTGGGACTTCCCAGACACACCAGCGAATCAGTGCTCTTTTCATTTGAGCAGGGGTAAGCTGAAGCTCAGTGGGCACACCTGGGTGGAGAACATGAGTGGCTGGGCTGGGAGCTCGGCAAGGCCTGGAACTATCCAAGTCAGATGGAAGGGGATGGGGTGGTGGGGAGGCAATCTTCCAACTCGAGCTTGAGTCGCCCACCCACCAGCCTGCCACGTGGCTTTGTACCATGGTGTACTTCTCTGATCTTAGGTCTGCCATCTGCAGAGGGATGTACTAATTTGCAAAACCACACCAGAGACTGCTTGTTCCTGTGGAATTTCAGAGAATTGGGAACTTTTCCAGCGCAATGCATATAGAGATCATTCCTGGTCTGGAGAGGGAGGAGGGAATACTCATTTATTGAGTACCGGGTATATGTCAGGCACACACACCAGGGGCCTTACCTGCCGAGGTAAGATACTACCCTGAAGGCAGGAATGCGATGCTTGAGACTTAGGGCATGTCACTCACTCAAAAGGGCAATATTCTTGGAATGAGTGAAACCTTTGTAATTCCAATTAATCCTCACAAAACTCTAAGGAAAAGAGTTAGTGATGAGAAAACGGATGTCTGCAGAGGACTAGAAACCCCCTCAAAGTCGTAGAGTTGGTAAAGGGCCAAGACAGAATTCAATACACACCACCAGGCCCGAGAACATGCTTTCTTGCTTGACTAACAGAAGCCATCACTGCTATGGGACAACATCATATGGGAGCCTCTGGGAATCTTGCAAGGGGAATGAATGGGCTGCATGATGTGACTTATGTAAATGTGATTGAAAACACTAGATGACAGAGGATATGTAATTGCTAACAGAGAAAAACAGACTGAGAGAGGGGTGCAGAAGCAACCAAATCAGGGCTCTGGGGACTCTGGAAGGAGGTGAAGAGAAGGCATTGAAACAAAATGAGAGCAGGGAAAGGTTTGGAATGAAGCCTTTTATCTGGAATACCCCCCTTAGGTGGGAGTTCTTGCTTGGGTAAGGAGAGAGATGGCTGCAGTCAGAAGTACACAAGGGTTAAAGGAAACTGGACAGAGGAACCACCGGGGAGACTTAGTGTGGATGGGGGAAGCTTCCCTGGGGACTAGCGTAAGGGAGCTAGGGCCTGGGTGGACAAGAAAGACGCATAGATAGGAGAGGCCGCTGGCTCCACAGGCTCTGAGGTCAGCCAGCCCCAAGGTGGAATCCTGAGTTGCTGGGTTCTGAGCCCCCACTGGCATCTGAGAATCAGCACAGCTCTTCATTGAGACTGGCACAGAAGTGAGTATAATAAGAAAACAACAGGGGCCTCCCTGGTGGTGCAAGGGTTTAAGACATAACCTAGGAAGCTATCTGCAGCTACTGCAGTATGAGTTCGATCCCCAGCCAGGGAGCTACCCACATGTGCAGCAGACATCTCCTGACTCACCTGCTGCTCCCCTCAGCAGTGTATTTCAGTTAATACGCCTGCTCTGGTCCCCACTCTGTCCTTGGGGATTCCTCTCACCACCCAACCCACACCTCTGGCCTGTATCCCAGTTCTTGCATACATAAATAAATAAATCTTTAAAAAAGAAAAGAAAAGAAAACAACAAACAGAGGAGCTTAAACCTTACACCCTGCGGGAACAGCTGTCTGCTGCATTCAGTTACCCTATAATCATGTAAAAGCACAAAGCCTTTGACTCAGTAATTACTCTCAGTAATCTTTCTAAGTAAATAATCCTAATATGGAGTGATAGAAGTTTTATACTCAAAGATGTTGGTTCCACTGTATGGAGATACTTTTAAAAAATAAAAATGGGGCCTCCCCTGGTGGTGCAGCGGTTGAGCGCTGGGTTACGAAGCTGCCCGCAGCCTCTACAGTGCCGGTTCAATCCCCAGCCGCCAGTGAGGGTCCCACATGGCCCACAGACCTCTCCTGCCCACCCGCTGCTCCCCTCAGCATGTACTTCGTCGGTCTGTCTGTTCTGTTCCCCGCTCTGGCTCTGGTGAATTTTCTCACCCTACTGCACTTCTGACTGTACCCAGTGCTTGTATTAATAAATAAATAAATCTTTTAAAAAAATAAATAAAAATAAAAATGGTGCTACCAAATGTTCCAACAACACTACTAGGTTTTACCCAAAGAATATGAAAACTCTAACATAGAAAGGTGGATGCATTCCTGTCTTCACAGCAGCATTAGCCACAACAGCTAACTTGTGGAACCAACAACAGAAGACTGGATAAAAGAAATTGTAGCATAGATACTCAATGGAAAACTCTCAGTCATTAAAAAAGATGTAGTGCCTTTTGGGATAAAATGGATAGATATTAAGGTGGTTATGGTAAGTGAAATAAATCACAAAGCAAAAGACAAATGACTAGATGATTTCACACATTTGTGGAGTATAAATAACCAAAGAAAAACTGGCAGAGCACAGCAAAATAATTCTTCGACAATGAAAATTTTATCGGGCATTAGAGGGACTTGGACAGTGTTGAGGGGAGGGGACAAGGTAGGAAAGGAAAGGAGAAGGAAGGGAATAGGACATTGGCACAAGAGTTTTGGGGGGGAGAATGAAGCATGTGCACAAATGGAGATGTGAAAATGTACCCTCAAAATTACACAGATTTGTAAACAATGCCAGGTTAATACAATTGGAGGGGAAATTAATTAAATAATTAAAAAAACAAAAATGATGTTTTCATTGTTATCTATTATACTGAAAAACTAAGACAGCAGGGTCCCACTGCGGAAGAAAGGCCAAGGAGGGCCTCCCCGGAGGCGCAGCGGTTGAGCGCTGTGTTACGAAGCTGCCCGCAGCCTCTACAGTGCTGGTTCAATCCCCAGCCGCCAGTGAGGGTCCCACATGGCGCGCAGACCTCTCCTGCCGCCCGCTGCTCCCCGCAGCAGAGTACTTCATCAGTCTGCCTGCTCTGCTCTCCGCTCTGACTCTGGTGAATTCTCTCACCCTCCTGTGCTTCTGACTGTACCCAGTGCATGTATAAATAAATAAATAAATAAATAAATGAATGAATGAATGAATGAATGAATGAATGAATGAAAGGCCAAGGAAGGCCGGCCCATTGCAGGGTGGCTGACCAGCTCTGAGGTCACGAGCACAGAGTCAGTGGGTCTCTGGGTACCTTCCCCACAGGTCTCCACCTTGTCTGATCTTGTCTGATCATCACTGGGTACCTTCTGGCAGTAGCTGCCAGCCCCCTCATGCCACGCTTACCTGCCCTGCTTCTTCATGTAGGTTCAGGTGTTTATCTCAGTTAGACAGTGAGCAAGGTATCAGGGATGTGGGCTCTGTGGTCAACCACTCTGGCTAGACCCTAGTGCTGTGATCGTGACATGAAAGCAATATGCTATCATGATTATCATGGTGGTGACCATGGTGATTATAAAATTCATTGAATATGAATCATAGCAGACTCTTGATGTGAAATATGCCAGGCTTTCATGCACTGATTCATTCAGTCCTTATACTATCTCTACAGCTCTGGCCGCTGGAAGGCAATGCAACCTGGACAATGAGGGAGGCTAAAACTGAAAAAAATTACAAATGGGTAATTCATGTTTCCTTTGCTGTTTCTGTTCTCAATCTAGGAAATTGCTTCTTTTGTCATCATCACTTTATCTTCCAAGCATATTCAGAGGCTTTATAGGAAGTTGGGTAATCAGTTTGGGGAAACTGATTGGGAGACACAAAAATCAGTTTGTGAAAGATTTATAACTTATCCAGTATAACTTAAGTGTAAGATTCAATCAAAAATGTCCCATGTTCTACCGGTGTACATCAATATGAAAAACAAAGCAGAACAGGGCTTTCCTGGTGACACAAGGGGTTAAGCACAGCACTATGAAGCTATTTGTAGCCTCTGAAGCACAAGTTCGATCCCCTGGCCAGGGAGCTGACCCACATGGCACTGCAGACCTCTTCTGTCTCCCACACTGCTCCTCTCAGCAGTGTATTTCAGTCAGTCTGCCTGTTCTGCTCCCCACTCTGTCTCTGGCTAAACCTCTCACTCTGTACCTTTGGCCTGCACCCCAGTTCTTGTATGCATAAATAAATAAATCTTAAAAAAAAAAAAGCAGGACAAAACTGAACCTTTATCCCTACCTCAAACCACACATAATTTATTCATATGAAATTAATTCGGGATGAATCACCAAACCTATATGTGAATGATACTACTATAGAACCTTTAGAAAAAAGCATAGGAGAAAATCTTCTTGACTTTGCCATAGGCAAAGATTTCCTTCCACAAGGCAATAAAATAAAAACCATAAAAAATGTGCCATCATCCAAGTTAAAAACATCAAAAGACACAATTAGCAAAGTAAAAAGGTACACTCTAGATGGGGAGAATATACTCACAAGGGATAAATCTGACAAACGATGCATAGCCAGAATATATCAAGAACTCTTAAACTTGATGATAAAAAGATAAACCATTCATATTAAAAAGTTGAATTGATGTTTCACAAAAGAAAATAGATGAATTAGCCAGTATGCAAATGGAAAAGGTACTGAACTTCTTTAGTCATCAGGAATAGCAAACTAAAATCATGATGAGTTACCACTTAATATTCTTGCAAATGTCTTGAAATAAAAAGACTGACAATTCCCAGTAGATGGAATACTACTGAACAACAACAGGGAATGAATTACAGATATCGGCAACAATGTGATTGAATCTCAAAATATTTTATGCTGAATGAAAGAAGACTTACCTAAAAGTATACATATACTGCATAATTCTACTCCCTTCATATGAAATCCAAGAACAGGAAAAATTAATCTCTAGCAATAGAAATCAGAACAATGGTTGCCTCTGGGGAGTGGAGTATTGACTGAAAAAAGGCACTAGAGAACTTTCTAGGATGATGGCAGTGTACACTATCTTGATTTACGTGGTAGTTTCATTGGACAGTAGAGCACAGCAGCATTTCACTCTATGTAAAATACACCTCTATTATTTATTTATTTATTTATTTACATCATTGTTCATTTTTAAACAATATTTGCTTCCCTCCACCCCCTCAGGTGTGGTCCCCATAGAGTTTCCTTCACCAATGCACCGGTGCACCATCACCTCAGTCCCCTGTGCTCCTCCTTCCCTTCCTCTGATCCCTCTCCCTTCTCCTCCCCTGCAGTACGTCTCTGATTTATAATTTTTTGTTTTTGCTTTGTTGTGTTTTGTACTGTTATTATTTTTTTACACTGCTGTCTATTTTTTAAAAAGAGATGCATGTATTAGTTATTATGCTTAATTATTTGCAGTATGTTTTTAATCCAGGGTCTTGGTATCCAAAGACCTTACTGGAATCTTGCCTCTCTCCAATCTCTCCTGCTACCACTTCTCTCCTGGTCCCTCTGTTACAGCCCCACAAACACTTGCTGTTCCTCAAACAAGCCAAGCCATTCCCCACCTCAGGGCCTTTGCACTTGCACCTCTCTGGAATGCTCTTTTCCCAGAGTCTGACTTGCTTCTTTACTTCTCAGAACTCTGCCCAAATGTCATCAGAGAACAGCCTGTGGCCTCTCACCCTGCCCAGTTCTTCCCCTCTCCCTCCCTTCATTTCCTTAACCACCACTGACACAATACACATTTATGTGCCTATTGTCCGTCTCCTCTACTACAAAGTCAGCTCTGCGAGGCAGGGACTGTCTTGTTCACTGTTATTTCCCTAGTACCTACAATACCAAACATTGTTGAGTATTTGGTATGAAAGGGCTCTCTCAAGCAAGCTTAGGAGAGCCTTGGAGATTGTAAAAGTTTAATAAGGATATTGATAAACAAAAGGCCTGGCACAGAGTAAATAATTAATAAATATTCATTCCTTTATCTTCCAAATGCTGTCAAAGGTGTGTAGGCACAGATTCATCATCTCTTCCAATTTTTAGATTAGCAAAGTTTCAAGTGGTTTAGTCACTTTCCAGAGGTCACCTTACTAATGGCAAATTTTAATTTTAAGTCTAGGCCTTTTGATCCCAAATGATCCTTTATGCAAACAGCAGCCATCAGTTAAATGGCCAGACCCTGCAAAGGAAGGTGGAGATGTCAGCAGAGGAAATAATTTGCTGACCACGAGTGGATACCAGCCAGGTAGAGGCTCCCCTCCCCCAATTCACACCCTGAAGACTTACGGCAGGACACATGGACTCTCTAGTAACTTCGTGTAGAAGAAGGGAGGCCTTGTGACAATTAAATAAGCTAACTGTGACAGGCATTTGACACCGAACACATCACTTGTTTTCTCTTGACAACAGCCTTGCTTTCCCAGTTATGTAGAGTCTCGGCTACATGCACATGAATTTTCATGTCAAGGCCATATTCACCACATTTGCATAAAATATGGTTTGGGGCAGTGGGACTGGGAGTGGCAGAGAACATGATTGAAGGCAGCCAACAGAATAAGCATGTGCCATAAACTCTAAAGAGTAAGTTCTCCAGGATGGGAGACCTTGTGTCACTGTGAGTTGAATCAGTGACGGTGGAGGGGTGGACAGGCCTGCTTGGCCCTTTAACCATTAATACCGGCCCGAATCAGCTGTCTGATTTAGCTGGTGGTAATCCCAGCTGGCCTCTCACTTGCTACCTTCTTAATCCTGAATCCCTTGTCCTGACCCATCTGACCTACTCCCCAGATTCCCCTATCACCTCACTCCCCTCAGATGGAATGCTCAGACCTCTCTTCACCTCCACCTCTGCCTACCCTGTATCTGGGGTTCTCCTTGCAGTGCTGTGTCAACATGCCCCAGCCGGACCCAGGGACTGCTGTTTCCAGGACAGGTCTAGAGGGGTCACCTAATACCTAATTGCGGAAAATTGCAAAGCTGGGAAGGACTCCATGATGCAGGTGCAATGTGGTCACTTTTCACTAATCTAAGAGTTATAATTTTTAGCAGCATCACAACCCCCTTTGGGAATCTGATCAAAGATATGGTCTCTTTCCCCAGGGAAAAGCGCATTCACACAAGAATTTGGGGGTTCCAGCATCCCATGTAGTCCAGCCACAAAAACGAGTTAAGTTTGTCTTTATGCTTTAAGAAGGCAAGCATCCTATTTTTCAGTCTTTGTTATATTCCTTGAAACATTCCAGTGATCTGAAGTTTTTCAACCTTAGGTTGATTAGGGGTATCCTCCCCCCACTTAATTACAGAGGAGTTTGTGTAAAAGGAGGCAGATCTAGTGGCAAATGAAGCTTAGGACTTGTCTGAGAGAATGAAGATGAAAAGAATAGCTCAAGTCTCGTGTTTTGCCAGAAGGAGAAGGAACACGGCGTCCTCACGCTCAAGGCTTGTTCTAAACTTAGCCAGTTCCCGTGGTTCCAAAGTTGGCAAAATGAGCTCCCGCGGTCCTAATAAACACACTGTAGAGCAGTGACTCACTGAGACAGCAGCCATGTGCGGGTTGCGGCTGCTTCTAGCCAGCCAGACGAGGGTCCTGAGACAGTCCGCCCCCCAATTCAGCAGAGATGTCCAGTGTAAGGATGAGGACAGCCCAGGCACCGGGTTGCCCTGAAGAACTAGAGAGGCTTACCAGCTGCAAAACCCAGTTTCTCATCACACAGGGAAGGAAGTGAAGGGGGACTCGTGAGCAAGGGCGAGGACCTGGTGAGGTCACACGGTGAGGGAGGTAGGGAGGGGGCATCGTGTGGTGGATTTCATACACATCAGGGCATGGAACAAGGAAGACACTTGGATACACCAACCCACCTAGGCAAGATGGCATTCCTACATGCCAAGCATTTGCCAAAGCTTCCCCATTCACACCTGGGCAATAGTAGAAAGTGAATTCTAGAAGAAGACCCAGGTAATGCTTCTCTGTTCTGCCTGGCCCTGCTGTGCCAGGTTTCCCTGCAGGATTCTGTTCAGTTCAAGGAGCTACACTTCTGGGGAGGGTAGACAGTCTGGAGTGGGGCCGTGGATGGATTTGGGATTCACCACTGGATGGCATCACTGAGACAAATGGGCAAGGTCACTATCTCCAGAGAGTTGGTGGGCTGTCTAATATGTCAGACTGCCTCTACAGAGGTGGGGGTAACCCCCCAGGAATGCCAGCCACAGTCTCTGGAGTGGGAGGGGCCTTTGGGGGCTCCTTGTAGAGGTCAGGAAGTGTCATCTAAGCAGCTAGTAGCAGCTGCAGCTGGAGAAGGGAGCTGCCCAGGGTGGCATATAGCAGCAATGATGGGAGGTGGGGGCAGATGGCACAGGCCAGGGAGGGAAGGACAGTAGGAGGCTGGGGCTGGAACAGTGCAGGATGTTGGTCCTGAGCAAGGCAGGGACGTGCAAGCTTGCTCTGAGTGGTGTAAAGCCTCCTGGCACCTAAGGAGGTCAGAGGGGCCTAATGAAGTGGACTGTTCTGGGCATCCCAGCAGAGGTGACATTTCATGATGCCCTTAGGAGAGAAGTAAAGCTGCTGGGAGGAGCTTGTAGGCATCAGTCCAATATGAGGAAGGGCTTCTCAGGGACACAGCCACAGTTCCTCGCAATGAAATGGAAAGTAGTAAATCTCCCAGAGCTGGAAAGCTTCAAGTAAGTCCCTTGGCGGGAAGGATAATATCAAAGTCCCTTCCAACCTTAACTGTCTTTGGCTCGGATTCCTTCAGAAGCCTGTTGAGGAAGAAGAACAGAAATTCATTTCTTCTTTTTCAAGTGGGAAAGCTAAGACCCAGGCTGAACACTGCACCCAAGGTCACACAAAAGACGGCAGAAAACTGAGAACAAAACCCACATCTGCTCTTTTCCAAGCCCCAGACTTTCCCATCTGGTTTCCCAACTGGTGTCCCAGCCTGAGCTATTCTGGGCTGGCTCCCCCACCGCCACCCTCTTGCCAGGACAGAGGGCACACATGGAACAACACAGCACTGCCTGCTGGCTCCCAGGTGAGGTCCTCTCTGCCCAGATAATGAAGGGACATAAAAATGTGCAGCACATGTCCCAGCCCTGGCTCCATCCCTGCATCCTCAGGAAGGAACACAACAGGCACCTTGACATCTCCAAGGAAAGCGCAAGATTCACAGATGAACTTTGTCCTCCAGGCAACCAGGGGGGCCCAGTTAGCCTGACTTAGATCTTTGGTTCCCAAATAAGTTCCTTGGAATGCCAGTGCTTCAAAAAGACTTGAAGAATGGCTTTTGGGTTTTGTTTTTTTTTTTTTTTTTTAACAACTTCTATTGAGCTATTACTCACATTTCATACCATCCACAAATTTTAAGTGCACAACTCAATTGTTTTTAGTCTAATCATAGTTGTGCCACCATCACTGCAATCAATTTAAATTATTTCCATCATTTCTAAAAGAAAGTGTGTCCTTCAGTCCCTTCTCCCCCAAGACGTAGGCAACCACACTATTCTTTCTGTCCTTGTAGATTTGCCTGTTCTGGGTTTTTCATATAAGTGGAATAATAAAATACATGATATTTTGTGTCTGGTTTCTTCAGTTTGGCTTAATGTCCAGCTGTGTTGCAGCATGTATCAGTAGTTTTCTCCTTTTGTTGGCAAAATAATGTTCCAAGGTGTGGCTACACCATTTTTGATGATGAATTCAAAAGTTGATAGACATTTATTTCCACTTCTGACAATCTTGATTGAGGAAAGGTTTTATGTTCAAATACATTTGGAAAGTGATGCCACTTCTACCTCCCTTTTGGAGGTTCAAGGTATCCCTTAGCACAAAGTTTACTATCTTAACCATTAAGTACACAGTTCAGCAATGTTAAGTATATTCTGACAAGTCCTGCAGTAAAGGCAGTCGTTTTTATCGTTACTTGATCTAGTACTTCCCCAGACTTCCCTCATAGTCCTTCACACAGAAAAATCCCAGGGATTGTGTGTTGAAATGTACATTTGGGAAACAGTAAATTGACTAAAGAGAAGCTTCTAACCTAGAGTCTCAACTGAAAGAGAGTAGGCTATAAAAAAATTTCTAACTCCCTCCTGCTGTTGCCACTTGAGGGATTTTTTTTTTTTCTGAACTGAAAATGCCATGAATCCTGACAAATGCACCTGATTGGAGACCTCACTAGACCATGGCTACCCCATGTGTTTTCTTGTTTGGTCATCAAATGTTCATAGTTCATAGTTTGAGTACCTTTAGGACTTGAGCAAATGCTTTCAGACATTACAACCATGGAAAGAAACCCAGTATTGCACACAACACACACACACACACTTGCAAGTGTGTGGGGCAATCAAGTGTATGAGTCTAACTGTGTGCAATGTCAACTGTAAGTGACTTTCTAGTCTATCCCACTTTGCTCCAATAAATATACATGCTTTTCACTAAACTGAAAAGACAACACAACTGTGACAAAATGCAAATCAATGGCTGCCTTGGGCTGAGGGAATGAGGAAGGAGATTGACTGCAAAGGGAACTTTTAGAGGATGGCAATGTATAAGAACTGTAGACAATTACCAAAACTCATCAGACTCTACACCTAAAATGAGTGGATCTTATTATATATAAATTGTACGTCAATAAAACGATTTTTTAAACCTTGCAATAGACTATGCAGGGGAGAGAGATGGAGGAGAGAAGGACCAGGCTTGGTGATGGTGGGTGAGGTGAAGGAGTTTGCATTGGACCAGGGGGAGCCCAGCAGGATTTTGAGGCAGCAGATTATCCAGTCTTTGTTGAAAGCTGTCAATCAACCGCTACCGCTACCTGGAGAAAGGATCTGGCAAAGGGAAATTCGAGCCTGAGCTAAGGAGGTGGAAAAGGAGCTGAGCAGAGAACTATTTGGGTAATAGAAAAGCTCTGAAGACATATTAGAATGCAGTGAGTGGGGAGCTGGGGAGCCATGGGGGGACAGAGGAAGACTTGATGCATCTGACACTTCTGCCCAGGTGACCAGGTAGGTGGCAGTGCCTTCAGAAGACAATCAGGTTGGGGGCAGAAGAGGGTGAGTTCACGTGACATCTTGAGTCTGAGGGGCTGTGAGTCACCCTAAGAAAATGTTGGGAGGTCAGAATTTCTTCATCCAGGGCTCAGAACAGTGAAATGAATTGAATGTAAAGTCTTGGGAGCCCTGGTTAAGTCAAGAGAGACTGGGAGTTTGGGGGAGGTTGGGAAGTGCAAGGAAAGAGTGGAGAGCATGATCTTGGGGAACACCAACACACAAGAGTAAGGGGGAGCGAATAGAGAGAATGTGACCAGTGAGATCGGAGGAAGATAGGAAGGTGGGATGTGCAAATCGTGACCCAGTGATGAGAGAGGTGAGCTGTCACAGTGGTCATGGGGGATAAAAACTGAAAGAGGACAGGAGAGTCTGGGGGAGAGCTCTTTTGTAAGAGGTGGAAGGGTAAAGGGTGAGGAAGTAGAGGCAGAGCACAGGCTGTCCTTGGGCAAGTCTGCCTGAAAGAAGGGAAAAGGTGGGTCCGTTCCTTGAGTAAAATCAAGCCATGACATGAAGCTGTGGGAGATGAGCAGGAGCAGAACAGAGTGGGCAAGGCCTCCGGTCCGGTCTCAGCGCGAGCCTCCCTCACAGCCTTCTTGCTACTCTTGGAGCGGAAGCAGCCTCTTTTGGCAGCTGTTTTGTCCTTACTCACGCTTGGATTAATAGCAAATTCTAATTTCCTTCCCGACTCACTTCCCACCCTTTAGGGAGTCTGGCAGGAGGCCCTGCTCCTTCCCTGCCCCTCCCCTTCCAAAAGAGAGTGAGGCTGGGATAACTGCAACCGCAGATGATTCCAGCAGACTCATCACGGAAGAGCCCAGGAAGCAGAATGAGACCCCAAAGGTCAGGTTTCCCTCCTCCCCCATGAGTAAAAAATGAGAAGAGACTTTGGTTTGCCAAGGTCACCGAGCTGTCCCCACAACAGTGCACAGACACTCCAAGGCAGACATCCAGCAAACCTTGTTGGGGAGGTGGTCCCCTACCAGCCTCCAAGCCCCAGTGGCGACCTTCCTACCTAGGAGGAGCTCTAAATGCCCTCCAGCTGGAAGGCCCGCCTCCTGGCTATGATGGCTTCCTTGGGGAGGGGTGGGCCCAGCCCTGGTCCCTTAAAGGGTGGGAAGTAACTTGCATGAAACTTGGACCTGCAGTGATCCTCGGTGTGGTAAGGGCAAAATGGTTGCCAAAAAGAGGCTCCTTCCACTCCAAGCAGCAGGAAGGTTTGTGAGGGAGGTCAGCACTGAGACCAGAGCCAGGACGCCTTATCCGCTCTGCTGCTGCCTGGCTCTGTGACCTTAGACAACCTGCTTAACCTCTCAGGGCTTGGAAATTCCACCCATCACCTCCCTGCATGTCCATTCATTCATTCACTCATTCACGATGTAATTCTTAGCATCTGCTCATTTGAAAGGGGGTGGGTCAATTGGGAAGAACTGAGGCTTTGGAGTCAGAGACTTGAATTCAAATCCCCCTTTGTCACTGACTAGCCACATGATTTAGGGCAAGTCATTTGACCAATGAGTGCCTCCGTTCCTTCACCTGCAAAATAACACTAAGAATAACTACCTTACAGAGTGTAAGGGTTAAGTTAAACTAGACAAGTGCGAGACTTTAATAAATGCTAAACTCAGAAGCTGTAAGCAGACAACAAATGGCAGCCTGATGGTGATAATAATAATGGTGGTCGTGGTGATGGTCGCAGTGGTGATGGTGGTGGTGGGAAGGATGATCTATAAGACTCAAGCCAGGGCCTCCCTAGTGGCGCAGTGGTTGAGTGCTGGGTTGTGAAGCTGCCCGCAGCCTCTGCAGTGCTGGTTCGATCCCCGACCACCAGCGATGGTCCCACATGGTACACAGATATCTCCTGCTGTGTCAGCTCCTCCCCTCAGCAGTGTATTTTGTCAGTCTGTCTGTTCTGTTCCCTGCTCTGGCTCTGGTGAATTCTCTCACCCTCCTGTGCTTCTGACTGCACCCAGTGCTTGTACAAATAAATAAATCTTTAAAAAAAAAAAAGACTCAAGCCAATTCCTGAAGCATAAAAGTTGCTCAAGATATTGCAGTTACTGTTATTGTCAGTTGATGTGAATAATCAAATGCAACAATATCATTATGTCATTGATTATAAAGTACTTAACAGGCTTTCTGATGTAGCAACTACTTACAAAGTGGTTGCTAGTAATATATTGATTTAAGTGATGGCATCACAACACACCCAGTGCCCAACACCTATCAGGTGCTCAATGCATGAGTTTTCCCCATTAATAGAGACCTCAGAGCATCCTGACCCTGTCTAGGATGGAGTTGACCACCTTTGGATCCCCAGAACAGAGCATGTGACTCCCCACGTCCTGTGGAGACCTCTTCCCTGGGGCAGCTCAGGACTCAGATCTCTCTCAAAGCTGCTATTGCAGGAGACAGATCTTTCCAGCAAACTTCAAGTCTGGTTCCAAATTAGCCACTATCCCTCCACCCCCACTCCCTGTTTCTCCGCCCAAAAGTGAGCTGGACTTTTTCTCTCCCAGCCCAAATTTATATTCCCAGCTATTTATAACAAATGCTTAGAGCAGCCCTGGCTAGGGCTGAATGGGTGGGAAGGAATCTGGCCCATCACGTGGGCAGCCCCAGAGGTCCCTGGCGCCCAATAGAGCATTCCATTTTCCAAACCATCTCTTGCACTTTCTTCCTCTTCCCCTGGCTCTCTCCAGTCTCCACCCAGCATCTGATAGGTTGGGCAACGTGGATCAATGAGAGCTCATTTCATCTATCCCAAATACTGGTTTAAAGTCAGCTGGACCAAGGGGCCCCTGTCCAACTATGGCCTCAAAGTGTTGAACTTCTCTTTCAAAGCATCCCAGGCACCAAGGGGGAAGCCATTCCTGACTGCCTGCTCTATAGTGGAGATGAGTAGTGGCCACAGGGGTGAGAGACAGAAGGAGGGCATGGTGCTGTCTGCCATGCCAGGGAAGCAGGTGGGATGACCAAAAGCCACTGCAACATGGCAAAAGGGCAGGAGCATAGGCACTGAAATCCCAGATCTGCTACTTCCTAGCTGTGTGCCCTTGGACAAGTTACCTAACCTCTCTGAGCCTCTGCTCCTTTCCCTGTAAGATATAGAAGATAGTCCCACTGCAAGGTCACTGTAGGAATGAGAAGATGTTTAAGGAGCTCCCGCAGCACAGCACTTGGCACACAGTTGCTTTGTCTGTCTTCCTTTTACCTCTCCCAAAACAGAGCTTCTGAGGCCAAAAGATGTTAATCCATTGCTTTCCTCAAAGGATCAAGTTGCAGAAGAGAGGCTTGGCTTCAGGTTCAGCCGATGGGGACCCCAAGTAAATCACCTGCTTTGGAGCTGCTCTGTTATCAAGAGCAGCAGCCTGTTAATCAAATCCCATGGTGAACCTGAGTGACCACAGACACTCTAGCCTTGAAGAGGAGGGGTGGCCAGGGGAGATGGATGTGTCGGTGTGAGGAACTCTGGAGGCTCACAAGAGGAAACGTATCCTAAGCTGGGAGAGGAGGCCCAGGCATGATCTGAGGAACTCCTGGCAGATACGTTGAGACAATGCCTCTAAGTGGCTCTGTGACAACATCAAGACCTGGCATCATGAAGGTGAACAGTTCCTCTGCCACAAGACTGGAGCAAGAGGCTAGCATGAGGCTCAGTTGCTGAGTCCAGAAATCCCAAAGGGGCACGGCAATCAGGGCTGGAGATGCTGCCATTGCTGGTGGTGCTAGAGCCCACAATCCTTACAGCGCCCCCTTGTGGCCAGGCAGTCTGGGAAAGATAGTTGTCCCAGGCTGAGGGCTAAAGTAGGTTCACCTTTCCCTGTAAACTTGAAACACAGCTGGACTCTCTCTCTCTCTCTCTCTCTCTCTCTCTCTCTCTCTCCTCTCTCTCTCTCTCTCCTCTCTCTCTCTCTCTGTGAGTGTGTGTGTGTGTGTGTGTGTGTGTGTGTTGGAGGAGGGGGACTAGATTTAAAATGTACTGCAAATCACTGAGTCTCCCTAGGGAGCCTGCTGGCTGTAAGCTCTGGGAGGGAAGGACTGTATCTAGCTTTCACAGGGTGGTCTCCATCGGGCTCAGCACACAGACTGGAATGCTCAGGAATGGATGAATAAATAACGAGACAGGATGGCTTCAGGGAGAGCCTGAACAAGACTGAGAAGGACTTGAGCAGAGGTCCCCATCCACCCCTCCCCTGGCCATGCACAACTTAGCAGGGTGGAGTCAGCGGGGGTAGGGTGAAGAACATCCTAAAGAGCTGGGTGGCCTCAGGTTCCTAATCTAACTTCTCTGAGCCTCTTGATCCCTCTCTATAAAAAAAAGACCCCAGGAGTGTCTAGTCAGGTTTCTTGAGACTTAAACCAGTTAGATGGATAAAGGGCATAACATGGTCATCTCAACACATGGGCACTGGGACTGGAGGGCAGAACCCATCACCCAACGCCCAAACCCGCCTTCTCTCCCCGTTGCAGTGAGGTGCCCACTCCAAACAAGGGCTGGCAACCCTGCACTGGCTGCTGCCTCCTGGCCTGCATCCAGGCCCAAACCCGCTGAGCGCCGCCCCCGTGCCAGCACCAGCCGCTCACTTTCTTCCTGCCTCCCTGTTCCCACTCAGCAAACCCCCTCTTCCACCCCCCATTCCCTGCCTTCTTCCTTCAGCGACTTCTTTGTGTTCTTTCTTGATAGAAAAACAACTTTTCAGTCTGCTGGAGAGAAATAAAAGGGCAACCTCCTCATCCTCCCTCTTCTATTGTGACAGTGCTCACAGCCCCTCCTCTCGGCCTCAGAGAAGCCCCCTGGCCCCAGAACCGTGCGTGCCTGTCACCCTGTGAGGAGAACAAGGCTGATTCAGAGAGCAGTGCCCAGGACCTGGCCTGACCTCTGGCTCTGTTATAGAAGGCAGGTGGAAGCTGAAGCTTTCTGGGCATTTCTCACAAAACATGGACCCCCTGCTCCCACTCTAGGCCCTCGTCCACTCAGGCTGAGAAGACAGAAAAAGTCTTGCCTGACCAGAGCTAACACCCCAAGAAAAGCAGCTCTTCGGCACTGTCCTGTGCTCAAGCCCCTGTTGAGCCCTCCCTTTTGGGAAAATACCTAGTGTAGCAGCTCCTGTGACCACACCCCTTCCACCTCAGGATAGGAAAAACGCCCAAACAGGTCTCAGTTGGTAAGTGCGTAGTATATGTTAGGCACTGCTTCAACCTTTACGTGAAGTATCTCATCTCATCTCCACCACAACCTTTGAGATCAATACCATTTTTTTCCCCCATGTTAGCCATGAGGAAACTGAAATGACTTGCCCACGGTCACATACATGTCAGAGGCAGCACTGAAACAGATATCTCTAACTGCAAATCTGATGCAATTGATGGCCATCTTCTCTCATGACCTCTCCCTCTAAAAAAGATAATAAATAAAATCACCTTCTTAATTTGGATGGATTTTATGCAAAGGGCACATCAGAGTCTCTGAACACCATTGTCACCTGAACAGCAAGATGTTCTGGGACACTCAGTTTGTTCATAAGGGGCAGAAGAAGCACACGCAAGGTCTGGAGTTTGAAAATCAGCGTTTCAATTTGCTAGCTGGGTAGTCATGGCTGGGGATGTTACCTCTCCATGCTTTGGGTTGGAGGGTTTCTATTCTAGTATAACCAAGTAAGGTATAACCAGGTAAGGTTCACCCTTCAGGTAAAAACCCTGATGACCACACACACACACACACACACACACACACACACCCTCAAGGCAATGGAGAGACTCAAGTTACTCAAAAGCAAGTAGACTCTAGATGAGAGTCAACATTTAGAAGAAGGGAATAGTCTGGGGGAAGTTATCCATTTTTTTTTAATGATTTATCCCTGAACCACATATGCATGGAAATGGCTTCAGATGAGAGAAAAAAAGAAAACTGAAGTGAGATTTGGGCTGCCATCCAAGAACAGAGTTTGAAGTCAATTGCCTAATAAAACAAAAAATCAACACATTTTGAGGATGTAACAGAATGCAGAGCCCCCAAAACATAGCATGTACAATGTCCAGGATATAATCCTGTTTATGTATATCCTTAGGCCACAGTGGAATTAAACTAGAAATTATTAACAGAAAGCTGATATTTTTCAACAGCGATTTAGCAACACAATTCTAAATAGCACATAGATCAAAGAGTTACTGAGAGTAAATTTAAAATACTTTGAACTATATGAAAATGAAAACACAAATTATCAAAATGTCTTGGATGCAGAGAAAAGCAGTGTTTGGTAAGCTTACAAAAAATTTTTAAAAATAATCTGAGTTTGCCTCATAGGAAACTAGAGAAAGAAGGGCAATGTAAGCCTTTAGCAAGATGAAGAAAAGAAATAATAATAAGAAGAACAGAAGGAAGGCCTCCCTGGAGGCACAGGGGTTAAGTCTCAGCACTATCAAACTATCACCAGCCACTGCAGTATGAGTTCCATCCCCAACCAGGGAGCTGACTCACATGGCGCAGCAGACCTCTCCTGTCTCACCCACTGCTCCCCTCAGCAGTGTATTTCAGTTGATCTGCCTGTTCTGTTCCCCACTCTGTGGCTGGTGAATCCTCTCACCCCACCTCCCACACCACTGGCCTACACCCCAGTTCTTGTATGCAAAAATAAAAAAAAAATTAAACCAGAAACCAAATGAAACTGAAAATAAAAAAATAGAAAAAAAAAAAAAAGAAGTAACCCAAGCTTGGTCTTTGAAAAGATCAATAAAAATGATAAAACTCTATCCAGGCTAACTGAGAAGAAAAAGGTACTAGCAAGAGTACTAATTGGCCCCATAGATATTAAAGGGAACAAAATAAATATTGTGAACAAATATGATAACCTAGCTGAAATAGACCAAGTCCTTGAGAGCTATAAACTCCTAAAACTCAGCAAGAAAAACCAGAAAATCTAAATAGGGGTCTATCTATACAGAAGTTGAATTAAAATAATGAATAATCTTCCAAAAAAGAAGACACCAGAACAACAGCACTAGCAGACTGACATTTCCTGACTTCAAGATTTACTATAAAACTACAGCAATCAAGACATCTTAGTATTGGCAAAAGAATAAACACATAGATCAGTGGAATGAATGGAAGGCCAGAAATAGATCCACACAAGAGGAGCAAGGTAATTCAATGGAAAAAGGATAAGCTGTTCAGCAAATTGTGCAGGAACAATTGGATGTCTATATGTAAAAAAAAAAAAAAAAAAAAAAAAAGGGACTCTAGAGACAGATTTTATTCCTCTTACAGAAATTAACTCTAAATGGATCATGAACCTAAATATACAAAGCAAAACTAAAATTTCTAGAAGGGATCACAGGAGAAAAATCTAAGAAACCTTGATTTTGATTTTTACATAGGACACCAAAAACATGACCTACGGGGGAAAAAAAGCAATAAGATGGACTTTATGAATATTAAAACCTTCTGTTCTATGAATGGATGAAAATATAGGAAATACCAGCAGAGAAATTAAAATCTTTCTCTCTCTCTCTCCCTCCCCATCCCTCTCTATACCCTCTTTTTTTTTAAAAGATTTATTTATGCACACAAGAGCTGGGGTATAGGCCAGAGATGTGGGGGGTGAGAGGATTCACCAGAGACAGAGTGGGGAACAGAACAGGCAGACTGATGACATACACTGCTGAGGGAAGCAGCGGGCGAGACAGGAGAGGTCTGCTGCACCATATGGGTTTCTTCCTGGCCGGCCGGGGATCGAACTTGTCCTGCAGAGGCTGCGGATTGCTTCATAGTGTGGTGCTTAACCCCTTGCGCCACCAGGGAGGCCCACCTCTCTATACCCTCTTTCCCTCCTGAGGTCCCAATCACAGCATAAGTTTCTGCAGGCGCCTCTCCTCAGCCCTCAGGATTCAATGGGGTGTGTTCATTCATTCATTCACTCATTCATTTCTTCATTCCATCTTATGGAACTGGGAATACAGATAGGAAAGTTGTTACCTGCCTGTACTGGCCAGGCAGTGGCTAAGGCTGAAGGTTGGAAATATTCCAAAGACATTCCCGCAACAAATGCCACAGGATTCCATAGTATGCGGAAGTGGGAATGATAAGCAGGTCAGGGTGAGACCTCTTGTGCTTGCAGAGACGTGGGAGAGGCTTAATGTGAGGGTGGCTTTCAGGCTTTTTGAGACTAAACCTGCTAGACCTCACCGTGCCACCAGCCCTGCAGACCTCCCTAAGTGGCAGACAGGTGGACAGGTAGACAATCCTTGTGGCTTCAAGCCCTGTTGTGCTTGTCATCAGGCCCCAAAGCAGGGCCACTTGGTGCCCAGTGACTCATAGAGAGAGTGGGAAAAGCAGTTCCTTTGGTTTCTTCCCACAGATCCACCTATCTTTCCAAATATGCCTGAGACCCAGCAGGAGACTCTGCTCAGCACCTAGTAGGTGACCAGCTTGTCCCTTAGTCCCTGGCAAACTGGAACAGTTGGTCACCATAGGACAGAGGACATAGGAAAGGGAGAAGACAGGGTAAGACAGTGGGTCAGCCACCCTGCTGAACTTGCACCCAGGGAGACCCCACTAAGCGTGAGAGCGGGGAGAAGGAGCTGTGGTTCAAGCCTCTGATGGGTTTCAGGTTTCTAAGCGAGGTCTGAGAAACCCAACAAAGGTTGTTTCCTTAAGGAAATTTACTCCCAATTCTAAGTAGCCAAACTATCCATGACCAGGGGAAGAAAACAGAGGATGCCAAAACATGGAGAACTTCACAAGAAAAATCCAATTTCAGAGCTAGAAAGGACCTGGGCCATGGACTTTTCACCATGTCTCTACCCACCCAAAAGGCTAGAAAATGAGCTTTGTCGTACAGAAAATGAGCCTTGAAGTCGGCCAGCTCGGGTCTCATGGTGGCTGAGTCACAGAAGAGGGTCCCTCTAGGTGGTGAGCTGCTTTCCCCATGATGGTCCTCCAGCCTCGTCATTGTCTCCCAGCAATCCCTGCCTCTGCCAGGCAGGTCTTCTCACCAGGAAGTTCCTCCCTGCTTCAGCCCTGTTCTTCCTTGGTTTCACTTCTTCCTCCAGTTTGTCACTGAATAGAACAAGTGCCTGTCCTCAAATGTTCAAAGTCAGTGTTTATCTGACTAACCCCCACTCCCATCTTCTCTTCTCCCACCAAAGACCCAGGTTGCTAGAATGTTCTGACAACCCCATGGAGAAGTGCAGACTCAGAGAGGTGAGGGATCACGCCCAAGCTCACCCAGGTAAGAAGTGGACAAGCCATTTATCTGGGCCCATGATTGTTTAGCTCTTCTGGGGTTCCATGCTACCAGCACCCCTTTGTTAACTCTGTCTCTACGCCTGCATTCATTTCCTGGGGATGCTGTAACAAATTACCACAAAGTGGGTAGCTTCAAACAGTGGAAATCTATTCTCTCATAGCTCCTGAAGCCAGAAGTTTGAAACCAAGGTGCTGATGGGCCTGCACTCTTGCCTCTTCCTGGAGTCCTGTGTTGTTAGCATCACTTGGCTTATAGAAGCATCACTCTGCTCTCGGCCTCCTTCCCAGAGCCTCCCTGTGTATCTGTGTCCTTACACATCCTCCCCTCTGTACCTGTCTCTGTGCTCAAATTTTGCCCTTCTTTAATGCAGTCCCTGGATTTGGGCCCAGCCTCATTCAGTATAACCCGATCTTAACTTGATTATATTAGCAAAGACCCTATTTTCAGATCAAGTTACAGTCACAGGTATCAAAGCTTAGGACTTGGACAAAGGTTTTGTGGAGGGCCTCCCCGGTGGCACAGCGGTTGAGCGCCGGGTTGCGAAGCTGCCTGCAGCCTCTGCAGCGCCTGTTCGATCTCCTGCTGCTCCCCGGCCACCAGAGGTGGGTCCCACATGGCGCCCGCTGCTCCCCTCAGCAGTGTACTTCGGTCCTTCTGCCTGCTCTGCTCCCCGCTCTGGCTCTGGTGAATTCTGTCACCCTCCCGCGCTTCTGACTGCACCCAGTGCTTGTATAAATAAATAAAAATAAATCTTTAAAAAAAAAAAAAAGGTTTTGGGGAGACACAATCCAACCCACCAAACCCCATACCGAATGTGGTAGAAGTTAATTCTACCAGCAGGCGGAAGCTGCACAGAAACCATCATGTGTGGGTGTGGGGAGGGGCAGAGAGGGCCCCAGGGAGCAGGCCTGGCCACTCCAGTTCAGGGACAGCGACCCAGACGGCAGGCTGCTCTGCGCCCATCACCAGACTGTCTCATGCTTTTCCTGGCTGCTCCATCTGCCTTGCAGCCAGCAGAGGAATGGTGCGCAGACAGCAGAGGGAGCCCAGGAAGAGAGGCAGCGGTTCCAGGCCTAAGCTGTTCCTGAGCACGGAGACCTAGGCAGGTCACAGTGTTGCTCTGCGAGACACCCCGCTTCTCAGTCAACCTCAGTTGCCCAGTCAACCTCATCTGTGAAGCAGCAACTCGGTCTTGAGCCTGAGGAGCCTTGGCCAGGGCTGAATGACAGGGAGTCAGAGGAATTTTTCTTAGAAGAGGAAAACTCTTAGGACAAAGAGTGTAATGCTTTCCTCTTTCACTCCTTCAGAGCCTCTGGACCACAGCCCACTTGTGGGCAGGACAGTCTTGACATTATATAATTTTAATAAGGCCTTAGAGGAGGACCTGCAGGACTTTGTCAAAGTCCCAGCCCTACCAGGAGCCAGCAGTGCAGCCTTGGGTGCCTGTGTCCTTTCCTCTAATGCAAAAAGGCTGGTGAACATGTGTTGTCTGTCTTTGTGGTTTCTACTCCCTTTTCTGACAGTGATACCACTTGATTTTGACTCAGAGTGTCCCCTCCTCTCAGTGTGTGGGATCTGGGAAGTCACAGATGAGCCTGCTGTCTAGGGCACTGTCCTTGGGCCCAGAGTGAAAAGGCCTGCTCCTTGGGACCCTCTCAGCCCTCCAGGCCCTCTCTAGAACCTTGTTTGTGGCACGGAGAATTGGAGGGCACCTCAGTCATTGGGACAGTGTGCTCCCCAGTAGCCCCAAAGGCTCGGTGTGAGAATAGTGATTCTAGCAGATCACGAGGGTGCATGATTGGGTGTTTACAGGGCTGCTGGGAAGATATTTGCACTCCTACTGCCCTAGGAGCTCTGGAGAGCTGAGCCTGCAGCCACCCACCACTGAAAGGAGAAACCAGAGCTACAGGGTGGCAGCATGGGACCAACCTCTGTGGGGGAAGAACTAGAGACCAGGCACTGTTTGATCTAGAATCCAGCCTTCCTGAAGCTCGGTGAACCATCCTTGAAGGGGGCTTAAGTCACAGAGCCCAGGACATTCACAGTCTTTCTTGTAGTCATTTTGAGTTGGATCTTATGTCACTTGGAATAAAAATGTCCTAATTAATCCAGATTAATAATCTTTGTGTCACTAGAATCTGTAGGACTCAACAGAGTTAGATAATTAGATGAGGAGATTTTGAGGACAAGCAGGCCTTATGCACAGGTGTGTTCAGAGTAGCTGATCCATGGCAGATGCTCAAATGTCTGTGCAGTAAGGGATTTGTGTGACAGTGGCTAACATTCAAGATCCACAAAAAAACTCATACAACTCAACAACAGGAAAATAAGGACGGGAAAGCTCTGGCTTGTCCATCGTACTGCTGGACTTTCAGGGCAGGCAGGAAACTGCTGTGGCCACAGCTGGAATTCCCTGGAAAGTGCTGAGCTTGCGAGGGAAGGAGTAGGGAGGTTTGGGCAACAGCTGCCACACATGCAAAGATAGAAAGAGAGAAGGAGAAACACAGAACAAGACAGAAAAGAGAGAGAGAGAGACATGAGTGCAGGCCTTTGACAGTTTGCTGTTTTAGCAGTGTAATCCCCTGGGTGGGTTTCCAAGGGCTGCCATAGCAAATGACCCAACTGAAAGCTTAAAACAACAGAAATGTGTTCCCTTGCAATTCTGGAGGCCGGAAGTCTGAAAATAAAGTGTCAGTGGAGTTACACTCCCTCCAAAGCCTCTAGGCAAGCATCCTGCCTGTCTCTTCCTGCTTCCAGTGGCTCCTGGTCTAACCTAAATCTGTGGCCACATCTCCAAGCTCTGGCCCTCTCTCCTTTGTGCTCTTCTAAGGACACCTGTCACCAATTGAGGACCCATGTGGGCAACCCCAGATGAGCTCATCTTGATATCTTCAACCTAATTACATCTGTAAAGGGGTCATTTTTCCAGATCAGGTCATGCTTGCAGGTGCCAGGGGCTGGGAAGCAGGTGCTTCTTAGCACCGCCATCGAAGCCACCACATTCCCTTCCAGCAGCTTCTCAAGAGACAACAGGAAATATTTCTTTTTTTTTTTTTAAGATTTATTTTATTTATTTAGGCATACAAGGGCTGGGGTGTAGGCCAGAGTTTGGGAGGAATGGGGAAAGAGGGCTCACCAGAGACAGAGTGGGGAGCAGAACAGGCAGATCTATTGAAATACACTGCTGAGGGGAGCAGCAGGCAAGACAGGAGAGGTCTGCTGTGCCATGTGGGTCATCTCCTTGGCTGGGATGGAACCCCTGCTGCAGTGGCTGGTTATAGCTTCACAGTGCTGAGACTTAACCCCATGCGCTAACAGGAAGGCTTAACAACAGGAAATATTTCAATCACTTCTTAATTATATTTTATGATCGCATTATTGAGACAAAATTCACATGCCATCCAATTCATGCATTTAAAGTATACAACTCAGAAGCCGGGGGAAGGGCACCCTAAGGGAGAGGAGAATGTGAGGCGCTGTAGCTGGGGAAAGTGACGAGCTGCTCTTCGTTGTCAACCAGGGACAAGGACACGGCCACTCTCCCAACTCGGCTGTCCACGAACTCTAGATCTCGAAGATGTCAGCAGCCGGTGCCCGAGGCCTGCGGGCCACCTACCACCGGGTCCTAGATAAAGTGGAGCTCCTTCTACCAGAGAAATTCAGGCCTTTGTACAACCACCCAGCAGGTCTCAAAACAGTTTTTTTTCTGGGCTCCAATTATGAAATGGGGGTTAGTGTGTGCTAGATTGGCTGACATGGCCAGACCTGCAGAAAAACTCAGCACAGTTCAATCTGCTGTCTTGATGGCTACAGGGTTAATTTGGTCAAGGTACTCTCTTGTAATTATTCCAAAAAATTGGAGTCTGTTTGCTGTTAATTTCTTTGTTGGGGCAGCAGGAGCCTCTCAGCTCATTCGTATTTGGAGATATAACCAAGAACTGAAAGCTAAAGCAAACAAATAAAAGTGTTCCTAATCACCTGAACAATCTAGATGTGGACATAGCCTCTGGGACCTACTTTGATATTATTTGGTTATTGATAAAGTGATGCTAACTGTGCTAACATTTGGAACATATTATAAAAATAATCTACTATAATTGGTAACTATACTTGATTCAGTGAACAGAAAAATAAAGCAAACTTTTTTTTTAATTTATTTATTTTTATACAAGAATTGGGGTACAGGCCAGAGATGTGGAGGTGAGAGCATTCACCAGGGACAGAGTGGGGAAACAGAACAGGCAGACGGACTGAAGTGCACTGCTGAGGGGAGCAGTGGACGAGACAGGAGAGGTCTGTCCCACCATGTGGGTTTCTCCCTGGCCGGCCGGGAATCGAACTCGTGCTGCAGTGGCTGCAGATTGCTTCATATGTTGCATCTTAACCCCTGTGTCATCAGGGAGGCACATAAAGCAAACTTTTAATAACAAAAAAAATGAAGTATACAGCTCAGTGGTTTTTAGTCTATTCAGGGAGCAACACAACCATCACCACGATTTTAGACAGTCTTTTCATCTCCCAAACAGTGTTTAGTACCCATATCTGTCCTCCCCAATGCCCCCAACCCCCCTCTGCCCTAGGCAACCACTGTTCTGTTTTGTTTCTTTAGATTTGCCTTGTCTGGAGATTTCATATCAACCACGTGGGTCTTTTGTGACTGGTCACGTTCACTTAGGGCGTAACATTTGCAGGGCTTCAGTATTTCACAAGGACACTATTCTACCACGTGGAAGTCCCCATTCATCAGCTGAGTTGTTTCCACCATTCGACTATTATGAATACTATTGTTATGAACACCCATGTGCAAGTTTCGGTGCATACCTATGCTTTAGTTTCTCTTGGGTGCAAACCCACAAGTGGAATTGCTGGCCCAGATGGTGACTGTGTTTAGCTTTACAACCAACTGTCACATTGTTTGCCAAAGTGGCTGCCCTGTTTTACATTGCCACCAGCAATCTATGGGGGCTCTAATTTCTCACTAACACTTGTTATTATTTGTCTTTCCTAATACAGCCACCCTAGGGGGTATAAAATGGTAGTTTATTGTGGTTTTGCTTTACAGTTCCCTGATGACTAATGGAGTTGAGCATCTTTTTATGTGACCACTTCACCAGTTGTATAACTTCCTTGGAGAAATGCCTATTCTGATCAATTTCCCATTTTTAACTGGGTTATTTGTCTTTTCATTATAGTTCGAATAGTTCTTTATAAAGTCTAAATACAAGCCCCCATGACATCAATGATTTGTGAATTTTTTCTCCCATTCCATGCACTGTATTTTTACTCTCTTTGAAGCAGAAAAGTTTTTAATTTTGATGAGGTCCAGTTTATCTATTTGTGTGCATGTGTGTGCCTTTGGCATCATGTCTCATCACCCCTAAGGTCATGAAGAATGACCAACATGTTTTCTTCCAAGAGTTTCATAGGTTTTAGTGTTAAAGTTACTTATTTTTATGCCTATTCAATATTTCAAGTATAACTTCTTTTTAAAGATTTATTTTATTTATACAAGCACTGGGGTATAGGCCAGAGGTGTGGGGGATGAGAGGATTCACAAGAGACAGAGTGTGGAACAGAACAGGCAGATTGAAATACACTGCTGAGGGGATCAGTGGATGAGACAGAAGAATTCTGTCACGCCATGTGGGTAGCTCCCTGGCCAGCCAGGAATTGAACCCGAACTGCAGAGGCTGCTGATAAGCTTCACAGCGCTGCGCTCAACCTGCTGCACCACCAGGAGGCCCCTCAAGTATAACACTTAAGAAGGGTCCAAGGTGGGCAACTAAGTAAGCTTTGGGCATGGGAGGGACCTGCGGGGGTTTGAAGACAAGCTTTCATGTGCCTGTCTATCCCCTTCCTGTCCTCCTTCTCAGGGTCCATGTTCTATGAGGCATAGCCAGCTGAGGCTGGAATGATCCTCTTGGAAGGACTAACTGCTGTGAGGCATGTCATTGGTCTGCACGGATGGAAACCAACTACAGATCAAAACTACAGGTCTGGGCCTCCCTGGTGGCACAAGGGGTTAAGCCTCAGCACTATGAAGCTATCTGCAGTCTCTGCAGCACAAGTTGGATCCCCAGCCAGGGAGCTTCCCACATGGCACAGCAGACCTCTCCTGTCTCACCCACTGCTCCCCTCAGCAGTGTATTTCCGTCAGTCTGCCTGTTCTACTCCCCGCTCTGTCTCTGCTGAATCCTCTCATCTTCCTCACCTCTGGCCTGTTCTTGAATGCATAAATAAATAAATCTTTAAAAAAAAAACAAAAAACTACAGGTCAGAGTTGAGGACCAAGAAGCTGGTTCTCCAAAAACCACCCACACCAAGAGAGCCAAAGCCGATTGCTGATAAGATGCAACATGGAGTCAAATGCAGCATCTATTCACCCAAATATCTGAATGAAGAAGAAAGACATAACCCGGAGTATCGGCAAGAATGCAGGATAACAGGAACTCTCACCCCTGTTAGTGGGAGTGGAAATTGTCATGACCACTTTGGAAAATGGCAAGTCTACTATAGTAGAGTAACACTTGGCATTCCATACCCAGGTGGATCCCCCAGAAGCGGGGGTGTGTACATGCTCCCCAAAATGTGTACAAGAAAGCTCACAAAAGCACTAGTCCAGATAGCAAAAACTGGAAAAACCAAATGTCTGCCAACAACAGAATGAATAAAAAAAACTAACATATTTACACCATGAAGTATCACACAGCAAAGAGAATGAATAAACCACAGAATGAATAACTCTCACAAGCATAGCATTAAGTAAAAGAAGTCAGGTTCAAAAGAGTACGCATTATGTTGTTACATTTATATAAAGTACAGAGCAGAAAAATTCACAGTGACAGGAACCAGGGTGTCGGTGACCCAGTGGTAGGAGTGCTTGGAGGAGGGCCCAGGGGGCTGTTTACATTCTTCTTGATCCAACTGTTTATATGGGTGCTTTTCACTTTGAAAATTCATCCAACTGTACATCGATTATGTGTGTCGTATCACAAAGCCTACAACAAAAACCCAGCATGAGCAGGAGCTGGGTATGATGCTACGGCCAGGGTGGGGGAGATGACTGTCATGTACCGCCACCCAGAGCAGTGTGTGGGATGACACACGCTCAACAGACAGGCGTGTGAGCTTAAAGTGCCAGGCCCTTGCCAGATCAAATTGTGGACGGCAAAGAGCAAATTAATTAACTAATTATATAAAAAGTCTCTTCCTTGGGACCTACCTGGTGGCGCAAGGGGTTAAGTACCATACTATGGAGCAATCTGCAGCCTCTGCAGCACTAGTTCACTCCCCGGCTGGCCAGGGAGCAACCCACATGGCACAGCAGACCTCTCCTGTCTTACCTGCTGCTCCCCTCAGCAGTGTGTTTCAGTCAGTCTGCCTGTTCTGTTCCCCACTCTGTCTCTGGTGAATCCTCTCATCCCCCGCATCTCTGGCCTGTGCCCCAGCTCTTGTATGCATAAATAAATAAATCTTTAAAAATAAATAAATAAATAAATAAATAAATAAATAAATAAATAAATAAATAAATAAATAAAAAGTCTCTTCCTTCTCTCCCTCCTTCCTTCCTTCATTAAGTCACCCATTCTCTTATGAATACTTTCAGGACCCATTAATTGAATACCCCCATCAGCAAAGCTCTACATAAACAAAAATAAGTAGTTCACAACCCTTATCTTAAGGAATTCATAGTCTGGTGATGGAGGCATATTCACAAGGACATCAGTGCCATCTAACAGGGAAGGGAGTCCTGATGCATGTGAATCCTCTTGAGATGAAACAGGCTGCCATGTTCTTACTGGCCGGCTGGATCCAAAACAAACCCAGTACTGAGGTAGAGGTGGTTTCCAAGAATTCAACTTCTTGCAGACTCTCACTTATAAAGTGTGTAGGCAGCCTCCTGAGGAATACAGCAAACAAAGTGAGCATGTGATCGGACTGAGTGTGAGGCAGCAGAGAAGGTCTGGGGAACATGAGCTCTCCCAAACTGTCCATAGGCATTCAGGTGCTGTTGTTTTCAAAATGTGGTACTGGTCAAACAGAATAATCTGGCCCCTGAGCCCCATCCAGCACTTGACTGCCAGTTTGCAGCCTTCAGAGAAACTTGTCTCCAAGGTGTCCCCAGATAAAGAGTGGTTTCTGTAATTTAGTGTGGGGTGATATGGTTATTGCTAAAGAGCTGTGGCCACATGAGGTGAAGCATCCTCTGAGTTCCCTCCTCTCCTGATAGAGTCTCTCAATGGATAGGGCCACCCCGATGAGACTTTTTGCAGCTTTCCAACTCTCGGGGCCAGAACTCAGAGGGATTGGTTTTTCACTGTGGAAAAGTACTGACAATCATAACAGATCTTGATCCAGGTTCTGGAAAAATCCCAGACCAATAGCTTTGGATTCACAGTTGCCCCATGATCAGGGTAGGAAGCCTTTTAAAGTATGCAGAATGAGGCACCTTCTTCTCCATGAAGACCTACTATGTGCCAAGTGTTGGGTTAGCCCCTAAGCTCAGCTCATCCTCCTAACAATGTCTTAAGATATTTATTATGATTATCCTCATTTTATAGAAGGGAAAACCAAGGGGCAGAGAGGTTTAGGGACCTGTCTGAGGACTCATCATGGTAAGTGGGAGAGCCCCTGAAGCCAGAGCTTCAAGCAGCCCCCAGTCTGGTCTAAGACAATCATATTCTTGGGTATGAACCTGGGTCTGGTCACATAGAACCTGTGCTCAGAGAAGGGTGGTCACTCATTAATGCCACACAGTTGGTCAGCAGTACATTATCCTCCATCACCCCTCATCTAGGCTTTCAAAAATTGTTCTTGAGGGGCCTCCCTGGTGGTGCAGGAGGTTAAGCACTGCACTGTGAAGCTACCTGCAGCCTCTGCAGCATGAGTTTGATCCCCGGCCGACCAGGAAGCAGCCCACATGGCGCAGCAGAACTGACTCGCTTGCTGCTCCCCTCAGCAGTGTGTTTCAGTCAGTCCACCTGTTCTGTTCCCCACTCTGTCTCTGGTGAATCCTCACACCCTCCGCATCTCTGGCCTGTATCCCAGTTCTTGTATACATAAATAAATAAATCTTTTTTAAAAATTGTCTTGAGTACCTGCTATTCATTCAACAAATATTATCTGAGGTCCTGCCAGCACTGCCCCAGGCTCTGGGAGACAACAGTGGGCAGAACAGAACACAACCCCAACATCATGTTCATTTCCAGAGGAGGAAATAATAGCAAAGAGGCAAGAGTGGAATGAGCCTGGCACTTGGAGCAGGCAGGTGTGACTGGAGTTAGAGAGTAAGGAGAAGAGGGAGGAGATGAGGGTGGAAAGGGTGTATGGATAGGGATCTGGGGGCCACATGATGCAGTGCCTTGCAGATCACTGTGAAGATGGTGGGAGCTCTGCTGGGGTTCGAAAGAAAGATTGATATGATCTTACCTGCTCTTAACAGTATCACTGGCTCCTGTGTGGAGACAGGAGAAGGGGGACCCACCAGGAGGCAAAAACTTGGGCAAGAAAGAACGGGGGGTGGGGGGGCCTCCGCTGGTGGCGCAGCGGTTGAGCCCTGGACTGCAAAGCTGCCCTTAGCCTCTGCAGCACCTGTTCAAGCCCAGGCAGCCAGCAAAGGTCCCACATGGCATGCAGACCTCTCCTGCCGCGCCTGCTGCTCCCCTCAGCAGTATGTTTCGTCAGTCTGCCTGTTCTGTTCCCCCTCTGGCTCTGGTGAATTCTCTAACCCTCCCACACTTCCGACTGTACCCAATACTTGTATAAATAAATAAATAAATCTTAAAAAAAAAAAAAAAGAAAGAATGGGGCCTGGGCCTCCCTGGTGGCTCAAGGGGTTAAGCACCACACTATGAAGCAATCCTCAGCCTCTGCAGCACAAGTTCGATCCCCAGCCAGCCAGGGAGCTACACACATGGCGAGGCAGACCTCTCCTGGCTCTCCCGCTGCTCCCCTCAGCAGTGTATTTCAGTCAATCTGCCTGTTCTGTTCCTCACTCTGTCTCTGGTGAAGCCTCTCATCCCCCCCACCCCGCCCCCCACATCTCTGGCCTGTACCCCAGCTCTTGTATGCATTAATAAATAAATCTTTTTAAAAAAGAAAGAGCAGAGCAAATGGGGGCTCAGAATGGGTTCAGGGGCAGAGATTGTGAGAAGTCGGTGGATTCTAGATACGTTTTCCAAGTTGAGCTCACAGGATTTGCTGATGGATAGGATACAGCAAATGAGACAGAACAATGATATCTAAGTTTTGAGCCGAGTAAGGGTAGAATTGCCACTTCTAAAATGGGAAAATGTGTGAGAGAAGAAAGGTTTGGGGAAGTTCAGGGTTGGGCATGTTATTTTGAGCTGTCTCTTGGATTTCCGAGTACAGATGCTGAAGCAGCACAGTTCTGGGGAGCAGGGGAAGTCAGGATGTGGAAGCCTGTCCATGAACTTGAAGGCTCTGCAGATAGCTGGGGGGTGAGGGGGCAGGGCAGCTCAGGAAGGCTCTCTGGGGTGTGTGGATTCCAGCAGCACCCTGACGTCCCTCGTGATGGCCGGTCTCCAAGAAAATCCCAGCAATCCCATTTCCTGGTGTTCACACTCTTCACAGTCCTCTGCCTCGCTGAGTAGCACTCAACAGTGTAACAAAGGAAATACTGCAGAAACAATGGTCTGTGACGACCAAGGCTGGGTCATAAGGGAAACACGGTTTCTGATGTCCCTTTAGGGTCACTTGCCCTGGGGGAGGGACACTGACAGGAAATGATGACCTTCAAGCAGCTTATGGTGGGTCCACGTGGCAAGGACTTGAGGCCTCCTGCCCCCAGCCCAATGAGTGAGCCATCCTGGAGGTGGATCCCCCACCCTCGTCAAGCCTCCATATGGTGCAGGCCCAGCTGACAGCTCATGTATAACCTCTTGAGAGACCCTGAGCCCAAACCACCCAGCTAAGGCAGCACCAGATTCCTGAGCCGCAGAAACTGTGAGATCATTGATTTATGTGGGTTTGGGGTCATTCATTACAAAGCAATAGGTACCAATATAGATGTTTCGTAAGCTCAGAGGAATAGGGCAAGATGTTGAAACTCACACAAGCTCTCACGTATCTGCTGGCTCACCCTGCTGTGAGGGGCAGCTGCCCAGCCTGCCAGCGCCCCACCTTCCCTGGATCCTCCTGCAGCTGCTGGACCAGGTGTGTGTTTAGCCTTTCAACAAAGAATGCCAGCTTCTCCTGCAGGACACGCCACCATCAAGGTCAGAGGCACAATAAATAACAGGGTTTCGTCCATCCTCATCCTCCACTTTGCACGGCCCTCCCCACTTTCCATCCAGCTTCCCTTCCCAAATGCCTGCCCTGCAGACATATGGCTCCAGCATTAGACAGGAAGACAACAGCTTAACAGAGCCTGTTTACACAATCACATAATCTCAAAGGCCACAGCAAATCCCTTTAGAGAGCTGAAAGGGAATCTGCTCCTCTGACAAGCCTCAGAGGGTGCAGAGGCAGAGCACCCCACAGAACTCAGACCTCAGGCCAGGAGGCCCCAGTCTTGCCAGGAGTCTGTCCTGAGCCCTGTCCAGGAGAAGCACCAGGCCTCCCTGTCCCAGGGGAGCGTAGCAGCAACCAGAGTCTAGTGGCAAATGACTTTGGAATCTTTACACCAGGGGCTGGAGTCCCCACTGGGCAGTTTCTGGCAATATGACCTTGAATCACTTCACCCAGCAGACCTCAGTTCCTTAACCGTAAAATGGGGATCCAGTGCTGACTTAATAGGGCGACTGATACTCGGCAAAGCCTATGAGCCCTTGGCACATAGGGGTGTCCAATAAATCGTGGTGATTATTAGATTGTGACCTCAGGGCTCGCGACTGGCTAACTGGGGCTCACAAGGGGAAGCCCCAGCACTTTCCATGTCCCTCTGCTTCTTTTTTGTAAATTCCAATGACTAATCTTTATCTTTACCGCCCTTCCGGGGCTGTTGGAAGGATAAAAATAGCAGTTTATGTGAACTACTGTGTTAAAGATGCTATCACAGAGGGGTCTCGGTGACAGTTGGGTAGTTTGCGCCAAAAAGATCTCTTTCAAACTCTTCAACTTTTTGGTGAATAAGAATCATCTTTGATAGTCCCCAAGCCTTGAATTCCTTCCTGTGGACAGAGGAAGTTGGGGCCAGACTAGGAGGGGAGGAAGTTGGCAGACTTTTCAGAAGAATGGGAGGTGTAGGAAGGGAAGCGCTCTCTTCAGCTTCCATCTCTCTATCTATATATGCATCTACCTATTTACAAGTCTATTTTCATCTATCTACATTTCTACTTGTTTAGTAAACATTTATATAGCATTTACCATGTTCCAGGCACCATTCAAAGCCAGGAGTGGGCAGGCTCAGAGATGTCCTCAGCTTCACTATTTCTGGGGCAGGCTAGCAACCTGAAGTCCATCTAGCCTAATTTCCTGTCCTTTTGGGTGCTTCCCATATGCCCTCCCCCAGGAGTGGTTCAGCCCCGGCTTAAACACTTTCAGGGACATCAACCCACTCCCCCACAAGGCAGCCCCGACAGGGCTACCCTTCCAAGTGGGGCTACCTACATCCAAGCCAAATCCAAGAGACCATCAGCCATTGACAGAAATAGAGAAATATTCTGTGTTACACAGAACAGGAATCAGCTTCTCTGTCCCTCTAGGGGAGTTCCTGCAGGTTTTCCTGGGAATGTCCAGCAGGTGTCTCTCAGACGCTCTACCTCCTAAGGTCTGCATCTCAGGACTCAACTCCCACATCAAAAATATTGACTTTTTTTTTTTTTCGTTAAACAATGATTTTATTGCTTGAGCACATGAATAAGTGTATGCAACCAGGGCAGAGGTTGTAGATGACTCATATTTCCAGTGAGGGGAAAGGACCCATTTGGTCTTGTAATAATGAGCCAATGGGTGAAGACAGCTCTATCATAATCAGATGTAATTTAGCATCTTTACCCTTTGTTTTCTCAAGATGTTTTTGAACAGCAACAGCTTTCTTAATTAACTGGTAGGGATTCTCAGGGGATCAGGAACAAGTTCCTTGGACTTAAGAATTCACAGTATTTTACTGCCTTACTTAAGAATTCACAATATTTCACAAAACATATTTGTGCAAGGCCAGCTTTGAAGCCATTAGATTGTCATAAAACCAGCCTTGCCCCACTGCACTGATGCTGGCTTGTTCAGGAATGTGTCCACTCCTTTTTGCAGTGCTCCCGGGACTCAGGATCTACTACCCAGTCATCCTCCTCTTCTTGGCTAGTTCTTGAAGGCCTCCTGCTCTTCAACTCTCCTTAAATGACCACTTGCAGGAAGCCAGGATCCCTCATTCAAATGCACCCAAGAATCTTCCTCTCTGAATCAGTCAGAAAGTGAAAGACAGAGCCCAGATGGTTTCATTCATATGTAGAATATAAATAAACAAAACAAAAGCACTAACATGACACAACAAAAATAACTCTTAGACTGCAAAACATATGGTGGTCACTGAGGAGTAGGGGGTGTGCGGAATGGGTAGAGGGGGTCAACGTGATAATGTGACTGGCGATGGTATTTGCATGTATCGAGGTGTGAAGCTGTGCTCCTAAAACTGACATAGTACTGTAAGCAAATAAGGAATCAATAAATATTTTGTTTAAAAAAAAAAGAATTTTACCCTCCAGGTCTGCTCCATTAGGCCTAAATCTTAGAGGAAAGTCAGCCTAGGCAATAATAATTGCTAACGTCCATTCATTCAACAAGCTTTTATTTGTGCCATTAACTATTCTAGGTGCTAGAGATACAGCCATGTGCAAAGAAAGATGACAGAAACCCCACTTCATGGGTCAGGGTCTGCGGGTTCTGTGGGGCTCTTTGGCCCTGGCCCTGTTACAAGCAGAGTTCATTTTGATGTAGTTTTGGAGTTGTTGGGTTTGGAGAGTTGGGGCCTTGGGTTCACACTGGGAAAGGTGTCACCAGATCTCCCCTTTTACTGGTACTGGCTAGTTTCCCAGGCGAGTTTCTCCACGACACAGAGATGTTAGTTATATCAAAAAGGGCAGGTTTATTATAAAGGGAGAGAAGAATAAAGGACACTTGCATAGACACAAAAGGGCAGAAAAGGCTAAGGGAGAGGTCTGCATGGCCACATGCGGGCAGCCTTGAGGAAAGCTGCCTCCAATGACAGAGGTCAGTGCAGAGAAGCCCCAGCATGGTACAAGTTATGGGCAGGCAGGAAGGCTGCTGCCCTGCAGAGGGACAGAGAGTTACTGAAAAGAAGCACCTGCATAGGCACAGGTGGGCAGAAATACTGGTGCCTTGTATTAGTGCAGAGATTGCCCTGATACAGTCTTCTCTTTGGGAGGGGCCCACTCCTTCGTGAAGTGGTTTGTTTGCTGTTGATTTTCGGTAACTATGTAGAATTTGAAAAGGACCTGAGATTCTACAATGGCCCTCAATTTCCATATCTCTACCTCTGGTCTGCACCCTAAGACACTAACAGCATCTGACACTTTGCTTGGGTCCGTGCCTGGTGCCTAAGGATTTTAAGATTTAATGACTATGTTAATCACTTCTATTCCCACCTCCAGCTCTTGGCATTGTGTGACTCCGTTTTTGATCTTGTGGTGTCTCCTTTCCAGTTTTTCTATCTTTATTCTGCATCAATTTCATCCTCACAGTAATTCCTGGGGTACACTACCACCACACCCACCTTACAAGTGAAGAAACTGAGATACCAAAGTTTTAGGTAACTTGCAGAATAATAATAATAACCACAATTTTCTGAGTCCTTTCACCTGGTCAGGCTGATGAGGTTTTATAGAGTGCAGGGTTCTTGGGTTCACTCTGGGAAAGGTTTCACCGGAGCTCCTGGTTCAGCGCCATGCAGCGAGTTCCCCAGGTGAGTTTCTCCATGAGACAGAGACGTTAGTCATATTTAAAGAACAGGTTTATTAGGGAAAGGGAAAGGGACAGGTTTGCTAAGAGATGCCTGCATGGTCACAGGCAGGCGGCCCGCAGGAGAGCTGCCTCCCCTGAGGGAGGTCAGTAAAGAGAAGTCCCGGCATGGTACAGGTCACGGGCAGGCAGGAGGCTGCTGCCCTGCAGGGAGAGAGAGCTGATGAAAAGAAGCACCTGCATAGTCACAGGTGGGCTGTGGGAGTGCTGCCCCGAGTCTGTGCAGAGACTGCATTAATATAGCCCTTTTCTCTTTGGGAGGGGTCACTCCTCCATGGAGTGGCCTGCTTGTTGCTGATGTTGGGTAACAGGCCAAACTAGAAAGGGAGGGCGTCCCCAGTGGCGCAGCGGTTGAGCGCTGGACTACATAGCTGCCCGCAGCCTGTGAAGCGCCGGTTCCATCCCCGACTGCCGGCAAGTGTCCCATATGGCGCGCAGACCTCTCCTGCCACACCCGCTGCTCCCCTCAGCAGTGTACTTCGTCAGTCTGCCTATTCTGCTCCCCGCTCTGGCTCTGGTGAATTTTCTCACCCTCCCGTGCTTCTGACTGTACCCAGTGCTTGTATAAATAAATAAATAAATAAATCTTAAAAAACAAACAAAACAAAACTAGAAAGGGACCAGAGATTCCAGGGTGGGCCCTATCTCTGTATCTTTACCCTCAGGCCTGTGCTCCACTCCCTGTAGCAGCTGATCCTGCTGGGTCTCATACCTTGTGATAAGGCACTGGTGCCTAAGGGTCACGACATCCACAGCTGAGTTAATGGTCATGTTATTCCCCCAACCCCCACCTCCTTGTGTGAGTCAGGTTTTAGTCTTGCGAGGCCTCCTTTCCAGTTTTTCTATTCTTGTCCTCCATCATTCAGGCTGGAGGGACATTTTGCATATCTGGGTAGCATGGGAGGAGGCCAAGAGGCCTGAGGTTCGACAGTAGTGGTTTGAACCCCAGTTCACCGTGTGGCCTTCACATGACTCCTTCTGTGGTTCCTAAAGGAATGCACCCTTGGGTGGCTCTGGGTTTCTGAAATACTTGAAATGCCAGAACTGGAGTGTTTCCCTGCCTCCCTGAAACAGAAGGAGAAGCAGATGGGAGAGGATAGGGGTGGGGGATAGAAGATGGGGGAAGAGTGGGGAGGCGGTGTGCAGAGGTGCCAGGAATGCGGGTCCTGCAGGAGAACCCCCTGACAAAAGCCGGAGGACACCACCCACTAACTCGGGTTCCTTTCACTTTCCCAGCGGAGCCCAAACTGTCCCCAGCTTCCTCTAGTTCCAGGGGTGATCGCATTTCAGGATCTACAAGTGAGCAAAAGTTGGGCAATAAATATTGTCTGCAAGCTTTGTATTTGAAGTACCATGGGGACAGGGCGAAAACAAAAACAAAAATTTAACTATGGACAAACCACGGGTTTGGGGGCCAAGAGTGCTGAATCCATGGAGCCCCCCCACTTCCCATGGTGGGCTGCTCTGCCTCGACAGGGGCTCGTAGTGGGTCTCAAGTTTCCCACCGTCAATCTCCGGAGCCGGCGGTGATGGGAACAAAGGATTGCGAAAACCAGGGCCAGAAGCCGGGCCAGAAGCGGATGCTGGGTCCGGGCGCCCAGGGAAGGTGCCGCGGGCTCCGGCGCCCCCTGCGGGCCGAGAGGCGCAGCGCCCCGTCCCCGAGCGCTAGTTGTGGGGTGGGGGGGGCGCCTCCCCGGCCTGACCACGCCGGGGCGAGATTATGTCACTGGGGAGAAAGGAAATGAGTCACTTCCCCGGGGCCGTGGGGCGTCCCGGAACGAGTGTGGACACCGGCCACAGGAATCCGGGACAATGGCAGGAAGTGAGAGGAATGTGGGCCTGGCTGCAGAGGCATTGCCTCCCGCCAGCCCCTGAACCCCGAACCTGCAGAGGGGAGCAGGCCAGGGCGCGGGCAGAGCCGGGCGCACAGAGAGGGCCCGGGTCGGTGGCTACAGAGCCAGCCAGGGACGCCCAGTCCGAAGGACAACCCGGGGCATCTTTGCAACGGCCTAGCCAGACCCCTGGGCAGCTCCCATTACCGTTAACACAGTGTTTAAACTTGACTATCAGAATAGTTCCAGGGGCTTGTTAAACGGAGACCGACCCGCCTCCACCCCAAAGGTAGGTCGAAGCTGGGACAATGTAAATTTGTATTTTTAACCAAGACTGCGGCAGGGTCCTGGAACCACCCTGGGAGTGCTGGCCCCTTCCAGTGAAGTCTAAGCTACCTAGCTGGCCTGTGAGGAGACCCCTTTATCATGAGGTTCCTCCAAGCTCTTCTCTCCCACTTCAGGCCCCCTCCACACATGGGCCAGCAAGATTCAGCTACTTACATGTTCCTGTATCTTTCCTCTGTGTGTTTACACAGGCTGTTCCCTTTGATTGAAACACCTTCCCTTCCTGCCACTACTGCCCAAACTGGCTGACTTGTCCCCCAACCTTTTATATTCTCCATAGTGTGCGTGGAAAGACCCAATCAAAAGAGTGAAAAGGCAACTCACAAAATAGACAGGAGGGGAAGAAAGAGAAGAAATTGCATACTCCATACCTGATAAGGGGAATATCCTGAATATGTAAAGAACTCCTTCAATTCAACAACTCAAAAACCACATTACCTGGGCCTCCCTGGTGGCACAGGGGTTAAAGTCTCAGCCCTACCAAGCTATCGCAGCCACTGCAGCATGAGTTTGATCCCAGATTCCCAGCCAGGGAGCTAACCCACATGGCACAGCAAACCTCTCCTATCTAGCTCATTGCTCCCCTCAGCCGTGTATTTCAGTAGATCTGCCCGTTCTGCTCCCCACTCTGTTTCTGGTGAATCCTCTTATACCCTCTCTCCCCTCCCCATCTCTGGCCTACATCCCAGTTCTTGTATGCATAAATAAATAAATCTTTTAAAAAAAACAAAACATACTACTACCTGACTTTAAAATGGGCAAAGCGGGCCTCCCCAGTGGCACAGGGGTTAAAGACAGCACTATCAAGCTATTGCCAGCCACTGCGGCATGAGTTCGATCCCTGGCCAGGGAGCTAACCCATCTCTCCTGTCTTGCCTGCTGCTCCCCTCAGCAGTATATTTCAGTATATCTGCCTGTTCTGCTCCCCAATCTGTCTCTGATGAATCCTCTCACTGGTCCCCACACACACCTCTGGCCTACACCCCAGCTTTTGTATGCAAAAATAAATAAATCTTTAAAAAAATAAAATGGGGGCTTCCCTGGTCGTACAAGGGGTTAAGAAGCAACCTATGAAGCTAGCTGCAGCCATTGCAGCACGGTTTCTATCCCTGGCCAGGGAGCAACCCACATGGTGCAGCAGACCTCTCCTGTCTGGCCCTCTGCTCCCCTCAGTAGTGTATTTCAGTCAGTCTGCTTGTTCTGTTCCCCACTCTGTGTCTGGTGAATCCTCTCAACCACCCCCCCACACACACACCTCTGGCCTGTACCCCAGTTCTTGTATGTATAGATAAATAAATCTTTTAAAAAAATAAAATAAAATAGGCAAAGGACTTGACTAGACATTTCTCCAAAGAAGTTTTACAAATGGCCAGTAAGCACAGGAAAAATATTACTGTCATTAATCACTAAGAAAACGCGAATCAAAACCACAATAAGATACCATCTCACACCCATTAGGATGACTACTACCAAAAAAGAAAGTAATAAGTGTTGGTAAGGGTGTCTATGAAGTGGGGATGGGGCAAGGTGCTAAGGTTTTACCTCTTCCAAATCTTAGTCTTTTATTTTAAGTCGGAGGTACGGAGGTGAAAGGATTCACAGAGACAGAGTGGGGAGCAGAACAGGCAGGTTGACTGAAATACACTGCTGAGGGGAGCAGCGGGTGAGACAGGAGTGGTTGTGGTTAGCTTCATAGTGCTGTGTCTTAACCCCTTGCACCACCAGGGAGGTCCAGATTTATTATTTGTAACAAGTAACGAGATGGGGAGATACATCACCACAGACTGCTTCTCTTAGCTAGGGATTTGGGGAGCTTCTTATATGGGGGAGAAATGAGGAAGAACATTTTGGTTGGACACTGTGTTACTGGCACTGAGGCAATGTGTGCTAGACATGCCTGGCATGTACCTGACAGAAACTAACTCTGTTTGTCTTAAGGGGAAAAAAGGCTGCTTAGGAGATACCCAGAATCCTTAAGAAGTTTGGAGAACTTAGGTGGAGAACTTAGGCAAGAAAGAAAATTCCTTGGCAGTGAGGTGGTAAAGAAACTATCTGCATCTCCTAACCTTGTTTCAAGGCCCTGGAAAAGTCCTTCCTGACTAGAAGGACTTAGGGGGTACATCCAGGCTTTGGTTTCATTGAAACAGGGAGAGGAAAAACTATGGCTAAGAAAACCTTCAGACATCCCCTTTTGCTTCCAGAAGGGGAGGGTGAGTTTCCCTAATTCATTGTCTCACCAAGGCTGTGTTTGTGGGGGGCAAGTCATGGGAAAGGAAACTAGAGAGCTGTTAGGGGAAATGAATGCTGAGTGGCCAAGAGCCAGCAAATGTCCACTCTGATTTCCCACGGCTAGGAAAGCACAGAGGTATTATGAGCTGTGAACTGAGAACAGTGGATTGTGGACTGTGTCCTGTGGGGGAGATGCATCTTCCTTTTTGCCATTCCTGGAGCTTAGCACAGTACTGAACTCAGTAGGCGCTCCGCTGACTGAGTGCATGCATGTAGTGACACACTCTGGAAGCTCATGGCTATTAGTGTCTCTTGAAACATCGATTTTATGAATCAAAGGGGTTGAGATGGCAACAGCCTCAAAGAAGAGATAATTGCCAAGAAGAAAAAGAAATGCCTCAGGGTACAAATTGTAGCCCTGTTCCTTCTGGCCCTTCTCAAAGGTCCCATTAAAGCAATTGGCCCCGAGCATCGTTACTGATTGCATTGGACGCATAGAAGAAATTGGCAGCAGGAGGTGGGCCAGCCTCCAAGCCCTCTTGGACGCCATGGCTCTGGCTGTGACATGGCATCAGAGTGGGTCCCAGTAGCCTCAGGGAAAGAACCAAGTGGGCAGTTTCCATTGCATGTGCCAGGAAGCCAGTATCTGCTAAGGAAGCCACTGGTGGGAATGAAGAAGTATCCCAATCCAGGTCTGGGGTTGCTGTTGAGCCAACGTGGAGGTCACACAGTTCAGAGGTCTCCAGATGTGCTCCTGGGGACATCTGGAAGTACCTCAGGTGCCTCCCAGGGCTGAGAAGAGGGAGGCAGCTGCACCCTGAGCCCCTACCACCCAACTCACTTTCACCCAGAGCAGATACACACTTAGATTTTCCATGGGAGAGTCTGTTTGTCTTAAGACTTCTGCTGTAACAACCAGCACAACAACAAAGTTGGGGATCTGATTCACTGACCTAGTGCACCCCCATTATACAGTCATTTGGGTATATGTATGGGAAGGACTCATATCATTATGTGACCTTATTTTTTTTCCCTTTGGGTTTTTGTTTTTTATTATATGACCTTATTAATTCTATTGTCTTCATTTCTAAAATGAGGATGACATCAAAGTGTGTATGAGATTAAATGGGATCATGTACATGGCTATATATTGTTTTATTTTGAGACACCATTGATGTTCATTCTGTTAGAGGTGTGCCAGTTCCAGCTGGGTGGCTGGGTTCCAGCTGGCAGGTTGGCAGCAAAGGTAGGCTCTGGACTCTGCCCCACCTCCTTGACTGTGACATAATTACAACTCCCAGCCTGCCATGAACTGGAGTTTCTGAATAGAAGGAAGGAGGACAGAGTGGCATGGGCGTGGATGGAAAGTGGACGTAAGGACTGACAGCTCTTCTGGTCTTTGATGTTTGCAGCTTCAGTGATTTGGAGAGGGGGTGGGGGAACCCTGCCCTTTTGAGATACTGGCAGCCATCTTGGCCCTCTGGTGGACTCAGCTTGTATGGTACATTCAGACTCTCCTCTCCCAGCATTCTGGGGGCCTGGCTAACTCCTTCCTTGTGGTTCTGCTGGAAAGTGCCTTGGACTATCTCCTGGCAGCTTTGCTTTTGGGTCGTGGCAGCTCTCCTCTGGGCCCTGCCTGTTTGACTGACTTGGTGCGCTCCAGGGGAGGGGTGATTTAGGAGTTTGTGGAGATTCTGTGATTTTAAATCCTTCCTTTTCTCTCTCTCCTCTTTCTGTGCCCTTTGGACTTCTTAACAATTAAACATGTTGGAACATACTTAGTAATAAGTAATATTACTGTCCCTTTCGGTGTGGAAGTGACACAAACCCCTAGGGTCAGCAACAGGGTCTTTTCCCCTTAACAGCTGGGAACCCTTTGTTTCCAACCATTAGTGGTTTTTCTCCCTGTATTTTTCCATTTCCTTTCCCACATTGAAACCATTTTGAAGATTGTAGTGGAGTGGGCAGAAAGAAGAAGGGAAGCAGAAGTGACCTTAACATATTTTTTAAGAGCTTGAAACTTTAGGAGAACTGAGTTGGTTTCTAGATGCAATAAAATGGGGAGAAGAGAATCCATACCAGGTTTCCAGGTGCCTTGGCCAGAAGCTGCAGGGAGAGGAGGCCCCTCCAGAACCAGGAGGAGAGCTCCACACTGGAAGAGGGATGACAGAGGAACGCAGAGCAGGAGGCTGGGACCAGTGGTGTGGGGAAGTGTCTAGACCATGAGTGTGACTGTGGTGGAGGTAACAGGAAATTATCAGGGATTCTGGATGGGAAAAGGAAAACCTCAGAAGTGGTTTAAGGATTGTTTGAGGCCAAACACCACCTTCCTATCCTGTGGCATTACATTAAGACCTCAAAACTCTCACATGACTCCTGAAAGAATTATATATTTTTCCCACTGGCCTGTTGGAAAGAGAACTCTGTCAGAAATGAGACACATAGAAAACAAAGAAAGTTCTGTGGGGACCATCCTGTTTCATTGTTTCTGATCCCTGAGGCACTGTTTCTACCTATGCAGAGAAGCTTCAGCTTGTGATCTATGGTTGGAGCCAAGAAGAAAGGTTGTGGTGCTCTCTCTGTCCCTTCTCCCTGTTTCCTCTGTGCTTCTTCACTTAATGTTCCCCCTGCCTGAGCCCCATCTATTCTGAGGTTATGTCCCAACCTTGACTTCCTCTGAAGGAACTGCATTTCATGACCTCTGTGAAACATGGGGAGAGTGTTTGCCTCTTCTTAGGGGTAGTTAGATTCTTAGGGGAGCTGGGGGGAGGGCTGTGAGGACAAGGTGGGCAGGTCGATTTTTCTGAGGTTCCCCAAGCCTCAAGCCAGATCTCAACAGGGAGAAAAGACTTGGCAAGGCAGCCACCGACATTTGTAAAGTGACAAAAGGAGAGGAGGAGCCTAGGAAGAAAACAGCTTTCACATATGAAAAGGCCTGGGAATGCTTTCCAGATACACTATTCTTCTCTGGGTGATTTTCAAGGGCAGCAGGGCCTGGGGCCTATAGTTCCTGGAGGTGACTCAAGTGGGCGGAGAAGATAGGCAGATACTTCCTCTCTGCAGTGCGCCTGCGACATCTGTGTGAGTGGGGGCTTTTTGTGTGTGCACACACATATACACGTGTGTGTGCGCGCGTGTGTTCATGTATCCATCAAGACAGGGCCACTCCCTAAATCTTTAGATCTCGCAGGGTATTTAGCAATCCCACCAATCCACCCATTTCATTTCAGAGATGTGGAAACAAAGACCGAAGAGACAGGCCTGCCTGAGGTCACGCAGTTCTCCAGAGATAAAGGAGGAAGTGACCTGGAACTCTGCACCCCAGCACTGGCCCCACTGCATAGGGAGGTCATTCTTTCCCCTAGCACAGCCACCTGATGGTCAGCACAGTTGGCATGGCCAGCACCAGTCCTCACCTCAGGCCAGGTGGTGCACTTTGGAGTTTACAAAGGTTATGTTATTCCTCGTAGTCTCAGTCATCTCCCAAAAGAAGCATGTTAAGTTACATTTCACACGTGAGGAGTGTGAGCTGGGTACATAATCTCTACAGTTTTTGTGCTCATTCTATTCACATAATTATAATGGGCATTTTTGAGTAGCTGCTATGTGCCAGGCACTTTTCTAAGTACTTTGCAGATGTTAGCTCATTTTGCCCTCATCATGGCAGGTACTACTACTATCCCCATATTATAAACCAGATTACTGAAGCACAGGATTTAAGTAATGTGCTTAAGACAAAAATAAACAACAAGGGACAGAGTCCAAATCCAAGGCTTGATAGGGGAAGGTGAGCCTGGAAGGAGGAAATCTGTGAAGTCTGTCTTCATAAGCGAGTTTTCACTGGGGAACCAAGCCCCCCCCACCACCACCACCATGAAGCTGAGGGATCACATTCAACATATCCCAGGATTCAGCAGTGAGGTGAGGATGTTCTTATTAGCTGAGAATTGTATCTGGGGTACTCGCATCTCCTTGGCACTGAGTTGCCCAGGAAGGGCTCCGCATCCGGGATGCATCTCCGCACCCTAAGACAGGGATACAAGAAGCACCTTCCTAAGGGGACTGCCCACAGGTGACTCCAGGGGGCCGAGGGGCACAGGCAGGGTAGCACCTGCTACTGTGAAGAGGGTCAGCTTAATAAGTGCTCATTTCTTCCCCTTTCTCTATAGTACTTAAAAAAAAAAATCTATATGTCCCTGGAAATCATTAAAGTTGATTCATTCCATGTATGCCAAAATATGAATTGCTTTTATGAAACCATGAAATTTTCATATTAAAAAAACTCAATTAGGAAACTTGCTTTGTCAGTTTATTACCCAGTGGTCACATCATAAAAATCATAGTCTCTTGAATGTTCACAGCAACACTAGTCACAAATGCCAAAAGGTAGAAGCAGTCCAAATATTCATCAATGAACAAATGCATAATAAACAAACTGGTGTAACAGTGAAATGTGATTCACCATAAAAGGGAATGAAGTATTGATATAGTTATACTGTGATAAACCTCAAAAATACGTTAAGTGGGGCCTCTCCTGGTGGCACAGTAGTTAAACGCTGAGCTGTGAAGCTGCCCACAGCCTCTGCAGCACCCGTTCGGTCCCTGGCCGCTGGCGAGGGTCCCACATGGCGCGACAGACCTCTCCTGCCACACCCACTGCTCCCCTCAGCAGTGCATTTCGTCAGTCTGACTGTTCTGTTCCCCGCTCTGGTTCTGGTGAATTCTCTTGCCCATTCGCGCTTCTGACTGTACCCAGTGCTTGTATAAATAAATGAAAAAAAATTTTTTTAAAAAAATGCATTAAGTGGGGCCTCCCTGGTGGTGCAAGGGGTTAAGTCTCAGCACTATGAAGCTATCAGCAGCCACTAAATCACGAGTTCGATCCCTGGCCAGGGAAGTTGTCCACATGGTGAGGCAGACCTCTCCTGTTTTGCCTGCTGCTCCCCTCAGCAGTGTATTTCAGGAGATCCGCCTGTTCTGTTCCCCACTCTGTCTCTGGTGAATCCTCTTACCCCCATACCTCTAGCCTAAACCCAGCTCTTCTATGCATAAATAAATAAATCTTTTTAAAAAATCAATGTTGGGGCCTCCCTGGTGGTGCAAGGGGTTTAGCACAGCAGAAGCAATCCTCAGTCTCTGCAGCACTGGTTCGATCCCCAGCCGGCCGGAGAGCAACCCACATGGTGCAGCAGACCTCTCCTGCTGTGTCCACTGTTCCCCTCAGCAGTGTATTTCAGTAGATCTGCCTGTTCTGCTCCCCACTCTGTCTCTGGTTAATCCTCTCTCACACACACCCCCCACAAACACCTCTTGTATGCATAAATGAATAAATCTTTTTAAAAAATGTTAAGTGAAATAAGTCAAATACAAATGGTATATAATACATAATTCCATTTATATAAGTTGGAAAAGTTGACATAATTGGAACCATTTTAACATGGAGACTGGGAAAGTCCTATCAGATAAATTGTCTTAAAACAAACAGGGCCAAATATCCAGTATTGCAAGAAGGCAGCAAGAACAAGAATATCCTGTCTAAAAAGTCTGATAAAAGTAAACTTTTTCCTACTTCTACCTGTGACGCCTCTACCTGATCATTTTACCTTGTGACTCCTTCACCTAACCATTACCTCATCCATTACCTCACCCATCTTGTTCTCCATTAAAGAAAAAAAACAGAACCCTGACTTTTGTATCTCCTGGAGATACAATTTAGGTCTCTACCTAAATCTATATACCTCAAATTGCTTTTCTCTGCTATTCCTAAACAAACACATTTCAACTTGCCTGCTAAGCTTGCTATTCTCTTATTAAAGGTTTACATGAAATATTCAAAATTATTAAATCTATACAGATAGAAAGCAGATTCTTGGTTGCCAGGTTTTGGGGAGAAAAGAATGGAGAGTGATTGCCTCGTGGCTGTAGGGTCTCATTTGGGGGCGATGAAAGTATTTTACAACTAGATAGAGGTAATGGTTACACATAAATATACTAAAAAGTCATTGAAACTTTAAATGGTTAATTTTATTTTATGTGAATTTTTTAAAGATTTATTTTATTTATTTATGCATACAAGAACTGGGGTGTAGGCCAGAGGTGCGGGGAGGTAGGGTATGTGTGTGAGAGGATTCACCAGAGCAGAGTGGGGAGCAGAACAGGCAGAGCTCATGCTGCAGTGGCTGGTGATAGCTTGATAGCACTGAAACTTAACCCCTGCACTACTAGGGAAGCCCTATTTTATGTGAATTTTGCCTCAATTAAAAAAATATATATCATGGGTCACATTTTCCACAAGAATAGAGAGAAGTGTGAAAAAGCAGTTCTCAGATGAGTCACCCAGGGAATGTGGGAGCCACCACCCCTATCCAGATGGTCCTACCCAGAGGAGTCACCCCCAAGGTCTGAAAGTTGGGAGAGAACAATGAATTGGTATTTTTCTTGTCTTTCAAATTGGGACGTAATTTACAAATAATATTCAACATGAGTGTAGTGACAAGGACATGCTCCTACAACTCTGGTGGGCTAGAAATTAGCTGGCTATTCTGGAAGAGGTTGGCAGTTTTGAATTATAAGAATTTTAAACGGTCATGGCTTTTTCAATGAAATATTTCCTATCCAGTTTTCACCTTTCCAGATGTTTCCCGCAAGACTATTTTTAGCTGGACCTAAAAGAAGACTATGAATTCACGCCCATCTAGACCTCAATGGTCTAGCTTTTTTTTTTTTAAAGTAGTTCATACCCTTTGATGTAGTGTGTAGGTCAGGGCTGTGAATATACTATAAAATGTTCTGGAAAGACTCCCTTCTCCCCTGTTAGTAGGGTCGTAGCCAAAAATAGGCCCAAGCATTTAGTCTATAATTGAAGTGAGGGAAGTCTATTTAAAGAGAAAAGCTGGTAACAGTGTTTGGGAAGTTGGCTAAGGGGAAAAAAAATTAATTTAGATCTTGCCTCTCACACCTTATATGAAAATTAATTCCAGATGGGTTTAAAAGCTAAATGAACAAGGAAGAGAGAGAAGAAGGGAACCAGGAAGAAGGGGGGTTGGGGGGGTGGGAAGGGAGCTCTTAGAAGATATTTAGGGAAATCTTTCCTTGGCACTGAGTGGGAAGAATCCTATAAGCAGAATGTAAATGGAGAAAGAATAAAAGAAAACATCAAAAGGTCAGACCACATAAAAATGTAAAGGATATGTGCCCCAAACAACCAAAAACAAAATCAAAAAGGTAAGAACTAAGCTTAGAAAAAATATTTGCAACACATAAGCCAGATTTGACATTTTTCAGTGCTTCTATAAATAGGAAGGGAAAAAATAGAAGAAAAAAAAAAGGACACAAGATATGGACAGGCAACTTGCAAAAGGAGGACAGATGTTCTTCCTATCTATTTTTAAAATGCAGCAAACACGTGATCCCAGGCACGCAGAAAGCAGGAACCCATCCTATGCTTTCAACAGAAAAGGCATTTCCTTTTTTTCCAGCTAAAGGGCAGTGACACAAGCCCCTTCTCTGAGAGAGGCCAGGGAGCAGGGGCCCCGGGATGCCGGAATCTGCCCTTTCTTGGGGTTCCCAAGGGCTGGGAGGGACCGCGAGCTGCCAGGCCCTGGAGAAACAATTCCATCCTTTGTTAACGCTTTGCCCACAGCCCCTCCGGGAGGCGGTGAGTCCTCTCCCTGTTTTCCAGTGCGTGCAAAGGATCCAAGGGGGCTGGCCTTCCAATCGCCCAGCCGGCACGTCGGGAGCTGGGCCTCCATCCCCAGCGCAGCCTCTGGGTTTGGGAGTCCCGCTCGCTCCCGCCCGAGCGCTGCGGCCACCGGGGGGCGGTGCAGCCCAGGAGACGCACCGCGGCGGTGCCAGTGCTGGGAGACCACAAAGGCCCTTTCTTCCCTGGGAGATGAGTCACGGCCAAGCAAATGTCAGACAAGGCCACGGATCCAACACTAAGGCAGAGAAGCGGGGGAGGGGGCCGGGCAGCAATACGACGCCTCTGAGTCACCCTGGACTCCTGCCCTGGACTCCTCTGCAGCTCCCTGGGCTTGGCCCACACTTGGGGAAAACTGGGTCAGTCCAGTGGCCTACTTTGTTGCTTCACAGCAGTGGCCAATGGCAGGAGGTGAGTGGGAAGGGCATCTCCATTTACTCCCTGGCTCATTCATGTGACAGACATCAGGAGGTCCTACTGAAGTGCCAGGCAGGTGAGGACACACTCGGATAGGCAGCTTCTGGGGAACGAAAGCCGCAGGCCACATAAGCTCAGACTGCAGTCTCAGGATGGATCCATCTCAGCCAAGGGAGGCTGGGCTTGCCTGGGCTGGTGCCCAAATCACTTCTCCAGTTCTGCCCCAATGGGATTATCTCATCCTGGCATTGGATTCTCTTGGGATCTAACCCCGTCCCACCTCTCTGAGTGGCTCTACCAGGTGGTACACACACACCCCACCCCACCCCCTCTCACACCTGCTCAGCAGAGGCTGGGCCTGTGTTTGCACCCAGGCCTGTGTTTGCACCCGAGCCTGGGATGGCCACCTGTCTCCCACGTCTACTCAGGCCTGTCTTGTCCCGGCTCTGCTTCTGAGTCTGCCCTGGGATAGGTGAGGACTGCTTGTCGTTTTTGTTACCAAGTTCTCACTTTGTGCTAATAAAGAGGGCTTTTGTCTCCTGGTCCAAAAGTAAGAGTTGCTGAACCCCAGTGAAGCTGGCAGCCTGTATAGACCAGATCTGGTCAGCTGGAAGTTAGACAGAGAGACAGCTGGAGAGGACTGGGGAGACCCAGGAAGGATGGACCTCTCTGGAGAAGGAGGGGTGAGGGTCTGGGAAGGAAGGGATAGGCCCAAGAGGTATGAGAACGGTGTGTGCTAGGAGGGAGGTCATGGTGTCAGATGGAGGAGGGGCTGACTCCAGAAGAAACTAGCTCTGCTGCCCTCATCCTTTCCCTTTCCTCTCCCACCCTCTTGAGCTTGGGTCTGACACTGCCCCACACAGGTGGCCCTGGAGCTGGGCTGCTCCAGGGCCTCTCAGGATGTTTTGTTAACATGCGTCTTCTTACCCATGCCCTCCCCCCACCACCCCTGCATCCCAGCAGCTCCAGAGCATTAGAGATGACTCCCTGGAGTCTGGGCACCCGTCCTGAGGTGCAGAGAGCCATGTCTTGCCAGGCAACACGGCAGAGTGGCAGAGGGGGTTCACTTCCAGGTCCTTTCACACTCCCCACTTCAGAGGATTTGGCCCAAATAAATGGGAAAGCCGGTTAGCCTTTCCTTTGCTGGGATAACTTGGTCATACAATAGAAGGCATCAGTTGCCTTTAGCATTAAAAAAAATGGTTTTAATGTTTGCTGAAGAATGTCCAAGTAATACGAAAAGGTATAAAATAGAATCCAAGTGTAAGTTCAATTCTCCCCGAAGTTACATCTCACAGTTTGATATAAATCTTTCCAAGCTTTTTCAAGTATAAATATTTAAATTGTGTATGTGTGTGTACAACAGAACAAATTCTAGGGTGATATGCTCCTTATATATAGAATACATATTATATAGATATACAAAATTATAGCATACCACACACACACACACACACACATACACACACATCTATGAGCCTGTCATTCTAGAACTCGCTCTGTTGTCTTCCTTCAGTTTTATCTTTTTCTTGTAAAGTTCTCCTAACAGAGCCTCCCACGTGCCTTTGGGGTTAAAGACTCTACTATCAAGTTATCACCAGCCACTGCAGCACAAGTTCGATTCCCAACCAGGGAGCTACCCACATGGTGGGGCAGACCTCTCCTGTCTGGCCTGCTGCTCTCCTCAGCAGTGTGTTTCAGTCAGTCTGCCTGTTCTACCCACTCTGGTGAATCTTCTCACCCCCCGCACCTCTGGCTTACATCCCAGTTCTTGTATGCATAAATAAATAAAAATAAATCTTTAAAAAACAATAGTCTCCTAACATCCCACCATTGGTTAACCTGCCTCCCACCACCTAGATGGACAATACTGGTGTTTCCTGGTTTTCCCTTTACAAGTCCATACCTGTGATGCCCAATGAGAGCAAAGGAGATGGCCGCGGTCTGCTGGCCTCTCTTTTTATTTTGCTAGTCTCCTTGTAAGTGTGTGACAGCAGGGGCTGACAGGCACAGGGCAAGCTCCCTCTAGTCACCCAGAGAATGTTCCAGACGTCAGCCTTCAATTATCCTTCCTTGGTCACCTGCTGCTCTCACCCCCAAGTCAGGAAAAAGCCCAATCTAAATATTTGCCTTTCTGCGCAGCCTCTGGGGGCCTTCTGGTAGCCTCTTTATTTGCTATAAAATACCCCCTCCACTGTCCACCTTTCTCAGAATGACAACTGTCTACCAGGAACCACCTGTCCAGCCACAGACCTGCAAGTCTGCCTTGTGCCACCTAGCAGCTCTGCCAGCTGGCTTTAGTAACAAACCCCCTTTTTCCTCCTTTTAAGGCAGCGACAAAGATAAACAATTGTCTCCAAATGTAAATCAGGCCATCTCCACACAGTGACAGAGCTCCGCCTGCAGTGTGTCTGCTTATTGTCTTCATGTAGAGTCTGGGGTCCCATCTGGGGGTATCAGGCTGGTGGGGGAGCCAGGCAAGCTGCACAGTGTCAAGGAGGACTTTGTGCTCTCAGCGCTGAGCCAGGCACGGGGCTGACAAAAGAGAAACAGAAGACAGTACCCTGGTCGTTTTCCGCCCCCAGTTCTACGTTCACAAAGACTCATGCTATGTCCCTAAAAACCCCAGTATGGTTTCAAAGAGTTTTGCCCCCTCCTCACGCCCATCTTCCCCTCCAAGTGAGTTCCTGAGATTCTTCTTCCACACAATTAACCCTGCAGCACGAGATTAGTACCGGCACCACCTGAGGCAGCTCAGACCTGCAACGGGCCTGCCTGCTGTGGACCTTCGGGCCTCGCTCCCTCTTGTCACTATCTATTCTGGGAGACTGATGAGTCCACAATAATAAAACAGCAAGAAAGTGCAGGAGGAGATGGAGGTAGGTGTGATTAAATAATGATGTGGAATATGTGTGAAACTGATGGAAGCTTAAAGTAGAAAAGTTTAGGATGGAAGGTCTCACAAGGACAGATACCAGAGGCGGGGCCAGGGGTGATTAATGAATCTTAGACTAAACCTGGCTATGGAAGGTTCCAGGATTCTATGGTGGGGTCAGAAAAGATTATCAGCCAGAGGTGGGGCAGAGAGGATTATCAATCTTAGAAGACCAACCCAACCTGATTCTAAGGTGATAATTTCCACAATAATTCCACCCAAGAACTTTATAAAAGAACGCTCCTTGCTCTGGCAGACTGCAGTTCTTGTCTGTGTCTATGCAGGCGTCTCTCTTTCCTTTTCTCAAAAAACTTGTGGTGAATCTCCACACAGCTCTCCATAGTGGTTGGACTAGTGTGCACTCCCACCAGCAGTGCAGGAGAGTTCCTTTTTCTCCACAACCTCGCCAACATTTGTTGTTGCTAGTTTTTTTAATATGTGCCATTCTCCCTGGTGTGAGATGGTGTCTCAAATCAAAATCAACAAGCAGCTATAAACCAGAGACACTACAGGGGGGTGAGGGAGAGGGAGTAGGATCTAAACAAGTGGAGGTAGGAATTGTATGGGGACTATAACCAGGATGAAAATGCATACATTGTGCAAAAATGAAAAATGATGTAAAAAATATATAAAATTAAAATAATAATAAAAACTTGTGGTGTGCTGATGAGTGGGAAGGTCTGCTGAATTCTTTCTCAGAGGGACCCAAGAACCCCACACATAGAACCTCATCATCTGAACCCCAACAAAATGTTGGGGGTGATGTTACATTTGTCCATTGCAGCTTCTTTCCTTTCATACTTGAGATTATATATTCTCAGGCTGTACCTCTTGTTCTTGAAGTCCTGTTGCCTTGAGGAAACATTTTCAGTTTAGACAAAGGAAAAGCAGTCACCTTTCCACGCTAAACAGTCAGACTCTGACCTACCGCACGGGCCTGCATGCAAGCTCTGTCCTCTCCATGGCTTCCTACTTCACCCACCTTTTGTCTGGGTACCATTTAATAAGGTTAAAAACTGAGTCCCCTCTTCCCCAGCAGGAAGGTTTGGGAGGTTTGAAGATAGAGTTGATAAGGTTGCTGTGGGAACCAGGCCCTAAGATGGATCACTTTGACCGTGAATGCCAAGGGGCCTTCCAGGTGGTATAAGGGATTAAGCACAGCACTGTGTAGCTATCCGCAGCCTCTGCAGCAGGAGTTCAATCCCAGGCCAGCCAGGGAGGTGACCCACATGGCGCAGCGGACCTCTCCTGTCTCACCCGCTGCTCCCATCAGAGTGTATTTCAGTCAGTCTGTCTGTTCTGTTCCCCACTCTGTCTCTGATGAATCCTCCCACTCCCCGCCCCACCTCTGCACCTCTGGCCTGTACCCCAGTTCTTGTATGCATAAATAAACAAATTAAAAAAAAAAAAGCAGGGCCAGAGCAATTCTGTGTCAAAGGTCAATGACCAAGACTAGCCATCCCTGTCAGTAACTGCCCCAAACTGACTCCCCAGTCATGAAAACCTGTAAACCCATTATAAAAGGGAGCTCCAAATCCTTCTTCACGAGCAGACCTCTCCTGTCTCACCCACTGCTCCCTTACAGGGTATTTTAATAAATCTGCCTTTTCTGTTCTGTCTCTGGTGAATTCTTCACCTCTGGCCTCACCTTGATATTTCTCCACACTATACCTTTCACAAGTTTTTCCTTTAGTCCTGACTGGGTGGAGGGTGTGAACCCCAAGGAGGAGAGACTGCTTGTTGAAGAAGCTGGGTAGCAAACCTATTTTTGTCAAGATAGTACCCAGTGCTGGTGAGCTGGTGGTGAAACTGTCACGTGCCCACTCACACTGCTGCTTGTGGTTTAAATGGACTCTACACTTTTGGAAAACGATCTGGCAGCATGCATGAGGGCTGCAAAGTAAAACTGCCCTATCAGCCCCTCTGAGATTACAAATGCATGTTCCTCACAGAGTTATTGTTAATTGGAATGAAGCAGCATCTTTCAATGCCTGGTCCCAGGGAAATTGTTCATAGATTAAAACTCCTTTCATGTAGGGTGTTTGGACTCTGCATGCAGCCCAGCATAGGCTGTGGGTAACAGCAGTAAAGGCTGATGAGGCAACAGGACTGAGCTGCAGCGCATGGTTAGAGCTACCTAGAGCCAGTCTGCCTGATTCAAGTCCCAGCTCTGGCTCCAGCCAGCTGCGTGAACCGAGAAGCTATGTCACCTCTCAATGCCTCAATTTCCTCTTCAGTAAAATGATGATCAGAGTAGGAGTGTTAGAGGATCCCTTGGATCTAGATCTAACTTGCCTACCCCTCCTGCTATGGAGGCCCCAGGCCAGTAGAAATTCAGCCAATCACTAATGAGAAGCTGATCCTCCACCCTGCAGAGGCTTCCCACTTTTGACAATGGCTCCAGAGCCAGCTGAAACCTAATGGCCTTGCAGACGCAGGTGGCAGAAAACTGACCTAAAAGTGACTTAGGACTCATTTGCATGCTACGATGTGCACCCCTGAGTGGAGATTTAAGATACTAATGAGACATTCAATGCATGAAGAAGCAGGCAACATATTTGTGCATGCCCCAGTGAAGCCCAGTTCAAAACATGCTATGATGCTGTTCCCCACTACCTTTCCCGGGTGTCCAATCCCATAAAACCAAGATCCCCACCACTCTCAGGTGCCGCTATGTCTCAGGGACCTTGCTCCTCTCCTACTGGGTGGTCCACAATAAATCCTCCTTGCTCAAAACCCACTGGCTCTTTCAAAATTTGTGGAGGGGCCTCCCTGGTGGCACAAGGAGTTAGACACAACCTATGAGGCAATCAGCAGCCACTGCAGCACGAGCTCAATCCCCGGCCAGGGAGCTATCCACATGGTGCAGCAGACCTCTCCTGTCTCACCTGCTGCTCCCCTCAGCAGTGTATTCCAGTAAATCTGCTTGTTCTGTTCCCCACTCTGTGTCTGATGAATCCTCTCACTGCCCCCCCCACATCTCTAGCCTGTATGTATGCATAAATAAATCTTTTTTTTTAATTTTATTTATTTATGCATATAAGAGCTGGGGTACAGGCCAGATATGCAGGGGGTGAGAGGATCCACCAGAGACAGTGTGGGGAACAGAACAGGCAGACTGACTGAAGTACACTGCTGAGGGGAGCAGCGGGCAAGACAGGAGAGGGTCTGCTGCACCATGTGGGTTTCTCCCTGGCTGGCCGGGGATTGATCGAACTCGTGCTGCAGAGGCTGTGGATTCCTTCATAGTGCGGTGCTTCACCCCTTGAGCCACCAGGGAGGCCCTAAATAAATCTTTAAAAAGAAAATTTGTGGAGGATTAATTGGCGAGTCAGGAGAGGTCTCCTGCACCATGTGGGTAGCTCCCTGGCCGGGGATTAAACTCGTGCTGCAGTGGCTGCGGATTGCTTCATAGGTTGCATCTGAACCCCTTGCGCCACCAGGGAGGCCCATGACCAGTCTTTTAGATAGGCATTAACAAGTAAAACTGCTTTCCTTTTCCTCAAACTCAGTTTCCTTTTATTGACTGAAGGAAACTGAGGCCGATGTTCTGTAACAACTCCACCTCCACACAGATGAGATCTCAGGTGCCAAGGATTACAACTCCCAGCACGTCATGAACCTGACTTCCTGAGTGGGGTGCTGTTGGGAACTAGGTGTGGGGTTAAGCAGCTATGCTTGACTTATAACAACACATACATGCTCTTGCTCTCTTGCTTCTCTGGCTTCCACCTGCACCTTGGTCCTACTGCAAGGAGGCAAATAGAGGAGAAATGGAGGAGACACTTGGAATAGATGAGTAGGCAAGAAACCTGGGAAGTCTGCTCTTGATCCTTGGTAGAGACAATGGCAGTCATTAGCTTGTGCCTTACTTCTTTCTAGTGGTTCCCCACCAGAAAGTACCTCATATTTATGGCAACCTTTCAGGCCTTAGTGGCCCTCCATTGGGTCATTTTGTTTTGCTGGGCACCTGCCCATGAGGGGATATATGATTTGGGGAGTTCTACTGGGAAAACTTTTATTTGAAATTCTTCTCTCTCTGTCTCTCCCCCACCGCCCCCATTCCCACCCCACCCCAACACACACACTTATTCTATTAAAAATCTATCACACTAGGGCCTCCCTGGTTGTGTGGGGGTTAAGGGCAGCATTATCAAGCTAGCACCAGCCACTGCAGCAAGAGTTCAATCCCCGGCCAGGGAGCTACCCACATGGCACAGCAGACCTCTCCTGTCTCGCCCACTGCTCCTCTCAGCAGTCTATTTCGGTGGATCTGCCTGTTCTGCTCCCCACTCTCTCTGGTGAATCCTCTCACCCACTCCTCACCTCTGGTTTACACCCCAGTTCTTGTATGCATAAATAACTAAATCTATCACATTAACAGTATGCTTTCTTTGCCTTTGTGCATGTGGATCACTGAATCCCTTTTAGAGTATGCACCCTTTAATGGTTTTTGATCCCCGGGTACCCCTCAATTATGTGCTAAAAGTGAGTAGAGAACTGGGGTGTCTGCCCTGGCCCTTTGGCTGCAGACTCTGCAATCAGCTATCTCTTGCTTGCCATGATAAGCCCACCTGATGATGCCATGATTTATCTGCAGAGAAGCGATTCTGCATGTGGCCATTCTAGCAATTATGAGGTTGTCTTTCCTTAGCCATTTAGTGGTTTTCTTCCTCTTAACAGGGATTCCTTCAGGGCAGGAACTGTCTTGGTATCCCCAGCAGCCACATGGTTCTGGCATATATCGATTGGTCTGGCATATATCAATTGCCCAGATGTTACCAACTGACTGAGTGCACAAATGAAGGAAGGAAAAAACAGCAGGAAGGTATGTGTGAAGAAATGAAAGAAAGTACTCAGGGATACATGCCGGGATAGACAGAGTCTCACAGTGCTGAGGAACCAGGGCAGGGCAGCCACTGTCTGGGCAGGGGTGGGAATCAGACTCCAGGGGGTAACTTTGTGCCTTGGTGGGTCCATAGCAGAGGGCTACCTAACCCATGCCTTCTGACAGTCTCTGTTCACACAGCTTGCCTCTACAAGTTGGCCTGAGTACTGGCTCCACAGCCCCCAGTTTCTCTGCTTTCCACTCCAGTGGAAGGAGGCTCCTCCCTGGGCTCCAGGGCAGGAAGCCAAGCTCCATTTCCTTTCATTTCTCCACCTCCCTGCTACCCCTCCCTGATCATCTGACTGCTCACATGAGGCCCAGAGTGGGGTGTGGCTGTTTTAAAGGCCTTTGGCATTTAGCACTCATTTCAGGAAAACAAAATAAAATAAAACAAGTGCTTAACACACTAAAAGTATTCTTTGACTTGTCTCAAATTTGTGTGGGGGGGAAGGAGCAATCATGAACACCCAAGGCGCCTGCTGCTATGGAGATATGATCTTTTAGGGTAATAACATTCCCCAGCTTAGACTCAGCCTCATGACAATTTGAGGGATTGATCACATTAATCCTGATAACCCTAGGCTTTAAAGATTATGATGAGGAAGAGGAGGTTCAGAGAGGTTAAGACACCTGTCCAAGGTCATGTAGCTACAAGTAGTTAGAGCAAAGATTTTAAACCAAGTATTTCTTGACTCTGAAGCTGATGGTCTTTCAGGTCTATAACCAGACTGCCATGCTTTGCCTGAGGATATCAGTAACCTCCCAGCATTTATTTAGTGCCTGGAAATCAGGTCAAAGTGACCCACTTCCACAGGAAAGCTCCAGGTGCCGTCTCTCTTTCTCATTTGCAAAGATACCACAGACATCCTTGTTGTTTCTGAGAGAAGGAATAGTACGCAGTTTTTTGTCACCTTGTACTTTTCCATATAACTTAAAAAATCACAAATATTTATCTTTAAAAACAATAGTCATGACTTTCAAAACACACATGGAGATTTTTTTTTTTTTTTGGCATGTATTTTCTTTTAGGTCTTATTTTACTCTGCCTGCCAGAAAGCTCAAAGTTGAATGTTGTGCTCAATCATACGTTGAGTGTTTTACTGTCTTTATTCCAGTACATGGAGTCAGAAAGCCTAGGTTTAAATCCTAACTTCAACATTTACTATCAGGTGGCTTTTTGGCAAGTTTGTGAACCCTTCTATGCCTCAGTTTCCTCACTTACAAAATGTGGACAACAGTAGTATTATACACATCAAGCCAGTGAAACAGTGCCTGGAGTTTGGTGCCAGATATTTTTCTAATTTAGTAGATTGGTGTGGACTCGATTACAATGTCTAGCCATTTTCCAGAAAGAAGTTAAGGATGTTATATCCCTTCTCTGCCTCATCTTACCACACTTCATTCACTACCTGCTCCTGGCGTCTTCCACTCCTGCCATTATCTGTCACTTCCCACTGACCTTTTAATCATATAAAATTATATAAAATTTCTCTTAGTATTTCATCAAATCCTAGATGCCCCACTATTTTAATCTGTAGCATTACAGGGTGTGACACTTAAGAAAGGAAGAAAAACTAAACACACTATCAATTCTAAAACACATCCCAATTTCAGAGATAGTCACTGTTGCGGGGGTAGAAGTGTTAACTTTTAACCAATGAATGCAGTAAGAATGATCTGATCCTTTAGTCCTCACTTGGCCCCATTCTGGCCACGAATTGTGTCTGCTCTTTCTATGGTACCTTATCAGTTGACCTGGATTATTTTTCCCCCTCATCCAGTCTGGTCTCCAGGACTCTGGCCCAGTGCCATCCTGGCAGCTGGTATCCCTGCTGGATCAGCTCCAGGCAAACTGAGTCTGACCTTGTCCAGTCCAGCTGTGTAAGGAGCTCAGGTTTCCCTTAGATTGCGCTGACCTGGCATTGACTTTCAAGCCAGTGGCTACTGGGTTAGCTGATTTCCACACTCCAGTGACTGCTTTGCAGCTTCCTGCTTCAGCCTGTCTGAGATCGTTCACATGGGCAATAACAATGATTTGTTTTAGATACATTCCTAAGGAGAGCAATGGGAAGGGAAAAACTAACTAAGTAGCCAGGGTTATTTTCCAGGCAGTGGGCAAAGGACAGAGCTCAATAGTCATTTTTTTGTTTGCATGGGTTTCAATCACTGTATTTGGAGTGATTCTATGTTCATTTTCTCCATGATTCAGTGAAAAGAGGGCAGGCATGTTGGGAAAGGTTAGACTGACATCATGTGTGACCCCAGAAGGTTGGCAGACACAGCCAGGAACTAAGGAGTCTGTTGTCTCCTGAGTGCCTGTCCTAATGCAGTGTCCCACCATGATCATTAGGAAAGAAACAGGGCTCTGGAGACAGAATAACCCGAATCTAAATCCTGAATGCCATTTCTTAACTTTGAGGATAAGCTGGCCACTCCGAAGCCTCACAGCTATGAATGGGGATAATACAGAGCTGTTGGAAAGCACCAGGAATAGCAAAGCGCATAAAGCCCATGTTCAACAAAGGGCAGAGACATGCATCGAATGCCTACCATGTATCTGGCACTATGCGGATAGAAAAGGTAAACTCGACTCATGTAGGGGGAGGTGTGATTACATTTTTTAATACCAATGCTCCAAAAGTTATAAGCGGTCAGGCAGCCAAGTCAACAATTACCCGTCTTTCTTGGGACTGTTGCCTCAGCTGGCACTTCTGCAAAGCCCTCTGGGCAGCAGGCCCTGGGCTGAGATACTGGGCCAACGGGCTATATGAACATCCTCCTGATCTGAGGCCAGACAGGACCAAGCCTAGAAAGCTGGCTATTTGTCAGATGTTGAGCAGTGTGACCCAGACTGCAAGGGAGCTGCTTTCTCTGTGCAACACAAGCTGGATGGGCTGCCCTGGGTCCTTGCGTCTGAACTCCCCAGCCCAGGGTTACTTCCACATCTGCTGATCAGGAGCCAGTCTCATTTTTTTTGAGTCCTGTTGGGAGAAGGCTGCAGGACCTCCTCAGGTGTGAGGCATTTGCCTTCTCAATGAGGCACCAACATCTAAGGAGCAATAATAGCAAGCCACAGGGCATATTTGTAAGGCTAAAGAGCAACGTGGAAATTAAGATCGAAGAGGGGCAAGGCCACTTTGGACGGGGACAGTTCTCTGTGACTCCCACAAAGAGGCCATCTAGTAATGGGTAATAAAATCTAATAGCTAGAAGATTTGAGATGCCATGAAATTGAGTAAAATAAAGGAAACAGGCTCATTGTCACAAAATAAGGGATGGTGGGGATGAGGGAGTGGCAGACAGCACAGTAGGCCCAGTGACGTTTGCTGTTTCTCTTCTAAGCTCAGCTAGAATCATTCGAGAACTTGAAACCCATGTAATTCCTACTATATCATCTTTGGGGTTTTAGAGGTGGGAAGATGACTGAGGAACACAAAGAAATGGGTATGTGTGCGCCCTAGCAGAGCTTGCATCTATGGAAGAAGCTTTAAGGAAGCAGTCCTGCTGGTCCTACAGTAAGCTTTAACTGCCCTTTTCCTTGGCAATTGCTGAGAGAGGGACACTGCGTCATGACTTGTTGCGATGACTTCCCATTTTGTGTTAGTTTAGAACCATACATATATTTGGCTCATTTAGGTTAAAAGTATGTCTTTATGGTTTCCATTTCCTTAGGCTGATTCTTTTTTTTTTAAGGTTTTTTTTTTATTTATATTTATTTATTTATACAAGCACTGGGTGCAGTCAGAAGCGTGGGTGGTGAGAGAATTCACCAGAGCCAGAGCAGGAAACGGAACAGGCAGAGTGATGAAATATACTCGAGGGGAGCCGCAGGCGCGGCAGGAGAGGTCTGTGCGCCATGTGGGACCCTCGCCGGTGGCCAGGGATCGAAACGGCACTGCAGAGGCTGCGGGCAGCTTCGCAGCCCAGCGCTCAACCGCTGCGCCACTGGGGAGGCTCTAAAGGTTTATTTATACAAGAACCGGGGTACAAGCCAGATGCGCGGGAGGGTGAGAGGATTCACCAGAGAAAGAGCAGGGAGCAGAACAGGCAGACTGACGAAATACACTGCTGAGGGAAGCAGCAGGTGCGACAGGAGCGGTCTGCTGAGCCATGTGGGACCTTCACCAGCCGGCCAGGATCCAACTGGCACTGCAGAGGCTGCGGACAGCTTCACAGTGCTGAGCTCAACCGCCCGCGTCACCAGGGGAGCCTTTAGGCTTTAGGGGAGCCTTTAGGCTCCTTCTTGGCTCTATTCTTTATTATCATCATTTTCAGGTTCTTTAAATACTCATCATCCCTATTAACAATTAGAGATGTAACTTCAGACCTTCACCACCGCCACAGAACCTGCCAGTGTGAACCCACCAGCACGGGCAAAAAACGATCCATATCAACATCATGGTGCCCCTGGGATGGCTCTGCTGGGGCGCTGGGCTCCATCCGCTTAATTACTCTTGCTGTCAACAAGCCCCTGCAATACTTCGGCAGGACGTGTACAAAATCAGAGGCACTGGCATGGTGCTTATGAGCCAATGGAAGTGGGCTTCTTGAAACCCAGAATGGTGGTCACCTTTGCCCCTAAACTCACCACAAAGATCAAAGTCTTTGGACGTGTACCTTCCAAAGCCCTGACTTTTGGCTAAAGGTAAGCTTTATACAGCAAAGTTGAAATTGCCTAATCTTCATTCCATCAAATAGCTTGCCATTCACTTAAGCCAAGTTTGTGAAGACCATTTCTTCAGGTTGTACTGAATTGTTTACTACCAGTAGCTCTTACTTTTGAGGGGAAAGGATTTAAAAACAAAAACCAGTATATTTCAATTGATCTTAGTCTGATTTTGAAACTGACATACCATAGCAAACCCATATGTAACCAGTGTAGCTATCTGTGTTTTATAATGAATCATTCTATAGTTTAGATGCACTTAGATCAGAGGCTGATCAGAAATATAGACAAAAAGCTTGTCACACAAAAACTTTCATTCTGATTAATCTGGATTCACTGTCCCAGTTTGTGGCTCATGAGAAAATGTTTTGCTTCTTATCCTAGTACTGACTAGCTCTCAGGCAAATCCTCTGCACCCATAAGTTTCAACCCTTCTGCATGCCAGTGTAGCCCCATCTTTTTTGGTCTTTCTACCCCGAGGGCAATGCAAGCCAAATGAATTCCATTTTACCTAATCATAAGCAGGTAGGGAATGTCAAGAATCATAAACTTAAGTACTGCCAACCTAAGATCAAGTTACAGGTCTTAAAGTGATTTCAAATCACTGTAAATCTGCAATTGCGGAAGGATAGCTTAGACTCCCGGAGGCATCTTCCTATGTTCACATGCCCCCATATAGGCACTAAAATAGGAAATCAAATCTGACCATAAAAACTCTCTTGCCAATTCTCCAAATGATATCCTTATAAGCAAAACAATGGAAGAAAGCAGGGGTCTCCCTAGTGGCGCAAGGAGTTAAGTCGCAGCACTACAAAGCTATTGGCCGCCACCACAGCCAAGAGTTCATTCTCTGGCCAGGGAGCTATCCACATGGCACAGCAGACCTCTCCTGCCTCACCTGCTGCTCCCCTCAGCAGTATGTTTCAGTCAATCTGCCTGTACTGTTCCTTACTCTGTCTCTGGTGAATCCTCTCACTCCCTGCACCTCTGGCCTATACCCCCAGTTCTTGTATGCATAAATAAATCTTTAAAAAAACATGGAAGAAAGCAGTATCTTAAAATCATGAAGCTAGAACCCGACCTATTGTTAATAACCCAACTACACCCTACCTTTCTTTGGTTACTCAGTCTAAAATATTATCATCCTGTTATTACCTCCTTCACCATAGACAAATAATATTAAAGCTTATTTTTTCCTGACTTTTATCTACAATCTACCTTTCATTTTGTGTTATGGTTTTCATGGGAGCATGCAGCAAGCAATTCTGGCCTTCTCAGAGAACTTATCTTCCCAAAGTGCTATTTTTACTTGACTATATGTGTTGGCTGGAGAGTAAGTAATTTAATGGTGTGAAGAAATGGTATCTGATTTTAAAAATTATAAAGTAGATATAATACAAAATGAAATGCTAAAGGATCACCTCAGGTTTAAAGATGCGATGCTTTTGTCCCTCTTTTTGAAAAATACATGTGATTAAGAACTTCCAATTTATTTCTTCAATGAAAACAATTATATTCTGAGCATATAACCATTAAAATGTTTTCCTTCTCAAAGGGCTTACACCACTAGATTTTTCTTATGACTGTAACCAGACAGATTTACTATAAAGCCTATAGGCCCCCCCTAAAAGATCTTCTTTTTCGGGGACTTTCCTGGTGGCACAAGGTGTTAAGTCTCAGCACTATGAGCTATCAGCAGCCACTGTAGCACAAGTTCAATTTCCGGGCAGGGAGTTAACCCACATGGCACAACAGACCTCTCCTGTCTTGCCTGCTGCTCCCCTCAGCAGTGTATTTCAGTCAGTCCACTTGTTCTGCTCCCTACTCTGTCTCTGATAAATAACCTCACCCCCTCCCCACACCTCTGGCCTACACCCCAGTTCTTGTATGCATAAACAAAACAAATCTTTAAAAAAAAAAATCTTATTTTTCTTTGCTCAGTAACTTTCCTAAGTTCTAGTTTTTCTATGCTTTCAAAGTAAACATTACAGCAAGTTTTCCCAGTACAAACCCATGCAAAAAAGTTGTTGCGTGCATTAAGTCTAGAGTAGTGTCTTATACTTGTGCTATTTTTTTATTACCCTTCTTGCTTAATTTGTTTGTGATGCTCCATCATGAAGACAGACATAAAACATTAAGTCTTCCAGCACATTTAAGAAACAGTCAAATAGATTCTTTTTAACAAGTCTTTAATTAAAAAACTCAACAAAAATATATAATGAAGCATTTTATATAATATATACATCATTAATATCTGCAGGTAAGATAAATAACAGAAAGCAAAAGCAGTTATACCATATTGCTTCTCTTTGTCAAGTCACCAATATTATCTATCTCCTGCAGAAACATAGGATACATGTAAAAAAAGCAAAACAAAAAAGTCTTAAAAAATATTTGTCCCTTAGTACAAACAAAATATTTAGCAATGATACAGTAGATGGATTTTCCAAACTAAGATTTATAATACTTTATACCATAAAGGTTAAAGTAGTTAAATGTTCCAAATTAAGGTCCATAGCAGTATTCAGGAGGAAAGATATCTTTTTTTCTAGTTACAGCCTGGCTGATTTTAAAGTAAAACTCTACAAGCTTAGAGGCCATTCCTAAGGAAAACAAAATCCTTTCCCTATATAAAAACTGTATCTTATTTGCAGGTCAGTTGTCTGGCACCCACCCCCAACCCCATACACATTTTTTTGAGGCAATTCAGCTTTTTAAGATATTTACCATCTAGCTCAGTGTCCAAGAATAAAAGAAATTCCTTTCACTTTACAGCAAAGATACATACTTGTGGCTCTACTGAAGCAATATATATACATGTCAGAACTAAAAAAATGAAAGGCAAAACGGTCCATTCAACACATAGCAGCTTATATCTAAAATATACATGTATGTATGTTTTCACAGTTAGATCTTAGGAAAAAATTTACACTTGATATGTGCAGAAATATTTCTCCTACAGTCTATAAATAATATTTTAGAAGTTCAACTGATCAAAATGCAGTACAAGAACGTATGAAATTAAATAAATCTAAACCTTGAAGAAGACAGTTGAAGTCAGTAAAGCTTGAGGTTTGTGTGAAGTGTGCTGTCAGTCCTACTACAGGCGAGGCAGAGGCCTCTAAATACGATACAAGAGAAACTCCAAAACTTTGGAAGGAATTGGCAGCTCCTGGACTTCTTGGGTGGGCATGACTCTCCGGATTGACATACGACACAAATGTTGAAGACTAGGGACCTGCCTTGGAGTAGCCCAAAAATACACACTTCCATCATGTGTCCTAAACAACAACGACCAAAAAAAAAAAAAAAAACACACAAGCTGAGTCACCCAAGTACATGTATTTCAGCATCCTATAAATTAAAACTATCACCCACAGCGATATATTATTTGTAACCAACTGCACATTAAAGCATAATTAAGAACTCTAACCAACACCCTACTCTATGACAAGGTAATAGAGGATTTACTGCCAATAAAATACTAGCTACTTTGACTAAAAGCCACCTCAAACTGCCTCTCAAAAGAGAAAATTCTACTTACCCAGCAGCTAAAACACTGCCATCAGTAGAAAAGGCACAACAAAGACCATTGCTCAAAGGTGCAACTTGTACTGGATAATCCTCATCAATTCTCCAGAACCTCACCATTCTGGAAAACAAATCATCCAGTGAGTATCTAATAGGACAATTAAGGTATAAGCAACTTTTAAAATTCAGACACACACACACACACCCCCACCGCAAAAGTGTTGCTTTATGAAATACTTTAGGATCTACATCAATTGGTAATTTGTATCCCCCTATACTTAGAGACTATCACACAGTGCTGCCTTCCCTTCCCAGTGTTCAGATCTATAATGCTCACCATTGGACATTCTCTCCTTCCTTTCTTACGCTTAAAACACAACCAACAATATGGTCTCTTTTTACTCTCTTTCTAAGACATTTGTAAAGCCTTTATAAACAGAATGTGTGTAGGAAGAAAGTAGGTAACAGCCATTCAGAATTTATTTGAGCAACCAGGAAAACAAAGACTGCTGGCAAATAAAATAGAACTCTGTGTATGATTGCTGACATTCTGGAAAAAGATAAGTTGCTTTCTGATTGATGTGACCAAATTGCTTAACGTAATACCCATGCATATGGTATGATAAAAGCATGAGAAAATGGAATGACTACAACCAGCTTCTGCTTCTTGTTAATAAAAAACACAATCTTACCCATATGACATTTCATCTTGTAGCTTCAATTAATTTGTTTTTAATCATCTGGCTTTGAAAATGTCTTTCTGCATCAACCTTTATAAGATATTACTGAGGAAAAAACCCATGAACTGGGCTAAATGTTCATGAAAAATCCACCCAGTTTGCCCAGACTAGTAAACAAACAAGGAATAATGAGAAAGGGCATGCATTATCTTTTGTTTTCATGGGTAATGCTCAGGCCAATATTTAGATATACCAACATCTCCCATGGTCTTGTCTCAAGAAAGAGACATTAAAACCCAAACTGTTGGAAGGTTAAAAAAAAAAAAAAAAAAAAAGCTTCAAGAATGGTTTCATTAAGTGAAAGGATGAAAAGACAATAAGTAGGTCAAGCTGTAATTCATACACTTACTTATCATCAGCAAGGCTTGCAATGTGTAGGCCATCATGACTAAAAGATACAGATCGTACCCATCGGTCATTTGCTCCTCCAGCAAATATTGGAGTAGGTGGGGGAAACAGGTGCCTACGGTCAAGTACATTTCAGCGGATATGAGAGTCACTTCAAGAAACAAAACAACTCATGTACAAAGTACATCCAGTCTTTAAATTACATTAAAAGTGGTCTTAATGAACACAACTGAGAAAACTAAGTAGAACTGGTATATCCAAATTAAATGAAAAGAACCTTAAAAGAATTACCAATGTTTTTTTACAATCTGGCTTAAAACATTAAGTTCAACTTTGGTTTTCACATTTTCCCCTCAACATGAAGCTATACATAATTACCACTTCTGAGCCATGTACTAAAATAACAAGAGCTGTACTGAGAGTCAAATTTATTTTTAGAATTTATGTCTAAAGGTTTGTAGTATTTATGGGCATAAACATCAAAGTTTTAAAGATCATAGAATTATAATTTTTGGTTTCAGGTGTTAGTGATTCTAATCATTCATGTAATTTCTTAAAAGCTATATTGAGAGCCAAAGACACACTACAGACTAAACTAATTCATGCTACACTCACCCAAATTCTATCAGAATGTCTCCAGTATGTGGATCCCAGACATATACTCGAGTATCATAAGATGCAGTAGCCAGTAATGCTCCATCAGGAGAAAAGTCACAAGCTACAACATCATGGTGATGTCCTTCAAGTTTCCGTATCATGGTGTACTTATCCATATTCCAAAGGAAAACCTGCAATAAAAAGGCAAATGTTATAGTTTCATTCAGACACACAGAGGACAAAATGGCACATCTTAACTAAAACAGCTAAATTTAATTAAATTATATTAAATTAAACATTTAAATTATGAATAATTAAAAGGAGAATATGCTCAGTGTCACAGATTAAAATCAGTCTTTAAAAGTTAATTAAAGTAGACATGCAAATTCTATTTCAAATGTTTCTGTTAAATGTTAATTTAAAAAATAAGCCTAAACATAAAAAGGCAATGCAATTTAACCACAAAGTTATACTGAAATCCATTTATTCCAAAAACTAATTAACTAAAATATACAGAAATAAATAGGGTTAAGTACTACAAACCCCCTTCTTTTTTTTTTTTCCAGAAACTACCAAGTTTTTTTTAAAAATATACAAACAGAAAACGTAAGGTTAACAAATTGTTACTCCATTGGCATCTCCCTTTGAGATAATCACTTGTTTACAATAGGCTTGGGTCACCAACGTGAGCCTAGGAAGAGAAACAGATACTGCAAGCAAAGAGAATTTTCACAGCCAAATGAAATTTCTTTGGCAAACAATAAGGATGTTAAACCACATTACAAAACGAAAATGCAATTTACGAAAATAATACAATTAACAACATTTCTGTGAATCAAGATTTGCCAATCTTATTTTTCCCAAACTGACCACATTACTCATTTTAAATACAAAGCATTTAAATTACTTAAGGATAAGTTTACATATAGTTTAGATTCTAAAGATTAATAGACTGTGCAGAATAGCTCTAAACAGGATTCTACTGTTTATTATATAACCTGTTATATTAAATTAAATGTTATATTAAGTTTGGAGGTTTATAACAATCCTAGTAAGATAATCTCTCCACGAGGAGTAAAGCAATCATTTTTGCTACTTTTTCTGCACAGATACAATATATTATCCAAAGAAAAATAACACAAATTTTAAATTGGATCAAAGACTTAAGATATCTCTAGAATCTCAATGAATTCCAAAAAACAGCACAGAGAAACCATCTGAAAGCCAATTACATTGCAATAAATTGGTTTCACATGTTAAGACTCCCAATTTCATCAGACTGGAAAGTCAATTTACTTGGAGGAGTCAGTGGGTTTCACTGTGGGGGAAATTATTTTAAAAAAGAAAAAAAGAAAGAAAGAAAAGCAGAAAGTGGACATCGACCAGCACCTGTGTACGTACAGTACACCTTGCAGCCGAATGCAAGGTTACTTCATCCTATGGTAAAGGTCGCCCCCAGCCCGGTAGCCAGAGATGCCACTCTTTCTGCCCAGCTAACACCATTGTGCGCCTGTGTGCGAGTGGTGCCAGCATAACCTCAATCACACCAATATTGCTGCCACCACCTGTGACAGGGAAAGCAAGAAGCATATGGAAAACACACAGCCTAAAATAGCAATGTCAACATCTAGCTTTTTTCTTCTTATGATTTTTAAAGAACTAAACTGAGTATTTTTTTCCTAAACTTGAAACATTTGCAACTATCATTAACATTACTCCTTAGCTAAGTAAAATACATTTTAACCAGCCACCCACCCCCTACAATTCAAAGTGTGATCAACACATGTACTTGGAATTCAACAGTTTTCCTATCTACCTGCAACTAGTAAGATCTCTTTAACCATGCTAACTCAGAGCTGGTAAATAACTAAGAGTTCATCAGTAACTGTAACCCTCTTAAGAGTCATTTATACTTAATCTGTCTGCAAGCACACTATGAAAGACAGACCACATTAAATTTCACCTATAATTCACTCTAGGACATACATGAGTGCTATTTTTAATTCTAATTAGACTTTTAAGTTACTTTTTTTCAGTTAAATGTCCAGGACCAGCTGGGACTGAAAACTTTAAAACAGCAAACTGGACAAAAAAAAAAATAGAACAACAGAGAAGAAAATAATTAGCAAGGGAATGTCTTAACATTGGACTAAATCTCTTCTATAGCATATAAACTTTTCTAGATCTTAGAGCAAATATATGACATACCCCTTATTTATATTATCACTAACTAAAAACAATCCAATCTCTCACTTCACAATCAATAGCTATATTTAATTTCCCTCATGCATTCTCCCCATCATGAAATAAAACATTTAAGATGTTCATGACACCGAGCACAGACTTAATAGGTTACTTAGATTTAAAATGATTACACACACATTATTATAATCCACTTCACAAGGAATGTACAAGAACTTTGACACATACTGCTTTACTGGCTCCCACTGAACACAGCATAGACGAGTCAGGAGAGAATGCACAGCTGTACACCCAGTTCTGATGGCCCCTCAATACTTTCATCATGTTTCCTGAACAAAAAGAAATACTTATGTTAATCCTAGAATCCAAATTAATAGCATTTCAAAATGGCAGAGTCACAGAATCACAAACTTCCATACAGAGTTTCAGCCAATTATTGTTAAGTACAGTTTTACTGCAATATAATCATGCCTGTATGCTGATGCTGAGCTACAATGGCAGAGCTGAGTAACTTTGAAGAGCTGGCATGGTCCACAAGACTGAAATATTTACCAACTGGCCCTTTAAGAAAAAGTCTGTAGACCTTTCATCTGTAGAAGACAGAATTCTTTCAGTAAACCCCTTATTCTAGAAATGAAGGAAATGGAACACAGCAAGGTTGAAATTGGATGAACATCTTCAAAATAACTTCTCATTCTTCTCCCTTTTTGATACCACATATAATACTGCAAAATCCCTGTTTTATATTCAAAGCACACAGGTTTTAGTTTTAAAGTCATTACTGAATGCCTACCAGATGCCCGGCACTCAGATATAGCTGTAAATAAAATAAAGTCTCTACTCTTCTGGAACTCACATTTTACTAAGTCTACATTCTTAAAACATGCACACAATTGAACATATGTTGAGATAAGCAAGCACCACCTGATACACAGAAGAAAAATTTAATTATCAAACTTTTAGTTAAAAGTTGAATCCATTCACTTAACAACTGAGTAATCCGAGAACTGATAAAATGCAGACAGTTCAGTAATAATTATGTATTATTTTTTCAGGCAATGGTTACTACCCATCAGCTGAAACAAGTCTCCAAATTTGAGATTTTTCCAACTATATTAAATTTAAACTATATTATCCCCAACAAGCCTGTCAAATTTCAGCTTGAGCACCAGCAGATATTATTTAAATATAAGCTTTTACTTAAGACGGCACTTCTTTATTAGAGACTACAAAAGGGAAAGAGATGCTTACCTTCGGTTCTCTAAAAACAAAGTAAATCTCTCCAAAAATGTAAACATCACAATTATGTTTTCAGAAAAAGCTAAGTATATTATATTTGGAGGGCAAATCTTTCATGTTTTATGAATTTCTTACTCAAGCGCTCCAATTTATAATTTATGCTTAACATTTACATGTTATAAATTCTTGCACATGAATAGTGTTTTAATCTAAATCTTGCTATATTAAATACTGAAATCTTGCTATATTGAAAACCTGAATTTTCACTGAGCAGATGAAGCTAACAGTCTTCCCTAAGAAAAAGGGAATAAACATAAGCCAGTTCATATAAATTCCTAAAGCTGGTTTTGTCCTCAGTGAGTTAATATAGATCCGTATGATTGCTTTCTGAATAATATCCAATTGTTTACTTAGAATAACTATTGGCTACTATTCTGGGTAGTATCTATGGTTTTGTTTGATCTACACAGGAAATGAACCAGAGGATAAAGCAGAGAAAAGATAACTTTGACCACATGCCACTTTTAAAGTCAAATGCCCCAAATGACACCCCAATTCCTCTTGGTGATAAGATTTTTCAGTTGATAAAAGACCTACCATCATCTTTCAGGTCCCACACTCTCAGAGTTTTGTCTCTTGAAGCAGACACTAGGATCAAGCTCCCATCTGGAGCAAAAGTTAAATCTCTGACCACTTCAGTATGATCTACCAGGTTAAGGAGGAGTTTTCCTAAAAGCAATGGAAGGGCAATAAACAACAATGGTGATTTTTAACAATTTAAAAATTTTTAAATTCACCATTAAAAAAAATAGCAGGAATAGTTGCATACCTCCTTAGTTTACCAAGTGTAAAATCACTTTATTTATTATTAGGGCTTTTATTATCACCTTTAAAGACTATCTACATTGTTCAAAATCTTTCCAGGGTAGCAAAGCCTAAATTGATTAGGAAAATCAAAGGGTCCTGAAAAATAAACTTCTGGATCATTACTATTATATCAAGAAAAACCCCTACACTGTTGTTATTTTTTAAAGTTTGGATAGTATGATTTTTGAAATATAAAACCAAACTTTTCCCTTTTTTCCCCTTGGCCTTGGATTGATTACTAATGAACTATCAGCATCCCCCAAACATATACATTATTCCATAACAATATGAAATTTCAAACAATCTCAGTGAAAAAATGTGCTTTATTCAAATATTTTAAGAGTTTTGTTTTCTGGGCCTCCCTGGTGGCACAAGGGGTTAAGAGGCAACCTATGAAGTGATCTCCAGCCAGGGAGCCACTCACATGGCGCAGCAGACCTGACTCGCCTGCTGCTGCCCTCAGCAGTATATTTCAGTCATTCTGCCTGTTCTGTTCCCCATTCTGTCTCTGGTCAATCCTATCACCCCCCGCACCTCTGGCCTGTACCCCAGTTCTTGTATGCATAATAAATCTTTAAAAAAAAGTTTTGTTTTCTATAAAAATCTATGTGCTTAACAAATTTTTTTTTCAAGAATCCGATTTTGCAGACTTCTTATCCCCTCTATCTCTTTTATGTATTTTTTACATCATTTTTCATTTTTGCACAATGTATGCATTTTCATCTTGGTTATATTCCCCATACAATTCCCACCCCCCCCAAAAAAAATTATTTATTTATTTATACATACAAGATCTGGGGAACAGGCCAGATTCATGGGAGGGTGAGAGGATTCACCAGAGACAGAGTGGGGAAGAGAACAGGCAGACTGACAAAATACACTGCTGAGGGGAGCAGCAGGCGCAACAGGAGAGATCTGCCGTGCCATTTGGGACCCTAGCCAGGGGCGAGGATCGAACCAGCACTGCAGAGCTGCGGACAGCTTCACAGTGCATCGCTCAACTGCCTGTGCCACCGGGGGAGGCACCCCTCATTTTGATCCTAATCCTTCCCCACCCCACATCCCCTCCATGTCTTGCAGCATTCTAATGTATAATTTTAATGTTCTTTAAAAATAATTACACTTCTTAGACATGCCCTTTTTGCTGTAATGTTCTCTGGAGAGTGATCAAAACTAGTGATCTATCGAGTAGAACTCTATCTTCCTCAATTAAAACCAACACAAACTGCTGCCCAGGTGAACTGTAAAGATACATTCATAGCGCCAATTCTTGCCTTTCAGTAAGTTAAAATCCTCAAATAAATTCTAATGCCTACAAGTAATGCACTCATCAAAAAATAATGTTTTGCTTTTACAACAATGACTCTGTACCTGTATATACATCCCATATTTTGATACGCCCATTGTTTAACCCTGTGGCAAGGAGCAGCTGATCTTGTCCAAATCTGAATCGATGCCATTCTATATTTACACAACGACTCTGTTTTTCTGGAACTGAAGATCCAAAAGCAAGACTCCAAACTATATCTCCACAGTCTATGATATGTTCACGAGGCTTATTTTTCTGACCACCATCACTATTTTGTCTTGACAACCTCAAACTGCTTGAATTGGTGATATTCTTGGTGCCATGCAAGAGACTGGGAAGAAAAAAGGTCAGATTAAAATACAGTTTTTATTTATTTTAAACCCCATACTAAATAATAATAAATGTTTGTTAAAATACCTTCAATATTATTGTGGTGATACTGAATAAAATAGAACCCTATAGATGGGAAAGGGAAAAGTTGCTATCAGTATAGGAGAACATGCCTAAATAATTTCAGATGAGAAGGAATTCTCAGTGGCTGGGAAAAAGTTCAACAATAAAGTAATTTAAAATCTGTTTCTATAATTTACTAACCAAGGTATAATTAACCTACCCTTGAATACAGAGAAAAACTTAAGACACAAAAATATCTGAGAAAGTCTTCTGTGTTGTATAAGGCTAGACAATCCCATAAACTTTCCAACAAATGTCTATATCTCCATATATTCACTGTACGAATAAAATGCATTTATAACTGTAGATAAAGGAAAAATTAAGTACTAAATGTTTTTATTACTCCACAGAAAATAGTACACTCCACAAACAGATACAAAATACATTTAAAACAAATTCTTACAAATTCTTAAGGCACTGGGACCACGGAACAAGTTTTACTGTTCGATGTCCTTGTGACCAAGCAAAGTATGAACCATCTGGAGCAAAGGCAACAGTCCAATTTTCACGGCCACATTTCTTGTCAAAAGGAGCTGCTGGAGCTAAAAGTTCACCTATAGTGCGTGATCTCACTAAAAGGAAGAAAAAAAACATATATTATAACCAACAATGGATTTGAGACTGCCCCCATATTACTTTGGAACTCATTCAACTCCATTGAGTTTTCCGGGTTTTTTCCTATGCAAAAAAGGTATAGTGAGTTCTGCTTTCTACCCTTTGAGGAGAAATATAAGGTGTAAAGATCCCTTCATATTTATCTTCAAGTTTTGGTAATGCAATTTTCCTAAAATTTCCCAATGCAAGTATTTTTAAAGAAAGTTAAAAAAAAAAAAAAACGTGATCAATTAACAATAATGCAATGATCAATCAGGGCTCACAATTAATGAAAGTCCTGCCTTTTGTATTGCCTTATACTTTTCATCAAATCACTATCATTTAGAATGCAGGATACTCAAGTTACTTTGCAAAAGAGTATCATATAAATTAAGTTTTGTAGCTTTCAACAATCATTAATATGTCAAATTCATTCGACTGAAAAAACATAAACCTCTATAAAATACAATTGAGGCTACTGGGGGCAGGGATGGAGGAGAAGGATGCAAAGGGAGAAGGGGGCACACAAAGGACTATGGTGAAGGAGTAGGGGTTGTTTGGTGGTGGGTGTGGCATGGTAACATAAATCTGAAGAAGTGTGAACCTGTACCTCTAAATCATATAGAATTATAAGCCAACATTACCTTAATAAAGAAATGCAATAGTGTATCATAAGGCAAAGGAAAGCACTATAAAATGGCACAATCAAATATGAATATCCTTATTTTTTTTAGGCCCAGGCCACAAAAATCACAAATCACTCAGAACTATAAGGAACTTAAAAGTTATTTAGTCCAATCTCCTGTTCAGTGCTTTAAAATACATCACATTAATGACTCTCCAATACTGACTCTCAAGCAGTGTTCTCATGAGCCACACTGATCCCAAAAACTGAAATAATTTGTTTTTCCCCCCAAAGATTTATTTATGCATACAAGAACTGGGGTGTAGGCCAGAGGTGGGGGGGGAGTAAGAGGATTCACCAGAGACAGAGTGGGGAGCAGCGTGGAGAGGGGAGGTCTCCTGTGCCATGTGGTGTAGCTCCCTGGCCGGGGATCAAACTCATGCTGCAGTGGCTGGCGACAGCTTGATAGTGCTGTCTTGAACCCAGGTGCCACCAGGGAGGCCCAATTTCTTTTATTTTTAAGGACAATTTCATACATCTTAAATTTGGCCAAATACTTCTTTAATCATTTTAATTTAACCATACTAAGAGTGCACAAAAAAACTTTTCTTCCATATTTAACAAGAAGCATGATCAACAAAAGTTCCTTTGGACACGTGCATACAAACTCAGGTAAAATCACCTCCATTTTGAGCAAGGATCTTTTTTATCATCAGCATTGTCTTGGATTGCTCTTTATTTCAAATTCTGCTATTCTCACTTTTTTGGTTACAAGTTGTCACTTTAGTTTCCTGTTTTATATTATGTTGTTGGATTGTCTTGTCGATTCTACAGTGTATTTTTATATCGTATGGCTTATACATTCTAAAAACTGAACTTAAATATATCCTGTGTTCTGAAGTTCAAATAAGAGCTATTTATACTTCTACTGCTAGAGCAGTTAAACACATACAAACCCTCAAAATGTACTCATTTAGTGACATTTCCAGTTTCAGTGTGTGCTCCATCAATAGCTAATACAGCATCTGGCATTTAATAGGTGCTTAGTAAATATATGTTGAGTGAACATGAAAGCAAATGTTTAAGCTCCCATTCTTTTTTAAAATTTTTTTAAAGATTTATTTATTTATGCATACAAGAACTGTGGTATAGGCCAGAGGTGTGGGGGGGGGGGCAGCGAGAGGATTCACCAGAGATAGAGCGGGGGAACAGAACAGGCAGACTGACTGAAATACACTGCTGAGGGGAGCAGCAGGGAGGCAGGAGAGGTCCGCTGTGCCATGTGGGCAGCTCCCTGGCCAGGGATCGAACTCGTGATGTAATGGCTGCAGACAGCTTCATAGGTTGTGTCTTAACCCCTGTGCCACCAGGGAAGCCCTAAGCTCCCATTCTTGATTTGAAAGTTTCCTTGCCCATATTCATAAAATATGGCTCCCTAAAGTTTTTTTTTTTTTTCCTATTTTGGGTAGGTGAGATTATCAGAAAATTTCTTTTTACTGACTCAAAATCTTCCTCTATCCCTATACACCCACTCAGTCCTGACTCTAACCTAATAAGTCCAATGCTACTCACATGACATCCACATGTTGAAGACAGCCATGACATCAGCAACTAAATCTTTTCACCAGGTTAAACTCTTTATACCCTTTTTAATCATTCCTTAGATTACATGGTTTGAAGTCCAGTCCCCATCTTTACCTTCATACTTTTCTAGATAAACTCCAGTTAGCCAGCAATGGTCCTCATAAAAGGGGCACCCAGATGTAAACACTGGATTTCTAATGAAGTGCTTAGAAAAAAACTGTTTTAAGTTAAACTTTTATTACATTACCTGCAACAGTTTAATGTTAGTATCGTGAGAGATTATAATTTAGTGACCTTGTATAAAGAAAGGCTGCCTGACAGAGGAATCACACTATAAGATACCACACTACATTATCTGTATAGTAGAAACATCATCTGAGTCACTACTGAACCAAGCAAACCAAATCTAGTTCCTTCTTCACACTCCTCCCAGCAATTTCAATACCAGAAAGGGAAGATCTGTGGTCGTGCCTTGTGAAAGAGAACAGTAGCTCAAGGTTGTAACTCCCACTCAGAAAGACTTCTCTAATCATTCATAAAATCTTGCCTCTCTTCAGTAGGCACTAGAGAAAACCAAACAGCTGGAGTTAATACCCAAGAAAAGGGGAAAGTAACTCTTGATACATACAAAGCTACACTAGGAAATTAGTGTGTAACTTTGTAACCAAATGATACTTAAAGAAACAACAACAAAAAACCCTGGGTTAAAAAAAAGACACAAAACTTAAGAAAAGGCTAGGGTCTTTCAATTTATCTGGCACTAGAGATGTTATGCTATACCCAAGACATAACACTGAAACCTAATTAAAAAAATTTTTTAATTGAAATGAAAAGGCTACTTAGTGGATGATTCTACTTATGAAATAAGATACCTACTCATCCCTTAGAAGAGAGGTCTGTAAAGTTTTCAAAATGGTTCATTAAAGTTAATTAAAAGAGAAAAATGAAAATCAGATCACTTAGATTGAGATGAAGAACTTCTGACTTGTATGTGGACTTCTAAATGTACTTAAAGTGGTTAAAATTGCATATGAAATGTGTGTTCTTGGTAGGTTTAAAAATGATGCGAACTAGGATTAAAGTCCCCTCCTAACCAATCATTCATTATTACCCTAAGAGTCCAGAATCCTAGAACAGCTATCTCCAAGATTTAAAAAAAAAAAAAAAAAATCACCCACATACAGCTTAGCGGGTTTTTTGGCTTCTTCAGTTTCTTTCTCCCTTTCTTTAGAAATACCTCGTCCATACATTTAGCAAAGGCATGCAGCATTTACCCGAAGACCAGGGAAACAAAAAGGCTCACTGGTCAGCTCCAGTTCTGAATTAACACAGTAAGTTAATTCAAATACATGTTTAAATAAAAACTATATAAAGTGTATAGCATGACTTGTTAAGTACAATGTTCACTAAACATGATTAATGCACAGCATCCAACTCCCTCCCCTCCAGTCATTCGTTATTTTATCTTAAGACCGGATTTAAATAAATGTGCTTTCAACGGAACCCCTGAATGAATAGGTCCCGCAACGCACGATCTTAACATGTGGCTACTACCCCCCTCTTCTGCGTGGCAGAGCTAGTCACTCCACCAGGCTTTAGAGAGCCTTTCCAGGACTCGCCCTCCTGTACAAGTAGCTTTTCTTCTGTCACTCCACCCAGTTACACTGCTCCTCCCTGCGCCTATGTATATGAAAGATAATTCTGAGTCTCCTCCCTTGAACCGCGCTTCCTCTCCATGAGAAAAAGAAGGCACCACTTCGGTCCCATTTCTTCAAAAAAAAAAATCGTTGATATACACGAGGACCGCAGTCACTCAGCTCCTAATACAGGGGTTCAGTTGCCCAATGGTAAACCTGACTTACGAGTCACGGAGACTTAAAGAGTCCGCCGCCCACTCGACGCCCCAAGAGAAGCCACCACCACAGCCCCGCCTCGACGTCCTGCGACAAAACTAGGGTCCGGACGGGTAGAGATCAGCCCCCCGCTACTCCCCAGGGCCCTCGCCACGCGGCGCCCAGGTCCCCCTGGCCCTAAGCCCCGCGCGGTGGGCGCTGCCGGCCTCGGCGCGGGTCCCGCTCCCCGTCGGGGGCGCCCACCCGCGGGGCCGCTTCCTTCCGCGGGGCCCAAGGGCTGGGCCCACCACCCCGCGCCCTCAGCGAGGAGTCGTCCCGAGTCGGCACCGGGGCGTCCCTGCCTCTCCTCGCCCCCCGCGAGCGCCCCAACACCCCCCGCCCACCGTCCCATTCCTCACCGATCTCTTTCTCGTTGACCCTCGGGGGAAAGCTGGCCATCTATGGGGCACCGTCTGATTCCGGGGGACACGATGCGGACTCAACGACAGAGAAGGACCGGCGAGCGCCGAGGGGCGTGACGCGGGCTGGGTCCCTCCCGGTCCCGGGGACGAGGGGAGGGGCGGTCGCTGCGGCTTCTGCCGAGGGCCCCGGGAACGCTCCGAAGGCCTCGGACCAAACTACGGAGTCACACACAAACAATAGACCGGGTCCCCTGCCTCGCGCCGACGGAGCGGGACTCTGCCCTCAACGCTGCCGACTGCAAACCAGACACTAGAGACAAAATGGCGGGCGGCGCCGTTGATATCAGGGCGGTGGGGGCGGGGCCTCGTGACGCTTGGGCCGAGGCCCCGCCTCCCGACGCTCGAGACGTGACGGGCTCGGCCAGGCTCCGGGCCCGCCCGCCGGGTGCGCGCGGGCGTTGTCTGCTGACTGATGGGGGGGGGGGGGGGGGCGCCAGGGGGCGGTGAGAGCGCGAAGGCGGAACAGGAGCTGCAGCCCAGCCCTGCCCAGGCCTGAACGCCCACTGGGAACTCCCTGGCTGGGCGTTTAACTCGGTCGGGGGCCCTGGCATGCTATTTATAAATTGAAGTGCCTTTGAAAAGGCAAACAGAGAATTGTATAATACACATTACCCCAAAGCTTAACGATTGCTTGGAATTTAAATGGGTTGAACCGAAAAGAACAAAAAAGACATTGCAGATTTTAACTCCATGTGGCTGCCCTTGTGCTGGGTAACTGGAGGGTGCACTGATGAAAAAAGTAGAGTGAGCATGAACATCGCAATGCACCGCTTGTCTGGCCACGATTGTTCTGACGTGAGCCAGCAGCTTTTAGGAAGGGTCGAGGTGACCGCGGTTGGAACAGGGAGACCTGGACGCGAAGGCTTCCCGCACCGCCAAGGCACCTCGCTGGGCCGCCTTTGTCCTGGCCGGTCCCGGGCCAGCCCGGGGCTGCAACGAGGCTGGTGGTCGACGGTGTCCTGGCCTCTAGCCCAGGTCCACTCCACCTTGTCGGCTCAGAAGAGGCCCTTTTGCACCCAAAGTCTAGACCTCTGGTAACATAGCAGGGCTGATAAGTATGTCAGTGCCTGAGGGAAGGCAAAGCACTTCCCGTTTTTTTCCGATGACATATCTGCATTTTAATGGGCCCCTGTGTGGACTCTAACCTTATACCCAAGGAGGACTTCTAAGACTGGGAATTTCAAATATGCGGCTGATACTGTTGGGAGGGGAGCTGCATAGCCAAGTTCTTTTGAGAGATCTCAAATGACAACGCGAATGGTATGTCTACTTCACTTCTTTCTTTGCGGGAATGATGATTCTTCCAATAGTGAAATGTATGAGAGCAGGTATAAGAAATCATCCCCTCTTCTACCCCCACCTTTTTTTTTTTTTTTTTTTTTTTTTGCGTAAAGGAACCGGGGTGTAGGCCAGAGGTGCAAGGGTGAGAGGATTCACCAGAGAGAGTGGGAAGCAGAACAGGTAGATTGAAGGGGAGCAGGAGGCGAGACAGGAGAGGTCTGCTGTGACATATGTAGGTTAGCTCCCTGGTCCTGATGGAACTCAGGCTTTAGGGGTGATAGCTCTGAGACTTAAGCCCTAGGCCACCAGGGAGGCACCTCTTCTCCTTTTAAAATAAATAAATAAATAAAACACTTGTTTCCTCAGTCAGTTCATTTCTTGAGGATTTACTTTGTGCCATGTCCTGAGGGTAGTTGCTGAATATTTAGACTAAAGCAAAAGAAAACTTTTTAGTGTAGACTTGTAGCTCATACAGCAACATTTCTATCATTTCCCACTAGTTCCCTTAACTACTGTAAACTGTGTTTACTTGTATTGCACCATACAAAAAGTGTGGCAAGTAGAATGCAAAATAATTTTATGCTTTGTATAGTCATTAGTGATAATATCTAATATTTATTGGATCCACAATACATGCTGGGCACTATACCATGGCAGTGCTTTTGTGGATTAATTCACTTAATGCCTATATGAGTAGCGTATTAGTCATTTTCACATTTCACAGATACTTAGTTACCTGACAGTAGTCACAGAGTTATTAGATAGCAAGTCTAATTAGAACCTAGACTTGTCTTGACTGCCCTGCCCTACATCCATCCTACTTTGTCTTTCATAAAAGAAACCTAGCTTGAAAAGCAAATGCACAACTGGCATTTTATATTTATGTTTGTTATTTTAATCTGAAATCTGAATCACTTTCTTCCCAGCATATCCTGTAAAGTTCGAGTTCTTCAGAATTCTGTCCTTGGCCCACAGCTTTTTTCTTCTATGTTCTCCCTGGATTTTGCCATCTTTCTTTGGGGTCTAACTACCAACAAGCTCTACCCTAAGAGTCTCAAGTCTACACATGACATCTCTCTTGAGCTTAAAATTTACATATTCAAATACTTCCTCTCCTAAACCTGTTCCACCTTTTATATTCCCTACACTAGTAAATATCTCCACCTAGTCTCCTAAGGTAGAGACTGGAATCTTCATAGACTCCTCCTCTCCTTCAATACCACTTCAGTCAAAACAAAAGCCCTGCCAAAACTTGTCTGGAGTCCCTCCTTTCTCTTTCAGCTCGGCTTCCACTGTCTTAGCTCAAAATCTGGTCATGTCATCTCTCTTAACCCTACACCCTGAGAAACTACCAACACCTCAGTATTTCTTTCCAGACTTCTTAAAATTTACTAGCTGTGTGTCCTTGGCCAAATTATTTAGCATCTCTGTGCCTTAGTCTTCTTATCTATAAAACGCGGATAGTAATGTTACCTAATTCTCAGTTTTGAGTATTGAGTTAACGAAAAACATTCAGAACAGGATCTAACACGATGTCAGATATAAGTATTACATACTACTTTTACAAACAGAATTAAAAAATATAATTCATCTGAATAAATTTAGAGATCTAATTGGTGATTAAAGGATTCATGAATCAGGCAGCCTGCCATCTAATGTAGCAAGTAGAGAGTTTGCACAAATGGAAGATCTTCATAGTGAGAAAGAAAGTAGAATAAGGTTTTTAGCAAAAGAAAAGATTGTTCCAGGGCCTCCCTGGTGGGGCAAGGGGTTAAAGCTATCAACAGCCACTGCTGCAGGAATTGGAGCCCTGGCCAGGGAACTACCCACACGGCACAGCAGATCTCTCCGGTCTCACCTGCTGCTCCACTCAGCAGTGTATTTCAGTACCTCTGCCTGTTCTGCTCCCCATTCTGTCTCTGGTGAATCCTCTCACCCTCCCCACCTCCACACTTCTGACCTACACCCCAGTTCTTGTATGCATAAATAAATAAAATAAACCTTTAAAAAAAAAAGAAAGAAAGAAAAGGTTGTTCCAGGTAAGACTATCCTCCCTGAGGGGGTAGGCGGGGCGTTCTTATCCTGTAGATTATCTGTTTTTGAGTGGACTGATCAGGATTACATTCCTGGGAGTGATGGAAACTGCAATTAAATTAGATATTAAATCTTGGGTTGGTGGTATGAGTGACTCCATTTTGGGCCTGTTGTTTCTTTTTTAACAATTCCCCTCTTTTGATCAGACTTTCATCCTGAGAAAAGATGGGAGCAAAATTTAAGGCCACACTCAGTTATTGCTCTGTTATTGCTCTGAAGTTCTCTGAAGTTCTGATCCTCCATCTGCTTTTCTCAGGTCATTTAGATCATGACTTCAGGTTCACATTTTCCAATGTGATCATTCTCCTTGTTCCTTTTCTGATATTCCAGTTTTAAGGAGATCATTTGCTTAGTGGCTAGTGGCTGCTAATGTGTATTCAGAGTCTTTGAGAGACTACAATTTATCAGGAAAGTTACTGTGATAATGTAAACAGGATAATTATCAATGTTTGGAGTGCATTTAGAGCCCCCCCACACAAGACCCAAACCAATCAAAGAAAGACCCCTGTTGAAGTAATCATCCTTTTAAGTGAGGGTCTTGTGAAGAATAGGCTCCCCAACATGTACCACTTTGACATGAGGATTATTTTGAGTGGAGGTCGATTGAGGCCCTGCAGGCTCACAAGAAACATTCACGACTCCCTTAACTACCTAAAAGAATGAAAATGGATGGCCTCCCTACTAGTGCAAGGGGTTAAATATCAGCACTATGAAGTTATTGGTAGCCACTGCAGCACAAGTTCAATCCCTAGCCAGGCAGTTAACCCACATGACGCAGCAGAACTCTCCTGTCTCACTGGCTGCTCCCCTCACCATCTATTCTGCTCCCACTCTGTCTCTGGTGAATCCTCCCACCCCCCCCTGCACCCCCACACCTCTGAACTATATCCCAGCTCTTATATGCATAAATAAATAAAACTTAAAAAAAAAAAAGAAAATGGGGGTGAGGGTCTTACCCAGAGTTAGGGTTACTATCAGAAATTGTTTCTGTAGGAAAAAACCCATTACCAAGGCAGGACAAATGTCTAATTACAGAGCATCTGTTCTTCCTCGTGTGAGTCACCCTGTTCTCTCCCTGAAGGACCAGAACCCTACCTTATTTTTTAACTCAGGATATCTATCCTTGTTTTGCCTCACTGGTTTTGGAGTCCACTTATCTGTGTGGATTCCCCATAAGTACCTATTTAAAATTAATTTTCCTCCTACAAATCTACCTAATATAAATTTGATTACTCAACTAGCCCAAGAAGAACCCAGATGGCAAGGGAGAAATTTCTCTTCCTCCCCAACATTTGTTGGTGGTCTTATGTAACTGGGTTGCAAATTCCCTAGAAGTGTTAATCCAGGTACAGCAAGTGTTGTTTTTATAAGCAGATGCCTCCTTGTTTAGTTAAAGCACCTTTGGCCAGAGAGTCTAAGAATTTTGTTGGGCAGTTATTGTTTTAGCAGCAGATTTTGCAATATCTTCAACAGTTAAGGCAAGATTACAATAAAATGTAAAGGTCTGTAGTCTATACAGGTGGTTCATTCTGATTCCCCTTATCTTGTGTCCCTTTCTTTGTATAGAACCAGAATCAATGTTCCTGGGATTCCAGTTTGTTAACCAGAGACAGGGAAATGAACTTCCACGGTTAGGGAGTCTGACACAATAGAGAGAGTAGAGTTTGCTTGTTTCTTGGTTGGTTGGTTGGTTGGTTGGTTGGTTTTAAAGAAAGCAGAACTTTAGAAATTAGGGAGAAGTTCGTGATGTGTAGAACTACAGAATCACCAGCACAGTGGCAAATTCAACAGTATGAGAGATTACACTGTCCCTGCACCCCGCCTCCCCACCAGCAGTGACCTGGGGCTATGGATAAGGACACTATCTTGCTGGACCAATGCCAGAGTATAGGAAAGAAAGAGAAAAAATGAAGTCTGGGTCTAGCATCTTGGGTGAAGCAGTCTACATTAGTGTCAGGTGGAGACTTCTTTAGCTGTAGGAGATGTCCCCAAGGTTCAAGTCCCTGAAGTTTGACTGTCACCAGAGTAAACAGGACCTGTATAGTTCCTTGCAAGGAGGTAAAAAAAGGCAGTGTATGTTCTCAGTAATTCCAAATCAAGAAGGTGGGAAAAAATTGGAAATTATAGTTTGGGGTGAGTAGTGTGGATAGTTTAGGAAACTAGAAGAATTCAGGATCTAGCCTAATTTGCAGGCTTATGACAGAAACTCAAAGACAACCATGTATGTATATGTAATTAGCATTTGGGAATGGATTGTAATATCAAATTTTTTGTCTTCCTGTTTTTTCTTTCATATTGTAAAATAATATTTCCCTATATTAACAAACTTTCTCCACACCATTGTAGATAAACTTACTTTCATTTAAGGTGACTTTTTCCTTTCTTCCCCCAGAATATGTAAGAGTACAGAAAGATGATCTCCTGTCGTAACTTTTCATTACTCATATGGTTATTATAAGTGTATGTCCCTTGATGGTATGGCATTTGAGTATATCCAATTCACAATTATGGCTGGTTTTTTTTTTTTAATAAAAGGCATATTCACCCAAATTCAGAGCAATTCAAAGCAGTTGTTGTTAAGATATGCATCCATACAGGTCTCTAAAGTTGTGGAAAAACCTCTAAATAAGCTTAAATTGGAAAGGATTCCTGCAGGATCTTATTTTTGGACTTATATCCAGGTGAGAGTAGAAAATAACCCCTCCTGTAACTAAAGGGAAGCAATATCTACTTAAAACAGATACCAAATATGAATAAGATTTAGAAAGAAAAAGCAAGTGAATTGTACAACAAAGATTTTCAGCCCACTACCACCCCATTGGGGGGGGGGGGTGGACACATCCAACTACCAAAATGTCAAATGTTTTATTGGTCCCTGGTGTGGTGGTGGTGGTGAAATTTCAAACATGAGAACGATCGCCCTGATTTTTTACAGTATTGATCAAGACCAAACAAAACCAACAAAGTTAATGACAGCTTGGAAAGCCTGCATTGTTTAAGCAATAAGAGAGTTGCTTGTTTATTTGTTTTTGCTTTTTGGACCTCTTTGCTATTGTTTTAGTTAGTAGAGTTCCTTTGTTCATTCGCATGATCATCTGACAAGATGTAAGTCCTTCCATCTTTAGACAATAACTGCTTATAGAAATTGTAATTATAAGAAAGCAGTTGCCCAAAATTCAGATTTTTCTTTAGATGTTTGCATAGAAGAACTGGGGTGTAGGCCAGAGGTGGGGTTGGTGTGTGAGAGCATTCACTAGAGGCAAAGCGGGGAACAGAAAAGGCAAATTTATTGAAATACACTGATGAAGGGAGCAGCTGGTGAGACAGGAGAGGTCTGGTGTGCCATATGTGGGTCAGCTCTCTGGCCAAGGATTGAACTCAGGCAATAGTGGTGATAGAGCTGAGACTAAACCCCTAGGCCAATGGAGAGGCCCAGTTCAGAACTTTTTTTTTAATGGAGCATGCATAGTATGTTGCCAGTGTTTTCTTTCTGACTTGGTTATGAGACTAAATGATTCCTCACTACTCCAAGATACTGAAGAAGCCATCTGAGGGATAGGGAGAGATGAAGGATGCTCAGTGGACACAACAAAGGAAGAACATTGTTCTAGCAGTGTCCACTCTTATTTAACCTTCCACTGTCAGAGATCTGAGGTCACATGATATACCTTATGTATATAACTGAAGAAGCTGTAGAATTGGTATTGAATTTACAGAATCAGCAGAAGGAGGAATGTGATGTTTACATACGTGTCAATAAAGGAATGATCTGTTCTTGTTCAAAGAATGGAAATTGAAAACCAAACACCCAAAATAGGGCCTCAAACATTTTGTAATTTTCATTTAAATTGTTAGGAGGCATGGAGCTATTATTTAATCAATCTTCCAAAACACTGTTTAACATAGCACTTCATAAATATGCACGTTGTCAGTGGATGAGTGATCAACTAACAGTTCAGCTCGAATCAATTTATTTCTCTTCAATAAATTTGCAAAAACTGGGCCTCGCTGGCTGCGCAGCGGTTGAGCGCTGGGTTGCGAAGCTGCCCGCAGCCTCTGCAGCACCAGTTCGATCCCCGGCTGCTCCCCGGCCACCGGAGGAGGGTCCCACATGGCATGCAGACCTCTCCTGCCGCCCGCTGCTCCCCTCAGCAGTGTACTTCGGTCCTTCTGCCTGCTCTGCTCCCCACTCTGGCTCTGGTGAATTCTCTCACCCTCCCGCGCTTCTGAGTGTACCCAGTGCTTGTATAAATAAATAAATGAATAAATAAATCTTTAAAAAAAAATAAATAAATAAATAAATTTGCAAAAACTGATGGGGAAATAAGAATGAGAATGAGATTCAGTTTTCCTCAGATAAAGTCCAGCATTTTTCCTGTTGCATTGTGGCTCTTTTAGCATAATGTACTTATTTATACATGTGCCCTGTCCCTGAAAGGATCATAAGGTAATGGAAGACTGAGGTCATGCCCTTTTCATCTTATTCTTTATGAAATATAAAAGGGTAAAACGCCTGGCAAATATGAGCGCCAAACAGCAGGTGCTCAATGAACTCCTTTTGAATTAATTGAATTTTTACCTGATGAAATGTGATTGTTCTTGCTGTCATTTTATGAGAAGCTACTCGATTTATTAAATATTTATTGATTACTTCTTATCTCCAAGTACCATGCTAGTGTCAAAAATGAGAGTTAAGTGAACATCTCCTTTCAGCTTTGAGTCTATATTAAAATATTACCCTTGGGTGTTAAATATCTGAATTAGAAAGGAGAGGAAATGAATTCTTTCATCATTTTCTTTTTTATAGGCTCATTTGCATTTCATAGAATTTTAGTGCTAAAAGGAACTTAAGGTTACTTAGATCACATGGCCCATAAATGGCAAAGCTAGGAACAAATGTCATCATTCTCAAAATCCTTTGTGTAATTTCCTTTGCAAAGAATTCCTTCCTTTCCTTTGCATCTTTGGAATATCATATGCAATGGCTAAATTTATGACTATTAAACCATATTTCTTCTAGAAGAGATATGAAAATACCTGAAAGGGGTATGGAGAAAAAAGAGGGTAGGAAGACAGAGCAACTGAGTCTTCACCCAAAGAGCGGAAAATGCCCAAGGCATCTGCTTCAAATTATATTACAGTAGCGCTAGAAACATCCCCAGAGACCTCCTAGCAAGGCTCAAAGTTTAAAGTTACTTTACCAAAGTAAAGATAAGATTGGGATCTAGGTATCTTGACTTTCCATCCATGAGGCAGCATTTCCTAAACTGTAGTCATTTGCAATCTACCCTTTAGTTTGTTCAAATCCACATATCACCCATATTAGCTCTTAGCATTTTCTTTTCTTTTTTTTTTTTTAAAATAGAGGCATGTTTTATTTATTTATTTATTTGTTTGTTCGTTTCTTTTGTTTATACATGCACTGGGTACAGTCAGAAGCGCAGGAGGGTGAGAGAATTCACCAGAGCCAGAGCGGGGAGCAGAGCAGGCAGAAGGACGGAAGCACACTGCTGAGGAGAGCAGCGGGCGGCAGGAGAGGTCTGCGCGCCATGTGGGTCCCTCCTCTGGTGGCTGGGGAGCAGCCGGGGATCGAACCGGCGCTGCAGAGGCTGCGGGCAGCTTCGCAACCCAGCGCTCAACCGCTGCGCCACCGGGGAGGCCCACTCTTAGCATTTTCAATTATCAACTCATCTTTAGAAATTTCCTAATATGTAATGTATTTTACAACTTCAATTTTCTTTAAAAAGAAAATATTTGCCATTATCATAAGTGGAAAAATCGGTATTGTTTTTCAATTGGAAAATAAATGTAAGCTAACAAGAAACTTCTCTGAAGAGGAAATGCAAATGGCCAACAGGCATATGAAAAAATGTTCAACATCACTTGTAATCAGGGAAATGCAAATCAAAACTACAATGAGATACCATCTCACACCAGTAAGAATGGCACATATTAAAAAAACTAGCAACAACAAATGTTGGTGAGGTTTTGGAGAAAAAGGAACTCTCCTGCATTGTTGGTGGGAGTGCAAACTGGTCCAACCACTATGGAGAGCTGTGTAGAGATTTCTTGACCTACTAAACATAGAGCTTCCATATGATCCAGCAATTCCACTCCTAGGTATTTACCCAAAGGACACAGAAACAGTAATTCCAAAGGGCACCTGCACGCCTATGTTTATAGCAGCACTATTTACAATAGCTAAGCTTTGGAAACAGCCCAAATGCCCAAAAATAGATGACTGGATCAAGAAGATGTGGTACATATACACCATGGGATATTACTCAGCAATCAAAAAAGATAAACACATGCAGTTTGCAGCAACATGGATGGAGCTAGAAGGGATCATGCTCAGCAAAATAAGCCAGAAAGAAAAAGAAAAATACCGGATGGTCTCACTCATAGCAGGAGTTTAGAAAACTTAAATAAGAGACCAGGAAAAAGACTAATCAATGCAAAATAATAATCAAAATCAACATGCAACTATAAACCAGAGACACGAGACACTCTACGGGGAGGTGGGGTGGGGGCGGGATTAGGGAGGGGCGGGGAGAGGAAGAACTAGAGTCAAAATAAGGGGGGGGGTGCAATTGTATGGGGAATATAACCAAAATGAAAATGCATACATTGTACAAAGATGAAAAATGAGTAAGAATTATATAAAATAAAATATTAAATAAAAAAAAGAAAAGAAATGTAAAAATTAAAACTGGTAATATTTCTAAATTTTACTTATTTCTCTTGCAGGAGGCAAGTTGTATACCACTAACAACTCATATACCCCATATTTGGGGAAATATACTTTGTCCAATAACATTTACTGAAACTGTTTTGATTCTGCACTTTCATCCTTGAGTAACAATGTATTTTATTACTGATAATTGACTTTTATCTAACCTGTGTCTTAAGGGCATAGATTATTATTTCTTCATCCCACAAAGGAATGAACTGAGTTCGAGAGAGGTCTCCATAGTTAGCCTACCAAGTGAAAGGTATGACTGAGCCAGGGGCAAATAAACCAGAAGCTTAAATTCCTGATAAGGGGGCCTCCCTGGTGGTGCAGGGGGTTGGGATGCAACCTATGAAGCAGTCCGCAGCCTCTGCAGCCTGAGTTCCATCCCGGCCAGCTGGCAAGGAAGCAACCCACATGGCACAGCAGACCTCACCTGACTCGCCAGCTGCTCCCCTCAGCAGTGTATTTCAGTCAATCTGCCTGTTCTGTTCCCCACTCTGTTTCTGGTGAATCCTCTCACCCCCCCCCCACACCTTTGGCCTTTACCCCAGCTCTTGTATGCATAAATAAATAAACCTTTAAAAAAAATTCCTGATAAGGATTTGGTCACCTTCCACCCATGATAAAATCTGGAGATCTAGAGGTTGTGCAATCCCCATGGTGTGCACCAACTGTCAAGCTAAAGGCTAAATAAGCTAGGGAGAAGGCTAACTTTCATTTGACTCTGTCTGGCCCTAGCCAAGTTAGCTCATTTAATGCTCCCAGCAATTTATTCCCATTTCACAGACTGGGAAAAAGAGGCTAAACTTTGGCAAATCACACATTTATGATAGTGTTATAGGACAGGGAGAGGGGCAGCCCAAACCCCGCAAACCTGCCTATTCTAAATGGGTTCTGCCATCCGCCGCATCAACAGAAAACATAGGAGACTTTAAGGGGAAGGAACTTTAATAAAACTAGGAAACAATACAGGTAAGGCAGAGTCCAGTTTCTAAATGAAGCACCCAAAGTTACCCGTCCCCTCGTGGGTAAAAGTCCATCCAAATGGGACTGGCCCAGAGCAAGGCCCCAAAGCCTGCCACAAGTCTAAAGCATCTTCCAGTGGGGACCCACAGAAAAGGGCCAGAAACAACCAGACAAGCCCGGAAGGAAAGGAGCAAAATCAACATCAAGATAAAAGCTGCCATTGTCCCCTCCCCACGGGTCTCACCCACATCTGTGTCACCCAGTCCACAACCAAAAGACAAGCGCAGTTTCTTCACGTGTCTCTAGGCTCCATGCGCCTCCTCCAGGTCTCCTAGCTCCATCCTGCTTCCTTCCTTCCTCAGTCTCTTCTGCAGCTTCTCCTCTTCCTGCTCAGCTCCACCATTCCTTGGGTGGGGCAAGGAACCTGGAACCTCCCCCTTTCCTGGGGACCACCCTGTTACAATAGGAGGCAGAGGTAGGACTCGAACTTCTCCTAAGCTCATGTGCTTCATTGGCACCCTGAAATTGTGAATTCAGACACCTGGTTCCTAGGTTGTTTTGTCACCAAACTGAAATAACACTGATCAAAAGATCAAAGTATCCTAAGTTGTGATCATCTCACTCCTTCCTCAGTCAAGGTCTTCCTTGGTTTTATCACCTCATACAGGAACACAGGTGGATTCACATAGTAGGCCTCTCCCCTCCATCTCTCTCCTTGACATAAGCACCTATGTAAGTGCCACTGGGCCCTTATTTTATATTGCACCACACTGTTATATTATTAGAGCAATAGCAACATTTGAAAATTTGGCTTTAAAAATTAAAATTCCAAAATTAATGTCAAGAATCAATACAGGGCATCCCCGGTGGCGCAGTGGTTGAGCGCTGGGTTGCGAAGCTGCGTGCAGCCTCTGCAGCGCCGGTTCGATCCCCGGCCGCAGGGGAGGGTCCCACATGGCGCGCAGACCTCTCCTGCCGCCAGCTGCTCCCCTCAGCAGTGTACTTCATCAGTCTGCCTGCTCTGCTCTCCGCTCTGACTCAGATGAATTCTCTCACCCTCCCGGCACTTCTGACTGTACCCAGTGCTTGTATAAACAAATAAATAAATCTGAAAAAAAAAAAAAAAAGAATCAATACAAACTGAGATAACTTTTTCATATGTAGAAATGATCCACACTGAAAGATAATTTATAAATCCTTGGACTTGACTATCTCCTAAATCTCATCAGGAAGGGGTGAGGGAAGGTGGAACTGCTTGGAGGAAGGTCATTTAAAGGGAGACTAAAAAGGCCTCAATATGGGGGAGGAAAGGGATCTTAGTTACCAGAATTCAGAGGAGCAAAATGTGGGTGGGATAGAGATTTTATGGTGAGAAGTGGGGGTACAGGCAATGACAATGGAGTCAATGACAGAGATGTTTTTCTCCTTCTCCAGCTCCTTAGGCTGGATGCTCTACCTGCATATTATCTAGGAGCTTTCCACATCCCTCGAGTTGGTGGTGCCCTCGGCCAGAGAAAAGACACAGCCTTGTTATTCCTTTTTGTTCCCTTTGGAAGCAGCTCCTCCAACATCCTAATGCCTTGAAGAACATCCTCTCCTTTCCCATCAGCATCCATGGATGTCACTTCCCTTCAATCTCACACTGCTGGAACCATCGCGCTGCCCTCTCTCTCCAAGGTAACTCCATAATTTATTTTAATGCATAAATTTTGTAGAGCCTTAGGTATAGCCTTCTGTCAGAAAGTTTCTATCTTTTAATTGTATTGATTGAAATACAGCCAAAAGTTAATGGACCCATATTATACAAGGAATCAGCAAGTGGAATGCCTTTTATTTCTCAGTGACCCATCTAATACAATTATTGATTTTAGATAATTCATCTACCATTCACTTTGTCCGCAAACACACATACCATTTCTAATAATTTAGTTTTTTGTCAATAAACACAAGGTCTAGGGGCCTCCCTGGTGGCACAAGGGGTTAAGATGCAACCTATGAAGCTATCCACAGCCACTGCAACGTGAGTTCATTCCTGGCCAGGGAGCTACCCACATGGCACAGCAGACCTCTCCTGTCTCACCCGCTGCTCCCCTCAGCAGTATATTTCAGTCAGTCTGCCTGTTCTGTTCCCCACTATGTCTCTGGTGAATCCTCTTCCCTCCTACACCTCTGGGGTAGCACACCTCTGGCCTGTATCTCAGTTCTTGTATGCATAAATAAATAAATTTTAAAAAATAAAATAAACATAAGGTCTAAGATAGTAAATGGCATTTAAGAAGCTAGGCTCCCCTTTTGTCTCAATGTCCTATATTATTTTAAAACTAGTAGTTATTCTTCCATTAGAGAAATCCCAATTTTATTGATATGGATATGCAATTTGAAAGCACAAAGAAATTATTTTCAGAGTCAGAGCAAGGAATAGTGGAAATTCCTTCAGTCAGTGATTACGACAATAATCAAAATCTCTCTTTGTTTGCTAAGCTCTTGATTTGCTGTCTTGTAAAAAGGTTATTTCACATAAATGATTTCAAATAAACATCTCTAAAAGGGAATTAAAATCCCAGGGTAAGTGGGAAGGAACTAAGAAAACACATAGTCCCAGAAAGGAATTTGTCTTCAGGCCCAGGCAGTTTCCTCCCTGGGTTCTAAAAAACCCCATGAAGGTGATCATGAAACCGGAATAAAAACTTGATGAGAAGTCAGGAAGAACAGGTGTTTACTGAGTTTGTAACTGATTGAGGAAGTGACCTCCCTCCATTTGTAACTTCTATAAGACATTTCATAGAAAATTAGGAATCAGAAAGATTCCTAACAACCATCCATCAGAAGGAACCCACCATCTAGAAAGTACACAGTTAGATCCAGAGACATGGCATTGTTCAGTGGGAAAAGTCCAAGAACCTCCAGTCTGGAATTTGAGCCTCTTCCTGACAATTCCTGTGACTTGCAGGATACAGCTTTCTCTTGCAGTTAGAAATGGTTGATGAATAACAGAGAAAGTATTGGTGAAATGCTTCTGTCTCCAAAAGGGAAAACTAAGAATCAAGGTGGCATGGTATACTTTTTTTTTAAAGATTTATTTTATTTATTTATGCATACAAGAAATGGGGTGCAGCCAGAGGTGTGGGGGAATGAGAGGATTCACCAGAGACAGAGTGGGGAGCAGAACAAGCAGATCTACTGAAATACACTGCTGAGGGGGGCAGCAGGCAAGACTGGAGAGGTCTGCTGTGCCATGTGGGCCAGTCAGGGATTGAACTGGTGCTACAGTGGCTGCGGACAGCTTCATAGTGCTGAGACTTAACCCCTTGCACCACCAGGGAGGCCCAGCATAGTATAATTCTTTTCATTTAGCTCTCAGATTTCATTGGCTTCATTAGAAAAATGTAGCTGGAATTACCAAATAATTCCAGCAAATAAACTACAAATTATGAAGGAACAGGCCGTTCTAAAATGAATATAAGCAAATCAGAAAGAAAATAACTATTTTTTTGCTTTGAAAGAAAACTGCTGAATATATAACTTGTTTTTCTTCTGCCAAGAAATATTTCCCCAGAAGATTTCTGCATGTTTTTCTTGCTGATTTCATTCTAAGTTCCCCCCTTCTATTTTTTTTTGTTTGTTTTGATTTTTCAAAGAAGAACTGGGGTCAGGCGAATGTGATAACCACTGCACTACAGAGGGTTGCAATTGTATGGGGAATATAAAAATAATAAATAGATAGATAGATAGATAGATAGATAGATAGATAGATAGATAGATAGATAAAAAGAAAGAAAATAATAAAAATCAAAAAAAAAGAAGAAGAAGAACTGGGGTGTAGGCCACCAGGGAGGCCTCCCTGCTGCCCCTGGCCCCAGCTTTTAAACATCCATGATCTTCTTTAGAGGGCATTTATATAGGATTAACCACCTAACTTTTCTCACCATTGAGGTGACTTAAATTAGTCCTGATACCTCCAAACCATGTCTTTTTGTATATATACTGGGTAGAAAATAATAAATATTGAGAGAAATGTCAAATTGAGGATTTAGAAGAATTGGCAGGGAGTTGAAATTCAAATCCTTGAGTCACAAAAAGGAAATGAATGATGCTACAATATAATCAAACGCTACGAAGGAGTCAGAATTTTTCTTAAGGGAAATTTTTTTTTTTAAAGATTTATTTTTATTTATTTATACAAGCACTGGGTACAGTCAGAAGCACGGGAGGATGAGAGAATTCACCAGAGCCAGAGTGGGGAGCAGAGCAGGCAGACTGACGAAGTACACTGCTGAGGGGAGCAGCGGGCGGCAGGAGAGGTCTGCGCGCCATGTGGGACCCTCCTCCAGTGGCCGGGGAGCAGCCCGGAATCAAACCATCGCTGCAGAGGCTGCAGGCAGCTTCGCAACCCAGTGCTCAACCGCTGCGCCACCAGGGAGGCCCGAGGGAAAATTGTTTTTTAGGGTCATTTCTATACCACTCCCAGAGTGCAAGACTCCTCAAGTCCATGAAACAGGAATCTTGTTTCATAACTTCTTAGGTTTGGGTTCATTTTCACACTGTTGGGGTGGGGGAGGTAGAAAGGTGGGAAGGAGAATGAAGACTGAGAATGCCAAGACTTTCTTTTTGTAGCAAATGACTCCTAGAGAAGGAAGAGCTCATTCTCTTATCCCTTTAAATCTCACCTTTTCATATTCCTTCCCAAACATGATCTTCCTTTCAACTTGTTTTGGACTCTCTCAACTTGTATTGGAATTTACCAGAACTAAATTAGTCTACTGTCCTACTCTCAAGATAACCTTCCTATGTCCTTTCTTTTTGTCTGCCCTATTACAAATAGGGGCATGGTTGTTGGTTTTTATTAAAATGTTTTTGCAACCAATGTTTACTTTGATCGAAATAGTTCGTACAAAAAAAAAATAGTTCATACAACTAATTAAAAGAGTTAAAGCTAAGAAAGGCTTATTCCAAAAGGAGGAACTCCTCAATGCCCTCTGCTCCAACTCCTCGCAATCATTTCCTTCCACTCAAAGGTGATACTCAACTGGTTAAATTGATCTTTTCTGACATTTACTGCCATATTTCTAAAAAATGTGGTTATTATATCTTTGATAAGACACATAGCAATTTTTATAAGGCAATTGTGAAAAGCTTACATTTGGGAACAAGCTGTTTATCTGATCAAATTTATCATTTTTCGGACTTCATTTAGTTAATTTGTTTAGTTTTTAAAAGTATAAAATGTATATAACCAACCTACACTATGCCATTTTGAATAATAAAGTTTTTGGAAGTACAAACCCAAAGATAATATATTTACCCAATTTTAAATCAATAATATATTATCAGTCAGGATTCAATCACAGAAATTCAAAGAAGCAAAACCCACTAGGCACACTCTGTAAATGTAACTATAAGCATATCTAATTATGGAAACCTTATCAGCAGTCTCAATAAAGCTATTGTCTTCACACCTATTTCTGGAGCTTGAAGACTTCAGGGAAGACACCCAACAAGGGTAAGAGGGACAATAGATATAAAGCAGGGAAAAGCAAGTTCAAGCTGGGACCTATAAGCATGAGCTAGAGACCACAAGGACAGGTAGAAATCATGTCAGTTCTCACTGCCTCTAACCTTGATGGTATAGATATCTTTTTTTTTTTTTTTTAATGCTTACAAGAACTGTGGTGTAAGCCATAGGTGTAGGGAGAGGGGTGAGAGGATTCACCAGAGACAGAGTGGGTAGCAGAACAGACAGATGTACACTGCTGAGGGGAGCAGCAGGTGAGACAGGAGAAGTCTGCTGCACCATGTGGGTAGCTTCCTGGCCGGGATTGAACTCATGCTGCAGTGGCTGTGAATAGCTTCATAGTGCTGAGACTTAACCCCTTGCACCACCAGGGAGGCCCAATGGTATAGATATCTTGCAGGAAAAGTTGTTCCCATTTCACCATATTATCCAGATGAGGAGTTGGAAAAACTGGAGGAGGATTCAGGGAATGGTGGAGCAGTTGTAGGCCCAGCTGCCATACCATGTCAATGAGGGGAACCATTGGTGAGCTATAAAATGGCTCCCCCTTCACTTCCCCAAACTGCGTAAGAATACCTCTTGTGGTGCAGCCTAGACAGACATGCATGGAAAGAATTCTGGGAAATATGGTTCAGCCTAGCCAGATTGACACATTACATTGTAAACCACCATAATTTACCCCTTCTCATACATTATTTTTATTATAAAAATATAATACAGGGTTCAAGTGCCTAACCTGCCACCTTACAAGAGAACAATGGAAAAGTTATCTAATGTACCTGGGACCATTAGTACTTGCTTGGGAAAAATTATTAAAGAGAAGAAAAGAATAATTGTAGTATTTAATCCCTGGAAACTACCTAAAAGTCCATCATGAAGGGTATTCACCCAGTTCCTTTTTTTTTACTGTCCAAATTAAAATAGCTGCTGGATAAGGCAGGTTTCTGAAATTGCATTCCTTAAACCATGAAGGAGTCAATTGTAGTAAATCTAGGCTTTTAATTCAGAGCCCATTCATTTCCAATCCACATCTTATTTGAAAGAAAATAAAGAATTTCAAATGAATCATCTCTGTAGTAGTGTGCATCTATTTGCTTAAGGGATCTTGAGGGACATTGTTGATGAAGGCTTGGAAAGCCCAGGTAACACCACCATTGTTCTCTCTTACTCATGTTCCCTTTTTATGATGTACAAAAGAAGTTCCATGTGTAGAGCAAGAAGTAGCTAAAAAGGTGAGAAAATTTGTGTGTCAATCTTTTTTTTTTTTTTTAGAGGCATGTTTTATTTATTTATTTTATTTGTTTGTTTGGTTTTTGTTTATACATGCACTGGGTACAGTCAGAAGCGTGGGAGGGTGAGAGAATTCACCAGAGCCAGAGCGGGGAGCAGAGCAGGCAGAAGGACCGAAGTACACTGCTGAGGGGAGCAGCGGGCGGCAGGAGAGGTCTGCGCGCCATGTGGGACCCTCCTCCTGTGGCCGGGGAGCAGCCGGGGATCGAACCGGCGCCGCAGAGGCCGCGGGCAGCTTCGTAACCCTGCGCTCAACCGCTTCGCCACCGGGGAGGCCCTGTGTGTCAATCTTAAGTAAATTATTTTGTTTTAGGCAGTCATAAGAAGAGACTCCTTTTCCCCTCCATTATTGCATTCTTTTCCAAGCAGCTAAGTCCCTAGGCCAAGAAACTGTAGGCTAGAGCTGCTGTGTTGCCATTTTTCCCAACAGACGCCATTGGGAGCTAAGAACAGAGCTTAATAAGAGCTCTCTTGTATGTTCTCTGCTGCCCTGGCATAGCATTAAAAGAGTGTGGTTGGTCTTTAAATACAGAGGTAAAAAATAACCTTGAGCTAATTCTACCTACTGCCTGAAAAAGTTACTAAAGGGTGTATATATACAAAACAAAGAAAGATGAAGATACTAACAGGAGACACAACACTCCCTCACAAGCAAATTTTATAAGTCTAGCATCCTTGACCAATAGCATTTTAACCAACAAGAGGCTATAATTTTGCATAGTTGTTTGTGTTAGACCAGTGGGTATAAAACTAGCAAGTGATGCCTCCATAGTTATTTCTGAGTTAGGGAATAGTTATTCTATTGCTCATTTTGTGTTGTTTGAGAATCCTCCAAGTCTAGCTTCAAGAATTAAAGTCAGAGAGGGTTGAAAGAAGTGCTTCAAAAAGCTGCAACAGATTGCCCCAGTCTAGCTGCATTTTGTCCATTAGAGGATGGCCTGTCCATTAGAGGATCTCAATTAGAATACAGATGATTTTCTTAGTCCAGGGGATTGACTTTTTTTTTTTTTTTTTTTGCTTGTGACACTTTCTCTGCTTTGTGATTTGGGCTTCAACACAATTCAAAATGATTGATATAAAGCAAAAAACCCTAAAAGAACCAGGACAACAGTGGATTCCTACAGCAGAAAGTGGGCTAACAGTTTCCAGGCCATTACATTCATCAACATCTGAAACTCCCTGACAACCAGCCATGGACATATGGGAACAGCTGCTGCTGAGCCTACCAGGAGTCCCTCAGCATAGCGACTTGAAAAAGCAGTAAATACACATCAAAACACATAAAAAAAAAACAAACCTACCATGCATGGAAACTGAGGACTATTATGAAGGTCACAGTTGCCAATGGTGGCATAATTTGACACATACAAACATATCTAATGAGGAAGAACAGTGGAAAGTTCTGTTGGAAATATGTTAAATTCCTCATTAGTCCATGGTTGAGATGTGTATGTTACTCACTCATCTGGTACCCACATTGTGATGGCTAGAACAGCTTAAGGCTGGGCAACATTTGCCACCTCTCTTCACATGCCTAGTTTGGGCTTCCTCACCACCTGGCTGTCTCAAGAGATTTAGATTTCTTATAGGGTGGCAGACTTTCCCCAGAGCAAGTATTTCAAAAGAGCCAAGAAGAAGTGCAAAGCTTCTCCTGACCTGTCCTTGAAAGTCCTAGAACTTCCTTTCTGCCATATTCTACTGATCAAAAGTCACTAAGGTCATTCTAAATCTAAGGGGAAAGGAATTTGATGATACCTCTTGAAGAGGTTGGCAAGTTCCCATTGCAGAAGAGCATGGGTATGTGTGGGGGGTGGTACGGTGGGGGAATATTGTGTGACATCTTTGAAATATCCTCAGGACTCCAAATTTTCTAACAACTCTCTACTGTTGGAAATTTTAGTGAACTGTATTTCTGTAGGAAAGCCCCTCAATTTTGTTCCTGGGGATTCTATTTAGGAAAGTTGGAAATTTACTAAGCTTTCCAACCAACCAAATTTCAGAATTTGAATTTCCCATATTTAAGTGTTACTGTGATTTTAAAGAAGCTATTGATAAAATATTGGGCTTTGAGCTGACTTCAGATGTAAACAACATTTGGATTTTGAATGTGATATATATAGACATTGTTGTAATAAGTCATGGTTTTCTACTGATTATTTCTATTCTGGATAATAAATTCAATGAATGTAATAATCACAGCCTGAAAAAGAACTGAGAACAAGGTAAATACAAATAAAGCAGTGCCCAGAAAATCCTTTTCTAATAGGCACAACTTCCCTGAGATTCAATAAGACCCTGTGAGTTCAGTTTCCATTGTTGAACTTGAAGGACTAAGTCCAAGAGAGACATAACTCATTATAGCCAATCTCCTTCTCATCATCTTTTGGAGTCTATTCAACAGAATGGGACCTGCATATAGAAATAAACCCCATCACCCGCGTAGAACAATGATCATAAGTGCAGTGGGGGAGAAGGGGAGGAAGAGGAAGATCCAAATGTAAATACAAATAGAGGAGTTTCAGTCTGGAGAGTAGTCGTCGAATTAGCAGTCTCCCATGAGACAGATATCACAAAGCAATGGAGTGGGACATAACAGGACATCCATGCAGGCAGGCAGCCCATTAGACATGAATGGGATCCTCATTCAGCAAGAACACCACAGAAGCTCAAGAGTCAGGGGCAATGCTTACATACCCAAGAGTGATTAAACACTCTAAAGCAAAGGACACAGTTGTTTGAAATAAAGCAGGATTAGTACTGGTTAGTGTTCTATTCTAACTAAGGTTGTGATGGATCCTTGGGAGCTGAGATGGAGCTAAGCTGGAGATCAGCTGATTAGTTGTGGAGATCCTAGAGGTAGAAACTAAGCTTATTTGGCTAAAAATGAACACACTGACTCTCAAAAATTACTGTGCATCAGAATAACCTGGTTGGGCTGTTGAAAAGTCATATTCTGAACTCCACCCCTAGAGTTCTGGGTCTGGCTGTGGGGTGCAGTTCAGGAATCTGAATTTCTACAGCCACCCCATGTGATCTGCTGGCCCACACTTTGAGAACAATCAGAAGTCTGGTCCTTTTCTCTTGGTTGCAGGCTCCAGGATGACGAGGACAACTGGGCTTAGGTTTCAGTCCACAAATAGCACTGTTAGGACTGGAGAGGCCTTAGGAGGGCCTTCACCACAACTGAGCTTAGTGAATAATTAGTCAGAAATGATCCTATTTCACAAGTTTTGCTTTAAACAACGCAGGGGAACTGCAACCGTCACCTCAGGGGTTTGAAATGTAACTAGGAGCATTTTGCAGCATTTAAAAAGCTAAGCATTCAGGAAGCTTGACAGCTTGATTTTAAAAGCTTGACATTTGAAAATAAAAATCTTTTTTCAACAGAAACAATCCTTGTTTATTGTAGAAAGTTAAAGTCTTGATAAACAAAAGTAATATTTTTAAATATCTATTATCCCATCACCCAAAGATAACCACATTTAACCCCTGGTGTGTAACTTTCCAGCCACTCTCTGGAAAATATTCATGTTGTTATAGGACAGGGAGAGGGGCAGCCCAAGCCCCACAAACCTGCCCATTCTCAATGGGTTCTGCCATCCGACGCATCAACACAAAACATAGGAGACTTTAATGGGAAGGATCTTTAATAAAACTAGGAAACAATACAGGTAAGGCAAAGAGTCCAGTTTCTAAATGAAGCACCCAAAGTTACCCGTCCCCTCGTGGGTAAAAGTCCATCCATATGGGATTGGCCCAGAGCAAGGCCCCAAAGCCTGCCACAAGTCTAAAGCATCTTCCATTGCTTAACCCAAAGCATAACCCACAGAAAAGGGTCAGAAACAACCAGACAAGCCCGGAAGGAAAAGAGCAAAATCAACATCAAGATAAAAGCTGCCATGGTCACCTCTCCACGGGTCTCACCCACATCTGTGTCACCCCGTCCCCGACCAAAAGACAAGCGCAGTTTCTTCACATGTCTCTAGGCTCCATGCGCCTCCTCCAGGTCTCCTGGCTCCATCCTGCTTCCTTCCTCAGTCTCCTCTTCAGCTTCTCCTCTTCCTGCTCAGCTCCACCCTCCCTTGGGTGGGGCAGGGAACCTCCCCCTTTCCTGGGGACCACCCTGTTACAATATGTGGGCTTATTTTCTCCTCTTTGGTTTGACAAACAGATGGTGCTGCACCTGCCTTGGTAGAGGTGGTTGTTTTTAAAGTTTTTGTTTTATTTATTTTTTTTAAGATTTATTTATTTTTATATGAGAACTGGGGTACAAGCCAGATGTGCAGGAGGGTAAGAGAATTCACTGGAGAGAGAGCAGGAAACAGAACAGGCAGGCCAATGGAAACACACTAATGAGGGGAGCAGCAGGAGAGACAGGAGAGGTCTGCCATGCCATGTGGGTATCTGCACCGCCAGCGGGGATCGAACTGGCACTGGAGAGGCTGCTGACAGCTTCACAGTGTTGCACTCAACCGCCTGCGCCACCAGGGAGGCCCTAAAGTTTTTGTTTTAGAACCAGGCAGTGGGGTCACTCTTGATTCCTCCTAGACCTTATGGTTTCCCATCAGTATTTCCCTCAGCATCTTGTCTCCATTCTTCTTTATCTACTTACTGGCTGTTACTTAGTGAGCAAAACTGAATAATCTACAAATTGCTGATGGCTTCAACACCAAGCATAGTCTCACAGGCATTGTGCCAAATAATAGAAGTCAGACTCTAAGGAATACATGCTGTATGATTACATGCCGCGGACCAGCACAGCAGTAGACGATGAGGCCACCTCAGGGTTGAGAGAAGCGTGCAGGGTGGTCAGGGCGTCGGTGAAAGAAATGACAAACAGACACACTTCAAGAGTGAAAATCTGAGTGTAATTTTCTTTGAGTTTGTGACCAGTATATATATGTTTTCCAAAAGCACAGGAATGAATATCAATGAAATCAGCTTGCTCATGGGCTCAGTCTATCACCATCAGGGAGGTGATCTACATAACAAGCAATGACCATTATAGAAGAAAGAAGGAAGTTTAGAAAGACAAATAAGGGATTAAAGTTTGTAGTTCTAGAAAGACGGGATAAGATTTTTAGCATTCTTGTAGTGGTTCTTGGTGGTCTTTATCTTTTGATAAGCTTCTGCCTTTTCAGGGAACTTCCGCTGAACTTCCTCTGCTTCAGGGTGTTATGCTGTTCTCCCCCTGCTTGCTGGTTGCCCAGCCGGACCTAGGGACCGTGGCGAAAGCCATTCCTAAAGGTCACTGCGGGGGGAGGTGCAGCAGGTATGTAGGGTTTTGCTGCTCTCCCCCTGCGCGCTGGTTGCCCAGCTGGACCTAGGGAATGTTAACCCTAAAGGTCACTGCAGGGGGAGGTGCAGCAATTACATTTATACAAATTTCTAGAAAAGGCCTAACTAACCTATAGTGGCAGGAAATACATGGATGGCTGCCCGGGTAGAGGGTGAAGGATTTTGGGGAGTGATTAAAATGTTCTGTATCTTAATCATAGTGGTGATTTCAAGGATGCGTATATTTTTCAGAACTTATTGAACTTAAAGTGGGTGTGTTTTATTATCTGTCAATTATGCTGCAACAAAGTTGATTCACCCTTGTAATTTATTGCTCAAAATTTTGAGAGTGGAAGCTGTACTGTGTCAGTTTGGGTCGGGTAAACTTTTTGAGTCCTATCAGTCACGGTTGAAAGACTCCTATAAAAGACACAGATTGGGGTAGTTTCTCAGCTCACAAAAAATCTCCCTCCTCCAAAACATCAATGGTCGTGCTGCATTGTGGGGCCCAGGATACCTGCCACAGCCAGCTGGTATGGGGGAACATATGACACAAGCCAGGCTAGTCCTCCCAGATGGGAACTTAGGAGGGACAATCAGTACCTCTTTGATGGTGGCCTCTTTGGAAGAGAGGCCCAGGAACTGCCAGGAAGCAGGTCTGCTATGTTAGGGGACAAAATCAACTTGCATAAAGCAGCAAAACAGAGCAAAGCACTGGTAGAAAGGATTTTTCTGCAAAGTCAAGTGCGTATGGAATCGGAAGCAATCATTTCAATCAGTTTAAATGTTCAAAATCAACCACACATTAGTTTTCTTCTTTCAGAGCTAGAGAAAATTCCAGGGACAGGATTTAATCAGTGGTTCATCAGAATGGCCAGAAGCAGGTGTAAGTTGAAAGGCAGCCTCCATAGCTGGAGGAGTAAATGCAGGCATGTAACCCAGGCAGCCTGGGAGATCACACATAGGAGTTCACTAGCTTTCCATGCATGTTTACTGAGGGCCTATTGTGTTCCCAAAACTGTAGTAAGTGTTGGCAATACAGTAGTGAGGTCTCTGCTGTCATGATGCTTTTGTAACAGGGTGGTCCCCAGGAAAGGGGGAGGTTCCCTGCCCCTCCCAAGGGAGGGTGGAGCTGAGCAGGAAGAGGAGAAGCTGCAGAAGAGACTGAGGAAAGAAGCAGGATGGAGCCAGGAGACCTGGAGGAGGCGCATGGAGCCTAGAGACATGTGAAGAAACTGCGCTTGTCTTTTGGTCGTGGACTGGGTGACACAGATGTGGGTGAGACCTGTGGGGAGGTGACAATGGCAGCTTTTATCTTGATGTTGATTTTGCTCTTTTCCTTCTGGGCTTGTCTGATTGTTTCTGACCCTTTGCTGTGGGTCCCCACTGGAAGGTGCTTTAGACTCATGGCAGGCTTTGGGGACTTGCTCTGGGCCAATCCCATTTGGATGGACTTTTACCCACAAGGGGATGGGTAACTTTGGGTGCTTCATTTAGAAACTAGACTCTTTGCCTTTCCTGTATTGTTTCCTAGTTTTATTAAAGTTCCTTCCCATTAAAGTCTCCTATGTTTTGTGTTGATGCGGCGGATGGCAGAACCCACTTAGAATAGACAGGTTTGCGGGGTTTGGGCTGCCCCTCTCCCTGTCCTATAACACTTTCATTGTACTAGAGAGATGCAGGCAATAAGTAAACAAACAAGAAAGAGACATGGAAATTCTAGATACTAACAAATTCAATGAAAATATAAAACAGTCCTGTGATCAAAAGTGACTTCAGCAGAGAGCAGAACCCATATGGAGAGCTCAGGAAACGCATGGCAAAAGAGGTAGCATTTGAATCAACAAAAGGAAGACCCCAGGCTCTGAGACAGGAAAGAGTTCAGGGTACCTGAGAAAGACAAACAAAATTCCATGTGGATGAGTGAAACCAGCAAGAAGTGCTATAACAAGTGATATCAAAGGGGTCTAAAATCCACATCACACAAGACTTATAGACCAGGCTGAAGGCTCTGCTCTCTGCTAAGGAGCAGAAGACATTAGAATATTAAGATGATTCCATTTTAAGTTTCTTCTGGCTTTCAGGTCGAGAGCAGGAGGAAGGCATGAGCAGCAAAGACCCCAGGCAGGAGATTACAGCAGTAAATCCTGTTGGAGACAAGTAGAGTAAGCAAAGATTTGAGATATGCATGACATCTGGAGCTGAAAAGAAACAGAAAAAAAACAGGTGTTGGACAAGAGTTTACATGCACAGACTGTGAATGAAGAAAATTCACATGACACAGAGGCTAGAAAGCCTGCTTAAAACAAAATAGAGACAGTCCTCCCTGAGGTGCAGGGGTTAAAGTCTCAATGCTATCAAGCTATCACCAGCCACTGCAGCATGAGTTCGATTGCCAGCCAGGGAGCTGACCCACATTGTGCCCCAGACCTCTCCTAACTCTCCCGCTGCTCCCCTCAGCATTTCAGTAGATCAGCCTGTCCTGCTCCCCACTCTGTCTCTGGTGAATCCTCTCACCCCCCGCATCTCTGGCCTGTACCCCAGTTCTTGTATGCATAAATAAAGACAAAATAAATCTTTAAAAAAAAATAGCCCAGGAGGTTGGGGTGCTCAAATAATGTTGCTTCCTTCAGTGCCCAGAGACTGGCACTTTGTGGCTGCATGGTGGGGGGGGACTCCCTCTTCTATTTTTTTTTTAATCACACTTTGATGTCACCTAGGCATCCAAACAATGGACTTAGGTATAAGAGCTCTTTCAGCATTTTTGGAAACACCTCTCTCCCTGGCATTCTGGTCAACACTGATCTCCCATGACACTGTCCTCTGATATGGACAAACATTCATGTTTCTTAGCAATAGCTCTTGTACAAATGGAGTCTCAAGAACAGACTCCTTTGGAGCTTGTACTTATACCCCCAAACCTCCATGGCCATCTATGTCTAAATAGTCCTGTAATGGATACTGTTAGGTACAAGTCAAGATTGCTACAGTAGTAGTATTTTAAAGCTCCCTAATCAATCTTTCTTAACATGTTGAAAAGTTAAGGTAATCTAAATTTGAAATAATACCAGAATACCCCTAATCTGGGCTTTCTGTTGGACTCTTGAACTTTCTGTTGGACTCTTGAACATTTCCCTCCAATTTAAAAAATAGAGAGGCAAACCAAATGGGACTTCAGACATGTTATTATAATATGTAGCCTAAGTGTGAGGACTAAACTGGGTCCTCAGAGCTCTCTTCTCTCTTCCCACCAAAATTCATTCTTTCTAATTTCTGAGTCAGAAGGATTGTAAATCAACTTAGGTTATTTGGGATTAGATCATTAGGAATTAATGATTACTCACTCTTCTAGTCAATTACTCACTCTTCTAGTCAAGAGCCCGTTGCTAAAATTAAGTGCATATATGTGGGGGGGGGATAAACCTAGGTTTAAGCAAAAACTCTCTCATCTCTTTCTCAACCTCACTTCCGTGTGGGCCTGTGTATCTACTCCATTCCTCTCATGGTCTGTTCTAGCTGCCTCTTTCAGCTTACTCATTGCCTCTATTCTCTCATACCTTAGGTATGCACATGGCCCATTAGGGGCACAAACTTTAACTTTTTATAACTTGTCCGAATCCTTTAACCATCCTAAATTCCACAAAGAGGACTCAGATGACCCAGCTCACATTTTCAAGCCAGACTACAAGTCATAGGTCATTGGTCAGGCCAGGAATTAGTTTCCTTTGCCCTTGAGTTCTCCAATGGTATGGGTTATAGTCAGGGGTCAAACAGTCCATGCCATGGTCACTCAAGGACAGCTGGACCGAGGGCCAGGAGTCTCCCAGAAAAGGGAGTGGATGGGCAGACATCCTAAAATATCTTTCAATGCATCCTATGGTGGTATCCAGGGCCCTGGTCTTAACTCTTGGCTTCCTGTGCTGCTGACCACGTCTCCTTGGTAGCAAGCAAACTCAGGACCCAGTATCTTCTTTGAGCGCCCTCTCTGGGCTTCTAGCTGTTCTGGAGGTGCCTTTCCCTCCCTCTTCCTAATCTTTATTCTTCTAACTGTCCCAGTCCGGATTTACAGAAGAGCATCTCACATTTTAGAGGACCCAACAATCTACTAGGAGTTTGTGAAAACACAGATCCATATTCAGTCTATTTGGGTTGGGACCTGAGGTTCTGAATTTCTAACAGGCTTCCAGGTGACGCCAGTGCTTCTGCTCCAAGGACCTCACTCGGAGCAGGCAGGCACTGGAGTTTCCAGCTCTTTACTGCTAACTGGGCTTTGTTCTTTGTTGTTTTGCTCTTTTTAAAGGCTCCAGCCCTGGCATAACAGGAGGAAGCATCAAGTTGTATAAACAAATTATGTGAAAGCTAGAACCTGAGGGCCAAGAGACTGGAAATAAACTGTCCTTTATGTGTAGAGGTGAAGGAAATTATATTTCTTTTTTATTTGTTTATTTTTGCATAGAAGAGCTGGGGTACAGGCCAGAAATGCAGGGGGTGAGAGGATTCACCAGAGACAGAGTGGGGAACAGCACAGGCAGACTGACGAAATACACTGCTGTGGGGAGCAGCGGGCAAGACAAGAGAGGTCTGCTGTGTCATATGGGTCACCTCCCTGGCTAGGGATTGAACTCCTAATGCAATGACTGCTGATAGCTTCATAGTGCTGAGACTTAACTCCTTGTGCCACCAGGGAGGCCCCTGTAAGTTATATTTTTATTTCATAAGGTTTATTTTTCTTTCCCTCATTTCAACACAATGACTAAACAGTTGGGGTTATTAACATTTTCACATAATTGGGTTTTGTGGCTGACAATAATGATCAAAGGATTTACAAATATGTTTAAATATATTCAAAGTATAAAAACGTGAATACAGTTTACTAAAAATTAAACTAATTGTAAAATCAAAATAACAATTTGCATGTTTTCAAAATATTTCTTTTACTTCTAAAATGCTTAACACTGCCTATTACAATTAAAAACAACACAATGATAATTTGCAAATAACATTTTCTCTAAAGATTTGTTTTTATTTATGCATACAAGAACTGGGGTACAGGCCAGAGGTGTGGGGGGTGAGAGGACTCACCAGAGACAGAGTGTGGAACAGAACAGGCAGAATGACTGAAATACACTGCTGAGGGGAGCAGTGGGCAAGTCACGAGAGGTCTGCTGTGCCATGTGGGTAGCTCCCTGGCTGGGGATCGAACTCATGCTGCAGTGTCGGTGGATAGCTTCATTGTGCTGTGTATTAACCCCTTGTGCCACCAGGGAGGCTCAAATAACAATTTTTAAATGAAAAGAACTAAGGTTTTGAAAATTTAGCTGTTTTGTTAACTATTTTTGTTTTTAAAATATCTGCATTTCTTTTTTTTAAATTTTTTAATTTTTAAACAATATTTGCTTCTCCCCACCCCCTCAGGTTGAGTACCCCATAGAATTTCCTTCCCCAAGGCACCCATGCACCATCACCACAGTCTCCTGTGCTCCTCCCTCCCTCCCTCTGATCCCTCTCCCTCCTCCTCCCCTGCAGCATGTCTCTGATTTATAATTGTTCATTTTTGCTTTGTTGTGTTTTGTACTGTTATTATTATTTGTTTTACACTGATGTCTTATTTGGTTCCCCTATATTCCTGCCATAAGTGAAACCATCCGATATTTTTCTTTTTCCTTCTGGCTTATTTCACTGAGCATAATTCCTTCTGGCTCCATCCACGTTGCTGTGAATGGCATGAGTTTATCTTTTTTGATTGCTGAATAATATTCCATTGTCTATATATACCACATCTTCTTGATCCAGTCATCTATTTTTGGGCGTTAGGGTTGTTTCCAGGTTTTACCTATTGTAAATAGTGCTGCAATAAACATAGGGGTACAGGTGTTCTTTTGAATCAATGTTTTTGTGTCCTTTGGGTAGAACCCTAGTAGTGGAATTGCCGGATTGTATGGAAGCTCCATTTTTAGCTTTCCATAATGGTGGACCAATTTGCACTCCAGCAGCAACATAGGAGAGTTCCTTTTTCACCGCATCCTCGCCAACATTTGTTGTTGCTTGTTTTTTTGATATGTGCCATTCTTACTGGTGTAAGGTGGTATCTCAGTATGGTTTTGATTTGCATTTCCCTGATGATAAGGGATGGTGAACATTTTTTCATATGCCTGTTGGCCATTTACATTTCCTCTTTGGAGAAATGTCTTTTGAGTTCTTCTGCCCATTTCTTGACTGGATTGTTTATTTTGTTTTTGTTGAGTGGTGTGAGTTCTTTGTATATCTTTGTGATCAGTCCCTTATCAGTTGGATGGAGTGCAAAGATTTTTTCCCAATCAGTGGGGGATCTCTCTGTTTTGGTTAATGTCTCATATGCTGTACAGAAGCTTTTCAGTTTGATGTAATCCCAGGTGTTTATTTTTGCCTTCACTATCACTGCTTTGGGTGATGAGTCTTTAAAGATGTTTCTGAGATGTATGTCTTGTAGTGTTGTACCTATAATTTCTTCTATATATTTTATGGTTTTAGGTCTTATGTCCAGTTATTTTATCCATTTTGAGTTGATTTTTGTGCACGGTGAGAGGTAATAGTCTAGTTTCATTTTTTTGCATGTGGAGGTCCAGTTTTCCCAGCACCAGTTATTGAACAAACTGTGTTCCATTGCATATAAAATATCTGCATTTCTAGAATAACTCCTATGTCATCTCCTTTGTCAAGAAGCAACATTACACTACACATACTATCTATTTCAATGTAACTAAAGAGTGAATTGTTTAGTGTTGTGAAATCCTTCCAGTTGGCTCTGCACCAAGTTGCTGCTTTGAACTTGGAAAAGTTTCATCTGTTTGGTAACTAAAATCCAGGAGAGAGAGAGAGGAAAAAAAAAAACAAAACTGCTTCCAAAAAAAAAAAAAAAAAAAGCAATGAAAGCAGAATAGATGAAATGGAAGAACGAATAAGTACTCTTGAAGACACAGAAATAAAAAGAACCAAAACAGAAAAGGAAAGAGAAGAACGAAGGAAAAAGAACGAAGAAAGACTTCGGGAACTATCTGACTCCATGAGGAAAGGAAATATAAGAGTTATAGGAATACCAGAAGGAGAGGAGAGAGAAGTAGGAACAGAGAAAATATTCAAAGAGATAATTGAAGAGAACTTTCCAAATGTGAAGAAGGAGCTGAAAATTGATATACAAGAAGCAAGAAGAACACCAAACTTCCACGACGAAAGAAAAAATACAGCAAGACACATAATAGTAAAGCTCCCAAGAATCCAGGACAAGGAAAAAATAATGAAGCTGGCAAGAGGGAAGAAACAGATAACATTCAAAGGAAAGCCAATCAGGCTGACATCAGACTTCTCCGAAGAAACACTACGGGCAAGGAGAGAGTGGAGGGACATAGTCAACAGACTCCAAGAAAACAGATGCCAACCAAGAATACTCTATCCCGCAAAGCTCTCCTTCCTCTTTGAAGAAAGAATATGGACCTTCCCAGACAAACAGAAACTCCGGAATTTCATTACAACTAAACCCCCACTCCAAAAAATACTACAAGGAGTCCTAAAGCCAGAACCTCAGAGGGACGAATAACAATGAAAGAAGGCCAAAAAAAAAAAGTTATTAAAAGAATAAATAAATAAAATCAAAGGAAAGACAAACACAATGGCAAATACAGATGCTAACATATCAATATTAACTCTAAATGTAAATGGACTAAACTCTTCAATAAAAAGACACAGAGTTGCAGCCTGGATTAAGAAACAAAACCCAACCTTTTGCTGTCTCCAGGAAACACATTTAGCTACAAAAGATAAAAATAGGCTCAAAGTTAAAGGATGGAAAACAATCCTACAAGCAAATGGACCAAAAAAGAAAGCAGGAACAGCTATACTTATATCAGATAAAACAGATTTCAAACTCAAAAATATAAAAAGAGACCCCAATGGTCATTACATTATGATCAAGGGGACAATACTTCAAGAAGAAATAACACTCATTAACATATACTCACCAAACGAAGGAGCACCAAAATATATGAGACAACTGTTGTCCTCTCTGAAAACAGACATCAGAGAAAACACATACGTAGCGGGAGACTTCAACACACCACTATCAACAATGGATAGATCAACAAGACAAAAAATAAATAAAGAAACCAAAGCTCTAAATAAGGACCTAGAGCAATTGGGCTTAACAGACATCTACAGAACACTAAACCCCAAAAAAATGGAGTACACATTTTTCTCAAGCGCACACGGATCATTCTCCAGGATTGATCACATACTGGGGCACAAGACAAACATCAACAGATACACTAAGAATGAAATCATATCAACCATCTTTTCTGACCATGAAGGCATCAAACTAGAAATAAACCATAAAAAGAAGGCAAGAAACTTTCCTACCTCATGGAGATTAAAGACCACACTACTGGAAGACCACTGGACTAATGAGGAGATCAAAGAAGAAATCAAAAAATTCTTTGAATTGAACGACAAGGAGGACACCAATATCCGAAATGTATGGGATGCAGCAAAAGCAGTAATAAGAGGAAAATATATAGCAATAGAAGCTCACATCAAGAAACAAGAAAGAACTCAAAGAAACAACCTAATCTCGAAGCTCAAAGATCTAGAAAAAGAACAACAAAAAAAACCCAAAATCAGTAGAAGAAAAGAAATAATAAAAACCAAAGCAGAAATAAATGAAATTGAAACTAAAAAAACAATCCAAAGATCAATGAAACCAAGAGCTGGTTCTTTGAAAAAAATCAATAAAATAGACAAACCCCTAGCCAGGCTCACAAAGGAAAAAAGGGAGAAAGCACAAATAAACAGGATCATCAATGAAAGAGGAGAAATCACAATGGACACAACAGAAATCAAAAGAATAATCAGTAACTACTATGAACAGTTATATGGAAACAAGTTCAACAATCTAGAGGAGATGGACAAATTCCTACAACTCTACAATCACCCAAATCTAGATAAAGAAGAAATAGAACACCTAAACAGACCAATTACAATTAGCGAAATTGAAATGGTAATCAAAAACCTCCCCAAAAACAAAAGCCCAGGACCTGATGGATTTACAAATGAATTCTACCAAACATTCAGAGACAAATTAGTGCCTATCCTTCACAAACTCTTCCAAAAAATTGAGAAGGAAGGGACAATACCAAACACGTTCTATGAAGCCAATATTACACTAATACCAAAACAGAACAAGGACAACACAAAAAAGGAAAACTACAGGCCAATCTCCCTAATGAACACTGATGCAAAAATCCTCAATAAAATTTTAGCTATCAGAATCCAACAATGTATCCATAAGATAATTCACCATGACCAAGTAGGATTCATTCCAGGGACACAAGGATGGTTTAACATCCGAAAATCAATCAACGTTATCCAACACATCAACAAAAAGAAATATAAAAACCATATGATAATATCAATAGATGCCGAAAAAGCTTTCGACAAAGTGCAACACCCATTCATGATAAAAGCCCTTGAAATTCTTGGGATACAAGGAACATACCTCAACATCATAAAGGCCATCTATGACAAGCCAACAGCCAGTATCATTCTCAATGGTGAAAAGCTGAAAGCAATTCCATTAAGATCTGGAACAAGACAAGGATGTCCACTCTCACCACTGCTTTTCAATATAATACTGGAAGTCCTAGCCAGAGCAATAAGACAAGAGAAAGACATCCAAGGAATCCAAATAGGAAAAGAAGAAGTCAAACTATCACTATTTGCAGATGATATGATAATATACATAGAGAACCCCAAAAACTCCACAGAAAAACTAATTCAACTCATCAATCAGTTCAGTAAAGTGGCAGGATACAAAATCAACACGCAAAAGTCAGTAGCCTTCCTATACACAAACAATAAATCTGAAGAAGAAGAAATAAAAAAAAACCATCCCTTTTTTTATTGAAACAAAAAAAATCAAATATTTGGGAGTAAATCTAACAAAAGAGGTAAAGGACCTATACAAAGAAAACTATAAAACACTGTTAAAAGAAATAGAAGAAGACAGAAAGAAATGGAAAGACATCCCCTGCTCATGGATTGGAAGAATAAACATTATTAAAAGGGCCATCCTTCCAAAAGCAATATACAGATTCAATGCTATTCCAATAAAAATTTCAATGTCATTCTTCAAAGAAATAGAATAATTATTGATGAAATTCATATGGAATCACCAAAAACCCCGAATAGCCAAAGCTCTCCTGAAAAAAAAAAGAAGGGAATGGAGGCATCACACTCCCAGACTTCAAACTATACTACAAAGCCATAATCATCAAAACTGCATGGTATTGGAACAAGAACAGACATACAGACCAATGGAATCGAATAGAAAATCCAGAAATAAACCCACAGATGTATGGTCAACTAATCTTTGACAAAGGAGCAAAGACTATGCATTGGAGCAAAGAAAGTTTGTTCAATAAATGGTGCTGGGAAAACTGGGTCGCTACATGCTAAAGAATGAAGCTTGACCACTACCTCACACCATATACAAAAATCAACTCAAAATGGATTAAAGAACTAGACATAAGACCTGAAACCATAAAATATATAGAAGGAAACATAGGCGAAACACTACGTGATTTGCACCTCAAAGACATCTTTACAGACACATCACCCAAATCAGTGATAGTAAAGGCAAAGATAAACAGCTGGGACTACATCAAATTAAAGAGCTTCTGCACAGCAAAAGAGACAATAACAAAAACAAAGAGAAACCCCACCAACTGGGAGAACATTTTTGCACCAACACTAATGATAAAGGACTGATCACAAAAATCTTCAAAGAGCTGATGAGACTCAACAACAACAAAGAAAATAATCCAGTCAAAAAATGGGCAGAAGAGCTAAAAAGAAACTTCTCTGAAGAGGAAATGAAAATGGCCTGTTACAGGCGTATGAAAAAATGTTCAACATCACTTGTCATCAGGGAAATGCAAATCAAAACCACCATGAGATACCATCTTACACCAGTGAGAATGGCACATATTAAAAAAACTAGCAACAACAAATGTTGGCGAGGGTGTGGAGAAAAAGGAACTCTTCTGCACTGTTGGTGGGAGTGCAAACTGGTCCAACCACTGTGGAGAGCTGTGTGGAGATTTCTGGACCTACTAAACATAGAGCTTCCATGTGATCCAGCAATTCCACTCCTAGGTATTTACCCAAAGGACACAGAAACATCAATTCCAAAGAACACCTGCACCCCTATGTTTATAGCAGCACTGTTTACAATAGCTAAGCTTTGGAAACAACCCAAATGCCCAAAAATAGATGACTGGATCAAGAAGATGTGGTACATATATAACATGGAATATTACTCAGCATTCAAAAAAGATAAACACATGCCATTTGCAGCAACATGGATGGCGCTGGAAGGGATCATGCTCAGCGAAATAAGCCAGAAAGAAAAAGAAAAATATCGGAAAGTCTCACTCATAGCAGGAATCTAGAAAACTTAAATAAGGGACCAGGAAAATGAATAACTATAAGAAAGTGAAAATCAAAATCAACAAAAAACTATGAACCAGAGACACTTTTAGGGGGGCGGGGGCGGGAGGGGAGGGATTGGGGTCAGAATTGGGGGGCTGCAATTGTATGGGGAATATAAAAATAAAATTTATAAATAAAAAAAAAAACTGATGGGCACCGTCTTGGCAACTTCATGAAACCTTGCTAATTCAGCAGCCAGTGGCTCCATGCTGGAACCCCTTCCCCCCTAAAGACATTCCTCTGTGTAGGAAATATAACTATGCATCACTGCCCAGCACAAAAAAAAAAAAAAAACACTCAAGTAAATGCCATTTGTAGAAATGTTGATAAGATGAGGCTGCATTTGGTAAGTCAAGTGCCACACATCCAAGTCCTGGGCACACCCCACAGTGGAGGAGCACTCTGGCTGCCTGCATGGGCTGAGCACCACCTCACACCTGAGTGGTCTTGGGACTGCACTAAAGCTTTCTTAGTATTTCCCTGAGGGTCCTCTCCAATATAGTTACTGATCCTTTGTGTGCCTGTGCCAACATGAGCAACTTTTGTTTTTTCTTTTTTTTTGAGATTTATTTATTTATACATACAAGAATTGGGGTACAGGCCAGAGTTGTAGGGGTGAGAGGATTCACCAGAGACAGAGTGGGGAACAGAACAGGCAGTTTGAAATACACTGATGAGGGGAGCAGTGGGTGAGTCAGGAGAGGTTGGCTTCACCATGTAGGTAACTCCCTGGCCAAGGACGAACTTGTGCTGCAGTGGCTGTGGATAGCTTCATAGTTTGTGTCTTAACCTCTTGCACCACCAAGGAGGCCCAACATGAGCAACTTTTGAATTCTGCTTTGTTTTTGCTAAATTGAGAGTACCTGTAGGACCACAAATTAGAACACAAAGAAGAACAAGAAAATGGAGCTCAGCACTCCTGAGAGATGCTACCTCATTAAGCAAGAATCTGTTGCATCAATGCTGTCTGAGAGGAAGGATTTAACAAATTAATTACCTGGGTGTTTCTCTTACCTAAAAATCTCCCTGCACTCTAGGAAGCATCTGGCTCTAATGCCAGCTGTTGCCCAATTCAAACACTGCACGGCATTGTTCTTAGTCACCTTTTATGCTGAAAATACTGGGGCTTAAAGGGTGTTGGTGGATGTTCAGGATTAGAGATAGCTCTCGGCCATGCTGAACACCAGATCCCAAGTGAGAGGGACAACCCTGTGTTCTTCGGGTGATCTGATCATCAGGGAAGTCTGGAGAAACTGGCAAAGAAAGGCGCTAATGGTGAACAGAGAACTCTCAATAGAATGCCTTAAACAACTGGAATTAGCAAAGCATATTGATTTAGCTAAAGAAATCATGATGAAGGGCCTCCCCGGTGGCACAGTGGTTGAGCGCTGGGCTGCAAAGCTGCCCGCAGCCTCTGCAGCACCGGTTCAATCCCCAGCCGCCGGCAAGGGTCCCACTTGGCGCGCAGACCTCTCCTGCCGCCCGCTGCTCCCCTCAGCAGTGTACTTCATCAGTCTGTCTGTTCTACTCTCTGCTCTGGCTCTGGTGAATTCTCTCACCCTCCCGCGCCTCTGACTATATCCAGTGATTGTATAAATAAATATTTTTTTTTTTTTTTTTTTTTTTAGAGGCATGTTTTATTTATTTATTTGTTTGTTTCTTTGTTTCTTTGTTTATACATGCACTGGGTACAGTCAGAAGCGCGGGAGGGTGAGAGAATTCACCAGAGCAGGGAGCAGAGCAGGCAGAAGGACCAAAGCACACTGCTGAGGGGAGCAGCGGGCGGCAGGAGAGGTCTGCGCGCCATGTGGGACCCTCCTCTGGTGGCCGGGGAGCAGCCGGGGATCGAACCGGCGCCGCAGAGGTCGCCGGCAGCTTCGCAACCCAGCGCTCAACCGCTGTGCCACCGGGGAGGCCCCTAAATAAATATTTTTAAAAAAATCATGATGAAGAGCATTACAAGGGTACTTAAGATTTGTTGAATGGACAGAATTTATTTCATTTTTTTATATTTTCACATTTAGCTTTAAAATTTTCTAAATATGCTTATTTAATAACATGTTGGTATTCTTTAAAATGATGCTCTTTAGTTATTAACAAAATAATGTTCTGAAGTATGACAAAACAAAATATTCTAGTTTATGGAACGGGTTGGGGGAAACAGGAAGACCTCACAGAGACTTTCCATTGGAACCTTTAGACTAGCTATGCCACCAATCCTAGGGTGTCACACTTCTTTTTTAGTGACTTTTTTTGTTAGCGGTAACTTGGATTTTTTGTTTTCTGGCCCACACACACAATCTGTACTCTACGTTCTCCAAATTGAACAACAAAGGGGGAGCAGGGATGACCAGAGATCACACTTCCTACTTCAGCTTATGAAATTCATAGAAGGAAGAAATGTGCTACACGATTAGAACACTACTTAGCTGTAAAGAAAGATGAAGTCTTGCTATTTGTAGGAACATGGATGGAAATGAAAAGAACTATGCTAAGCAAGATAAGGCAGAAAGAGAAAGACAACTACCAGATGATTTCAATCCTATGTGGAATATAAAGAAACAAAAGAACAGACAGAACCAAATCAAAACATACCCTTGAGATCTGACTACAGAGCTGGGGTTCAGGGTGGGGTATGAAGAGGGGAAGGTGCAAGGGATCCAGTGGACTGTGATAAAGGGTTATTAGCACTTTGGTGGTGATGTGGCAGCATGACTTGAAGATATGTGAACCTGTATTTCTAAAACATGTACAGTGCTGTAAACCAATGTTACTTTGATAAAAGATATATATATATTACAAATAATTGTGTGTGTGCATGTGTGTGTGAGATAGGTGTGTGTGCTACAAATAATGATGTTGGAACCAGTGGGACCAACCAAAGAAATGAGGCACACAAAGTTTCAGTGCCTATATGGAGAGGACCACCAAAGTGCTAATAACCCTCTATCACAGTCCACTGGATCCCTTGATGCTAAGAAAGCATCTTCAGAGTACCCCAAAGCTCACTCTGAGGCATGAGGTGGTGTGGAATTCTGGAACTCCTCCTGCTGCTTATCCCATACAGCAGCCAAAGTACCCCTCCTCCAACACAGGGTGTGCCCAGGACTTGGATGTGTGACACTTGACTTACCAAATGCAGATTCTCCTTATGTATATTTCTACCAATGCCAATTAACTTTAGCTTTAGAAGCAGTTTTTTTTTTTTTTTTTTCCTCTTCTGGATTTCAGTTACCAAACAGATGGAACTTTTCCAAGTTCAAAGCAGCATCTTGGTGCAGAGCCAACCCTGGTCAATGTTCCAGCTATAGGGCCTCCATGTAAAAGGTGGCTGCAGTCTCTTCCACTCCTTAGATTGTTTTGCTTATTAGAGTTTGATGTTCCCAGGGGATCTAGGGGCTGATGAGAACAAAAACAAACAAGATGCCTCTACAAACAGTCCCTGTTCTTTTGACCTTGGAGAGACATGCTAGGAAATGGGAAAGTCTGCTCTGTTTCCTGCGAAAACTATAGCAAAAGGCATTTTCAGCTGGATATTATTTTTGGGAAGTGTTCAAATTTCTCTAAGTTGATTTTCTCCCTAACAGAACAGGAGTAAAGAAATCAAAGATTGTCCTAACAAAAGTAGAGGCCAAGCTATCTTGTTTCCTGTGAGCTAAAGCAGTTAGTTTATGATAATATATTCGAGTAGGTCCTTTCTCTGGCCATATTCAAAATTCTAACTGTTAACACTATCTGGGCGTCTCCCTGGTGGCGCAAGGGGTTAAGCACCGCACTATGAAACAATCTGCAGCCTCTACAGCACAAGTTCGATTCCCGGCCTGCCAAGGAGCAACCCACATGGCGCAGCAGACCTCTCCTGTCTCACCCACTGCTCCCCTCAGCAGTAAGTATATTTCAGTCAATCGGCCTGTTCTGCTCCCCACTCTGTCTCTGGCGAATCCTCTCACCCCCGTACCTCTGGCCTATACCCCAGCTCTTGTATGCATAAATAAGTAAATCTTAAAAAAAAAAAAAAAAAGACCATCTGATTTAAACCTAAAGAACTTTTCTATAAATTAGAAAAAGGAAAAAAAAAAAAAAAGGAAGTTATCAGCACTTTGGGGTAAGATGGCGACTTTGAATGCTAACATCCAATTTCGTCCCACCTTGAAGTCCCAGTTCCTGAAAGTATTAAAACATTGTTTAAAAAAATAAAAGACATTAATTAAGGATATTATCTACATTTCAGAAATGTTAAGGAATTTCTACTGGACCATAAAAGGGAGTCCACACTGAAGGAGGAGCACTAGGACATTCTGATCCTCCTTCTCCTGCCTGGAAGCAGTCCTGGGACAATCAATGGAGATCCTGGGCCCGCTAATATCTCCTAATTATGAGCAACAGAAATAAAAAGTAATAATAGATTCTGGGCCAACCACTCCACGTTCAATCCCTTTTACCTTTAAAAAAAAAAAAAAAAAACAGTTGAGCTAGGGTCTCCCTGGTGGCGCAAGGGATTAAGACACAACCTATGAAGCTGTCCACAGCCACTGCAGCATGAGTTCAGTCCCCGGCAGGGGACAGCAGACCTCTCCTGACTCTCCCGCTGCTCCCTTCAGCAATGTATTTCAGTAGAGCTGCCTGTTCTGTTCCCCACTCTGTCTCTGGTGAATCCTCTCACCCCCCACACCTCTGGCCTATACCCAGCTCTTGTATGCATAAATAAATAAATCTTAAAAAAAAAAAAACAAACAGTTGTGCTAGAGGCACAAGATTGCAGAAGGACTACTCCTTCCTTAGTTGGTGCATACAATAAGCTAGGCTTACTAGACTGGTGTCCCTGTCACCTGGCCATCAGAGAAAACTAGCCCAAATGCTTCATCAAATACCCACAATCACAATCTCTGCCCATTAATTTATAGCTGTGGAGCCCTTTCTTCTGCGGATCAGAGAGGCCTTGAAATTAAGATTAGACTATCTTAGCACCATCTGGAAGGGGGGTGGGGGACAGTGATAGAATACAAAGACAATCATTCGGGCCTTAAACAAGGTTAAAGAAATCTCTTATTTTTCAGAGATGGAAAGGCAGGAGAAAAGCACCACAGAGACCATAAGAATATTCCATATCGTGAAAGGAAGGAAAAAATATTACCTTTGTATATTACTTCATATATGAGCTGAATATGTAATGTCTTACAGGGGTTGAAATGTCTTAGTTTAAGAACATGCCTTGTAGACCATGACTAGCTTTGAAGATGAAGCCTTCTGGGCATAGTCAGGATGGTCTGGTGAGCAAAAAGATGGAAACATAAGAAATGAATTAGAATCTGAAGGGGTTGGAGCAGATTGGAGGGGGGACCGGAGAAGAAGGGCTAGGAGTTGAACAACCTTGAAGACAAAGTAAGTAGGCCATGGGCAGAGAAGAGAATAAGCACTATACAAAAGAAAAAATGGAACTCTAGATGAGCAAGAACAGGAAACTGGAGAAAACAGTGACCACGGGGAACCATAGAAAACTGGTATGTGGTGCTGGCCTCCCCACAGGACCTACGGTAAAGGGCACTGGGGTGACCTTCCCACAGGACCTACCCATGAGGTAGTGGTCTCCAGGGTCATGTTGATTCCAGCCACAGTAAATACATGAAGTAAAGTTTAGAAGATGAATCTAAACTTCCATCAAGATTCTAACAAAATTAAAAGATGGACTCTGTGAGACAATAGTGGAAAAATAACATTCTGAAATAACAGTGACATGAAAAGATGGCAAAGTGAGGAGAGAGCCAGGGAAAGGTTTTTTCAAAAAAGGAATTGGATAAATAAGAAAATAATATAAATATACAAAAACAATACAAAGGAATTTGAAAATATATGGGAAACATTCCAGTCTCAAGAATCAAAAAGCCATTGGCCTCCCTGGTAGCCTAGGGATTAAGTCTCAATCCTATCACCCTGATGGCTTGAGTTCGATCCCCAGGCCAGGGAGCTAACCCACATGCCACACCAGACCTCTCTTGTCTCACCCACTATTCCCCTTAGCAGTGGGTTTCAGTCAATCTGCCTGTTTTGCTCCCCACCCTGTCTTTGGTGAATCCTCTCACCTCCTGTACCTCTGCCCTGCACCCTAGTTCTTCTACACAAAATAAATAGATAAATAAAATAATAATAATAAATAAAAATATTTTAAAAGAATAAAGAAGTCAGAAAGCTGAATCCATAACATGGAGTTCAAAATTCCTCCTAAAATGCTGAGGAAAAGATAAAAATTCAAAATGTTGAGAGATTGGATGATAGATATAGAAAGCATGAACAATTACAGACATTGATGAAGACAAAAAATTAAAACTGACCTAATAATCAAGGATATAATTAAAGAATTTTTCATGAATTTGAAAAAAAAATTAAACAGAAGGCTTATGGGCATTCTAGGCAAAAATCAATAGAAAGAGACCAGTATTCATACTCATTCTGGCTTTTAAAAACAGTAAAATAAAAACTCTCATATTAAGAATTAGACAACTGTTCTTTGTAACTAACCCAAACTAATACTTGACTAATGACTAATACTTGGGATATTCTCATTTATATTAGCCAAAGCCATCAATACTACTGCATAACATCATTCCCAAAATTCAGTTGTTGCAGAATGATTAAAAAAAAGAAGTTAAAGAGAACTATTAGAAAAGCATTAAATTATTGTCATTTGCATGTCATCACAGGACCATTTACACAATAACCCAAGTAAGGAATCCGATTACCAAATAAATACCTAAAAGTCAATAACTTGGGCATCCCTGGTGGTGCAAGGGATTAAGACGCAACCTATGCAGCACGAGTTCAATCCCCAGCCAGGGAGCTACCTATATATGGCGCAGCACACCTCTCCTGACTCTCCTGTTGCTCCTCTCAGCAGTGTATTTCAGTCAGTCTGCCTGTTCTGTTCCCCACTCTGTCTCTGGTGAATCCTCTCACACTCACATGCCCCCCCCCCACATGTCTGGCCTGTTCCCCAGCTCTTGTATGCATAAATAAAAAATAATAATAAAAAATAAAAACCCATAGGTTGTATGTGCTAGTAAAAAACCAGATCATATAATATATATATAATATATAATATGTATTATGCTAATATATAATAATATAATAAGGCAACATAATAATAGCAATATAAAAAAGAAACAGAAAACTACATTCCTTCCAGGAACACATAAATGAAAGAATACTTGCAAAAATAACCCATGTCCCATGAGGGAAGGACTGGATATTGTCAAGATGCTGATCTCCTTAAATAAATTTATCAGTTGACTGTAATTCCCATCAAAGTGAAAATGGAATTTTTTTCTTGGAATTTGACAAGATATCTGGAAAAAAAATTGAGAGGCCTGGTGAAGACCAGGACTGGTGCTGCAGAACTTGAATGGACCTTGAAGCCACACTAACTTCCCGGGAGCTGCTCTGGGGATACACAGACAGTATCGGGAACATGACCTTCAACACACACAGGCATGTTAAGGAGTCAATGTGAAGATGAAGGTTCTCATTTTTTTCTAATGAGCAATTCACAAGAGCAAGATGACAGCTGGCCAATAATATATAAGAATCTTTTTTTTTTTAAGATTTACTTATTTTTACACAAGAGCTGGGGTACAGGCCAGAGGCATGGGAGGGTGAGAGGATTCACCAGAGGCAGAGCAGAGAGCAGACAGGCAGACGCCAGAAATACACCGCTGAGGGGAGCAGCAGGCACGACAGGAGAGGTTTGCCACACCATGTGGGATTCTCACCCGCGGGCCAGGATCGAACCCGCACTGCAGAGGCTGCAGACAGCTTCACAGTGTGGCGCTCAACCCACTGCGCCACCGGGGAGGCCCTATAAGAATCATTTTTAATGCAAAATAGAATGGCATCATGTTCACATTGGTGAGGGTTTGGGGTGAGGAACCCTCTTGGGCAGTGCCACTGCGAGTGATGACATCTGCCTGCCCTCTTCCTCTGCTAATAGCACTTCGACTTCACTGTAATGAATCTCTGCTCCTTCTCAGAATCAAGGTGCTTCCAATAGGCTGATCTCATTCCCCACCTCCTCTTCCGGGAGAGGCAAAAGACACAGAAATGGTCAAGGGCTACATTTTTGTTGTAACCAGTGGAAAAGAAAGTTCCCTTTGCACTCACGTGGCTGTGGTGGTGGATTGTAGATGAAATTCACATCTTTTCCAGGACCTGGAGAAAGCATAGCTCCGAGAACAGCAAGACAAAGTTTAGCCTCAGGATCCAACCATTCTCGAAACAGATGTGCCTTCCTCCCCGCAGAGGACCCAGCCTTTTAGGCCGATACATTCCTTTTATTGTTGTTGCTTAACCTGGTTTCACTTAGTTTTGTGTTGTTTGCAATATTCTGACTAACCCACCTATTGATCCTGCCATTCCTTTTCTAGGAAATGGGCTGAGGTAATAATGAGATACGTGGACACAAAGTTTATTGTATAAGGGTGTTTTCCATGGAGTTATTTATAAAAGTGAAAAATCAAAAATAACAGGGCATCGATGAAGTAAATTTTAGTATGTTCAAAAGATGAAAATGGAATGATTTAGAAACTTAATTAAGGGATTGTTTTTTGTGATCTTATAGACATATCTGTGTACTGATGTTCATCTCATTTTTTTCATGAGAAAATATTATTTCTATAGTTAGAGGGAAAAAAAACTAAAGGTGTGTATATTTTTTAAAATATACAACTACAGAAAATTACACTTGCCACTGGTTAATCCATCACTTTTTCCTACCATGATATCTTTCAGCACCGCTAATTCTCCTTATGATTTGTTAATTCATCTCACAAGCATGCAGAGCTTTGGAGAATGGGAACTGTTATTTCTCTGTTCTGTACAGTCACTAACACATAATAAACATTTAATAAAATAAGATTGCAATTGTACCTGGAAATTACTCCCTTCAATAATTTTGCGGTGATACTAGAAACCAAGTGGTGAAATGAAAAAATTACATCCAGGTCACCCAAAAAAGCTCCAACCCTCCAACTCCCTTGCACCTCCCACCAAAGCTATCTTTCTCAGCAAGGTATTTATCTCAATCCAACACTTGGCATCATTTGTGCAGACTCAGTCCAGGCATGGGAGTGAGGATGGGGCAAAGGATCCTCTTTTCTTATCATTTTATTTACTTCTATTTTTATAAAAATCTAAAGCTGTAGAATCCTGTTGCTTATCAGCAACTAACTCCAGTTGTGTCCAGAAATTGTAATGATGGGAATCCTGAATTGGGAAGACCAGGCATCTCTTAGCAAAATAACACTATGAATTAGTCTCCTTGGATCTGCAGTATCCAATATGACAGCTACTGGATGCACATGGGTATTTAAATTAAGATTAATTAAATTTAATAAAATTAAAAACGTCAGTCACACTAGTCACACATCAAGGGCTCAATGGCCACACATGGTTAGTGGCTTCCATATTGTATGGCTCAGATATAAAACATTTCCAGCATTACAGAAAATTCAGCGTTGGGCCTCCCCGGTGGCGCAGCTGTAGAGCGCTGGGTTGCGAAGCTGCCCGCGGCCTCTGCGGCGCCGGTTCGATCCCCGGCTGCTCCCCGGCCACCGGAGGAGGGTCCCACATGGCGCGCAGACCTCTCCTGCCGCCCACTTCTCCCCTCAGCAGTGTACTCCGGTCCTTCTGCCTGCTCTGCTCCCCGCTCTGGCTCTGGTGAATTCTCTCGCCCTCCCGCGCTTCTGACTGTACCCAGTGCATGTATAAACCAAACAAACAAACAAACAAACAAACAAATAAAACATGCCTCTATAAAAAAAAAAAACAACTTTAAAAAAAAGAAAAAAAAGAAAAAAAAAAAAGAAAATTCAGCGTTGATCTAGAACAACCCTTAAGCTCTCCCAACTAGTGAAAATTGAAAGAATAGGAACTTGTTCTTAGGGTTAGCCATATTAGCCCTGAGCAGAAATTTCTTTTCCTGCCAAGTCTCTGGGAAATTCCTTTGCTTTAAACTTTCTGTACTCTACTAACTTTGGATGCTTAGAAGTCCTTATCAGAATTTATTTTAGGAAGGGAGACAAGAACTTGAAAAAAAATCTATCTGATTAAGTCCAAGAGAATTCTCTGCCAAGATTCTTTGTTATTTTCAATTTTTCATCCAGTCTCTTTGGAGATCTCAGGCCTTGATTTGGTGGGTTTGCTTTCTAGGGTATATATATCATGGTATTTTCACAAGCTTTCTGACAACTAGTTACTTCTCCACAAAGTCAAGGAACTTCTTTGTTTATTATTTTAACCTATTAGATTGACAAAGATGGAAATGTTTAATAGCATGCTTTATCCCTTTTATATTAATGATGGTAGTATAAATTGTAAAACCTCTAGGAGAGTGTTAAGGGACCCTATCAAAACTACAAATGCACAGACCATTTGATTCACCAAATCCTTTCTATTACAAATATATTGGTGCAACATAAAATGGTGCATGTCATTCATTGCTGCAGTGTAGAAACTTAGGGACAATCGAAATGTCCATAAATTGAGGTCTACTTGAATGTTGTATCACCTATATTATGATAAACTATCAATAGGAATCATATAAAAGGATAAAGCAACTTTTTATGTATGAGTTGGGAAAAATTTCCAAGATGGCAAAAAAAGAACAGGTGATGATTTGTATTTTTAAAAAGGGGATGGAGTAGAAGAAGAATATATACATTTGACAATTGAATAAAACATGTGTAAACTGTATGGGTTCACTTATACACAGATGTTTCTTGTAAATGACTCATGGTATCAAAAAACACAGTACAGTACTCTAAATGTGCTTTTTTTTAAAAAAAAGATTTATTTATTTATACGAGAACTGGGGTACAGGTCAGAAGCACAGGAGGGTGAGAGAATTCACCAGAGAGAGTGGGGAGCAGAACAGGCAGACAGACCAAAGACACTGCTGAGGGGAGCAGCGGGTGAAGCAGGAGTGGTCTGCTGCACCATGTGGATTTCTCCCTGGCCTGCCGGGAATCAAACCCGCGCTGCAGAGGCTGCGGATCACTTTACAGCGCAGAGCTCAACCCGCTGTGCCACTGGGGAGGCCCTAAATGTGCTTTTCTTATGATTTTTTTTTAAAGATTTATTTATGCATACAAGAGCTGGGGTATAGGCCAGAGGTACAGGGAGGTGGGGGTGGGTGAGAGGATTCACCAGATATGGAGTGGGGAGCAGAACAGGCAGATGTACTGAAATACACTGCTGAGGGAAGCAGTGAGAGACAGAGGAGGTCTGCTACACCATGTGGGTTAGCTCCTTGGCCGGGGATAGAACTCATGCTGCAGTGGCTGGAGATAGCTTGATAGTGCTGAGATTTTATCCCCTGTGCCACTAGGGAGGCCGGACTGTTAAAATGATATTTACATAACAAATATAATTTTGATCACTAAGGTCTTCCTCATCACTGAAATAAGTGCTTTTCTTTATCCTTGGGCATCTGCAACCATCTGATGTTGAGGTACCCACCCCCCCGAACTGGTTTCCATTTATTTTGTTCCTCAATTCTGGTTTGCTATGATCTGACTTAGAAAGCGTCAAGACCAGGATCTTTCCCTTCATCTTCCCTTTCTTCTATTTCTTCAACTTTTCTTCTGTTTTAGGGATTTTCTTTTCTTTTTCTTCTTCAGGGGTTCACATTCTCCAGGCATATTTTTAAGACAGACATAACTTCAGTGTCCATTTTCCCCACATTCATACCATTCAGATTCATCAAAGTAGTTCTGTCTTCATATGAAAGGTGCTCTTCCAGTGTCAATAGCAACGATTCCTTTTATCTCTCTGCCAGATAATGTTGGTTGTTTATTGCCCTTGTTCAGCTTTGTGCAGAATCTTTATCCAAAAACAAAATAAGGGCCTCCCTGGTGGCACAAGGGTTAAAGACAGTGCTATCAAGCTATCGCCAGCCACTGTAGCACGAGTTCAATCCCCAGCTGGCCAGGGAGCAACCCACATGGCAGAGCAGACCTCTCCTGTCTCGCCCACTGCTCCCCTCAGCAGTGTATTTCAGTTGATCTGCCTGTTCTGCTCCTCACTCTCTCTGGTGAATCCTCTCACCCCCCAAACCTCTGGCTTGCACCCCAGTTCTTGTATACATAAATAAATAATTTTTTTTTTAAAAAAGAAGAAAGACAAAAACAAAATGAATGCACCCCCTTTACTCTTCGTGGTATCTTTATCTTTCATTATAGAAGCCTTGACATCTTTGCCATACTTGGAAAATACCCAGTATAAGTCATTGTTGGTCAGAGGAAAGGGCAACTTAGATACACCTGTTGGGCTTTTACTCAGGGCCAATCCACCACTCATTTCTTCATGTGGAGTGGACGTGGGAGACCAGAATAGAGCAAACCCTAAGCTCAGTTGGGGCTTTGCTCCCTCCACTCCCAGGCATCGGCCATGGGATTACACGTCCCGAGAGGGGTCAGGTGTCAGAGGGCAGAAAGTAACAGCAGTAAGGCCTCCCCCCCCCCACTTCTGTAGGGGATAGATGTGACGAGGTCAGGAAATTCTCAGTGTATTTGGATGAGTGCAAGAAAGACTCCCCAGCAGCTGAGGACACCTCTCTTCCATTTGTCCTCTCACTGGTCTGGGGGGTTTTACTCCTTGGAGGCCATGTATACTGTAAGGTCTGCCACTCTGTTGCCATAGCCAAATTTACTATCATACCAAGAAATGAGGTTGACAAAGTGGTTGTTGAGGGCAGTTCCAGCCCCCGCATCAACAGGGGAGACAGGGATGTCACTGTTGAAGTCCAGGAGGCCACCAGGTCCTAGCCCAGTATGCCCTTAGAGGACCCTGAGATGCCTACTTGAGCTCTTTTCTTTTTATTTTCACCATCAAAACTTATGATAGTGGTCTTTCCTTGCCTTTGTATAAGGCCAAAAGAGAGACAATGGCTACTTGAGCAACCTTAAAGCAAACGTAAGAAAGTCCCCCGTAGCATGACTTTTGCAGCTAGTCCAGTAACCAGAACTTCATCATCTTCCTCCATAAAATTCAAACAACCATCATTGGTTACAAAAGCTGTCATTTTTTTTTTCTGTCCTTTATCAACTGGACTTGACACACTTCCGACTGGCAGGACTAGGCTGTTTGGCTTCAACTCCTTCCTTTTCCAGCGTAATTCCCTTTGTGTGGGAAGTGCCTTCAAAGGGTTGGCCTTCAGAACTATGACCAAATGGCTTTCTTGCCTGTTTATCTTGACATTTCTGATTTCATCAGTGGCTACAGAGATTCATGGGGGTAGAAAGACCATGATGCTTGGCCCTCTTGCTGGTGCCACAGACTTGAGTCAAATAACTTTACCCCCTTCTCAATGTCATTGTATTGGGCAGCTTTCTCCAGGCAACAGGTCAGATGCATGAACAACACATTGGAGGTGGGAACACATAAGGCCATGCCAGTGAACTTGCCATTCAGCTCAGGGATCACTCTGCTCACAGCCTTGGTGGTGCCAGCAGAAGAGAGGATATGCTCTGGGCAGCCTCTCAGCCATCATGCCACAGCTTCCCAGTGAGGCTGCCCATGGTGTTCTGGGTGACAGCGATGTCACGGACCATGGTCATGAGCGCCTCCATGATGGCAAAATTGTTGTGGATGCCCTTTGCCAGGGGGGTCAAGCAGTTGGCTTTACAGGAAGATTGCTGACAATCTTGAGGGAGCTGTGATACTTCTCATGGCTCATGCCCATCACAAACATGGGGGCATCAGCTGAAGAGGTAGATATGATGACCCTTGGCTCCACCCTTCAAATGAACCCCAGCCTTCTCCAAGGACATGAACTACCAGTGGGCTCCACAGCATATTCAGCACCAGCATGACCACATTTGATGTTGGCAGGATCTTTCTCTTGGAAGATGGAGATGGGTTTTCCATTGAAGACAAGATTCTTGTTCTCAACCTTGACTGTAACATTGAACTTGCCATGGATCAAATCATACTGGAACCTGTAGAGTTGAGGTCAATAAAGGGTCATTGACAGCACAATATCCTCTTTACCAGAGTTAAAAGCAATCCTGGTACCAGTCCCTCAATCCGGCCCAATATGTTCACTCTGACCTTCACCATCATGTCTCCAGGATCTGGCTGACACTGTATGAGAAGGGACAGCTATCTGTCAAAAGGGGAAGAATTGAATGCCTCGACTGTTTATGTTAAGGGTAAGACTTCTGGTCAATCCAGCAGGCTATTAGTAGTTAAATTTTGGAACTCAGATTTTTTACTACATGGGGGGTTGGCCCCCCAAATCTCCCATTATTCAAGGGTCAACTGTCTAATATTTATAGGTATAGAGACCATCTCTGGAACAGGAAAGGAACAGGGGACTGCTGGGGATGAGGGATAGGAAGGAGATTTTAACTAAATGTCTTATGGTACCACTTGAATATTATACCATGTGGACCAATTTATGTATGTTTTTAATAAGAGATAATTGAGTTTTGGGGATAGAGTTTTAGAATCTTTCTTTAGAGTTTTTGTTACCCCATGAATATGAATTTTGAATTAGAAAAATTACTTCCTGCTCTGGTAACATGACAGACTAAGTAACCCTACCTACTTTTCCCACTAAGAACTGCTAATTATGATGGCTAAAATATTAAAAGTGTCTACTTGAATATATCTATGATCTGGCTAGAGAGCTAAGGAATCATCAGACTAGCGGCAGAGATAAGTGAGCTCAGAAGGCAGATTTTGCCTTACAGGCTGCCAAACCTGGTAAACTTGACTGATTTCATGGCCTACCAAGACCCTGAAGCTTTCAGAACATGAGGATTTTAATAGGCGAACCCCTATTAAAATATGAGGCCCTAGAAAATGGCTTCTCATAAATTTTGGCTCTGAGGACAGTGGGGAATGCCTTCCTTACCCACACCCCCAAGAAATCTTAAATGCAAGCTTAAATCTCACACAGGGTGGCTACTGAACTTCAACACGTCAAACTGAGGACATAGAGTGGTCCTTGGTTCCTTGTTTCTTCAGGGCCTAATTGAAACAAGAATAGATCCTTTCTGGAAGAATCCACTTTTATCTTTGTAATCAAAAATTTTTCTACAGATATATTAGAAAGAAAATTTAAAAAAAAAAAAAAAGCACTAAACACGTAAGGAAATCAGGCACCACAAATGAGAGCCCATAGAACATAAATGTGAAATCAAACTTGGAGAACACCTCATGTAGCAATTACCTAGAGATTCAAGAAGTAAAAAAGACCCTTAAAATCCTATCAAAGAGACGGGGGCGGAGCAACATGGCGGCGAGGAGACGCTGCGAGTAAGATCTCCCATTAAAAAAAGTTAATAGGGAGGAAAAGCGGCAGGTCCCAGTGAGAACTGGGACACGGAAGATAAACGGGTGACTCCAGCAAACTACCCGAAGAAGAAAGTGGCCATAAAAGAGGACCAGAAGGGAGGGAAGCGCAGAACCCTGCTCCCCTCCCCCGCCCACAGAGGCTGCACTCTCCGACCGGCAGAGAGGAGGGAAACAACAAACCAAAACGGCCAACAAGAAAAACGGACGCAGCAAGCGGGACTGTGAGTGGAAAGGAACTATTGCAGCCACCACACCCCGTGAACGGGAGCTGAGGCGAACCCTGCAGGATTCGCCGCGGCGGTGAGCGAACAGCTCCGGGCGCCATTAGAGAAGAACAAAGACCCCGGGAGACGCTCACACAGCCCGGGCTGCCGGTAAGCTTGCGCGGAAAGTGGCGCGCTCGGTGCGCTTGAAAAGCAAGTGCAGACCAGGATCGCGGCTGCCCAGGTCCCCGCGCCTGCGACCTAGGCTTGGGAGACGACCTAGGCTTGCCGGGAGACGCTCGGAGGTCCTCACTGAGGTGAAGGTCCCTCCCTGAGTAAGCAGGAACCAGGCGCCCAGGCAGGGGAGCGGGATTCAAAAGGCGCCATTCCCGCGCCACTGATCTGGGCTACAGCCCGCGTCCTGGAACCGAGGGCTTTGGAACTGAGACCCGGGGCACGAAATTAGGGGCGTGGGTTCCCCACGACGGTGGGGCACAAGGCAGACACAGCACCCCAAAGCCACTGAGGTGTACCCTACCATCCCCGCTCTGCTCCCTGTCCCACGGGGTGGAAAATCAGCTCCCCAAGGGCTCTAGGAGAGATCTCTGGCGCCACCTAGCGACTTGAAGCCAGCACAGGCTCCTGAAGGAGCTAGTGGCCAGCTGGGGAGTTAGCCCACACCTGGCCCCTTCCGAACAAGTAGTCTGAGCCCACAGGGAGAGCGAGCACCCACAGCCAGGGCAGACCAGGCACGCAGAAGAGTGTGCCTGACACCGTACGCGCAGGGAGTGTGTCCCACATCACCATTTTAGAACAGGGACATTTCTTCAGTAAAGACTACCTGCAGAAGGCTTCCTCAGGAGACAGAGGTGAGCGGGGGAAATTCGCCCACGCCAGACCCCCTCTGGCCTGCAGTCCAAGCCCAGAGGGGGAGCAGGAACCCACCGCCGGGGCAGACCAGGCGCACAGGGGAGTGTGTCCCCACATCGACATTTTAGGACAGGGACCTTTCTCCAATAAAGACTGCTTGAAACTGACAGATGACTCCTGGAGGAACCAGAGGGGAGCAGAGAAGCTCACCCAAGATGCCGGCCAGTCCCAACTACACAGTGTCCCAACGCATACGGCAAATTAGAAAACAGACAGTAGGGAGGAGAAGAACCACACACAACCTAGCAACTCTCCAGAGAAAAAGCACACCATAAAAAGAAAACCAGCCCCCAGATTGCAACGACAGTAACTTGGAAGAACTTCTGAGCCTTCCAGAAAGAGAATTTAAAATTGCCGTGATTAAAAAACTGACAGAAGTCATAAAGGAAAACAATGATAAGGGAAAAATAATCAACGATCAGAAGAATGAAATTGAGTCCCTAAAGAGGGAAGTAAAAGAAATGCAGGAGATCAAAGAATTAGTGGAAGAACTAAAGAATTCTGGGAAAAGCAATGAAAGCAGAATTGATGAAATGGAAGAACGAATAAGTGCTCTTGAAGACACAGAAATAAAAAGAACCAAAACAGAAAAGGAAAGAGAAGTACGAAGGAAAAAGAATGAAGAAAGACTTCGGGAACTATCTGACTCCATGAGGAAAGGAAATATAAGAGTTATAGGAATACCAGAAGGAGAGGAGAGAGAAGTAGGAACAGAGAAAATATTCAAAGAGATAATTGAAGAGAACTTCCCAAATGTGAAGAAGGAGCTGAAAATTGATATACAAGAAGCAAGAAGAACACCAAACTTCCACGACGAAAGAAAAAATACAGCAAGACACATAATAGTAAAGCTCCCAAGAATCCAGGACAAGGAAAAAATAATGAAGCTGGCAAGAGGGAAGAAACAGATAACATTCAAAGGAAAGCCAATCAGGCTGACATCAGACTTCTCCGAAGAAACACTACGGGCAAGGAGAGAGTGGAGGGACATAGTCAACAGACTCCAAGAAAACAGATGCCAACCAAGAATACTCTATCCCGCAAAGCTCTCCTTCCTCTTTGAAGAAAGAATATGGACCTTCCCAGACAAACTGAAACTCCGGAATTTCATTGCAACTAAACCCCCACTCCAAAAAATACTACAAGGAGTCCTAAAGCCAGAACCTCAGAGGGACGAATAACAATGAAAGAAGGCCAAAAAAAAAAAAAAGTTATTAAAAGAATAAATAAATAAAATCAAAGGAAAGACAAACACAATGGCAAATACAGATGTTAACATATCAATATTAACTCTAAATGTAAATGGACTAAACTCTTCAATAAAAAGACACAGAGTTGCAGCCTGGATTAAGAAACAAAACCCAACCTTTTGCTGTCTCCAGGAAACACATTTAGCTACAAAAGATAAAAATAGGCTCAAAGTTAAAGGATGGAAAACAATCCTACAAGCAAATGGACCAAAAAAGAAAGCAGGAACAGCTATACTTATATCAGATAAAACAGATTTCAAACTCAAAAAGATAAAAAGAGACCCCAATGGTCACTACATTATGATCAAGGGGAAAATACTTCAAGAAGAAATAACACTCATTAACATATACGCACCAAACGAAGGAGCACCAAAATATATGAGACAACTGTTGTCCTCTCTGAAAACAGACATCAGAGAAAACACATACGTAGTGGGAGACTTCAACACACCACTATCAACAATGGATAGATCAACAAGACAAAAAATAAGTAAAGAAACCAAAGCTCTAAATAAAGACCTAGAGCAATTGGGCTTAACAGACATCTACAGAACACTAAACCCCAAAAAAACGGAGTACACATTTTTCTCAAGCGCACACGGATCATTCTCCAGGATCGATCACATACTGGGGCACAAGACAAACATCAACAGATACACCAAGATTGAAATCATACCAACCATCTTTTCTGACCATGAAGGCATCAAACTAGAAATAAACCATAAAAAGAAGGCAAGGAACTTTCCTACCTCATGGAGATTAAAAACCACACTACTGGAAGACCACTGGACTAATGAGGAGATCAAAGAAGAAATTAAAAAATTTTTTGAATTGAACGACAAGGAGGACACCAATATCCTAAATGTATGGGATGCAGCAAAAGCAGTAATAAGAGGAATATATATAGCAATAGAAGCTCACATCAAGAAACAAGAAAGAACTCAAAGAAACAACCTAATCTCGAAGCTCAAAGATCTAGAAAAAGAACAACAAAAAAACCCCAAAACCAGTAGAAGAAAAGAAATAATAAAAACCAAAGCAGAAATAAATGAAATTGAAACTAAAAAAACAATCCAAAAGATCAATGAAACCAAGAGCTGGTTCTTTGAAAAAATCAATAAAATAGACAAACCCCTAGCCAGGCTCACAAAGGAAAAAAGGGAGAAAGCACAAATAAACAGGATCATCAATGAAAGAGGAGAAATCACAACGGACACAGCAGAAATCAAAAGAATAATCAGTAACTACTATGAACAGTTATATGGAAACAAGTTTAACAATCTAGAGGAGATGGACAAATTCCTACAACTCTACAATCACCCAAAGCTAGATAAAGAAGAAATAGAACACCTAAACAGACCAATTACAAGCAGCGAAATTGAAATGGTAATCAAAAACCTCCCCAAAAACAAAAGCCCAGGACCTGATGGATTTACAAATGAATTCTACCAAACATTCAGAGACGAATTAGTGCCTATCCTTCACAAACTCTTCCAAAAAATTGAGAAGGAAGGGACAATACCAAACACGTTCTATGAAGCCAACATTACACTAATACCAAAACCGAACAAGGACAACACAAAAAAGGAAAACTACAGGCCAATCTCCCTAATGAACACTGATGCAAAAATCCTCAATAAAATTTTAGCCATCAGAATCCAACAATGTATCCATAAGATAATTCACCACGACCAAGTAGGATTCATTCCAGGGACACAAGGATGGTTTAACATCCGAAAATCAATCAACGTTATCCAACACATCAACAAAAAGAAATATAAAAACCATATGATAATATCAATAGATGCCGAAAAAGCTTTCGACAAAGTGCAACACCCATTCATGATAAAAGCCCTTGAAATTCTTGGGATACAAGGAACAAACCTCAACATCATAAAGGCCATCTATGACAAGCCAACAGCCAGTATCATTCTCAATGGTGAAAAGCTGAAAGCAATTCCATTAAGATCTGGAACAAGACAAGGATGTCCACTCTCACCACTGCTTTTCAATATAATACTGGAAGTCCTAGCCAGGGCAATAAGACAAGAGAAAGACATCCAAGGAATCCAAATAGGAAAAGAAGAAGTCAAACTATCACTATTTGCAGACGATATGATATTATACATAGAGAACCCCAAAAACTCCACAGAAAAGCTAATTCAACTCATCAATCAGTTCAGTAAAGTGGCAGGATACAAAATCAACACGCAAAAGTCAGTAGCCTTCCTATACACAAACAATAAATCTGAAGAAGAAGAAATCAAAAAAACCATCCCTTTTGTTATTGAAACAAAAAAAATCAAATATTTGGGAATAAATCTAACAAAAGAGGTAAAGGACCTATACAAAGAAAACTATAAAACACTGTTAAAAGAAATAGAAGAAGACACAAAGAAATGGAGAGACATCCCCTGCTCATGGATTGGAAGAATAAACATTATTAAAATGGCCATCCTTCCAAAAGCAATATACAGATTCAATGCTATTCCAATCAAAATTTCAATGTCATTCTTCAAAGAAATAGAACAATTATTGATGAAATTCATATGGAATCACAAAAAACCCCGAATAGCCAAAGCTCTCCTGAAAAAAAAAGAAGGGAATGGAGGCATTACACTCCCAGACTTCAAACTATACTACAAAGCCATAATCATCAAAACTGCATGGTATTGGAACAAGAACAGACATACAGACCAATGGAATCAAATAGAAAATCCAGAAATAAACCCACAGATTTATGGTCAACTAATCTTTGACAAAGGAGCAAAGACTATGCATTGGAGCAAAGAAAGTTTGTTCAATAAATGGTGCTGGGAAAACTGGGTCGCTACATGCAAAAGAATGAAGCTTGACCACTACCTCACACCATACACAAAAATCAACTCAAAATGGATTAAAGAACTAGACATAAGACCTGAAACCATAAAATATATAGAAGGAAATATAGGCGAAACACTACGTGATTTGCACATCAAAGACATCTTTACAAACACATCACCCAAAGCAGTGATAGTGAAGGCAAAGATAAACAGCTGGGACTACATCAAATTAAAGAGCTTCTGCACAGCAAAAGAGACAATAACAAAAACAAAGAGAAACCCCACCAACTGGGAGAACATTTTTGCACCAACACTAATGATAAAGGACTGATCACAAAAATCTGCAAAGAGCTGATGAGACTCAACAACAACAAAGAAAATAATCCAGTCAAAAAATGGGCAGAAGAGCTAAAAAGAAACTTCTCTGAAGAGGAAATGCAAATGGCCAACAGGCATATGAAAAAATGTTCAACATCACTTGCCATCAGGGAAATGCAAATCAAAACTACCATGAGATACCATCTTACACCAGTGAGAATGGCACATATTAAAAAAACTAGCAACAACAAATGCTGGCGAGGGTGTGGAGAAAAAGGAACTCTTCTACACTGTTGGTGGGAGTGCAAACTGGTCCAACCACTGTGGAAAGCTGTGTGGAGATTTCTGGACCTACTAAACATAGAGCTTCCATATGATCCAGCAATTCCACTCCTAGGTATTTACCCAAAGGACACAGAAACATCAATTCCAAAGAACACCTGCACCCCTATGTTTATAGCAGCACTGTTTACAATAGCTAAGCTTTGGAAACAACCCAAATGCCCAAAAATAGATGACTGGATCAAGAAGATGTGGTCCATATATACCATGGAATATTACTCAGCATTCAAAAAAGATAAACACATGCCATTTGCAGCAACATGGATGGCGCTGGAAGGGATCATGCTCAGCGAAATAAGCCAAAAAGAAAAAGAAAAATACCGGATGGTCTCACTCATAGCAGGAATCTAGAAAACTTAAATAAGGGACCAGGAAAATGAATAACTATAAGAAAGTGAAAATCAAAATCAACAAAAAACTATGAACCAGAGACACTTTTAGGGGGGCGGGGGCGGGAGGGGAGGGATTGGGGTCAGAATGGGGGTGCTGCAATTGTATGGGGAATATAACAATAAAATTTATTATTAAAAAAAAAAGAAAAAGAAAAAAGATGCAACAGAAATCTTTACATATATAAACCATAAATAGGTAACTTCTTAAACCTCAATAGCATTACTTATACATTTAATTAATATAAACACTGTCCATGAAACAAATAAACATTGAAAATTTTTACAAATGATTTAGCTCAGCTTTGCAATGTCTGTTCCTTCTGATAAATCCTCACAAAGTAAAAAAAAAAAAAAATCCTATCAAAGAGCAATGATTGTTGAAAAACAAAAACAAAGAACTCATGGAAGTGAAATAGATTGACTTTGTGTGTATATAAACTTTAGTGGAAGAGTTTGTCCTCCAGCAGCCTACAAAACACAGGAAATGCCCACCAGACACCTGTGTGTGGTAACCATTGTGAGTTAGTTAGTTAGTTAGTTAGTTAGTTAGTTAGATTCTGTCACCTACCCAACAGAACGCAGCTTTAATTGGGCATCAGGTGGTCCTAGTTTCAGGGGACACTGACCTCCTTTTCAGCCCCAGGGAATGAATCCTGATTGTTTGAACTCTAAGTCAATCATGATTTTATATGGTCCCTTTGCCTTTGACTGTGAGACAAAGCAATAAAAAGCCATCCCAGGCATTAATATATGAGGGGAAGTTGATTGGGAGCTTTTGGAAAGGTCTTTTTTGCTCCTGAAAAGATGTGAATGACTAGAAATAACCCTTTTCTAACTTCAGTTGCTGTTTGCAAAGTGAAGCAGCTATCTTAGCACCCTGAGGGGAGCTGGCCTAAGAAGACAAGCCAGTACACTGAAGATAGAATAACAAGAACATTCAGTCCTTGATGACCCAATTTTGCTGATAAATTAACTCACTCTGGAATCACCTGATCTCCAGAATTCTTGCTAAGTGTGATGATAACTTTCATTATCATTCAAGTCATTCTGAGTTGACCTTTCAATGGCTTGCGCTAGAGAACCATTTGACTGATACTGCAATATACACCAGGGTTATCAGGTCAAACTCAAACCAGGCAGCAGGATTAAATTTACAACCAACTGGCAGCTTGCCTGGAGCTTCTAGGAAAAGTGTGATTGGCCTCCCACCAGCTTCCCTAGGACAAGGGTCCAGGGGCAATGCGATGTGTTTTAGGACTGAAGAAGAGTAGCTGTTTTACACCAAGGTTCATCTTTTGATGTCATTCATTTAGTTACTCATTACAAGTCTGTAGACACTAGGTAAGATGTAAGAATAAACAGAGGTACAGAGAAACAGAGCATGACTTCTTCTGTGTGCCCTCCCTCCCACTCTCACCAAACCTCTTTTTGGTGTCATACCCACCCCTGTCCACAGGTACTGGTCCCTCTTGCTGAGCCCACAGGAGGAAGAAACGTGCACCATCTGAGAGTTTGTATATGGGCTGGTTCAGACTCAGTGTGGACCCTGAGAACTAAGGAATCAGAATGAACTCTTAGTAAGCCCCCTTCCGCCACTTTTATTCCTGTCTTACTTCTCAACATGCCCACTCTGAATCCAAAGGCAACTGGGGGCCTCCTTGGTGGCGCAAGGGATTAGGAGGCAGCACTATGAAGGTGTCTGCATCCATTGCAGCACGAGTTCAATAGCCGGCCAGGGACCTACCCACATGGCACAGCAGACCTCTCCTGTCTCTCCCACTGCTACCCTCAGCAGTGTATTTCAGTAGATCCACCTGTTCTGTTCCCCGCTCTGTCTCTGGTGAATCCTCTCACCCTCCCTGCCCCCACACCTCTGGCCTGTATCCCAGTTCTTGTACGCATGGATAAATAAATCTTAAAAAAAAATAAAATTAAGGCAACCTGGAAACATATTGCCCTATGGGAATTCATTAACTAACTCAAATGCCATTTATTATAAAAACACAAGAGGGGTTCACCTTCATGTTTAAAATTCTATCATTTTCTACATGCCATTAACTCTCCTTGTTCATCTGATAAGCTTATACCAAGACCAGTGTAAATATCTCCACCAAGAAGCTACCACAACTCCCTTCTCACCTATACTTTCAAAAGAGATGGTCTCTTCCTCCACAATCCCAACATGCTTTGGGTATGTCTTTTTTTCCTTGGTGTTGAAAATCTTATGCCTGTATATCTATTTCTCCCTCTATGACTTATTTGTTTTTGAATCTCTGTTTGTGACACATAAGAAGTCCCCATTAAATGTTTATTAAAATGAAATGAGAAGAAATGAAATAATGAAATCCTTTGTGGTGTCATGGTGTCCATCACACTTTAATCTCTACTTTACTGGTGACTGCAGAATCACCTCCTCTATGGATTTGAGGTGGTAGAGAAGTTCTGTTTCTTTTTGTCCAAGGAAGGTACAGAAACAAGTCAAGGAGATATCTTTACTGAGATTGAAGAGATCCTTTTAAAACTATTAGTTGGATCTCCTGGATTCCAGAAGCCTCTGAAGTCCATATAATGTTGTATCAGCTTACAAACACTTTCATCTTCTGAAAACCCATAGTTCTGTATGCTTTGGATTAAAACACACTGCTGTTCTAATGTGACTATGTATATGACTGAGAAAACAGTAATTTAAAAAAATTAAAATAAGATCTCCACTAGAATAGAAAAAGAGCTCTTACAATGAACAATAAAAATAACAAATACCTAATTAAAAATGGACAAAGGATCTGAACAGATATTTCTCCAAAGGAGATATACAAATGGCCAATGAGCATGTGAAAAGATGCTCAACCTTATTAGTCATGGGGGAAATGCAAATCAAAACCACAATAAAATACTACTGCATAGTCACAGGATGATTGGAATGGAAAGCATAGAAAATAACAAGTGTTGGCAAGGAGGTGGAGAAGTTGAAACCTTAATATACTGCTGTGGATGCAGCACTCAGGAAATGTAAAATGGTGCAGTCACTTGGGAAAACAATCTGGCATTCCTCCAAAAGTTAAACATGGAGTTACCAAGTGAATCAGCAGTTCCATTCCTCACTATATACTCTAGAGAAAGGAAAAATTGTCCACACAAAAACTTGTACATAAATATTCATGTGGGGCCTCCCCAGTGGCGCAGAGGTTGAGTGCTGGGTTGCGGAAGCTGCCAGCAGCCTCTGCAGCGCCAGTTCGATATCTGGCCACCGGCGAGGGTCCCACATGGCACGCAGACCTCTCCTGCCGCCTGCTGCTCCCCTCAGTAGTGTACATCATCAGTCTGCCTGTTCTGTTCTCCGCCCTGACTCTGGTGAATTCTCTCACCCTCCCGAGCTTCTGACTGTACCCAGTGCTTGCATAAATAAATAAATAAATCTTCAAATAAATAAATAAATAAATAAATAAATGTTCATGTGGTTTTATTCATAATAGCCAAAAGGCAGAAACAAACCAAAAGTCCACAACTAATGAATGTATAAACAAAATGTGGTATATCCACATGGTGGAATATTATTTGGCAATGAAAAAGGAGTGCAGCACTGACTATGATATAACATAGATGAATGCTGAAAACATTAGTCTTAAGTGAAAGAAGCCAGTCACATAAAAATGCATTTTATAGGATCCCATTTATATGAAATGTCCCGAATAGGCAACTCCAGAGACAGAAAGTACATCAGTGGTTGCTGTGGACTAAAGCAGTAGGAGTGAGAATGGGATCCAAGCGGCTGTTAATAGGTGTGGAGTTTCTCTTATGAGTCATGAAAATGTTCAAAAATTGTTAGTCGCTTGGTTACATAACTCTTGAATATAGTAAATACCATTGAATTATACACTTCACACAGTTGAATTTCATGGAATATGAATTATATATTAATAGTGGTTTTATATATAAAATTAAAAAGTAAAAAAATATACAAGTAAAAATACAATTTCCAAACAGAGTCAGCAGCCAGGCTTCTTCCTGTTTCCCTGGCAGGGATTTCTTTCCTGTTTGCCTTTAATCAGTTTATTTTCCTGTTGACTATATTCCACCCAGTCAGAAAACTCATGTTTATTCTGCAGTGACACCCATGGAATGCCCAGACCTGACATTTCTCTGCAGTCCTTGCCAACTAGATCTGTCCCAGGGAAGGCAATCAGTCCAGGCTAGCCCGGTGGCTAATTTAAAGTGTGACAGCATGAGGGCAGGAGACGCTGTCAGAAAGAATCCCTCAGGAAGATTCTCTGGGATAGGACACTGGAGCCCTCTCTTCCACCGCTGCCCCAGGAAGTGAGGCTGGATACCGACTGGAAATAGGAAAGCACCTCCCAGGGCAGGGCCAGTGCTGAAGAGTTGTAACAGTGGAAGGAAGAGAACAAACATTGATCAATCTCTGCCCCTTGAGACTCTTCTGGCTGCTTTCCATATTGATCTCGTTTAATCCAATGATCCTGTGAGGTGCCATGGAGGGACTCTTTATTCCTGTTTTACTAATGATGAGACTAAAGTTCAAAGAAGTTAAGTAACTTGCCTAAAGTTGCATGATTAGTATAGTACTTGAGCCAGATGCAACTCTAAAAAATTAAAACAGTCTATATATCCCATAATAGAGGACTGGTTAAATTAATTGTGCTTCATTCATACTTTTTAAAAGTACTATGTAGCTTTTAAAAAGAATTAAGCTTGCATTAAGTACAGATATGGAATGACCATTAAGATATATATATATATTAAGATTTATTTATTTATGCATACAAGAACTGGGGTACAGGCCAGACGTATGTGGGGGGGTGAGAGTATCACCAGAGATAGAGTGGGGAGCAGAACAGGCAGATCTACTGAAATACACTGCTGAAGGGAGCAGTGGGCGAGACAGGAGAGGTCAGCTGCACCAGATGGGTAGCTCCCTGGCCCGGGATTGAACTCATGCTGCAGTAGCTGTGGATTGCTTCATAGCGCTGATGCTTAACTCCTTGCACCACCAGGGAGGCCCCCACCAAGATATATTTTTAAGTAAAAAAAGCAGAAGAGAGTGTGCAAACATTTGCAAACAAGTGCAAACATGACAGCACGTCAGAAAGATCCATACGGCTCTACGTGGTGTTTTGAAATTCACCCCAGCTGCGGGCTGGGTCACCTGAGGTTGAACAGGCTGCCAAAGTCCAGTGCTTCCACTTGTCTAGAAGAGGGAAACAAACAACACATGTATTTGAAATTACTGGTGTCTGAATAAAACATCTTGGGAAAGTACATAAGAGACCAGTGACTTTGTGTGCTTCTGAGCAAGGGCCCATTGTCAGGCTCCAAAGCCCCGAAATTCTAGCCTACTGGCAGTCACACCCTGAGCAGGCTGTGCTGACTTGTTGATCACGCTAAATGGACATTGCAGAAATGATGGCGTGTGACTTTAAAAGCAAGGGCATAAGACTCAGTGACTTTGTCTTGTTCACTCTGGGGTAATTCACGGATGTGAATTCAAGCAGCCCTAGAGAGAGATTCAAGTGGGGAGGAACTGAGGCCTGCTGCCCACAGCCAGCTTAGAAGTGGATCCTCAGCCCTTTCAGACTTTCAAATGATGGGATCCCAGACTACATTTGATTGCAGTCAGAGACCCAGAGACAGAACCACCTGCTAAGATGAGTCCCAACATTCGGGACCTACCACAAGTGTTTGCTCATATTAAGCTACTTAATTTTGGGTTAATTGGTTATACAGCAATAGATAACAAATACAGATTAGGTAAATACATAGGTAAAGCCTATGGTGCCTTTAGCAGACTATTTGACAAGTTTGATGGCATTTGGAGAGACTATGGACTTATAGGAAAATATTACTGGGATCTTTTAACTAAGTCTAAATTCTAGGGGTGGGGGTAGTTCTATAAACTTTCCATTAATTCCCCTGTATTTACTGTCAACCTCCCTGTACTGAACCTTATAGCCTTGACTCCTAAGAGGTTCCGAGTGGAAAATCACCTGATTCTCGCCCACACCTCCCTCTGCAGGTACTCTCATGTTTACTTTCCTCTGCCCTGCCAGACCAGTTATCACTCCTCTACCCTTCCCCATGACATCTTCGTTGGTGGTGCCCACGATTTATTGCAAACATGACAGCACATCAGAAAGATCCACACGGCTCTACGTGGTGTTTTGAAACTCACCCCAGCTGCGGGCTGGGTCACCTGAGGTTGAACAGGCTGCCAAAGTTCAATAGCTTCAACATTTCCAGTGTCAGAATCTGCTTCAGTGATCTCCTGACCCAGGGCAGAGACCTCAGCACGCCACTGTCTCTCCTCCGCCTCTCTCCTCCTGCTAATGGAGGCACCTCTCTGAATCTGCTTTATCAGATGTGTGAATAGCCTGCATTCTCTCTGCAGAGCTTCTCACTGGGGATAATGGTCATCTCCTCCCAAATGAGCTTGTTGGGGCGGAGTCATCACCCAGTGTGCCAGCCCAGCACTCCTGATGATGAGCCAGGCCACATTCTTCATGGTCTTGGTGCAAACGCAGGCCATGTTGGTACGTCCTGGGGAAAAGAGTCCCATGACATCTTGAAATTTCTTTTTTTAAAAAAAGATTTGTTTTATTTATTTATGCATACAAGAGCTGAAGTGTAGGCCAGATGTGGGGGGGGGGGGTGAGAGCATTCACCAGAGACAGAGTGGGGAGCAGAACAGGTGGATCAACTGAACTACACTGTTGAGGGGAGCAGCGGGCGAGAGAGGAGAGCTCAGCTGCGCCATGTGGGTCAGCTCCCTGGCCAGGGATTCAACTCCTGCTGCAGTGGCAGCCAATAGCTTCATAGTGCTGAGACTTAAACCCTTGTGCCACCAGGGAGGCCTGACATCTTGAAATTTCTTAACTGTCCTCTTTCCCATTCTCTTAGTTGTAGGGTTTCTTGACTTGTTTTAATTCCTTTCCTATTGCTTTAGTGTTATCTCTATAAGAAGGTAAGAAAATCTCATCATCTTTGCTGCTTAACTTCAAGTAACTAATTTCTTAAAACAGAAATTACTGGTAGGGTTTGGGGGAGGTGGCACTGTTAGTGAAGAGCATCCTTTTTTCTTGATCTAAATCCTGAGCTACTGAGGTATAAAGGCATAAAACAGATGTGGATGGCAGTCACTTTCTGGCAGATGAAGCCCAGAAACAAAACTGTGGCTTCGGAAACAACCCAAATGCCCAAAAATAGATGACTGGATCAAGAAGATGTGGTGCATTAACACCATGGAATATTACTCAGCAATCAAAAAAGATAAACACATGCAATTTGCACAAACATGGATGGCGCTGGAAGGGATCATGCTCAGTGAAATAAGCCAGAAAGAAAAAGAAAAATACCGGATGGTCTCTCTCATAGCAGGAATCTAGAAAACTTAAATAAGGGACCAGGAAAATGAATAACTATAAGAAAGAGAAAATCAAAATCAACAAAAAATTATGAACCACAGACACGCTATGGGGGGTGGGGTATGGGGAGGGGAGGGATTGGGGTCAAAATAAGGGGATTTCAATTGTATGGGGAATATAAAAATAAAATTTATTTAAAAAAATAAATAATAAATCTTTAAAAAAATAAAATAGAGTAACATATTTAAAAAGAAAAAAAAAAACCTGTGGCTTTAGGTGAACTAAGCAAAACCAACTTCTTAATGCCACATATAGATTTAGACTACCTGCTTGGTCATAAGAAGTTGGAAAGTTCCAGGTCTGGCTCCTTTAAGGGCTATGCTGGCAGCTGGCCAACAATTAGGGAGACCCCCACCAAAAGAAAAGTAGGAGGTGGCTGTCCCCCCACTATTGCCAATCTGGCTAATTCTGCCTAAGTTGAGTTTGTCCCCAACTCACCCACCTCCTCGTCCCAAAAGAGGCTGGCAGAGGGGGAGAGAGGCCAGGAAAGTTTGACACTAAATGTTGAAATAAGTGAAAAGAAGTCTTTTCCCACCCTCACCCCCTCCTCCAATTTATCAGTCTTGACCCGGTTCCCTTTCTTGCTCCAGGTTGCTTCCTTGCTCTGTGTTAAAGGAGAATATGTGAGTCCAGTGCCTGCCTGGGACTCAAAGATAATAAGTGCTTCTTATGAGTTAGCCTCTTTTTCCTCCTCCCCACTCTAATTATCTCTTAACCAAAGTGGGAAGAAAATGAGCCTTTCCTTCCTCCCTGAACATATTTAGACTTAATTTCTCCTTGGGATTGCTCAATTTCCCTTCCTGTGTTTGCAATTTCCCCAAGCACGTGACTTTCATTTGGCAACTCCTGCCTTGTGGCAGTGGGGACAGTGGAATTATGCCTCACACACCACGGTCTTATGCTGGCTGGCTAGACCCCCTCGTCCCCAGGAGGCCTGAGAGCTTGCCAGGATGAAGATCCATCCTATCTTCTTTGTGCCTCAGTTCCAACTAGTGGACTAGGTCTTTTTTTCTTTTTTTTCTTTTCATCTGCCACCAGCATTCGGACCCCTTTCTTATGTTAGGAGGACTCTCACTTGGTGGTTTATTAGGGGGTGACATCCATTTCTTACTTGAGAAATTGAAAATGTTAGATTTCCCCTTTCCTATCCTCCCCTTTGCAACTAGAACCTGGGCATGTGGTCTAGGATCACCATCCAGAGGGGCTTGCGTCAGACTTTGATGGGAGCAGGGGTGGTCTGGGCAAGGAGGGATGCCCCAGAGAATGTCTGCCCTGGTGGTTTAGGCACAACCAATCTGAATCCTGGCACAGCAGGGGAGGCAGAGCTGGCTGTGGCACATGAAGCCTCCATGCGCAGCAAAGTCCCTGACTTTGTAAATTTGAGTCTAGTTCATGGGTCTCCCGATGGTTCTGTGAGCCATCCATTAACCTTCTGAGACATTTTCTCCTTAATTCACTCATTTAGCTCTATGGCTAATAGCCAGGAACTATGGCTACAGTGATGTGTAGTGAGTCCATGAACTGTTCTTCCAAGCCTGACGTTCTCATCAGTCCTCACTTAAAGTAAGACAAAGAGGCCACAGAATGTATTAACAGAGGCACATTGTCCCTTTACAGGCTTCCTTTCCCCTCCCACCTTGGCATGGGGGAGGCAGTGTTGCGGAAAGCACACTAAACTCAGAGCAGAGCCACGAGCTTTAGTCAAAACCTAGCCCAGTGGCCTTAGGTAAATTTCCTTACTTCTTTGGGTCCCCTCATTTGACCATGGTCTAGGTGGAGGTGTGATCTGAGATGACACATTTTAACCCGATTCCTGTTCTCCAAGCCAGAGTCTCATTACAGTGCTTCAATTCAATGGAGTGTTTCTTTATTTGTTTGCTTTTCCTATAATAACTGGTAGCTCTAGTGCAAAAAAGCTTGACGGGTGATTCATTTTATCACCTTGTTTCCTGGTTTCCAACCCCAGACTCAGATATGTCCCAGTTTTACAAGCCCAAGGATCAGAAAACTTTAATGTAAGGATTAAAATATGTGTATTCAAGCTAAACATTGGGACTGGGGTTTGGGAAGTATGTCTTGATTCTATTTATGGGTGGCATCCCCCCTCTTTATGATTCATGGATGGCTTATCAAAGGAGCTCATGTTGGGGCTTGAATCTGACTCTTAGTGGCCTTGAATAAGGGATGACAATCAGGTTCCCATGTACTGCGTCAGTTAGCAGCCTTAGTTAATGGGTGGGGCTGACTTACTTTCCCAAGATGATTGTGATTTTTTCGCAGCAGGAGTCATGTCTTTCATATCCCCCCTCATTCTAATTTACACACACACACCCCTATATATGTATGTCTAGAATAGTCCTATAAAATGCCAACAAAGGATGTTTCAGGGAAGACTGGTGCCAAGAGGAAGAGGGAGACTTACTCTTCACTTTGTACTCTGAATATTTCACTATGAACATAATTATTTTTATTCTTTAAATAATAATTTTTAACTGATTAATAAAGAAATAAGAAAATTCATGTCCCCACTTTTATTTCACTTTATGGTGAGCAATCACGCATTCATATCCCTATTTGGGGCATTCTGACTTCTCCATCTTTTTTTGACACGTCACCAGGGTCAGCCTTCCAGAAACAGTAAGTTCTGACAGATGTGTAGGAGTTAGTCAGGTGGGGGGAAGGTATTCCAAGCAGAGGGAACATCAGGAAGGTGTGAGGGTGTGGGACTTCTGAGCCAATGAAGTTGGTGGAAGTGGAATTGGTGGAGATAAGCCTGAAGTGCTAGCAGAGGTCCTCTGGGGCTCCCAAGGCAGGCTAGAAACTTAAATCTTGGACTTTATCCCAGACACCATGGGACACCATTAAAAAATTTTTAAGTAATATATACCATGGAATATTACTCAGCATTCAAAAAAGATAAACACATGCAATTTGCAGCAACATGGATGGCGCTGGAAGGGATCATGCTCAGCGAAATAAGCCAAAAAGAAAAAGAAAAATACCGGATGGTCTCACTCATAGCAGGAATCTAGAAAACTTAAATAAGGGACCAGGAAAATGAATAAGTATAAGAAAGTGAAAATCAAAATCAACAAAAAACTATGAACCAGAGACACTTTTAGGGGGGCGGGGGTGGGAGGGGAGGGATTGGGGTCAGAATGGTGGGGCTGCAATTGTATGGGGAATATAACAATAAAATTTATTAAAAAAAAAAATTTTTAAGTGAGTGATCAACTCTACTAATCAACAACTCCCAGACAACGAGTAGCTTCTGATGTCTTGCCAGGAGATAGCTGGATTCTCAGCTCCTGGGATTCCCTACCCCTAAAGCCTGTCTAAAGGTGGGAGAAGGGGGCACCAATTCCCTAGGACTTTTCCTCCTGAGTGTCAAGATGGAGCCATTGCCACCACACAGAAAGAAAACAAAGGGGCAGCCCTGGGATCCAGAAAGCTAAGCCATGCCAGAAATCCGCTATGGGCTTGTGATTATTCAACATTGGCCAGAACTATGACCGGTGACCCCCAACTGCAGGGGAGGTGAGAGCTCTGTTTTCAGTAGTGGAGTAAATCAAAAGATGAGGAGGTGAAAGGGCATTGGTCCAGCCTACAGGGTATCTACACAGGCACGAGGTGGGAAGCACGCAGAGCTGTAGGGACAGAAGAGGACACCCCTAACTCCATCAGAGATAACAGGGCAATAGAAGAAGTTTTCCCAGGCTGAAAACCCAGCCTCAATGGGCTTGATGAATGAGAACTTGGCAGCCAGAGTGGGGAAGGCTGTTTTAGGCAAAGCTAATGCGGGAAACACAGCATGCAGCTCAGGAACTAGGCCCAACAGATAAGAGCAGGCCACATGCTCATGAGTTTGATTTTCAACTTTCAGATATTCAATGAGTGCTCTGGGGTGCTTCCAAAACAGACTTCAGATTTTCTCAAGATCTACCTAAGTAGAACCTCCAGGGGATGACTGCAAGCTTAGGAAAGTTGGCTCCATCTCCACCGGGGGTTTCTCAAAGTGTAGGTGTGGCTGAAGTTGCCCTCGGGGGCCCCACCCAGACCACGGATAGTTTGGTGACCCAGCAAGTGAGGGAGCTGTGTGAAGAGGGGCTGGTCACTGGGTCACAGCTAACCTGTTTGGTGGAGCTGGGAATGAAGGTGGACGAGTTCTGCAGGCTACGTGGAAACAAACCCTGGGGGGAAAAAGGCAACAGAGAGTTACCCAAGTTCTTTCTGGGCTGCACCTCCTCAGCCTTTGGGCCATTCCCGAAGCCATCCCAGTAAGGACCTGTCTTCCCAGGGAGCTAGGGAGAAGTGGAAGAGAGGTGAGTCATGGGAAAATAAGGTCACTCTCTCTTTGATCTGGGCTTCCAGCTCTCACCTACCTGAAGGCTTCCCCTACTACTTAGCCCACATCTCACCCTCTAGGAATGCTAACTCTCACCCTCCAACTTCAGGGTTAGCCTGAAGCAAAGGGACAGCAATAAGCTGTTGCCTCTGGGCTGGCCGGAGTCTGCTGCAGGGCAGCCTGCTATCAGCAACCCTGGTCTTGCAGGGCAAAGCATCATTGGTTTTGCATCACTTGTATAGCATAAATACAATGTAGTGACCTTTGGGACTCCAGCCTGGCTCTGGCATTTGTAACTAGAGAAAAAACACAGTGCTAATCTGAAATGTGTAGTGCCAGTCCTCAAGATGTGAAATCCCTTGCATTTGTCTTTGGTTACCTTCCCATCTACCCATTCATTTCTGGAGCATTTACTTGAGGACCTGCCATCTGCCAGAGGCTATGCTTGTCCTGGGGCCAAGAGGAAGTAAGGTCAGATCTCCAGCCCTTGAGGAAAAGTATGTGGGCACAGGCATAGGAGGGGGTAGAGGTGTAGGCCATCAGGCCTAAGTCTGAAAAAGCTAACTTCAATAGATCAGCCAAAAGTAAGTTTCTTCCTCAAGAATAAACTAGCGGGCCTCCCTCGTGGAACAAGGGATTAAGCATCACACTCTGAAGCAATCTGCAGCCTCTGCAGCCGGGGAATTCCATCCCTGGCTGACCAGGGAGCAGCCCACATGGCAAAGCAGACCTCTCCTGACTCGCCTGCTGCTCCCCTCAGCAGTGTATTTCAGTAGATCAGCCTGTTCTGTTCCCCACTCTGTCTCTGGTGAATCCTCTCCCCCCTCCCCCGACCCCCGCCACTCTCTGGCCTGTACCCCAGCTCTTGTATGCATACATAAATAAATCTTTAAAAAAAAAAAAAAAAAAGAATAAACTAGCCAGAGGGAACTAGCTGGAATAAAGTAATCAGAGATCACAGTGGACTTTCTTGAATAAAACAGGAGTGTTCACAGACTTCTTTCCTCCTCCAGAAAATCTGGCTTTTGTCATTCTCATCACCACCTTCATTTCCATGCCCTAACCCCAGTTAGCTAACCTTTAGTACTTTGCTATTCAGAAAATCTGGAGAAAAGGCCCAAAGAGGAGGTATTTGCTTGGGCCTGGGGCAGGGAGCACATCAAGCTTCTGATAAGGGTGGAATGGGTTAGAGGCAGGAGGGTGGTGTCTGTCATTCCTTGCAGAACACTGCTTCTAGAATCAGGTCTTGAATAGTTAAATGAGGACTTGGAGGTGGCCTTCCCTCAGATCCTGGTGTCTAATCTATTGCTGTTCTGCCCACCAATCGTGCTCATCAGCAGTCACTTGTTCACTCATTTATCACTGATGCTGGAGATTCAGGTGTGGACAAAACAAAGGGACATCTGTCCTAGTGGGGGACACAGGAAAAGACCAATCAAACCAGTAAGGAATAAAAAGAAACCAGATTGAGGAAAAGGTGACAGGTGGGCTGAGGCCCGAGGGAAGAGGGGATGGAGGAGCCTTGTAAATATCTGGGGAAATTGCATTCCAGGTAGTAAGAGCAGCATCTGCAAAGGTCCTGAGGCAGAATTGCTGGCGGAACCTCTAGACTGCCAGTGCATCTGAAATAAGGTGAGAAAAGCTGGGATTTCACTGTAAGAGGAGATACCCAGAGGGGTCCAGAGGGGTTTAAGAGTGCCAGTGATGTGAACCTGGGAGCCACTGTTTATTCTCTGTCTACATTGAGGCAAATTATTTAATCTCTCTAGGGCTCAGTCTTCTTATCTGCAAAATGGGAAGAACAGCATTCTTGTCCTTACGGTTCACTACATAATTTCTCTAAATGAATAGCAGCTATTATTAAAGTTATTAAAGATACAATGTTTAGTATGAACACTTGTAAAACAATTATAAAAATACAATATTTAGTATTAACACTTCCTAAAGAGGTTTTTCACCAAGAAAGAAACTAGATTTTTTTTTGTCGTCATATTGTTTTTTCCATTTTTTTAATTGTAGAAAAAATATTACATAGTATAAAATTGACCATCTTAACCATTTTTATGCCCACAGTTCAGTAATGTTAATTACATTCACATGTTTTTGTCCAACTTTTCCCACCATCACCCCATAACACCTTTCATATTGTGAAATGGAAATTCTGTACCCATTGAACAATAACTCCAAACCTCACTCTTTGCCCCAGCCCCTGGCAACCATGGTCCTACTTTCATTATCTTGTATAAATATATAAATTTATATATGTGGAGTCCTATGGTGTTTGTGTTTCAGTGACTGCCTTCACTTAGCATAGTGTCTTCCAGTTTCACCCGTGTTATAGTCTATGTATAGGCCATATTGTGCTGATCCATTTATCCATTGTTGGATACTTGGGTCGCTTCCATCTTTAGTTTGCCGTGACCAATCTTGTGATGAACATGGGTGGGCAAATCTCTCTCTGAAACCCTGCTTTCAATTCTCCTCGGTGTATACTGACAATTGAAGTTGCTGCATGATATAATAATTCTAATTTTGGGGGATCCAAAAATACTTTCCACAGCAGCTATACTTCCAAGAGTATACATACATACAGGGGTTCCCATTTTTCCACATCCCCACTAGCACTTGTAATATTCAGTGTGTGTTTGTGTTTGTGTGTATTTACAATAGCCATCCTATTGTGGAACTGGAAGGGATCATGCTCAGTGAAATAAGCCAGAAAGAAAAAGAAAAATACCGAATGGTTTCACTTACAGGAGGAATATAGAGGATCCAAATAAGGGCTTTGATGGGGGAGGGAGTAATTATAATAAAGTGAAAATCAAAATTAACAAGCAACTATAGACCAGAGACATTCTGCAGTGGGGCAGAAGGGAGTAGGATCAAAACAGGGGAGGGAAGAGCACAAGGGACTATGATGATGGTTCACGGGTGAATGTGTGGTGGGAATATCACAGGGACTATATCACAGCTGAGAAAGCATACACTGTACAAAAATGAAGAATGATGTAAAAAATCTATAAAATGAAAAATATAATAAAAAAAATAGCCACCCTCTTGGGTGTAAGGTCTTTGTTTTATAAGAGCATCTATATTACATGTCTGCTGTGTTCAGTTTGGGTTATGTGGGGGACACGCACCAGCCATCCCACATTACACTTACTGCTTCCCCCGTTTCTCAAGGTGGGGAGGGAGGTCAACATTTTCACTCCAGAGCTCCAAGAGCAAGGCCGGGAGGGGTAAAGAATGTGACTGAGTCTAGGCAAAATGGTGATCAGAGTCAAAATTAGCCTCCAGCCATCCTCACAGGAAGTCAAAAGTTTCTCTCTGAATCAACACTTCCTTCCACTTGCTTTACTTTTGAGCAAACAGAAATCCTCGGAGCTTAAATCTTTTTTCTGGAAGTTCTCAGCTGTGATCAGCCTGTTTGGCTTTGAGTCTTCGATTTGGAACATCAGGAGGTGTCTCAATCACTGGTGGGCTTCTAGGCCTGGTCTTGGCTTGTGGGTAGGTTGATCCTGCTTCTGCCAGTCTCAGCTCCACGCCACGCCTGCCTGCTCACCCAGGAAGCCGTATCCCACCTGCTCATTTCTGTCTAACCCTCGCAGGAGCCCGCACCCCATCTCCCCAGCCTCCACTATGTCCCCTGCTTACTCTCCTCTCATAGAAGCACTGCCCCCCATGGCTTCCTCTCTCCTGGAGACATCAGAGGTGCCCCTACAATTCTTGGTCCCCAGGTTCTTGCTTGTTCCTCTGCATAACCCAGCCCCTCCTCCCTGATTGGGCTGTGGGCCTAGGATGGTGGTAGAGATGAGCACAGGCCTCACTCTGGAGGGCTTTGTCATAGCAGCAGGGAAAAACAGGTATGACATTTCTGTCACTAATTGTGCTATAATTGAGCTACAGTTGTCTAAGTTTATGATGTAAGAATAGTCTATACATGTATACATGTGAACTGATTACCTCAATAAGATCAGTAACACAGCCATCACCTCCTCCAGTCACATTATGAAAAATTCTTGTCACAATGGGACTTGACCAATATTTTTTGGCAGGAGTGAATTAAGTGTTGTATAAAGAAAATTAAGTGTGTGTGAAAAGATTAAAACTAAAGGCCCAAAGGTTGAACACTGGGAGGAACAGTTACCTCTGAGCAGGGAGTCAGGGTCCCAGCACAGGCCTGGGCCCTGCAGGTAAAGTTCCAGAGGGGACCGGTACCATGGTCCCTGCTCCATAGAAAAGGCAAGACTGTGGTCAATGGGCTGGCAGCAAGTGTGTTGGGCAGTGGGCACTCAGCAGCCTCTGCTGCCCCTATGCGGTGCCCAAGATGGGATATGGCCAGTCAGCAGGCCAGGCCGCCAGCTTGGGGCCTGTCAGCCACTGTGACTGAAGTACATCAGAGTCAGAAAAAGGCATCGTGATTTTTCCTGTTTGTTTTTCCTAAAATCACTAGCCCCGCAACAATGGCTCACACCATTGATCATTTGGCATGTGGCAGGAGCTTTGTTAAATTCATTATATGTTTGGCCTCATTTAATCCTCTAGCGGTTTTATCGCTTTCTTCATTTTTGTAGATATGATGTCTTAGTCAGAGCTCAAAATTTTAACTCCCAGATTCTGCTACACTATCTTTAAACAACTGGGATGGGCTTCTCTGCAAGGCTTCCTCCAAATCCCAAATCCTTCAATTCAACCCACATTGAAAACCTATCCTCCAGTGTCTGACTAAAAACAATACTTACCATATTTATTAGAAATCTCGGGCCTCCCCTTGTGGCGCAGCGGTTGAGCGCTGGGTTGCGAGGCTGCCCGCAGCCTCTGCAGCGCCAGTTCAATCCCCGGCCACCAGCGAGGGTCCCACCAAAAAAAAAAAGAAATCTCTATCTCTCGGCATCCCTGGTGGTGCAGGGATGAAAGTCTCAGTGGTCTCAAGCTATCACCAGCCACTGCAGCATGAGTTCAATCCCCAGCCAGGGAGATACCCACATGGTGCAGCAGACCTCTCCTGACTCACCCACTGCTCCCCTCAGCAGTGTATTTCACTCAATCCGCCTGTTCTGTTCCCCACTCTGTCTCTGGTGAATCCTCTTACCCACCATACCTCTGGCCTATACTCTAGTTATTGTGTGCATAAATAAATTAAAGAAATCTTTAAAAAATAAAAGAAATCTCTCTCTCTATAATAGTGTGTTTCCCAAATAATTTTTATGGGACTAGAAGAGAGGAAAAAAATATTGAACAAACAAGAATTTTTCAAATTGTGACTAGAGTAGGTGATGGCTATGTTAACTGGTCTTATTGAGGTAATCAGTTCACAAGTTTACAGAAAGAATGTATTAATCCTTTATGTTATACATCCTAAACTTACACATCATTATAGCTCATTATATCTTGGTCAAACTGAAAAAAATAAATTAATAAAAAGTCTTGTTAAAGAAAATATTTTTTTAAATAAATAGGTCATTTTAGTAGGTTTAGGAATTCTTCCTTATTAAGAAAGTTTTGATAAAATGGGATTTTTTGTAGCAAATTTGTTTGTTTACATTTACTCTTGTGTAAAGGTGATCCTACGTATCACCTCCTTCAGAAAATTTATTTTTACTCCTAAGACATTAACCAGTTGGGAAATGGTTTACATTGACAAAAAGTTCCCGATACAGACAATTTATCTCTGCTTTAGTATTTCAAGTAAAATACCTACCTTTATGCCTGATTCAACCTTAATAAGTTACACGGACAATAGGAACTGCCATAAAACTGTATTTATGATAACAGTAAATAGGATTAAGGCAGAATTTAGTGCTTTCAGTGACTTCTTCTGACCTCTGCTGGGCACATTTGGGATTGCATGTCCCTCAGGTCCCTCAAAGGAACCAGCAAAGTTAGAACTTTAGGATAGAAATTTATGGAGATGAAGAAAGCAAGGCTGGGACTTCCCTGGTGGCACAAAGGGTTAAGCACCGCATTATGAAGCAAAGTGCAGCCTCTGCAGCACGAGTTCGATCCCGGGCCAGGCAGCAACCCCCACAACGCAGCAGACCTCTCCTGACTCGCCCGCTGCTTCCCTCAGCAGTGTATTTCAGTCAGTCCTCCTGTTCTGTTCCCCACTCTGTCTCTGGTGAATCCTCTCACCCGCTGCATCTCTAGCCTGTACCCCAGCTCTTGTATACATAAATAAATAAATCTTTTTTTTAAAAAAAGTAAGGCTCAATGGGTTTATGAGACTTATTCAAGATCACTCAGTTACATAGCATATTCAGCACCTAGAAATGTATTATCTCCCAGTAGAATATAGATATGCCAACATTAAATCTATTGGGACAAATCTAGATCATCTGTAGAGAACCTTCGTTATTAGAAGTGGTAACAGAAAAGAGGTGTCCAGAGGTCTCTGGTGCTCTGGACTTCCAGGTCTCCTCTTTAAGAAGTATCTACGTCCGAAAGTATAGTGACCACTGAAATACAGAATCAGCATATCTCACATTTTAGAAGACTCAAATGTATAGCATTGTTTGGATTAGGAGAATATTTGGATTGAAAGAGCTTCTTTGGAGCCATGCAGTTACTGCCTATTTACTAGCTGTGTGAGCATAGGTAAGTTACTTAACCTCTCTGAGTCTCAGGTTCCTTGGCTATATAAACCAAGAATCATAATACCTTCTTAGAAGGTTGTTTGAGAATAAATGAGACTGTGCAAATCTTTAGCACAGAACTTGGTACAACAGGTCAAAGGGAAAGAACATTAAGATCTCTTACCACACGGGCCTCCCTGGTGGTGCAAGTGGTTAAGCACAGCACTATGAAGCAATTCGCAGCCTCTGTAGCACGAGTTCGATCCCTGGCCTGCCAGGAAGCAACACACATTGCCAAGCAGACCTCTCCTGTCTTGACTGTTGCTCCCCTCAGCAGTGTATTTCGTCAGTCTGCCTGTTCTGTTCCCCACTCTGTCTCTGGTGAATCCTCTCACCCCCTTAACCTCTGACCTGTACCCCAGATTTTGTGTGTATAAATAAGTAAATCTTAAAAAAAAAAGATCTCACCAGATCTTAAGAAAGTTATACTATTTTGTTTACCCACAAAAGTACTAATTTTGGTATATATTATGAAAGAAAACAACGTTATCCCACAAAGACCTAATAAAACATAGACAATATTAAGACATATATTCATAAACACTTTAAAGAATAGCAAAAATTCCTACTCCAATATTTCTTTGTTGTTTGCTTTTTGTGGTTTTGTTGTGTCTTCTCCACAATAAAAAGTGCTCTTAAAAAACCTGGTGGTTAAATTGAGTGTGGTGTGTTTGTGTGTGTGTGTATGTTTAAATATTTCACAGGCCTTTGCTTTGCACATTTCTTCAAGAAGAGAAGAAACGAGTCTTTGTCAACGGGAGACAGCGGATATGATGCCTCTCTGAGTTAATGAATTCCACCCAGGCCATCTTTTGTTGAAATGACAGGGGAAGTGCTACACTTCCCATTATGATATTAGAGGAAAAGTCACAGTGGGGTGCTATTGAGGAAGAGCTACTAGGGCAGCATCCTGGAGCTTTGAAATCCTTTTGCCAGAGCAGCACTGCATTTGTCAGTTTTATGATCTAGCTCCTCCCAGAAAGAAGATTTTGCTTGCAGTGTGTGTGTGTGTGTGTGTGTGAATGTGTGCGCGCGCATATGCACATGCACACGTTTGAAAATATTTGTAGACTGCAGATCTAGACTCACCCCCTAATTTACATATGAGGAAACTGAGGCTTTGGAAGTGAAATGACTTTTCATTAAGTTAGAAGCAGAGGCCAAGGATCATGTATCAGTCAGGGATCTTGGTTGCCTGTTGAAGCCCATCCTGGACAGTGTGAGCAAAGACTCAAGGGGGCAGTCAGACTCGATGGGGGCCTGAGAGTCAGTCTCGGAAATGGCAGGAAACAAGGTAATTCTGAAGGGTCACAACACTAGAAGGAGTAGACAGAAAGTCCAGAAGTCATCTCATAACCAGAGAGCCTGTTCAAAATATTGATTCCTCGGGCCTCCCCGGTGGCGCAGCGGTTGAGCGCTGGATTGCGAAGCTGCCCGCGGCCTCTGCAGCGCTGGTTCGATCCCCGGCTGCTCCCCGGCCACCAGAGGAGGGTCTCACATGGCGCGCAGACCTCTCCTGCCGCCTGCTGCTCCCCTCAGCAGTGTACTTCGGTCCTTCTGCCTGCTCTGCTCCCCGCTCTGGCTCTGGTGAATTCTCTCACCCTCCCGCGCTTCTGACTGTACCCAGTGCATGTATAAACAAACAAACAAACAAACAAATAAATAAATAAAACATGCCTCTATTAAAAAAAAAAAGATACAAAATATTGATTCCTCTTACTCCTTGGCTGCAATGGAGGGCACCCATCTTCCCCACATTCTCTTGTATCTCTTGCTTAAGATTCAAAGCACCAGGAGAAAGTACCTGGAGCTGTAGTCACTAATGTCCAGGCTGAAATGGAGCCAGCAGAGACAGGTCTGGCCCCTTGAGCTCCTATATGAGAGCATTACCACATTACCCATGCACAGAAGGGGTGGGGCCTCCCTGGTCATGCAAGGGGTTAAGTCTCAACATGATGAAGCTACCTGCAACCACTGCAGCACAAGTTCGATCCCCAGCCAGGGAGCTACCCACATGGCACAGCAAACCTCTCCTGGCTTGCCCGCTGCTCCCCTCAGCAGTGTATTTCAGTCAATCTGCCTGATCTGCTCCCAACTCTGTGTCTGGTGAATTCTCTTATCCCCCCTACCTGTGCACCTCTGGCCTGCACCCCAACTCTTGTATGCATAAATAAAGAGATCTTTTTTTAAAAAAAAGGAATAAAGATTTTTCAGGGAAAGCATTATGGTATATCAGTCAGAGAAACACAGCATGTGTATATAATAGATGGAGAGAGGGATTTATGCATTTTAAGGAATTGACTAGTATGACTGTGGTGACTAGAAAGTCCAAAATCTGTAGAGTGGGCCAGCAGGCTGACAGCCAGGGGAGAGGTGCAACTTGAGCTCAATACAGTCTGCTGGAAGAATTCCCTCTTCTTCTGGGGGTCACTCTTTTTTCTGTTAAGGTCTTCAACTAATTGGGTGGGGCTAACCTACACATTGGAGGGTAATCTGCTTTATTCAGCATCTACTAATTTAAATGTTAACCTCACCTAAAAAAAATCTCCTCAGTAATATCTAGAATTATGTTTGACCAAATATCTGGATACTATGACTTAGTCAAGTTGACAAATGAGGTTAAACCTCACAGATGAGTCTCAGGAAGACAGCTGGAAAGGTTTCAATGACTTTACATCCAGCTGTGGCCTTGGGAAGCCACTTTGTCCTCTGAAGATCAGGGGGATTTTTGTCTGTAGAATGAGGGATTTGAGTTGGGCAGCCTCTAAGAATTTGAGGGTAAAATAGCAAGATGAGTATAAGCATCAAAGTTATGCCTTTCCAGATTCTCATGAGGGAATTTCCAACAGAATTTAAAATGATAAGGCCATGTGTCAGATATAGAAAGCTGGTAAAGGACTCTTTTACCCACAAAAATTCCTACCCCGCATCTGTTTTCTTCTTCTTCTTTTTTTAAGATTTATTTATTTATGCATACAAGAACTAGGGTGTAGGCCAGAGGTGGGAGGTGGTGAGAGGATTCACTAGAGATAGTGGAGAACAGAACAGGAAGATCTACTGAAATACACTGCTGAGGGGAGCATTTGGTGAGACAGGAGAGGTCTGCTGTGCCATGTGGTTCATCTCCCTGGCTAAGGATCAAACTCATGCTGCAGTGGCTTCAGATAGCATGATAGCTTTGTGTCCTTAACCCCTGCACCACCAGGGAGGCCCCTGTTTTCTTTTTGCTGCTAGCATCCCAGCTTTAATCCAGGTTCCTCTCTCCCCTAGCCTACATGCTTCAAGAACTGACCTCGGGCCTACCTGGTGGTGCAGGGGTTAAAGTCCCAGCTATCAAGCTTTCTGCAGCCACTGCAGCCTGCTTTCGATCCCAAGTCAGGCAGCTAACCCACATGGCAGCTAACCACAGCTAACCCAGCAGACCTCTCCTGTCTCATCACTGCTCCCCTCAGCAGTGTGTTTCAGTAGATCTGTATGTCCTGCTCCCCACTCTCTCTGGTGAATCCTCTCAACCCCCACGTACCTCTGGCCTATACCGTAGTTCTTATATGTATAAATAAAAAAAAGTAAATCTTTAAAAAAAAAAAAATAGAGACCTGACTTCATGCCCAGTGCCAGGCATTGTGTTGTTTGACCCAAGGGATTTTTATCTTCCTGTCATTGATTGGTGAAGAAACTCAATCAAATTACACACAGTATTTCCCTGGACATGCTTATCGACACCAACTGGAGTCAATAGGACCTAAGGAGTTTTCCAGAAATTTCTGGGATCATCATTCTGCTTGAGAAATACCTGCCAGAAGAGACCACATGTCTTCCTTGGGATGTTGTCAGGTGAAGTTTAGAGTCGTGGCAGCCATATTGCTACTAGCATTAGATGAATCCAACTCAGGAGAAAGATGAACTAGGGAATCCCAAGGATCAAAGCTGGAGCCTGATTAAATCACACCTAACCACCCCCTATTGATGGAATTTTCTAGCTATGGGATCCAATAAATCCTCTCTTTTTAAAGTCAGTTTCAGTGGTGTTTTGGTTACTTCTAATAAACAAACCTAACAGACACACCATAATGGATGCCATTGAAGTGCTTCTGGAACTGATGCTTGGCAAGCTCTGGCAGAGTCCTTCTCCTTTCCTACCTGGGGAGTGTGAAAAACAGCAGGCACAGCAAGCAGGAAGCTTTCTGAGCAAACGGTTGCACCTCGCAGTGCAGTCACCCAGTGGGACTTTCTATCAAATGAGCAAAAGGGAAGCATCACAGTATCTACAAAAGATGTTACAAATCAAAAGAAGATGAAGACCCTGGAGAATCAGAAGGAATGCTCCAAATTCAATGCAACATTGTAAAAATGCAAAAGTGGATGTTATTGTTGAATCTGCTCAACATCCCTCCTTGGATTATTGGTCTCATCCAATGGAAACATCTGGGAATGAGACCAGATTTGAACAATAAGTGTGTTCCTGAAATGTTTCCCTGAAGCCAGAATAGAGAATTTGTATAGCCTCTTGGGTTACAGAGCTGAAGGGATATGAAGCTGGTGTCAGTAGTGTTTCTAACCTGGGGCAAAAAGTGAAGTCAGTGAGATGGGGACTAGAGTGGGAGAGGGGGGGAAAGTGGGGGCGGGAAAGGGAGAGAGAGAGAATATTAACCTGACAGCATGAAGCAGCCCTGGTTCCTGTCTCTGGAGGTGTCTTAGCTCTAAGACCCTCCATTCAGTCTATCAGTTTCTCCTGTGTCTCTGCAATAGTCACCCTTTCGGTCAAGCCATGTCCAGCTGGTTCTCTGTTCCTTGCATGTGAAAGGGTTGTGGCCAGCAGCTTCTGCTCCGTGTTCTGATCCAGCCAAACTGAATGGACCCTTGACTGGCACAGTCAAGATGGGGCGGGGTTGGGGGAGGGAGGTGCGGGGGAGATGGGCTGTGAGGGCAGGAAATATTTTCATGAAGGAAATTACAAATGCAAATGAAAAACCACATTTGTAGAGCTGCTAAACATTAATTTACTGAAGAAGACAATATATGGTATTCACTTAGAATTCCGAGCAGGAATATGAAAAGCTGTGAATCAGAGTGATGTGGAGGACTTATCCAGTGTAGCGGCACGGGCAGGGAATTCTTTACTCAAAGGCCCTGGTGTAGACGTGATTCAGGATTCAGCTCTTGGGGAATTTAGAGAGAGAAGAAGTTGTGTGCACGGGGAATGCATACCTCCCCCCCCCCGCCCCCGTGGAGTGTCTTAAGTCAGCTCTTTTTTTTTTTTTTTTAAAGATTTATTTATTTATTTATTTATACACGCACTGGGTATAGTCAGAAGCGCGGGAGGGGGAGAGAATTCACCAGAGCCAGAGCGGGCAGCAGAGCAGGCAGAAGGACCGAAGTACACTGCTGAGGGGAGCAGCGGGCGGCAGGGGAGGTCTGCGCGCCATGTGGGACCCTCCTCTGGTGGCCGGGGAGCAGCCGGGGATCAAACCGGCGCCTCAGAGGCTGCGGGCAGCTTCGCAACCCAGCGCTCAACCACTGCGCCACCGGGGAGGCCCAAGTCAGCACTTTTTGATCCACAACTTTACATTTCTGTCCTAAAACATTGAGCAAGATAAAGATGATAAAAAAAAGTCTCTAGCCTGTATAAGGGTTTATTGTCAGTAAGTGTTACCAGTTCATGAGAAAATGTTTGGTTTTCAGAGGTTTTAGGATTTTGGAATTGTGATTAAAGGGACCGGGGATAGGAATTCCAGAAGGAGAGTACAGAACTGACAAAATAGGAGCCATAATCAAAAAATCAAGAGGGGGAAAACATTCAAGAACTGAAGATAGTCAAATTTTGAAGTCCAAAAATTCACAGTGTCAGGAAAAATTAAACAAGACCTAAATGTAGTCAGGTCACACTTTTAATTTGAAATTTAGTGATAAAGAAAAAACATCTAAGAATATAGAAAATTCTAACAGACAATTTATTGCACCAATCTCATGTCTCCATACCAAACTTTTTTTTTTTTTTTAAATTTATACAACCACTGGGTACAGTCAGAAGCACGGGAGGGTGAGAGAATTCACTAGAGTTAGAGCAGGGAACAGAACAGGCAGACTGACGAAATACACTGCTGAGGGGAACAGTGGGCGGCAGGAGAGGTCTGCGCGCCATGTGGGACTCTCACTAGAGGGCGGGGATTGAACCGGCGCTGCAGAGGCTGTGGGCAGCTTCGCAGCCCAGCGCTCAACTGCTGTGCCACCAGGGGAGGCCCTCCATACCAAACTTTTTACCTTATACGGTTACTACTATTTTCTTCAAACATTCATTTTACATTTCTACATATTGATCATCTACTAGGCCACAAAGGAAAGCTCATTTAATTCTGAAAAATAATTTGACCGGTGTCATCAGCTGGAAGATAATGGAGATGGGATTTCAGTCCTGAGCGCTACTTCTTTACTTCTCCCAACATCTTAATATTCTCCCAGGACAGCAAGAGAATAGCCATTCCCTTCCAAGTACAGATCACAGAGATAAGAATTTTAATTTGGGGCCTCCCTGGTGGTGCAAGGGGTTAAGCAGTGCACTGTGAAGCTCTCCGCAGCCTCTGCAGCATGGTTACGATTCCCCCTCCAGCTGGGAGCAACCTGCATGGTGCAGCAGACCTCTCCTGCCTCCCTTGCTGCTCCCCTCAGCAGTGTACTTCAGCCAGTCTGCCTGTTCTGTTCCCCATTCTGTCTGTCCCCATCCTCTCAAACCCACCCCACCCCACCCCCCGCACCTCTGGCTTATACTTCAGCTCTTGTATGCATAAATAAATAAATCTTTAAAAAAAAAGAATTTTAATTTGGTGAGAAAGACTCCACCAGGCAAAATGCCTAGAACAGTATAAATATTCGGTGTTAGTTGAATGAATGAATGAATGAATGAGCTAAAGAAAACATGAAACAAAAAAGGTCCACCAAGAAATTTTGCACTTTATAAGATCTAGGCCAAAGCACCACTTATTTCTAGAACATGCCTGGGACAAAGTTAGGGAAGGCAGCTATTTCTTTAAAAAGCAAATGACATAGCCAAGTTGCCATTAGGTACCATTAGAGAAAGCATTAAGACAAGGATGTACATGTGACCAAATTGCAGTAAAACTTCCCTAGGGTGAGAGGGGTCATGGAAGACAAGGCCTAGAGAGACTTAATGGTCTTCACTTACCGTCCCTCAAAACTTTTTAAGCTTCCTTTATCTGACCAAGCCCAGAGTAATGCACATTTAATTCAGTTTCTAATGTAAGAAAATCAATAGCATTGTACCGCAGACAGTTTATTACACGTAATCTGAAGTTTAACACATAAATAAATAAGTAATATACACAAACCATGGCACTTAAGAGTGCAATTTGGGGGCTCATCTTCTCCCACAAATCAAAATACTTCTTACAGCCTATTAAATATTTCACATTAAAAATAAATAACTTAAAAATGTTTTCGCAATCTTGGCTTTTATTTCAATAATGCTTTACAACTTAACAGTTGTTTTCAAATACCTTTCCCTATTTTGTTCTTCCTCCTCAAATTCTTGTGAGTTAGCTAGGACAAGGAAACCCATTTAGCAGATGAAGATACTAAGAGATGAGGAAGAATTCAGCTGTTAGAACCTGGAGTCCAACACCCAGTGGAGGGTATTTTTGTTACCAAAAGGGACCTGGTTCCATTTGAAACTGTGGGAGTAGGAAGATAGAAGTGGTTTGACCCTGAATTGTGTCTACTGCTGGAATTCACACATGCCTTGACTTGGTAAATAGGCTCACCAGACTCTTCATGTTTTCTGTTTGTTTTGTAGGTTTTTGGAGACCTCAAGTGTAAATCCTTGACTTAATTATATACCCCTTAATTCATGGCTCATCATCAAGGAACTGCTCTTATTTTATTCAATTATACTCTATCCTTTTAAACCCCACCCACCACTCCATTATATAATGTTCAAAACAGGGAAAGTTATTTTCTAGTTACTGAAGGGGGATCTGGAATTCCTGAGGTGCTAGAACTGCTTTACTTAGTTTTTTTTTTTAAAGATTTATTTATTCATTTATGCATACAAGAACTGGGGTGTAAGCCAGAGGTGCAGGAGGTGAGAGGATTCATCAGAGACAGAGTAGGGAACAGAACAGGCAGACTGACTGAAACACACTGCTGAGGGGAGCAGCGGGTGAGACAGGAGAGGTCTGCTATCTTTAATCACTGTGACACCATGGAGGCTCTACTTAGTTTTCTTTAAATCTGTGTCACTTTTATATAGAATTTTTTTTTAATTCATTGTGAATTTTAAAAAATTCACTGATGACCGGTATAGTTTTCTGTATGTATGTTACACTTCAATAAAAAGTTACCTTAAAAATATCTGTTGGAATTTTAAATGGGATTACATAAATATATAGATTAATTTGGGACACAACTGACACCTTAGAATTGTTAAGTCATCTTATCCATGAACATGTTGCTAAAATTTTGTTAAGAGAGATACTTTTCATGCAGGATGTTGACTGTGGGGTGTATTTTTTTTTTCTTGCAATGTTGGGGTTTAGTATCAGTAATGCTGGTCTCATGGAATGATTTGGGAAATATTCACTCCTTTTCAATTTTCTGGATGAATTTAGAAAGAATTGGTTTCTGTCTTTCTTCAACATGGAAGAATGTATAAATGCAATTACCTGAACCTGGAGTTTTCTCCGTGAGATGATTTTTAACTTCAGATTCAATATATTTAATTGATATAGGGCTATATATATTCTTGAGTGAGTTTTGGTAGTTTGTGTCTTTCAAGAAATTTGTCCAGGGCCTCCCCAGTAGCGCAGAGGTTGAGCCCTGGGTTGCGAAACTGCCGACAGCCTCTGCAGCACCAGTTCCATCGCCCGCCACCAGTGAGGGTCCCACATGGGGTGCAGACCTCTCCTGCTGCCTGCTGCTCCCCTCAGCAGTGTACTTCGTAGGTCTGCCTGTTTTATTCCCTGCTCTGGCTCTGGTGAATCCTCTCACCCGCCCGCGTTTCTGACTGCACCCAGTGCTTGTATAAATAAATAAATAAATCTTAAAAAAAAAAATTTGTCCATTTTATGTAAGTTGTCAAATTATCAGCATAAAGTTGTTCAAAGAATCCCCATATCATTCTCTTAACATCTGTAGAATCTGTAAGGATGTCAGCTCATTTTTATCTTTTGTGATAGTGCTCATTTTTATCTTCTCTGGTTATTTTTTGTTTTTGTTAGGATTTTGTTTTTGTTTTTGTTTTTTCCTGAATGGTGTGACTAGAAGATTTTCAATTTTTCTCAATGGGCTACAGCAAAATTAGGAATTTCTGCTCTTTGAGAGACGTTGTTAAGAGAATAAAAAAGACAAGGCCTCTGTGGTGGCCTCGCAGTTAAGTCTCAGCTCAATCACCACTACGGCCTGAGTCTGAGACCGAGCCCCGGCCAGGGAGCTGGCCCACATGGCACAGCAGACCTCTCCTGTCTCGCCCGCTGCTCCCCTCATCAGTGTGTTTCCATAGATCCATCTGTTGTGCTCCCCACTCTGTCTCTGATGAATCCTCTCACCCCCAGCATCTCTGGCTTTTTTTTTTTTAAAGGTATATTTGATAAAGGACTTGTATCCAGAATATATCCAGCTGTCAAAACTTGTAATAAGAAAAGAAACAACTCAATTTTTTGATGGGCAAAATATTTGAACAGATGCTTCATCAAAGAAGACATGTGAATGGTCGATAAGAACATGAAAATTTGCTCAGTATCTCTAAGGAAATGAGAATTAGAACCACAATGCTATAGCACTACATACCAATTACAATGGCTAAAATTAAAATGACCAAGTTACTAACTGTTGATAAGGTGGCAGAGACACTGAAACTCACATGCTATTGTAGGGAAGGTGAATGGTACAACCCACGGAGGAAAGCAATTCAGAGAGTTTCTTAAAAAGTTAATCATGTGCCTATCATAAAACCCAGTCATTCTGCTTCTGGGTATTTAATCCAAGAAAAATGAAAGTATAATTCCATACAGAGTTGTACATGAATGTACATAGAGGCTTGTTTATATTAGCCCAAAACTGAAGACAGCCCAAAAGTTGATCAAAAGTGAATGAATCAGGGGCCTCCCTGGTGGCGCAGTGGTTGAGCGCTGGGTTGAGAAGCTGCCGGCGACCTCTGAGGCGCCGGTTCGATCCTCGGCTGCTCCCCGGCCACCTGAGGAGGGTCCCACATGGCGCGCAGACCTCTCCTGCCGCCCGCTGCTCCCCTCAGCGGTGTGCTTCGGTCTTTCTGCCTGCTCTGCTCCCCGCTCTGGCTCTGGTGAATTCTCTCACCCTCCCGCGCTTCTGACTGTACCCAGTGCTTGTATAAACAAAACAAACAAACAAACAAATAAATAAATAAAAACATGCCTCTATAAAAAAAAAAAGTGAATGAATCAAAGGAAAATCAGAAATCTATACTCAGAAATCAAAAGAAACAGTGCCTCCCTGGTGGCGCAAGGGGTTAAGACACAACCTATGAAGCTGTCCGCAGCCACTGCAGCACAAGTTTGATCCCTGGCCAGGGAGCTACTCACATGGCACAATAGACCTCTCCTGTCTCCCCTGCTGCTCCCCTCAGCAGTGTATTTCAGTCAGTCTCTCTGATCTGTTCCCCACTCTGTCTCTGGTGAATCCTCTCACTCCTGCACCTCTGGCCTATACCCCAGTTCTTGTATGCATAAACAAATAAATCTTTAAAAAAGAAAAAGAAAAAAAGAAATGGAAAAAGAGGGATGTGAGCAGCTGCTGAGTGCAGGCCTCCACATCTCTGGCCTGTACTCCAGTTCTTGTATGCATAAATAAATAAATCTTCTAAAAAAGAAAAAAAGTTCCTGTGTCTTATTTAAAAAAACAAAGAAATAAAAAGAAACAATTTATTAATATATGCAAAACATGAGAGAATCTTAAAAACATTATGCTAAATTAAGGAAAACAGATAAAGAATATTATTGTATGATTGCATGTCTATAAAATTCTAGAAATGCAAGTTTATTTACAGTGACAAAAAGATTAGTGTTTTGGGGGGCAAAGATGTAAAGAGTGGTCGGGGGAAGGATTGCCAAGGGACACAAGGAAACTTTTGAGGGTGATGGATACGTTCATTATCATTTTGTGGTGATGGGTTCACAGGTGCATATATGTCAAAACGTATCAAATCACATACTTTAAAATGTGTATAGTTTGTCAAGTGCATGTCATTTAAACTTCAATACAACTGTTTAAAATATGGCATGTTTCTGATTACCTGGCTCTTCTTATACATCTTTTAAGAGTTTAAATTTTTTCCTCCTAAAGATTTTGTGCATTTTTGTTAGTTTTGTTAGGTTAGGTTGCTTGATAATTTCTGTTGCTATTGTGACATAGCTTACTTCCCATTTTCTCATTTATTGCAGCAGTTATGTGTTGCTATATAATAAACCAACCCACAATTTAATGAGTTAACACAGTGCCTTGTTAATCATGATTCTGGGAGTTACAGCTTCAGGCAATGCTCAGTAAGAACTGCTCCACATGAATGGTTGGGATGACATAAAAGTTTGAAGGATTCAAGATGGTGTCATTTACGGGCCTCCCTGGTGGCGCAGGGGTTAAAGTCCCAGTTACCAAGCTATTGCCAGTCACTGAGGCATGAGTTCAATCCCTGGCCTGGGAGCCACATGGCGCAGCAGACCTCTCCTGTCTCGCCTGCTGCTCCTTTCAGTAGTGTATTTCAGTCAATCTGCCTGTTCTGCTCCCCACTCTGTCTCTGGTGAATCCTCTCACCACCACCACCCTGGACCCCGTACCTCTGGCCTGTACCCCAGTTCTTGTTTGCATAAATAAATAACAAATTCTTTGAAATAAAAAACAAGATAATGTCATTTGCATGCCTGAGGCCTTGGTGATGGCAGAAGAGGCAAGTTACATTGCAAAATGGTGAACCCAGAGAGGCATGGTATATTAAAAACTTTTTTATAAATACCATACTAGGGAGGAGGAGCATTATTGATTTTTTAAGTGATCATTACCTGACACACTTGCTGAACTCTCTTAGCAGTAATTTTTTCTCTTCCCTAAGCATCTTATTTTTCTTGGCTTATAATGATGGCAAAGACCTCCCATACCATGATTAAAGGTAACGTGGACAGTGTTTTCGGTTCCCTAACTTAAAACAAATGAGTCTGAAATTTCTCAGCCATGCTGCGTTTCTGTAGGGTTTCAGTAAATGTCAAGCTAAGTTATATTCCTAACTGATAGATTTTTTAAGTCATAAATAACCATTGACCTTTACCAAATACTTTTTCTTTGTCTACCTAGATTTTGGGTGCCACTTGCATTTCCTTACTAATGTCTTAGAGTTTTTTTCAATCTTTGCTCATAAGTAAAATGAGCCTACAATTGTACTTTATTTTATTGTTCTATTTGATTTTAGAATCAAGTTTATACCAGTTTCACAAATACAATTTAGGTAACTTTCTTTCTATTTCTGTTTTCTGGAGTGAACTACACAAGATAGAGGTTCTCTTCCTTAAGAGTCTGGTAAAACCCGTGGAATTATCAGGACCGGAGAGCTGGGAAGGAAGATGTTACCATTTATTTTCTTTCATTTTATTGCTACTTTCAAGTTTTCTATTTCTTCTTAGTCCTATTATGGCATTTTATTACTCGCCTACCAATGATCATCTAGATTTTAAACTACTGGTACATAATTTGTCGTACTTTTCATTAATTTTAAATCCCTATTTTGTCTGTCTACTGTCTCTTTTTATTCTGTAAAGTATTTCACCGGTCTCTCTTTTCTTCCCTCATGGACAGTCTTTCAAGGAAGTCACTGTTTTGGTTTTATTAATATCTTCCATTACCTTTTTTCTATTTAATTAATTATTATTTCCTTCCACTTGTTTCTTTAGACTTATTCCATTTTTTTGTTTGTTTTGTTTCTAAATTTTCAGTTAAACATTTAGCTCATTAAAAAAAAAAAATTAGGGCTTCCCTGGTTGTGCTGGCTTTAAAGTTTCAGTGCTTTCAAGCTATCACCAGCCACTGTGACAAGAGTTCAATCCCCAGCCAGGGAGTTAACCCACATGGCACAGCAGACCTCACCTGTCTCACCTGCTGCTCCCCTCAGCAGTGTATTTCAGTAGATCTGCCTGTTCTGCTCCCTACTCTGTCTCTAGTGAATCCTCTCACCACCCCCAACCCCACCTTGGCACATACCCCATTTCTTGTATGCATAAATACATAAAAATAAATCTTTAAAAAAATAAATTTAAAAAACTTCATTTTCTTACTAATATAGTTACATCTATAAATTATTTTATTGTAGCTTTAGATACCTTTAGACACACAATACTTTCATTCACATGGTTCTAAATATTTAAGAATTTCCCTTATGATTGTCTCTCATTTGAAGATTTATTTAGACACATGTAGTTTAGTTTACAATCATATGGGACTTTTGAAGCTAACCTTTTTAACTGATTTTTCATTTAACTGCCTTATTGTCACAGAGTCTGCATGTGATTAGTTCTTTGTAATCTAGTTCAAGGTCAACTTTTGTGAATGTACTTTAAAAAAGAATATGTAGTTTCTTATGAGTGAACAATTGTATTTGTTTACTGTATCAGGCCTATTATTCAAATTTTTCCTTTATCACTTGATATAGTGTCTGTAAAAGGTGTTTTAATACCTAGAAATGTTAACTTGTTTTTACCCCCTTAGTACTGCCAGTTAATTTTTATTGTTTGAAGCTGTATTGTTTGGTACATGCTCATGCTCATGTATATTCATATTTATTCTTTTCACTACTTCTATTTGCCTCTTGGGATGCCTTCATCATGTTGTCAGTTACTGAACTTCCTTCCCTGACTTTCTTTTGGTTTCTATGCCTAGTGTATCTTTATCACCTCTATTTCTTTCAACGTTTCAAATCCTTTTGTTTTAAATGCCTCTTTTGTAGAAAATATGTTACATTATTTTTAAAAATCCAATTTGAGGGCCTCCCCGGTGGCGCAGCGGTTGAGCGCTGGGTTGCGAAGCTGCCCGCAGCCTCTGCAGCCGGTTCAATCCCTGGCTGCTCCCCGGCCGCTCCCCGGCCACTGGAGGAGGGTCCCACAAGGTGCGCACACCTCTCCTGCCGCCCGCTGCTCCCCTCAGCAGTGTACTTTGGTCCTTCTGCCTGCTCTGCTCCCCTCTCTGGCTCTGGTGAATTCTCTCACCCTCCCACGCTTCTGACTGTACCCAGTGCTTGTATAAACCAAACAAACAAATAATAAATAAATAAATAAATAAGACATGCCTCTAGAAAATTAAAAAAAAAAAATCCAATTTGAGAATTTTTCTTTTCATGGACTTAACCCATTTTTGTAAATTCTAATCACCAGAATATTAGACTAGTTTTACTACTTAACTTCATATCTTGTATTTCTTGCTTTCGTCTTCTTTCTTTTTCCTTCCTTCACTGGCAAGAACTAGTTTTCTTCTGATGTTTGGAAAAATTGAACATTTTATTTTTATTCTTCTGAGATTTACTCCTTACACATGAATGCACATTATGCCTTCCATGTAACTGCCTAAGCTTATCAATATCTATTTGTTTTCTCCCAAAGAGTTATGGTTATGAAATACATTCTTTTTTTTATTACCAGTTATTCAGCTAGCAAATGGCTTGACTAACTTATTTCCATGCCATCACTTTCTGGCTTTATTTTCTCTTTGTTGGAGAACTCCCTCCACAAAGTTTTCACAGTGAATCTTTGTATGGGAAGCCTGTTGAGGGATTCCTAGAATTCCTTATACTATATTCAATCTACTCCCTCATTTAAAAGATAACTCAGCTGAATGTAAAATTCTAGGGTCAAAATTACTTTTTTTCATACTGTGAAAATATCTCCTTAGCATCTTCTTGCATCTTTTTTGAGGATTCTGATGTCAGCTTAATTCTTGCTCCATTAGAGATTATCTGCCTTTCTCTCTGGACAGATCCGTGGAAACAAGGTTGTTCTTTGTTCACTGCTTCATCTTTATTTATTTTATTTATTTATGCATACAAGAACTGGGGTGTAAGCCAGAGGTGCAGGGGGTGAGAGGATTTACCAGAGACAGAGTGGGGAGCAGAATAGGTAGTGTACTGAAATACACTGCTGAGGGGAGCAGTGGGAGAGACAGGAGAGGTCTGCTGCGCCATGTGGGTAAGCTCCCTGGCCAGGGTTTGAACTGGTGCTGCAGTGACTGGCGATAGCTTGGTACAGCTGAGACTTTTCCCCTTGTGCCACCAGGAAGGCCCCATAGTTTCATCTTTAATTCTTAGAGCTGTCTGTGGCTCTCTCAATCAGCATTTGTTAGATGTATGAATGTTATACCTTTCAGCCTCCAGGATCAGTGTTGTCAGCAGTTGTATGCTGACACTAATGAGCGGGGGTAGGCAGGTGTGGTGTGATTTGACAGGAAAGCCACATGGAAGCCCTAAACAGTCTTCCCATGCTCATCATGATCAATTGAGAGCATGGTTCAGCATCAGGGCAATGCTATTTTCAAGAAGCAGATGATAATAACCAAGAATTAATTTAAAAGGAATTCTCTCTTTCCTTCTCTCCTCCACTGGGACTTATTCCAGCAATTTGTCCCCCTTGGGTATTTTCTGGCGTATTCTCTATATTTGCATCAAGGCAGGTATATCTGGCCACAGTAGACAGAAGCTTGGGATGTGCCTAAGAAAGGCTAGAAATTATGCTGACAGAGAATCTGTAAAAATCGCTTGGTAATAGTTTATACTTCTGAAATTCTACCCCACGTTAGGTATCTCTTGAGAATTTCCTAGCTGGGTGCACCTCCTTCTTGGCCTGCTCAACAATATCCTCTTGCCTTTCAAGATGCAGCTCAGTCCTTACCTCCATGAAGCCTAAAGTAACAGTTAGGAATTCATCCATACATTATATTTGAGTCCCTACCTGCTAGATGATAAAAATATGTTCCATTTCGCCTAGATAATAACATGTAATATTTGAGAATTTTTAAATGCATACAAGAACTGAGGTGTATAGGTTAGACATGCTGGGGGTGGGAGGATTCACCTGAGACAGAGTGGGGAGCAGAACAGGCAGATATATTGAAATACAGGGCTGAGGGGAGCAGCAGGCGAGACAGGAGAGGTCTGCTGCGCCATGTGGGTTAGCTCCCTGGCTAGGGATTGATCTCATGCCTCAGTGACTGATCATGCTGAGACTGCACCAGCAGGGAGGCCTATAACACGTAATATTTAGAAGGAAGCTCAGAAAAAGCATGATCTGCATCCCAGCTGGTGCTGGCAGTATCTTAAACCTGCATAATAGATTCAGACTCCAGATCAATTAAATCAGAATCCGTGGAGGAGGGTCTCAGTCACAAGAATTTATAAAATCTCCCCAGTCAAGATAGAACACAACAGTTCCTGCATCCCTCACAGGTGGGTGTGCAAAAGGCAGCACAGTGCCCTACAATGCAGCACAAAATACAATGAATTTGAGTATTTAGGAAGCTCAAACCAAACCAAAGCTCAGAGATTTCCCAGGTACGTGACCACAGAGAAGTTAATTAACATTTCTGTACTTCAGTTCCCTTATCTATAAAATGGGAATTTGAAAATACACCAGCAGGTCTATTGCAAAGTTTACATAGATATCAGACTTCCATTAAGTAAACTTTAAAATATAGAGGAAATTGTTCACACAATTTATAACTCGTGTACTAATGTGTACATTGTTTCTGTCATGAAGTTGAAAATCATTTGAAGGCCAAATTTTTTTTTGAGAAATATAAACTGTAAAATGTGAATAATAAAACACCAACCTTTTAGATGGTTGTCAGGGTTACATGAGAGAACCGGTGTTGAACACTTAGCACAGTGCCTGGTACATCCTTAGGGATCAAAGGGGTTGCCAACCTCCATGAAGACCCCAGTGGTGCTCACCCTCCAGTGCTCAGGCCTGTGTGTAATCTCCTCTGCCACTTAGTATTACACAGATGACAAAATATGACTTCTGAGGCTAGGTCCTTCCTTCATTCCTTTCTTGGAAGGCTTGCTCTGGGGGAAGCCAGTTGTCATGCTGTGAAGTCACGCAAATACTTTGTGGAGAGGCCCACAGCAGGGGCCTGAGGCCCTCTGCCAGAAGCCATGTAAGCAAACCATCCTGAAGCAGATCCTCCTGCCCCAGTGAAGCCTTTGGATGACTGCAGCCTAGTCTGGGGTCTTGACTCCAACCTCCTGAAGATTCCAAGCCAGAACCATCCTTCTAAGCTACTCCTGAATCCTGACCTAGATAAGCCATATGAGATAATAAATGTTTATTGTTGTAGGCTGCTAAGATTTGGAGTGTTTTGTTATGCAATAATAGAAAACTAAAACACTCAATAAAGCTGTCATCATCATCGTTATTATAAAGCACTTCCTAATTTTGAGCTGATAGCCACCTCATATCTCCAACCTCTCTTCTCATTCCATTGTTTCTAGAAACAGAATAAAATCACTCTTCCTTGTGGTTAAGATGTTTAGCGATAGTTTTCATGCCAACAATCAAACATTAGCTGAAGGACAGTGCCAGGCAGTAGGGTAGAAAAGATAAGGAGAGCATCTCTGCTCAGCCAGTGTCCTGCCAAACCACAGGTTCTGTCTCCCAGGTACAGGAAGACAGGGACCCAAAGGAGGTGTGGCTGGTTCTACCTAGAGGGATGAGAGAAGGCTTCTCAGAAGAGGTGGCAGGAGCTGAGGCTTAGGGGACAAATAGGAGTTCACCGGGCAGACAGGAAGGGAATGTCTTCCAAGCAGAAGTTTCAGGCAGGTGCCCCCTCCAAGTTTTACCCCGTTTTTGAGTCCCTCCACCCTCACCTTGGCAACTCCACTCAGGACGTGCTCTTTCCTCTCATACGATGAGGCATCCAGACAAAGCCAAACCTCCTCCAGGGTGGTCTGACCAAGCAAGGAGTCGAGTCAGCCGTCTCCTTTCTTTTTCTGGAAGCTCCACTTGGTCCAGGCCTGCCTGAGGTTTTCTTGGCACCCACATCCTTCATGACTCATGCTGGGCCTACAGGAATCTGGACTGTTAAGTCATTTGTCACACGTGCTCCTGTTAAACCACATCTCCCACCCCCACCCCACTTTGTACTCCTGATGTTGTTTTGCTTTTACAATTTTTCATGGGTGTTCTGAATTTCAATAATTTAATCTATGCAAACTGCTCATCTCAGTTCCTGCTCGGCAGGGGCCACGTGGAAGCAAAGTCTGGCACAAAAAACCCACTTGAGAACACGACCTGGAAACAGAAACTCTCTGTCATTCTAAGGCCATTGTGGTTAGGAGTGATTCAGACTCTCTACAGTCCAACCCGCCTTCAAAGATCTCACTGGATAAGAGACTGTCTCAGATTTGAAGACGCCTTCTATGAAGGAAAGGCTGTGAGGGGGTTGTGGGCTGCGATGCTTTGCAGGAGCTGAGCACAGACGGAAGGAAATTGGAAGGGGATGTTTGTCTGGTTCCCCGCTGCTCCCACCTTCTCCGGTCAGGGAGAATCGAGCCATTGTCCAAGAGGAACACTTGGCTTGTTTATCTTCTTAGGCCCCATTTGGTACAAGGTTTCACTCAGTTTTTCTTCCACCCAAAAATTGACCACAGGAAGGGGCTGACCTGCCTTTGGCAAATACCCAGTCCATGTTCTCCTCCATTTCTCTGCCTCTTTCCCACACCACTGGCTTCTAACAGGAGAGAAGAGAAGCTTCCCCTTAGTCCCGTTAAGGCAACACTTATTCATTCATTCAGCTGGCAATTATTGAGTACCTACTGTGTGCTAAGCATTGTTCTAGATGCTGGCAATCACAATCTGAAAGACACTGTCCCTGACATTAAGAGATAGTTCTGAGAGGAAGCGTAGCAGTACTAGAAGCTGCACAAGGGGATGGGAACACACAGAGGAAGCATTTGATCCAGGTTGGTGAAGAATTAGAAAAGGCTTCCAGAAGAGAAGACATTCAAGCTAATCTTAAAGGTAGAGTAAAAGATGGTCACGGAGAATAGTTATTATTATAGCTCTCTTAATAAGTATTTTCTGTGTGCCAGGCACTGTGTTAACATTTTTACATATACGGTATTTTAGTTGAATCCTCACAGCACCGGTAAGAGGCATATACTGTCATTATTCTAACTTTATAAATGAGGAAAGTAAGATCTAGAAAGGCCAACTTGTTCATGGTTGCAATGAGAATAAGTAGCAGAAGGGAGGTTTAGCCTCAGATTTTTCTGACTCTGACCTTTTACTCAAGCCTGGTCTGTATGGTTGTTCATGTTGTATACTGCACAACTCCAGTGAGCATTCTGCTCTTAATAATGCATTATGGGGCCTCCCTGGTGGCGCAGTGGTTGAGCACTGGGTTGCGAAGCTGCCCGCAGCTTCTGCAGCGCCGGTTCGATCCCCGGCTGCTTCCCGGCCACCGGAGGAGGGTCCCACATGGCGCACAGACCTCTCCTGCTACCCGCTGCTCCCCTCAGCAGTGTACTTCGGTCCTTCTGCCTGCTCTGCTCCCCGCTCTGGCTCTGGTGATTTCTCTCACCCTCCTGCGCTTCTGACTGTACCCAGTGCTTGTATATATAAATAAATAAATAAATCTTAAAAAAAAAAATAATGCATTATGCCTGGGAAAGCTATCCTGGCAGAAGTCCCCTTTACAGAAATTTGGAAGAACAACTTGACGATGAGATACTGCTCTGCAATGCAGCTTTGTCAGAAGCTAAGGAGCTTCTGGAACTGGTTGAGAGTATCCTGGGAGAGCTCTTGAGCTTTGCGTATGGTGTAGAGACCCCATTCCTCCTTGCAGACTATGGCGCTCTCAGTAGGACTCCCCATGCTTGCACATAGTTCCCTTCTGAGCTGTTGGCTGCACAAAAACTTAGGCACATAGGATTCAACAGGTCCCAGGTCTCCAAATTGCTCAGTATCCTATGACTGGTCAATTAGCATCTTACGTTTGGATACCAAATAGAACCTGAAAAACAAATCAATTCCATATCCAACTTCACTGTGGAGTAATTCTGGGAGCAGTGAACTGCTGCTATAACTGCTAGTGCTGCCCCTAGGAGCCTAGCATATCCAGAGTGAACACCCACAGGTGCCAACCACCCTGCGAACATAATTCCTTCGATGCTCACAATTTTATGAGGCACATGTTGTCATCAGCCCCTACTTTGCTGATGAGGAAACTGAGGTCCAGAGAGGCAGAGGGCTTATGTGTGCAATAAGCAACCATGGTTTGCACTGAATCCCTCAGGTGAGGTGCCACAGCCCATACCCTTCTATCCTATTCTCGGCCTCAAAAGGTACACAGAAGAGGGAGGGAGACACCTTGGATGGTCTCTACAACACTTGAGAGCATTTATCTAGGATATCTCTCTACTTATCTTCCCCACAGATATTTCTAAAGCCTGGGTCATCGCTGCTAGAGCTCAGGGGAGACTTTCAGGTGGAGAGGCTGTTTCTAGACATCATCCCACCAGGCCCTTATTTCTCTATGCACCAATCTGTTATTGAGGGGCAGGAGAGTGCATCATTAGAAGTTTTCAGGAATGGACTTGTCCCCAAGAGTTTCTTTTTTTAAGATTTACTTTTATTTATTTATGCATACAAGAACTGGGGTTAGGCTAGAGGTGCGGGGCAGGGTGGGGGGCGGGGTGAGGGAATTCACCAGAGACAGAGCAGGGAACAGAACAGGTGGATCTGCTGAAATACACTGCTGAGGGGAGTAGCACATGAGACAGGAGAGGTCTGCTGTGCCATGTGTGTTAGCTCCCTGGCTGGGGATTGAACTCAGGCTATTGAGTCTTAACCCCTAGGCCACCATGGAGCCCCTCCCACCCCTGCAGGGTTTTTTCAAATAAAATAATTTCCTGTTAAATAGGGCTCTCTGATTAACATAAATGGTGGAGTTAGAGAGGAAAGCAAAACTTACTGGAAAGATATGGGACCAGTAAGTGAATATTAAAAATGTGGTAATAATCAGGACAAGGACTAAAGCAGCTCTGGGGAAGAAAGTAGAAGGAGCTAAAGTAGCAGGTGCTGCAGGACATTGCCCTCAAGAGAGATGGGCACTGGCTCCTTTCTGCCCTTGTTTCCAGGAAAGGGAAGATGGTTGGTCCAGCGCGAGTTACCTCCCACAATCTGACAAGGGGGGAACAAGGCATCATGTCTGACCATCCCACCAAGACTTCAGGCAAAGAACAAGGTCAGGGTGACTCTACCTGGAGAAAGGGGAATAGTTACCAGGCAGGCGAGAACAACTGCATGCCAGAATACGCCCTGCGAATAATCTTTTTCTAGTAGTTAGAATAAATTGCTTAAATTTAATATAGTGGAGGTTTGAAAATTAAAAACTTAAGAAGAAATTTCATTGTCTAATCAGTCAGGATCACCTTGGCATGATGATAAAGTTTTGGAGAGCAGGGATGATGATACAACAGGAGGAATCTATTCAATGCTACTTAACAGTGCACATGAAAATGGCCAATACGGTAAGTTTTATGTTGTGTATATTTTACCCCAACTTAAAAAATCACTTCGACCAAAAGAAACAAAGGAGGAAGACAGAAGGGAAAGAATGGGAAGGGGAGAAAAAGGAAAGAGGGAGGGGAGAGGAAGGAGAGGGGAGGGGAGAGGGGAGAGGAGGGGAGGGGTGAGGGGAGGGGGAGGGGAGGAGAGGGGAGGGGGAGGGGAGGAGAGGGGAGGGAGAAGGGGAGGGGAGGGGAGGGGGAGGGGAGGAGAGGGGAGGGAGAAGGGGAGGGGAGGGGAGGGGGAGGGGAGGAGAGGGGAGAGGAGGGGAGGGGGAGGGGGAAGGGGAGGGGAGGGGAAGAAATAAGGAGGAAGGAAGCAAAGAAGGAAAGAAAAAGGAAAAAGAGGGAGGGAGAGAAGACATTATTAAAAACAATGTATTATTCTAGAACAGAAAAAGGACATTAATGGGAAAGTTAGTGAAATCTGAAGTCTGTAGTTAATATTATAGTATAATGTGAGTGTCTTAGTTTTGACAAATGTACCATGTTTATACGAGCTTTTAACAATAGAGGAAACTAAGTGAAGAGTATATTGCAAATCTTTGCAATTTTTCTGTAAATCTAAAATTATTTCAGTATTAAACATTTGCTTTAATAAAGAAATTGAATTATAAACATTGTTATAAATAGTATTCAATTCATGAGGAGTCCCAGCATAAACTAATTTTGTGCTAAACACCCATATTGTTCCACAAAATGAATTAGAAATGTATTACCTACTAGGAACTATATGGTGTGATTAGGTTTTCATCACATTCTGAGTGTCCAGCTTCCTCAACCTTGATGGTGCAGACAATAGAACAGTCCCTCCCAGAATCCAATCTATATATTGACTCATAATAGATGAAATTAAAAATAACAACTATGGGGCCTCCCTGGTGGCCTAGCAGTTAAGTCTCAGTGTTATCACCACTGCGACCTGAGTTCCGATCCTCGGCCAGGGAGCTGACACACATGGCTGGGCAGACCTCTCCTGTCTCGCCCGCTGCTCCCCTCAGCTGTGTATTTCAGTAGATCTACCTGTTCTGCTCCCCACTCTGTCTCTGGTGAATCCTCTCACCCCCCACCCTCACCCGCACCTCTGGCCTACACCCCAGTTCTTATATGCATACATAAATAAAAATAAATCTTTAAAAATAAATACAAATAAAAATACCAACTATGGAACAACAAACATCATGTTCCCTTGAGGGGAGGTGTGACACATGGCATCATGTTTAGTGTAATCTTACCCCAGATGGGTAACCTGACTCCAGTTACGCCTTTCAGCCCAATTTGGAGGAAATGCAGAAGACAGAGGAACAAGCTGTATGAAATAGTGAGGAAAGAAGCCAACAAATCCAGAATCTGAGACATTCTACAAGACAATTAATGTGGTCTTTTCAAAAAAAGTCAAAGTTGTATTCTTAGAGAAATATGACCATGAAAGGGTCATATTTGACCTTAGAGAAGTAAGAGAAGTAGGCGCTAAGAGGAGTCCCAGGAGGGCTTTTTTTTCTGATCTTAATTTCCAGTCTTTTCTGGGCTGGGAGTCAGACCAATCCTTAGCCAGCTGTGAGTAAGGGAAATATTGCCAGTCCTCTTTCCCTGTTGTGGTTCTGCTGTGCTGTGTTCTGTATACATTGTCAGGTCCAATGTTAGAACGTTTCATCCTTATGTCCAGTGTTTTCATTTTATCTGCAGAAGGTATTGTCTGACAGACTGACTGTTTCCATAAATGTTGAATGAAACAATAAAAAAAAAAATCAAAGTAAAAAATAAGTGGGGGAGGGTTTTAGTGTATTAAAAGAGAGTTAAGGGGCCTCCCTGGTGGTGCAAGGGGTTAAGACACAGCACCATGAGGCAATCAGCAGTCACTGCAGCACAAGTTCAATCCCTGGCGAGGGAGGTAACCCACATGGCACAGCAGACCTCTCCTGCCTCACCCACTGCTCCCCTCAGTAGTGTATTTCAGTAGTGTAGATCCGCCTATTCTGTTTCCCACTCTGTCTCTGGTGAATCCTCTCACCCCTCCCCTGCACCTCTGGCCTGTACCCCAGTTCTTGTATGCATAAATAAATCTTTTTTTTTTAAAAGTGTATTTTGTATCTATAAGTAAAATAAATAGGTTGATAATAATGATTACAGATGGTTGGTGGGTACATGGGTATATTGGTGTTCCTTGCGCTATTCTTCCAATTTTCAATATTTGAAAATTTTTGAAATTATAAATTTTTGAAATTTTTTCATAATAAGAACTATTTTTTTTAAAGATTCATTTATTTTTATACAAGAACCAGGATACAGGCCAGATGTGCGGGAGGGTGAGAGGATTCATCAGACAGAGCGGGGAACAGAACAGGCAGACTGAAGAAATACACTGCTGAGGGGAGCAGCGGGCGAGACAGGAGAGGTCTGCTGCGCCATGTGGGACCCTCACGGGCCGGCCAGGATCCAACCAGCACTGCAGAGGCTGTGGACAGCTTCACAGCACTGTGCTCAACCGCCTGCACCACCACAGGAGGCCCAGTCATGGTGATTCTTATGAAGAGGTCCTGGTGATTCTTATGCATAACAAGTAGTGACACAAAGTGAGGCAAAAATGCTTGGAACAGACATTAAACTCGGTTCTCAATGGATTTAGTAAACTTGGTAAAGAACCTGTGTTTATTATACCAGTGGTAGATATCCACTAAAAACAGCACTACCATGACACTGTGATGTGCATAACTCCCAGAAAGTGATCCATTACTCGTGCTCAGAACCTGGAGCAGGCGTTTTGGGAAAGTGCCGACCTCACTTGAAGGAGCCCCTCCGAGGAGAGTCTGCGGTGGTGTTGTCAGGTCTGTTCTGACTTTGAGCATCTTTTTAGATTTAGTTACATGTTTCATGGAAAGCCATTGTGGCTGTCTTATTACAGCTGTTTTCAAGTTTTTCTGAGACCTCCAAAGATTTAATTAAAATAGAAAGGAAAAAAGAAAGCAAGTCCGAGGAGGATGTTGGGAGCAGGGTTTGGGGTGGAGTGCTATACCTTTTCAGCAGACAGAGCTCCTGGCTCCAGATCCACGTGGGGAGGCCTCCAACAGCCAGAAGGCTCCCTCTCTTTCCTCCTGCCCCCAACTATGACCGTCACTTTTGGGCTCAAAAAATGGAGCTGCCACTGTCCCCAAACATAAGTGGCTCAGATGCACTCACATAACCCTGTCCAGTCTCCATAGGATTCTGATGGAAGGTAAACACAGACTTGACAGGTGAGCAACAGGAAGGCCAGGTGCACTGAAGCTTCTTAGAGGCAGGAAGTATCTGGGCTGAGCTATGTGACAATGACACAATTAAAAAGCAGCTCTTTACCACCGCATCCCGACCTGCTCACCCAGGTGCAGACGGTGTTCCCCAACGTAGAGCCGGAAGGGCTCTTTTAATCAGTTGTGGGAGGCTGCAAGCTCCTTATTAGAGAACCTCCCCAAGTGGGTCAGAAAATGTCATCTTCTAAAACCAAAGTGAAATGGAATCACGTGCATGAACTACGCTAAATGATGACTTACAAATGTGTTACTGGGGTTTCTCTAATATTAACAAGGGGACTAAATATAACATAAATTGTGATTCAAACACTGTAGCAGGTCAGAATTAATTCACCCACAGTGTAGAGGACATTTGTCAGTGCTTATGACTGCCTCTCATCCAAACCCTCCCTCAATCTGGGGAACTTTCCACTGCGTGAGTCAAAGCAAGCCTCACCACCCATTAGGGAAGTAGGTAGGTCTGGAGACCTAACCTCTTCCCCACCATGCCCTTAGTTAGCACAAGGGCAAATGAGTTAGGTTCTTATCTTGGATTTGAGATTGTGAATAAATGGGACAAAAGTGAAGGAAAAGTTAGGGCCCAGGTGCCTTGGAAGAATCAGGCTGAAATAGCCTGGTTGGATTATTCCTGCTAAAAGATGATTTTCTTGTACTCTGCTTCCTGTGCTGCTGTCCCTGTGCTAATTTTTATCTGGTTCTACGGCTTCTTAAAAATTCTCGGTAGCCTTATCATCTCTTTACTGTTTTTAATAACCAGAGTTGTTTTCTGTTTCCTTGCTTTTTCTTGACTTAAGACATGTATGAAAGGCACAGCCCCAAGTCCATTTCCAGGTGGTGTAGGGATCGAGAAGGCTGCAATCTGGGATGTCTGCACAGTTTGCAGTGAGACAGGCTTGAGTTCAAATCTTAACCCTGCCAATTACCAGCTGGGTCATCTTCCACATCTTATTTATTTTCTCTAGGTCTCCATACTTCATCTATAAAATGGAGATGCCATCACAAGTTTATTGTGAAGATTAAATGAAAGAATAGTTGTAAGTGCTCTGCAGAATGACCGATACAGGAAAAAAGCATGATAGATATTTGCTATGATAATGATGATTCTTAACTTCAAGGTATTAGATATTTGTAGTCTGGGGCATAGTCATCAATTCTTCCCAAACTTCCAGATAGTGCTACAGAGACAGGTAACATCATAAGTAAAGGTAATCATTGACATGGGGTCTTGTAGAGAGAGCCAAAGCAAAAGTACATTTGTCAGTAACTAATAAGACTCATAGCTATTTATTCAGATATTTATTGAGTTCCTAGTATGTGTCATGACTTCCACTCAGCATGGCTTCAAAGGTATCTAATGAAGGAGGAGAAAGCTTTATCTGGAAAAAGTAGACTTTTTTTTTTAAGATTTATTTATTTATGCCTACAAGAACTAGGGTACAGGCCAGAGGTGTGGGGGTGAGAGGATTCACCAGAGACATAGTGGGGAACAGAACAGGTAGATGAACTAAAATACACTGCTGAGAGGAGCAGTAGGTGAGACAGGAGAGGTCTGCTGTGCCATGTGGGTTGCTCCCTGGCCGGGTGGGGATAGAACTCATGCTGCAGAGGCTGCAGATTGCTTCATAGGTTGTATCTTAACCCCTTCCACCACCAGGGAGGACCAGACTTTTTATTTTTAACAAGGCAAGTTTAATTCTCTAGCCTAGAAACAGTATATCCTTCTCAAAACCATACTCTTCCCTGCTTTTTCTTTTTCTTTTTTTACTTACATGAAGGCAATTTATTTTAAGAAAATTATTTGAGCAGTCCTGTTCACAGGTGGCAGCCATGGCAACCCCCCTTGCTGCGGATGCTATCAGAAGGGAGAGAGGTGACATCCTCAATCCTCCCTACTTTCATCCCTGAGCTCTGAGGGCTGACTGTGCCCCAGGTCGAGGAGTCTTGGTCCAAGTTCCTCCTGTGACCCAGAGTTTGATGCAGAGGACATTGGTGCCCAGTTCCTTGCACCTCCGGGCCACATCCTGGGCAGCCAATAGGGCAGGATGGAGAGAATTTATGTTGATCAGCCTTCTCTTTCAACCCACCAGTTATATATGACAATGGTTTCCTTGTCAGGAAGATCAGTGACATGGACAAATGTCTCATTGAAGGATGCAGAGAAGTGGTGGACACCAAATTACATTTTCTCCTTCAGCCACCTGAGGTCCAAGGCTGATGACCTGTTCTTCCTTCTTTTCCTTTCACTTGTGAGGTGCCATTTCTGTTTGTCTTCTCCAGTCTCGGCCACTGGAAAGACTTCCCCTACTTTCCAATGTGATTTTGAATATTAACTAACTTACTTTCCCAGGAATTTAAAGGCAGGAAGTAGAGATAACCTAAGTGTAGAAATTCGTGAATTATTTCCCACATTGTGGGGCGGGGTGTCCCTTGAAAAATTTAGTTTCCATACTAAGAGAAAGACCAGGTCTAACATTGACATTTGAGTCTTTCTACATTAAATCCTTTCTCCTTCACCTTTTCTGAAATCCCACTTAGAGGGAAAAAAAAAAAAAAACACCTTTGCATCCTTGTGGAAAATCTGCTTCCACTTGGACAGTTTGGTGAAGAGCATTAACTCCTGGAAAGCTCCTACGCAAAGCCAAGGTGAGCCAAATGTAAAGGTGGTTCCATTTCCTGCAGAGTGACAGTTCACTTAATTCCAGCAATAAACTGGCTTCCAGAGAGATAGGACTGTTTAAAGGTCTGTGTCAATTACACAGTGATTATGAAATTCATGATATGACTAATCTAGTGGTTGAACCTATGCTTATCTGACATAATCTAAGTCTATGCAGTGTAACAGGCTCTTTCCCGCCCATTAAAGAGAAGTCAGTTTGCGCTGCAATACAGATGACTTTTCTCCTTTCAGGCACCTCTTCTCTAGAAAAGGGAGTAAACATTTATCAAATGGCTTCTGAATTAAACTCAGTGTCCTGAAGCTATGTGGACTATTTTTCATGGATGATTCAAGACTTGGGAATTCTGACGTGTCACTTTATATGATTTAAAGCACCATAAGAGACTTTGACCTTGAAGACTTCCTTTTTGTGATTTGCATAACCTTACTCGATTTAGTATTTATGATTAGACCACAGCTCAACAGGACAAGTCTGTAACTTCTTTAAGTATTATCTCTCTTGATTTTTGGACATTTTATCATTTCTTTTCTCTTGAGAATACTTTGTAAATGGTAATTAAAATCCAATAAAATCACTCACCACCTTCTCTATTGTAACCTTGCAGTAAGCGCCCATTGACTGCAGAAACGACTCCAACTGTTTCTTGACACGTGTGGTAGGTTGAAAAAGCCCCACCCCATCAGTCAATATCTTAATCTCCAAACTTATGAATAGTACTTAATATAGCAAAAGGGACTTTGAAGATATGGTTAAAAATTCTGAGATGGAGGAACTGTCCTGGATCATCCAGGTGGTCCCAGTGTAGTTCTAAGGGCCCTTATAAGAAGAAGGAGGGTCAGAGTTCATAGTAGGCAAGGGACCATGGAAATGAGAGGTTGAAATGATGCGATGAAGGAGCCAGCAGGCAAGAAATGCAGGTATCCTGGAATAACGAGATGGCAAGGAAGTGGAATCTCCTCTGAAACTTCCAGAAGGAACCAGTCTTGCAGATACTTGGTTAAATCCCCATGAAACTGATTTCGGACTTCTGACCTGCAGAACAAAAATATAATAAATTTGTGTTGTTTTCAGTCACAAGTTTGTGACCATTTGTTATAGCAGCATTGGGAAGCTAAAACACTACCTGAATGACTAAGCCAAAGGTTTAGCATTTTTGTGCTTTTTCTTGAGAGACCGAAAACAAGTAAATTAAGTGTATAATGGTTCCATTAGCCTAGCATTGTGGGAATTTCTGTGGGCTGCTCTGAAGAAGTCCTTTCATTTTTGTCAGGAGGAAATAAGGGGGGAAATGGGGAATCGAGTATTAAATAAGAATTTTAAGAGAATGATCCATGGAGCCACAGTCACTCAGAAACATGCCACAAGAAACAATATTTATCGCGAGAAAGAATTTGACATTTTGATTAAAAAACAAGAACCAAAATAAATGAGAGCCCAAGGAAAACTGAAACCACACTTCACTCAGGCCTGTGCCCATCAAGCAGTCATTTTTCATTCAAAAATCTGTCTGGAGATAAATTTTTAAGACTTTGTAATTGAGCACACCCCTGGGTGCCATCCCAGAAGGGAGTACATTAATGACCATATGACACACTGAGCCAACTATTTGCACACATAAACTGGCTTTCTGCCACACCTTTCAACTCTTCCATTATAATTTATAGAGAACACTCTGCCAGGTAGGCTCACCTGTCATCCTCCACAAAGACTCAAATGAGGAGTCTCTTCTGGAAAGCTTCAACTTTAATCTGTTCTGTTCATTCTGCTAGCTTCTCACGAAAGGCTTTCTGCTGTCGAAGAAAATTACTCTTCAAAAAAAAAGGTGCCATTCATGTGATACCTTTTATGCATTTTGAAGGCAAGGGCGAGGTGTTTATACATGCTGTTTCTTATCCTTTAGTAGCCCGAATATACTTAATGAAACATTTTTTCACTGGAGTAAATAGGATTTTCTGATAATTACTCTGTTGATCATTTTGATTATTACTGTGTTCTTAGTTGCAGACAACAGAACCCACTCTAGCGAGTTTGGAATAGAACAAGATTATAGCAGAGTGTTAGGGAGCTTATAGAATTTCCAGCAGTGCCAGGGAAACAGACTCGGTTACCGCACAGCCAGAACAAGCCTGGGAGAAATGCCCAACCATCAACAGGGCTCTTTGAGTGGACACCCCCCTGGTGCTGCTCACTTTCTGCTGATTAAAGATTTTAATACCATTCAAAACTTTTGGTGCCAGGGAGAGGGAAACTCCCACCAAAGTTTCTACATCATCATGCTTGCAAAAAGATGGGTCCAGGGACCTTCCTGGTGGTGCAAAGGGTTAAGATGCAACCTGTGAAGCTATCCACAGCCACTGCAGCATGAGTTTGATCCCCGGCCAGGGAGGTGACCCACATGGCCCAGCAGACCTCTTCTGCCTCGCTCGCTGCTCCCCTCAGCAGTGTGTTTCAATCTGCCTGTTCTGCTCCCCACTCTGTCTCTGGTGAATCCTCTCACCCCCAACACCTCTGTACCTGTATCCCAGTTCTTGTATGCATGAATAAATAAACCTTAAAAAAAAAGATGGCTCCACCCACATGCAGGTGCCACTACATTTGAATCACTTTCACCTTCCTGGGACTCTTGTGCATCTGCATCGCAGAACTTGATTCATATGGAGAACCATAGCTACAGGCGACCATGCACTGGGGATGTGGAAAGGATTCAAGTGGAGGTTGGGAGGCCAGCCATGGAATCTGTCACAATGAACCACATCAATCGCAGGTAATTTGTACGGCGGAACGATGGTAATTGTGAGGGTCATGATGAGAACAATAACTAGCGTTTTGGGAGTGATTTCTAAGTGTTCAGCACTGTGCTAAATATGTGTACTATCGCATTTCATCCTCAGAGCAACTCCATGAGCAAGGTACTAGTTGTATCCTTGCATTATAATTTAAGATGGTGAAACTCTGTTAGTTAATTCATTTGACCCAAGTATCATGGTAAGTAGCATCAGGATTCAAACTCAAGTCTGTCTGAAACCAAAGTCTGTATTTTCAGTTTGTGGCTTGATGGCCACCTTGTCCTGCTAATCTGTGTTTCTTTCCCACATTTCTGGAAGACTCATACAAACCCTGGGACTCTGATACTTGTGTAAAGGGGGAAAATTAGATATTCTGAATGTGAAATGCAAAGCAAAGGATATATGTAACCTGTCCTAGGTTGTATTACCTTTGTATCATGTGTAAGGTGATAGATCTGGTCAGAGATGCACCAAATGGAAAAAGACAGCTAAAAGAATTTACACATAAAAGGGATGGAAAAAACATTAGCAATCTATAACTAGTACGGCCTTTTTATATGCTTTATCTGAAGGGCGCGAAAGGAGACAACCTTTAAAAGAGTAACCTTAACTCTAGACAAAACCAAAATTTGTCTTCTCTTGATTTCTAAGCCAGAGCCAGCCCAACAAGACAGGGCATATTCTGTTGCACAGTGATCCTGCTGCATTTTCAGCCTAAGGCTGAGGGACAAGTGCAATTAAGATTCCAAGGTGTTAATTATTTCTCCACCATATGAGCCCTGCAGCATCTTATTGTGCTTACAAATGCTAGGCTAACTGCGGTGCTCTTAATGTAAAGTGCATGCATTAAATGTATCTTTAATAAAGGTATATATTAAAGAAAGGTTCTTAAAGGTAATAAATCCAAACATTGCCTTGTGGAACCCATTAAATTACAAGACTAGAGACAGTTTCAAAAGAGCATGTGTCTCAACACCTTCCCACCTCTTGAGCTAAGCTTAAAATAAAATAAAACAAACAAACAAACAAAAACCTAAGACTTCAACTTCACTATAGACAGGTTTTAATCTCTCTCTAAACTTGTGTCATCCTGTTGAATTGAGGTTCACAGGGAACACAGCCCAGCAAATACCTCCTGGTATCTGGCATAAACTCAGTTCCTGGCCTGAACTGACTTCCTGAAAGTGGAGGTATTTTCTTTATTTACATGCAGCAATATTTTCCAAAATGAAGTATAGAACTTTCTGGGGTAGGGTTGGGTGCATAAGTAGACTATAAAAGGTACATGAACAAATTTTTTTGTGTGTGTGTGCTTGTTAGTTTAAATATATATTAAGAGAATATGTAACACATTGAATGTGAGGTTGATGGATGTTATTGCTAAAACAAGGCCAAGGGTTGGGGAAAAAAAGGAGACAGAAGGAATCACTGCAAGAAACCATATTAGCCAAATAGTTGTTAAATAAATAACTCAAATGGCACTCTAGTTAACAAAAACAAAAAAGTTCAAGTAGTCCTCAAGTGATCTAGAACTGTCAAAGGGAAACACTTGGACTCTTGAGCTTACTCTTTCGTTGTTGATTTGGGGAGATCTTGAAAGAGTAGCTTCCCCCTGGTGAACTTCAGACTGTAAATTAAGAAGAGATTGTAGGGATGTTGTTGGAAAGTGAGGAATATTCTTTTTCCAGGAGCTCAGGGCTCCCTAAGTTATCTTAGGGGCTGGCTCAAGATGAAAGGTGAGCTCAATTGTCCTGGCTCCTGCCCTCAACCGGGGAGCAGCTTTCTTTGGTTTTACGTATTGATTTGTAATGAAATTTGGTTTGAAAACAGGGATTCACTGATTAAAAAATATAAAAATAAAGTCTGAAAAGATAATATTTTTAGACTATGCTTTTATAAACCCTAGTCCATAAGCCTTCTGCTTATGCCCCAGGGCAGAGCTCCCATATAGACTGTCATGAGTGCAATTCTGGTGGCTGCCCCAAACCTTCCCTATGTCTTTAGCATCTCTGTCATTTCTGCCCAGCTTCGTGTGACCTTTAGTTTACAGTGGCCTGCAACAATGACTTTTCTTTTAAACCTGCCCTGGGAGCCTAGAGCGCCTCTCCCCTCAAGGGCAAAGTCTATAAGTGCCTGGTAGTTTCTTCCTCCTGGGGTGGCCCTTAGCAGATGCCCACCTGCAGTGAGTGAGAAAGACTTATCTTTGGTTGAAAAGACTCAGGTGTGACTTGCATTCCAGGGTCCCCAAGCATGGTGAGGGGATTGCGGGGAGGGAATGGCAACCATGCTGGTTCCTTCTATCTCCTACTTCCCACTCCTTTACTTTCTCCTGGGAGCGCTTCCTTAACAAATAAGGTGCACACAAGTCTTCACTTCAGGCTTTGGTCCTGGGAAACCCAATTTAGAAAACAGCTTTTAAAAAAGGAATCACACCTTCCAAGTTTAAAGGAATAGTTAGCCCTGATTTCGGTGTAATGCCCGGCCTTTTCCTTCTTAGCATCCTGAAGGATTTAATGCTCTCCTTAGCATTTAATTTAACTTTTCGTTCATCTTTTTAAGAGTTAATTGTGTCCAGTCTTTATGTTGCTCTTTCATTTCTTTGAAAGGTTTCTGCGATTCTTCCTCTTTCTAAGGCAAACTGGGAAGGATTACCTTAAACAGAGGTTAAGACTTGGTTTTGTTCGCCAATGTCCCCTACCATATTTTCCAAAAACCAGCATCTTAAATTGTTCTTTGTAGGGCCTCCCCGGTGGCTCAGCGGTTGAGCGCTGGGCTGCGAAGCTGTCTGCAGCGCCGGTTCAATCCCCAGCTGCTGGTGAGAATCCCACATGGCGCGCAGACCTCTCCTGCCGCGCCCGCTGCTCCCCTCAGCGGTGTGTTTTGTCGATCTGCCTGTTCTGTTCCCCACTCTGGATCTGTGGTGAATTCTCTCACCCTCCGGTGCTTCTGACTGTACCCAGTGCTTGTATAAGTAAATAAATAAATCTTTAAAAAAAAATTGTTCTTTGTCTTTCAACACACACACATGCACATGCAGGTATATGCACAAAATGCTCATATGCATGCACGCACAAGCCATGCACATGTGAGTACGCACAGGCAAACACATATGCTTATACACATATGTGAGCCATAGTTAGGTTACAGTCTTCTGCCTTCCTGAACAGTTCGCTGAGAAATTTCTCCAAGTTTCCTTTCACATGATTAGCTTTTCAAGAGTATGAAGGAGTCTAATGGCTGTCAAAGGCATCAGGTGTGGAGTGTGGTTATGAACCAAATGATGTGAATTTGTATATAATGAGAAAGAGAGAGTGTGCCAAGGAAAAAAGGCAGGCAAATTGTAAAATATCTTTGGGTAGCTTATGAACACAACTCCTCAATGATCCTAACCATTTTTCAAAGTCTACGGGACGATAAGATTAACTTTAATTAAATGTTTATTATAGTTGGCATTTTGATATTAGGTCAAATTTATAATAAAATGGATTCTGACTAGAACTATATTTGTTGTTATGTTGTATGTGCATTTTTAAATGCTTTGAAGCCCCTTTACATTATGGAGCTTAATTTTACATTTAAAAATATTCAGAAGTTTACAGTTGCTATGTCTGTTTTACTGACACTGCTGTATCATGTCAAAAATGATATATATCATATCATGTCAAAAATTTATTTGCTCCTGACTCAACAACATTAATTCCAATCATTATACTATTTATTTATATGAGAAAATATTAATTTTACCAGGACATTTTCCATAAAAGTTAAATGCACAGGGCCTCCCTGGTGGTGCATGGGTTAAGTCTTAGCACTATCAAGCTATCACAGCCACTGCAGCATGAGTTCCATCCCTGGCCAGGGAGCTAACCCACATGGCACAGCAGACCTCTCCTATCTCGTCTGCTGCTGCCTTCAGTCATGTATTTCAGTCAATCCACCTGTTCTGCTCCCCACTCTGTCTCTGGTGAATCCTCTCACTTCCGCACCTCTGGCCTAAACCCTAGTACTTGTATGCATAAATAAATAAAAATAAACCTTAAAAAAAAAAGTTAAATACACAGGTTTTATCGTGAGAGTTTGGGTTCAAGTTTGGGTTCTAATTTACTATGGTTAACCTTGCTATCCCTAAATCTCTCCCTCATGTAAAATAGAAAATAATAATGAATGGTCAGGATTGTTGCCTGTAAACTACTTGACATCATGCGCTGAAGCACATAGTCAGTCAGTGGGATGATGAAACTGCTGGTAAGGACCAGTTCTCACTTTCTATTTTCCCTTCTCTTTTTTAACTCTCTCTTCTTCATATGACTCCCACGTTTCCTCCTCTCACCTAAAGAATTTATTTCATTTATTTCAATACTCTCCTTTTTAGTATTTTGATCATAATCACTCATAATTGCTATATAATGATGGGGTGTTTGATAATAATTTATTTAATAAGTTAATGATACAAAATTGCATTCTCTATAGCCTTAGAGTGTCAACAAAAATGAGACAGACAAGTAAAATGAGAGGGGCAAAATAAACTTTGGGATTGTTCTTCCTAAGAAATTCTCCTCAGTTCAATTAATGAGCCCCTCCTCTGTGCCCAGTGCTATGCTAGAGAATCATAGCTACTGAATCAAGTAAGTTGCCACTATTTTGCAATAGTCCCAATTTTTTGTTTAAAATATAGCTGCATGATATGAAAACTTAGCTTTGCTGAGAAATAAACGAGGATCATGAGATTTTTCTTACTACTTTGGGACTCTACTCCATGAGAATAAAGAATTGCTATATGGGAACCAAAAATAAGCTACCTCAGAAGTGGCTACCTCAGCATTTACTGAAGTGTATTATTAAGATTTCATGATATGGGCCTCCCTGGTGGCACAGCGGTTTGAGCGCAGTGCTGTGAAGCTGTCCAAAGCCTCTGCAGCACGGGTTCGATTATTCCTGGCCAGCCAGCCAGGGAGATACCCTCATGGCACGGCAGACCTCTCCTGTCTCGCTGGCTGATCCCCTCAGCAGTGTGCTTCAGTCAGTCTGCCTGCTCTCTTTCCCGTTCTGTCTCTGGTGAATTCTCTAACCCTCCCACGCTTCTGGCCTGTACCCCAGTTCTTGTATAAATAAAAATAAATCTTTTAAAAAAAAGATTTCATGATAAAGGGTTCTGATAATTTAAAAAAAAAATTGTAGAAGCCCAAAAAATACCTGCCATATGACTTAAGCATTGAAGAGATTAACTTGCAGGCAGTGAATGTTATAGAAGGAAGTGAATCTCCTATCCCACCAGGACAAAGAAATAACAATGAAGACTTGTCTCATCTAAGAGGCATTGTTCTAAGCCCCTTAATAAATTATCTCATTTACTTGTCATAGCACCGCTAGCTGGTAGATATAATTATTCCCATTTTGCAATGAAAAATCAAAGGGTTAGAGAAAGTGGAGTAATTCACTTGAGGGGAACAGCAATTATCTGGCAGGTCTAGAGTCAGATCCAAATTACTAGCACCAAAGTCTATGGCCTTAAGCAGTAAAAAGGATGAGGGTGAAACATGTGTCCCTACAAGTGAACATCTTACATGTACACATCCCTCTAACCTGTGTGGCTCTAGCTTCCTGGACTGTAAGTCATGACACAGCCCCCAGGGGGTATGGCCCAAAGGGACCAAGTTAATTTCTCATACCTGAGGACTGGTTACTCAATGATGATGGCTGATTACTCATTGAGTGTTTCCGAGGTAGCAAGCACAAGTAAGATCGTTTTTTTTTTAAAGATTTATTTATTTTTATACAAGAGCTGGGGTACAGGCCAGAGGTGCAGGAGGGCGAGAGGATTCACCAGAGACAGAGCAGGGAGCAGAACAGGCAGACTGACTGAAATACACTGCTAAGGGGAGCAGCGGGCGCAATAGGAGAGGTCTGCCTTGTCTCGCCATGTGGGATTCTCGCCCGTCAGCTGGCCAGGATCGAACCTAGCTGCAGAGGCAGCGGACAGCTTCACAGTGCTGCGCTCAACCTGCTACACCACCGGGGAGGCCCACAGGTAAGATCTTCACAAGCATAATCTCACTTAAATTTCAAAGTCCAAAGCTGTGAGTCAGGTACTATGATGACCCCATTTTTTGTTGAACATAGGGCGCAGAGAAGCTAATTTCCTAGTCCTTGACCACACAGCTAGGAAATGGCAGACCCGGCCTTCAAACCCAGGCTAGCCTAAGTTCAAGCCACATTCTTAACCAATTTTCCTATACTACTTGCCAAAGTACTTTAAAAAAAACAAATTGAATAATCTGGATCTTAAATATGTCTTTCAAAAACCTACTGTGTCTCTGAATTAAAATGGGAAGAAAACAGAAAAATGAATTCTTTTACAGATACTTCCCAATTGTAAACTTTGAAACATCTTCCACTTTTGGAAGATCTTGATGGGAGTGTCCTTGTGCAACTGTATAATTTCCATAGAAAAGAAGAGCTTCCAGAGTGCAGGGGTGGGGCTCCTGGGGTGCTCCTCATTCTGCGTATACCTGTGGAAGCTGAGAGAGGGGAGAGGCCAGGCATTCTGTGACCTACCTCCTGGTTTAGCCAGTGGACAATCCAGCTGGGAATAATGATTATGGAGGGAATGAAAAATGCAAAGACAAAGGAATCCCTGGGAAGGACTCACAACAGTGCCTGTGGAGTGAACCGGCCAGTGGTTGTGGACATAAGTCATGTTCTTGTGCCATGTCTTTGGCCTGGCTTCCTGCTGACTCACCTCCATTGGTTCCTGCCTATTTCCTGGGGCCAGCCTCTCCACCTGTTCTGTGATCCACCAATAGACTTATAGCATACTCTGTTTTGTTTAGGTAAATTGCTGGTGATTCTAATCTGTAACACCAAGAACTTAATATTACAAAATCATTCACACTTTTGAAATGATATAGTTGGCACCAAAGATGAACCTTTACCCTGAACTTCTATAGATGGTAACAAACTGTATTCTTTCCTGAGATCCAAGGTGAAAGACAGTTGGGGTTTTGTAGTTGACTTAACAACCATTTTTTGTACCCTGGGACTATGAGCAGTGAGTTCCAATTACTCAGCCAGGCCTCTAAGACTTTGCTTAGCATGGTGCCAAACATGGCCCTTCCACTATTCTCCTGGTCTAGGCCTGTACTCATGGTTTCTCTGTAGCCATGTTTTACATATTTTCTGACCAGATAGCTTTTTTTTAATACAGTGATAATTGGAAAACCTGGCCTTATGCATCTTGAGGTATCTACTTATGAGTACTTCTTATGGCCAAGAGCTGGTTTCCTACTGCTCCCAGCTCTGCTTTGGACCATAGCTCACTCCATGGCAGTCTACTAATTCCACTGCTGTTATTATAAGAGAAGAGTCTAGGGCCTCCTGGGTGGCGCAAGGTGTTAAGCCTCAGCACTGCAAGGTGATCTGCAGCCTCTGCAGCAGGACAGTCGATCCCAGGCCAGGGAGCTACGCACATAGCGCAGCAGACCTCTCCTATCTTGCCCACTGCTCTCCTCAGCAGTGTATTTCAGTCAATATGCCTGTTCTGTTTCCCACTCTGTGTCTGGTGAATCCTCTCACTCCCCATGTGAATCCCTATGTTAGGGGAAAAAGGATGTCCCAAAGCAAATTCCATATAGGCTTTGTGGACTCCACCCCCACCCCAGGTCAAAGCCAAAGACACCGGGAACTCCAAATCCCATCACCACCAAAGGGAAGGTGGCTGGGACCTGAGGGTGGGGTTAAGCAGCCAGGTGGATACAAAAGGCAGACACGTGGGCTTTGGGGTCTCTCCATTTTTGGGCTCTCCGCCAGCTTGCAGAGTCCGGTCAGCTCTGAGAGTGACTTTGGGTTTCCAGGTCGTCGGATCGGGTAGGACGCATTAAAGACTTTATTTCCCTATTCGGGTAGGACGCATTAAAGACTTTATTTCCCTATTTTCTCCCTGAGTTGTATATTTTCCTTATTTCTTTTTCTCTTGTAAATAAACCTTTTATTAACCCTTTTGCATGTCTGTAGTAGAGTATTCATAAGTCCCTTTAAAGCGCGCGGGTGAGGACCCACAGCCAGGAACCCGTTTAATATCGGGGTTGCTCTATAACACCTACACCCCAGTTCTTGTATGCATAAATAAATAAATCTTTTAAAAAAGAGACAGAGAGAGAGAGAGAGAGAGAGAGAGAAGGGTCCAGCCTGCCCTTCTGAGGTGTCCCCGGGGTATGGGAGAGGAGGTATGTCTTCATTTCCTTCACTATAACCCCTGCAGCCCATAAAGATAGAAACAGCATGTGTAGCTGGTGTGTTGGGACAACTGGAAAGAGAATTGACATTTAGTAGTGGAAAGGTTAAAGGTCTTGTGAAATTTCATTTTCTCAGACACAAAGAAAGTAGACCTGGGTGGAGGTGGAAGGTTCTCCTGAAGTCTGACCTGGAATGTCCTGCCTGCTCAAACATCTGCTAGAAGACTCTGGGGAAATCCCTGGGAAGGATCTACTATCTACTCCACTCTCATTGTCTCCTCAGACAATTCTTCCATCACACCAGGGAACTCAGCAAGATCATCAGCCACACTGGGACAGCCATATCCTGTGGAAACAGGGCTCGTTAGGGAGGAGCTCTGGCCCTAGGATGGGTGTGGGTCATCTGCATCAGATTACACTGTTGCTACTATCATCAGCGTGAGTCCCAGCAGAGGCGGCTGGGATAGTAACTTTGTTGGGTGAAGTGCAGGTATATCAGATGATTAACTAAGGAGGAAACTCTTCTGTCATTTACAAAGTGCTCCTCCTTTTCCTTGAAGTCCTTAGGTTCCATTATAATGCATAGCAGGGTTTAATCCCTTTCTCATTTTGCCTTTCAGAACAATGAAGTGTTACTTTAAAAGAACAATAAAAGGCTTTATTGAGATGTAATTTGTGTACAAGACAATTAATCCATTTAAAGTGTACAGTTCCAGGCCTCCCTGGTGGCACAAGGGTTAAGACACAACCTATGGGCTTGCTGCAGCCACTGCAGCATGAGTTCCATCCCCGGCCAGAGAGCTGTCTGCATGGTGCAGCAGACCTTTCCTGACTCGCCTGCTGCTCCCCTCAGCAGTGTATTTCAGTGCAAATGCCTGTTCTGTTCCCCACTCTGTCTCTGATAAATCCTTTCATTCACCACAATTCTGGCCTGTACCCCAGTTCTTGTATGCATAAATAAAAAAAAAAAACTTAAAGTATGGATTTCCAGGCCTGCCTATTGGTACCGAGGTTAAGTCTCAGCACTATCAAGCTATCACCAGCCAGCCACTGCAGCAGGAGTTGGATCCCTGGCCAGGGAGCTAACCCACATGGCACAGCAGACCTCTCCTGACTCGCCCACTGCTCCCTCAGCAGTGTATTTCAATATATCTGCCTGTTCTGCTCCCCACTCTGTCTCTGGTGAATCCTCTCACTGACCCCCCCAAACCCTCCACACCTCTGGCCTACACCCCAGCTCTTGTATGCATAAATAAATAAATCTTTTTTTTTTAAAGTGTACAATTCCATGGTATCAAGTATATTCAGAGTTGTACAGCCTTCCCCACAATCAATTTCAGAACACCTCAAATGAAACCCCATGCCCGTTAGCAGTCATTCCTCATTGCTCCTCAACCTTCAACATTAAGCAACCATGATCTACCTTCTAATCTCTATGGATTTGCCTTTTATGGACATTTCATAGAAATGCAATTGATGGAAACTAAGAGTAGAAAAGTTTAGGATGGAAAGTCTCACATGGACAGACACTGAGACTAGGGTAGAAATGATTAATGAATCTTGAACTAAATCTGGCTGTGGAAGTTTTCAGCAATCCAAGACAGGGTCAGAAAAGATTACCAGTCCGAGATGGGGGAACAGAGAGAATTGTCAATTTTAGAAGACCAACGCAATATGACCCCGAAGCAATCATTTCCACAATAATTCCATCAAAGAACATTATAAAAGAACACCCCTTGCTCTGGCAAAATGCAGCTGTTTTTTAAGACTGCTTGCCTGTTTCCATGTAGACGTGCTTTCTTTTTTTTTTTTTTTTTAAAGATTTATTTATTTTATTTATACAAGCACTGGGTACAGTCAGAAGTGTGGGAGGGTGAGAGAATTCACCAGAGCCAGAGCAGGGAAATAGAACAGGCAGACCAATGAAATACATTGCTGAGGGGAGCAGCAGGCACGGCAGGAGAGGTCTGCGCAGGCGTGCTTTCTTTTTTTTTTTTTTTAAAAACATCTCATGTTTATGGGTTGGAGGATTTAACATTGTTTTTTTTTTTTTTTTTAATAGAGGCATGTTTTATTTATTTATTTATTTTTTATTTGTTTGTTTGTTTTGTTTATACATGCACTGGGTACAGTCAGAAGCGCGGGAGGGCGAGAGAATTCACCAGAGCCAGAGCGGGGAGCAGAGCAGGCAGAAGGACCGAAGTACACTGCTGAGGGGAGCAGCGGGCGGCAGGAGAGGTCTGCGCGCCATGTGGGACCCTCCTCTGGTGGCCGGGGAGCAGCCGGGGATCGAACCGGCGCCGCAGAGGCCGCGGGCAGCTTCGCAACCCAGCGCTCAACCGCTGCGCCACCGGGGAGGCCCTGGCGTGCTTTCTTAACCCATTCCAAAACTGCAGCTCTCCTCCACACCTGTATCTATGCAGGTATACCTCTATCCTTGTTCTCCTTTTCTCAATATTATCCTGTGCAGATGAATGGGAAGGGAACATCTGCTGAATTCTTCCTCAGAGGGACCCAGAACCTCATGCACCAAAACCCAACAGAATCATATGAGATAGAATATTTTGTGACTGATTTCTTTTATTCAGCGTAATGTTTTCAAGGCTCACGCACACTGTAGCAGATGTCACTATTTCATTCCTTTTTAAGGCTGAATAATCTTCGGTTGTATGGATATACCACATTTTCTTTATCCATCATCCATCATTCCACTTTTTGGCCTCCATAAATAATGCAACTATGAATATTCACATCAACATCTTGTGTGCACATGTTTTTTCATTTTTCTTGGGTAAATACCTCAGTGGAATTCCTGGGTCATATGATAGCTCTACATTTAATCTTTTGAAGAACTGCCAAAATGTTTTCCAAAATAGCTGCACTATTTTACATTCTCACCAGCAGTGTATAAGGGTTTTAATTTCTCCACATCCTTGACAACATTGTTGTTTGTCTTTTGTGTTATGGCCATTTTAAAAGGTATGAAGTGATACTTCATTATGGTTTAATTTGCATTTCTTTGATGGTTTGAAAGATGCTGAGCACCTTTTCTTGATCATTAGTGGATCTTCATTGGAGAAATGTGTATTTAGGTCTTTTGCCTATTTTTAAATTGGGTTGGTTTGTTGTCACTATTGCTGATTTATAAGAGTTTTTTATCGAGTCTAGATGAATCCCTCATCAGATATATGATTTCCTAATATTTCCTCCCATTCTATGAGTAGATTTCTCACTTTCTTGATGGTATCCTTTGAAGCACAAAAGGTTTTATTGCTTTGAAAGAAGTCCAACATAACTATTTTTTTTTCTTAATTGCTTTGCTTTGGTATCATATCTAAGAAACCATTGTCTGATGCAAGTTCACAGAGATTTATTCCTTTGTTTAATCTAGGAGTTCTAGAAGTTTTGGCTCTTATATTTAGATCTTTGATGCATTTTGACTTAATTTTTGTACATGCTGTGAAATAGAGGTCCAACATCACTCAGCATGTGGCTGTTTGGTTGTTCCAGCACCATTTGTTGAGAGGACTATTCTCTCTCCATTGGATTATCTAGGCAAGCTTGCAGACAATCAATTAATTGTAAGTGTGAAGGTTTATTTTTGGATTCCCAATTCTATTTCATTGCTCTACATGCCTGTCCTAGCCAGTACCAGAAATTACCTTTTAATCATGGCTGCTCTCCTTACCTCAGGAGGAGCTCTTGATTGGCTGTTCTTTTATTAACAACTTAGTCTTTTTTTTTTTTTTAGGTTGATTTATTTATGCATACAAGAACTGGAGTACAGGCCAGAGGTGTGTGGGGGGGGGGGTGAAAGGATTCGCCAGAGACAGAGTGGGGAACAATACAGGCAGACTGACTGAAATACATTGCTGAGGGGAGCAGCAGGCTAGTCAGGAGAGGTTTGCTGTGCTCCCTGGCTGGGGATCAAACTCATGCTGCAGTGGCTGAGGACAGCTTCATAGACTGCGTCTAAACCCCTTGCGACACCAGGGAGGCCCCCATCTTTTTTTTAAACAGCTGAGTAGTATTCCATCATGTATATATAGCACTTGTTCTTCATCCACTCACCTGTTGTGGGTATTTAGGTTGTTTGATAACTTGGCTATAGCTGTGATGAACAGAGGAATGCATATATTCCTTCAAATTCATGCTTTTGTATTCTTCTGATAGATACCTAGGAGTGGGATTGCTGGATCATAGGGTCTATCTGTTCTTATGTTTTGAAAAACAGACCTGCACCCAGACCATGCTGTTTTCCACAGGGACTGGAACAGTCTACATTCCTACCAACAGTATAAAGGGTGCCTTTTCTCCACATTCTTGACAACATCAAACAACTCAGTCTTGGAGAGAGGATATGGTGACAGAAAGGAAGGAGGGGAGCCAATTTTTCTTGATGTCTGTCTTTTCTCAAGCTGCTGTCACTGCTCTGAGAGTAGGGGCCACAAAATAGAGGAGTTGGCAGTGAAGCCCTTGTTTATCCTCTTCCGGCGAATTGTGGTGTGTGGCAGTTGACCTGCATCTAATTAAGTGGACTATGGACTATATGATCTAGGTTCAAATGAACTACATTTAGACTTAGTTGCAATAGACATAAATGAATGACGAAATTTATGATAGAAGCAAAATTCTCTAAAACTGGGCTTGGGAAACTAACTATATTACTAAAGACTGAAGGAAAAACATTTCTTTCTCAGCCATTTATCTTTTAATGACTAGACCAGAACACTCACATAGGATGAGTCCTCATAGTAGCTTTTGTTACCTAGGCAGTTGATAACAATTAGTCAGTAATTGATTGTTTCCAGCTGCTTCTCTTTGATTAGTTGTTGAAAACAAATTTATTATTGTCCTCCTGTGGTTTGGTATTGCTAAGCACTAGAAGCCTAGAATAGCTAAGATGAAGACAAGATGACTATGAGTGCTCTAAAGGGCTACAGGTTCAGGGCAAGTGTAGCCTCAGGAAGATAAGATAGGCTTCCCAACACCCTACCCCCAAAATATGCTTTATTTAGGTATATTTGAAGATTATAATTAATTTCAAGTGTATAAATGATGATTTAATGTACCCATGTATTGCAAAGTGATCACCACAATCAAGTTAGTTCATCATCCTGCGATTATTTTTTCTTTTTTCTTTTTTTTTTTTTTGGCGAGAACACTTGAGATTTACTCTTGTAGAAAATTCCCAGTATGCTGTACAATTTTATTAGCTGAAGTCACCATGCTGAGCATTAGATCCTCAGGACTCATTCATCCTATAACAGAAAGTTTGCACCCTTTGACTAACATCTCCCCATTTCTCCCACCTGCTAGTCCCTGGCAGTTACCATCCTACTGTTTCTATGAGTTTTACTTTTATTTAAGATTCCACATAAGGTGGGCATTCCTGGTGGCCTAGGGGTTAAGTTTCAGTGCTCCCCAGCCAGGGAGATAATCCATACATGGCACAGTAGCTCTCTCCTGCCTCATCCATTACTCCCCTCAGCAGGTAATTCAGGGGCAGCAACCTGGTGATCAAAGGTTGAAATTAACCGGCTGCTTCCATCCTTCCTCCGACTTTTCTTCGTTAGTTAAAACTGAGGTATCATTGGTTTATAATATTATCAATATATTATGATTTAATCCATACCTCTTCAAATCTTTGTTGCCACAGCACACCCACTACCACCAGCTCCTTCCTGATAGCATAGGATTTGGAGGAACCCTTGGCTACAATGACGAGCTCATATGCCAGGCAATGGGCAATGGTCTTGATGTTCTGGAAGACGACCTCATGGGCACCTGGGCATAACATCCACCTGGCCTGACTCACTCAGTGAAGTGGGCACACATCCATGACCTGCCACCTACTGTCCCAGCTCTCCTGATGCCTGTGACCCAGGGGTTGCTGTTGGTGATAGCATTCACCCGGACCAATGAGTAAATGATCTGTGAGTAAATGATCTGGAAGGCATGCTCGATAAAGTAGACCATCATGAGCTTCTTGCCCTTGCTGCTGCTGTGCAGCATCATGGAGTTGGTGAAGTGCTCCAGGAGGGACCAGTGAGTCTGCAGGAAGTTCTTGGAGCATAGCACCCTCACCAGAGGGAGAGGTACTGGACATCCTGCAAGGAACCCTGCAATGTACAATGATCTGCACATCGTCAGTGCTCCAGTTCCCAAAGAGTTCCATGTTTGGGGGCTCTGCTACTGCATGTGCAGCTGTCTCTTACTTGGTCTTTCTGACAGTGTGGTGGGGATATGACCTTTGTGGACCATGTGCTGCCCTGGCCCAGACAGGAAGGTAGAACTAGTTTCATGTTCTCAATTCTCTTGCTCCCTCATCATGTTTCTATTGTAGTAGTATAGTAGTTTGAATACTACTACTTATAATAATACATTTATTTAATAATGAAAAGCTCAAGTCCAAGGGCTCATGTGGCCCTTTCAGTTTTGGGGTGATTACTACTTCAGAGAAAGAACTAGTAACCAAAATGAAGGCAATTCCTGTGTACATTATTCAGTAATCAATTTACAGCCCAGTATAACTTCAGGAAACCACCTTTCCCATTCCTGGAGGGCTGCACTCAGCAGCTGCTCACATCCCTCTTTTTCCATTCTTTTTTTCTTTTTCTTTTTTAAAGATTTATTTATTTATGCATACAAGAACTGGGGTACAGGCGAGAGGTGCGGGGGGTGAGAGGATTCACCAGGGACAGAGTGGGGAACAGAACAGGCAGATTGACTGAAATACGCTGCTGAGGGGAGCAGCGGGTGAGGCAGGAGAGGTCTGCTGCACCATATGGGTAGCTCCCTAGCTGGGAATTGAACTCGTGCTGAAGTGGCTGTGGACAGTTCATTGATTGTGCCTTAACCCCTTGCGCCACCAGGGAGACCCACTTTTTCCATTTCTTACTATCCCCTGGTGTGAGGACTGTATTCAGCAGCAGGGAACTGAAACTTGCTTGCACATGCTTAACAGAACGAAGGTTTCCTTATGTAATCAGAACTCTAGTTCAGGGTTGGTCTAACTGCTTCAGGAAATGTCAGGATCCCAGGCTTCCTTCAGTTTACACCTTTTGCAAACTGGCTACTACACCTGGAGGACTGAATCTGTGTTCTCAGCAGGAAGAAGGAAAAGTAAATGACAAAAGTATATGCATGTGTTTCTCTCTCTCTTTTTCTCTCTCCTCTCCTCTCCCCACCCCTTTCATTTTGGAAAACAATACTTTTTTGGAAAACCTCCACCCAATAGAGTTCTAATTATATCTCATTGCCATAATTGGATCAACTGACCACCTTTTGCAGAATGAGTATGGAAAGATAAGATTTTTGTTTTAAAGTGGACACATTGTTTCTTCAGAACAAGACTGGGGGAGAAATGAAAGAATGCCGCTAGGCAACTGTCAGTGCATGAGGTATTTTTCTACACCAAAATGCTTCCTGAACCTCCTTAAACACATGTGCCTATGTGTGAATTCCCCTCTCTTCTCTCCTCGTTCCACTGCTATTCTCTGTTTTCTTTTTGGAGTCAAACAGGCACTTTTCTATTCCAGCTTTTTGGGTGTTTTGTGTGTTTCTCCCCCCAACTAGGAAACATCTGCTTGGAGACCAGGCTGTACAAGCCAATTATAAGTATTATCTTATTGAACTCTCACAGCAGCCTACGAAGCTGGTTTTTTTTTTTTTTTTAAGATTCATTTATTTATTTATTTTATACAAGAACGGGGGCACAGGCCAGATGCGAGGGAGGGTTAGAGGATTCACCAGAGACAGAGCGGGGAACAGAACAGGCAGACTGATGAAACACACTGCTGAGGGGAGCAGTGGGTGAGACAGGAGAGGTCTGCTGTGCCATGTGGGCCCCTCGCCTGCCTACCAGGATCGAACTAGCTCTGCAGAGGCTGTGGACAGCTTCACAGCATGGCGCTCAACCGCCTGAGCCACCAGGGTAGGCCCTGAAGCTGGCATTTTTGATTATCACCCCAGTGACAGATGTGGAAAGTAAGGCTTGGTACAGTGAATTAACTTGCTAAAGTCATATAGCTAGTAAGAGGGAGTGCTATCATTTAAACCCAGATGTTTTAGGTAGGAACTGCCCCTGAGATAGAGATTTGCAGGCAGGAACTTCATTTTGAAGTACCTTTGAGATTAACACCTTTGGGGAACAAGACAACAGAACTGACCACAGGGAGAAGTCAAACCAATTGGTGATTAATCGTCCTCACCTCTTTATTATCTTTCTCCAAAGCATAAATTTACTCCATCAGCAGTTATCCAAACTCACAGTGCAACAGTGTGAGATCCATAGTCAGGGGAAATTTCAGGTTCCCTGCCCTACCCAAGGAAGAGATGGAGCTGAGCAACCAGAAGGAACTAGAAAAAGACTGGTGGAAGGTAGAGGGAAAGAGAGTAGAAGACTGGAAGAAGATCTGGAGGAGGCACGTGGAACAGAGAGATGTGAAGAAGAAGCTGTGCTTGCCTCCGGGCCTTGGACTTGTACCAGGGACTTGGGGGACATGGAAGGAGACACTTGAAAGAGAGACATGGGTGAGAGACCCATGGGGAGGCTGACAATGGCCGCCTTTATCTTGCTTGCATTTTGATTTTACTCTTTTCCTTCCAGACTTGTCTGGACCCTTCTGTTTCTTTCCTATGTGTCCCCACCAGAAGGTGCCTTAGAGTTGTGGCGAGCTTTTGGCCCTCAGTGGCCCTGCTTTGGTCCAACCTGTTTGGCTGGGCATTTACCCACAAGGGATGGGTAACTTTGGGTGTTTCATGGGGAGACAATTTTAAGTATTTTCTCTTCTGTTCTCTCTATTGCACACTAATTAAAGTTCCTTTCTCTTGAAGGTCTTATGCACTAGGAGTATGCTTGTCTCTATGCTGTAGATGCCACTTAGAGTGTGCAGGTTTGGGGATCCTGCAGTTTGCCTACTAACAATAATTCTTAAATTGCTATTTTCCCTGCATTTAAAAAACATCCAATAGATAGCATCTTCTAGTGCATTCTTGCACTGGTATTACATACCAATCATCCCATTCCATCACTATTGCTAATGATTTTAACAGCTGTACAACTACAGAATGCCAGGGACTCTCGGGGCTTCACCTGTAGGCCTCACTGCCAACTGACCAGAAGTGATTCACACCACACTCATGGGACTAATTGGTTTAGTTCATATTCCCTGGAAAACCAACTCTGAGATAGAGATTTGCAAGCAGGAAATATTAGGTAATATCCTTGGGATCAATACTGTATGGGAGTGAAAGTAGGATCGAATAGAGAAGTTGAACTGAATGAGTCATAGCAAAGTCCTTAGCTGACCACTTGGGAACTGATCCCTGAAGGGGTCTTTGATGTGGGGAGAGCCCCTCAGGGTGGTGCCACCCAGGATCTATCCATCTTCTGTGCAAGCTGTCCCAGGGTGTGGTGTGACCTGGCTGGAAGTAGCTCCCTAGCTGAGGACAATTCCTGGAAAGGGCTTCAGTTGAGAGCTGCTGACCACTAACATTCCCAGCAACTGAGGAAATAGGCTTCTTGGTCTTGAGGAACACCATGTGCTACTTAACATTTAGGAGATGGGGGAAGTAGGTAGAAAAGAGGGAACACTACTGGAACAATACAGCTGAAGAAAAAAATCGGTAGAGATTGTTGCATGGCCAAAAACCAGAGGATGAATAAAAAAGATGCATTTAAAACTACACCGGGTGGGTCTCCCTGTGGCACGAGGGATTAAGATGCAACCTATGAAGCTGTCCGCAGCCACTGCAGCTGTCCGCAGTTCAATACCCAGCCAGGCAGCTACCCACATGGCGCAGCACACCTCTCAACAGTACCCCAGTTCTTTTTTTTTTTAAAAGATTTATTTATTTATACACGAACTGGGGTACAGGCCAGAGGCGTGGGAGGGTGAGAGGATTCACCAGAGACAGAGTGGGGAACAGACCAGGCAGATCAACTGAAATACACTGCTGAAGGGAGCAGCGGGCGAGACAGGAGAGGTCTGCCAGGCAATGTGGGTATTTCCCTGGCCTGCGGGGAATTGAACCTGCCCTCCAGAGGCAACGGACAGCTTTACAGCGCTGAGCTTAACCTGTTGTGACACCAGGGAGGCCCATGTACCCCAGTTCTTATATGCATAAATAAATAAATCTTAAAAAAAAATACCACAAAACTACACCAGGGCCTCCCTGGTGGCACAAGGGGTTAAGTCTCAGCACTACAAAGCTATCTGCAGCACTAGTTCGATTCCCTGGCCAGGGAGCTGACCCACATGGTGCTGCAGATCTTTCTTATTTCATCCATTGTTCCCCTCAGCAATGTATTTCAGTCAATCCATCTGTTCTACTCACCACTCCGTCTCTGGTGAATCCTCTCACCCCACCCCCCAGCTTCTGCACCTCTGGCCTACATGCCAGATCTTAAATGCAAAAATAAATAAATCTATTTTAAAAAATAAATAGGGCCTCCCTGGTGACTCAGGGAGCAAAGCATTGTGAAGCTATCCACAGCCTTTGCATCTTGCTTTAGATCCCCGGCTGGCCAAGGAGCTACCCACATGGCACAGCAGACCTCTCCTATCTCGCCCATTGCTCCCCTCAGCAGTGTGTTTCTGTAGATCTGCCTGTTCTGCTCCCCACTCTGTCTCTGGTGAATCCTCTCACCTCCCACACCTCTGGCCTGTACCCCAGTTCTTGTATGCATGAATAAATAAATCTTTAAAAATAAATAAATAAAACTACACCAAACTTTAGCAGTTCCCTAAATACTTGTGTTGGACAGTGTGGAATGGGGCATGTTAGGATACAAGCCTGTTGTTATCTCCCCAGTGAACTAGAGCTAGTCACGCTAATGCTTTATCTGTGATAATTCAGGTAGCAGACATATTTGGTTGGGCTACACAGTGTTTTTGAAAATGTGAATTGGCTGCCACTAAGTAAAAATTATTTATTTATTTATTTTTAAAAGATGTATTTATTTATACAAGCACTGGGTACAGTCAGAAGCGCAGGAAGGTAAGAGAATTCACCAGAGCCAGAGCAGGGAATAGAACAGGCAGACTGACGAAATACACTGCTGAGGGGAACAGTGGGTGGGGCAGGAGAGGTCTGCGTGCCATGTGGGACCCTCACTGGCCCGGGGATGGAACCAGTGCCGCAGAGGCTGCAGACAGCTTCGCAGCATCCCAGCGCTCAACTGCTGCGCCACTGGGGAGGCCCTAGGTAAAATTTAGAAGAGCTTATAGTAAGTTCAGATCTCCAACTTGAGTAACTGGAAGATTTAGCAACACTGTTAACATTCCTGCATGGTAGTAATTGACAGTTGAGTGATAGCTGCCCCTTTATTTTTATTTTAAAGATTTATTTACTTATGCATACAAGAACTGGGGTGTAAGCCAGAGGTGGGGTGGTGGTGGTGGTGAGAGGATTCACCAGAGACAGAGTGGGGAGCAGAACAGGTGGACTGACTGAAATACACTGCTGAGGGGAGCAGCAGGCGATACAGGAGAGGTCTTCCCACCATGTGGGTTAGCTACCTGGCTGGGGATGGAACTCTAGCTGCAGATAGCTTCATAGCGCTGAGACTTAACCCCTTGTACCACTTTCCTATACTACCTACAGTGCATCATATATATAATAAGTGCTTTGGTACTTAATATTGGTTCAGTGGAACTGAATGAATTTAACTGGAAGGAAGCTGGAATGAAGGTTAGAATACAAGGGTAGTGAGAAGCTTGACCTCAGGAGAGGCAAGTGCAGGTTAGGATGAATTAATGACTACTGAAGCAAGAGCAGAGGACCAAGCTCTGAAGTTCCATGACTTACCATAGATTAAAGAGGAGTGAAGAATCAGGGAAGAAACCACAGAACAGGAAAGAGAAGCAGAGCGGGAGCTCAGAAAGGAACGTCAAAGGATAGGACCCTAGAATTTGGGCCGTTGCAGCCAGTCTAGGTAAACTTAAGAGATATGGGGAAAAGATAGGCAAAAAACCATGGCTAGAAGAAAATAATTAAGGAGGGCCTCCCCTGGTGGCGCAGCAGTGGAGCGCTGGGCTGAGAAGCTGCCTGCAACCCCTGAAGCGCTGGCTCCATCCCGGGTCCCACATGGCCTGCAGACCTCTCCTGCCACACATGCTGCTCCCCTCAGCAGTGTACTTTGTCAGTCTGCCTGTTGTGCTCCCCATTCTGGCTCTGGTGAATTCTCTCACCCTCCCGCGTTTCTGACTGTACCCAGTGCTTGTATAAATAAATAAATAAATCTAAAAAAAAAAAAAAGAAAAGAATTAAGGACTTTCAGAGAAAGTATCTGAAAAAGGAGATTTTTGGGTCTGTAAGTTTAGCAGGAAGTAGAGGTATTAGGTCATTCTTTGGGGGTAAGAGTGAGAGCTCTTTCAGAGGTCTTAATTGCGGAAGGCATAGATGGACATTTATTTAATATTTATCCCTTTCTTCAGCATTGTCATCATTTTTGACATCATCCAAAAGAAATTAGTCACTGGCCATGTTGCATTCCTAAAAAATAGGTTAAAGAATTATCCAGACCCTGTCCTCTTGTTCTAGTAGAATGAAATATTAATTAATTTAATATGTATTTTGGACACTCACCAGCCAGCAGAGACTAGAAATTTCTCTCAGGGCTATACCTTTTTGTATATGAGTTATCGGGTTTGCGGATTTTCTGTGGTAAAATTTACATTTTGATTTTGCTCCACTTTGTCAGCCAGTTAAGCATCTTCTGTAACCTGGTTGTTAATTATGCTCTGAATGTGTAAATTCATTTTCACATTAGCCTAAAGTGTATTGTGGAAGATAAATGTAGGTATTGGGGGCATAGGGTGAACCCTTGTTTCAAGAGGCCCACTGACTCTCTGGGGTTTGCACCCTGATTCTGCCACTTAACTCTATGACTCTGGGCAGATCTTAGGACCTCATCAGTGGGAGTGGATAATGAAAGGCCTATTGAAATATTCAAATGAGATGATGAATGTGTTGAATTAATAATGATGCATGCGAAGACCCGAAAAGCTTTTTGAGGATGGTGAAACTTGAACCTATTATCAACTATGCCAAAGTTTTAACTTGGGTTCCTATCATTCAGCAGAGTAAGCTTGGACTGGGGTTCAGATTTGACTGCATTTGACACCGTTAAAAAGAAAAAAATCACTGAATTTTTCTTGGCCTTACTTTCACCAGTTTCTCAGCAGTCTATAGTAGCTAGGATGGCTCTGGAAACCTGAGGTTGTGTGCCTTACTTTTTGTGAAAGCTTAAGGCACAGAAGGGCTCGGGCACAGCCTCTCCAGCTTAGCGGCAGAGATCAGTGCGCTGGGAGAAATGCTAGCCCCGGGGCGCCCTAACTTCCAACCAGGGGAGCAATCCAAACCCAGAGGCCCGCGGGGGAGGGGGAGTCTGAAGCGGCGGTAGGGGTGAGAGCAGAGCCTCCCTAGTCAGCTCGGACTCCCGCGGGCTGAACTGAGAGCCAGAGTCGACGCGAGCCCGGTGGCAAAGAGGGACGCCCGCCCGCGGGCCCGGCGGAGCTAGGTGACGTCACCTCCAGGAGGACTCGCTTTTTCATTAATGAAACCGGCCGGCGCGGGCGCATGCGCGGCAGGTCCCCTTCCCTCTCGCTTCCCCCTCCCGTTTCCCAGCCGCGCTCTCAATCTCTAGCTCGCTCGCTCTCCCTCTCCCCGGGCCGTGGAAAGGATCCCACTTCCGGTGGGGTGTCATGGCGGCGTCTCGGGCTGTGATGGCTGTGGGGAGACGGCGCTAGTGGGGAGACCGACCAAGAGGGCCCCCTCCCCTCCCCGGGTCCCCCTCCCCCGTCCCCCTCCCCCCCAGCCTCCTCGCCAACGCCCCCTTCCCCTCTCCCCCTCCCTGCTCGGCGCAGGCCCCCCATCCCCACCCCCGTGGGAACGTTCGGAGCCTGCACTCCTCAGACCCTCTCCTCGCCTCTTCCCTCACCTCAGCCCCCGCTCCCCGCCCTCTTCCCGGCCCTGGGCGCCGGCCGACCGGTCCCTCCGCCGCCCCCCGGCCGCGGGGAGGACATGGCCGCGCACAGGCCGGTGGAATGGGTCCAGGCCGTGGTCAGCCGCTTCGACGAGCAGGTAACGGGCCCGTGGCGGGCGGGAGGTGGGAGCGGGGTGGGGGTGGGGACGGAGTGGGTGCGGGGAGGAAGGAGCGGCCGCCTCCCCCATGGCTGCCTCTGGCACTGGAGGAAAGGAAGGGGGGATAAGTGGGGGTGGCCTAGGGGGGAGGTGCGGGGAAGGAGGGGACGGCTGGTAGCTTGGGCTCCCCTTCCCTCCTAAGTCGAGGGGTGGGGCCTTTTCCCAGACCACCCCTCCGACCCTCCATCCTCTTTATCCCATCCCTTCCGCTTGCTAATAGGGATGAGTGACCTGGGGGCGCCTTCTGGGGGCCTCCATCTGGATTTAATCATCTCCCCTTTTTGTTTTGAACGGAGGTGGGTAACATCAGGGGTTCCTCTCCTCTCGGTGGGCCTCCTGACTGGGGGTGAGTGGCTGAAGGAGCCCCGAGGCCCGTGTTGTGTACCCCCAATAGAACGGTAACATCCCGCCCCTCCCCCAGTTTCTTCAGCTTCCTCCTTGAAGGGGGAAGAGTAGAAGAAAGCAGGGGCAGCACAGGTTTTCTTACTTTCTGCTCCTTCGTCCAGCTTGCCCCGAGAGCTCCAGGCGCGCACACACTGCACATCTTTTTTGATGCCCCACAAGGGCTTCTTCCCCCCCAATATCCTGAAGAAATGAGACTTGCTTTTTTACGTTGCCTTTTGCAGTGGAAACATGGTTCTTGTTCCCTCCTGCTTCTGAAGTATTTTTTCCTTCCTACATAATAGCACTTTCCCCCTTTATTTTGCCTGAGGTCTGAGAATGCAAATGTGCCTTTCTTGAGTGCGGATCTTGGGGAGTAAGAGGAGTAGGGTGCACGGAAGTGGGGAAACTAATTACATCTGAGCCATTGACAACAGAGAGCAAAGACAGCTGGGATGTAGTCCTGGAGCCGATTATTCTGCTAGTGTTTTGTTGTTTTAAACTCTCACCTCTTGGTTGACAAGAGAATTTTCATTGAGAATATTTGGGGTGGAAAAAAGTTTCATGGCTTGGGATGTGTCATTTTATTCCTTGAGCTTCACACACTCAATCCGAGGACTGATCAGAATGAATGCACATCTAGCCTTTTGTCACTGGGAATTAGTTTAACTTTGTGTTGCCTTTGGTGATTGGGTGGTTTAAAGGGATCCTTTTTGCAACTGTAGTTCTACCATGGGCTTCCTGTGACAAAGACTCTTTAAAATTGAGCCAGTCTATTTTTACTGGCTATAACAAAAAAGCTGATTATGGAACCTGAGTTTCGGAAGGGGAGAACTCCTTTATTTGATCCATGAACATTTCCTTTCAGGACTCCTAGTGTTTCTGACCTACCTGAAGGATACTTATTTGGGAAAAGGCAGAGAAACTGAGAAGACAGTTGAGGAGACACTACATAGAAAAAACAGAATTAAGAAGCTAACAGAGACTTGAAGTTGTTGTGCCACCCATCCTTTTGGTTCCAGACCAAAAAGCATCTAAACTAACTGTACTAGTAAATCTTTCTGAGGAAGTGAAGTGTTACTGCTTGTATTAGATTGTGTTATTGATAGACTGTTAGATTTAACACCTGATAGAAAAGATTTTCTCTGTAATTTTAAGGATTTAAAAGGCAACAGAAGAACCCCAGAACTGAACCTTGTGGCCAGCATAATCTTGGGTCAGAAATTCAAAGGATTTAATGCCACAACTCTTCTCATTAAAATTTTTTTGCCCCTATTTTTAAATGTTATTTTTTCACTTTTTACCTGTTCATCTCTGGGTTTATCCACCACATACAGAGAAAGATAATTCTCTAGACTAAAAGAGAGAAGTGATTTTGTTTATATGCCCAGGAAAGCCAGTAAAGCCTGTCTCAGGTGTCAAGACTGTAGGCTTCCTTGTTTGCTTGTTGGGTATATTTGAATCAAACTCCACACCATCTATTAAAAAATGACGTAAGAGTTTTAATTTGAAGCATTTGAAGATATTATATTGTAATTAAGAGATACGGTAGGGGTTTTCGGTGTTTAACATAAGGTATGCACTGATTTATTATATAATTAATAAATGTTTAATTCAAATTAGAGTTCATCTTGAGGTTAGAAAGTGAGAAAACTGAGGCAGAGAGAGGTTAAATGACTTTTAGCAACTTCCCATCCCACACCAAGTAACAGGAGCCTCTGTGTGAGAGGTATTCAATGTTGGACATCAGGGATACTTTTTCTGAAAAGTAACTCGGAAGATATGTTTTAATAACTCAGTAAGTATAGCTAGGAGCTAGAGTTTACATTTTTATTGAAGGGAGAAAAAGCCCTGCATGTAGTGAGAGATAATTGTGTAAGAGTCTTAAATGTTTCAATTATTTCTGAGACTTTTACATTTGGATAGTTATCTGTCCTTTCTTTCAACGGGGCCAAGAGGAATCAAGATGCTGCTCTTTATTGCAGCTAAGACATGTGTATGTTGCGCCATAACGCCTGTGCCTCTCTAAAGATGAAAACTGTTTATAATCGCATTGGTGTTTTGGTTGGACTTTTAGTGTTCGTGCTGATTAAAGCAGAAATGGGTAACTAGCCCTTGGTGATTATGTACAGTGTGCTGGTGAATATTGCTCAGCAACTTGGCGTAGATCTAGTTAAAAGAAGTGGGGTGTTCCATTTTGACATTTTGAGCTCAAGTCCTTGTTTCCAAGTGGGTACAATAAAATTCCTGTAACCTTGTATAGCACCTAGATATAATAGTTGTGGTCTACGTTAAATGATTCTTACAGTTTTAAAAGTAATTACCTCTTTGATTAGGGAAATGGCAGTTATAAAGGTGGACAGTCAGAGCTGACTTTTTAATCTTCTGTTCCTCCTTCACCTGCCTTTATGATGGCTGCATTCTAAGTTTCTAAATCAAAATTAGCAAATTTTAAGTGTGTAGCTTTAAATTGGGGCTTACTAGCCAGGTTACTTAAAATCAGAGAGAACCTTCTAATGTACCTCACGTAATTCTGTATGTTCACCCCCATTCTCTGTAGAGCTTTGCTTCAGAAAGGGAGTAAGGGAAAGCGGGTTATTTTAAGGTTTTTTTTTAAATAAATTGAAAAAACTGTGCCCCCAAATTATTTCTTATAAATATGTTTATTTAAGTACCTATATTTTCCATATCAGGAAATAGTTTGTAAAAAGTAAAAGTAAAAATAGTTTTTTAGTCAAGTAAAAATAGTTTGTAAAAAGTTAAAAAAAAAAAAAAGCCTTACCTTTTTTAAGAACATATTATAGAAAAAATTCTGATTTTTATTTGTAATACCATGTTGGTTGTTGTAAACTGAATGCTAATCAGAATGTCCTTTGAATGTGGCATAGAACTCACAGTTTAAAATGATTGACAAATGTCTGTGAAGCAAGAGACTTGTAAGACTTGGACACTGTTTTGGATTAAAAAAAAAAAAACAACAAAACCTCCTAGCTTTGTTCTTAAAGCCCGACATGTCATTTTTATAAGGCTTTATAAGTCTTGAAAATGAATACTTTTTTGGCAAGGGGTCTGTTACGGTAAGTGATTAAAAAAATGCTTATTTTTTATTCTGGAAGTCATCTTTAAAAAAAAGTTTCTTACAGCTGGTCCCCTAAATAGCTCACCATGCTCCCTCATCCTCCTTACCCAGCATCTCACTTACTCTTTATATGAACTTCTTTCTTTTTACCTTCAAACTTACTACGATTTCTTTTCTCTTAAATATTTGCTTGGTCCTACAGTTTTTGTTCTGTGGATCAGTCCTTTTCTTGCCAGATACGTGCTGCTTTTGCTGTTTATCCACTGATTCCCTTTATAACCTCTGAAAATTAACTTCTGTCTCTTCTTTCTTTCTGGATTGCTCCTTTCTGGAAAGTCATTCCTTCTGGCAAAACACAGTGTATTGTCTCTGTAGGATTCCATTACCCCTGGAAACCAGTCTCTTCTATTTCCCAAGACAGAATATTGTCTTGTATGTATGTTTGCAGAGCTTATGTATTGATGTTCCCTTAGAATCTTGGCCAGATGTGCTTTCTCTGTCATACCATGTGGTCCATCACCAAACTGGAGTTTCTAAATCAGGGTCTGAGTTTTGTTCTACTTACTGCCTCTGGCATTATGTTAGTCATTAGATCTCTATGGATCCTAGATTTCCTCATCTGTTATAAAAGGATTGACTAGAAAATCTCTAAGGTTCTCTTTCTAGTTAAATATTTGTTGATTTTAATATTTTAACAGCCTGTTGGGAGCAGATCCCACTTAATTTACCAAACTCTTTCTCGTTATGCCTCAGCATGCACCTATGTTCCAGGCAGGTTGGCTCTGTCTCTTTATATATATCATTTTTTTTCTTGTTTCTTGGTCTGTGTTTATGCTGGCCACTGCTTGAGTGCTTTCATTCCTCCTTTATGCTTTTCTCATTCCTGTCCATCCTCTAATGTCCAGTTTAAACTTCATTTTCCATTAAAGTCTTTTTAGATTAAACTCATTGCAGTCTCATTTTATGGTATACTTCTTTAACTGGGGTTCTGTAGAACCAGCCTTTAAGATTTCTCCCCTCAGGAGTGTTGAGTGATTACAGCTTAGCATTTATTTATTAATTATTATTATTATTATTTATGCATACAAAAGCTGGGGTGTAGGCCAGAGGTGCAGATGGGTGAGAGGATTTACCAGAGACAGAGTGGGGAGCAGAACAGGCAGATCTACTGAAATACACTGCTGAGGGAAGCAGCCGGCAAGATAGGAGAGGGCTGCTGAGCCACTTGGGTCACCTTCCTGGCCTGGGATCAATCTGGTGCTGTAGAGGCTGCAGATAACTTCATAGTGCTGGGAATTAACCCTTTGTGCCACCAGGGAAGCCCCAGCTTAGCATTTAAAAAAAAAAAAAAAAAAAACTTTCTGAAAAGCAAGAAGCTCCAGTTAGAATTCTTGTATAGTCATCCAGTGCCCATAGTAATTATGAGCACACATGACATCATTCATGGAATACATTTCATATGATTCCTGGTTGAAAGGTAGAGTGGCCAAAAGGAATTGTAATCTTGACTTTGTTTAAAATGTAAATAACTGAATTTTAATGTAGTCTTGATAATAGCCTAGGCTTCCTAGTTAAATAATATTTTAACTGGGAATAGGTTAAAAGAAGAGAGTTTTAAGGAGAGACTTGCACATGTTTATATTTCCAGCCATAGAACTAACATTTTATTTGGAATCAGGTTTCAAATCTGATTACCTTTGTGATCTTGGATTTGTCATTCGCTTGTAAGGGTAAGTCTCTTCATAGAATTTTTTTTTTGCAGTGGTCTGCTAGAGAGTGTGTGAAACACTTTGAAAAGTGTTTAAAATTAGGGCCTCTCTGGTGGTGCAGGGGTTAAGTCTCGGTGTAATCAAGCTATCCTCTGCCACTGCCTTGTGACTTCAATTCCAGGCCAGGGAGCTAACCCACATAGCACAGCAGACCTCTCCTGTCTCGCCTGCTGCTCCCCTTAGCAGTGGATTTCAGATGATCTGCTTGTTCTGTTCCCTATTCTATCTCTGGTTAATTCTCTCACTGCCCTCCCTCCCCCACCTCTGGCTACTCCCCAGTTCTGGTATGCATAAATAAATTTTAAAAAGCCTAAAATTATTCAAATGTAAGATTTATATATTTTTTTCTTTTTTTTTTAATAATTTTTTTTATAGAGGCATGTTTTATTTATTTATTTGTTTCTTTGTTTGTTTATACATGCACTGGGTACAGTCAGAAGCGCGGGAGGGTGAGAGAATTCACCAGAGCCAGAGCGGGGAGCAGAGCAGGCAGAAGGACTGAAGTACACTGCTGAGGGGAGCAGCGGGCGGCAGGAGAGGTCTGCGCGCCAGGAGAGGTCTGCGCGCCATGTGGGACCCTCCTCCAGTGGCCGGGGAGCAGCCGGGGATCGAACCGGCGCCGCAGAGGCTGCGGGCAGCTTCTCAACCCAGCGCTCAACCACTGCGCCACCGGGGAGGCCCCAAGATTTGTATATTTTCTTTACAGCTTACTCATTTTGTTTTCACTCAATAAGGGAGATTGACTAGACTCTGCATATTCACTGATACATACTTTGGTTGATATAAACCTTACTTTAGCATTCATTGACAGATACTGAGGTTACTTAGAACATTCTTATATAACGTATTATGGATATTCATAATTGAACTGTTTTCTTGCTTTGTCATCTAATTTGTGGCATATGGATAATAGGACTCTTCAAGTTTGGGAAAGATGTTAGGGAAATGTCATAAGGTGTTGTGTGATGGGCCAGCAGTATTGTTTACAGTTAGTTGTAAATATTCTTATATTTTTATTTGACTTTTTGGCCAATAAGAAATTAGATTCTTTTCATAAATCTGCTTTTTTTTTTTTAAAACAGTAGTTTAGCATGGAATTTTTTTAGTGATATGATATAGTAGTCTGCCTTATTTTTGCATCTTTGTACTTTAAATTACTTAGATTATTATGGGCATTTTCATTTAACTTTCAAATTTGGTGTTTTGGTGATTACATATAGACATTATATTGTTGCATTGTAACAACATGCATTTAAGGGTGATCAGTGTTTTAATTAAAAATGTGTTTTGCACTTGTGTTCTCTAGTCCTCAGCCTCTACTTCATTGGGAGAGTGTGTGTGTGCAGGTGCTTGTGTGCACATGTGATACAAAGAATGGGAGGTATAAGAAGTCTCATTAAAAAAAAAAATATTAAGGCATCTGGTTTATAACACCATGTCACTGAAAGACATAGTGATCACACCTGGGGGGGCTGCATGTCACCACACATACCTACCCTTGCCCACTATCTAAGTCCTTTGTGCCTCCTTTCCTCATTGTTTTCCCCCTTCCTGTCTGGTATCCTCAGTTCCACAGTCAGATTTCTAGGGTTTATTATTGGTTTGGTTTTGTCTGACCCTTTATTTTGTTTCTCTGTAGTACACATATATGTGAAACTATCCAGCATTTTTTTCCTTGTGGCTTATTTCACTAACATTATTCTCTCCAGTTTTATCTATGTTGTCACAAATGGCAAGCATTCAATTTTTTTTTATAGCTGAGTAGTATTCCATTGTGTGTGTGTGTGTGTGTGTGTGTGTGTGTGTATACACACCACATTTTTCTAATCTCCTCTGCCTTTAGGCACTTAGGTTGTTTACATAGCTAGGTTATTGTAGGCAGGGATGCAGTGAATTTAGGAGTACATATATGCAAGAAGGCTCTTTTTTTTTTTTTTAAGGAAGCTTAGGGAGAAGTACTATAAAAGAAGTCGGGAGGTTTGTGGTCAGCTTAAACACTTAAAAGGCTTAGAATCAATATTGAAGTAGAATATGGGCATCTTAATATCTTTTTTTTGCAGAGGATTGACTTGTATTTATAAAAGACTTTTTTTTTTTTTTTTTTTTTAATCTGACGTCTTTCAGAATACCATATTTTCTTGGGGGTTGTTTTGACCTTGAATAGAAAAGGTGTTTTTCATTGCAGTAACTGTGAGTTAATTTTAACTTTCATCAGTGTATAAATTTCTTTATCATATTGTGTGGTATGGGTCACTCTTAGAGATTACTGCCGAAGAAAACTTTAACATCGTAGAGTATAAATACCCGGAATTGATAATGCCCTCAGTCTCTCAAAGTCTCTCTCTTAAGGTGCCTATACTAGACTGCAGATGTGACCCCTTAAATGTCTTATGTTTGTAATACATAGTATCTTCTTTGGTTCTGAGAGTCACTTTTGAGTCAAGAAAATTCCAAGGTAATATGGAATCCCATCCCACTGTAATGAAAAGTTAGAATTATCCTCTGAAACTACCTATTTTTACTATAAATGGTACTAATTACTTTGCAGTAGCAATAACTTGAGGTGCAGACTTCCAGATTGCATATTTTCTTTAAATCACAGGCTGCCAATCTTTTGGTTTGGCTTAGGGTCTACTGCAATCTACAAGCTGTTGCCTGCCTCTATTCATATTTTATAGCTTTGACTACCTTATCCTGTTGAATTTCAAGGAACTTACTTAGCATTTTTCTGATGAAATCCTTTTCTCTTCCACTCACATTCTCTAAGCAGGGTGATATCTAGTATAAGATACATGAATTTAATTTAGTAACTATCAGGACTTTTAGAAATTTACCTTTTTTTTTTAATTAAATTAATTTATTTTGGGTAGAAGAACTGGGGTGTAGGCCCAGGGTGCAGGGTGTGAGAGAATTCACCAGAGACAGAGTGGGGAGCAGAGCAGGTGGATTGACTGAAATATACTGCTAATGGGAACAGCAGGCAAGACAGGAGATGATTACTGCACCGTGTGTGGATGAGCTTCCTGACTGGGGATCAAACTCAGGCTTTAGCAGTGATAGTGCTGAGACTTAACCCTTAGGCCACCAGGGAGGCCCTAGAAATTTACTTTAAAGAACTTTAATTTTACTTACTTTATTTTTTTTTTTTAAGATTTATTTATTTATGGATGCAAGAACTTGGGTATAGGCCAGAGGTGTGGGGGGTGAGAGGATTCACCAGAGACAGAGTGGGGAACAGAACAGGCAGATGGACTGAAATACACTGCTGAGGGTGAGTTAGGAGAGGTCTGCTGTGCCATATGGTAGCTCTCTGGCCAGGGATGGAACTCCTGCTGCAGAGGCTGCAGATAGCTTCATAGGTTGCATCTTAACGTCTTGTGCTACAAGGCAGGCCCAATTTTACTTATTTATTTTTTTTTAAAGATTTATTGATTTATTTATACAAGAACCAGGGTACAGGCCAGATGCGCAGGAGGGCAAGGGGATTCACCAGAGACAGAGCGGGGAGCAAAACAGGCAGACTGATGAAATACACTGCTGAGGGGAGCAGTGGGCGCGACAGGAGAGTTCTGCTGTGCCACGTGGGACCCTCACTGGCTGGGATCAAACCGGTGCTGCACAGGCTGCGGCAGCTTCACAGCGCGGCGCTCAACCACCTGTGCCACCAGGGGAGGCCCCAATTTTACTTACTTTTATTAATTGTTTTATACCCAGGTAATGACCTTTGGAGCACTTATGAATCCTAACAATCTCAGATGAGTCTTTTCTGTTCAGTCATTGATAATTTTCCTTGGGTAGTCCATAATTTTGATCACGAGAAAGAGACATTTATTACTCAGGTTTGTAATGGCAGTATACTATGTAGTAGGAAAGCTCTCTTGACTACAACTTTTTTTTAGTGTGGCAAGTCACTTAAACTCTCTGAACTTTAATTTTCATTTGTAAAATCAGGCTAGTAACCTGTTGTGCTTGCATCATGGGTTTGTTTAGTGTCGTAGGTATGAATCTTAACATGAAAAAAAGCTGTGAATAGTCAAAAATTATTACCATGGTTAGCCATCATGTGCAGAATATTTTAAATCTCCCTATAGTTTGGTGATTTTTATTATTTTTACTCTGCATGAGGAAAAATAAAGCCTCAGAGGCACAGAAGCTTGTTCACAATCATATAACCTAGTTGAGTTTAAACTAGATTATGGATATCTTAATTCTTAGAGCAATAACTTTCCAATAAATAGAACTTTGCAAAAAATGTCTAAGTCTTATAAACAACTAGCACACATATGTAAAGTGAAGGGTGGATTATTGCTTCACTCAGAGATGTGTTACATTTTACCTTTTATGTTCATGAGATAGTATCTGAAAATCTTTTTAGGATATTAGAAAAGATATAAAATTTAAATATTATATCCTTGATTTAATTATATATCTTTTTTACCTTATCAAAGTGAAACCATGACCTTTCCTAAGCAGAGGGTCATGGCAGCTTTGTTGTTGCTGCTGCCTGTGGGTAGCACCCAGATCTTTCCTACACTGGCAGCAGCAGTTTCTTGCCCCAGAGCAAGCTAGCACTGAGACTCTTGGTTCAGGGTCGCTGGAGGAGTGTTGGTCCCTGCTGGGGCAGCTCTGGTGCTCTGCTGCTGGAGAGTGGCCTGTGGTGAACAGGGCTCAGATGGTGGGTTCCTAGTGGCAGCTACCTTACAGCTACTGGGACCCATGTCCCAGTGCTACTGCAGAGGCTCCAGCATTGGTATACCCAGCACCACTGAGGGGTACCAGGTGCAGTGTGCCTCTGGCCCCACCAAGGCTGGCTTTGGCCATGGCTCCCTGGAGCCCACTGGTCCACAAGCCTGCCCTGACTTTAATGCAGGTGTTTTCCCTTTTGAATCTTGTGCCAGGATTGTGAATGAACCAATCAGGTGTGAGCTTAGTGGCCCACTGGGGCTCAGGTTCTCCAGTTACATTCAAGCCTTTGAGTTCATTCTGTGAATCAAAATTGGAGTAAGCTGATTCGTCCTTAACCACCACCAGTCAAGCGTTTAGGAATGAAAAATGGTTAGATCAGGTTTTTAGAGCATATACGGCAGAGCAGGAGCCGCTTGAGTCATTCAGCAGCCAGCCAGGCTCTGAAGAGAAGCATTGATTCAGCAGTTTGCCACAGAAGAGGATTCAGCCGGTGACCTTTTCAGACTTCGCAGACTTTTGTAGATTCCAGACTTTTGTAGACCTTCCTAGAGGACTGGCTCCAATATCACCTGCAAGGAGTGCCTCTGGCCTGAGGCTGGTGGCATATAGTTGTTGACTATATGCCAAAAGCTCACAAAGAGCTGTAACACTGCTGTCTCTGGCACCACCTCCTGGTGACCAAAGCTGACTGGCACTACTGACTAGTGCAGACCAGCACTGCTAACCAGTGACTGGCACTCTGTGACCACTTTTGAGAGCTGTCTACAGCTTCTGCTTTTGTGTCTGTCGCTGTCTGGTCTGGCATTCAGTGCTGTCCATCCTGGCCTTCAGACTGTTGCTGTGGGCTGCTGTATTGTCACCTCAGCAGCCCCGCCAAGTCATCTCCTCCAGCTGCTGCCATGAGTTAGATACTGGGCCTCTGCTTACCAGTGTGACAGCTCTAGGCCTGGATGAAGGGACAAGGACACTCATTTTGCATGATTGGCCTTTGTTTTGGACTACTGGACCCTGTGGACACTGTCTGTGGTGAGACAGCTGGTCACTTGTGGCCTTAGAAACCCTTTCCTTTTCCCCAAACACCTGTTTGTTAATAAACCCCTGAACCTGAGTGGTTTTCTAGTTGCTAGTACATGAGTGAGAACCCACAGAGAGTAACCTGTTCTCCTTGGCACTGTTTTAAAAGCTTCTTTGACTATTGGAAAAATTTGTAACATAGTTCCCCTTTTATTTAGTTCCTTTAACTCACTGCAAATTTTTAGGAGTGTTGAATTCTTAAGGTGGAAAGTAGAATTTGTGAGACTATCAATAGGAACCTACAGTTATAAATGTAAGGTTACATATTTTTTAATTTTAGGATTGCACAGTCCAGCTTTGTAAAATTGGTTTTCGTGCTCTCAGCATTCCATTTAGGATATGATTAAATTTGAGGATACTTTTAAACTTTGGTGGTATTTCCTATGGAATTCCTGGATATTTCTGTTTTTCTCTTTTGGTTTTACTTGTTACACCAATGTTTTCAGGCATCTTGTCCCTCAAATCATTCATCTTGTGTTTTGGATTATCTTTCCAACTCTCCTTCTTTACCGGTGCCTTTTATTTCTTTTCTGGCTCAGAACTGGAGAAATGTTTTTGCCTTTATGTTCCTGGCAGGTTTTCTTCCTTTTGGGTAATTGACTTGGTGTGTGTGTGTGTGGGGGGGGGAGGATTTGTATTTCCTGCTTTGTTTCACCTTTTGTCCTTTGATAACTAGATTTGTGGTAGAGAATATGAAGGATGGTAGGTTTTGTTGTGGTCAAATGTTGGCAACAAGAATCACTTTAAGACCTGTGCTCTGGTTTCTGCTCTGACACAAACTACCTTTGCAATGTTATGTAAATCCTCTGAATTCAGAGCCTTTTCCTTATCTATCAAATGGGAGAAATATGATCTGACAGTTTAAAAGTTTTATAATTCGTTAATGGGTTGATTTTTGTTTTATTTTTATTTTTTGGAGCCAGTCTTCTGACTGGAAAAAAAACCCCAGCCACTAATTGATTAGTCACAGATCCTTAGAAGGAATCTGAGATTAAGTCCACTTCTGTAATAGCCTTGACCAGTGACTGTCTAATCTCTACTTGGACATATATTTAAAAAGAAAAATAACAGTAGTAATTCATTTTCATTATGAAGATATGGGAAGTTAACAGAAATCACAAAAAATAAATAAAAGTCATTTATAACATCATGACTCATAGGACCAACTTTAAAATTTGGGTGTATGTCATTAATTGTGTTGATTCTGAAATCATACCTCTTGGATTTGAATTCTTGGATTTGGATTCTGTATTGCTTATCAGCTCTTAGTTAAGTTACTTAACCTATGTAAGCTTTAGTTTCTTGTAAGATAGGTTTGATAATAGTACCTATTTCACAGAGGTAATTGTGAAATTTAAATTAGGAAACATTTAAAGTATTTGGTGTAGTTGTTGGCATACAGAAGGAGCTTAATAAATTTTAGCTGTTGTTGGGTTGCTAGAATGAAATGAAATGAATGAATGAAATGAAATGAAATTATTTGAATTTTAGAATTCAATTTTAGAATTATAGAATGAATGAAATGAAATTATTTGAAGAGATTATGTATAATGAAAATATTTTCAATACAATTTGAATTTTCTGCTCAGAACATGTATTTTTATAAACAGCAAAACAAATATTTAGAAAGTGAAAAAAATGTTACATTAATAAAATGTGACTAGAAGGGCCTCCGTGGTGGCCCAAGGATTTAAGTCTCAGCACTATGAAGCTATCCGCAGCCACAGCAGCACAAGTTCGATTCCTGGTCAGGGAGGGAACTCACCCACATGGCCCAGCAGACCTCTCCTGTCTCACCCGCTACTCCCCTTAACAGTGTATTTCAGTAGATCTGTCTGTTCTGCTCCCCACTCTGTCTCTGGTGAATCTTCTCACCCCTCTGCCCCCATACCTCTTGCCTGCACCCCAGCTCTTGTATGCATAAATGAATCTTTTTTAAAATTGTGAGTAGAATTGAAATCATACAAAAACTAGGGGAATGTCATGGTTTGTGAGTCCTCATTCCTATGTTACCACTTGCAAGACTTGACTCAGATTCAAGGGATGGCAGAGATAAGGTAAAGGGAGACCATTTCTTTTTTTTTAATTTTATATATTTTTTACATCATTTTTCATTTTTGCACAATGTATGCATTTTCATCTTGGTTATATTCCCCATGCAATCCCCCCCCCCCCCTTTGTTTTGATCCTACTCCCTCCTCCTCCCCCCCACACCCCATAGTGTGTCTCTGGTTTATAGTTGCTTGTTGATTTTGATTTTTACTTTATTATAGTCTTTTTCCTGGTCCCTTATTTAGGTTTTCTAAATTCCTGCTACGAGTGAGACCATCTGGTATTTTTCTTTTTCTTTCTGGCTTATTTCGCTGATCATGATCCCTTCCAGCTCCATCCATGTTGCTGCAAATTGCATGAGTTTATCTATTTGGATTGCTGAGTAATATTCCATGGTGTATATGTACCACATCTTCTTGATCCAGTCATCTATTTTTGGGCATTTGGGTTGTTTCCATAGTTTAGCTATTGTAAATAGTGCTGCTATAAACATAGAGATGCAGGTGCCCTTTTGAATTAATGTTTCTGTGTCCTTTGGGTAAATACCTAGGAGTGGAATTGCTGGATCATATGGAAGTTCCATCTTCAGCAGATTGAGGAATCTCCACACAGCTCTCCATAGTGGTTGGACCAGTTTGCACTCCCCCCAGCAGTGCAGGAGAGTTCCTTTTTCTCCACATTCTCAGCAACATTTGTTGTTGCTAGTTTTTTTAATATGGGTCATTCTCACTGGTGTAAGATGGTATCTCATTGTAGTTTTGATTTACATTTCCCTGATTACAATTGATGTTGAACATTTTTTCATATGCTTATTGGCCATTTGCATTTCCTCTTTGGAGAAGTTTCTTTTTAGCTCTTCTGCCCATTTTTTGACTGGGTTGCTTACTTTGTTTTTGTTGACCATCAGCTCTTTGTAGATTTTTGTGATCAGTCCTTTATCGTTAGTGTTGTATGCAAAAATTTTCTCCCAATCGGTGGGGTGTCTGTTTTGGTTACTGTCTCTAAAAGGAGACCATTTCTAAGGCCATGGATGGTTCTCTTTCTTACCCCAAAGTGCGTGTACAGTATCCAGTAGTCCAGCCCAAAAGCTGCTCTTGCAAGATGGCATTGTCTCTTTGATGAGCGCCTGGGGCTCGTGGCACACCAGTAAGTGGTGAACCAGGATCCAACTCAGGATAGCAGCTGGGGTAATCACAACAGCCAGCAGGACTTGTTCCGAGACGGGCCTGGATAGTGCAGGAGGAAACAGCAATTGGAGGAGGTGCTGGTGGTGACACATGCAGGAGTGGTGGTCAATTGGCTGTGCTGGGCTAGCAGAAGCAGTGAGCAGCTCTTGGAGATGGCCAGACAAGTCACAGAGGTGGTTGGGCACATTCTAATGCGCTGGTACCAGGTAGTGATGTGGAAGATCAGGTACTAGTGTACAAACTTTAGGAGACACAGGCTGGAGGTGGCGGTTAGCAGTTGATGTCAAGGATCAAGCACAATAACAGTGCTGGTTGTGCCAGAGGCTGGAGCAGCAGTCTGTGATTGGAAGCGACAAAGTGAATGTCTGAAGGCTGGAATCAAAGGTTTTGCAGATCAGAAGGCAGGAACCAAAGGTCTTCCCAGGAGACAGTGTCTTGATGAATCAGTCTCAGGCAAGTTTCTTAAGCCATTGCCTACTCTGCCTTTTACAGCTCTTAGGGTCAGGGGTTTCAAACCTGATGGGTGTGTTTTCAAACTGGTGCCTTTTTCAAAACTGGATTGTTGTCAGAGGCGCTCAAACCTGATTGGTATGTTTTCAAAATGGGCATTGATTTCAAAACCGAAATCCACTGGCATGAAACTCAACCTGTGTGATGCTTGGCTGTCTAGCACTGGGAGGGGTGGTGGAGCCTAGCAAGTTGGGCTGCACCAGTGAACCAGGAACCATGGGGCTCCTCTTATAAAATGCATTGATGTAAGAAATTACAGTCTCAATTAATAACTACATAAGGTTAACACAGAGTAGGATCTGAATTAGGTGAACATAATACGATGATTAAAGTACAAGAACTTGATTAAAGTATAAATGCCTTCAGCTTTCTCTTTACTACACAAGTATTTGAAGACAAATCTTAAGCACTTTATGGAGCTTTTTTTTTTTTTCAGGAAAAAGATTAATTCTTCATGAATTTCTTATGATACATTTTAAAATTAAAAAAAAATTTATGCATACCAGAACTGGGATGTAGGCCAGAGTTACAGGGGGTGAGAGGATTCACCAGAGACAGAGTGGGGAGCAGAACAGGCAGATCTACTGAAATATACTACTAAGGGGAGCAGCAGATGAGATAGGAGAGGGCTGCTGTGCCATGTGGGTTAGCTCCCTGGCTGGGGATCGAACTCATGACACAGTGGCTGGCGATAGCTTGATAGCCTTGAGACTTTAACCCCTGCACCACCAGTTTCTGATGATACATATTTTTAAGACAGCTCATCATCCTAGTTGTTTTCCTCTTAGTGCAATGGTGGTCAATACTCAGACATGCCATTTTTCATCCTTTCAACATTTTTTTATATGAGTGTGTTATATGAGACTTAAAAAATAATAAATGCCGAGTTTCAAGAACCGTATTTTTGGCATTCATCTGATTAGCAGTCTAGTCAGTCTATCAAAGGATGTTAATTGCTGTGTGTGTGCATACTTTTTTTATTATTATGAAAAGTTTCACATGTAAAAGTAGAGAGATGAATGTAAATGAGTCTCCATGTGCCCATGACCCAACTTCTCCTCACGCTTTATTTCACCCATACTCTTGCCCATTTCCTGCTCAGCACTTCTCCATAACTTTGAAGCGCTCCTACTTACATCATTTCAGCCTGACATTTTTTAAACTCATGCTGACCTTAAGAACTTTGTGATACTGAAACAGTGCTTGCTTAGACTTGAGTTAGTTAACCTGAGCAACTCTGAAGGTTTGGGAACCCTACATTTTTTTTTTTTTTTTTTTTTTAATATTTGAAGAGTGTGTGTATAGGGCGGAAGGGGACAAAATGCTGCCTTCCTTTTTTCACAAGACTTTATAAGAATCAAAGTTAAGAGGTAATATATGTGAAGGTACTTTGTGAACTCTCAACTCAAAAGCGGAAGTGCTCTATACAAGATTTTATTATTTTTAATAAATACTGCTTCCTTTTATAATGGTTTACAAGTTACCGGCATACTAATGAATCTTAGAATTTTCTGGATGTTGACAATTAAGTCCATGGTCCTGAAATCACTTTTTCACCTTTTTCCACCCCTGGATTTTCACAGTTGGGACAACATTTTCTCATCCTCAGTCTGACACCAATTTATTTTTCATAACTTCTCAACATTCACTCATAGTGTTTCCGTTATTGTCTTTCAGAGTTTGCATTTTTATTTTCACCCTTAATTTGTGTAGACTTGAATTCTGATAAAGTAGATAGTGGTTTCTCTATACTTCATCTGGCTAAGAGTTGTGATGGCTCTCAACAGTATTCTTTTTAAAATTTGGAGATCATTTGGTTTTCTGCTAGAGCAATTAGACATAAAATGGATTTTCATGAATAGCTCTATCATTGATATTTTACCATATTTTTAATCTTAGTGGTTCTTGTCCTTAATAATATAGTTTTAAAGTTTTTAGCATTTTATATTTAAATTCTGAGTTTTTAATCGCTCTCATAATCTATCAATTTGACTTAAGACTCTTGTTAAAAGTACAGATTTCACTACCATCTATGAGTTCTGAGGTATGTGCAATAGGTTATAGTTTTAAAACTCTCCCCAAGTCATTTTGATTTAAAGCAAAGTGGGGCTTGTGAATCATTACCGTATGATATCCAGGGAGATCAGCTTATTGGTAACATTTAATAAGGTCACAGTACAATAATCTACACCATGGCAACAAGTAGGAAAAAATGGAATGAACTTTTAAAGTCTTATTTAAAAAATATTGGGAAGCTGTAGAAGTTATGAGAAGTAGATGAATTAAAATTCCAAGACACAAGAACTCTTTGTAGATGAGAAGAAAATGCTGATATTTGTTGATTCTGGTCACACACTGAGAAAAAAAGGATGAGCCACAGGTAAATTGAGTCATTAAAACTACAATAGCCCTGATGCAGTTTAATTCTGAATTGAATGATCATCCCTGTCTCATCCCTTTTGTATTAGTGGTGATAGTCTCACCCCATCTATTAGTAAACAGAATTCTCACTTGGAAGGTATATTCTGGAGTTTCTAAGGTTCTTTCATTTACAATATTCTATATATACAATGAGCAATTTCTGAAAAATTGAAAGGTGAAAAATCATGATCCATAATCAAGAAGAAAAATAAACTATAGAAGCAGATGCACAGGTAGTTGTAATTAGTGGATAAGGACTTAAAATAACTGTAATATGATAAAGAAAATGGAGGAAAAGACAGGCAAAATGACTGAGAAGTTGGAGGATTTCCATCCAGGATTGAATCCATAGAAGGGAATCAAGTGGATAGTCTAGGACTCAAAAACAAAAACAAAACCAAAACCAAAAAACCAAAGATAGCTCACTTACAGTCTTTTAGTTAATGTTAATTAGAAAATTTTGGTGTGGGACTCTTGACTCTCTTCATTTCTTGTCATAATTGTTCTAAAAATAAAGAGAGAAAATAGGTCAATTGAATGTATACTGTGTAAATTCCAGTAGGGCAGCGTCCATGTCTGTCTGTATGTATGTATTCCCAGGGCCTTCTACAATACCTGGCACAAGCAATTAAAAACCCACAACAATTGTATCTGAAGTAATTATTCATCAGTTTGATTCACTAGCAGAGTACACAATAGACAACAAGATGAAAGTATTTTGAGACAAGTCAATAGAAAGTATCCAGTTTGAAGCACAGAAAAAAAGAACAGAAAAAGTGGAACACAACCTAAGAGATATGTAGAACACATGTAAAAAGTTGAGTAGTATGTAATTTGATATCCGGAGGTAAAGAAGAGAGATTAGCATAGAGACCAATATTTGAAGAGATAATGGTAAAACATTTTCTGGAACTGAGGAAAGACATCAATACATAGATTTCAGTAGTTTTGCAAGCCCCAATCAGAATAAATTACTTTTAAAAAGTACGCTTAGACAGCTTTGTTGAATTGTTGAAAACTAGAGACAAAGAGAAACTTTAAAAGAAGACAAAAAGATATATTACTTTCAAAGGAACAAAAATACTGTAACTAATGGCTGATTTTTCAGTGCAACTGTGGAAAGTGGGAAATAATGGAAAGACATTTTTTAATTCATTCATTCATTCATTCATTCATTCATTCATTCATTCATTTATTTATTTTTATAGTACCCCTACAATTGCAATCCCCTGATTTTGTTTTTGGTTTTCTTCCTTCCTTCCATCTTTCCTTCCTTCCTTTCCTTTCTTTTCTTTCTTTCAATTTTTATATTCCCCTTACAATTACAACCCCCTGATTTTGACCCCAATCCCTCCTTCCCTTCCCCCCCAAAGTGTGTCTCTGGTTCATAGTTGTTTGTTGATTTTGATTTTTTTCTTTCTTATAGTTATTCTTTTTTCTGGTCCCCTATTTAGGTTTTCTAGATTCCTGTTCTGAGTGAGACCATCCGGTATTTTTCTTTTTCTTTCTGGCTTATTTCGCTGAGCATGACCCCTTCCAGCTCCATCCATGTTGCTGCAAATTGCATGTGTTTATCTTTTTTGAAGGCTGAGTAATATTCCATGGCGTATATGTACCACATCTCCTTGATCCAGTCATCTATTTTTGGGCATTTGGGTTGTTTCCAAAGCTTAGCTATTGTAAATTGTGCTGCTATAAACATAAGGGTGCAGGTGCTCTTTGGAATTAATGTTTCTGTGTCCTTTGGGTAAATACGTAGCAGTGGAATTGCTGGTCATATGGAAGCTCCATCTTTAGTAGGTTGAGGAATCTCCACACAGCTTTCCATAGTTGTTGGACCAGTTTGCACTCCCCCCAGCAGTGCAGGAGCGGTTTTGTGCATGGTGTGAGGTCGTAGTCAAGTTTCATTCTTTTGCATGTAGCGATCCAGTTTTCCCAGCACCATTTATTGAACAAATTTTCTTTGTTCCAGTGCATATTCTTTGCTCCTTTGTCAAAGATTAGTTGACCATAAATCTGTGGGTTTATTTCTGGGTTTTCTATTCCGTTCCATTGGTCCATGTGTCTGTTCTGGTTCCAATACCATGCAGTTTTTTTCCCCCCAATACCATGCAGTTTTGATTATTGTGGCTTTGTAGTATAGTTTGAAATCTGGGAGAGTGATGCCTCCATTCCCTTCTTTTTTTTTTCAGGAGGGTTTTGGCTATTCGGGGTTTTTGGTGGCTCCATATGAATTTCATCAATATTTTTTCTATTTCTCTGAAGAATGACATTGAAATTTTAATTGGAATAGCATTGAATCTGTAGATTGCTTTTGGTAGGATGGCCATTTTGATAATGTTAATTCTTCCGATCCATGAGCAGGGGTTGTCTTTCCATTTCTTTGTGTCTACTTCTATTTCTTTTAACAGTGTTCTATAGTTTTCTTTGTATAGGTCCTTTACTTCTTTTGTTAGGTTTATATCCAAGTATTTGATTTTTTTTTTGTTTCAATAATAAAAGGAATGGTTTTCTTGATTTCTTCTTCAGATTTATTGTTTGTGTATAGGAAGGCTACTGATTTTTGTGCGTTGATTTTGTATCCTGCCACTTTACTAAACTGATTGATTAGTTTAATTAGTTTTTCTGTGTAGTTTTTGGGGTTCTCTATGTATATTATCATATCGTCCGCAAATAGTGATAGTTTGACTTCTTCCTTGCCTATTTGGATTCCTTGTATGTCTGGAAAGACATTTTAAAGTGTTAAGTGAAAAAATTTCCAAGTTAGAATTCTATTCCCAGTAGAAATATCTCAGAAATGAAGGTGAAATAAAGACATTTTTTGACAAACTCTGAGAGAATAAATGAGCAACAGACCTATGTTATCAGAATTAGTAAAAGAAGTTAATATATTTTTAATGGCTTTGTTTATTTGTAAAAGATTTTATTTTTGAATGTCTTTTTTAAAAAAAGATTTGTTTATTTATTTATACAAGCACTGGGTATAGTCAGAAGTGCGGAAGGATGAGAGAATTCACCAGAGCCAGAGTGGGGAACAGAACAGACAGACTGATGAAATACACTGCTGAGGGGAGCAGTGGGTGCAGCAGGAGAGGTCTGTGCCCCATGGGGGACCCTCGCCGGCAACTGGGGATCGAACCGGTGCTGCAGAGGCTGCAGGAGCTTCGTAGCCCAGTGCTCAAGCGCTGCACCCCCAGGGGAGGCCCAAGATTTTATTTTTGTATAGAAGAACTGGGGTGTTGGCCAGAGGTGTAGGGAAGAGAGGAGTCACCAAAGACATTGTGGGGAGCAGAACAGATGGATCTACTGAAATACACTGCTAAGGGGAGTAGTGGGTGAGACAGGCGAGGTCTGCTGTACTATATGTGGGTCAGCTCCCTGGCCAGGGATTGAATTCAGGTAGTGGTGATAGCGCTGAATCTTAACCCCTAGTCCACCAGGGAGGCCCTAAAAGAAGTTCTTTAGGAAGAAGGGAAATGTTTCAAGTGAAAGGATAATAGTATAGGAATTAATGAAAAGCACCCAATTGGGTGTAATATGAATAAATATGTACTAAATATGCATAAATATATAAAAGTATTACCTCTTTTTTTTCTTGCTCTTAGGAAATTTATTGAAACTTTTTAGGAACTTTATTTTAGGAATTTTATTTTTCAATATTCTAGAATAACATAATTTTGACTTTAGGTAAATTTTCTGTGCCATAAACAATCTACATCTCTCCAAAATGTACAGTTTGATGAGTTTTGATATGTTTATAAGCCTGTGATAACATCACAATCAGGATAATGAATATATGTAACCCACTGAAGTCTTCAGCTCCCAGAATCCAGTCCTACCTCTATCCCATCCCCAGGTAGTCATTGAATTATTTTGTTCAGTGGGTATATCACAAATTATTCAGTTGTTAGTAGATATGTGGGTTGCTACAGATTTTAGCTATATATAACACATTCTTGAAGATTCATGTGCACAGCCTGATGTGGACATATATATTCTTTTTTTTTTTTTTTTTAGTAAATTCAAGAGTGGAATGTCTGGGTAAGTATGGTAGATATATGTTTAACTTTTTAAAAAGCAGCTTATTGTTTTCCAGAATTATTGTATCATTTTCCAGTAGTATATGAGAGTTCCAGTTGTTCCACATTCTTGCCAACACTTTGAAATTTCAATTATAATTAAAAAAAAAATTAAATTGCAGCCATCCTAGAGATTGTGAATTGGTATTTCATTATGGTTTTAATTTGCTTTTTCCTGGTGACTAATGATATTGAGCATCCCTTCATATACTTATTTATCATCTCACTAGTACCTTGATGAATATGTTAAAATCTTTTGCTCATGTTTTAAAAATTACATTTTTATTGAGTCTGTATATGTGCTGAATACAAATCTATGAGATATAGCAGGAATCTAGAAAACTTAAATAAGGGACCAGGAAAATGAATAACTATAAGAAAGTGAAAATCAAAATCAACAAACAACTATGACCCAGAGACACTCTATGGGGTGTGGGGGGAGGGGAAAGGAGGGATTGGGGTCAAAATAAGGGGGTTGCAATTGTATGGGGAATATAAAAATAAAATTTATTTAAAAAAATAAAATGAAATGATAAAAAAACCCAAATCTATGTGATATGCAAATATTTTCTATTTGTGCCTTCTTAAATTGTTTTGCTTCTCAGTGTCTTTCAAAAAATTTTTAGTTTTGTTAAAGTCCAATTGATCAGTTTTTCTAACAAAAAAGATGTTATTGATGGTATATCAGAGACCCTTGACTAATGCAAGATCACATAGATTTTTCTCGTAAAAATTTTATTATTTTAGGTTTTACACTTAGGCCTGTGACTCAATTTTAGTTAAATTTTTGTATTTGGTATGATTCTGTATTCCTGTTTTTCTACTCCATATCTTTTTTTTTTTTTTTAAAGATTCATTTTATTTATTTATGCTTACCAGAACTGGGGTGTAGGCCAGAGGTGCATTGGGTGAGAGGATTCACCAGAGACAGAGTGGGGAGCAGAACAGATGGATCTACTAAAATACACTGCTAAGCGGAGCAGCAGGCAACACAGGAGAGGTCTGCTGTGTCATGTTGATTAGCTCCCTGGCCAGGAATCGAACTCAGACTGCAATAGCTGGCAATAGCTTGATAGCCCTGAGACTTTTCACCCCGTGTCACCCAGAAGGCCCCACTCCACACAGTCTTGACTACTCACTACTCTAGCTTTATAGAAAAATCTGAAGTCAGGTATGATTTCTCAAAAATGCTCTAGTATAAATCCTTTGCATGTCCATATACATTTTATGATTAGTTTGTCAATTTCTTTTTTTTTTTTTTTAAGATTTATTTATTTATACAAGAACTGGGGTACAGTCAGAAATGTGGGAGGGTGAGCGAATTTGTCAGAGGCAGACGGACCGAAGACACTGCTGAGGGAAGCAGTGGACATGACAGGAGAGGTCTGCCGCACCATGTGGGTTTCTCCCTGGCCGGCTGGGAATCTAACACGTGCTGCAGATGCTGCAGACAGCTTCACAGCGTGGCGCTCAACCCACAATTTCTATTCTTTTTGCTGGGGATTGTGTTTAACTATTCAGGTCAGATTTAGAAGTATTGCCATTTTATTTATTTATTTATTTTTAAAAGATTTATTTATTTATGCATATAAGAACTGGGGTACAGGCCAGAGGTGCAGAGGGTGAAAGGATTCACCAGAGACAGAGTGGGGAACAGAACAGGCTGATCGACTGAAATACACTGCTGAGGCAAGCAGCAGGTGAGATAGGAGAAGTCTGCACCAAGGGGCTTCCCCGGTGGCGCAGCGGTTGAGCGCGGGGTTGCGAAGCTGCCTGCAGCCTCTGCAGTACCGGTTCGATCCCTGGCTGCTCCCTGGCCACCAGAGGAGGGTCCCACATGGCGCGCAGACCTCTCCTGCCGCCCGCTGCTCCCCTCAGCAGTGTACTTCGGTCCTTCTGCCTGTTCTGCATCCTGCTCTGACTCTGGTGAATTCTCTCACCCTCCCGCGCTTCTGACTGTACCCAGTGCTTGTATGAATAAATAAATAAATAAATAAATCTTAAAAAAAAGTGTATCTTTAAAAAAAAAAAACAACTCTGCACCATGTGGGTTGTTTTCCTGGCGGGGGAAACTGGTGCTGCAGTGGCTGTGGGTAGCTTCATCGTGCTGTGTCTTAACCCCTTGTGCCACCAGGGAGGCCGGAAGGATTGTCATTTTAAAGGTTTCTTTTTAAATTTCCATTTCTGGTTGCTGTTAATATATTCTCTCTCTCTCTTTTTACACACACATACACACACACACATACATTGAATTTTGTTTATTGATCTTGTTTGTTTTTAGTGAGGTCATGGGATATTTTTTGCTTTTGTTTTAGGACAATTTTGATGTCACAGAAGTCAGTTGAACATATTTGACAGTCTAGCTCGCTACCTGATCTCTAGAAACTAGAATAAATATAAGGAATCTTTCTGTTACTAGATTGTAAAGTAAAATTCAGCTGGAGTGATGCTGCTAGAAGCAAATAGGAAGAATCAAGTCATTTGTCCTCTAAACTCATGGTATCTTTTTAGTGTCCCCTTGGAAGAGCCTTAATAAGGAATCTATCTGGCAAAGGAGAAATGTAGTTTGCACAGTAGCCTCACCTTCAGAAAAGAAAGTATAAAATGATAGGTGTGAAGATGAGAGACAACTTAGCAATGGGCACAGTCTACACCTTTGCTACTCAGCAGCCATCTGTACCCTTAATACAGATATTTGGTCTTGTGTATGAAAGACCAGCACTGTATCCTTTTATTTAAGATGGAATCCTTTGTAAAAATGATGTCTTTACCGTCTTTCTAAAATGAAGAACAAAGTTCTAATATTCATTTTAATCCATCTCTGTGTGATATTCACACTGTCCATTTTTAGGCTGTGTTAATTATGCTTCAAAATCATAGTCCCATCTGAATATCCTGCTACTCAAAGACTAAGTTGTAAAGTTAACCATTACTAGTAAACTTTGTATATTTTAAGAAGAGAGAAGAAATTGGTTTATAACTCATAGAAAATTCTTTATAGTAAACAAAGAAGAAAATATGTATAACTCTTAAGGTTCTTGTTTCTCTTCACTATTTGTAAGATTGCAGTTAGTCTTTCTATTACTTTCTTTACCCATTCCATGTTTCCTTTGCCTTCATTCACTACCTCAGGTGGTGGGGTAACCCAAATCTTCATTAGTGAAGAAAATGAGTCTTCAGTGGTCCTTGTATGTGTGTATATATATATATATATGTGTGTATGTATTTTCCATTAACTTTTACTATATATGTATATGAGAGCTATTTTACTGACTCCTTGGGGCTCTAGACATAGTCCTCCCTGTCTGTTTCATGTGTTCATGTTTCATGTGTTCAATATTTCCCAGGGAATCTGGATGAATTACACCAGCTAATAGATTGATCCCCTTTTTTGCCTGTTGATTTCTGTTGATTTAGTGTGATGGTTTTCTGCTGGGGTAGGTTTGCTTCCCAGGGGACATTTGGTAATGCCTAGAGGTATTGTTAATACATGTGACATTGGAGGGTGATGCTGTTGGTATCTAGTGGATAGAGGTTATGGATGCTGTTAATCCTCTTAAAGGGTACAGGACAGTTCCAGCAAAGAATTGTCACTTATCCAAAAATGTCAGTTAGTGCTGAGGTTGAGAAGTCTTTTTTTTTTTTTTTTTTTAAAGATTTATTTATTTATACAAGCACTGGGTACAGTCAGAAGCACTGGAGGGTGAGAGAATTCACCAGAGCCAGAGTGAAGAGCAGAACAGGCAGACTGGTGAAATACACTGCTGAGGGGAGTAGCAGGCATGGTAGGAGAGGTCTGCCATGTGGGACCCTTGCGAGGTCAGCCGGGGATTGAACTGGCGCTGCAGAGGCTGCATGCAGGCAGCTTTGCAACCCAGCGCCCGACTGCTGCGCCACCGGGGAGGCCCCGAGGAGTCTTGACTTAATAGAGTCCACGTGATCGTGAAGTAGTTTTAGCTTCCATTTCAGTGAAATATGGAGAAAGGAATCTTTCTTTGGGAACCAGCGATTCTCAAAGCCAGCAGATAATCAAAGTTGTAGGTACTGGAAGCAAAAATTCTGCTAATGGGGCTTTTAGGGATAATAGTTAGGAGAAACCACATTTACTTTCACACCTTGAGTCTCAGACACATGTATTCTGGCTATGAGGAAAACAGCATTGTATACTGGTTGTTGATTCAAAGTATGTAATTGAGGATTTGGTTTCCCAAGTAGCATTGATACAGTCTTCATCTGGCTATCTATTATTTTATTAGACCAGCTGCTTCTGGGTTATATATAGTATGTGGTAAGACCAGTGAATTCCAAGGTCCACAAGCCCATTCATGCATTTCTGTTGCTGCATAATGAGTTCCTTTTTAAATTTGCTTGAAAGGGGGCTGTTGGCTCAAATATCTAATTTTAGCTGCTTTATATTCTTAAGTTATTGTCTACTTATGGACCAAAAGAACATTTCCACCCCTATGATTTCATTTGCACATTAGTTTTCAGATAAATTGAAGGTTAATATATTATATAAAATATATTTTGTAATATCAATTGATTTTTTTTTCTGATTGACTATGATCAGAATTATAATGAAATAATTTTGACATGGGGAGGAAATTACAGAAGTTCTCTAGTGGGTGGTCTCACTAGGACATCAGTAGGATTTAAACCTGGAAGCTAAATTTCTGTTTATCTCTTCATAATGATTCTGAGTTTATTTTGATATGTATCTTTCATTTTTTGTGAACGAAATTTTCATTCAGCCTGATAATGACAAATGGTCATTAGTACATGACTAAATGGCTCAGGCTTCTGAGCACAGTGGCAGGTACTTGAATTGTTTGGAAAGCTTCTTCCTTCCCTGAGATGAGTTTAGATAATTTTAAATGTCATGAACTAACACACAGAATCTTTGCCATTTAAAAACTTTTCTCAGCCTCTGGAAGGAGAAATGGATTGAAATCTTCAATGTGCAGATTTTTCTTCTGCAGTTTTTAACTTATTGTTAAAATTTACAGTGTGAATTTTGCTAGAATGTTTTGTTAATTGATTCTTAAAATGTTGAATTCCAGAGGTTAACATCATAAACTTTAGCTGTGCCTGTTTGGCTTCTCTATTTGAACTTCCATTTTTATTTTTAACACCAACTGCATTATTTTTTCACATAACTAGAAGAAGAAATGATTCAAAAATTTGGCAATGACCTTTTAAAGAATTGCATTAGGAAAATAATTTTCACAATTGAACATAATGTAAATATTACCTGAAATGATGAGCTGGTGGCAGATTGGGTAGGTCAACACTACTCTTGAGATCTGGAACTGCTGATACTACTTGTGTGCTTGTAAAATTGTGAATCTTTTAAATTTACAGAAAAGTTGCAATAATAGTATGAAAAAAAATCCTATATATCTTTTCTCCAGATTTACCAATTGTTTACACTTTAATC